>NC_141592.1:15707008-16984508 GCF_036417535.1 Chlamydotis macqueenii | reverse complement strand
TTTCGAATGGGGGCCCAGGTGCAGCGGGTGGTAAACGTCGAAGCCCTGTTCGTCAGGGAATGCCCGGAGCCCCGATGTCTGTGGTGCTGTAGATGCGCTGCCAATGGCCGGTGAGGAGCAGCAAGAGCTTGAGTTGCTGGCACTTCCGGTGTGAAAGCAATCGTCCGACGTTCGTGATTTTTCCAGAATTTTTCCAGTGGGCGACCAGGTGCAGGTGGTGGTAAACGTCGAAGCCCTGTTCGTCAGGGAAAGCCCGGAGCCCCGATGTCTGTGGTGCTGTAGATGCGCTGCCAATGGCCGGTGAGGAGCAGCAAGAGCTTGACTGGCTGGCACTTTTTTTGTGGGAGCAATCGTCTGACGTTCGTGATTTTTCGGGTTTTTTTGGAGTGGGCGACCAGGTGCAGCTGGTGGTAAACGTCGAAGCCCAGTTCGACGGGGAAAGCCTGGAGCCCCGATGTCTGTGGTGCTGCAGATGCGCTGCCAATGGCCGGTGAGGAGCAGCAAGAGCTTGAGTTGCTGGCACTTTCGGTGTGGGAGCAATCGTGCAACGTTCGTGATTTTTCGGGTTTTTTTTGGAGTGAGCGCCCAGGTGCAGATGGTGGTAAACGTCGAAGCCCTGTTCGTCAGGGAAAGCCCGGAGCCCCGATGTCTGTGGTGCTGTAGATGCGCTGCCAATGGCCGGTGAGGAGCAGCAAGAGCTTGACTGGCTGGCAATTTTTGTGTGGGAGCAATCGTTTGACGTTCGTGATTTTTTGGGTTTTTTTTCAGTGGGCTCCCAGGTGCAGGTGGTGGTAAACGTCGAAGCCCTGTTCGTCAGGGAAAGCCCGGAGCCCCGATGTCTGTGGTGCTGTACATGCGCTGCCAATGGCCGGTGAGGAGCAGCAAGAGCTGGACTGGCTGGCACTTCCGGTGTGGGAGCAATCATCCGACGTTCATGATATTTCGGGGTTTTTTTCAGTGGGCCCCCCAGGTGCAGCTGGTGGTAAACGTCGAAGCCCTGTTCGTCAGGGAAAGCCCGGAGCCCCGATGTCTGTGGTGCTGTAGATGCGCTGCCAATGGCTGGTGCTGAGCACCAAGAGCTTGACTGGCTGGCACTTTCGGTGTGGGAGCAATCATCCGACGTTCGTGATTTTTCGAGGTTTTTTTTCCAGTGGGCGCCCAGGCGCAGGTGGTGGTAAACGTCGAAGCCCTGTTCATCAGGGAAAGCACAAAGCCCCGATGTCTGTGGTGCTGTAGATGCGCTGCCAATGGCCGGTGAGGAGCAGCAAGAGCTTGACTGGCTGGCACTTCCGGTGTGGGAGCAATCGTCCGACGTTCGTGATTTTTTGGATATTTTATTTAGTGGGTGCCCAGGTGCAGCTGGAGGTAAAAGTCGAAGCCCTGTTCGACAGGGAAAGCCCGGAGCCCCGATGTCTGTGGTGCTGTAGATGCGCTGCCAAAGGCCAGTGAGGAGCAGCAAGAGCTTTACTGGCTGGCACTTTCGGTGTGGGAGCAATCGTCCGACGTTCGTGATTTTTTGGGGTTTTTCTCCAGTGGGCGCCCAGGTGCAGCTGGTGGTAAACATCGAAGCCCTGTTCATCAGGGAAAGCGGGGAGCCCCGATGTCTGTGGTGCTGTAGATGCGCTGCCAATGGCTGGTGAGGAGCAGGAAGAGCTTGAGTTGCTGGCACTTCCGGTGTGGGAGCAATCGTCCGACGTTCATGTTTTTTGGGGTTTTTTTCCACTGGGCGTCCAGGTGCAGCTGGTGGTAAACGTCGAAGCCCTGTTCATCAGGGAAAGCCCGGAGCCCCAATGTCTGTGGTGCTGTAGATGCGCTGCCAATGGCCGGTGATGAGCCGCAAGGGCTTGACTGGCTGACACTTTCGGTGTGGGAGCAATCGTCCAACGTTCATGATTTTTCTTCGGTTTATTTCCAATGGGCGCCCAGGTGCAGGTGGCAGTAACCGTCGAAGCCCTATTCGTCAGGGAAAGCCCAGAGCCCCGATGTCTGTGGTGCTGTAGATGTGGTGCCAATGGCCGGGGAGGAGCAGCAAGAGCTTGAGTGGTTGGCACTTTCGGTGTGGTAGCAATCGTCCGACGTTCGTGATTTTTCGGGGTTTTTTTTGAGTGGGCGCCCAGGTACAGGTGGTGGTAAACGTCGAAACCCTGTTCGTCAGGGAAAGACCTGAGCCCCGATGTCTGTGGTGCTGTAGATGCGCTGCCAATGGACGGTGAGGAGCAGCAAGAGCTTGACTGGCTGGCACTTTCGGTGTGGGAGCAATTGTCCAACGTTCGTGATTTTTCTCGGGTTTTTTTCCAATGGGCGCCCAGGTGCAGCTGGTGGTAAACGTCGAAGCCCTGTTTGTCAGGGAAAGCCCGGAGACCCGATGTTTGTGGTGCTGTAGATGGGCTGCCAATGGCCGGTGAGGAGCAGCAGGAGCTTGACTGGCTGGCACATTTTGTGTGGGAGCAATCGTCCGACTTTCGTGATTTTTCGGGTTTTTCTGGAGTGGGCGACCAGGTGCAACTGGTGGTAACTATCGAAGCCCTGTTGGTCAGGGAAAGCCCGGAGCCCCGATGTCTGTGGTGCTGTAGATGCGCTGCCAATGTACAGTGATGAGCAGCAAGAGCTTGTCTGGCTGGCAATTTCGGTGTGGGAGCAATCATCCGACGTTCATGATTTTTCGGGGTTTTTTTCAGTGGGCCCCCCAGGTGCAGCTGGTGGTAAACGTCGAAGCCCTGTTCGTCAGGGAAAGCCCGGAGCCCCGATGTCTGTGGTGCTGTAGATGCGCTGCCAATGGCCGGTGAGGAGCAGCAAGAGCTTGACTGGCTGACACTTTCGGTGTGGGAGCAATCGTCCGACGTTCATGATTTTTCGGGGTTTTTTTCAGTGGGCCCCCCAGGTGCAGGTGGTGGTAAACGTCGAAGCCCTGTTCGTCAGGGAAAGTCCTGAGCCCCAATGTCTGTGGTGCTGTAGATGCGCTGCCAATGGCTGGTGCTGAGCACCAAGAGCTTGACTGGCTGGTACTTTCGGTGTGGGAGCAATCGTCCGACGTTCGTGATGTTTTGGATATTTTTTTTAGTGGGCGCCCAGTCGCAGCTGGTGGTAAATATCGAAGCCCTGTTCGTCAGGGAAAGCCCGGAGCCCCGATGTCTGTGGTGCTGTAGATGCGCTGCCAATGGCCGGTGAGGAGCAGCAAGAGCTGGACTGGCTGGCACTTTCGGTGTGGGAGCAATCGTCCGACGTTCGTGATTTTTCGGGGTTTTTGTCAGTGGGCGCCCAGGTGCAGCTGGTGGTAAAGGTCGAAGCCCTGTTCATCAGGGAAAGCCCGGAGCCCCTATGTCTGCGGTGCTGTAGATGCGCTGCCAATGGCCGCTGAGGAGCAGCAGGAGCTTGAGTTGCTGGCACTTTCGGTGTGGGAGCAATCGTGCGACGTTCGTGATTTTTTGGGGTTTTTCTCCAGTGGGCGCCCAGGTGCAGCTGGTGGTAAACATCGAAGCCCTGTTCATCAGGGAAAGCGTGGAGCCCCGATGTCTGTGGTGCTGTAGATGTGCTGCCAATGGCCAGTGAGGATCAGCAAGAGCTTGAGTTCCTGGCACTTTCGGTGTGGGAGCAATCGTCTGACGTTCGTGATTTTTCGGGGTTTTTTTCATTGGGCGCCCAGGTGCAGCTGGTGGTAAAGGTCGAAGCCCTGTTCGTCAGGGAAAGCCCGGAGCCCCGATGTCTGTGGTGCTGTAGATGCGCTGCCAATGGCCGCTGAGGTGCAGCAGGAGCTTGACTGGCTGGCAATTTTTGTGTGGGAGCAATCGTCCAAGGTTCGTGATTTTTCGGGTTTTTTTGGAGTGGGCGCCCAGGTGCAGCTGGTGGTAAAGGTCGAAGCCCTGTTCGTCAGGGAAAGCCCGGAGCCCCGATGTCTGTGGTGCTGTAGATGCGCTGCCAATGGCTGGTGAGGAGCAGGAAGAGCTTGAGTTGCTGGCACTTCCGGTGTGGGAGCAATCGTCCGACGTTCGTGATTTTTTGGGGTTTTTTTCCACTGGGCGTCAAAATGCAGCTGGTGGTAAACGTCGAAGCCCTGTTCATCAGGGAAAGCCCAGAGCCCCGATGTCTGTGGTGCTGTAGATGCTCTGCCAATGGCCGGTGATGAGCCGCAAGGGCTTGACTGGCTGACACTTTCGGTGTGGGAGCAATCGTCCAACGTTCATGATTTTTCTTCGGTTTATTTCCAATGGGCGCCCAGGTGCAGGTGGCAGTAACCGTCGAAGCCCTATTCGTCAGGGAAAGCCCGGAGCCCCGATGTCTGTGGTGCTGTAGATGCGCTGCCAATGGCCGGGGAGGAGCAGCAAGAGCTTGAGTGGTTGGCACTTTCGGTGTGGCAGCAATCGTCCGACGTTCGTGATTTTTCTTGGGTTTTTTTTGAGTGGGCGCACAGGTGCAGGTGGTGGTAAACGTCGAAACCCTGTTCGTCAGGGAAAGACCTGAGCCCCGATGTCTGTGGTGCTGTAGATGCGCTGCCAATGGCTGGGGAGGAGCAGCAAGAGCTTGACTGGCTGGCACTTTCGGTGTGGGAGCAATCGTACAACGTTCGTGATTTTTCGGGGTTTTTTTCCAATGGGCGCAGAGGTGCAGCTGGTGGTAAACATCGAAGCCCTGTTCGTCAGGGAATGCCCGGAGCCCTGATGTCTGTGGTGCTGTAGATGTGCTGCCAATGGCTGGTGAGGAGCAGCAAGAGCTTGACTGGCTGGCTCTTTCGGTGTGGGAGCAATCGTCCGACGTTCATGATTTTTCGGGGTTTTTTTCAGTGGGCCCCCCAGGTGCAGATGGTGGTAAACGTCGAAGCCCTGTTCGTCAGAGAAAGCACGGAGCCCCAATGTCTGTGGTGCTGTAGATGCGCTGCCAATGGCCGGTGAGGAGCAGCAAGAGCTTGACTGGCTGGCACTTTCGGTGTGGGAGCAATCGTCCAACGTTCGTGATTTTTCTTGGGTTTTTTTCGAATGGGGGCCCAGGTGCAGCTGGTGGTAAACGTCGAAGCCCTGTTCGTCAGGGAAAGCCCGGAGCCCCGATGTCTGTGGTGCTGTAGATGCGCTGCCAATGGCCGGTGAGGAGCAGCAAGAGCTTGACTGGCTGGCACTTTTTTTGTGGGAGCAATCGTCTGACGTTCGTCATTTTTCGGGTTTTTTTGGAGTGGGCGACCAGGTGCAGCTGGTGGTAAACGTCGAAGCCCAGTTCGACGGGGAAAGCCCGGAGCCCCGATGTCTGTGGTGCTGTAGATGCGCTGCCAATGGCCGGTGAGGAGCAGCAAGAGCTTGAGTTGCTGGCACTTTCGGTGTGGGAGCAATCGTGCAACGTTCGTGATTTTTCGGGTTTTTTTTGGAGTGAGCGCCCAGGTGCAGCTTGTGGTAAACGTCGCAGCCCTGTTCGTCAGGGAAAGCCCGGAGCCCCGATGTCTGTGGTGCTGTAGATGCGCTGCCAATGGACGGTGAGGAGCAGCAAGAGCTTGACTGGCTGGCACTTTCGGTGTGGGAGCAATCGTTTGACGTTCGTGATTTTTTGGGTTTTTTTTCAGTGGGCTCCCAGGCGCAGCTGGTGGTAAACGTCGAAGCCCTGTTCGTCAGGGAAAGCCCGGAGCCCCAATGTCTGTGGTGCTGTACATGCGCTGCCAATGGCCGGTGAGGAGCAGCAAGAGCTTGTCTGGCTGGCACTTCCGGTGTGGGAGCAATCATCCGACGTTCATGATATTTCGGGTTTTTTTTCAGTGGGCCCCCCAGGTGCAGCTGGTGGTAAACGTCGAAGCCCTGTTCGTCAGGGAAAGCCCGGAGCCCCGATGTCTGTGGTGCTGTAGATGCGCTGCCAATGGCTGGTGCTGAGCACCAAGAGCTTGACTGGCTGGCACTTTCGGTGTGGGAGCAATCATCCGACGTTCGTGATTTTTCGAGGTTTTTTTTCCAGTGGGCGCCCAGGTGCAGGTGGTGGTAAACGTCGAAGCCCTGTTCGTCAGGGAAAGCACAAAGCCCCGATGTCTGTGGTGCTGTAGATGCGCTGCCAATGGCCGGTGAGGAGCAGCAATAGCTTGACTGGCTGGCACTTCCGGTGTGGGAGCAATCGTCCGACGTTCGTGATTTTTTGGATATTTTTTTTAGTGGGTGCCCAGGTGCAGCTGGTGGTAAAAGTCGAAGCCCTGTTCGACAGGGAAAGCCCGGAGCCCCGATGTCTGTGGTGCTGTAGATGCGCTGCCAAAGGCCGGTGAGGAGCAGCAAGAGCTTTACTGGCTGGCACTTTCGGTGTGGGAGCAATCGTCCGATGTTCGTGATTTTTTGGGGTTTTTCTCCCGTGGGCGCCCAGGTGCAGCTGGTGGTAAACATCGAAGCCCTGTTCATCAGGGAAAGCGGGGAGCCCCGATGTCTGTGGTGCTGTAGATGCGCTGCCAATGGCTGGTGAGGAGCAGGAAGAGCTTGAGTTGCTGGCACTTCCGGTGTGGGAGCAATCGTCCGACGTTCATGTTTTTTGGGGTTTTTTTCCACTGGGCGTCCAGGTGCAGCTGGTGGTAAACGTCGAAGCCCTGTTCATCAGGGAAAGCCCGGAGCCCCAATGTCTGTGGTGCTGTAGATGCGCTGCCAATGGCCGGTGATGAGCCGCAAGGGCTTGACTGGGTGACACTTTCGGTGTGGGAGCAATCGTCCAACGTTCATGATTTTTCTTCGGTTTATTTCCAATGGGCGCCCAGGTGCAGGTGGCAGTAACCGTCGAAGCCCTATTCGTCAGGGAAAGCCCAGAGCCCCGATGTCTGTGGTGCTGTAGATGCGCTGCCAATGGCCGGGGAGGAGCAGCAAGAGCTTGAGTGGTTGGCACTTTCGGTGTGGTAGCAATCGTCCAACGTTCGTGATTTTTCGGGGTTTTTTTTGAGTGGACTCCCAGGCACAGGTGGTGGTAAACGTCGAAACCCTGTTCGTCAGGGAAAGACCTGAGCCCCGATGTCTGTGGTGCTGTAGATGCGCTGCCAATGGCCGGTGAGGAGCAGCAAGAGCTTGACTGGCTGGCACTTTCGGTGTGGGAGCAATTGTCCAACGTTCGTGATTTTTCTCGGGTTTTTTTCCAATGGGCGCCCAGGTGCAGCTGGTGGTAAACGTCGAAGCCCTGTTCGTCAGGGAAAGCCCCGAGCCCCGATGTCTGTGGTGCTGTAGATGCGCTGCCAATGGCCGGTGAGGAGCAGCAAGAGCTTGACTGGCTGGCACTTCCGGTGTGGGAGCAATCATCCGACGTTCATGATTGTTCAAGGTTTTTTTCAGTGGGCCCCCCCGGTGCAGATGGTGGTAAACGTCGAAGCCCTGTTTGTCAGGGAAAGCCCGGAGACCCGATGTTTGTGGTGCTGCAGATGGGCTGCCAATGGCCGGTGAGGAGCAGCAGGAGCTTGACTGGCTGGCACATTTTGTGTGGGAGCAATCGTCCGCCTTTCGTGATTTTTCGGGTTTTTCTGGAGTGGGCGACCAGGTGCAGCTGGTGGTAACTATCGAAGCCCTGTTGGTCAGGGAAAGCCCGGAGCCCCGATGTCTGTGGTGCTGTAGATGCGCTGCCAATGTACAGTGATGAGCAGCAAGAGCTTGACTGGCTGACACTTTCGGTGTGGGAGCAATCGTCCGACGTTCATGATTTTTCGGGGTTTTTTTCAGTGGGCCCCCCAGGTGCAGGTGGTGGTAAACGTCGAAGCCCTGTTCGTCAGGGAAAGTCCCGAGCCCCAATGTCTGTGGTGCTGTAGATGCGCTGCCAATGGCTGGTACTGAGCACCAAGAGCTTGACTGGCTGGCACTTTCGGTGTGGGAGCAATCATCCGACATTCGTGATTTTTCTTGGGTTTTTTTCCAATGGGCGCAGAGGTGCAGCTGGTGGTAAATGTCGAAGCCCTGTTCGTCAGGGAAAGGCCGGAGCCCCGATGTCTGTGGTGCTGTAGATGCGCTGCCAATGGCCGGGGAGGAGCAGCAGGAGCTTGACTGGCTGGCACTTTTTGTGCGGGAGCAATCGTCCGACGTTCGTGATTTTTCGGGGTTTTTTTGGCGTGGGCGACCAGGTGCAGATGGTTGTAAAAGTCGAAGCCCTGTTCGTCAGGGAAAGCCCGGAGCCCCGATGTCTGTGGTGCTGTAGGTGCGCTTCCAATGGCCGGTGAGGAGCACCAAGAGCTTGACTGGCTGGCACTTTCGGTGTGGGAGCAATCGTCCGACGTTCATGATTTTTTGGGGTTTTTTTCAGTGAGCCCCCCAGGTGCAGCTGGTGGTAAACGTCGAAGCCCTGTTCATCAGGGAAAGCCCGGAGCCCTGATGTCTGTGGTGCTGTAGATGCACTGCCAATGGCCAGGGAGGAGCAGCAAGAGCTTGGCTGGCTGGCACTTTCGGTGTGGGAGCAATCGTCCGACGTTCATAATTTTTCGGGGTTTTTTTCATGGGGCCCCCCAGGTGCAGCTGGTGGTAAACGTCAAAGCCCTGTTCGTCAGGGAAAGCCCGGAGCCCCGATGTCTGTGGTGCTGTAGATGCGCTGCCAATGGCCGGTGAGGAGCAGCAAGAGCTTGACTGGCTGGCACTTTTTGTGTGGGAGCAATCATCCGACATTCGTGATTTTTCTGGGTTAATCTCCAGCGGGCGCCCAGGTGCAGCGGGTGGTAAATGTCGAAGCCCTGTTCGTCAGGGAATGCCTGGAGCCCCGATGTCTGTGGTGCTGTAGATGCGCTGCCAATGGCTGGTGAGGAGCAGGAAGAGCTTGATGGGGTGGCACTTTCGGTGTGGGAGCAATCGTCCGACGTTCGTGATTTTTTGGGTTTTTTTTTAGTGGGCTCCCAGGCGCAGCTGGTGGTAAATGCAAAGCCCTGTTCGTCAGGGAAAGCCCGGAGCCCCGATGTCTGTGGTGCTGTAGATGGGCTGCCAATGGCCGGTGAGGAGCAGCAGGAGCTTGACTGGCTGTCACATTTTGTGTGGGAGCAATCGTCCGACGTTCGTGATTTTTCGGGGTTTTCTGGAGTGGGCGACCAGGTGCAGCTAGTGGTAAACGTCGAAGCCCTGTTCGTCAGGGAAAGCCCGGAGCCCCGATGTCTGTGGTGCTGTAGATGCGCTGCCAATGGCCAGTGATGAGCAGCAAGAGCTTTTCTGGCTGGCACTTTTTGTGTGGGAGCAATCATCCGACGTTCATGATTTTTCGGGGTTTTTTTCAGTGGGCCCCCCAGGTGCAGCTGGTGGTAAACGTCGAAGCCCTGTTCGTCAGGGAAAGCCCGGAGCCCCGATGTCTGTGGTGCTGTAGATGCGCTGCCAATGGCCGGTGAGGAGCAGCAAGAGCTTGACTGGCTGACACTTTCGGTGTGGGAGCAATCGTGTGAAGTTCATGATTTTTCGGGGTTTTTTTCAGTGGGCCCCCCAGGTGCAGCTGGTGGTAAACGTCGAAGCCCTGTTCGTCAGGGAATGCCCGGAGCCCCGATGTCTGTGGTGCTGTAGATTCGCTGCCAATGGCCGGTGAGGAGCAGCAAGAGCTTGACTGGCTGGCACTTCCGGTGTGGGAGCAATCGTCCGACGTTCGTGATTTTTCCAGAATTTTTCCAGTGGGCGACCAGGTGCAGCAGGTGGTAACTATCGAAGCCCTGTTCGTCAGGGAAAGCCCGGAGCCCCGATGTCTGTGGTGCTGTAGATGCGCTGCCAATGGCCGGGGAGGAGCAGCAAGAGCTTGACTGGCTGACACTTTCGGTGTGGGAGCAATTGTCCGACGTTCGTGATTTTTCGGAATTTTTTCAGTGGGCCCCGCAGGTGCAGATGGTGGTAAAGGTCGAAGCCCTGTTCGTCAGGGAAAGCCCGGAGCCCCGATGTCTGTGGTGCTGTAGATGCGCTGCCAATGGCCGGTGATGAGCAGCAAGAGCTTGACTGGATGGCACTTTCGGTGTGGGAGCAATCGTCTGACGTTCGTGATTTTTCGGGTTTTTTTGGAGTGGGCGACAAGGTGCAGCTGGTGGTAAACGTCGAAGCCCAGTTCGACGGGGAAAGCCCGGAGCCCCGATGTCTGTGGTGCTGTAGATGCGCTGCCAATGGCCGGTGAGGAGCAGCAAGAGCTTGAGTTGCTGGCACTTTCGGTGTGGGAGCAATCGTGCAACGTTCGTGATTTTTCGGGTTTTTTTTGGAGTGAGCGTCCAGGTGCACCTGGTGGTAAACGTCGAAGCCCTGTTCGTCAGGGAAAGCCCGGAGCCCCGATGTCTGTGGTGCTGTAGATGCGCTGCCAATGGCCGGTGAGGAGCAGCAAGAGCTTGACTGGCTGGCACTTTTTGTGTGGGAGCAATCGTTTGACGTTCGTGATTTTTTGGGTTTTTTTCAGTGGGCCCCCCAGTTGCAGCTGGTGGTAAACGTCGAAGCCCTGTTCGTCAGGGAAAGCCCGGAGCCCCGATGTCTGTGGTGCTGTAGATGCGCTGCCAATGGCTGGTGCTGAGCACCAAGAGCTTGACTGGCTGGGACTTTCGCTGTGGGAGCAATCATCCGACGTTTGTGATTTTTCGAGGTTTTTTTTCCAGTGGGCGCCCATGTGCAGGTGGTGGTAAACGTCGAAGCCCTGTTCGTCAGGGAAAGCCTGGAGCCCCGATGTCTGTGGTGCTGTAGATGCGCTGCCAATGGCCGGGGAGGCGCAGCAAGAGCTTGACTGGCTGGCACTTTCGGTGTGGGAGCAATCGTCCGACGTTCCTGATTTTTCGGGGTTTTTTTCAGTGGGCGTCCAGGTGCAGCTGGTGGTAAACGTCGAAGCCCTGTTCGTCAGGGAAAGCCCGGAGCCCCGATGTCTGTGGTGCTGCAGATGCGCTGACAATGGCCGCTGAGGTGCAGCAGGAGCTTGACTGGCTGGCAATTTTTGTGTGGGAGCAATCGTCCAAGGTTCGTGATTTTTCGGGGTTTTTTTGGAGTGGGCGACCAGGTGCAGCTGGTGGTAAACGTCAAAGCCCTGTTCATCAGGGAAAGCCCGGAGCCCCGATGTCTGTGGTGCTGTAGATGCGCTGCCAATGGCCGGTGATGAGCAGCAAGAGCTTGAGTTGCTGGCACTTTCGGTGTGGGAGCAATCGTCCAACGTTCGTGATATTTCGGGGTTTTTTTCAGTGGGCCCCCCAGGTGCAGTTGGTGGTAAACGTCGAAGCCCTGTTCGTCAGGGAAAGCACGGAGCCCCGATGTCTGTGGTGCTGTAGATGCGCTGCCAATGGCCGGTGAGGAGCAGCAAGAGCTTGACTGGCTGACACTTTTGGTGTGGGAGCAATCGTCCGACGTTCGTGATTTTTTGGGGTTTTTTTCCAGTGGGCGCCCAGGTGCAGGTGGTGGTAAACATTGAAGCCCTATTCATCAGGGAAAGCGTGGAGCCCCGATGTCTGTGGTGCTGTAGATGCGCTGCCAATGGTAGGTGATGAGCAGCAAGGGCTTGACTGGCTGGCACTTTCGGTGTGGGAGCAATCGTCCGACGTTCGTGATTTTTCTGGGTTTATCTCCAGCGGGCGCCCAGGTGCAGCGGGTGGTAAATGTCGAAGCCCTGTTGGTCAGGGAAAGCCCAGAGCCCCGATGTCTGTGGTGCTGTAGATGGGCTGCCAATGGCCGGTGAGGAGCAGCAAGAGCTTGACTGGCTGGCACTTTCAGTGTGGGAGCAATCGTCCGACGTTCGTGATTTTTCTAGGGTTTTTTTTCAGTGGGCGACCAGGTGCAGATGGTTGTAAAAGTCGAAGCCCTGTTCGTCAGGGAAAGCCCGGAGCCCCGATGTCTGTGGTGCTGTAGATGCGCTGCCAATGGCCGGTGAGGAGCAGCAAGAGCTTGACTGGCTGGCACTTCCGGTGTGGGAGCAATCGTCCGACGTTCATGATTTTTTGGGGTTTTTTTCACTGAGCCCCCCAGGTGCAGCTGGTGGTAAACGTCGAAGCCCTGTTCGTCAGGGAAAGCCCGGAGCCCCGATGTCTGTGGTGCTGTAGATGCGCTGCCAATGGCCGGTGATGAGCAGCAAGAGCTTGACTGGCTGGCACTTTCGGTGTGGGAGCTATCGTCCAACGTTCGTGATTTTTCTGGGTTTTTTTTCCAATGTGCGCCCAGGTGCAGGTGGTGGTAAACGTCGAAACCCTGTTCGTCAGGGAAAGCCCTGAGCCCTGATGTCTGTGGTGCTGTAGATGCGCTGCCAATGGCCGGGGAGGAGCAGCAAGAGCTTGACTGGCTGGCACTTTTTGTGTGGGAGCAATCGTCCGACGTTCATGATTTTTCGGGTTTTTTTGTAGTGGACTCCCAGGTGCAGCTGGTGGTAAACGTCGAAGCCCTGTTCGTCAGGGAAAGCCCGGACCCCCGATGTTTGTGGTGCTGTAGATGCGCTGCCAATGGCCGGTGAGGAGCAGCAGGAGATTGCCTGGCTGGCACTTTTTGTGTGGGAGCAATCGTCCGACGTTCGTGATTGTTCGGTTTTTCCTGGAGTGGGCGACCAGGTGCAGCTGGTGGTAAACGTCGAAGCCCTGTTCGTCAGGGAAAGCCCGGAGCCCCGATGTCTGCGGTGCTGTAGATGGGCTGCCAATGGCCGGTGAGGAGCAGCAGGAGCTTGACTGGCTGGCACATTTTGTGTGGGAGCAATCGTCCCACTTTCGTGATTTTTCGGGTTTTTCTGGAGTGGGCGACCAGGTGCAGCTGGTGGTAAACGTCGAAGCCCTGTTGGTCAGGGAAAGCCCGGAGCCCCGATGTCTGTGGTGCTGTAGATGCGCTGCCAATGGCCGGTGATGAGCAGCAAGAGCTTGTCTGGCTGGCACTTTCGGTGTGGGAGCAATCGTCCGACGTTAGTGATTTTTCGGGGTTTTTTTCAGTGGGCCCCCCAGGTGCAGATGGTGGTAAACGTCGAAGCCCTGTTCGTCAGGGAAAGTCCCGAGCCCCAATGTCTGTGGTGCTGTAGATGCGCTGCCAATGGCTGGTGCTGAGCACGAAGAGCTTGACTGGCTGGCACTTTCGGTGTGGAGCAATCGTCCGACGTTCGTGATTTTTCTTGGGTTTTTTTCCAATGGGCGCCCAGGTGCAGCTGGTGGTAAACGTCGAAGCCCTGTTCGTCAGGGAAAGCCCGGAGCCCCGATGTCTGTGGTGCTGTAGATGCGCTGCCAATGGCCGGTGAGGAGCAGCAAGAGCTTGACTGGCTGGCACTTCCGGTGTGGGAGCAATCGTCCGACGTTCGTGATTTTTTGAATATTTTTTTTAGTGGGCGCCCAGGCGCAGCTGGTGGTAAACGTCGAAGCCCTGTTCGACAGGGAAAGCCCGGAGCCCCGATGTCTGTGGTGCTGTAGATGCGCTGCCAATGGCCGGTGACGAGCAGCAAGAGCTTGACTGGCTGGCACTTTCGGTGTGGGAGCAATCATCCGACGTTCGTGATTTTTCGGGTTTTTTTTCATTGGGCGCCCAGGTGCAGCTGGTGGTAAACGTCGAAGCCCTGTTCGTCAGGGAAAGCCCGGAGCCCCGATGTCTGTGGTGCTGTAGATGCGCTGCCAATGGCCGGGGAGGAGCAGCAAGAGTTTGACTGGCTGGCACTTTTTGTGTGAGAGCAATCATTCGACGTTCGTGATTTTTAGGGGTTTTTTTCAGTGGGCGCCCAGGTGCAGGTGGTGGTAAACGTCGAAACCCAGTTCGTCAGGGAAAGCCCAGAGCCCCGATGTCTGTGGTGCTGTAGATACGCTGCCAATGGCCGGTGAGGAGCAGCAAGGGCTTGACTGGCTGGCACTTTCAGTGTGGGAGCAATCGTCCGACATTCGTGATTTTTCGGGTTTTTTTGGAGTGGACTCCCAGGCGCAGGTGGTGGTAAACGTCGCAGCCCTGTTCGTCAGGGAATGCCCGGAGCCCCGATGTCTGTGGTGCTGTAGCTGCGCTGCCAATGGCCGGGGAGGAGCAGCAAGAGCTTGACTGGCTGGCACTTTCGGTGTCGGAGCAATCGTCTTACTTTCATGATTTTTCGGGGTTTTTTTCAGTGGGCGCCCAGGTGCAGCTGGTGGTAAACGTCGAAGCCCTGTTCATCAGGGAAAGCCCGGAGCCCCGATGTCTGTGGTGCTGTAGATGCGCTGCCAATGGCCGGGGAGGAGCAGCAAGAGCTTGACTGGATAGCACTTGCGGTGTGGGAGCAATCGTCCGACGTTCATGATTTTTTAAGGTTTTTTTCAGTGGGCCCCCCAGGTGCAGCGGGTGGTAAATGTCGAAGCCCTGTTCGTCAGGGAAGGCCCGGAGCCCCAATGTCTGTGGTGCTGTAGATGCGCTGCCAATGGCCGGTGAGGAGCAGCAAGAGCTTGACTGGCTGGCACTTTCGGTGTGGGAGCAATCGTCTAACGTTCGTGATTTTTCTTGGGTTTTTTTTGGAGTGAGCATTCAGGTGCAGCGGATGGTAAACGTCGAAGCCAAGTTCATCAGGGACAGCCCGGAGCCCCGATGTCTGTGGTGCTGTAGATGCGCTGCCAATGGCTGGTGAGGAGCAGCAAGAGCTTGACTGCCTGGCACTTTCGGTGTGGGAGCAATCGTCCGACGGTCGTGATTTTTCGGGTTTTTTTGGAGTGGACTCCCAGGCGCAGGTGGTGGTAAACGTCGCAGCCCTGTTCATCAGGGAATGCCCGGAGCCCCGATGTCTGTGGTGCTGTAGATGCGCTGCCAATGGCCGGGGAGGAGCAGCAAGAGCTTGACTGGCTGGCACTTTCGGTGTCGGAGCAATCGTCTTACTTTCATGATTTTTCGGGGTTTTTTGCAGTGGGCGCCCAGGTGCAGCTGGTGGTAAACGTCGAAGCCCTGTTCATCAGGGAAGGCCCGGAGCCCCGATGTCTGTGGTGCTGTAGATGCGCTGCCAATGGCCAGTGAGGAGCAGCAAGAGCTTGACTGGCTGGCACTTTCGGTGTGGGAGCAATCGTCTAACGTTCGTGATTTTTCTTGGGTTTTTTTTGGAGTGAGCATTCAGGTGCAGCGGGTGGTAAACGTCGAAGCCAAGTTCATAAGGGACAGCCCGGAGCCCCGATGTCTGTGGTGCTGTAGATGCGCTGCCAATGGCTGGTGAGGAGCAGGAAGAGCTTGATGGGGTGGCACTTTCGGTGTGGGAGCAATCGTCCGACGTTCGTGATTTTTTGGGTTTTTTTTTAGTGGGCTCCCAGGCGCAGCTGGTGGTAAAAGTCGAAGCCCTGTTCGTCAGGGAAAGTCCCGAGCCCCGATGTCTGTGGTGCTGTAGATGCGCTGCCAATGGCTGTTGCTGAGCACCAAGAGCTTGACTGGCTGGCACTTTCGGTGTGGGAGCAATCGTCCGACGTTCATGATTTTTCTTGGGTTTTTTTCCAATGGGCGCAGAGGTGCAGCTGGTGGTAAACGTCGAAGCCCTGTTGGTCAGGGAAAGCCCGGAGCCCCGATGTCTGTGGTGCTGTAGATGCGCTGCCAATGGCCGGGGAGGAGCAGCAAGAGCTTGACTGGCTGGCACTTTTTGTGTGGGAGCAATCGTCCGACGTTCGTGATTTTTCTGGGTTAATCTCCAGCGGGCGCCCAGGTGCAGCGGGTGGTAAACGTCGAAGCCCTGTTCGTCAGGGAAAGCCCGGAGCCCCGATGTCTGTGGTGCTGCAGATTCGCTGCCAATGGCCGGTGAAGAGCAGCAAGAGCTTGACTGGCTGGCACTTCTGGTGTGGGAGCAATCGTCCGACGTTCGTGATTTTTCTGGGTTAATCTCCAGTGGGCGACCAGGTGCAGCTGGTGGTAAACGTCGAAGCCCTGTTCGTCAGGGAAAGCCCGGAGCCCCGATGTCTGTGGTGCTGTAGATGGGCTGCCAATGGCCGGTGAGGAGCAGCAAGAGCTTGACTGGCTGGCACATTTTGTGTGGGAGCAATCGTCCGACTTTCGTGGTTTTTCGGGTTTTTCTAGAGTGGGCGACCAGGTGCAGCTGGTGGTAAACGTCGAAACCCTGTTCGTCAGGGAAAGCCCGGAGCCCCGATGTCTGTGGTGCTGTAGATGCGCTGCCAATGGCCAGTGATGAGCAGCAAGAGCTTGTCTGGCTGGCCCTTTCGGTGTGGGAGCAATCATCCGACGTTCATGATTTTTCGGGGTTTTTTTCAGTGGGCCCCCCAGGTGCAGCTGGTGGTAAACGTCGAAGCCCTGTTCGTCAGGGAAAGCCCGGAGCCCCGATGTCTGTGGTGCTGTAGATGCGCTGCCAATGGCCGGTGAGGAGCAGCAAGAGCTTGACTGGCTGACACTTTCGGTGTGGGAGCAATCGTCCGACGTTCATGATTTTTCGGGGTTTTTTTCAGTGGGCCCCCCCGGTGCAGATGGAGGTAAACGTCGAAGCCCTGTTCGTCAGGGAAAGTCCCGAGCCCCAATGTCTGTGGTGCTGTAGATGCGCTGCCAATGGCTGGTGCTGAGCACGAAGAGCTTGACTGGCTGGCACTTTCGGTGTGGGATCAATCGTCCGACGTTCGTGATTTTTCTCGGGTTTTTTTCCAATGGGCGCCCAGGTGCAGCTGGTGGTAAACGTCGAAGCCCTGTTCGTCAGGGAAAGCCCCGAGCCCCGATGTCTGTGGTGCTGTAGATGCGCTGCCAATGGCCGGTGAGGAGCAGCAAGAGCTTGACTGGCTGGCACTTGCGGTGTGGGAGCAATCATCCGACGTTCATGATTGTTCAAGGTTTTTTTCAGTGGGCCCCCCCGGTGCAGATGGTGGTAAACGTCGAAGCCCTGTTTGTCAGGGAAAGCCCGGAGACCCGATGTTTGTGGTGCTGCAGATGGGCTGCCAATGGCCGGTGAGGAGCAGCAGGAGCTTGACTGGCTGGCACATTTTGTGTGGGAGCAATCGTCCGACTTTCGTGATTTTTCGGGTTTTTCTGGAGTGGGCGACCAGGTGCAGCTGGTGGTAACTATCGAAGCCCTGTTGGTCAGGGAAAGCCCGGAGCCCCGATGTCTGTGGTGCTGTAGATGCGCTGCCAATGTACAGTGATGAGCAGCAAGAGCTTGTCTGGCTGACACTTTCGGTGTGGGAGCAATCGTCCGACGTTAGTGATTTTTCGGGGTTTTTTTCAGTGGGCCCCCCAGGTGCAGGTGGTGGTAAACGTCGAAGCCCTGTTCGTCAGGGAAAGTCCCGAGCCCCAATGTCTGTGGTGCTGTAGATGCGCTGCCAATGGCTGGTACTGAGCACCAAGAGCTTGACTGGCTGGCACTTTCGGTGTGGGAGCAATCATCCGACATTCGTGATTTTTCTTGGGTTTTTTTCCAATGGGCGCAGAGGTGCAGCTGGTGGTAAATGTCGAAGCCCTGTTCGTCAGGGAAAGCCCGGAGCCCCGATGTCTGTGGTGCTGTAGATGCGCTGCCAATGGCCGGGGAGGAGCAGCAGGAGCTTGACTGGCTGGCACTTTTTGTGCGGGAGCAATCGTCCGACGTTCGTGATTTTTTGTGTTTTTTTGGCGTGGGCGACCAGGTGCAGATGGTTGTAAAAGTCGAAGCCCTGTTCGTCAGGGAAAGCCCGGAGCCCCGATGTCTGTGGTGCTGTAGGTGCGCTGACAATGGCCGGTGAGGAGCACCAAGAGCTTGACTGGCTGGCACTTTCGGTGTGGGAGCAATCGTCCGACGTTCATGATTTTTTGGGGTTTTTTTCAGTGAGCCCCCCAGGTGCAGCTGGTGGTAAACGTCGAAGCCCTGTTCGTCAGGGAAAGCCCGGAGCCCTGATGTCTGTGGTGCTGTAGATGCACTGCCAATGGCCAGGGAGGAGCAGCAAGAGCTTGGCTGGCTGGCACTTTCGGTGTGGGAGCAATCGTCCGACGTTCATAATTTTTCGGGGTTTTTTTCATGGGGCCCCCCAGGTGCAGCTGGTGGTAAACGTCAAAGCCCTGTTCGTCAGGGAAAGCCCGGAGCCCCGATGTCTGTGGTGCTGTAGATGCGCTGCCAATGGCCGGTGAGGAGCAGCAAGAGCTTGACTGGCTGACACTTTCGGTGTGGGAGCAATCGTCCGACGTTCATGATTTTTCGGGGTTTTTTTCAGTCGGCCCCCCCGGTGCAGATGGAGGTAAACGTCGAAGCCCTGTTCGTCAGGGAAAGTCCCGAGCCCCAATGTCTGTGGTGCTGTAGATGCGCTGCCAATGGCTGGTGCTGAGCACGAAGAGCTTGACTGGCTGGCACTTTCGGTGTGGGATCAATCGTCCGACGTTCGTGATTTTTCTTGGGTTTTTTTCCAATGGGCGCAGAGGTGCAGCTGGTGGTAAACGTCGAAGCCCTGTTGGTCAGGGAAAGCACGGAGCCCCGATGTCTGTGGTGCTGTAGATGCGCTGCCAATGGCCGGGGAGGAGCAGCAAGAGCTTGACTGGCTGGCACTTCCGGTGTGGGAGCAATCGTCCGACGTTCGTTATTTTTGGGATATTTTTTTTAGTGGGCGCCCAGGCGCAGCTGGTGGTAAACGTCGAAGCCCTGTTCGACAGGGAAAGCCCGGAGCCCCGATGTCTGTGGTGCTGTAGATGCGCTGCCAATGGTTGGTAAAGAGCAGGAAGAGCTTGAATGGCTGGCACTTTCCGTGTGGGAGCAATCGTCCAACGTTCGTGATTTTTCGGGGTTTTTTTCAGTGGGCGCCGAGGTGCAGCTGGTGGTAAACGTCGAAGCCCTGTTCGTCAGAAAAAGCCCGGAGCCCCGATGTCTGTGGTGCTGTAGATGCGCTGCCAATGGCCGGGGAGGAGCAGCAAGAGCTTGGTTTGTTGGCACTTTTTGTGTGGGAGCAATCGTCCGACGTTCGTGATTTTTCGGGGTTTTTTTCAGTGGGCGATCAGGTGCAGCTGGTGGTAAACGTCGAAGCCCTGTTCGTCAGGGAAAGCCCGGAGCCCCGATGTCTGTGGTGCTGCAGATGCGCTGCCAATGGCCGCTGAGGTGCAGCAGGAGCTTGACTGGCTGGCAATTTTTGTGTGGGAGCAATCGTCCAAGGTTCGTGATTTTTAGGGGTTTTTTTGGAGTGGGCGACCAGGTGCAGCTGGTGGTAAACGTCGAAGCCCTGTTCGTCAGGGAAAGCCCGGAGCCCCGATGTCTGTGGTGCTGTAGATGCGCAGCCATTTGCCGGTGACGAGCAGCAGGAGCTTGACTGGCTGGCACTTTTTGTGTGGGAGCAAACGTCCGACGTTCGTGATTTTTCGGTTTTTTCTGGAGTGGGCGACCAGGTGCAGCTGGTGGTAAAGGTCGAAGCCCTGTTCGTCAGGGAAAGCCCGGAGCTCCTATGTCTGTGGTGCTGTAGATGCGCTGCCAATGGCCGCTGAGGAGCAGCAGGAGCTTGAGTTGCTGGCACTTTCGGTGTGGGAGCAATCGTCCGACGTTTGTGATTTTTCGGGGTTTTTTTCAGTGGGCCCCCCAGGTGCAGATGGTGGTAAACGTCGAAGCCCTGTTCGTCAAGGAAAGTCCCGAGCCCCAATGTCTGTGGTGCTGTAGATGCGCTGCCAATGGCTGGTGCTGAGCACCAAGAGCTTGACTGGCTGGCACTTTCGGTGTGGAGCAATCGTCCGACGTTCGTGATTTTTCTTGGGTTTTTTTCCAATGGGCGCCCAGGTGCAGCTGGTGGTAAACGTCGAAGCCCTGTTCGTCAGGGAAAGCCCGGAGCCCCGATGGCTGTGGTGCTGTAGATGCGCTGCCAATGGCCGGTGAGGAGCAGAAAGAGCTTGACTGGCTGGCACTTCCGGTGTGGGAGCAATCGTCCGACTTTCGTGATTTTTTGAATATTTTTTTTAGTGGGCGCCCAGGCGCAGCTGGTGGTAAACGTCGAAGCCCTGTTCGTCAGGGAAAGCCCGGAGCCCCGATGTCTGTGGTGCTGTAGATGCGCTGCCAATGGCCGGTGAGGAGCAGCAAGAGCTTGACTGGCTGGCACTTTCGGTGTGGGAGCAATCATCCGACGTTCGTGATTTTTCGGGGTTTTTTTCAGTGGGCGCCCAGGTGCAGCTGGTGGTAAACGTCGAAGCCCTGTTCGTCAGGGAAAGCCCGGAGCCCCGATGTCTGTGGTGCTGTAGATGCGCTGCCAATGGCCGGGGAGGAGCAGCAAGAGTTTGACTGGCTGGCACTTTTTGTGTGAGAGCAATCATTCGACGTTCGTGATTTTTAGGGTTTTTTTTCAGTGGGCGCCCAGGTGCAGGTGGTGGTAAACGTCGAAACCCAGTTCGTCAGGGAAAGCCTAGAGCCCCGATGTCTGTGGTGCTGTAGATACGCTGCCAATGGCCGGTGAGGAGCAGCAAGAGCTTGACTGGCTGGCACTTTCAGTGTGGGATCAATCGTCCGACGTTCGTGATTTTTCGGGTTTTTTTGGAGTGGACTCCCAGGCGCAGGTGGTGGTAAACGTCGCAGCCCTGTTCGTCAGGGAATGCCCGGAGCCCCGATGTCTGTGGTGCTGTAGATGCGCTGCCAATGGCCGCGGAGGAATAGCAAGAGCTTGACTGGCTGGCACTTTTGGTGTGGGAGCAATCGTCTTACTTTCATGATTTTTCGGGGTTTTTTTCAGTGGGCGCCCAGGTGCAGCTGGTGGTAAACGTCGAAGCCCTGTTCATCAGGGAAAGCCCGGAGCCCCGATGTCTGTGGTGCTGTAGATGCGCTGCCAATGGCCGGGGAGGAGCAGCAAGAGCTTGACTGGATAGCACTTGCGGTGCGGGAGCAATCGTCCGACGTTCATGATTTCTTGGAATTTTTTTCAGTGGGCCCCCCAGGTGCAGCGGGTGGTAAATGTCGAAGCCCTGTTCGTCAGGGAAGGCCCGGAGCCCCAATGTCTGTGGTGCTGTAGATGCGCTGCCAATGGCCGGTGAGGAGCAGCAAGAGCTTGACTGGCTGGCACTTTCGGTGTGGGAGCAATCGTCTAACGTTCGTGATTTTTCTTGGGTTTTTTTTGGAGTGAGCATTCAGGTGCAGCGGATGGTAAACGTCGAAGCCAAGTTCATCAGGGACAGCCCGGAGCCCCGATGTCTGTGGTGCTGTAGATGCGCTGCCAATGGCTGGTGAGGAGCAGCAAGAGCTTGACTGGCTGGCACTTGCGGTGTGGGAGCAATCGTCCGACGGTCGTGATTTTTCGGGTTTTTTTGGAGTGGAGTCCCAGGCGCAGGTGGTGGTAAACGTCGCAGCCCTGTTCGTCAGGGAATGCCCGGAGCCCCGATGTCTGTGGTGCTGTAGATGCGCTGCCAATGGCCGGGGAGGAGCAGCAAGAGCTTGACTGGCTGGCACATTCGGTGTCGGAGCAATCGTCTGACGTTCATGATTTTTCGGGGTTTTTTTCAGTGGGCGCCCAGGTGCAGCTGGTGGTAAATGTCGAAGCCCTGTTCGTCAGGGAAGGCCCGGAGCCCCGATGTCTGTGGTGCTGTAGATGCGCTGCCAATGGCCAGTGAGGAGCAGCAAGAGCTTGACTGGCTGGCACTTTCGGTGTGGGAGCAATCGTCTGACGTTCATGATTTTTCGGGGTTTTTTTCAGTGGGCGCCCAGGTGCAGCTGGTGGTAAACGTCGAAGCCCTGTTCGTCAGGGAAAGCCCGGAGCCCCGATGTCTGTGGTGCTGTAGATGCGCTGCCAATGGCCGGTGAGGAGCAGCAAGAGCTTGACTGGCTGGCACTTCTGGTGTGGGAGCAATCGTCCGACGTTCGTGATTTTTTGGATATTTTTTTTAGTGGGCGCCCAGGCGCAGCTGGTGGTAAACGTCGAAGCCCTGTTCGACAGGGAAAGCCCGGAGCCCCGATGTCTGTGGTGCTGTAGATGCGCTGCCAATGGCCGGTGACGAGCAGCAAGAGCTTGACTGGCTGGCACTTTCGGTGTGGGAGCAATCATCCGACGTTCGTGATTTTTCGGGTTTTTTTTCAGTGGGCGCCCAGGTGCAGCTGGTGGTAAACGTCGAAGCCCTGTTCGTCAGGGAAAGCCCGGAGCCCCGATGTCTGTGGTGCTGTAGATACGCTGCCAATGGCCGGTGACGAGCAGCAAGGGCTTGACTGGCTGGCACTTTCGGTGTGGGAGCAATCGTCCGACGTTCGTGATTTTTCGGGTTTTTTTGGAGTGGACTCCCAGGCGCAGGTGGTGGTAAACGTCGCAGCCCTGTTCGTCAGAAAAAGCCCGGAGCCCCGATGTCTGTGGTGCTGTAGATGCGCTGCCAATGGCCGGGGAGGAGCAGCAAGAGCTTGACTGGATAGCACTTGCGGTGTGGGAGCAATCGTCCGACGTTCATGATTTTTTGGGGTTTTTTTCAGTGGGCCCCCCAGGTGCAGCGGGTGGTAAATGTCGAAGCCCTGTTCGTCAGGGAAGGCCCGGAGCCCCAATGTCTGTGGTGCTGTAGATGCGCTGCCAATGGCCGGTGAGGAGCAGCAAGAGCTTGACTGGCTGGCACTTTCGGTGTGGGAGCAATCGTCTAACGTTCGTGATTTTTCTTAGGTTTTTTTTGGAGTGAGCATTCAGGTGCAGCGGATGGTAAACGTCGAAGCCAAGTTCATCAGGGACAGCCCGGAGCCCCGATGTCTGTGGTGCTGTAGATGCGCTGCCAATGGCTGGTGAGGAGCAGCAAGAGCTTGACTGCCTGGCACTTTCGGTGTGGGAGCAATCGTCCGACGGTCGTGATTTTTCGGGTTTTTTTGGAGTGGACTCCCAGGCGCAGGTGGTGGTAAACGTCGTAGCCCTGTTCGTCAGGGAATGCCCGGAGCCCCGATGTCTGTGGTGCTGTAGATGCGCTGCCAATGGCCGGGGAGGAGCAGCAAGAGCTTGAATGGCTGGCACTTTCCGTGTGGGAGCAATCGTCCAACGTTCGTGATTTTTCGGGGTTTTTTTCAGTGGGCGCCGAGGTGCAGCTGGTGGTAAACGTCGAAGCCCTGTTCGTCAGGGAAAGCCCGGAGCCCCGATGTCTGTGGTGCTGCAGATGCGCTGCCAATGGCCGCTGAGGTGCAGCAGGAGCTTGACTGGCTGGCAATTTTTGTGTGGGAGCAATCGTCCAAGGTTCGTGATTTTTAAGGGTTTTTTTGGAGTGGGCGACCAGGTGCAGCTGGTGGTAAACGTCGAAGCCCTGTTCGTCAGGGAAAGCCCGGAGCCCCGATGTCTGTGGTGCTGTAGATGCGCAGCCATTTGCCGGTGACGAGCAGCAGGAGCTTGACTGGCTGGCACTTTTTGTGTGGGAGCAAACGTCCGACGTTCGTGATTTTTCGGTTTTTTCTGGAGTGGGCGACCAGGTGCAGCTGGTGGTAAAGGTCGAAGCCCTGTTCGTCAGGGAAAGCCCGGAGCTCCTATGTCTGTGGTGCTGTAGATGCGCTGCCAATGGCCGCTGAGGAGCAGCAGGAGCTTGAGTTGCTGGCACTTTCGGTGTGGGAGCAATCGTCCGACGTTTGTGATTTTTCGGGGTTTTTTTCAGTGGGCCCCCCAGGTGCAGATGGTGGTAAACGTCGAAGCCCTGTTCGTCAGGGAAAGTCCCGAGCCCCAATGTCTGTGGTGCTGTAGATGCGCTGCCAATGGCTGGTGCTGAGCACCAAGAGCTTGACTGGCTGGCACTTTCGGTGTGGAGCAATCGTCCGACGTTCGTGATTTTTCTTGGGTTTTTTTCCAATGGGCGCCCAGGTGCAGCTGGTGGTAAACGTCGAAGCCCTGTTCGTCAGGGAAAGCCCGGAGCCCCGATGGCTGTGGTGCTGTAGATGCGCTGCCAATGGCCGGTGAGGAGCAGAAAGAGCTTGACTGGCTGGCACTTGCGGTGTGGGAGCAATCGTCCGACTTTCGTGATTTTTTGAATATTTTTTTTAGTGGGCGCCCAGGCGCAGCTGGTGGTAAACGTCGAAGCCCTGTTCGACAGGGAAAGCCCGGAGCCCCGATGTCTGTGGTGCTGTAGATGCGCTGCCAATGGCCGGTGACGAGCAGCAAGAGCTTGACTGGCTGGCACTTTCGGTGTGGGAGCAATCATCCGACGTTCGTGATTTTTCGGGGTTTTTTTCAGTGGGCGCCCAGGTGTAGCTGGTGGTAAACGTCGAAGCCCTGTTCGTCAGGGAAAGCCCGGAGCCCCGATGTCTGTGGTGCTGTAGATGCGCTGCCAATGGCCGGGGAGGAGCAGCAAGAGTTTGACTGGCTGGCACTTTTTGTGTGAGAGCAATCATTCGACGTACGTGATTTTTCAGGTTTTTTTTCAGTGGGCGCCCAGGTGCAGGTGGTGGTAAACGTCGAAACCCAGTTCGTCAGGGAAAGCCTAGAGCCCCGATGTCTGTGGTGCTGTAGATACGCTGCCAATGGCCGGTGAGGAGCAGCAAGGGCTTGACTGGCTGGCACTTTCAGTGTGGGAGCAATCGTCCGACGTTCGTGATTTTTCGGGTTTTTTTGGAGTGGACTCCCAGGCGCAGGTGGTGGTAAACGTCGCAGCCCTGTTCGTCAGGGAATGCCCGGAGCCCCGATGTCTGTGGTGCTGTAGATGCGCTGCCAATGGCCGCGGAGGAGCAGCAAGAGCTTGACTGGCTGGCACTTTTGGTGTGGGAGCAATCGTCTTACTTTCATGATTTTTCGGGGTTTTTTTCAGTGGGCGCCCAGGTGCAGCTGGTGGTAAACGTCGAAGCCCTGTTCATCAGGGAAAGCCCGGAGCCCCGATGTCTGTGGTGCTGTAGATGCGCTGCCAATGGCCGGGGAGGAGCAGCAAGAGCTTGACTGGATAGCACTTGCGGTGTGGGAGCAATCGTCCGACGTTCATGATTTCTTGGGGGTTTTTTCAGTGGGCCCCCCAGGTGCAGCGGGTGGTAAATGTCGAAGCCCTGTTCGTCAGGGAAGGCCCGGAGCCCCAATGTCTGTGGTGCTGTAGATGCGCTGCCAATGGCCGGTGAGGAGCAGCAAGAGCTTGACTGGCTGGCACTTTCGGTGTGGGAGCAATCGTCTAACGTTCGTGATTTTTCTTGGGTTTTTTTTGGAGTGAGCATTCAGGTGCAGCGAATGGTAAACGTCGAAGCCAAGTTCATCAGGGACAGCCCGGAGCCCCGATGTCTGTGGTGCTGTAGATGCGCTGCCAATGGCTGGTGTGGAGCAGCAAGAGCTTGACTGCCTGGCACTTGCGGTGTGGGAGCAATCGTCCGACGGTCGTGATTTTTCGGGTTTTTTTGGAGTGGAGTCCCAGGCGCAGGTGGTGGTAAACGTCGCAGACCTGTTCGTCAGGGAATGCCCGGAGCCCCGATGTCTGTGGTGCTGTAGATGCGCTGCCAATGGCCGGGGAGGAGCAGCAAGAGCTTGACTGGCTGGCACATTCGGTGTCGAGCAATCGTCTGACGTTCATGATTTTTCGGGGTTTTTTTCAGTGGGCGCCCAGGTGCAGCTGGTGGTAAATGTCGAAGCCCTGTTCGTCAGGGAAGGCCCGGAGCCCCGATGTCTGTGGTGCTGTAGATGCGCTGCCAATGGCCAGTGAGGAGCAGCAAGAGCTTGACTCTCTGGCACTTTCGGTGTGGGAGCAATCGTCTAACGTTCGTGATTTTTCTTGGGTTTTTTTTGGAGTGAGCATTCAGGTGCAGCGGGTGGTAAACGTCGAAGCCAAGTTCATCAGGGACAGCCCGGAGCCCCGATGTCTGTGGTGCTGTAGATGCGCTGCCAATGGCTGGTGAGGAGCAGGAAGAGCTTGATGGGGTGGCACTTTCGGTGTGGGAGCAATCGTCCGACGTTCGTGATTTTTTGGGTTTTTTTTTAGTGGGCTCCCAGGCACAGCTGGTGGTAAACGTCGAAGCCCTGTTCGTCAGGGAAAGTCCCGAGCCCCGATGTCTGTGGTGCTGTAGATGCGCTGCCAATGGCTGTTGCTGAGCACCAAGAGCTTGACTGGCTGGCACTTTCGGTGTGGGAGCAATCGTCCGACGTTCGTGATTTTTCTTGGGTTTTTTTCCAATGGGCGCAGAGGTGCAGCTGGTGGTAAACGTCGAAGCCCTGTTGGTCAGGGAAAGCCCGGAGCCCCGATGTCTGTGGTGCTGTAGATGCGCTGCCAATGGCCGGGGAGGAGCAGCAAGAGCTTGACTGGCTGGCACTTTTTGTGTGGGAGCAATCGTCCGACGTTCGTGATTTTTCTGGGTTAATCTCCAGCGGGCGCCCAGGTGCAGCGGGTGGTAAACGTCGAAGCCCTGTTCGTCAGGGAAAGCCCGGAGCCCCGATGTCTGTGGTGCTGCAGATTCGCTGCCAATGGCCGGTGAAGAGCAGCAAGAGATTGACTGGCTGGCACTTCTGGTGTGGAAGCAATCGTCCGACGTTCGTGATTTTTCTGGGTTAATCTCCAGTGGGCGACCAGGTGCAGCTGGTGGTAAACGTCGAAGCCCTGTTCGTCAGGGAAAGCCCGGAGCCCCGATGTCTGTGGTGCTGTAGATGGGCTGCCAATTGCCGGTGAGGAGCAGCAAGAGCTTGACTGGCTGGCACATTTTGTGTGGGAGCAATCGTCCGACTTTCGTGATTTTTCGGGTTTTTCTAGAGTGGGCGACCAGGTGCAGCTGGTGGTAAACGTCGAAGCCCTGTTCGTCAGGGAAAGCCCGGAGCCCCGATGTCTGTGGTGCTGTAGATGCGCTGCCAATGGCCAGTGATGAGCAGCAAGAGCTTGTCTGGCTGGCCCTTTCGGTGTGGGAGCAATCATCCGACGTTCATGATTTTTCGGGGTTTTTTTCAGTGGGCCCCCCAGGTGCAGCTGGTGGTAAACGTCGAAGCCCTGTTCGTCAGGGAAAGCCCGGAGCCCCGATGTCTGTGGTGCTGTAGATGCGCTGCCAATGGCCGGTGAGGAGCAGCAAGAGCTTGACTGGCTGACACTTTCGGTGTGGGAGCAATCGTCCGACGTTCATGATTTTTCGGGGTTTTTTTCAGTGGGCCCCCCCGGTGCAGATGGTGGTAAACGTCGAAACCCTGTTCGTCAGGGAAAGTCCCGAGCCCCAATGTCTGTGGTGCTGTAGATGCGCTGCCAATGGCTGGTGCTGAGCACGAAGAGCTTGACTGGCTGGCACTTTCGGTGTGGGATCAATCGTCCGACGTTCGTGATTTTTCTTGGGTTTTTTTCCAATGGGAGCAGAGGTGCAGCTGGTGGTAAACGTCGAAGCCCTGTTGGTCAGGGAAAGCCCGGAGCCCCGATGTCTGTGGTGCTGTAGATGCGCTGCCAATGGCCGGGGAGGAGCAGCAAGAGCTTGACTCGCTGGCACTTCCGGTGTGGGAGCAATCGTCCGACGTTCGTTATTTTTGGGATATTTTTTTTAGTGGGCGCCCAGGCGCAGCTGGTGGTAAACGTCGAAGCCCTGTTCGACAGGGAAAGCCCGGAGCCCCGATGTCTGTGGTGCTGTAGATGCGCTGCCAATGGTTGGTAAAGAGCAGCAAGAGCTTGAATGGCTGGCACTTCCGGTGTGGGAGCAATCGTCCAACGTTCGTGATTTTTCGGGGTTTTTTTCAGTGGGCGCCGAGGTGCAGCTGGTGGTAAACGTCGAAGCCCTGTTCGTCAGAAAAAGCCCGGAGCCCCGATGTCTGTGGTGCTGTAGATGCGCTGCCAATGGCCGGGGAGGAGCAGCAAGAGCTTGGTTTGTTGGCACTTTTGGTGTGGGAGCAATCGTCCGACGTTCGTGATTTTTCGGGGTTTTTTTCAGTGGGCGACCAGGTGCAGCTGGTGGTAAACGTCGAAGCCCTGTTCGTCAGGGAAAGCCCGGAGCCCCGATGTCTGTGGTGCTGCAGATGCGCTGCCAATTGCCGCTGAGGTGCAGCAGGAGCTTGACTGGCTGGCAATTTTTGTGTGGGAGCAATCGTCCAAGGTTCGTGATTTTTAGGGGTTTTTTTGGAGTGGGCGACCAGGTGCAGCTGGTGGTAAACATCGAAGCACTGTTCGTCAGGGAAAGCCCGGAGCCCCGATGTCTGTGGTGCTGTAGATGCGCAGCCAATTGCCGGTGACGAGCAGCAGGAGCTTGACTGGCTGGCACTTTTTGTGTGGGAGCAAACGTCCGACGTTCGTGATTTTTCGGTTTTTTCTGGAGTGGGCGACCAGGTGCAGCTGGTGGTAAAGGTCGAAGCCCTGTTCGTCAGGGAAAGCCCGGAGCCCCTATGTCTGTGGTGCTGTAGATGCGCTGCCAATGGCCGCTGAGGAGCAGCAAGAGTTTGACTGGCTGGCACTTTTTGTGTGAGAGCAATCGTCCGACGTTCGTGATTTTTAGGGGTTTTTTTCAGTGGGCGCCCAGGTGCAGCTGGTGGTAAACGTCGAAACCCAGTTCGTCAGGGAAAGCCCGGAGCCCCGATGTCTGTGGTGCTGTAGATACGCTGCCAATGGCCGGTGAGGAGCAGCAAGAGCTTGACTGGCTGGCACTTTCAGTGTGGGAGCAATATTCCGACGTTCGTGATTTTTCGGGTTTTTTTGGAGTGGACTCCCAGGCGCAGGTGGTGGTAAACGTCGCAGCCCTGTTCGTCAGGGAATGCCCGGAGCCCCGATGTCTGTGGTGCTGTAGATGCGCTGCCAACGGCCGGGGAGGAGCAGCAAGAGCTTGACTGGCTGGCACTTTTTGTGTGGGAGCAATCGTCCGACGTTCATGATTTTTCGGGTTTTTTTGTAGTGGACTCCCAGGTGCAGCTGGTGGTAAACGTCGAAGCCCTGTTCGTCAGGGAAAGCCCGGAGCCCCGATGTCTGTGGTGCTGTAGATGCGCTGCCAATGGCCGGTGAGGAGCAGCAGGAGATTGACTGGCTGGCACTTTTTGTGTGGGAGCAATCGTCCGACGTTCGTGATTTTTCCGTTTTTTCTGGAGTGGGCGATCAGGTGCAGCTGGTCGTAAACGTCGAAGCCCTGTTCGACAGGGAAAGCCCGGAGCCCCGATGTCTGTGGTGCTGTAGATGGGCTGCCAATGGCCGGTGAGGAGCAGCAGGAGCTTGACTGGCTGGCACATTTTGTGTAGGAGCAATCGTCCCACTTTCGTGATTTTTCGGGTTTTTCTGGAGTGGGCGACCAGGTGCAGCTGGTGGTAAACGTCGAAGCCCTGTTCGTCAGGGAAAGCCCGGAGCCCCGATGTCTGTGGTGCTGTAGATGCGCTGCCAATGGCCGGTGATGAGCAGCAAGAGCTTGTCTGGCTGGCACTTTCGGTGTGGGAGCAATCGTCCGACGTTAGTGATTTTTCGGGGTTTTTTTCAGTGGGCCCCCCAGGTGCAGATGGTGGTAAACGTCGAAGCCCTGTTCGTCAGGGAAAGTCCCGAGCCCCAATGTCTGTGGTGCTGTAGATGCGCTGCCAATGGCCGGTGATGAGCACCAAGAGCTTGACTGGCTGGCACTTTCGGTGTGGGAGCAATCGTCCGACGTTCGTGATTTTTCTTGGGTTTTTTTCCAATGGGCGCCCAGGTGCAGCTGGTGGTAAACGTCGAAGCCCTGTTCGTCAGGGAAAGCCCGGAGCCCCGATGTCTGTGGTGCTGTAGATGCGCTGCCAATGGCCGCTTAGGAGCAGCAAGAGCTTGACTGGCTGGCACTTTCGGTGTGGGAGCAATCGTCCGACGTTCGTGATTTTTTGAATTTTTTTTTTTTAGTGGGCGCCCAGGCGCAGCTGGTGGTAAACGTCGTAGCCCTGTTCGTCAGGGAAAGCCCGGAGCCCCGATGTCTGTGGTGCTGTAGATGCGCTGCCAATGGCCGGTGAGGAGCAGCAAGAGCTTGACTGGCTGGCACTTTCGGTGTGGGAGCAATCATCCGACGTTCGTGATTTTTCAGGGTTTTTTTCAGTGGGCGCCCAGGTGCAGCTGGTGGTAAACGTCGAAGCCCTGTTCGTCAGGGAAAGCCCGGAGCCCCGATGTCTGTGGTGCTGTAGATGCGCTGCCAATGGCCAGTGATGAGCAGCAAGAGCTTGTCTGGCTGGCCCTTTCGGTGTGGGAGCAATCATCCGACGTTCATGATTTTTCGGGGTTTTTTTCAGTGGGCCCCCCAGGTGCAGCTGGTGGTAAACTTCGAAGCCCTGTTCGTCAGGGAAAGCCCGGAGCCCCGATGTCTGTGGTGCTGTAGATGCGCTGCCAATGGCTGGTGCTGAGCACGAACAGCTTGACTGGCTGGCACTTTCGGTGTGGGAGCAATCGTCCGACGTTCGTGATTTTTCTTGGGTTTTTTTCCAATGGGCGCAGAGGTGCAGCTGGTGGTAAACGTCGAAGCCCTGTTGGTCAGGGAAAGCCCGGAGCCCCGATGTCTGTGGTGCTGTAGATGGGCTGCCAATGGCCGGTGAGGAGCAGCAAGAGCTTGACTGGCTGGCACTTCCGGTGTGGGAGCAATCGTCCGACGTTCGTGATTTTTGGGATATTTTTTTTAGTGGGCGCCCAGGCGCAGCTGGTGGTAAACGTCGAAGCCCTGTTCGACAGGGAAAGCCCGGAGCCCCGATGTCTGTGGTGCTGTAGATGCGCTGCCAATGGTTGGTAAAGAGCAGCAAGAGCTTGACTGGCTGGCACTTCCGGTGTGGGAGCAATCGTCCAACGTTCGTGATTTTTCGGGGTTTTTTTCAGTGGGCGCCCAGGTGCAGCTGGTGGTAAACGTCGAAGCCCTGTTCGTCAGAAAAAGCCCGGAGCCCCGATGTCTGCGGTGCTGTAGATGCGCTGCCAATGGCCGGGGAGGAGCAGCAAGAGCTTGGTTTGCTGGCACTTTTGGTGTGGAAGCAATCGTCCGACGTTCCTGATTTTTCGGGGTTTTTTTCAGTGGGCGACCAGGTGCAGCTGGTGGTAAACGTCGAAGCCCTGTTCGTCAGGGAAAGCCCGGAGCCCCGATGTCTGTGGTGCTGCAGATGCGCTGCCAATGGCCGGTGAGGTGCAGCAGGAGCTTGACTGGCTGGCAATTTTTGTGTGGGAGCAATCGTCCAAGGTTCGTGATTTTTAGGGGTTTTTTTGGAGTGGGCGACCAGGTGCAGCTGGTGGTAAACGTCGAAGCCCTGTTCGTCAGGGAAAGCCCGGAGCCCCGATGTCTGTGGTGCTGTAGATGCGCAGCCAATTGCCGGTGACGAGCAGCAGGAGCTTGACTGGCTGGCACTTTTTGTGTGGGAGCAAACGTCCGACGTTTGTGATTTTTCGGTTTTTTCTGGAGTGGGCGACCAGGTGCAGCTGGTGGTAAACGTCGAAGCCCTGTTCGTCAGGGAAAGCCCGAAGCCCCGATGTCTGTGGTGCTGTAGATGGGCTGCCAATGGCCGGTGAGGAGCAGCAGGAGCTTGACTGGCTGGCACATTTTGTGTGGGAGCAATCGTCCGACTTTCGTGATTTTTCAGGTTTTTCTGGAGTGGGCGACCAGGTGCAGCTGGTGGTAAACGTCGAAGCCCTGTTCGTCAGGGAAAGCCTGGAGCCCCGATGTCTGTGGTGCTGTAGATGCGCTGCCAATGGCCGGTGATGAGCAGCAAGAGCTTGTCTGGATGGCACTTGCGGTGTGGGAGCAATCGTCCGACGTTCGTGATTTTTTGAATATTTTTTTTAGTGGGCGCCCAGGTGCAGCTGGTGGTAAACGTCGAAGCCCTGTTCGACAGGGAAAGCCCGGAGCCCCGATGTCTGTGGTGCTGTAGATGCGCTGCCAATGGCCGGTGACGAGCAGCAAGAGCTTGACTGGCTGGCACGTTCGGTGTGGGAGCAATCATCCGACGTTCGTGATTTTTGGGGGTTTTTTTCAGTGGGCGCCCAGGTGCAGCTGGTGGTAAACGTCGAAGCCCTGTTTGTCAGGGAAAGCCCGGAGCCCCGATGTCTGTGGTGCTGTAGATGCGCTGCCAATGGCCGCTGAGGTGCAGCAAGAGTTTGACTGGCTGGCACTTTTTGTGTGAGAGCAATCATCCGACGTTCGTGATTTTTAGGGGTTTTTTTCAGTGGGCGCCCAGGTGCAGGTGGTGGTAAACGTCGAAACCTAGTTCGTCAGGGAAAGCCCAGAGCCCCGATGTCTGTGGTGCTGTAGATACGCTGCCAATGGCCGGTGAGGAGCAGCAAGAGCTTGACTGGCTGGCACTTTCAGTGTGTGAGCAATTGTCCGACGTTCGTGATTTTTCGGGTTTTTTTGGAGTGGACTCCCAGGCGCAGGTGGTGGTAAATGTCGAAGTCCTGTTCGTCAGGGAAAGCCCGGAGCCCCGATGTCTGTGGTGCTGTAGATGCGCTGCCAATGGCCAGTGAGGAGCGGCAAGAGCTTGACTGGCTGGCACTTCCGGTGTGGAAGCAATCGTCCGACGTTCCTGATTTTTCGGGGTTTTTTTCAGTGGGCGACCAGGTGCAGCTGGTGGTAAACGTCGAAGCCCTGTTCGTCAGGGAAAGCCCGGAGCCCCGATGTCTGTGGTGCTGTAGATGGGCTGCCAATGGCCGGTGAGGAGCAGCAGGAGCTTGACTGGCTGGCACATTTTGTGTGGGAGCAATCGTCCGACTTTCGTGATTTTTCAGGTTTTTCTGGAGTGGGCGACCAGGTGCAGCTGGTGGTAAACGTCGAAGCCCTGTTTGTCAGGGAAAGCCCGGAGCCCCGATGTCTGTGGTGCTGTAGATGCGCTGCCAATGGCCGGTGAGGAGCAGCAAGAGCTTGACTGGCTGGCACTTCCGGTGTGGGAGCAATCATCCGACGTTCGTGATTTTTCGGGGTTTTTTTCAGTGGGCGCCCAGGTGCAGCTGGTGGTAAACGTCGAAGCCCTGTTCGTCAGGGAAAGCCCGGAGCCCCGATGTCTGTGGTGCTGTAGATGCGCTGCCAATGGCCGGTGAGGAGCAGCAAGAGCTTGACTGGCTGACACTTTCGGTGTGGGAGCAATCGTCCGACGTTCATGATTTTTCAGGGTTTTTTTCAGTGGGCCCCCCAGGTGCAGATGGTGGTAAAAGTCGAAGCCCTGTTCGTCAGGGAAAGTCCCGAGCCATAATGTCTGTGGTGCTGTAGATGCGCTGCCAACGGCTGGTGCTGAGCACCAAGAGCATGACTGGCTGGCACTTTCGGTGTGGGAGCAATCGTCCAACGTTCGTGATTTTTTGGATATTTTTTTTAGTGGGCCCCCCAGGCGCAGCTGGTGGTAAACGTCGAAGCCCTGTTCGACAGGGAAAGCCCGGAGCCCCGATGTCTGTGGTGCTGTAGATGCGCTGCCAATGGCCGGTGAGGAGCAGCAAGAGCTTGACTGGCTGGCACTTTCGGTGTGGGAGCAATCGTCCGACGTTCGTGATTTTTCGGTTTTTTCTGGAGTGGGCGACCAGGTGCAGCTGGTGGTAAAGGTCGAAGCCCTGTTCGTCAGGGAAAGCCCGGAGCCCCTATGTCTGTGGTGCTGTAGATGCGCTGCCAATGGCCGCTGAGGAGCAGCAAGAGTTTGACTGGCTGGCACTTTTTGTGTGAGAGCAATCGTCCGACGTTCGTGATTTTTAGGGGTTTTTTTCAGTGGGCGCCCAGGTGCAGGTGGTGGTAAACGTCGAAACCCAGTTCGTCAGGGAAAGCCCGGAGCCCCGATGTCTGTGGTGCTGTAGATACGCTGCCAATGGCCGGTGAGGAGCAGCAAGAGCTTGACTGGCTGGCACTTTCAGTGTGGGAGCAATATTCCGACGTTCGTGATTTTTCGGGTTTTTTTGGAGTGGACTCCCAGGCGCAGGTGGTGGTAAACGTCGCAGCCCTGTTCGTCAGGGAATGCCCGGAGCCCCGATGTCTGTGGTGCTGTAGATGCGCTGCCAACGGCCGGGGAGGAGCAGCAAGAGCTTGACTGGCTGGCACTTTTTGTGTGGGAGCAATCGTCCGACGTTCATGATTTTTCGGGTTTTTTTGTAGTGGACTCCCAGGTGCAGCTGGTGGTAAACGTCGAAGCCCTGTTCGTCAGGGAAAGCCCGGAGCCCCGATGTCTGTGGTGCTGTAGATGCGCTGCCAATGGCCGGTGAGGAGCAGCAGGAGATTGACTGGCTGGCACTTTTTGTGTGGGAGCAATCGTCCGACGTTCGTGATTTTTCCGTTTTTTCTGGAGTGGGCGATCAGGTGCAGCTGGTCGTAAACGTCGAAGCCCTGTTCGACAGGGAAAGCCCGGAGCCCCGATGTCTGTGGTGCTGTAGATGGGCTGCCAATGGCCGGTGAGGAGCAGCAGGAGCTTGACTGGATGGCACATTTTGTGTAGGAGCAATCGTCCCACTTTCGTGATTTTTCGGGTTTTTCTGGAGTGGGCGACCAGGTGCAGCTGGTGGTAAACGTCGAAGCCCTGTTCGTCAGGGAAAGCCCGGAGCCCCGATGTCTGTGGTGCTGTAGATGCGCTGCCAATGGCCGGTGATGAGCAGCAAGAGCTTGTCTGGCTGGCACTTTCGGTGTGGGAGCAATCGTCCGACGTTAGTGATTTTTCGGGGTTTTTTTCAGTGGGCCCCCCAGGTGCAGATGGTGGTAAACGTCGAAGCCCTGTTCGTCAGGGAAAGTCCCGAGCCCCAATGTCTGTGGTGCTGTAGATGCGCTGCCAATGGCTGGTGCTGAGCACCAAGAGCTTGACTGGCTGGCACTTTCGGTGTGGGAGCAATCGTCCGACGTTCGTGATTTTTCTTGGGTTTTTTTCCAATGGGCGCCCAGGTGCAGCTGGTGGTAAACGTCGAAGCCCTGTTCGTCAGGGAAAGCCCGGAGCCCCGATGTCTGTGGTGCTGTAGATGCGCTGCCAATGGCCGCTTAGGAGCAGCAAGAGCTTGACTGGCTGGCACTTTCGGTGTGGGAGCAATCGTCCGACGTTCGTGATTTTTTGAATTTTTTTTTTTTAGTGGGCGCCCAGGCGCAGCTGGTGGTAAACGTCGTAGCCCTGTTCGTCAGGGAAAGCCCGGAGCCCCGATGTCTGTGGTGCTGTAGATGCGCTGCCAATGGCCGGTGAGGAGCAGCAAGAGCTTGACTGGCTGGCACTTTCGGTGTGGGAGCAATCATCCGACGTTCGTGATTTTTCAGGGTTTTTTTCAGTGGGCGCCCAGGTGCAGCTGGTGGTAAACGTCGAAGCCCTGTTCGTCAGGGAAAGCCCGGAGCCCCGATGTCTGTGGTGCTGTAGATGCGCTGCCAATGGCCAGTGATGAGCAGCAAGAGCTTGTCTGGCTGGCCCTTTCGGTGTGGGAGCAATCATCCGACGTTCATGATTTTTCGGGGTTTTTTTCAGTGGGCCCCCCAGGTGCAGCTGGTGGTAAACTTCGAAGCCCTGTTCGTCAGGGAAAGCCCGGAGCCCCGATGTCTGTGGTGCTGTAGATGCGCTGCCAATGGCTGGTGCTGAGCACGAACAGCTTGACTGGCTGGCACTTTCGGTGTGGGAGCAATCGTCCGACGTTCGTGATTTTTCTTGGGTTTTTTTCCAATGGGCGCAGAGGTGCAGCTGGTGGTAAACGTCGAAGCCCTGTTGGTCAGGGAAAGCCCGGAGCCCCGATGTCTGTGGTGCTGTAGATGGGCTGCCAATGGCCGGTGAGGAGCAGCAAGAGCTTGACTGGCTGGCACTTCCGGTGTGGGAGCAATCGTCCGACGTTCGTGATTTTTGGGATATTTTTTTTAGTGGGCGCCCAGGCGCAGCTGGTGGTAAACGTCGAAGCCCTGTTCGACAGGGAAAGCCCGGAGCCCCGATGTCTGTGGTGCTGTAGATGCGCTGCCAATGGTTGGTAAAGAGCAGCAAGAGCTTGACTGGCTGGCACTTCCGGTGTGGGAGCAATCGTCCAACGTTCGTGATTTTTCGGGGTTTTTTTCAGTGGGCGCCCAGGTGCAGCTGGTGGTAAACGTCGAAGCCCTGTTCGTCAGAAAAAGCCCGGAGCCCCGATGTCTGCGGTGCTGTAGATGCGCTGCCAATGGCCGGGGAGGAGCAGCAAGAGCTTGGTTTGCTGGCACTTTTGGTGTGGAAGCAATCGTCCGACGTTCCTGATTTTTCGGGGTTTTTTTCAGTGGGCGACCAGGTGCAGCTGGTGGTAAACGTCGAAGCCCTGTTCGTCAGGGAAAGCCCGGAGCCCCGATGTCTGTGGTGCTGCAGATGCGCTGCCAATGGCCGGTGAGGTGCAGCAGGAGCTTGACTGGCTGGCAATTTTTGTGTGGGAGCAATCGTCCAAGGTTCGTGATTTTTAGGGGTTTTTTTGGAGTGGGCGACCAGGTGCAGCTGGTGGTAAACGTCGAAGCCCTGTTCGTCAGGGAAAGCCCGGAGCCCCGATGTCTGTGGTGCTGTAGATGCGCAGCCAATTGCCGGTGACGAGCAGCAGGAGCTTGACTGGCTGGCACTTTTTGTGTGGGAGCAAACGTCCGACGTTTGTGATTTTTCGGTTTTTTCTGGAGTGGGCGACCAGGTGCAGCTGGTGGTAAACGTCGAAGCCCTGTTCGTCAGGGAAAGCCCGAAGCCCCGATGTCTGTGGTGCTGTAGATGGGCTGCCAATGGCCGGTGAGGAGCAGCAGGAGCTTGACTGGCTGGCACATTTTGTGTGGGAGCAATCGTCCGACTTTCGTGATTTTTCAGGTTTTTCTGGAGTGGGCGACCAGGTGCAGCTGGTGGTAAACGTCGAAGCCCTGTTCGTCAGGGAAAGCCTGGAGCCCCGATGTCTGTGGTGCTGTAGATGCGCTGCCAATGGCCGGTGATGAGCAGCAAGAGCTTGTCTGGATGGCACTTGCGGTGTGGGAGCAATCGTCCGACGTTCGTGATTTTTTGAATATTTTTTTTAGTGGGCGCCCAGGTGCAGCTGGTGGTAAACGTCGAAGCCCTGTTCGACAGGGAAAGCCCGGAGCCCCGATGTCTGTGGTGCTGTAGATGCGCTGCCAATGGCCGGTGACGAGCAGCAAGAGCTTGACTGGCTGGCACGTTCGGTGTGGGAGCAATCATCCGACGTTCGTGATTTTTGGGGGTTTTTTTCAGTGGGCGCCCAGGTGCAGCTGGTGGTAAACGTCGAAGCCCTGTTTGTCAGGGAAAGCCCGGAGCCCCGATGTCTGTGGTGCTGTAGATGCGCTGCCAATGGCCGCTGAGGTGCAGCAAGAGTTTGACTGGCTGGCACTTTTTGTGTGAGAGCAATCATCCGACGTTCGTGATTTTTAGGGGTTTTTTTCAGTGGGCGCCCAGGTGCAGGTGGTGGTAAACGTCGAAACCTAGTTCGTCAGGGAAAGCCCAGAGCCCCGATGTCTGTGGTGCTGTAGATACGCTGCCAATGGCCGGTGAGGAGCAGCAAGAGCTTGACTGGCTGGCACTTTCAGTGTGTGAGCAATTGTCCGACGTTCGTGATTTTTCGGGTTTTTTTGGAGTGGACTCCCAGGCGCAGGTGGTGGTAAATGTCGAAGTCCTGTTCGTCAGGGAAAGCCCGGAGCCCCGATGTCTGTGGTGCTGTAGATGCGCTGCCAATGGCCAGTGAGGAGCGGCAAGAGCTTGACTGGCTGGCACTTCCGGTGTGGAAGCAATCGTCCGACGTTCCTGATTTTTCGGGGTTTTTTTCAGTGGGCGACCAGGTGCAGCTGGTGGTAAACGTCGAAGCCCTGTTCGTCAGGGAAAGCCCGGAGCCCCGATGTCTGTGGTGCTGTAGATGGGCTGCCAATGGCCGGTGAGGAGCAGCAGGAGCTTGACTGGCTGGCACATTTTGTGTGGGAGCAATCGTCCGACTTTCGTGATTTTTCAGGTTTTTCTGGAGTGGGCGACCAGGTGCAGCTGGTGGTAAACGTCGAAGCCCTGTTTGTCAGGGAAAGCCCGGAGCCCCGATGTCTGTGGTGCTGTAGATGCGCTGCCAATGGCCGGTGAGGAGCAGCAAGAGCTTGACTGGCTGGCACTTCCGGTGTGGGAGCAATCATCCGACGTTCGTGATTTTTCGGGGTTTTTTTCAGTGGGCGCCCAGGTGCAGCTGGTGGTAAACGTCGAAGCCCTGTTCGTCAGGGAAAGCCCGGAGCCCCGATGTCTGTGGTGCTGTAGATGCGCTGCCAATGGCCGGTGAGGAGCAGCAAGAGCTTGACTGGCTGACACTTTCGGTGTGGGAGCAATCGTCCGACGTTCATGATTTTTCAGGGTTTTTTTCAGTGGGCCCCCCAGGTGCAGATGGTGGTAAAAGTCGAAGCCCTGTTCGTCAGGGAAAGTCCCGAGCCATAATGTCTGTGGTGCTGTAGATGCGCTGCCAACGGCTGGTGCTGAGCACCAAGAGCATGACTGGCTGGCACTTTCGGTGTGGGAGCAATCGTCCAACGTTCGTGATTTTTTGGATATTTTTTTTAGTGGGCCCCCCAGGCGCAGCTGGTGGTAAACGTCGAAGCCCTGTTCGACAGGGAAAGCCCGGAGCCCCGATGTCTGTGGTGCTGTAGATGCGCTGCCAATGGCCGGTGAGGAGCAGCAAGAGCTTGACTGGCTGGCACTTTCGGTGTGGGAGCAATCGTCCGACGTTCGTGATTTTTTGGATATTTTTTTTAGTGGGTGCCCAGGCGCAGCTGGTGGTAAATATCGAAGCCCTGTTCGTCAGGGAAAGCCCGGAGCCCCGATGTCTGTGGTGCTGTAGATGCGCTGCCAATGGCCGGTGAGGAGCAGCAAGAGCTTGACTGGCTGGCACTTTTGGTGTGGGAGCAATCGTCCGACGTTCGTGATTTTTCGGGGTTTTTTTCAGTGGGCGCCCAGGTGCAGCTGGTGGTAAAGGTCGAAGCCCTGTTTGTCAGGGAAAGCCCGGAGCCCCTATGTCTGTGGTGCTGTAGATGCGCTGCCAATCACCGGTGAGGAGCAGCAGGAGCTTGAGTTGCTGGCACTTTCGGTATGGGAGCAATCGTCCGACGTTCGTGATTTTTTGGGGTTTTTCTCCAGTGGGCGCCCAGGTGCAGCTGGTGGTAAACATCGAAGCCCTGTTCATCAGGGAAAGCGTGGAGCCCCGATGTCTGTGGTGCTGTAGATGTGCTGCCAATGGCCAGTGAGGATCAGCAAGAGCTTGAGTTCCTGGCACTTTCGGTGTGGGAGCAATCGTCTGACGTTCGTGATTTTTCGGGGTTTTTTTCATTGGGCGCCCAGGTGCAGCTGGTGGTAAAGGTCGAAGCCCTGTTCGTCAGGGAAAGCCCGGAGCCCCGATGTCTGTGGTGCTGTAGATGCGCTGCCAATGGCCGGTGAGGTGCAGCAGGAGCTTGACTGGCTGGCAGTTTTTGTGTGGGAGCAATCGTCCAAGGTTCGTGATTTTTCGGGTTTTTTTGGAGTGGGCGACCAGGTGCAGCTGGTGGTAAACTTCGAAGCCCTGTTCGTCAGGGAAACCCGGAGCCCCGATGTCTGTGGTGCTGTAGATGCGCTGCCAATGGCCGGTGATGAGCAGCAAGAGCTTGACTGGCTGGCACTTTCGGTGTGGGAGCTATCGTCCAACGTTCGTGATTTTTTCTTGGTTTTTTTTCCAATGTGCGCCCAGGTGCAGGTGGTGGTAAACGTCGAAACCCTGTTCGTCAGGGAAAGCCCTGAGCCCTGATGTCTGTGGTGCTGTAGATGCGCTGCCAATGGCCGGGGAGGAGCAGCAAGAGCTTGACTGGCTGGCACCTTTTGTGTGGGAGCAATCGTCCGACGTTCATGATTTTTCGGGTTTTTTTGTAGTGGACTCCCAGGTGCAGGTGGTGGTAAACGTCGAAGCCCTGTTCGTCAGGGAAAGCCCGGAGCCCCGATGTCTGTGGTGCTGTAGACGGGCTGCCAATGGTCGGTGATGACCAGCAGGAGCTTGACTGGCTGGCACATTTTGTTTGTGAGCAATCGTCCGACTTTCGTGATTTTTCGGGTTTTTCTGGAGTGGGCGACCAGGTGCAGCTGGTGGTAAACGTCGAAGCCCTGTTCGTCAGGGAAAGCCCGGAGCCCCGATGTCTGTGGTGCTGTAGATGCGCTGCCAATGGCCGGTGATGAGCAGCAAGAGCTGGTCTGGCTGGCTCTTTCGGTGTGGGAGCAATCATCCGACGTTCGTGATTTTTCGGGGTTTTTTTCAGTGGGCCCCCCAGGTGCAGGTGGTGGTAAACGTCGAAGCCCTGTTCGTCAGGGAAAGCCCGGAGCCCCGATATCTGTGGTGCTGTAGATGCGCTGCCAATGGCCGGTGAGGAGCAGCAAGAGCTTGACTGGCTGACACTTTCGGTGTGGGAGCAATCGTCCGACGTTCATGATTTTTCGGGGTTTTTTTCAGTGGGCCCCCCAGGTGCAGATGGTGGTAAACGTCGAAGCCCTGTTCGTCAGGGAAAGTCCCGAGCCCCAATGTCTGTGGTGCTGTAGATGCGCTGCCAATGGCTGGTGCTGAGCAACAAGAGCTTGACTGGCTGGCACTTTCGGTGTGGGAGCAATCGTCCGACGTTCGTGATTTTTCTTGGGTTTTTTCCAATGGGCGCAGAGGTGCAGCTGGTGGTAAACGTCGAAGCCCTGTTCGTCAGGGAAAGCCCGGAGCCCCGATGTCTGTGGTGCTGTAGATGCGCTGCCAATGGCCGGGGAGGAGCAGCAAGAGTTTGACTGGCTGGCACTTTTTGTGTGAGAGCAATCATCCGACGTTCGTGTTTTTTAGGGGTTTTTTTCAGTGGGCGCCCAGGTGCAGGTGGTGGTAAACGTCGAAACCCAGTTCGTCAGGGAAAGCCCAGAGCCCCGATGTCTGTGGTGCTGTAGATACGCTGCCAATGGCCGGTGAGGAGCAGCAAGAGCTTGACTGGCTGGCACTTTCAGTGTGGGAGCAATCGTCCAACGTTCGTGATTTTTCGGGTTTTTTTGGAGTGGACTCCCAGGCGTAGGTGGTGGTAAACGTCGCAGCCCTGTTCGTCAGGGAAAGCCCGGAGCCCCGATGTCTGTGGTGCTGTAGATGCGCTGCCAATGGCCGGGGAGGAGCAGCAAGAGCTTGACTGGCTGGCACTTTCGGTGTGGGAGCAATCGTCTGACGTTCATGATTTTTCGGGGTTTTTTTCAGTGGGCGCCCAGGTGCAGCTGGTGGTAAACGTCGAAGCCCTGTTCGTCAGGGAAAGCCCGGAGCCCCGATGTCTGTAGTGCTGTAGATGCGCTGCCAATGGCCGGTGAGGAGCAGCAAGAGCTTGACTGGCTGGCACTTTTGGTGTGGGAGCAATCGTCCGACGTTCTTGATTTTTCTGGGTTAATCTCCAGCGGGCGCCCAGGTGCAGCGGGTGGTAAATGTCGAAGCCTTGTTCGTCAGGGAAGGCCCGGAGCCCCGATGTCTGTGGTGCTGTAGATGCGCTGCCAATGGCCGGTGACGAGCAGCAAGAGCTTGACTGGCTGGCACTTTCGGTGTGGGAGCAATCGTCTAACATTCGTGATTTTTCTTGGGTTTTTTTTGGAGTGAGCATTCAGGTGCAGCGGGTGGTAAACGTCGAAGCCAAGTTCATCAGGGACAGCCTGGAGCCCCGATGTCTGTGGTGCTGTAGATGCGCTGCCAATGGCTGGTGAGGAGCAGGAAGAGCTTGATTGGGTGGCACTTTCGGTGTGGGAGCAATCGTCCGACGTTCGTGATTTTTTGGGTTTTTTTTTTAGTGGGCGCCCAGGCGCAGCTGGTGGTAAACGTCGAAGCCCTGTTCGACAGGGAAAGCGTGGAGCCCCAATGTCTGTGGTGCTGTAGATGCGCTGCCAATGGCCGGTGACGAGCAGCAAGAGCTTGACTGGCTGGCACTTTCGGTGTGGGAGCAATCGTCCGACGTTCGTGATTTTTCGGGGTTTTTTTCAGTGGGCGCCCAGGTGCAGCTGGTGGTAAACATCGAAGCCCTGTTCATCAGGGAAAGCGTGGAGCCCCGATGTCTGTGGTGCTGTAGATGGGCTGCCAATGGCCAGTGAGGAGCAGCAGGAGCTTGACTGGCTGGCACATTTTGTGTGGGAGCAATCGTCCGACTTTCGTGATTTTTCGGGTTTTTCTGGGTTGGGCGACCAGGTGCAGCTGGTGGTAAACGTCGAAGCCCTGTTCGTCAGGGAAAGCCCGGAGCCCCGATGTCTGTGGTGCTGTAGATGCGCTGCCAATGGCCGGTGATGAGCAGCAAGAGCTTGACTGGCTGGCACTTTCGGTGTGGGAGCAATCGTCCGACGTTCGTGATTTTTCTTGGGTTTTTTTCCAATGGGCGCCCAGGCGCAGCTGGTGGTAAACGTCGAAGCCCTGTTCGACAGGGAAAGCCCGGAGCCACAATGTCTGTTGTGCTGTAGATGCGCTGCCAATGGCCGGTGACGAGCAGCAAGAGCTTGACTGGCTGGCACTCACGGTGTGGGAGCAATCGTCCGACGTTCGTGATTTTTCGGGGTTTTTTCAGTGGGCGCCCAGGTCCAGCTGGTGGTAAACGTCGAAGCCCTGTTGGTCAGGGAAAGCCCAGAGCCCCGATGTCTGTGGTGCTGTAGATGCGCTGCCAATGGTAGGTGATGAGCAGCAAGGGCTTGACTGGATGGCACTTTCGGTGTGGGAGCAATCGTCCAACGTTCATGATTTTTCTTGGGTTTATTTCCAATGGGCGCCCAGGTGCAGGTGGCGGTAAACGTCGAAGCCCTGTTCATCAGGGAAAGCCCGGAGCCCCGATGTCTGTGGTGCTGCAGATTCGCTGCCAATGGCCGGTGAAGAGCAGCAAGAGCTTGACTGGCTGGCACTTCCGGTGTGGGAGCAATCGTCCGACGTTCGTGATTTTTCTGGGTTAATCTCCAGTGGGCGCCCAGGTGCAGCTGGTGGTAAACGTCGAAGCCCTGTTCGTCAGGGAAAGCCCGGAGCCCCGATGTCTGTGGTGCTGTAGATGGGCTGCCAATGGCCGGTGAGGAGCAGCAAGAGCTTGACTGGCTGGCACATTTTGTGTGGGACCAATCGTCCGACTTTCGTGATTTTTCGGGTTGTTGTAGAGTGGGCGACCAGGTGCAGCTGGTGGTAAACGTCGAAGCCCTGTTCGTCAGGGAAAGCCCGGAGCCCCGATGTCTGTGGTGCTGTAGATGCGCTGCCAATGGCTGGTGCTGAGCACGAAGAGCTTGACTGGCTGGCACTTTCGGTGTGGGAGCAATCGTCCGACGTTCATGATTTTTCGGGGTTTTTTTCAGTGGGCCCCCCAGGTGCAGATGGTGGTAAACGTCGAAGCCCTGTTCGTCAGGGAAAGTCCCGAGCCCCAATGTCTGTGGTGCTGTAGATGCGCTGCCAATGGCTGGTGCTGAGCACCAAGAGCTTGACTGGCTGACACTTTCGGTGTGGGAGCAATCGTCCGACGTTCGTGATTTTTCTTGGGTTTTTTTCCAATGGGCGCAGAGGTGCAGCTGGTGGTAAACATCGAAGCCCTGTTCGACAGGGAAAGCCCGGAGCCCCGATGTCTGTGGTGCTGTAGATGCGCTGCCAATGGCCGGTGAGGAGCAGCAAGAGCTTGACTCGCTGGCACTTCCGGTGTGGGAGCAATCGTCCGACGTTCGTGATTTTTGGGATATTTTTTTTAGTGGGCGCCCAGGCGCAGCTGGTGGTAAACGTCGAAGCCCTGTTCGACAGGGAAAGCCCGGAGCCCCGATGTCTGTGGTGCTGTAGATGCGCTGCCAATGGCCGGTGAGGAGCAGCAAGAGCTTGACTGGCTGGCACTTCCGGTGTGGGAGCAATCGTCCAACGTTCGTGATTTTTCGGGGTTTTTTTCAGTTGGCGCCCAGGTGCAGCTGGTGGTAAACGTCGAAGCCCTGTTCGTCAGGGAAAGCCCGGAGCCCCGATGTCTGTGGTGCTGTAGATGCGCAGCCAATGGCCGGGGAGGAGCAGCAAGAGCTTGGTTTGCTGGCACTTTTGGTGTGGGAGCAATCGTCTGACGTTCGTGATTTTTCGGGGTTTTTTTCATTGGGCGCCCAGGTGCAGCTCGTGGTAAAGGTCGAAGCCCTGTTCGTCAGGGAAAGCCCGGAGCCCCGATGTCTGTGGTGCTGTAGATGCGCTGCCAATGGCCGGTGAGGTGCAGCAGGAGCTTGACTGGCTGGCAATTTTTGTGTGGGAGCAATCGTCCAAGGTTCGTGATTTTTCGGGTTTTTTTGGAGTGGGCGACCAGGTGCAGCTGGTGGTAAACGTCGAAGCCCTGTTCGTCAGGGAAAGCCCGGAGCCCCGATGTCTGTTGTGCTGTAGATGCGCTGCCAATGGCCGGTGATGAGCAGCAAGAGCTTGACTGGCTGGCACTTTCGGTGTGGGAGCTATCGTCCAACGTTCGTGATTTTTCTTGGTTTTTTTTCCAATGTGCGCCCAGGTGCAGGTGGTGGTAAACGTCGAAACCCTGTTGGTCAGGGAAAGCCCTGAGCCCTGATGTCTGTGGTGCTGTAGATGCGCTGCCAATGGCCGGGGAGGAGCAGCAAGAGCTTGACTGGCTGGCACCTTTTGTGTGGGAGCAATCGTCCGACGTTCATGATTTTTCGGGTTTTTTTGTAGTGGACTCCCAGGTGCAGCTGGTGGTAAACGTCGAAGCCCTGTTCGTCAGGGAAAGCCCGGAGCCCCGATGTCTGTGGTGCTGTAGATGCGCTGCCAATGGTCGGTGATGACCAGCAGGAGCTTGACTGGCTGGCACATTTTGTGTGTGAGCAATCGTCCGACTTTCGTGATTTTTCGGGTTTTTATGGAGTGGGCGACCAGGTGCAGCTGGTGGTAAACGTCGAAGCCCTGTTCGTCAGGGAAAGCCCGGAGCCCCGATGTCTGTAGTGCTGTAGATGCGCTGCCAATGGCCGGTGAGGAGCAGCAAGAGCTTGACTGGCTGGCACTTTTGGTGTGGGAGCAATCGTCCGACGTTCGTGATTTTTCTGGGTTAATCTCCAGCGGGCGCCCAGGTGCAGCGGGTGGTAAATGTCGAAGCCCTGTTCGTCAGGGAAGGCCCGGAGCCCCGATGTCTGTGGTGCTGTAGATGCGCTGCCAATGGCCGGTGACGAGCAGCAAGAGCTTGACTGGCTGGCACTTTCGGTGTGGGAGCAATCGTCTAACATTCGTGATTTTTCTTGGGTTTTTTTTGGAGTGAGCATTCAGGTGCAGCGGGTGGTAAACGTCGAAGCCAAGTTCATCAGGGACAGCCTGGAGCCCCGATGTCTGTGGTGCTGTAGATGCGCTGCCAATGGCTGGTGAGGAGCAGGAAGAGCTTGATTGGGTGGCACTTTCGGTGTGGGAGCAATCGTCCGACGTTCGTGATTTTTCGGGGTTTTTTTCAGTGGGCGCCCAGGTGCAGCTGGTGGTAAACATCGAAGCCCTGTTCATCAGGGAAAGCGTGGAGCCCCGATGTCTGTGGTGCTGTAGATGGGCTGCCAATGGCCAGTGAGGAGCAGCAGGAGCTTGACTGGCTGGCACATTTTGTGTGGGAGCAATCGTCCGACTTTCGTGATTTTTCGGGTTTTTCTGGATTGGGCGACCAGGTGCAGCTGGTGGTAAACGTCGAAGCCCTGTTCGTCAGGGAAAGCCCGGAGCCCCGATGTCTGTGGTGCTGTAGATGCGCTGCCAATGGCCGGTGATGAGCAGCAAGAGCTTGACTGGCTGGCACTTTCGGTGTGGGAGCAATCGTCCGACGTTCGTGATTTTTCTTGGGTTTTTTTCCAATGGGCGCAGAGGTGCAGGTGGTGGTAAACGTCGAAGCCCTCTTCGTCAGTGAAAGCCCGGAGCCCCGATGTCTGTGGTGCTGTAGATGCGCTGCTAATGGCCGGTGAGGAGCAGCAAGAGCTTGACTGGCTGGCACTTCCGGTGTGGGAGCAATCGTCCGATGTTCGTGATTTTTTGGATATTTTTTTTAGTGGGCGCCCAGGCGCAGCTGGTGGTAAACGTCGAAGCCCTGTTCGACAGGGAAAGCCCGGAGCCACAATGTCTGTGGTGCTGTAGATGCGCTGCCAATGGCCGGTGACGAGCAGCAAGAGCTTGACTGGCTGGCACTCACGGTGTGGGAGCAATCGTCCGACGTTCGTGATTTTTCGGGGTTTTTTTCAGTGGGCGCCCAGGTCCAGCTGGTGGTAAACGTCGAAGCCCTGTTGGTCAGGGAAAGCCCAGAGCCCCGATGTCTGTGGTGCTGTAGATGCGCTGCCAATGGTAGGTGATGAGCAGCAAGGGCTTGACTGGATGGCACTTTCGGTGTGGGAGCAATCGTCCAACGTTCATGATTTTTCTTGGGTTTATTTCCAATGGGCGCCCAGGTGCAGGTGGCGGTAAACGTCGAAGCCCTGTTCATCAGGGAAAGCCCAGAGCCCCGATGTCTGTGGTGCTGTAGATGCGCTGCCAATGGCCAGTGAGGAGCAGCAAGAGCTTGACTGGCTGGCAATTTTTGTGTGGGAGCAATCGTCCAAGGTTCGTGATTTTTCGGGGTTTTTTTGGAGTGGGCGACCAGGTGCAGCTGGTGGTAAACGTTGAAGCCCTGTTCATCAGGGAAAGCCCGGAGCCCCGATGTCTGTGGTGCTGTAGATGCACTGCCAATGGCCGGTGAGGAGCAGCAAGAGCTTGAGTTGCTGGCAATTAAAGTGTGGGAGCAATCGTCCAACGTTCGTGATTTTTCTTGGGTTTTTTTCCAATGGGCGCCCAGGTGCAGCTGGTGGTAAACGTCGAAGCCCTGTTCGTCAGGGAAAGCCCGGAGCCCCGATGTCTGTGGTGCTGTAGATGCGCTGCCAATGGCCGGTGATGAGCAGCAAGAGCTTGACTGGATGGCACTTTCGGTGTGGGAGCAATCGTCCGACGTTCGTGATTTTTCGGGAATTTTTCCAGTGGGCGCCCAGGTGCAGCAGGTGGTAACTATCGAAGCCCTGTTCGTCAGGGAAAGCCCGGAGCCCCGATGTCTGTGGTGCTGTAGATGCGCTGCCAATGGCCGGTGAGGAGCAGCAAGAGCTTGACTGGCTGACACTTTTGGTGTGGGAGCAATCGTCCGACGTTCATGATTTTTCGGGGTTTTTTTTGGAGTGAGCATTCAGGTGCAGCGGGTGGTAAACGTCGAAGCCAAGTTCATCAGGGACAGCCCGGAGCCCCGATGTCTGTGGTGCTGTAGATGGGCTGCCAATGGCTGGTGAGGAGCAGGAAGAGCTTGATTGGGTGGCACTTTCGGTGTGGGAGCAATCGTCCAAGGTTCGTGATTTTTGGGTTTTTTTTCAGTGGGCGCCCAGGCGCAGCTGGTGGTAAACGTCGAAGCCCTGTTCGACAGGGAAAGCCCGGAGCCCCGATGTCTGTGGTGCTGTAGATGCGCTGCCAATGGCCGGGGAGGAGCAGCAAGAGCTTGACTGGCTGGCACTTTCGGTGTGGGAGCAATCGTCCGACGTTCGTGATTTTTTGGGGTTTTTTTCAGAGGGCGCCCAGGTGCAGCTGGTGGTAAACATCGAAGCCCTGTTCATCAGGGAAAGCGTGGAGCCCCGATGTCTGTGGTGCTGTAGATGGGCTGCCAATGGCCAGTGAGGAGCACCAGGAGCTTGACTGGCTGGCACATTTTGTGTGGGAGCAATCGTCCGACTTTCGTGATTTTTCGGGTTTTTCTGGATTGGGCGACCAGGTGCAGCTGGTGGTAAACGTCGAAGCCCTGTTCGTCAGGGAAAGCCCGGAGCCCCGATGTCTGTGGTGCTGTAGATGCGCTGCCAATGGCCGGTGAGGAGCAGCAAGAGCTTGACTGGCTGGCACTTTCGGTGTGGGAGCAATCGTCCGACGTTCATGATTTTTCTTGGGTTTATTTCCAATGGGCGCCCAGGTGCAGGTGGCGGTAAACGTCGAAGCCCTGTTCATCAGGGAAAGCCCAGAGCCCCGATGTCTGTGGTGCTGTAGATGCGCTGCCAATGGCCAGTGAGGAGCAGCAAGAGCTTGAGTTGCTGGCACTTTCGGTGTGGGAGCAATCGTCCGACGTTCGTGATTTTTCTTGGGTTTTTTCCAATGGGCGCAGAGGTGCAGCTGGTGGTAAACGTCGAAGCCCTGTTCGTCAGGGAAAGCCCGGAGCCCTGATGTCTGTGGTGCTGTAGATGCGCTGCCAATGGCCGCTGAGGAGCAGCAAGAGCTTGACTGGCTGGCACTTCCGGTGTGGGAGCAATCGTCCGACATTCGTGATTTTTTGGATATTTTTTTTAGTGGGCGCCCAGGCGCAGCTGGTGGTAAACGTCGAAGCCCTGTTCGACAGGGAAAGCCCGGAGCCCCCATGTCTGTGGTGCTGTAGATGCGCTGCCAATGGCCGGTGAGGAGCAGCAAGAGCTTGACTGGCTGGCACTTTCGGTGTGGGAGCAATCGTCCGACGTTCGTGATTTTTCGGGGTTTTTTTCAGTGGGCGCCCAGGTGCAGCTGGTGGTAAACGTCGAAGCCCTGTTCGTCAGAAAAAGCCCGGAGCCCCGATGTCTGTGGTGCTGTAGATGCGCTGCCAATGGCCGGGGAGGAGCAGCAAGAGCTTGGTTTGCTGGCACTTTTGGTGTGGGAGCAATCGTCCGACGTTAGTGATTTTATGGGGTTTTTCTCCAGTGGGCGACCAGGTGCAGCTGGTGGTAAACATCGAAGCCCTGTTCATCAGGGAAAGCGTGGAGCCCCGATGTCTGTGGTGCTGTAGATGGGCTGCCAATGGCCAGTGAGGAGCACCAGGAGCTTGACTGGCTGGCACATTTTGTGTGGGAGCAATCGTCCGACTTTCGTGATTTTTCGGGTTTTTCTGGGTTGGGCGACCAGGTGCAGCTGGTGGTAAACGTCGAAGCCCTGTTCGTCAGGGAAAGCCCTGAGCCCCAATGTCTGTGGTGCTGTAGATGCGCTGCCAATGGCCGGGGAGGAGCAGCAGGAGCTTGACTGGCTGGCACTTTTTGTGTGGGAGCAATCGTCCGACGTTCGTGATTTTTCGGGGTTTTTTTCAGTGGGCCCCACCAGTGCAGATGGTGGTAAACGTCGAAGCCCTGTTCGTCAGGGAAAGTCCCGAGCCCCAATGTCTGTGGTGCTGTAGATGCGCTGCCAGTGGCTGGTGCTGAGCACCAAGAGCTTGACTGGCTGACACTTTCGGTGTGGGAGCAATCGTCCGACGTTCGTGATTTTTTGGGTTTTTTTTCCAGTGGGCGCAGAGGTGCAGCTGGTGGTAAACGTCGAAGCCCTGTTGGTCAGGGAAAGCCCGGAGCCCCGATGTCTGTGGTGCTGTAGATGCGCTGCCAATGGCCGGTGAGGAGCAGCAGGAGCTTGACTGGCTGGCACTTTTTGTGTGGGAGCAATCGTCCGACGTTCGTGATTTTTCGTTTTTTTCTGGAGTGTGCGACCAGGTGCAGCTGGTGGTAAACGTCGAAGCCCTGTTCGTCAGGGAAAGCCCAGAGCCCCGATGTCTGTGGTGCTGTAGATGGGCTGCCAATGGCCGGTGAGCAGCAGCAGGAGCTTGACTGGCTGGCACATTTTGTGTGGGAGCAATCATCCGACGTTCATGATATTTCCGGGCTTTTATCAGTGGGCCCCCCAGGTGGAGCTGGTGGTAAACGTTGAAGCCCTGTTCGTCAGGGAAAGCCCGGAGCCCCGATGTCTGTGGTGCTGTAGATGCGCTGCCAATGGCCGGTGAGGAGCAGCAAGAGCTTGACTGGCTGGCACTTGCGGTGTGGGAGCAATCGTCCGACGTTCATGATTTTTCAGGGTTTTTTTCAGTGGGCCCCCCAGGTGCAGATGGTGGTAAACGTCGAAGCCCTGTTCGTCAGGGAAAGCCCGGAGCCCCGATGTCTGTGGTGCTGTAGCTGCGCTGCCAATGGCCGGTGAGGAGCAGCAAGAGCTTGACTGGCTGGCACTTTCGGTGTGGGAGCAATCGTCCGACGATCGTGATTTTTCGGGGTTTTTTTCAAATGGGCGCCCAGGTGCAGCTGGTGGTAAACGTCGAAGCCCTGTTCGTCAGGGAAAGCCCGGAGCCCCGATGTCTGTGGTGCTGTAGATGCGCTACCAATGGCCGGTGAGGAGCAGCAAGAGCTTGACTGGCTGGCACTTTCGGTGTGGCAGCAATCGTCCGACGTTCGTGATTTTTTGTTTTTTTTTTCCAGTGGGCGCCCAGGTGCAGCAGGTGTTAAATATCGAAGCCCTGTTCGTCAGGGAAAGCCCGGAGCCCCGATGTCTGTGGTGCTGTAGATGCGCTGCCAATGGCCGGTGAGGAGCAGCAAGAGCTTGACTGGATGGCACTTTCGGTGCGGGAGCAATCGTCCGACGTTCGTGATTTTTGGGTTTTTTTTTAGTGGGCCCCCCAGGTGCAGCTGGTGGTAAACGTCGAAGCCCTGTTCATCAGGGAAAGCCCAGAGCCCCAATGTCTGTGGTGCTGTAGATGCGCTACCAATGGCCGGTGAGGAGCAGCAAGAGCTTGACTGGCTGGCTCTTTCGGTGTGGGAGCAATCGTCCGACGTTCATGATTTTTCGGGGTTTTTTTTGGAGTGGGCGCCCAGGTGCAGCTGGTGGTAAACGTCGAAGCCCTGTTCGTCAGGGAAAGCCCGGACCCCGATGTCTGTGGTGCTGTAGATGCGCTGCCAATGGCCGCTGAGGAGCAGCAGGACCTTGACTGGTTGGAACTTTTTGTGCGGGAGCAATTGTCCGACGTTCGTGATTTTCGGGATTTTTTGGAGTGGGCGACCAGGTGCAGCTGGTGGTAAACGTCGAAGCCCTGTTTGTCAGGGAAAGCCCGGAGCCCCGATGTCTGTGGTGCTGTAGATGCGCTGCCAATGGCCGGTGATGAGCAGCAAGAACTTGAGTTGCGGGCACTTTCGGTGTGGGAGCAATCGTCCAACATTCGTGGTTTTTCTTGGGTTTATTTCCAATCGGCGCCCAGGTGCAGGTGGTGGTAAACGTCGAAGCCCTGTTCGTCAGGGAAAGCCCGGAGCCCCGATGTCTGTGGTGCTGTAGATGCGCTGCCAATGGCCAGTGAGGAGCAGCAAGAGCTTGACTGGATGGCACTTGCGGTGTGGGAGCAGTCGTCCAACATTCGTGTTTTTTCTTGGGTTTTTTTTCAATGGGCGCCCAGGTGCAGGTGGTGGTAAACGTCGAAGCCCTGTTCGTCAGGGAAAGCCCGGAGCCCCGATGTCTCTGGTGCTGTAGATGCGCTGCCAATGGCCAGTGAGGAGCAGCAAGAGCTTGACTGGCTGGCTCGTTCGGTGTGGGAGCAATCGTCCGACGTTCGTGATTTTTCGGGGTTTTTTTGGAGTGGGCGCCCAGGTGCAGGTGGTGGTAAACATCGAAGCCCTGTTCGTCAGGGAAAGCCCGGAGCCCCGATGTCTGTGGTGCTGTAGATGCGCTGCCAATGGCCGGTGAGGAGCAGCAAGAGCTTGACTGGATGGCACTTTCGGTGTGGGAGCAATCGTCCGACGTTCGTGATTTTTCGGTGTTTTTTTGGAGTGGGCGCCCAGGCGCAGCTGGTGGTAAACGTCGAAGCCCTGTTTGTCAGGGAAAGCGTGGAGCCCCGATGTCTGTGGTGCTGTAGATGCGCTGCCAATGGCCGGTGAGGAGCAGCAAGAGCTTGACTGGCTGGCACTTTTTGTGTGGGAGCAATCGTCCGACGTTCGTGATTTTTCGGGGTTTTTTTCAGTGGGCGCCCAGGTGCAGCTGGTGGTAAACGTCGAAGCCCTGTTCGTCAGGGAAAGCCCGGAGCCCCGATGTCTGTGGTGCTGTAGATGCGCTGCCAGTGGCCGCTGAGGAGCAGCAAGAGCTTGACTGGCTGGCACTTCCGGTGTGGGAGCAATCGTCCGACGTTCATGAATTTTCGGGGTTTTTTTCAGTGGGCCCCTCAGGTGCAGCTGGTGGTAAACGTCGAAGCCCTGTTTGTCAGGGAAAGCCCGGAGCCCCGATGTCTGTGGTGCTGTAGATGCGCTGCCAATGGCCGGTGACGAGCAGCAAGAGCTTGACTGGCTGGCACTTCCGGTGTGGGAGCAATCGTCCGACGTTCGTGATTTTTTGGATATTTTTTTTAGTGGGCGCCCAGGCGCAGCTGGTGGTAAACGTCGAAGCCCTGTTCATCAGGGAAAGCCCGGAGCCCCGATGTCTGTGGTGCTGTAGATGCGCTACCAATGGCCGGGGAGGAGCAGCAAGAGCTTGGTTTGCTGGCACTTTCCGTGTGGGAGCAATCGTCCGACGTTCGTGATTTTTTGGGGTTTTTCTCCAGTGGGCGCCCAGGCGCAGCTTGTGGTAAACGTCGAAGCCCTGTTTGTCAGGGAAAGCCCGGAGCCCCGATGTCTGTGGTGCTGTAGATGCGCTGCGAATGGCCGGTGAGGAGCAGCAAGAGCTTGACTGGCTGGCACTTTCGGTGTGGGAGCAATCATCCGACGTTCATGATTTTTCGGGGTTTTTTTCAGTGGGCCCCACCAGTGCAGATGGTGGTAAACGTCGAAGCCCTGTTCGTCAGGGAAAGTCCCGAGCCCCAAAGTCTGTGGTGCTGTAGATGCGCTGCCAATGGCTGGTGCTGAGCACCAAGAGCTTGAGTTGCTGGCACTTGCGGTGTGGGAGCAATCGTCCGACGTTCGTGATTTTTCTTGGGTTTTTTTCCAATGGGCGCAGAGGTGCAGCTGGTGGTAAACGTCGAAGCCCTGTTCGTCAGGGAAAGCCCGGAGCCCCGATGTCTGTGGTGCTGTAGATGTGCTGCCAATCACCGGTGAGGAGCAGCAAGAGCTTGACTGGCTGGCACTTCCGGTGTGGGAGCAATCGTCCGACGTTCGTGATTTTTTGGATATTTTTTTTAGTGGGCGCCCAGGCGCAGCTGGTGGTAAACGTCGAAGCCCTGTTCGTCAGGGAAAGCCCGGAGCCCCGATGTCTGTGGTGCTGTAGATGCGCTGCCAATGGCCGGTAAGGAGCAGCAAGAGCTTGACTGGCTGGCACTTTCGGTGTGCGAGCAATCGTCCGACGTTCGTGATTTTTCAGGTTTTTTTTCAGTGGGCGCCCAGGTGCAGCTGGTGGTAAACGTCGAAGCCCTGTTCGTCAGAAAAAGCCCGGAGCCCCGATGTCTGTGGTGCTGTAGATGCGCTGCCAATGGCCGGGGAGGAGCAGCAAGAGCTTGGTTTGCTGGCACTTTTGGTGTGGGAGCAATCGTCCGACGTTAGTGATTTTATGGGGTTTTTCTCCAGTGGGCGCCCAGGTGCAGCTGGTGGTAAACGTCGAAGCCCTGTTCGTCAGAAAAAGCCCGGAGCCCCGATGTCTGTGGTGCTGTAGATGCGCTGCCAATGGCCGGGGAGGAGCAGCAAGAGCTTGACTGGCTGGCACTTTTGGTGTGGGAGCATTCGTCCGACGTTCCTGATTTTTCGGGGTTTTTTTCAGTGGGCGCCCAGGTGCAGCTGGTGGTAAACGTCGAAGCCCTGTTCGTCAGGGAAAGCCCGGAGCCCCGATGTCTGTGGTGCTGCAGATGCGCTGCCAATGGCCGGTGAGGAGCAGCAGGAGCTTGAATGGCTGGCAATTTTTGTGTGGGAGCAATCGTCCAAGGTTCGTGATTTTTCGGGGTTTTTTTGGAGTGGGCGACCAGGTGCAGCTGGTGGTAAACGTTGAAGCCCTGTTCATCAGGGAAAGCCCGGAGCCCCGATGTCTGTGGTGCTATAGATGCACTGCCAATGGCCGGTGAGGAGCAGCAAGAGCTTGAGTTGCTGGCACTTAAAGTGTGGGAGCAATTGTCCAACGTTCGTGATTTTTCTTGGGTTTTTTTCCAATGGGCGCCCAGGTGCAGCTGGTGGTAAACGTAGAAGCCCTGTTCGTCAGGGAAAGCCCTGAGCCCCAATGTCTGTGGTGCTGTAGATGCGCTGCCAATGGCCGGGGAGGAGCATCAAGAGCTTTACTGGCTGGCACTTCCGGTGTGGGAGCAATCGTCCGACGTTCATGATTTTTCGGGTTTTTTTGGAGTGAACTCCCAGGTGCAGGTGGTGGTAAACGTCGAAGCCCTGTTCGTCAGGGAAAGCCCGGAGCCCCGATGTCTGTGGTGCTGTAGATGCGCTGCCAATGGCCGGTGAGGAGCAGCAGGAGCTTGACTGGCTGGCACTTTTTGTGTGGGAGCAATCGTCCGACGTTCGTGATTTTTCGGTTTTTTCTGGAGTGGGCGGCCAGGTGCAGCTGGTGGTAAACGTCGAAGCCCTGTTCGTCAGGGAAAGCCCGGAGCCCCGATGTCTGTGGTGCTGCAGATGCGCTGCCAATGGCCGGTGAGGAGCAGCAGGAGCTTGTCTGACTGGCACTTTCAGTGTGGGAGCAATCGTCCAAGGTTCGTGATTTTTCGGGGTTTTTTTGGAGTGGGCGACCAGGTGCAGCTGGTGGTAAACGTTGAAGCCCTGTTCATCAGGGAAAGCCCGGAGCCCCGATGTCTGTGGTGCTGTAGATGCACTGCCAATGGCCGGTGAGGAGCAGCAAGAGCTTGAGTTGCTGGCACTTAAAGTGTGGGAGCAATTGTCCAACGTTCGTGATTTTTCTTGGGTTTTTTTCCAATGGGCGCCCAGGTGCAGCTGGTGGTAAACGTCGAAGCCCTGTTCGTCAGGGAAAGCCCTGAGCCCCAATGTCTGTGGTGCTGTAGATGCGCTGCCAATGGCCGGGGAGGAGCAGCAGGAGCTTGACTGGCTGGCACTTTTTGTGTGGGAGCAATCGTCCGACGTTCGTGATTTTTCGGGGTTTTTTTCAGTGGGCCCCACCAGTGCAGATGGTGGTAAACGTCGAAGCCCTGTTCGTCAGGGAAAGTCCCGAGCCCCAATGTCTGTGGTGCTGTAGATGCGCTGCCAGTGGCTGGTGCTGAGCACCAAGAGCTTGACTGGCTGACACTTTCGGTGTGGGAGCAATCGTCCGACGTTCGTGATTTTTTGGGTTTTTTTTCCAGTGGGCGCAGAGGTGCAGCTGGTGGTAAACGTCGAAGCCCTGTTGGTCAGGGAAAGCCCGGAGCCCCGATGTCTGTGGTGCTGTAGATGCGCTGCCAATGGCCGGTGAGGAGCAGCAGGAGCTTGACTGGCTGGCACTTTTTGTGTGGGAGCAATCGTCCGACGTTCGTGATTTTTCGTTTTTTTCTGGAGTGTGCGACCAGGTGCAGCTGGTGGTAAACGTCGAAGCCCTGTTCGTCAGGGAAAGCCCAGAGCCCCGATGTCTGTGGTGCTGTAGATGGGCTGCCAATGGCCGGTGAGCAGCAGCAGGAGCTTGACTGGCTGGCACATTTTGTGTGGGAGCAATCATCCGACGTTCATGATATTTCCGGGCTTTTATCAGTGGGCCCCCCAGGTGGAGCTGGTGGTAAACGTTGAAGCCCTGTTCGTCAGGGAAAGCCCGGAGCCCCGATGTCTGTGGTGCTGTAGATGCGCTGCCAATGGCCGGTGAGGAGCAGCAAGAGCTTGACTGGCTGGCACTTGCGGTGTGGGAGCAATCGTCCGACGTTCATGATTTTTCAGGGTTTTTTTCAGTGGGCCCCCCAGGTGCAGATGGTGGTAAACGTCGAAGCCCTGTTCGTCAGGGAAAGCCCGGAGCCCCGATGTCTGTGGTGCTGTAGCTGCGCTGCCAATGGCCGGTGAGGAGCAGCAAGAGCTTGACTGGCTGGCACTTTCGGTGTGGGAGCAATCGTCCGACGATCGTGATTTTTCGGGGTTTTTTTCAAATGGGCGCCCAGGTGCAGCTGGTGGTAAACGTCGAAGCCCTGTTCGTCAGGGAAAGCCCGGAGCCCCGATGTCTGTGGTGCTGTAGATGCGCTACCAATGGCCGGTGAGGAGCAGCAAGAGCTTGACTGGCTGGCACTTTCGGTGTGGCAGCAATCGTCCGACGTTCGTGATTTTTTGTTTTTTTTTTCCAGTGGGCGCCCAGGTGCAGCAGGTGTTAAATATCGAAGCCCTGTTCGTCAGGGAAAGCCCGGAGCCCCGATGTCTGTGGTGCTGTAGATGCGCTGCCAATGGCCGGTGAGGAGCAGCAAGAGCTTGACTGGATGGCACTTTCGGTGCGGGAGCAATCGTCCGACGTTCGTGATTTTTGGGTTTTTTTTTAGTGGGCCCCCCAGGTGCAGCTGGTGGTAAACGTCGAAGCCCTGTTCATCAGGGAAAGCCCAGAGCCCCAATGTCTGTGGTGCTGTAGATGCGCTACCAATGGCCGGTGAGGAGCAGCAAGAGCTTGACTGGCTGGCTCTTTCGGTGTGGGAGCAATCGTCCGACGTTCATGATTTTTCGGGGTTTTTTTTGGAGTGGGCGCCCAGGTGCAGCTGGTGGTAAACGTCGAAGCCCTGTTCGTCAGGGAAAGCCCGGACCCCGATGTCTGTGGTGCTGTAGATGCGCTGCCAATGGCCGCTGAGGAGCAGCAGGACCTTGACTGGTTGGAACTTTTTGTGCGGGAGCAATTGTCCGACGTTCGTGATTTTCGGGATTTTTTGGAGTGGGCGACCAGGTGCAGCTGGTGGTAAACGTCGAAGCCCTGTTTGTCAGGGAAAGCCCGGAGCCCCGATGTCTGTGGTGCTGTAGATGCGCTGCCAATGGCCGGTGATGAGCAGCAAGAACTTGAGTTGCGGGCACTTTCGGTGTGGGAGCAATCGTCCAACATTCGTGGTTTTTCTTGGGTTTATTTCCAATCGGCGCCCAGGTGCAGGTGGTGGTAAACGTCGAAGCCCTGTTCGTCAGGGAAAGCCCGGAGCCCCGATGTCTGTGGTGCTGTAGATGCGCTGCCAATGGCCAGTGAGGAGCAGCAAGAGCTTGACTGGATGGCACTTGCGGTGTGGGAGCAGTCGTCCAACATTCGTGTTTTTTCTTGGGTTTTTTTTCAATGGGCGCCCAGGTGCAGGTGGTGGTAAACGTCGAAGCCCTGTTCGTCAGGGAAAGCCCGGAGCCCCGATGTCTCTGGTGCTGTAGATGCGCTGCCAATGGCCAGTGAGGAGCAGCAAGAGCTTGACTGGCTGGCTCGTTCGGTGTGGGAGCAATCGTCCGACGTTCGTGATTTTTCGGGGTTTTTTTGGAGTGGGCGCCCAGGTGCAGGTGGTGGTAAACATCGAAGCCCTGTTCGTCAGGGAAAGCCCGGAGCCCCGATGTCTGTGGTGCTGTAGATGCGCTGCCAATGGCCGGTGAGGAGCAGCAAGAGCTTGACTGGATGGCACTTTCGGTGTGGGAGCAATCGTCCGACGTTCGTGATTTTTCGGTGTTTTTTTGGAGTGGGCGCCCAGGCGCAGCTGGTGGTAAACGTCGAAGCCCTGTTTGTCAGGGAAAGCGTGGAGCCCCGATGTCTGTGGTGCTGTAGATGCGCTGCCAATGGCCGGTGAGGAGCAGCAAGAGCTTGACTGGCTGGCACTTTTTGTGTGGGAGCAATCGTCTGACGTTCGTGATTTTTCGGGGTTTTTTTCAGTGGGCGCCCAGGTGCAGCTGGTGGTAAACGTCGAAGCCCTGTTCGTCAGGGAAAGCCCGGAGCCCCGATGTCTGTGGTGCTGTAGATGCGCTGCCAGTGGCCGCTGAGGAGCAGCAAGAGCTTGACTGGCTGGCACTTTCGGTGTGGGAGCAATCGTCCGACGTTCGTGATTTTTTGGATATTTTTTTTAGTTGGCGCCCAGGCGCAGCTGGTGGTAAACGTCGAAGCCCTGTTCGACAGGGAAAGCCCGGAGCCCCCATGTCTGTGGTGCTGTAGATGCGCTGCCAATGGCCGGTGAGGAGCAGCAAGAGCTTGACTGGCTGGCACTTTCGGTGTGGGAGCAATCGTCCGACGTTCGTGATTTTTCGGGGTTTTTTTCAGTGGGCGCCCAGGTGCAGCTGGTGGTAAACGTCGAAGCCGTGTTCGTCAGAAAAAGCCCGGAGCCCCGATGTCTGTGGTGCTGTAGATGCGCTGCCAATGGCCGGGGAGGAGCAGCAAGAGCTTGGTTTGCTGGCACTTTTGGTGTGGGAGCAATCGTCCGACGTTAGTGATTTTATGGGGTTTTTCTCCAGTGGGCGCCCAGGTGCAGCTGGTGGTAAACATCGAAGCCCTGTTCATCAGGGAAAGCGTGGAGCCCCGATGTCTGTGGTGCTGTAGATGGGCTGCCAATGGCCAGTGAGGAGCACCAGGAGCTTGACTGGCTGGCACATTTTGTGTGGGAGCAATCGTCCGACTTTCGTGATTTTTCGGGTTTTTCTGGATTGGGCGACCAGGTGCAGCTGGTGGTAAACGTCGAAGCCCTGTTGGTCAGGGAAAGCCCAGAGCCCCGATGTCTGTGGTGCTGTAGATGCGCTGCCAATGGTAGGTGATGAGCAGCAAGGGCTTGACTGGCTGGCACTTTCGGTGTGGGAGCAATCGTCCGACGTTCATGATTTTTCTTGGGTTTATTTCCAATAGGCGCCCAGGTGCAGGTGGCGGTAAACGTCGAAGCCCTGTTCATCAGGGAAAGCCCAGAGCCCCGATGTCTGTGGTGCTGTAGATGCGCTGCCAATGGCCAGTGAGGAGCAGCAAGAGCTTGAGTTGCTGGCACTTTCGGTGTGGGAGCAATCGTCCGATGTTCGTGATTTTTCTTGGGTTTTTTCCAATGGGCGCAGAGGTGCAGCTGGTGGTAAACGTCGAAGCCCTGTTCGTCAGAAAAAGCCCGGAGCCCCTATGTCTGTGGTGCTGTAGATGCGCTGCCAATGGCCGGGGAGGAGCAGCAAGAGCTTGACTGGCTGGCACTTCTGGTTTGGGAGCAATCGTCCGACGTTCGTGATTTTTTGGATATTTTTTTTAGTGGGCGCCCAGGTGCAGCAGGTGTTAAATATCGAAGCCCTGTTCGTCAGGGAAAGCCCGGAGCCCCGATGTCTGTGGTGCTGTAGATGCGCTGCCAATGGCCGGTGATGAGCAGCAAGAACTTGAGTTGCGGGCACTTTCGGTGTGGGAGCAATCGTCCAACATTCGTGGTTTTTCTTGGGTTTATTTCCAATCGGCGCCCAGGTGCAGGTGGTGGTAAACGTCGAAGCCCTGTTCGTCAGGGAAAGCCCGGAGCCCCGATGTCTGTGGTGCTGTAGATGCGCTGCCAATGGCCAGTGAGGAGCAGCAAGAGCTTGACTGGATGGCACTTGCGGTGTGGGAGCAGTCGTCCAACATTCGTGTTTTTTCTTGGGTTTTTTTTCAATGCGCGCCCAGGTGCAGGTGGTGGTAAACGTCGAAGCCCTGTTCGTCAGGGAAAGCCCGGAGCCCCGATGTCTCTGGTGCTGTAGATGCGCTGCCAATGGCCAGTGAGGAGCAGCAAGAGCTTGACTGGCTGGCTCGTTCGGTGTGGGAGCAGTCGTCCGACGTTCGTGATTTTTCGGGGTTTTTTTGGAGTGGGGGCCCAGGTGCAGGTGGTGGTAAACATCGAAGCCCTGTTCGTCAGGGAAAGCCCGGAGCCCCGATGTCTGTGGTGCTGTAGATGCGCTGCCAATGGCCGGTGAGGAGCAGCAAGAGCTTGACTGGATGGCACTTTCGGTGTGGGAGCAATCGTCCGACGTTCGTGATTTTTCGGTGTTTTTTTGGAGTGGGCGCCCAGGCGCAGCTGGTGGTAAACGTCGAAGCCCTGTTTGTCAGGGAAAGCCCGGAGCCCCGATGTCTGTGGTGCTGTAGATGCGCTGCCAATGGCCGGTGAGGAGCAGCAAGAGCTTGACTGGCTGGCACTTTTTGTGTGGGAGCAATCGTCCGACGTTCGTGATTTTTCGGGGTTTTTTTCAGTGGGCGCCCAGGTGCAGCTGGTGGTAAACGTCGAAGCCCTGTTCGTCTGGGAAAGCCCGGAGCCCCGATGTCTGTGGTGCTGTAGATGCGCTGCCAATGGCTGGTGAGGACCAGCAAGAGCTTGACTGGCTGGCACTTTCGGTGTGGGAGCAATCGTCCGACGTTCGTGATTTTTCGGGGTTTTTTTCCAATGGACGCCCAGGTGCAGGTGGTGGTAAACGTCGAAGCCCTGTTCGTCAGGGAAAGCCCGGAGCCCCGATGTCTGTGGTGCTGTAGATGCACTGCCAATGGCCGGTGAGGAGCAGCAAGAGCTTGACTGGCTGGCACTTTCGGTGTGGGAGCAATCGTCCGACGATCGTGATTTTTCGGGTTTTTTTCCAATGGGCGCCCAGGTGCAGCTGGTGGTAAACGTCGAAGCCCTGTTCGTCAGGGAAAGCCCGGAGCCCCGATGTCTGTGGTGCTGTAGATGCGCTGCCAATGGCCGGTGAGGAGCAGCAAGAGCTTGACTGGATGGCACTTGCGGTCTGGGAGCAATCGTCCGACGTTCGAGTTTTTCGGGTTTTTTTGGAGTGGACTCCCAGGCACAGGTGGTGGTAAACGTCGAAGCCCTGTTCGTCAGGGAAAGCCCGGAGCCCTGATGTCTGTGGTGCTGTAGATGCGCTGCCAATGGCCGCTGAGGAGCAGGAAGATCTTGACTGGCTGGCACTTTCGGTGTGGGAGCAATCGTCCGACGTTCGTGATTTTTCGGGTATTTTTCCAGTGGGCGCCCAGGTGCAGCTGGTGGTAACCGTCGAAGCCCTGTTCGTCAGGGAAAGCCCGGAGCCCCGATGTCTGTGGTGCTGTAGATGCGCTGCCAATGGCCGGTGATGAGCAGCAAGAACTTGAGTTGCTGGAACTTTCGGTGTGGGAGCAATCGTCCCACATTCGTGGTTTTTCTTGGGTTTTTTTCCAATGGGCGCCCAGGTGCAGGTGGTGGTAAACGTCGAAGCCCTGTTCGTCAGGGAAAGCGCGGAGCCCCGATGTCTGTGGTGCTGTAGATGCGCTGCCAATGGCCGGTGAGGAGCAGCAAGAGCTTGACTGGATGGCACTTGCGGTGTGGGAGCAATCGTCCGACGTTCATGATTTTTCGGGTTTTTTTGAAGTGGACTCCCAGGCACAGGTGGTGGTAAACATCGAAGCCCTGTTCGTCAGGGAAAGCCTGGAGCCCCGATGTCTGTGGTGCTGTAGATGCGCTGCCAATGGCCGGTAAGGAGCAGCAAGAGCTTTACTGGCTGGCACTTTCGGTGTGCGAGCAATCGTCCGACGTTCGTGATTTTTCAGGTTTTTTTTCAGTGGGCGCCCAGGTGCAGCTGGTGGTAAACGTCGAAGCCCTGTTCGTCAGAAAAAGCCCGGAGCCCCGATGTCTGTGGTGCTGTAGATGCGCTGCCAATGGCCGGGGAGGAGCAGCAAGAGCTTGGTTTGCTGGCACTTTTGGTGTGGGAGCAATCGTCCGACGTTAGTGATTTTATGGGGTTTTTCTCCAGTGGGCGCCCAGGTGCAGCTGGTGGTAAACGTCGAAGCCCTGTTCGTCAGAAAAAGCCCGGAGCCCCGATGTCTGTGGTGCTGTAGATGCGCTGCCAATGGCCGGGGAGGAGCAGCAAGAGCTTGACTGGCTGGCACTTTCGCTGTGCGAGCATTCGTCCGACGTTCCTGATTTTTCGGGGTTTTTTTCAGTGGGCGCCCAGGTGCAGCTGGTGGTAAACGTCGAAGCCCTGTTCGTCAGGGAAAGCCCGGAGCCCCGATGTCTGTGGTGCTGCAGATGCGCTGCCAATGGCCGGTGAGGAGCAGCAGGAGCTTGAATGGCTGGCAATTTTTGTGTGGGAGCAATCGTCCAAGGTTCGTGATTTTTCGGGGTTTTTTTGGAGTGGGCGACCAGGTGCAGCTGGTGGTAAACGTTGAAGCCCTGTTCATCAGGGAAAGCCCGGAGCCCCGATGTCTGTGGTGCTATAGATGCACTGCCAATGGCCGGTGAGGAGCAGCAAGAGCTTGAGTTGCTGGCACTTAAAGTGTGGGAGCAATTGTCCAACGTTCGTGATTTTTCTTGGGTTTTTTTCCAATGGGCGCCCAGGTGCAGCTGGTGGTAAACGTCGAAGCCCTGTTCGTCAGGGAAAGCCCTGAGCCCCAATGTCTGTGGTGCTGTAGATGCGCTGCCAATGGCCGGGGAGGAGCATCAAGAGCTTTACTGGCTGGCACTTTCGGTGTAAGAGCAATCGTCCGACGTTCATGATTTTTCGGGTTTTTTTGGAGTGGGCGCCCAGGTGCAGGTGGTGGTAAACGTCGAAGCCCTGTTCGTCAGGGAAAGCCCGGAGCCCCGATGTCTGTGGTGCTGTAGATGCGCTGCCAATGGCCGGTGATGAGCAGCAAGAGCTTGACTGGCTGGCACTTTTTGTGTGGGAGCAATCGTCCGACGTTCGTGATTTTTCGGTTTTTTCTGGAGTGGGCGCCCAGGTGCAGGTGGTGGTAAACGTCGAAGCCCTGTTCGTCAGGGAAAGCCCGGAGCCCCGATGTCTGTGGTGCTGTAGATGCGCTGCCAATGGCCGGTGAGGAGCAGCAAGAGCTTGACTGGATGGCACTTGCGGTGTGGGAGCAATCGTCCGACGTTCGTGATTTTTCAGGTATTTTTCCAGTGGGCGCCCAGGTGCAGGTGATGTTAAATATCGAAGCCCTGTTCGTCAGGGAAAGCGCGGAGCCCCGATGTCTGTGGTGCTGTAGATGCGCTGCCAATGGCCGGTGAGGAGCAGCAAGAGCTTGAGTTGCTGGCACTTTCGGTGTGGCAGCAATCGTCCAACATTCGTGATTTTTCTTGGGTTTTTTTTCAATGGGCGCCCAGGTGCAGGTGGTGGTAAAAGTCGAAGCCCTGTTCGTCAGGGAAAGCCCGGAGCCCCGATGTCTGTGGTGCTGTAGATGCGCTGCCAATGGCCGGTGAGGAGCAGTAAGAGCTTGACTGGCTGGCTCTTTCGGTGTGGGAGCAATCGTCCGACGTTCGTGATTTTTCGGGGTTTTTTTCAGTGGGCCCCCCAGGTGCAGCTGGTGGTAAACGTCGAAGCCCTGTTTGTCAGGGAAAGCCCGGAGCCCCGATGTCTGTGGTGCTGTAGATGCGTTGCCAATGGCTGGTGAGGATCAGCAATAGCTTGACTGGATGGCAGTTTTTGTGTGGAAGCAATCGTCCGACGTTCGTGATTTTTCGGGTTTATTTTCCAATGGGCGCCCAGGTGCAGGTGGTGGTAAAGGTCGAAGCCCTGTTCGTCAGGGAAAGCCCGGAGCCCCAATGTCTGTGGTGCTGTAGATGCGCTGCAAATGGCCGCTAAGGAGCAGCAAGAACTTGACTGGCTGGCACTTTCGGTGTGGGAGCAATCGTCCGACGTTCGTGATTTTTTGGGTTTTTTTTCCAGTGGGCCCCCCAGGTGCAGCTGGTGGTAAACGTCGAAGCCCTGTTTGTCAGGGAAAGCCCGGAGCCCCGATGTCTGTGGTGCTGTAGATGCGCTGCCAATGGCCGGTGAGGAGCAGCAAGAGCTTGAGTTGCTGGCACTTTCGGTGTGGGAGCAGTCGTCCAACGTTCATGATTTTTCTTGGGTTTTTTTCCAATGGGCGCCCAGGTGCAGGTGGTGGTAAACGTTGAAGCCCTGTTTGTCAGGGAAAGCCCGGAGCCCCGATGTCTGTGGTGCTGTAGATGCACTGCCAATGGCCGGTGAGGAGCAGCAAGAGCTTGACTGGCTGGCACTTTCGGTGTGGGAGCAATCGTCCAACATTCGTGGTTTTTCTTGGGTTTTTTTCCAATGGGCGCCCAGGTGCAGGTGGTGGTAAACGTCGAAGCCCTGTTCGTCAGGGAAAGCCCGGAGCCCCGATGTCTGTGGTGCTGTAGATGCGCTGCCAATGGCCGCTGAGGAGCAGCAAGAGCTTGACTGGATGGCACTTGCGGTGTGGGAGCAATCGTCCGATGGTCGTGATTTTTCGGGTTTTTTTGGAGTGGACTCCCAGGCACAAGTGGTGGTAAACGTCGAAGCCCTGTTCGTCAGGGAAAGCCCGGAGCCCCGATGTCTGTGGTGCTGTAGATGCGCTGCCAATGGCCGGTGAGGAGCAGCAAGAGCTTGACTGGCTGGCTCTTTCGGTGTGGGAGCAATGGTCCGACGTTCGTGATTTTTCGGGGTTTTTGAAGTGGGCGCCCAGGTGCAGGTGGTGGTAAACGTCGAAGCCCTGTTCGTCAGGGAAAGCCCGGAGCCCCGATGTCTGTGGTGCTGTAGATGCGCTGCCAATGGCCGGTGAGGAGCAGCAAGAGCTTGACTGGATGGCACTTTCGGTGTGGGAGCAATCGTCCGACGTTCGTGATTTTTCGGTGTTTTTTTGGAGTGGGCGCCCAGGTACAGCTAGTGGTAAAGGTCGACGCCCTGTTCGTCAGGGAAAGCCCGGAGCCCCGATGTCTGTGGTGCTGTAGATGCGCTGCCAATGGCCGGGGAGGAGCAGCAAGAGCTTGACTGGCTGGCAATTTCAGTATGGGAGCAATCGTCCGACGTTCATGATTTTTCGGGGTTTTTTCAGTGGGCCCCCCAAGTGCAGCTGGTGTTAAACGTCGAAGCCCTGTTTGTCAGGGAAAGCCCGGAGCCCCGATGTCTGTGGTGCTGTAGATGCCCTGCCAATGGCCGGTGAGGAGCAGCAAGAGCTTGACTGGCTGGCACTTTCGGTGTGGGAGCAATCGTCCAACATTCGTGGTTTTTCTTGGGTTTTTTTCCAATGGGCGCCCAGGTGCAGGTGGTGGTAAACGTCGAAGCCCTGTTCGTCAGGGAAAGCCCGGAGCCCTGATGTCTGTGGTGCTGTAGATGCGCTGCCAATGGCCGCTGAGGAGCAGGAAGATCTTGACTGGCTGGCACTTTCGGTGTGGGAGCAATCGTCCGACGTTCGTGATTTTTCGGGTATTTTTCCAGTGGGCGCCCAGGTGCAGCTGGTGGTAACCGTCGAAGCCCTGTTCGTCAGGGAAAGCCCGGAGCCCCGATGTCTGTGGTGCTGTAGATGCGCTGCCAATGGCCGGTGATGAGCAGCAAGAACTTGAGTTGCTGGAACTTTCGGTGTGGGAGCAATCGTCCCACATTCGTGGTTTTTCTTGGGTTTTTTTCCAATGGGCGCCCAGGTGCAGGTGGTGGTAAACGTCGAAGCCCTGTTCGTCAGGGAAAGCGCGGAGCCCCGATGTCTGTGGTGCTGTAGATGCGCTGCCAATGGCCGGTGAGGAGCAGCAAGAGCTTGACTGGATGGCACTTGCGGTGTGGGAGCAATCGTCCGACGTTCATGATTTTTCGGGTTTTTTTGAAGTGGACTCCCAGGCACAGGTGGTGGTAAACATCGAAGCCCTGTTCGTCAGGGAAAGCCTGGAGCCCCGATGTCTGTGGTGCTGTAGATGCGCTGCCAATGGCCGGTAAGGAGCAGCAAGAGCTTGACTGGCTGGCACTTTCGGTGTGCGAGCAATCGTCCGACGTTCGTGATTTTTCAGGATTTTTTTCAGTGGGCGCCCAGGTGCAGCTGGTGGTAAACGTCGAAGCCCTGTTCGTCAGAAAAAGCCCGGAGCCCCGATGTCTGTGGTGCTGTAGATGCGCTGCCAATGGCCGGGGAGGAGCAGCAAGAGCTTGGTTTGCTGGCACTTTTGGTGTGGGAGCAATCGTCCGACGTTAGTGATTTTATGGGGTTTTTCTCCAGTGGGCGCCCAGGTGCAGCTGGTGGTAAACGTCGAAGCCCTGTTCGTCAGAAAAAGCCCGGAGCCCCGATGTCTGTGGTGCTGTAGATGCGCTGCCAATGGCCGGGGAGGAGCAGCAAGAGCTTGACTGGCTGGCACTTTCGCTGTGCGAGCATTCGTCCGACGTTCCTGATTTTTCGGGGTTTTTTTCAGTGGGCGCCCAGGTGCAGCTGGTGGTAAACGTCGAAGCCCTGTTCGTCAGGGAAAGCCCGGAGCCCCGATGTCTGTGGTGCTGCAGATGCGCTGCCAATGGCCGGTGAGGAGCAGCAGGAGCTTGAATGGCTGGCAATTTTTGTGTGGGAGCAATCGTCCAAGGTTCGTGATTTTTCGGGGTTTTTTTGGAGTGGGCGACCAGGTGCAGCTGGTGGTAAACGTTGAAGCCCTGTTCATCAGGGAAAGCCCGGAGCCCCGATGTCTGTGGTGCTATAGATGCACTGCCAATGGCCGGTGAGGAGCAGCAAGAGCTTGAGTTGCTGGCACTTAAAGTGTGGGAGCAATTGTCCAACGTTCGTGATTTTTCTTGGGTTTTTTTCCAATGGGCGCCCAGGTGCAGCTGGTGGTAAACGTCGAAGCCCTGTTCGTCAGGGAAAGCCCTGAGCCCCAATGTCTGTGGTGCTGTAGATGCGCTGCCAATGGCCGGGGAGGAGCATCAAGAGCTTTACTGGCTGGCACTTTCGGTGTAAGAGCAATCGTCCGACGTTCATGATTTTTCGGGTTTTTTTGGAGTGGGCGCCCAGGTGCAGGTGGTGGTAAACGTCGAAGCCCTGTTCGTCAGGGAAAGCCCGGAGCCCCGATGTCTGTGGTGCTGTAGATGCGCTGCCAATGGCCGGTGATGAGCAGCAAGAGCTTGACTGGCTGGCACTTTTTGTGTGGGAGCAATCGTCCGACGTTCGTGATTTTTCGGTTTTTTCTGGAGTGGGCGCCCAGGTGCAGGTGGTGGTAAACGTCGAAGCCCTGTTCGTCAGGGAAAGCCCGGAGCCCCGATGTCTGTGGTGCTGTAGATGCGCTGCCAATGGCCGGTGAGGAGCAGCAAGAGCTTGACTGGATGGCACTTGCGGTGTGGGAGCAATCGTCCGACGTTCGTGATTTTTCAGGTATTTTTCCAGTGGGCGCCCAGGTGCAGGTGATGTTAAATATCGAAGCCCTGTTCGTCAGGGAAAGCGCGGAGCCCCGATGTCTGTGGTGCTGTAGATGCGCTGCCAATGGCCGGTGAGGAGCAGCAAGAGCTTGAGTTGCTGGCACTTTCGGTGTGGCAGCAATCGTCCAACATTCGTGATTTTTCTTGGGTTTTTTTTCAATGGGCGCCCAGGTGCAGGTGGTGGTAAACGTCGAAGCCCTGTTCGTCAGGGAAAGCCCGGAGCCCCGATGTCTGTGGTGCTGTAGATGCGCTGCCAATGGCCGGTGAGGAGCAGTAAGAGCTTGACTGGCTGGCTCTTTCGGTGTGGGAGCAATCGTCCGACGTTCGTGATTTTTCGGGGTTTTTTTCAGTGGGCCCCCCAGGTGCAGCTGGTGGTAAACGTCGAAGCCCTGTTTGTCAGGGAAAGCCCGGAGCCCCGATGTCTGTGGTGCTGTAGATGCGTTGCCAATGGCTGGTGAGGATCAGCAATAGCTTGACTGGATGGCAGTTTTTGTGTGGAAGCAATCGTCCGACGTTCGTGATTTTTCGGGTTTATTTTCCAATGGGCGCCCCGGTGCAGGTGGTGGTAAAGGTCGAAGCCCTGTTCGTCAGGGAAAGCCCGGAGCCCCAATGTCTGTGGTGCTGTAGATGCGCTGCAAATGGCCGCTAAGGAGCAGCAAGAACTTGACTGGCTGGCACTTTCGGTGTGGGAGCAATCGTCCGACGTTCGTGATTTTTTGGGTTTTTTTTCCAGTGGGCCCCCCAGGTGCAGCTGGTGGTAAACGTCGAAGCCCTGTTTGTCAGGGAAAGCCCGGAGCCCCGATGTCTGTGGTGCTGTAGATGCGCTGCCAATGGCCGGTGAGGAGCAGCAAGAGCTTGAGTTGCTGGCACTTTCGGTGTGGGAGCAGTCGTCCAACGTTCATGATTTTTCTTGGGTTTTTTTCCAATGGGCGCCCAGGTGCAGGTGGTGGTAAACGTTGAAGCCCTGTTCGTCAGGGAAAGCCCGGAGCCCCGATGTCTGTGGTGCTGTAGATGCACTGCCAATGGCCGGTGAGGAGCAGCAAGAGCTTGACTGGCTGGCACTTTCGGTGTGGGAGCAATCGTCCAACATTCGTGGTTTTTCTTGGGTTTTTTTCCAATGGGCGCCCAGGTGCAGGTGGTGGTAAACGTCGAAGCCCTGTTCGTCAGGGAAAGCCCGGAGCCCCGATGTCTGTGGTGCTGTAGATGCGCTGCCAATGGCCGCTGAGGAGCAGCAAGAGCTTGACTGGATGGCACTTGCGGTGTGGGAGCAATCGTCCGATGGTCGTGATTTTTCGGGTTTTTTTGGAGTGGACTCCCAGGCACAAGTGGTGGTAAACGTCGAAGCCCTGTTCGTCAGGGAAAGCCCGGAGCCCCGATGTCTGTGGTGCTGTAGATGCGCTGCCAATGGCCGGTGAGGAGCAGCAAGAGCTTGACTGGCTGGCTCTTTCGGTGTGGGAGCAATGGTCCGACGTTCGTGATTTTTCGGGGTTTTTTTGAAGTGGGCGCCCAGGTGCAGGTGGTGGTAAACGTCGAAGCCCTGTTCGTCAGGGAAAGCCCGGAGCCCCGATGTCTGTGGTGCTGTAGATGCGCTGCCAATGGCCGGTGAGGAGCAGCAAGAGCTTGACTGGATGGCACTTTCGGTGTGGGAGCAATCGTCCGACGTTCGTGATTTTTCGGTGTTTTTTTGGAGTGGGCGCCCAGGTACAGCTAGTGGTAAAGGTCGACGCCCTGTTCGTCAGGGAAAGCCCGGAGCCCCGATGTCTGTGGTGCTGTAGATGCGCTGCCAATGGCCGGTGAGGAGCAGCAAGAGCTTGACTGGCTGGCAATTTCAGTATGGGAGCAATCGTCCGACGTTCATGATTTTTCGGGGTTTTTTCAGTGGGCCCCCCAAGTGCAGCTGGTGTTAAACGTCGAAGCCCTGTTTGTCAGGGAAAGCCCGGAGCCCCGATGTCTGTGGTGCTGTAGATGCCCTGCCAATGGCCGGTGAGGAGCAGCAAGAGCTTGACTGGCTGGCACTTTCGGTGTGGGAGCAATCGTCCAACATTCGTGGTTTTTCTTGGGTTTTTTTCCAATGGGCGCCCAGGTGCAGGTGGTGGTAAACGTCGAAGCCCTGTTCGTCAGGGAAAGCCCGGAGCCCCGATGTCTGTGGTGCTGTAGATGCGCTGCCAATGGCCGGTGAGGAGCAGCAAGAGCTTGACTGGATGGCACTTGCGGTGTGGGAGCAATCGTCCGACGTTCGTGATTTTTCAGGTATTTTTCCAGTGGGCGCCCAGGTGCAGGTGATGTTAAATATCGAAGCCCTGTTCGTCAGGGAAAGCGCGGAGCCCCGATGTCTGTGGTGCTGTAGATGCGCTGCCAATGGCCGGTGAGGAGCAGCAAGAGCTTGAGTTGCTGGCACTTTCGGTGTGGCAGCAATCGTCCAACATTCGTGATTTTTCTTGGGTTTTTTTTCAATGGGCGCCCAGGTGCAGGTGGTGGTAAACGTCGAAGCCCTGTTCGTCAGGGAAAGCCCGGAGCCCCGATGTCTGTGGTGCTGTAGATGCGCTGCCAATGGCCGGTGAGGAGCAGTAAGGGCTTGACTGGCTGGCTCTTTCGGTGTGGGAGCAATCGTCCGACGTTCGTGATTTTTCGGGGTTTTTTTCAGTGGGCCCCCCAGGTGCAGCTGGTGGTAAACGTCGAAGCCCTGTTTGTCAGGGAAAGCCCGTAGCCCCGATGTCTGTGGTGCTGTAGATGCGTTGCCAATGGCTGGTGAGGATCAGCAATAGCTTGACTGGATGGCAGTTTTTGTGTGGAAGCAATCGTCCGACGTTCGTGATTTTTCGGGTTTATTTTCCAATGGGCGCCCAGGTGCAGGTGGTGGTAAAGGTCGAAGCCCTGTTCGTCAGGGAAAGCCCGGAGCCCCAATGTCTGTGGTGCTGTAGATGCGCTGCAAATGGCCGCTAAGGAGCAGCAAGAACTTGACTGGCTGGCACTTCCGGTGTGGGAGCAGTCGTCCAACGTTCATGATTTTTCTTGGGTTTTTTTCCAATGGGCGCCCAGGTGCAGGTGGTGGTAAACGTTGAAGCCCTGTTCGTCAGGGAAAGCCCGGAGCCCCGATGTCTGTGGTGCTGTAGATGCGCTGCCAATGGCCGGTGAGGAGCAGCAAGAGCTTGAGTTGCTGGCACTTTCGGTGTGGGAGCAGTCGTCCAACGTTCATGATTTTTCTTGGGTTTTTTTCCAATGGGCGCCCAGGTGCAGGTGGTGGTAAACGTTGAAGCCCTGTTCGTCAGGGAAAGCCCGGAGCCCCGATGTCTGTGGTGCTGTAGATGCACTGCCAATGGCCGGTGAGGAGCAGCAAGAGCTTGACTGGCTGGCACTTTCGGTGTGGGAGCAATCGTCCAACATTCGTGGTTTTTCTTGGGTTTTTTTCCAATGGGCGCCCAGGTGCAGGTGGTGGTAAACGTCGAAGCCCTGTTCGTCAGGGAAAGCCCGGAGCCCCGATGTCTGTGGTGCTGTAGATGCGCTGCCAATGGCCGCTGAGGAGCAGCAAGAGCTTGACTGGATGGCACTTGCGGTGTGGGAGCAATCGTCCGATGGTCGTGATTTTTCGGGTTTTTTTGGAGTGGACTCCCAGGCACAAGTGGTGGTAAACGTCGAAGCCCTGTTCGTCAGGGAAAGCCCGGAGCCCCGATGTCTGTGGTGCTGTAGATGCGCTGCCAATGGCCGGTGAGGAGCAGCAAGAGCTTGAGTTGCTGGCACTTTCGGTGTGGGAGCAATCGTCCGACGTTCGTGATTTTTCGGTGTTTTTTTGGAGTGGGCGCCCAGGCGCAGCTGGTGGTAAACGTGGAAGCCCTGTTTGTCAGGGAAAGCCCGGAGCGCCGATGTCTGTGGTGCTGTAGATGCGCTGCCAATGGCCGGTGAGGAGCAGCAAGAGCTTGACTGGCTGGCACTTTTTGTGTGGGAGCAATCGTCCGACGTTCGTGATTTTTCGGGGTTTTTTTCAGTGGGCGCCCAGGTGCAGCTGGTGGTAAACGTCGAAGCCCTGTTCGTCAGGGAAAGCCCGGAGCCCCGATGTCTGTGGTGCTGTAGATGCGCTGCCAATGGCTGGTGAGGAGCAGCAAGAGATTGACTGGCTGGCACTTTCGGTGTGGGAGCAATCGTCCGATGTTCGTTATTTTTCGGGGTTATTTTGGAGTGGGCGACCAGGTGCAGCTTGTGGTAAACGTTGAAGCCCTGTTCGTCAGGGAAAGCCCGGTGCCCCGATGTCTGTGGTGCTGTAGCTGCGCTGCCAATGGCCGGTGATGAGCAGCAAGAGCTTGACTGGCTGGCACTTTCGGTGTGGGAGCAATCGTCCGACGTTCATGATTTTTTGGGGTTTTTTTCAGTGGGCCCCCCAGGTGCAGCTGGTGGTAAACGTCGAAGCCCTGTTCGTCAGGGAAAGCCCGGAGCCCCGATGTCTGTGGTGCTGTAGCTGCGCTGCCAATGGCCGGTGATGAGCAGCAAGAGCTTGACTGGCTGGCACTTTCGGTGTGGGAGCAATCGTCCGACGTTCGTGATTTTTCAGGTATTTTTCCAGTGGGCGCCCAGGTGCAGCAGGTGTTAAATATCGAAGCCCTGTTCGTCAGGGAAAGCCCGGAGCCCCGATGTCTGTGGTGCTGTAGATGCGCTGCCAATGGCCGGTGAGGAGCAGCAAGAGCTTGAGTTGCTGGCACTTTCGGTGTGGCAGCAATCGTCCAACATTCGTGATTTTTCTTGGGTTTTTTTTCAATAGGCGCCCAGGTGCAGGTGGTGGTAAACGTCGAAGCCCTGTTCGTCAGGGAAAGCCCGGAGCCCCGATGTCTGTGGTGCTGTAGATGCGCTGCCAATGGCCGGTGAGGAGCAGCAAGAGCTTGACTGGCTGGCTCTTTCGGTGTGGGAGCAATGGTCCGACGTTCGTGATTTTTCGGGGTTTTTTTGAAGTGGGCGCCCAGGTGCAGCTGGTGGTAAACGTCGAAGCCCTGTTCGTCAGGGAAAGCCCGGAGCCCCGATGTCTGTGGTGCTGTAGGTGCGCTGCCAATGGCCGGTGAGGAGCAGCAAGAGCTTGACTGGATGGCACTTTCGGTGTGGGAGCAATCGTCCGACGTTCGTGATTTTTCGGGGTTTTTTTCAGTGGGCCCCCCAAGTGCAGCTGGTGGTAAACGTCGAAGCCCTGTTTGTCAGGGAAAGCCCGGAGCCCCGATGTCTGTGGTGCTGTAGATGCGCTGCCAATGGCCGGTGAGGAGCAGCAAGAGCTTGACTGGATGGCACTTGTGGTGTGGGAGCAATCGTCCGACGTTCGTGATTTTTCGGGTATTTTTCCAGTGGGCGCCCAGGTGCAGCAGGTGTTAAATATCGAAGCCCTGTTCGTCAGGGAAAGCGCGGAGCCCCGATGTCTGTGGTGCTCTAGATGCGCTGCCAATGGCCGGTGAGGAGCAGCAAGAGCTTGAGTTGCTGGCACTTTCGGTGTGGCAGCAATCGTCCAACATTCGTGATTTTTCTTGGGTTTTTTTTCAATGGGCGCCCAGGTGCAGGTGGTGGTAAACGTCGAAGCCCTGTTCGTCAGGGAAAGCCCGGAGCCCCGATGTCTGTCGTGCTGTAGATGCGCTGCCAATGGCCGGTGAGGAGCAGCAAGACCTTGACTGGCTGGCTCTTTCGGTGTGGGAGCAATCGTCCGACGTTCGTGATTTTTCGGGGTTTTTTTGGAGTGGCGCCCAGGTGCAGGTGGTGGTAAACATCGAAGCCCTGTTCGTCAGGGAAAGCCCGGAGCCCCGATGTCTGTGGTGCTGTAGATGCGCTGCCAATGGCCGGTGAGGAGCAGCAAGAGCTTGACTGGATGGCACTTTCGGTGTGGGAGCAATCGTCCGACGTTCGTGATTTTTCGGGGTTTTTTTCAGTGGGCGCCCAGGTGCAGCTGGTGGTAAACGTCGAAGCCCTGTTCGTCAGGGAAAGCCCGGAGCCCCGATGTCTGTGGTGCTGTAGATGCGCTGCCAATGGCCGGTGAGGAGCAGCAAGAGATTGAGTGGCTGGCACTTTCGGTGTGGGAGCAATCGTCCGATGTTCGTGATTTTTCGGGGTTATTTTGGAGTGGGCGACCAGGTGCAGCTGGTGGTAAAAGTCGAAGCCCTGTTCGTCAGGGAAAGCCCGGAGCCCTGATGTCTGTGGTGCTGTAGCTGCGCTGCCAATGGCCGGTGATGAGCAGCAAGAGCTTGACTGGCTGGCACTTTCGGTGTGGGAGCAATCGTCCGACGTTCGTGATTTTTCAGGTATTTTTCCAGTGGGCGCCCAGGTGCAGCAGGTGTTAAATATCGAAGCCCTGTTCGTCAGGGAAAGCCCGGAGCCCCGATGTCTGTGGTGCTGTAGATGCGCTGCCAATGGCCGGTGAGGAGCAGCAAGAGCTTGACTGGATGGCACTTTCGGTGTGGGAGCAATCGTCCGACGTTCGTGATTTTTCGGTGTTTTTTTGGAGTGGGCGCCCAGGTGCAGCTGGTGGTAAACGTCGACGCCCTGTTCGTCAGGGAAAGCCCGGAGCCCCGATGTCTGTGGTGCTGTAGATGCGCTGCCAATGGCCGGGGAGGAGCAGCAAGAGCTTGACTGGCTGGCACTTTCAGTGTGGGAGCAATCGTCCGACGTTCGTGATTTTTCGGGGTTTTTTTCAGTGGGCCCCTCAAGTGCAGCTGGTGGTAAACTTCGAAGCCCTGTTTGTCAGGGAAAGCCCGGAGCCCCGATGTCTGTGGTGCTGTAGATGCCCTGCCAATGGCCGGTGAGGAGCAGCAGGAGCTTGACTGGCTGGCACTTTCGGTGTGGGAGCAATCGTCCAACATTCGTGGTTTTTCTTGGGTTTTTTTCCAATGGGCGCCCAGGTGCAGGTGGTGGTAAAAGTCGAAGCCCTGTTCGTCAGGGAAAGCCCGGAGCCCCGATGTCTGTGGTGCTGTAGATGCGCTGCCAATGGCAGGTGAGGAGCAGCAAGAGCTTGTCTGGCTGGCACTTTCGGTGTGGGAGCAATCGTCCGACGTTCATGATTTTTTGGGTTTTTTTTCAGTGGGCCCCCCAGGTGCAGCTGGTGGTAAACGTCGAAGCCCTGTTCGTCAGGGAAAGCCCGGAGCCCTGATGTCTGTGGTGCTGTAGCTGCGCTGCCAATGGCCGGTGATGAGCAGCAAGAGCTTGACTGGCTGGCACTTTCGGTGTGGGAGCAATCGTCCGACGTTCGTGATTTTTCAGGTATTTTTCCAGTGGGCGCCCAGGTGCAGCAGGTGTTAAATATCGAAGCCCTGTTCGTCAGGGAAAGCCCGGAGCCCCGATGTCTGTGGTGCTGTAGATGCGCTGCCAATGGCCGGTGAGGAGCAGCAAGAGCTTGACTGGATGGCACTTTCGGTGTGGGAGCAATCGTCCGACGTTCGTGATTTTTCGGTGTTTTTTTGGAGTGGGCGCCCAGGTACAGCTGGTGGTAAACGTCGACGCCCTGTTCGTCAGGGAAAGCCCGGAGCCCCGATGTCTGTGGTGCTGTAGATGCGCTGCCAATGGCCGGGGAGGAGCAGCAAGAGCTTGACTGGCTGGCACTTTCAGTGTGGGAGCAATCGTCCGACGTTCGTGATTTTTCGGGGTTTTTTTCAGTGGGCCCCTCAAGTGCAGCTGGTGGTAAACGTCGAAGCCCTGTTTGTCAGGGAAAGCCCGGAGCCCCGATGTCTGTGGTGCTGTAGATGCCCTGCCAATGGCCGGTGAGGAGCAGCAGGAGCTTGACTGGCTGGCACTTTCGGTGTGGGAGCAATCGTCCAACATTCGTGGTTTTTCTTGGGTTTTTTTCCAATGGGCGCCCAGGTGCAGGTGGTGGTAAACGTCGAAGCCCTGTTCGTCAGGGAAAGCCCGGAGCCCCGATGTCTGTGGTGCTGTAGATGCGCTGCCAATGGCCGGTGAGGAGCAGCAAGAGCTTGACTGGATGGCACTTGCGGTGTGGGAGCAATCGTCCGACGTTCGTGATTTTTCGGGTTTTTTTGGAGTGGACTCCCAGGCACAAGTGGTGGTAAACGTCGAAACCCTGTTCGTCAGGGAAAGCCCGGAGCCCCGATGTCTGTGGTGCTGTAGATGCGCTGCCAATGGCCGGGGAGGAGCAGCAAGAGCTTGAGTTGCTGGCACTTTCGGTGTGGCAGCAATCGTCCAACATTCGTGATTTTTCTTGGGTTTTTTTTCAATGGGCGCCCAGGTGCAGGTGGTGGTAAACGTCGAAGCTCTGTTCGTCAGGGAAAGCCCGGAGCCCCGATGTCTGTGGTGCTGTAGATGCGCTGCCAATGGCCGGTGAGGAGCAGCAAGAGCTTGACTGGCTGGCACTTTTTGTGTGGGAGCAATCGTCCGACGTTCATGATTTTTTGGGTTTTTTTTCAGTGGGCCCCCCAGGTGCAGCTGGTGGTAAACGTCGAAGCCCTGTTCGTCAGGGAAAGCCCGGAGCCCTGATGTCTGTGGTGCTGTAGCTGCGCTGCCAATGGCCGGTGATGAGCAGCAAGAGCTTGACTGGCTGGCACTTTCGGTGTGGGAGCAATCGTCCGACGTTCGTGATTTTTCAGGTATTTTTCCAGTGGGCGCCCAGGTGCAGCAGGTGTTAAATATCGAAGCCCTGTTCGTCAGGGAAAGCCCGGAGCCCCGATGTCTGTGGTGCTGTAGATGCGCTGCCAATGGCCGGTGAGGAGCAGCAAGAGCTTGACTGGATGGCACTTTCGGTGTGGGAGCAATCGTCCGACGTTCGTGATTTTTCGGTGTTTTTTTGGAGTGGGCGCCCAGGTACAGCTGGTGGTAAACGTCGACGCCCTGTTCGTCAGGGAAAGCCCGGAGCCCCGATGTCTGTGGTGCTGTAGATGCGCTGCCAATGGCCGGGGAGGAGCAGCAAGAGCTTGACTGGCTGGCACTTTCAGTGTGGGAGCAATCGTCCGACGTTCGTGATTTTTCGGGGTTTTTTTCAGTGGGCCCCTCAAGTGCAGCTGGTGGTAAACGTCGAAGCCCTGTTTGTCAGGGAAAGCCCGGAGCCCCGATGTCTGTGGTGCTGTAGATGCCCTGCCAATGGCCGGTGAGGAGCAGCAGGAGCTTGACTGGCTGGCACTTTCGGTGTGGGAGCAATCGTCCAACATTCGTGGTTTTTCTTGGGTTTTTTTCCAATGGGCGCCCAGGTGCAGGTGGTGGTAAACGTCGAAGCCCTGTTCGTCAGGGAAAGCCCGGAGCCCCGATGTCTGTGGTGCTGTAGATGCGCTGCCAATGGCCGGTGAGGAGCAGCAAGAGCTTGACTGGATGGCACTTGCGGTGTGGGAGCAATCGTCCGACGTTCGTGATTTTTCGGGTTTTTTTGGAGTGGACTCCCAGGCACAAGTGGTGGTAAACGTCGAAACCCTGTTCGTCAGGGAAAGCCCGGAGCCCCGATGTCTGTGGTGCTGTAGATGCGCTGCCAATGGCCGAGGAGGAGCAGCAAGAGCTTGAGTTGCTGGCACTTTCGGTGTGGCAGCAATCGTCCAACATTCGTGATTTTTCTTGGGTTTTTTTTCAATGGGCGCCCAGGTGCAGGTGGTGGTAAACGTCGAAGCTCTGTTCGTCAGGGAAAGCCCGGAGCCCCGATGTCTGTGGTGCTGTAGATGCGCTGCCAATGGCCGGTGAGGAGCAGCAAGAGCTTGACTGGCTGGCACTTTTTGTGTGGGAGCAATCGTCCGACGTTCGTGATTTTTCGGGGTTTTTTTGGAGTGGGCGCCCAGGTTCAGCTGGTGGTAAACGTCGAAGCCCTGTTCGTCAGGGAAAGCCCAGAGCCCCGATGTCTGTGGTGCTGTAGATGCGCTGCCAATGGCCGGTGAGGAGCAGCAAGAGGTTGACTGGCTGGCACTTTCGGTGTGGGAGCAATCGTCCGATGTTCGTGATTTTTCTGGGTTATTTTGGAGTGGGCGCCCAGGTGCAGCTGGTGGTAAAAGTCGAAGCCCTGTTCGTCAGGGAAAGCCCGGAGCCCCGATGTCTGTGGTGCTGTAGATGCGCTGCCAATGGCAGGTGAGGAGCAGCAAGAGCTTGTCTGGCTGGCACTTTCGGTGTGGGAGCAATCGTCCGACGTTCATGATTTTTTGGGGTTTTTTTCAGTGGGCCCCCCAGGTGCAGCTGGTGGTAAACGTCAAAGCCCTGTTCGTCAGGGAAAGCCCGGAGCCCCGATGTCTGTGGTGCTGTAGCTGCGCTGCCAATGGCCGGGGAGGAGCAGCAAGAGCTTGACTGGCTGGCACTTTCGGTGTGGGAGCAATCGTCCGACGTTCGTGATTTATCAGGTATTTTTCCAGTGGGCGCCCAGGTGCAGCAGGTGTTAAATATTGAAGCCCTGTTCGTCAGGGAAAGCCCGGAGCCCCGATGTCTGTGGTGCTGTAGATGCGCTGCCAATGGCCGGGGAGGAGCAGCAAGAGCTTGACTGGCTGGCAATTTCAGTATGGGAGCAATCGTCCGACGTTCATGATTTTTCGGGGTTTTTTCAGTGGGCCCCCCAAGTGCAGCTGGTGTTAAACGTCGAAGCCCTGTTTGTCAGGGAAAGCCCGGAGCCCCGATGTCTGTGGTACTGTAGATGCCCTGCCAATGGCCGGTGAGGAGCAGCAAGAGCTTGACTGGCTGGCACTTTCGGTGTGGGAGCAATCGTCCGACATTCGTGGTTTTTCTTGGGTTTTTTTCCAATGGGCGCCCAGGTGCAGGTGGTGGTAAACGTCGAAGCCCTGTTCGTCAGGGAAAGCCCGGAGCCCCGATGTCTGTGGTGCTGTAGATGCGCTGCCAATGGCCGGTGAGGAGCAGCAAGAGCTTGACTGGATGGCACTTGCGGTGTGGGAGCAATCGTCCGACGTTCGTGATTTTTCAGGTATTTTTCCAGTGGGCGCCCAGGTGCAGGTGATGTTAAATATCGAAGCCCTGTTCGTCAGGGAAAGCGCGGAGCCCCGATGTCTGTGGTGCTGTAGATGCGCTGCCAATGGCCGGTGAGGAGCAGCAAGAGCTTGACTGGCTGGCACTTTCAGTGTGGCAGCAATCGTCCAACATTCGTGATTTTTCTTGGGTTTTTTTTCAATGGGCGCCCAGGTGCAGGTGGTGGTAAACGTCGAAGCCCTGTTCGTCAGGGAAAGCCCGGAGCCCCGATGTCTGTGGTGCTGTAGATGCGCTGCCAATGGCCGGTGAGGAGCAGTAAGAGCTTGACTGGCTGGCTCTTTCGGTGTGGGAGCAATCGTCCGACGTTCGTGATTTTTCGGGGTTTTTTTCAGTGGGCCCCCCAGGTGCAGCTGGTGGTAAACGTCGAAGCCCTGTTTGTCAGGGAAAGCCCGGAGCCCTGATGTCTGTGGTGCTGTAGATGCGCTGCCAATGGCCGGTGATGAGCAGCAAGAACTTGAGTTGCGGGCACTTTCGGTGTGGGAGCAATCGTCCAACATTCGTGGTTTTTCTTGGGTTTATTTCCAATGGGCGCCCAGGTGCAGGTGGTGGTAAACGTCGAAGCCCTGTTCGTCAGGGAAAGCCCGGAGCCCCGATGTCTGTGGTGCTGTAGATGCGCTGCCAATGGCCAGTGAGGAGCAGCAAGAGCTTGACTGGATGGCACTTCCGGTGTGGGAGCAATCGTCCGACGTTCGTGATTTTTCGGGTTTTTTTGGAGTGGACTCCCAGGCACAAGTGGTGGTAAACGTCGAAACCCTGTTCGTCAGGGAAAGCCCGGAGCCCCGATGTCTGTGGTGCTGTAGATGCGCTGCCAATGGCCGGTGAGGAGGAGCAAGAGCTTGACTGGCTGGCACTTTCGGTGTGGGAGCAGTCGTCCAACATTCGTGATTTTTCTTGGGTTTTTTTTCAATGGGCGCCCAGGTGCAGGTGGTGGTAAACGTCGAAGCCCTGTTCGTCAGGGAAAGCCCGGAGCCCCGATGTCTGTGGTGCTGTAGATGCGCTGCCAATGGCCAGTGAGGAGCAGCAAGAGCTTGACTGGCTGGCTCTTTCGGTGTGGGAGCAATCGTCCGACGTTCGTGATTTTTCGGGGTTTTTTTGAAGTGGGCGCCCAGGTGCAGGTGGTGGTAAACATCGAAGCCCTGTTCGTCAGGGAAAGCCCGGAGCCCCGATGTCTGTGGTGCTGTAGATGCGCTGCCAATGGCCGGTGAGGAGCAGCAAGAGCTTGACTGGATGGCACTTTCGGTGTGGGAGCAATCGTCCGACGTTCGTGATTTTTCGGTGTTTTTTTGGAGTGGGCGCCCAGGCGCAGCTGGTGGTAAACGTCGAAGCCCTGTTTGTCAGGGAAAGACCGGAGCGCCGATGTCTGTGGTGCTGTAGATGCGCTGCCAATGGCCGGTGAGGAGCAGCAAGAGCTTGACTGGCTGGCACTTTTTGTGTGGGAGCAATCGTCCGACGTTCGTGATTTTTCGGGGTTTTTTTCAGTGGGCGCCCAGGTGCAGCTGGTGGTAAACGTCGACGCCCTGTTCGTCAGGGAAAGCCCGGAGCCCCGATGTCTGTGGTGCTGTAGATGCCTTGCCAATGGCCGGGGAGGAGCAGCAAGAGCTTGACTGGCTGGCACTTTCAGTGTGGGAGCAATCGTCCGACGTTCGTGATTTTTCGGGGTTTTTTTCAGTGGGCCCCCCAAGAGCAGCTGGTGGTAAACGTCGAAGCCCTGTTTGTCAGGGAAAGCCCGGAGCCCCGATGTCTGTGGTGCTGTAGATACCCTGCCAATGGCCGGTGAGGAGCAGCAAGAGCTTGACTGGCTGGCTCTTTCGGTGTGGGAGCAATCGTCCGACGTTCGTGATTTTTCGGGGTTTTTTTCAGTGGGCCCCCCAGGTGCAGCTGGTGGTAAACGTCGAAGCCCTGTTTGTCAGGGAAAGCCCGGAGCCCCGATGTCTGTGGTGCTGTAGATGCGCTGCCAATGGCCGGTGAGGAGCAGCAAGAGCTTGAGTTGCTGGCACTTTCGGTGTGGCAGCAATCGTCCAACATTCGTGATTTTTCTTGGGTTTTTTTTCAATAGGCGCCCAGGTGCAGGTGGTGGTAAACGTCGAAGCCCTGTTCGTCAGGGAAAGCCCGGAGCCCCGATGTCTGTGGTGCTGTAGATGCGCTGCCAATGGCCGGTGAGGAGCAGCAAGAGCTTGACTGGCTGGCTCTTTCGGTGTGGGAGCAATTGTCCGACGTTCGTGATTTTTCGGGGTTATTTTCAGTGGGCGCCCAGGTGCAGGTGGTGGTAAACGTCGAAGCCCTGTTCGTCAGGGAAAGCCCGGAGCCCCGATGTCTGTGGTGCTGTAGATGCGCTGCCAATGGCCGGTGAGGAGCAGCAAGAGCTTGACTGGATGGCACTTTCGGTGTGGGAGCAATCGTCCGACGTTCGTGATTTTTCGGTGTTTTTTGGAGTGGGTGCCCAGGTACAGCTGGTGGTAAACGTCGACGCCCTGTTCGTCAGGGAAAGCCCGGAGCCCCGATGTCTGTGGTGCTGTAGGTGCGCTGCCAATGGCCGGGGAGGAGCAGCAAGAGCTTGAGTTGCTGGCACTTTCGGTGTGGCAGCAATCGTCCAACATTCGTGATTTTTCTTGGGTTTTTTTTCAATGGGCGCCCAGGTGCAGGTGGTGGTAAACGTCGAAGCCCTGTTCGTCAGGGAAAGCCCGGAGCCCCGATGTCTGTGGTGCTGTAGATGCGCTGCCAATGGCCGGTGAGGAGCAGCAAGAGCTTGACTGGCTGGCACTTTTTGTGTGGGAGCAATCGTCCGACGTTCATGATTTTTTGGGGTTTTTTTCAGTGGGCCCCCCAGGTGCAGCTGGTGGTAAACGTCGAAGCCCTGTTCGTCAGGGAAAGCCCGGAGCCCCGATGTCTGTGGTGCTGTAGCTGCGCTGCCAATGGCCGGTGATGAGCAGCAAGAGCTTGACTGGCTGGCACTTTCGGTGTGGGAGCAATCGTCCGATGTTCGTGATTTTTCGGGGTTATTTTGGAGTGGGCGACCAGGTGCAGCTGGTGGTAAAAGTCGAAGCCCTGTTCGTTAGGGAAAGCCCGGAGCCCCGATGTCTGTGGTGCTGTAGATGCGCTGCCAATGGCAGGTGAGGAGCAGCAAGAGCTTGTCTGGCTGGCACTTTCGGTGTGGGAGCAATCGTCCGACGTTCATGATTTTTTGGGGTTTTTTTCAGTGGGCCCCCCAGGTGCAGCTGGTGGTAAATGTCGAAGCCCTGTTCGTCAGGGAAAGCCCGGAGCCCCGATGTCTGTGGTGCTGTAGCTGCGCTGCCAATGGCCGGTGATGAGCAGCAAGAGCTTGACTGGCTGGCACTTTCGGTGTGGGAGCAATCGTCCGACGTTCGTGATTTTTCAGGTATTTTTCCAGTGGGCGCCCAGGTGCAGCAGGTGTTAAATATCGAAGCCCTGTTCGTCAGGGAAAGCCCGGAGCCCCGATGTCTGTGGTGCTGTAGATGCGCTGCCAATGGCCGGTGAGGAGCAGCAAGAGCTTGAGTTGCTCGCACTTTCGGTGTGGCAGCAATCGTCCAACATTCGTGATTTTTCTTGGGTTTTTTTTCAATAGGCGCCCAGGTGCAGGTGGTGGTAAACGTCGAAGCCCTGTTCGTCAGGGAAAGCCCAGAGCCCCGATGTCTGTGGTGCTGTAGATGCGCTGCCAATGGCCGGTGAGGAGCAGCAAGAGCTTGACTGGCTGGCTCTTTCGGTGTGGGAGCAATCCTCCGACGTTCGTGATTTTTCGGGGTTTTTTTGAAGTGGGCGCCCAGGTGCAGGTGGTGGTAAACGTCGAAGCCCTGTTCGTCAGGGAAAGCCCGGAGCCCCGATGTCTGTGGTGCTGTAGATGCGCTGCCAATGGCCGGTGAGGAGCAGCAAGAGCTTGACTGGATGGCACTTTCGGTGTGGGAGCAATCGTCCGACGTTCGTGATTTTTCGGTGTTTTTTTGGAGTGGGCGCCCAGGTACAGCTAGTGGTAAAGGTCGACGCCCTGTTCGTCAGGGAAAGCCCGGAGCCCCGATGTCTGTGGTGCTGTAGATGCGCTGCCAATGGCCGGGGAGGAGCAGCAAGAGCTTGACTGGCTGGCAATTTCAGTATGGGAGCAATCGTCCGACGTTCGTGATTTTTCGGGGTTTTTTTCAGTGGGCCCCCCAAGTGCAGCTGGTGTTAAACGTCGAAGCCCTGTTTGTCAGGGAAAGCCCGGAGCCCCGATGTCTGTGGTGCTGTAGATGCCCTGCCAATGGCCGGTGAGGAGCAGCAAGAGCTTGACTGGCTGGCACTTTCGGTGTGGGAGCAATCGTCCAACATTCGTGGTTTTTCTTGGGTTTTTTTCCAATGGGCGCCCAGGTGCAGGTGGTGGTAAACGTCGAAGCCCTGTTCGTCAGGGAAAGCCCGGAGCCCCGATGTCTGTGGTGCTGTAGATGCGCTGCCAATGGCCGGTGAGGAGCAGCAAGAGCTTGAGTTGCTGGCACTTTCGGTGTGGGAGCAATCGTCCGACGTTCGTGATTTTTCGGGTATTTTTCCAGTGGGCGCCCAGGTGCAGCAGGTGTTAAATATTGAAGCCCTGTTCGTCAGGGAAAGCGCGGAGCCCCGATGTCTGTGGTGCTGTAGATGCGCTGCCAATGGCCGGTGAGGAGCAGCAAGAGCTTGAGTTGCTGGCACTTTCGGTGTGGCAGCAATCGTCCGACGTTCGTGATTTTTCGGGGTTTTTTTCAGTGGGCCCCCCAGGTGCAGCTGGTGGTAAACGTCGAAGCCCTGTTTGTCAGGGAAAGCCCGGAGCCCCGATGTCTGTGGTGCTGTAGATGCGCTGCCAATGGCCGCTGAGGAGCAGGAGGACCTTGACTGGTTGGAACTTTTTGTGCGGGAGCAATTGTCCGACGTTCGTGATTTTTCGGGATTTTTTGGAGTGGGCGACCAGGTGCAGCTGGTGGTAAACGTCGAAGCCCTGTTTGTCAGGGAAAGCCCGGAGCCCCGATGTCTGTGGTGCTGTAGATGCGCTGCCAATGGCCGGTGATGAGCAGCAAGAACTTGAGTTGCGGGCACTTTCGGTGTGGGAGCAATCGTCCAACATTCGTGGTTTTTCTTGGGTTTTTTTCCAATGGGCGCCCAGGTGCAGGTGGTGGTAAACGTCGAAGCCCTGTTCGTCAGGGAAAGCCCGGAGCCCCGATGTCTGTGGTGCTGTAGATGCGCTGCCAATGGCCAGTGAGGAGCAGCAAGAGCTTGACTGGATGGCACTTGCGGTGTGGGAGCAATCGTCCGACGTTCGTGATTTTTCGGGGTTTTTTTCAGTGGGCCCCCCAGGTGCAGCTGGTGGTAAACGTCGAAGCCCTGTTTGTCAGGGAAAGCCCGGAGCCCCGATGTCTGTGGTGCTGTAGATGCGCTGCCAATGGCCGGTGAGGAGCAGCAAGAGCTTGACTGGCTGGCACTTTCGGTGTGGCAGCAATCGTCCAACATTCGTGATTTTTCGGGGTTTTTTTCAGTGGGCCCCCCAGGTGCAGCTGGTGGTAAACGTCGAAGCCCTGTTTGTCAGGGAAAGCCCGGAGCCCCGATGTCTGTGGTGCTGTAGATGCGCTGCCAATGGCCGGTGAGGAGCAGCAAGAGCTTGACTGGCTGGCACTTTCGGTGTGGCAGCAATCGTCCAACATTCGTGATTTTTCTTGGGTTTTTTTTCAATAGGCGCCCAGGTGCAGGTGGTGGTAAACGTCGAAGCCCTGTTCGTCAGGGAAAGCCCGGAGCCCCGATGTCTGTGGTGCTGTAGATGCGCTGCCAATGGCCGGTGAGGAGCAGCAAGAGCTTGACTGGCTGGCTCTTTCGGTGTGGGAGCAATGGTCCGACGTTCGTGATTTTTCGGGGTTTTTTTGAAGTGGGCGCCCAGGTGCAGGTGGTGGTAAACGTCGAAGCCCTGTTCGTCAGGGAAAGCCCGGAGCCCCGATGTCTGTGGTGCTGTAGATGCGCTGCCAATGGCCGGTGAGGAGCAGCAAGAGCTTGACTGGATGGCACTTTCGGTGTGGGAGCAATCGTCCGACGTTCGTGATTTTTCGGTGTTTTTTTGGAGTGGGCGCCCAGGTACAGCTGGTGGTAAACGTCGACGCCCTGTTCGTCAGGGAAAGCCCGGAGCCCCGATGTCTGTGGTGCTGTAGATGCGCTGCCAATGGCCGGGGAGGAGCAGCAAGAGCTTGAGTTGCTGGCACTTTCGGTGTGGCAGCAATCGTCCAACATTCGTGATTTTTCTTGGGTTTTTTTTCAATGGGCGCCCAGGTGCAGGTGGTGGTAAACGTCGAAGCCCTGTTCGTCAGGGAAAGCCCGGAGCCCCGATGTCTGTGGTGCTGTAGATGCGCTGCCAATGGCCGGTGAGGAGCAGCAAGAGCTTGACTGGCTGGCACTTTTTGTGTGGGAGCAATCGTCCGACGTTCATGATTTTTTGGGTTTTTTTTCAGTGGGCCCCCCAGGTGCAGCTGGTGGTAAACGTCGAAGCCCTGTTCGTCAGGGAAAGCCCGGAGCCCCGATGTCTGTGGTGCTGTAGATGCGCTGCCAATGGCCGGTGAGGAGCAGCAAGAGCTTGACTGGCTGGCACTTTCGGTGTGGGAGCAATCGTCCGATGTTCGTGATTTTTCGGGGTTATTTTGGAGTGGGCGACCAGGTGCAGCTGGTGGTAAAAGTCGAAGCCCTGTTCGTCAGGGAAAGCCCGGAGCCCCGATGTCTGTGGTGCTGTAGATGCGCTGCCAATGGCAGGTGAGGAGCAGCAAGAGCTTGTCTGGCTGGCACTTTCGGTGTGGGAGCAATCGTCCGACGTTCATGATTTTTTGGGGTTTTTTTCAGTGGGCCCCCCAGGTGCAGCTGGTGGTAAACGTCGAAGCCCTGTTCGTCAGGGAAAGCCCGGAGCCCCGATGTCTGTGGTGCTGTAGCTGCGCTGCCAATGGCCGGTGAGGAGCAGCAAGAGCTTGACTGGCTGGCACTTTCGGTGTGGGAGCAATCGTCCGACGTTCGTGATTTTTCGGGTATTTTTCCAGTGGGCGCCCAGGTGCAGCAGGTGTTAAATATCGAAGCCCTGTTCGTCAGGGAAAGCCCGGAGCCCCGATGTCTGTGGTGCTGTAGATGCGCTGCCAATGGCCGGTGAGGAGCAGCAAGAGCTTGAGTTGCTGGCACTTTCGGTGTGGCAGCAATCGTCCAACATTCGTGATTTTTCTTGGGTTTTTTTTCAATAGGCACCCAGGTGCAGGTGGTGGTAAACGTCGAAGCCCTGTTCGTCAGGGAAAGCCCGGAGCCCCGATGTCTGTGGTGCTGTAGATGCGCTGCCAATGGCCGGTGAGGAGCAGCAAGAGCTTGACTGGCTGGCTCTTTCGGTGTGGGAGCAATGGTCCGACGTTCGTGATTTTTCGGGGTTTTTTTGAAGTGGGCGCCCAGGTGCAGGTGGTGGTAAACGTCGAAGCCCTGTTCGTCAGGGAAAGCCCGGAGCCCCGATGTCTGTGGTGCTGTAGATGCGCTGCCAATGGCCGGTGAGGAGCAGCAAGAGCTTGACTGGATGGCACTTTCGGTGTGGGAGCAATCGTCCGACGTTCGTGATTTTTCGGTGTTTTTTTGGAGTGGGCGCCCAGGTACAGCTAGTGGTAAAGGTCGACACCCTGTTCGTCAGGGAAAGCCCGGAGCCCCGATGTCTGTGGTGCTGTAGATGCGCTGCCAATGGCCGGGGAGGAGCAGCAAGAGCTTGACTGGCTGGCAATTTCAGTATGGGAGCAATCGTCCGACGTTCGTGATTTTTCGGGGTTTTTTTCAGTGGGCCCCCCAAGTGCAGCTGGTGTTAAACGTCGAAGCCCTGTTTGTCAGGGAAGGCCCGGAGCCCCAATGTCTGTGGTGCTGTAGATGCCCTGCCAATGGCCGGTGAGGAGCAGCAAGAGCTTGACTGGCTGGCACTTTCGGTGTGGGAGCAATCGTCCAACATTCGTGTTTTTTCTTGGGTTTTTTTCCAATGGGCGCCCAGGTGCAGGTGGTGGTAAACGTCGAAGCCCTGTTCGTCAGGGAAAGCCCGGAGCCCCGATGTCTGTGGTGCTGTAGATGCGCTGCCAATGGCCGGTGAGGAGCAGCAAGAGCTTGACTGGATGGCACTTGCGGTGTGGGAGCAATCGTCCGACGTTCGTGATTTTTCGGGTATTTTTCCAGTGGGCGCCCAGGTGCAGCAGGTGTTAAATATCGAAGCCCTGTTCGTCAGGGAAAGCGCGGAGCCCCGATGTCTGTGGTGCTGTAGATGCGCTGCCAATGGCCGGTGAGGAGCAGCAAGAGCTTGAGTTGCTGGCACTTTCGGTGTGGCAGCAATCGTCCAACATTCGTGATTTTTCTTGGGTTTTTTTTCAATGGGCGCCCAGGTGCAGGTGGTGGTAAACGTCGAAGCCCTGTTCGTCAGGGAAAGCCCGGAGCCCCGATGTCTGTGGTGCTGTAGATGCGCTGCCAATGGCCGGTGAGGAGCAGCAAGAGCTTGACTGGCTGGCACTTTTTGTGTGGGAGCAATCGTCCGACGTTCATGATTTTTTGGGTTTTTTTTCAGTGGGCCCCCCAGGTGCAGCTGGTGGTAAACGTCGAAGCCCTGTTCGTCAGGGAAAGCCCAGAGCCCCGATGTCTGTGGTGCTGTAGATGCGCTGCCAATGGCCGGTGAGGAGCAGCAAGAGCTTGACTGGCTGGCACTTTCGGTGTGGGAGCAATCGTCCGATGTTCGTGATTTTTCGGGGTTATTTTGGAGTGGGCGACCAGGTGCAGCTGGTGGTAAAAGTCGAAGCCCTGTTCGTCAGGGAAAGCCCGGAGCCCCGATGTCTGTGGTGCTGTAGATGCGCTGCCAATGGCAGGTGAGGAGCAGCAAGAGCTTGTCTGGCTGGCACTTTCGGTGTGGGAGCAATCGTCCGACGTTCATGATTTTTTGGGGTTTTTTTCAGTGGGCCCCCCAGGTGCAGCTGGTGGTAAACGTCGAAGCCCTGTTCGTCAGGGAAAGCCCGGAGCCCCGATGTCTGTGGTGCTGTAGATGCGCTGCCAATGGCCGGTGAGGAGCAGCAAGAGCTTGACTGGCTGGCACTTTCGGTGTGGGAGCAATCGTCCGACGTTCGTGATTTTTCGGGTATTTTTCCAGTGGGCGCCCAGGTGCAGCAGGTGTTAAATATCGAAGCCCTGTTCGTCAGGGAAAGCCCGGAGCCCCGATGTCTGTGGTGCTGTAGATGCGCTGCCAATGGCCGGTGAGGAGCAGCAAGAGCTTGACTGGCTGGCTCTTTCGGTGTGGGAGCAATGGTCCGACGTTCGTGATTTTTCGGGGTTTTTTTGAAGTGGGCGCCCAGGTGCAGGTGGTGGTAAACGTCGAAGCCCTGTTCGTCAGGGAAAGCCCGGAGCCCCGATGTCTGTGGTGCTGTAGATGCGCTGCCAATGGCCGGTGAGGAGCAGCAAGAGCTTGACTGGATGGCACTTTCGGTGTGGGAGCAATCGTCCGACGTTCGTGATTTTTCGGTGTTTTTTTGGAGTGGGCGCCCAGGTACAGCTAGTGGTAAAGGTCGACACCCTGTTCGTCAGGGAAAGCCCGGAGCCCCGATGTCTGTGGTGCTGTAGATGCGCTGCCAATGGCCGGGGAGGAGCAGCAAGAGCTTGACTGGCTGGCAATTTCAGTATGGGAGCAATCGTCCGACGTTCGTGATTTTTCGGGGTTTTTTTCAGTGGGCCCCCCAAGTGCAGCTGGTGTTAAACGTCGAAGCCCTGTTTGTCAGGGAAGGCCCGGAGCCCCAATGTCTGTGGTGCTGTAGATGCCCTGCCAATGGCCGGTGAGGAGCAGCAAGAGCTTGACTGGCTGGCACTTTCGGTGTGGGAGCAATCGTCCAACATTCGTGTTTTTTCTTGGGTTTTTTTCCAATGGGCGCCCAGGTGCAGGTGGTGGTAAACGTCGAAGCCCTGTTCGTCAGGGAAAGCCCGGAGCCCCGATGTCTGTGGTGCTGTAGATGCGCTGCCAATGGCCGGTGAGGAGCAGCAAGAGCTTGACTGGATGGCACTTGCGGTGTGGGAGCAATCGTCCGACGTTCGTGATTTTTCGGGTATTTTTCCAGTGGGCGCCCAGGTGCAGCAGGTGTTAAATATCGAAGCCCTGTTCGTCAGGGAAAGCGCGGAGCCCCGATGTCTGTGGTGCTGTAGATGCGCTGCCAATGGCCGGTGAGGAGCAGCAAGAGCTTGAGTTGCTGGCACTTGCGGTGTGGCAGCAATCGTCCAACATTCGTGATTTTTCTTGTGTTTTTTTTCAATGGGCGCCCAGGTGCAGGTGGTGGTAAACGTCGAAGCCCTGTTCGTCAGGGAAAGCCCGGAGCCCCGATGTCTGTGGTGCTGTAGATGCGCTGCCAATGGCCGGTGAGGAGCAGCAAGAGCTTGACTGGCTGGCTCTTTTGGTGTGGGAGCAATCGTCCGACGTTTGTGATTTTTCGGGGTTTTTTTCAGTGGGCCCCCCAGGTGCAGCTGGTGGTAAACGTCGAAGCCCTGTTTGTCAGGGAAAGCCCGGAGCCCCGATGTCTGTGGTGCTGTAGATGCGCTGCCAATGGCCGCTGAGGAGCAGCAGGACCTTGACTGGTTGGAACTTTTTGTGCGGGAGCAATTGTCCGACGTTCGTGATTTTTCGGGTTTTTTTGGAGTGGGCGACCAGGTGCAGCTGGTGGTAAACGTCAAAGCCCTGTTTGTCAGGGAAAGCCCGGAGCCCCGATGTCTGTGGTGCTGTAGATGCGCTGCCAATGGCCGGTGATGAGCAGCAAGAACTTGAGTTGCGGGGACTTTCGGTGTGGGAGCAATCGTCCAACATTCGTGGTTTTTCTTGGGTTTATTTCCAATGGGCGCCCAGGTGCAGGTGGTGGTAAACGTCGAAGCCCTGTTCGTCAGGGAAAGCCCGGAGCCCCGATGTCTGTGGTGCTGTAGATGCGCTGCCAATGGCCAGTGAGGAGCAGCAAGAGCTTGACTGGATGGCACTTGCGGTGTGGGAGCAATCGTCCGACGTTCGTGATTTTTCGGGTTTTTTTGGAGTGGACTCCCAGGCACAAGTGGTGGTAAACGTCGAAACCCTGTTCGTCAGGGAAAGCCCGGAGCCCCGATGTCTGTGGTGCTGTAGATGCGCTGCCAATGGCCGGTGAGGAGCAGCAAGAGCTTGACTGGCTGGCACTTTCGGTGTGGGAGCAGTCGTCCAACATTCGTGATTTTTCTTGGGCTTTTTTTCAATGGGCGCCCAGGTGCAGGTGGTGGTAAACGTCGAAGCCCTGTTCGTCAGGGAAAGCCCGGAGCCCCGATGTCTGTGGTGCTGTAGATGCGCTGCCAATGGCCAGTGAGGAGCAGCAAGAGCTTGACTGGCTGGCTCTTTCGGTGTGGGAGCAATCGTCCGACGTTCGTGATTTTTCGGGGTTTTTTTGGAGTGGGCGCCCAGGTGCAGGTGGTGGTAAACATCGAAGCCCTGTTCGTCAGGGAAAGCCCGGAGCCCCGATGTCTGTGGTGCTGTAGATGCGCTGCCAATGGCCGGTGAGGAGCAGCAAGAGCTTGACTGGATGGCACTTTCGGTGTGGGAGCAATCGTCCGACGTTCGTGATTTTTCGGTGTTTTTTTGGAGTGGGCGCCCAGGCGCAGCTGGTGGTAAACGTCGAAGCCCTGTTTGTCAGGGAAAGCCCGGAGCGCCGATGTCTGTGGTGCTGTAGATGCGCTGCCAATGGCCGGTGAGGAGCAGCAAGAGCTTGACTGGCTGGCACTTTTTGTGTGGGAGCAATCGTCCGACGTTCGTGATTTTTCGGGATTTTTTTCAGTGGGCGCCCAGGTGCAGCTGGTGGTAAACGTCGAAGCCCTGTTCGTCAGGGAAAGCCCGGAGCCCCGATGTCTGTGGTGCTGTAGATGCGCTGCCAATGGCCGGTGAGGAGCAGCAAGAGCTTGACTGGATGGCACTTTCGGTGTGGGAGCAATCGTCCGACGTTCGTGATTTTTCGGTGTTTTTTTGGAGTGGGCGCCCAGGTACAGCTGGTGGTAAACGTCGACGCCCTGTTTGTCAGGGAAAGCCCGGAGCCCCGATGTCTGTGGTGCTGTAGATGCGCTGCCAATGGCCGGGGAGGAGCAGCAAGAGCTTGACTGGCTGGCACTTTCAGTGTGGGAGCAATCGTCCGACGTTCGTGATTTTTCGGGGTTTTTTTCAGTGGGCCCCCCAAGTGCAGCTGGTGGTAAACGTCGAAGCCCTGTTTGTCAGGGAAAGCCCGGAGCCCCAGTGTCTGTGGTGCTGTAGATGCCCTGCCAATGGCCGGTGAGGAGCAGCAAGAGCTTGACTGGCTGGCACTTTCGGTGTGGGAGCAATCGTCCAACATTCGTGGTTTTTCTTGGGTTTTTTTCCAATGGGCGCCCAGGTGCAGGTGGTGGTAAACGTCGAAGCCCTGTTCGTCAGGGAAAGCCCGGAGCCCCGATGTCTGTGGTGCTGTAGATGCGCTGCCAATGGCCGGTGAGGAGCAGCAAGAGCTTGACTGGCTGGCTCTTTCGGTGTGGGAGCAATCGTCCGACGTTCGTGATTTTTCGGGGTTTTTTTCAGTGGGCCCCCCAGGTGCAGCTGGTGGTAAACGTCGAAGCCCTGTTCGTCAGGGAAAGCCCGGAGCCCCGATGTCTGTGGTGCTGTAGATGCGCTGCCAATCACCGGTGAGGAGCAGCAAGAGCTTGACTGGATGGCACTTGCGGTGTGGGAGCAATCGTCCGACGTTCGTGATTTTTCGGGGTTTTTTTCAGTGGGCCCCCCAAGTGCAGCTGGTGTTAAACGTCGAAGCCCTGTTTGTCAGGGAAGGCCCGGAGCCCCAATGTCTGTGGTGCTGTAGATGCCCTGCCAATGGCCGGTGAGGAGCAGCAAGAGCTTGACTGGCTGGCACTTGCGGTGTGGGAGCAATCGTCCAACATTCGTGTTTTTTCTTGGGTTTTTTTCCAATGGGCGCCCAGGTGCAGGTGGTGGTAAACGTCGAAGCCCTGTTCGTCAGGGAAAGCCCGGAGCCCCGATGTCTGTGGTGCTGTAGATGCGCTGCCAATGGCCGGTGAGGAGCAGCAAGAGCTTGACTGGATGGCACTTGCGGTGTGGGAGCAATCGTCCGACGTTCGTGATTTTTCGGGTTTTTTTGGAGTGGACTCCCAGGCACAAGTGGTGGTAAACGTCGAAGCCCTGTTTGTCAGGGAAAGCCCGGAGCCCCGATGTCTGTGGTGCTGTAGATGCGCTGCCAATGGCCGGTGAGGAGCAGCAAGAGCTTGACTGGCTGGCACTTTCGGTGTGGCAGCAATCGTCCAACATTCGTGATTTTTCGGGGTTTTTTTCAGTGGGCCCCCCAGGTGCAGCTGGTGGTAAACGTCGAAGCCCTTTTTGTCAGGGAAAGCCCGGAGCCCCGATGTCTGTGGTGCTGTAGATGCGCTGCCAATGGCCGGTGAGGAGCAGCAAGAGCTTGACTGGCTGGCACTTTCGGTGTGGCAGCAATCGTCCAACATTCGTGATTTTTCTTGGGTTTTTTTTCAATAGGCGCCCAGGTGCAGGTGGTGGTAAACGTCGAAGCCCTGTTCGTCAGGGAAAGCCCGGAGCCCCGATGTCTGTGGTGCTGTAGATGCGCTGCCAATGGCCGTTGAGGAGCAGCAAGAGCTTGACTGGCTGGCTCTTTCGGTGTGGGAGCAATCGTCCGACGTTCGTGATTTTTCGGGGTTTTTTTGAAGTGGGCGCCCAGGTGCAGGTGGTGGTAAACGTCGAAGCCCTGTTCGTCAGGGAAAGCCCGGAGCCCCGATGTCTGTGGTGCTGTAGATGCGCTGCCAATGGCCGGTGAGGAGCAGCAAGAGCTTGACTGGATGGCACTTTCGGTGTGGGAGCAATCGTCCGACGTTCGTGATTTTTCGGTGTTTTTTTGGAGTGGGCGCCCAGGTACAGCTGGTGGTAAACGTCGACGCCCTGTTCGTCAGGGAAAGCCCGGAGCCCCGATGTCTGTGGTGCTGTAGATGCGCTGCCAATGGCCGGGGAGGAGCAGCAAGAGCTTGAGTTGCTGGCACTTTCGGTGTGGCAGCAATCGTCCAACATTCGTGATTTTTCTTGGGTTTTTTTTCAATGGGCGCCCAGGTGCAGGTGGTGGTAAACGTCGAAGCCCTGTTCGTCAGGGAAAGCCCGGAGCCCCGATGTCTGTGGTGCTGTAGATGCGCTGCCAATGGCCGGTGAGGAGCAGCAAGAGCTTGACTGGCTGGCACTTTTTGTGTGGGAGCAATCGTCCGACGTTCATGATTTTTTGGGGTTTTTTTCAGTGGGCCCCCCAGGTGCAGCTGGTGGTAAACGTCGAAGCCCTGTTCGTCAGGGAAAGCCCGGAGCCCCGATGTCTGTGGTGCTGTAGATGCGCTGCCAATGGCCGGTGAGGAGCAGCAAGAGCTTGACTGGCTGGCACTTTCGGTGTGGGAGCAATCGTCCGATGTTCGTGATTTTTCGGGGTTATTTTGGAGTGGGCGACCAGGTGCAGCTGGTGGTAAAAGTCGAAGCCCTGTTCGTCAGGGAAAGCCCGGAGCCCCGATGTCTGTGGTGCTGTAGATGCGCTGCCAATGGCAGGTGAGGAGCAGCAAGAGCTTGTCTGGCTGGCACTTTCGGTGTGGGAGCAATCGTCCGACGTTCATGATTTTTTGGGGTTTTTTTCAGTGGGCCCCCCAGGTGCAGCTGGTGGTAAACGTCGAAGCCCTGTTCGTCAGGGAAAGCCCGGAGCCCCGATGTCTGTGGTGCTGTAGCTGCGCTGACAATGGCCGGTGAGGAGCAGCAAGAGCTTGACTGGCTGGCACTTTCGGTGTGGGAGCAATCGTCCGACGTTCGTGATTTTTCGGGTATTTTTCCAGTGGGCGCCCAGGTGCAGCAGGTGTTAAATATCGAAGCCCTGTTCGTCAGGGAAAGCCCGGAGCCCCGATGTCTGTGGTGCTGTAGATGCGCTGCCAATGGCCGGTGAGGAGCAGCAAGAGCTTGAGTTGCTGGCACTTTCGGTGTGGCAGCAATCGTCCAACATTCGTGATTTTTCTTGGGTTTTTTTTCAATAGGCGCCCAGGTGCAGGTGGTGGTAAACGTCGAAGCCCTGTTCGTCAGGGAAAGCCCGGAGCCCCGATGTCTGTGGTGCTGTAGATGCGCTGCCAATGGCCGGTGAGGAGCAGCAAGAGCTTGACTGGCTGGCTCTTTCGGTGTGGGAGCAATGGTCCGACGTTCGTGATTTTTCGGGGTTTTTTTGAAGTGGGCGCCCAGGTGCAGGTGGTGGTAAACGTCGAAGCCCTGTTCGTCAGGGAAAGCCCGGAGCCCCGATGTCTGTGGTGCTGTAGATGCGCTGCCAATGGCCGGTGAGGAGCAGCAAGAGCTTGACTGGATGGCACTTTCGGTGTGGGAGCAATCGTCCGACGTTCGTGATTTTTCGGTGTTTTTTTGGAGTGGGCGCCCAGGTACAGCTAGTGGTAAAGGTCGACACCCTGTTCGTCAGGGAAAGCCCGGAGCCCCGATGTCTGTGGTGCTGTAGATGCGCTGCCAATGGCCGGGGAGGAGCAGCAAGAGCTTGACTGGCTGGCAATTTCAGTATGGGAGCAATCGTCCGACGTTCGTGATTTTTCGGGGTTTTTTTCAGTGGGCCCCCCAAGTGCAGCTGGTGTTAAACGTCAAAGCCCTGTTTGTCAGGGAAGGCCCGGAGCCCCGATGTCTGTGGTGCTGTAGATGCCCTGCCAATGGCCGGTGAGGAGCAGCAAGAGCTTGACTGGCTGGCACTTTCGGTGTGGGAGCAATCGTCCAACATTCGTGTTTTTTCTTGGGTTTTTTTCCAATGGGCGCCCAGGTGCAGGTGGTGGTAAACGTCGAAGCCCTGTTCGTCAGGGAAAGCCCGGAGCCCCGATGTCTGTGGTGCTGTAGATGCGCTGCCAATGGCCGGTGAGGAGCAGCAAGAGCTTGACTGGATGGCACTTGCGGTGTGGGAGCAATCGTCCGACGTTCGTGATTTTTTGGGTATATTTCCAGTGGGCGCCCAGGTGCAGCAGGTGTTAAATATCGAAGCCCTGTTCGTCAGGGAAAGCGCGGAGCCCCGATGTCTGTGGTGCTGTAGATGCGCTGCCAATGGCCGGTGAGGAGCAGCAAGAGCTTGACTGGATGGCTCTTTTGGTGTGGGAGCAATCGTCCGACGTTCGTGATTTTTCGGGGTTTTTTTCAGTGGGCCCCCCAGGTGCAGCTGGTGGTAAACGTCGAAGCCCTGTTTGTCAGGGAAAGCCCGGAGCCCCGATGTCTGTGGTGCTGTAGATGCGCTGCCAATGGCCGCTGAGGAGCAGCAGGACCTTGACTGGTTGGAACTTTTTGTGCGGGAGCAATTGTCCGACGTTCGTGATTTTTCGGGTTTTTTTGGAGTGGGCGACCAGGTGCAGCTGGTGGTAAACGTCAAAGCCCTGTTTGTCAGGGAAAGCCCGGAGCCCCGATGTCTGTGGTGCTGTAGATGCGCTGCCAATGGCCGGTGATGAGCAGCAAGAACTTGAGTTGCTGGCACTTTCGGTGTGGGAGCAATTGTCCAACATTCGTGGTTTTTCTTGGGTTTATTTCCAATGGGCGCCCAGGTGCAGGTGGTGGTAAACGTCGAAGCCCTGTTCGTCAGGGAAAGCCCGGAGCCCCGATGTCTGTGGTGCTGTAGATGCGCTGCCAATGGCCAGTGAGGAGCAGCAAGAGCTTGACTGGATGGCACTTGCGGTGTGGGAGCAATCGTCCGACGTTCGTGATTTTTCGGGTTTTTTTGGAGTGGACTCCCAGGCACAAGTGGTGGTAAACGTCGAAACCCTGTTCGTCAGGGAAAGCCCGGATCCCCGATGTCTGTGGTGCTGTAGATGCGCTGCCAATGGCCGGTGAGGAGCAGCAAGAGCTTGACTGGCTGGCTCTTTCGGTGTGGGAGCAATGGTCCGACGTTCGTGATTTTTCGGGGTTTTTTTGAAGTGGGCGCCCAGGTGCAGGTGGTGGTAAACGTCGAAGCCCTGTTCGTCAGGGAAAGCCCGGAGCCCCGATGTCTGTGGTGCTGTAGATGCGCTGCCAATGGCCGGTGAGGAGCAGCAAGAGCTTGACTGGATGGCACTTTCGGTGTGGGAGCAATCGTCCGACGTTCGTGATTTTTCGGTGTTTTTTTGGAGTGGGCGCCCAGGTACAGCTAGTGGTAAAGGTCGACACCCTGTTCGTCAGGGAAAGCCCGGAGCCCCGATGTCTGTGGTGCTGTAGATGCGCTGCCAATGGCCGGGGAGGAGCAGCAAGAGCTTGACTGGCTGGCAATTTCAGTATGGGAGCAATCGTCCGACGTTCGTGATTTTTCGGGGTTTTTTTCAGTGGGCCCCCCAAGTGCAGCTGGTGTTAAACGTCGAAGCCCTGTTTGTCAGGGAAGGCCCGGAGCCCCAATGTCTGTGGTGCTGTAGATGCCCTGCCAATGGCCGGTGAGGAGCAGCAAGATCTTGACTGGCTGGCACTTTCGGTGTGGGAGCAATCGTCCAACATTCGTGTTTTTTCTTGGGTTTTTTTCCAATGGGCGCCCAGGTGCAGGTGGTGGTAAACGTCGAAGCCCTGTTCGTCAGGGAAAGCCCGGAGCCCCGATGTCTGTGGTGCTGTAGATGCGCTGCCAATGGCCGGTGAGGAGCAGCAAGAGCTTGACTGGCTGGCACTTTTTGTGTGGGAGCAATCGTCCGACGTTCGTGATTTTTTGGGTATATTTCCAGTGGGCGCCCAGGTGCAGCAGGTGTTAAATATCGAAGCCCTGTTCGTCAGGGAAAGCGCGGAGCCCCGATGTCTGTGGTGCTGTAGATGCGCTGCCAATGGCCGGTGAGGAGCAGCAAGAGCTTGAGTTGCTGGCACTTGCGGTGTGGCAGCAATCGTCCAACATTCGTGGTTTTTCTTGGGTTTTTTTCCAATGGGCGCCCAGGTGCAGGTGGTGGTAAACGTCGAAGCCCTGTTCGTCAGGGAAAGCCCGGAGCCCCGATGTCTGTGGTGCTGTAGATGCGCTGCCAATGGCCGGTGAGGAGCAGCAAGAGCTTGACTGGCTGGCTCTTTTGGTGTGGGAGCAATCGTCCGACGTTCGTGATTTTTCGGGGTTTTTTTCAGTGGGCCCCCCAGGTGCAGCTGGTGGTAAACGTCGAAGCCCTGTTTGTCAGGGAAAGCCCGGAGCCCCGATGTCTGTGGTGCTGTAGATGCGCTGCCAATGGCCGCTGAGGAGCAGCAGGACCTTGACTGGTTGGAACTTTTTGTGCGGGAGCAATTGTCCGACGTTCGTGATTTTTCGGGTTTTTTTGGAGTGGGCGACCAGGTGCAGCTGGTGGTAAACGTCAAAGCCCTGTTTGTCAGGGAAAGCCCGGAGCCCCGATGTCTGTGGTGCTGTAGATGCGCTGCCAATGGCCGGTGATGAGCAGCAAGAACTTGAGTTGCTGGCACTTTCGGTGTGGGAGCAATCGTCCAACATTCGTGGTTTTTCTTGGGTTTATTTCCAATGGGCGCCCAGGTGCAGGTGGTGGTAAACGTCGAAGCCCTGTTCGTCAGGGAAAGCCCGGAGCCCCGATGTCTGTGGTGCTGTAGATGCGCTGCCAATGGCCAGTGAGGAGCAGCAAGAGCTTGACTGGATGGCACTTGCGGTGTGGGAGCAATCGTCCGACGTTCGTGATTTTTCGGGTTTTTTTGGAGTGGACTCCCAGGCACAAGTGGTGGTAAACGTCGAAACCCTGTTCGTCAGGGAAAGCCCGGATCCCCGATGTCTGTGGTGCTGTAGATGCGCTGCCAATGGCCGGTGAGGAGCAGCAAGAGCTTGACTGGATGGCACTTTCGGTGTGGGAGCAATCGTCCGACGTTCGTGATTTTTCGGTGTTTTTTTGGAGTGGGCGCCCAGGTACAGCTAGTGGTAAAGGTCGACACCCTGTTCGTCAGGGAAAGCCCGGAGCCCCGATGTCTGTGGTGCTGTAGATGCGCTGCCAATGGCCGGGGAGGAGCAGCAAGAGCTTGACTGGCTGGCAATTTCAGTATGGGAGCAATCGTCCGACGTTCGTGATTTTTCGGGGTTTTTTTCAGTGGGCCCCCCAAGTGCAGCTGGTGTTAAACGTCGAAGCCCTGTTTGTCAGGGAAGGCCCGGAGCCCCAATGTCTGTGGTGCTGTAGATGCGCTGCCAATGGCCGGTGAGGAGCAGCAAGAGCTTGACTGGCTGGCACTTTCGGTGTGGGAGCAATCGTCCAACATTCGTGTTTTTTCTTGGGTTTTTTTCCAATGGGCGCCCAGGTGCAGGTGGTGGTAAACGTCGAAGCCCTGTTCGTCAGGGAAAGCCCGGAGCCCCGATGTCTGTGGTGCTGTAGATGCGCTGCCAATGGCCGGTGAGGAGCAGCAAGAGCTTGACTGGATGGCACTTGCGGTGTGGGAGCAATCGTCCGACGTTCGTGATTTTTCGGGTATTTTTCCAGTGGGCGCCCAGGTGCAGCAGGTGTTAAATATCGAAGCCCTGTTCGTCAGGGAAAGCGCGGAGCCCCGATGTCTGTGGTGCTGTAGATGCGCTGCCAATGGCCGGTGAGGAGCAGCAAGAGCTTGAGTTGCTGGCACTTGCGGTGTGGCAGCAATCGTCCAACATTCGTGATTTTTCTTGTGTTTTTTTTCAATGGGCGCCCAGGTGCAGGTGGTGGTAAACGTCGAAGCCCTGTTCGTCAGGGAAAGCCCGGAGCCCCGATGTCTGTGGTGCTGTAGATGCGCTGCCAATGGCCGGTGAGGAGCAGCAAGAGCTTGACTGGCTGGCTCTTTTGGTGTGGGAGCAATCGTCCGACGTTTGTGATTTTTCGGGGTTTTTTTCAGTGGGCCCCCCAGGTGCAGCTGGTGGTAAACGTCGAAGCCCTGTTTGTCAGGGAAAGCCCGGAGCCCCGATGTCTGTGGTGCTGTAGATGCGCTGCCAATGGCCGCTGAGGAGCAGCAGGACCTTGACTGGTTGGAACTTTTTGTGCGGGAGCAATTGTCCGACGTTCGTGATTTTTCGGGTTTTTTTGGAGTGGGCGACCAGGTGCAGCTGGTGGTAAACGTCAAAGCCCTGTTTGTCAGGGAAAGCCCGGAGCCCCGATGTCTGTGGTGCTGTAGATGCGCTGCCAATGGCCGGTGATGAGCAGCAAGAACTTGAGTTGCGGGGACTTTCGGTGTGGGAGCAATCGTCCAACATTCGTGGTTTTTCTTGGGTTTATTTCCAATGGGCGCCCAGGTGCAGGTGGTGGTAAACGTCGAAGCCCTGTTCGTCAGGGAAAGCCCGGAGCCCCGATGTCTGTGGTGCTGTAGATGCGCTGCCAATGGCCAGTGAGGAGCAGCAAGAGCTTGACTGGATGGCACTTGCGGTGTGGGAGCAATCGTCCGACGTTCGTGATTTTTCGGGTTTTTTTGGAGTGGACTCCCAGGCACAAGTGGTGGTAAACGTCGAAACCCTGTTCGTCAGGGAAAGCCCGGAGCCCCTATGTCTGTGGTGCTGTAGATGCGCTGCCAATGGCCGGTGAGGAGCAGCAAGAGCTTGACTGGCTGGCACTTTCGGTGTGGGAGCAGTCGTCCAACATTCGTGATTTTTCTTGGGCTTTTTTTCAATGGGCGCCCAGGTGCAGGTGGTGGTAAACGTCGAAGCCCTGTTCGTCAGGGAAAGCCCGGAGCCCCGATGTCTGTGGTGCTGTAGATGCGCTGCCAATGGCCAGTGAGGAGCAGCAAGAGCTTGACTGGCTGGCTCTTTCGGTGTGGGAGCAATCGTCCGACGTTCGTGATTTTTCGGGGTTTTTTTGGAGTGGGCGCCCAGGTGCAGGTGGTGGTAAACATCGAAGCCCTGTTCGTCAGGGAAAGCCCGGAGCCCCGATGTCTGTGGTGCTGTAGATGCGCTGCCAATGGCCGGTGAGGAGCAGCAAGAGCTTGACTGGATGGCACTTGCGGTGTGGGAGCAATCGTCCGACGTTCGTGATTTTTCGGTGTTTTTTTGGAGTGGGCGCCCAGGCGCAGCTGGTGGTAAACGTCGAAGCCCTGTTTGTCAGGGAAAGCCCGGAGCGCCGATGTCTGTGGTGCTGTAGATGCGCTGCCAATGGCCGGTGAGGAGCAGCAAGAGCTTGACTGGCTGGCACTTTTTGTGTGGGAGCAATCGTCCGACGTTCGTGATTTTTCGGGATTTTTTTCAGTGGGCGCCCAGGTGCAGCTGGTGGTAAACGTCGAAGCCCTGTTCGTCAGGGAAAGCCCGGAGCCCCGATGTCTGTGGTGCTGTAGATGCGCTGCCAATGGCCGGTGAGGAGCAGCAAGAGCTTGACTGGATGGCACTTTCGGTGTGGGAGCAATCGTCCGACGTTCGTGATTTTTCGGTGTTTTTTTGGAGTGGGCGCCCAGGTACAGCTGGTGGTAAACGTCGACGCCCTGTTTGTCAGGGAAAGCCCGGAGCCCCGATGTCTGTGGTGCTGTAGATGCGCTGCCAATGGCCGGGGAGGAGCAGCAAGAGCTTGACTGGCTGGCACTTTCAGTGTGGGAGCAATCGTCCGACGTTCGTGATTTTTCGGGGTTTTTTTCAGTGGGCCCCCCAAGTGCAGCTGGTGGTAAACGTCGAAGCCCTGTTTGTCAGGGAAAGCCCGGAGCCCCAGTGTCTGTGGTGCTGTAGATGCCCTGCCAATGGCCGGTGAGGAGCAGCAAGAGCTTGACTGGCTGGCACTTTCGGTGTGGGAGCAATCGTCCAACATTCGTGGTTTTTCTTGGGTTTTTTTCCAATGGGCGCCCAGGTGCAGGTGGTGGTAAACGTCGAAGCCCTGTTCGTCAGGGAAAGCCCGGAGCCCCGATGTCTGTGGTGCTGTAGATGCGCTGCCAATGGCCGGTGAGGAGCAGCAAGAGCTTGACTGGATGGCACTTGCGGTGTGGGAGCAATCGTCCGACGTTCGTGATTTTTCGGGTATTTTTCCAGTGGGCGCCCAGGTGCAGCAGGTGTTAAATATCGAAGCCCTGTTCGTCAGGGAAAGCGCGGAGCCCCGATGTCTGTGGTGCTGTAGATGCGCTGCCAATGGCCGGTGAGGAGCAGCAAGAGCTTGAGTTGCTGGCACTTTCGGTGTGGCAGCAATCGTCCAACATTCGTGATTTTTCTTGGGTTTTTTTTCAATGGGCGCCCAGGTGCAGGTGGTGGTAAACGTCGAAGCCCTGTTCGTCAGGGAAAGCCCGGAGCCCCGATGTCTGTGGTGCTGTAGATGCGCTGCCAATGGCCGGTGAGGAGCAGCAAGAGCTTGACTGGCTGGCACTTTTTGTGTGGGAGCAATCGTCCGACGTTCATGATTTTTTTGGTTTTTTTTCAGTGGGCCCCCCAGGTGCAGCTGGTGGTAAACGTCGAAGCCCTGTTCGTCAGGGAAAGCCCAGAGCCCCGATGTCTGTGGTGCTGTAGATGCGCTGCCAATGGCCGGTGAGGAGCAGCAAGAGCTTGACTGGCTGGCACTTTCGGTGTGGGAGCAATCGTCCGATGTTCGTGATTTTTCGGGGTTATTTTGGAGTGGGCGACCAGGTGCAGCTGGTGGTAAAAGTCGAAGCCCTGTTCGTCAGGGAAAGCCCGGAGCCCCGATGTCTGTGGTGCTGTAGATGCGCTGCCAATGGCAGGTGAGGAGCAGCAAGAGCTTGTCTGGCTGGCACTTTCGGTGTGGGAGCAATCGTCCGACGTTCATGATTTTTTGGGGTTTTTTTCAGTGGGCCCCCCAGGTGCAGCTGGTGGTAAACGTCGAAGCCCTGTTCGTCAGGGAAAGCCCGGAGCCCCGATGTCTGTGGTGCTGTAGATGCGCTGCCAATGGCCGGTGAGGAGCAGCAAGAGCTTGACTGGCTGGCACTTTCGGTGTGGGAGCAATCGTCCGACGTTCGTGATTTTTCGGGTATTTTTCCAGTGGGCGCCCAGGTGCAGCAGGTGTTAAATATCGAAGCCCTGTTCGTCAGGGAAAGCCCGGAGCCCCGATGTCTGTGGTGCTGTAGATGCGCTGCCAATGGCCGGTGAGGAGCAGCAAGAGCTTGACTGGCTGGCACTTTCGGTGTGGCAGCAATCGTCCAACATTCGTGATTTTTCTTGGGTTTTTTTTCAATAGGCGCCCAGGTGCAGGTGGTGGTAAACGTCGAAGCCCTGTTCGTCAGGGAAAGCCCGGAGCCCCGATGTCTGTGGTGCTGTAGATGCGCTGCCAATGGCCGGTGAGGAGCAGCAAGAGCTTGACTGGCTGGCTCTTTCGGTGTGGGAGCAATGGTCCGACGTTCGTGATTTTTCGGGGTTTTTTTGAAGTGGGCGCCCAGGTGCAGGTGGTGGTAAACGTCGAAGCCCTGTTCGTCAGGGAAAGCCCGGAGCCCCGATGTCTGTGGTGCTGTAGATGCGCTGCCAATGGCCGGTGAGGAGCAGCAAGAGCTTGACTGGATGGCACTTTCGGTGTGGGAGCAATCGTCCGACGTTCGTGATTTTTCGGTGTTTTTTTGGAGTGGGCGCCCAGGTACAGCTAGTGGTAAAGGTCGACACCCTGTTCGTCAGGGAAAGCCCGGAGCCCCGATGTCTGTGGTGCTGTAGATGCGCTGCCAATGGCCGGGGAGGAGCAGCAAGAGCTTGACTGGCTGGCAATTTCAGTATGGGAGCAATCGTCCGACGTTCGTGATTTTTCGGGGTTTTTTTCAGTGGGCCCCCCAAGTGCAGCTGGTGTTAAACGTCGAAGCCCTGTTTGTCAGGGAAGGCCCGGAGCCCCAATGTCTGTGGTGCTGTAGATGCCCTGCCAATGGCCGGTGAGGAGCAGCAAGAGCTTGACTGGCTGGCACTTTCGGTGTGGGAGCAATCGTCCAACATTCGTGTTTTTTCTTGGGTTTTTTTCCAATGGGCGCCCAGGTGCAGGTGGTGGTAAACGTCGAAGCCCTGTTCGTCAGGGAAAGCCCGGAGCCCCGATGTCTGTGGTGCTGTAGATGCGCTGCCAATGGCCGGTGAGGAGCAGCAAGAGCTTGACTGGATGGCACTTGCGGTGTGGGAGCAATCGTCCGACGTTCGTGATTTTTCGGGTATTTTTCCAGTGGGCGCCCAGGTGCAGCAGGTGTTAAATATCGAAGCCCTGTTCGTCAGGGAAAGCGCGGAGCCCCGATGTCTGTGGTGCTGTAGATGCGCTGCCAATGGCCGGTGAGGAGCAGCAAGAGCTTGAGTTGCTGGCACTTGCGGTGTGGCAGCAATCGTCCAACATTCGTGATTTTTCTTGTGTTTTTTTTCAATGGGCGCCCAGGTGCAGGTGGTGGTAAACGTCGAAGCCCTGTTCGTCAGGGAAAGCCCGGAGCCCCGATGTCTGTGGTGCTGTAGATGCGCTGCCAATGGCCGGTGAGGAGCAGCAAGAGCTTGACTGGCTGGCTCTTTTGGTGTGGGAGCAATCGTCCGACGTTTGTGATTTTTCGGGGTTTTTTTCAGTGGGCCCCCCAGGTGCAGCTGGTGGTAAACGTCGAAGCCCTGTTTGTCAGGGAAAGCCCGGAGCCCCGATGTCTGTGGTGCTGTAGATGCGCTGCCAATGGCCGCTGAGGAGCAGCAGGACCTTGACTGGTTGGAACTTTTTGTGCGGGAGCAATTGTCCGACGTTCGTGATTTTTCGGGTTTTTTTGGAGTGGGCGACCAGGTGCAGCTGGTGGTAAACGTCAAAGCCCTGTTTGTCAGGGAAAGCCCGGAGCCCCGATGTCTGTGGTGCTGTAGATGCGCTGCCAATGGCCGGTGATGAGCAGCAAGAACTTGAGTTGCGGGGACTTTCGGTGTGGGAGCAATCGTCCAACATTCGTGGTTTTTCTTGGGTTTATTTCCAATGGGCGCCCAGGTGCAGGTGGTGGTAAACGTCGAAGCCCTGTTCGTCAGGGAAAGCCCGGAGCCCCGATGTCTGTGGTGCTGTAGATGCGCTGCCAATGGCCAGTGAGGAGCAGCAAGAGCTTGACTGGATGGCACTTGCGGTGTGGGAGCAATCGTCCGACGTTCGTGATTTTTCGGGTTTTTTTGGAGTGGACTCCCAGGCACAAGTGGTGGTAAACGTCGAAACCCTGTTCGTCAGGGAAAGCCCGGAGCCCCGATGTCTGTGGTGCTGTAGATGCGCTGCCAATGGCCGGTGAGGAGCAGCAAGAGCTTGACTGGCTGGCACTTTCGGTGTGGGAGCAGTCGTCCAACATTCGTGATTTTTCTTGGGCTTTTTTTCAATGGGCGCCCAGGTGCAGGTGGTGGTAAACGTCGAAGCCCTGTTCGTCAGGGAAAGCCCGGAGCCCCGATGTCTGTGGTGCTGTAGATGCGCTGCCAATGGCCAGTGAGGAGCAGCAAGAGCTTGACTGGCTGGCTCTTTCGGTGTGGGAGCAATCGTCCGACGTTCGTGATTTTTCGGGGTTTTTTTGGAGTGGGCGCCCAGGTGCAGGTGGTGGTAAACATCGAAGCCCTGTTCGTCAGGGAAAGCCCGGAGCCCCGATGTCTGTGGTGCTGTAGATGCGCTGCCAATGGCCGGTGAGGAGCAGCAAGAGCTTGACTGGATGGCACTTTCGGTGTGGGAGCAATCGTCCGACGTTCGTGATTTTTCGGTGTTTTTTTGGAGTGGGCGCCCAGGCGCAGCTGGTGGTAAACGTCGAAGCCCTGTTTGTCAGGGAAAGCCCGGAGCGCCGATGTCTGTGGTGCTGTAGATGCGCTGCCAATGGCCGGTGAGGAGCAGCAAGAGCTTGACTGGCTGGCACTTTTTGTGTGGGAGCAATCGTCCGACGTTCGTGATTTTTCGGGATTTTTTTCAGTGGGCGCCCAGGTGCAGCTGGTGGTAAACGTCGAAGCCCTGTTCGTCAGGGAAAGCCCGGAGCCCCGATGTCTGTGGTGCTGTAGATGCGCTGCCAATGGCCGGTGAGGAGCAGCAAGAGCTTGACTGGATGGCACTTTCGGTGTGGGAGCAATCGTCCGACGTTCGTGATTTTTCGGTGTTTTTTTGGAGTGGGCGCCCAGGTACAGCTGGTGGTAAACGTCGACGCCCTGTTTGTCAGGGAAAGCCCGGAGCCCCGATGTCTGTGGTGCTGTAGATGCGCTGCCAATGGCCGGGGAGGAGCAGCAAGAGCTTGACTGGCTGGCACTTTCAGTGTGGGAGCAATCGTCCGACGTTCGTGATTTTTCGGGGTTTTTTTCAGTGGGCCCCCCAAGTGCAGCTGGTGGTAAACGTCGAAGCCCTGTTTGTCAGGGAAAGCCCGGAGCCCCAGTGTCTGTGGTGCTGTAGATGCCCTGCCAATGGCCGGTGAGGAGCAGCAAGAGCTTGACTGGCTGGCACTTTCGGTGTGGGAGCAATCGTCCAACATTCGTGGTTTTTCTTGGGTTTTTTTCCAATGGGCGCCCAGGTGCAGGTGGTGGTAAACGTCGAAGCCCTGTTCGTCAGGGAAAGCCCGGAGCCCCGATGTCTGTGGTGCTGTAGATGCGCTGCCAATGGCCGGTGAGGAGCAGCAAGAGCTTGACTGGCTGGCTCTTTCGGTGTGGGAGCAATCGTCCGACGTTCGTGATTTTTCGGGGTTTTTTTCAGTGGGCCCCCCAGGTGCAGCTGGTGGTAAACGTCGAAGCCCTGTTCGTCAGGGAAAGCCCGGAGCCCCGATGTCTGTGGTGCTGTAGATGCGCTGCCAATCACCGGTGAGGAGCAGCAAGAGCTTGACTGGATGGCACTTGCGGTGTGGGAGCAATCGTCCGACGTTCGTGATTTTTCGGGGTTTTTTTCAGTGGGCCCCCCAAGTGCAGCTGGTGTTAAACGTCGAAGCCCTGTTTGTCAGGGAAGGCCCGGAGCCCCAATGTCTGTGGTGCTGTAGATGCCCTGCCAATGGCCGGTGAGGAGCAGCAAGAGCTTGACTGGCTGGCACTTGCGGTGTGGGAGCAATCGTCCAACATTCGTGTTTTTTCTTGGGTTTTTTTCCAATGGGCGCCCAGGTGCAGGTGGTGGTAAACGTCGAAGCCCTGTTCGTCAGGGAAAGCCCGGAGCCCCGATGTCTGTGGTGCTGTAGATGCGCTGCCAATGGCCGGTGAGGAGCAGCAAGAGCTTGACTGGATGGCACTTGCGGTGTGGGAGCAATCGTCCGACGTTCGTGATTTTTCGGGTTTTTTTGGAGTGGACTCCCAGGCACAAGTGGTGGTAAACGTCGAAGCCCTGTTTGTCAGGGAAAGCCCGGAGCCCCGATGTCTGTGGTGCTGTAGATGCGCTGCCAATGGCCGGTGAGGAGCAGCAAGAGCTTGACTGGCTGGCACTTTCGGTGTGGCAGCAATCGTCCAACATTCGTGATTTTTCGGGGTTTTTTTCAGTGGGCCCCCCAGGTGCAGCTGGTGGTAAACGTCGAAGCCCTTTTTGTCAGGGAAAGCCCGGAGCCCCGATGTCTGTGGTGCTGTAGATGCGCTGCCAATGGCCGGTGAGGAGCAGCAAGAGCTTGACTGGCTGGCACTTTCGGTGTGGCAGCAATCGTCCAACATTCGTGATTTTTCTTGGGTTTTTTTTCAATAGGCGCCCAGGTGCAGGTGGTGGTAAACGTCGAAGCCCTGTTCGTCAGGGAAAGCCCGGAGCCCCGATGTCTGTGGTGCTGTAGATGCGCTGCCAATGGCCGTTGAGGAGCAGCAAGAGCTTGACTGGCTGGCTCTTTCGGTGTGGGAGCAATGGTCCGACGTTCGTGATTTTTCGGGGTTTTTTTGAAGTGGGCGCCCAGGTGCAGGTGGTGGTAAACGTCGAAGCCCTGTTCGTCAGGGAAAGCCCGGAGCCCCGATGTCTGTGGTGCTGTAGATGCGCTGCCAATGGCCGGTGAGGAGCAGCAAGAGCTTGACTGGATGGCACTTTCGGTGTGGGAGCAATCGTCCGACGTTCGTGATTTTTCGGTGTTTTTTTGGAGTGGGCGCCCAGGTACAGCTGGTGGTAAACGTCGACGCCCTGTTCGTCAGGGAAAGCCCGGAGCCCCGATGTCTGTGGTGCTGTAGATGCGCTGCCAATGGCCGGGGAGGAGCAGCAAGAGCTTGAGTTGCTGGCACTTTCGGTGTGGCAGCAATCGTCCAACATTCGTGATTTTTCTTGGGTTTTTTTTCAATGGGCGCCCAGGTGCAGGTGGTGGTAAACGTCGAAGCCCTGTTCGTCAGGGAAAGCCCGGAGCCCCGATGTCTGTGGTGCTGTAGATGCGCTGCCAATGGCCGGTGAGGAGCAGCAAGAGCTTGACTGGCTGGCACTTTTTGTGTGGGAGCAATCGTCCGACGTTCATGATTTTTTGGGGTTTTTTTCAGTGGGCCCCCCAGGTGCAGCTGGTGGTAAACGTCGAAGCCCTGTTCGTCAGGGAAAGCCCGGAGCCCCGATGTCTGTGGTGCTGTAGATGCGCTGCCAATGGCCGGTGAGGAGCAGCAAGAGCTTGACTGGCTGGCACTTTCGGTGTGGGAGCAATCGTCCGATGTTCGTGATTTTTCGGGGTTATTTTGGAGTGGGCGACCAGGTGCAGCTGGTGGTAAAAGTCGAAGCCCTGTTCGTCAGGGAAAGCCCGGAGCCCCGATGTCTGTGGTGCTGTAGATGCGCTGCCAATGGCAGGTGAGGAGCAGCAAGAGCTTGTCTGGCTGGCACTTTCGGTGTGGGAGCAATCGTCCGACGTTCATGATTTTTTGGGGTTTTTTTCAGTGGGCCCCCCAGGTGCAGCTGGTGGTAAACGTCGAAGCCCTGTTCGTCAGGGAAAGCCCGGAGCCCCGATGTCTGTGGTGCTGTAGCTGCGCTGACAATGGCCGGTGAGGAGCAGCAAGAGCTTGACTGGCTGGCACTTTCGGTGTGGGAGCAATCGTCCGACGTTCGTGATTTTTCGGGTATTTTTCCAGTGGGCGCCCAGGTGCAGCAGGTGTTAAATATCGAAGCCCTGTTCGTCAGGGAAAGCCCGGAGCCCCGATGTCTGTGGTGCTGTAGATGCGCTGCCAATGGCCGGTGAGGAGCAGCAAGAGCTTGAGTTGCTGGCACTTTCGGTGTGGCAGCAATCGTCCAACATTCGTGATTTTTCTTGGGTTTTTTTTCAATAGGCGCCCAGGTGCAGGTGGTGGTAAACGTCGAAGCCCTGTTCGTCAGGGAAAGCCCGGAGCCCCGATGTCTGTGGTGCTGTAGATGCGCTGCCAATGGCCGGTGAGGAGCAGCAAGAGCTTGACTGGCTGGCTCTTTCGGTGTGGGAGCAATGGTCCGACGTTCGTGATTTTTCGGGGTTTTTTTGAAGTGGGCGCCCAGGTGCAGGTGGTGGTAAACGTCGAAGCCCTGTTCGTCAGGGAAAGCCCGGAGCCCCGATGTCTGTGGTGCTGTAGATGCGCTGCCAATGGCCGGTGAGGAGCAGCAAGAGCTTGACTGGATGGCACTTTCGGTGTGGGAGCAATCGTCCGACGTTCGTGATTTTTCGGTGTTTTTTTGGAGTGGGCGCCCAGGTACAGCTAGTGGTAAAGGTCGACACCCTGTTCGTCAGGGAAAGCCCGGAGCCCCGATGTCTGTGGTGCTGTAGATGCGCTGCCAATGGCCGGGGAGGAGCAGCAAGAGCTTGACTGGCTGGCAATTTCAGTATGGGAGCAATCGTCCGACGTTCGTGATTTTTCGGGGTTTTTTTCAGTGGGCCCCCCAAGTGCAGCTGGTGTTAAACGTCAAAGCCCTGTTTGTCAGGGAAGGCCCGGAGCCCCGATGTCTGTGGTGCTGTAGATGCCCTGCCAATGGCCGGTGAGGAGCAGCAAGAGCTTGACTGGCTGGCACTTTCGGTGTGGGAGCAATCGTCCAACATTCGTGTTTTTTCTTGGGTTTTTTTCCAATGGGCGCCCAGGTGCAGGTGGTGGTAAACGTCGAAGCCCTGTTCGTCAGGGAAAGCCCGGAGCCCCGATGTCTGTGGTGCTGTAGATGCGCTGCCAATGGCCGGTGAGGAGCAGCAAGAGCTTGACTGGATGGCACTTGCGGTGTGGGAGCAATCGTCCGACGTTCGTGATTTTTTGGGTATATTTCCAGTGGGCGCCCAGGTGCAGCAGGTGTTAAATATCGAAGCCCTGTTCGTCAGGGAAAGCGCGGAGCCCCGATGTCTGTGGTGCTGTAGATGCGCTGCCAATGGCCGGTGAGGAGCAGCAAGAGCTTGAGTTGCTGGCACTTGCGGTGTGGCAGCAATCGTCCAACATTCGTGATTTTTCTTGGGTTTTTTTTCAATGGGCGCCCAGGTGCAGGTGGTGGTAAACGTCGAAGCCCTGTTCGTCAGGGAAAGCCCGGAGCCCCGATGTCTGTGGTGCTGTAGATGCGCTGCCAATGGCCGGTGAGGAGCAGCAAGAGCTTGACTGGATGGCTCTTTTGGTGTGGGAGCAATCGTCCGACGTTCGTGATTTTTCGGGGTTTTTTTCAGTGGGCCCCCCAGGTGCAGCTGGTGGTAAACGTCGAAGCCCTGTTTGTCAGGGAAAGCCCGGAGCCCCGATGTCTGTGGTGCTGTAGATGCGCTGCCAATGGCCGCTGAGGAGCAGCAGGACCTTGACTGGTTGGAACTTTTTGTGCGGGAGCAATTGTCCGACGTTCGTGATTTTTCGGGTTTTTTTGGAGTGGGCGACCAGGTGCAGCTGGTGGTAAACGTCAAAGCCCTGTTTGTCAGGGAAAGCCCGGAGCCCCGATGTCTGTGGTGCTGTAGATGCGCTGCCAATGGCCGGTGATGAGCAGCAAGAACTTGAGTTGCTGGCACTTTCGGTGTGGGAGCAATTGTCCAACATTCGTGGTTTTTCTTGGGTTTATTTCCAATGGGCGCCCAGGTGCAGGTGGTGGTAAACGTCGAAGCCCTGTTCGTCAGGGAAAGCCCGGAGCCCCGATGTCTGTGGTGCTGTAGATGCGCTGCCAATGGCCAGTGAGGAGCAGCAAGAGCTTGACTGGATGGCACTTGCGGTGTGGGAGCAATCGTCCGACGTTCGTGATTTTTCGGGTTTTTTTGGAGTGGACTCCCAGGCACAAGTGGTGGTAAACGTCGAAACCCTGTTCGTCAGGGAAAGCCCGGATCCCCGATGTCTGTGGTGCTGTAGATGCGCTGCCAATGGCCGGTGAGGAGCAGCAAGAGCTTGACTGGCTGGCTCTTTCGGTGTGGGAGCAATGGTCCGACGTTCGTGATTTTTCGGGGTTTTTTTGAAGTGGGCGCCCAGGTGCAGGTGGTGGTAAACGTCGAAGCCCTGTTCGTCAGGGAAAGCCCGGAGCCCCGATGTCTGTGGTGCTGTAGATGCGCTGCCAATGGCCGGTGAGGAGCAGCAAGAGCTTGACTGGATGGCACTTTCGGTGTGGGAGCAATCGTCCGACGTTCGTGATTTTTCGGTGTTTTTTTGGAGTGGGCGCCCAGGTACAGCTAGTGGTAAAGGTCGACACCCTGTTCGTCAGGGAAAGCCCGGAGCCCCGATGTCTGTGGTGCTGTAGATGCGCTGCCAATGGCCGGGGAGGAGCAGCAAGAGCTTGACTGGCTGGCAATTTCAGTATGGGAGCAATCGTCCGACGTTCGTGATTTTTCGGGGTTTTTTTCAGTGGGCCCCCCAAGTGCAGCTGGTGTTAAACGTCGAAGCCCTGTTTGTCAGGGAAGGCCCGGAGCCCCAATGTCTGTGGTGCTGTAGATGCCCTGCCAATGGCCGGTGAGGAGCAGCAAGATCTTGACTGGCTGGCACTTTCGGTGTGGGAGCAATCGTCCAACATTCGTGTTTTTTCTTGGGTTTTTTTCCAATGGGCGCCCAGGTGCAGGTGGTGGTAAACGTCGAAGCCCTGTTCGTCAGGGAAAGCCCGGAGCCCCGATGTCTGTGGTGCTGTAGATGCGCTGCCAATGGCCGGTGAGGAGCAGCAAGAGCTTGACTGGCTGGCACTTTTTGTGTGGGAGCAATCGTCCGACGTTCGTGATTTTTTGGGTATATTTCCAGTGGGCGCCCAGGTGCAGCAGGTGTTAAATATCGAAGCCCTTTTCGTCAGGGAAAGCGCGGAGCCCCGATGTCTGTGGTGCTGTAGATGCGCTGCCAATGGCCGGTGAGGAGCAGCAAGAGCTTGAGTTGCTGGCACTTGCGGTGTGGCAGCAATCGTCCAACATTCGTGGTTTTTCTTGGGTTTTTTTCCAATGGGCGCCCAGGTGCAGGTGGTGGTAAACGTCGAAGCCCTGTTCGTCAGGGAAAGCCCGGAGCCCCGATGTCTGTGGTGCTGTAGATGCGCTGCCAATGGCCGGTGAGGAGCAGCAAGAGCTTGACTGGCTGGCTCTTTTGGTGTGGGAGCAATCGTCCGACGTTCGTGATTTTTCGGGGTTTTTTTCAGTGGGCCCCCCAGGTGCAGCTGGTGGTAAACGTCGAAGCCCTGTTTGTCAGGGAAAGCCCGGAGCCCCGATGTCTGTGGTGCTGTAGATGCGCTGCCAATGGCCGCTGAGGAGCAGCAGGACCTTGACTGGTTGGAACTTTTTGTGCGGGAGCAATTGTCCGACGTTCGTGATTTTTCGGGTTTTTTTGGAGTGGGCGACCAGGTGCAGCTGGTGGTAAACGTCAAAGCCCTGTTTGTCAGGGAAAGCCCGGAGCCCCGATGTCTGTGGTGCTGTAGATGCGCTGCCAATGGCCGGTGATGAGCAGCAAGAACTTGAGTTGCTGGCACTTTCGGTGTGGGAGCAATCGTCCAACATTCGTGGTTTTTCTTGGGTTTATTTCCAATGGGCGCCCAGGTGCAGGTGGTGGTAAACGTCGAAGCCCTGTTCGTCAGGGAAAGCCCGGAGCCCCGATGTCTGTGGTGCTGTAGATGCGCTGCCAATGGCCAGTGAGGAGCAGCAAGAGCTTGACTGGATGGCACTTGCGGTGTGGGAGCAATCGTCCGACGTTCGTGATTTTTCGGGTTTTTTTGGAGTGGACTCCCAGGCACAAGTGGTGGTAAACGTCGAAACCCTGTTCGTCAGGGAAAGCCCGGATCCCCGATGTCTGTGGTGCTGTAGATGCGCTGCCAATGGCCGGTGAGGAGCAGCAAGAGCTTGACTGGATGGCACTTTCGGTGTGGGAGCAATCGTCCGACGTTCGTGATTTTTCGGTGTTTTTTTGGAGTGGGCGCCCAGGTACAGCTAGTGGTAAAGGTCGACACCCTGTTCGTCAGGGAAAGCCCGGAGCCCCGATGTCTGTGGTGCTGTAGATGCGCTGCCAATGGCCGGGGAGGAGCAGCAAGAGCTTGACTGGCTGGCAATTTCAGTATGGGAGCAATCGTCCGACGTTCGTGATTTTTCGGGGTTTTTTTCAGTGGGCCCCCCAAGTGCAGCTGGTGTTAAACGTCGAAGCCCTGTTTGTCAGGGAAGGCCCGGAGCCCCAATGTCTGTGGTGCTGTAGATGCGCTGCCAATGGCCGGTGAGGAGCAGCAAGAGCTTGACTGGCTGGCACTTTCGGTGTGGGAGCAATCGTCCAACATTCGTGTTTTTTCTTGGGTTTTTTTCCAATGGGCGCCCAGGTGCAGGTGGTGGTAAACGTCGAAGCCCTGTTCGTCAGGGAAAGCCCGGAGCCCCGATGTCTGTGGTGCTGTAGATGCGCTGCCAATGGCCGGTGAGGAGCAGCAAGAGCTTGACTGGATGGCACTTGCGGTGTGGGAGCAATCGTCCGACGTTCGTGATTTTTCGGGTATTTTTCCAGTGGGCGCCCAGGTGCAGCAGGTGTTAAATATCGAAGCCCTGTTCGTCAGGGAAAGCGCGGAGCCCCGATGTCTGTGGTGCTGTAGATGCGCTGCCAATGGCCGGTGAGGAGCAGCAAGAGCTTGAGTTGCTGGCACTTGCGGTGTGGCAGCAATCGTCCAACATTCGTGATTTTTCTTGTGTTTTTTTTCAATGGGCGCCCAGGTGCAGGTGGTGGTAAACGTCGAAGCCCTGTTCGTCAGGGAAAGCCCGGAGCCCCGATGTCTGTGGTGCTGTAGATGCGCTGCCAATGGCCGGTGAGGAGCAGCAAGAGCTTGACTGGCTGGCTCTTTTGGTGTGGGAGCAATCGTCCGACGTTTGTGATTTTTCGGGGTTTTTTTCAGTGGGCCCCCCAGGTGCAGCTGGTGGTAAACGTCGAAGCCCTGTTTGTCAGGGAAAGCCCGGAGCCCCGATGTCTGTGGTGCTGTAGATGCGCTGCCAATGGCCGCTGAGGAGCAGCAGGACCTTGACTGGTTGGAACTTTTTGTGCGGGAGCAATTGTCCGACGTTCGTGATTTTTCGGGTTTTTTTGGAGTGGGCGACCAGGTGCAGCTGGTGGTAAACGTCAAAGCCCTGTTTGTCAGGGAAAGCCCGGAGCCCCGATGTCTGTGGTGCTGTAGATGCGCTGCCAATGGCCGGTGATGAGCAGCAAGAACTTGAGTTGCGGGGACTTTCGGTGTGGGAGCAATCGTCCAACATTCGTGGTTTTTCTTGGGTTTATTTCCAATGGGCGCCCAGGTGCAGGTGGTGGTAAACGTCGAAGCCCTGTTCGTCAGGGAAAGCCCGGAGCCCCGATGTCTGTGGTGCTGTAGATGCGCTGCCAATGGCCAGTGAGGAGCAGCAAGAGCTTGACTGGATGGCACTTGCGGTGTGGGAGCAATCGTCCGACGTTCGTGATTTTTCGGGTTTTTTTGGAGTGGACTCCCAGGCACAAGTGGTGGTAAACGTCGAAACCCTGTTCGTCAGGGAAAGCCCGGAGCCCCTATGTCTGTGGTGCTGTAGATGCGCTGCCAATGGCCGGTGAGGAGCAGCAAGAGCTTGACTGGCTGGCACTTTCGGTGTGGGAGCAGTCGTCCAACATTCGTGATTTTTCTTGGGCTTTTTTTCAATGGGCGCCCAGGTGCAGGTGGTGGTAAACGTCGAAGCCCTGTTCGTCAGGGAAAGCCCGGAGCCCCGATGTCTGTGGTGCTGTAGATGCGCTGCCAATGGCCAGTGAGGAGCAGCAAGAGCTTGACTGGCTGGCTCTTTCGGTGTGGGAGCAATCGTCCGACGTTCGTGATTTTTCGGGGTTTTTTTGGAGTGGGCGCCCAGGTGCAGGTGGTGGTAAACATCGAAGCCCTGTTCGTCAGGGAAAGCCCGGAGCCCCGATGTCTGTGGTGCTGTAGATGCGCTGCCAATGGCCGGTGAGGAGCAGCAAGAGCTTGACTGGATGGCACTTGCGGTGTGGGAGCAATCGTCCGACGTTCGTGATTTTTCGGTGTTTTTTTGGAGTGGGCGCCCAGGCGCAGCTGGTGGTAAACGTCGAAGCCCTGTTTGTCAGGGAAAGCCCGGAGCGCCGATGTCTGTGGTGCTGTAGATGCGCTGCCAATGGCCGGTGAGGAGCAGCAAGAGCTTGACTGGCTGGCACTTTTTGTGTGGGAGCAATCGTCCGACGTTCGTGATTTTTCGGGATTTTTTTCAGTGGGCGCCCAGGTGCAGCTGGTGGTAAACGTCGAAGCCCTGTTCGTCAGGGAAAGCCCGGAGCCCCGATGTCTGTGGTGCTGTAGATGCGCTGCCAATGGCCGGTGAGGAGCAGCAAGAGCTTGACTGGATGGCACTTTCGGTGTGGGAGCAATCGTCCGACGTTCGTGATTTTTCGGTGTTTTTTTGGAGTGGGCGCCCAGGTACAGCTGGTGGTAAACGTCGACGCCCTGTTTGTCAGGGAAAGCCCGGAGCCCCGATGTCTGTGGTGCTGTAGATGCGCTGCCAATGGCCGGGGAGGAGCAGCAAGAGCTTGACTGGCTGGCACTTTCAGTGTGGGAGCAATCGTCCGACGTTCGTGATTTTTCGGGGTTTTTTTCAGTGGGCCCCCCAAGTGCAGCTGGTGGTAAACGTCGAAGCCCTGTTTGTCAGGGAAAGCCCGGAGCCCCAGTGTCTGTGGTGCTGTAGATGCCCTGCCAATGGCCGGTGAGGAGCAGCAAGAGCTTGACTGGCTGGCACTTTCGGTGTGGGAGCAATCGTCCAACATTCGTGGTTTTTCTTGGGTTTTTTTCCAATGGGCGCCCAGGTGCAGGTGGTGGTAAACGTCGAAGCCCTGTTCGTCAGGGAAAGCCCGGAGCCCCGATGTCTGTGGTGCTGTAGATGCGCTGCCAATGGCCGGTGAGGAGCAGCAAGAGCTTGACTGGCTGGCTCTTTCGGTGTGGGAGCAATCGTCCGACGTTCGTGATTTTTCGGGGTTTTTTTCAGTGGGCCCCCCAGGTGCAGCTGGTGGTAAACGTCGAAGCCCTGTTCGTCAGGGAAAGCCCGGAGCCCCGATGTCTGTGGTGCTGTAGATGCGCTGCCAATCACCGGTGAGGAGCAGCAAGAGCTTGACTGGATGGCACTTGCGGTGTGGGAGCAATCGTCCGACGTTCGTGATTTTTCGGGGTTTTTTTCAGTGGGCCCCCCAAGTGCAGCTGGTGTTAAACGTCGAAGCCCTGTTTGTCAGGGAAGGCCCGGAGCCCCAATGTCTGTGGTGCTGTAGATGCCCTGCCAATGGCCGGTGAGGAGCAGCAAGAGCTTGACTGGCTGGCACTTGCGGTGTGGGAGCAATCGTCCAACATTCGTGTTTTTTCTTGGGTTTTTTTCCAATGGGCGCCCAGGTGCAGGTGGTGGTAAACGTCGAAGCCCTGTTCGTCAGGGAAAGCCCGGAGCCCCGATGTCTGTGGTGCTGTAGATGCGCTGCCAATGGCCGGTGAGGAGCAGCAAGAGCTTGACTGGATGGCACTTGCGGTGTGGGAGCAATCGTCCGACGTTCGTGATTTTTCGGGTTTTTTTGGAGTGGACTCCCAGGCACAAGTGGTGGTAAACGTCGAAGCCCTGTTTGTCAGGGAAAGCCCGGAGCCCCGATGTCTGTGGTGCTGTAGATGCGCTGCCAATGGCCGGTGAGGAGCAGCAAGAGCTTGACTGGCTGGCACTTTCGGTGTGGCAGCAATCGTCCAACATTCGTGATTTTTCGGGGTTTTTTTCAGTGGGCCCCCCAGGTGCAGCTGGTGGTAAACGTCGAAGCCCTTTTTGTCAGGGAAAGTCCGGAGCCCCGATGTCTGTGGTGCTGTAGATGCGCTGCCAATGGCCGGTGAGGAGCAGCAAGAGCTTGACTGGCTGGCACTTTCGGTGTGGCAGCAATCGTCCAACATTCGTGATTTTTCTTGGGTTTTTTTTCAATAGGCGCCCAGGTGCAGGTGGTGGTAAACGTCGAAGCCCTGTTCGTCAGGGAAAGCCCGGAGCCCCGATGTCTGTGGTGCTGTAGATGCGCTGCCAATGGCCGTTGAGGAGCAGCAAGAGCTTGACTGGCTGGCTCTTTCGGTGTGGGAGCAATGGTCCGACGTTCGTGATTTTTCGGGGTTTTTTTGAAGTGGGCGCCCAGGTGCAGGTGGTGGTAAACGTCGAAGCCCTGTTCGTCAGGGAAAGCCCGGAGCCCCGATGTCTGTGGTGCTGTAGATGCGCTGCCAATGGCCGGTGAGGAGCAGCAAGAGCTTGACTGGATGGCACTTTCGGTGTGGGAGCAATCGTCCGACGTTCGTGATTTTTCGGTGTTTTTTTGGAGTGGGCGCCCAGGTACAGCTGGTGGTAAACGTCGACGCCCTGTTCGTCAGGGAAAGCCCGGAGCCCCGATGTCTGTGGTGCTGTAGATGCGCTGCCAATGGCCGGGGAGGAGCAGCAAGAGCTTGAGTTGCTGGCACTTTCGGTGTGGCAGCAATCGTCCAACATTCGTGATTTTTCTTGGGTTTTTTTTCAATGGGCGCCCAGGTGCAGGTGGTGGTAAACGTCGAAGCCCTGTTCGTCAGGGAAAGCCCGGAGCCCCGATGTCTGTGGTGCTGTAGATGCGCTGCCAATGGCCGGTGAGGAGCAGCAAGAGCTTGACTGGCTGGCACTTTTTGTGTGGGAGCAATCGTCCGACGTTCATGATTTTTTGGGGTTTTTTTCAGTGGGCCCCCCAGGTGCAGCTGGTGGTAAACGTCGAAGCCCTGTTCGTCAGGGAAAGCCCGGAGCCCCGATGTCTGTGGTGCTGTAGATGCGCTGCCAATGGCCGGTGAGGAGCAGCAAGAGCTTGACTGGCTGGCACTTTCGGTGTGGGAGCAATCGTCCGATGTTCGTGATTTTTCGGGGTTATTTTGGAGTGGGCGACCAGGTGCAGCTGGTGGTAAAAGTCGAAGCCCTGTTCGTCAGGGAAAGCCCGGAGCCCCGATGTCTGTGGTGCTGTAGATGCGCTGCCAATGGCAGGTGAGGAGCAGCAAGAGCTTGTCTGGCTGGCACTTTCGGTGTGGGAGCAATCGTCCGACGTTCATGATTTTTTGGGGTTTTTTTCAGTGGGCCCCCCAGGTGCAGCTGGTGGTAAACGTCGAAGCCCTGTTCGTCAGGGAAAGCCCGGAGCCCCGATGTCTGTGGTGCTGTAGCTGCGCTGACAATGGCCGGTGAGGAGCAGCAAGAGCTTGACTGGCTGGCACTTTCGGTGTGGGAGCAATCGTCCGACGTTCGTGATTTTTCGGGTATTTTTCCAGTGGGCGCCCAGGTGCAGCAGGTGTTAAATATCGAAGCCCTGTTCGTCAGGGAAAGCCCGGAGCCCCGATGTCTGTGGTGCTGTAGATGCGCTGCCAATGGCCGGTGAGGAGCAGCAAGAGCTTGAGTTGCTGGCACTTTCGGTGTGGCAGCAATCGTCCAACATTCGTGATTTTTCTTGGGTTTTTTTTCAATAGGCGCCCAGGTGCAGGTGGTGGTAAACGTCGAAGCCCTGTTCGTCAGGGAAAGCCCGGAGCCCCGATGTCTGTGGTGCTGTAGATGCGCTGCCAATGGCCGGTGAGGAGCAGCAAGAGCTTGACTGGCTGGCTCTTTCGGTGTGGGAGCAATGGTCCGACGTTCGTGATTTTTCGGGGTTTTTTTGAAGTGGGCGCCCAGGTGCAGGTGGTGGTAAACGTCGAAGCCCTGTTCGTCAGGGAAAGCCCGGAGCCCCGATGTCTGTGGTGCTGTAGATGCGCTGCCAATGGCCGGTGAGGAGCAGCAAGAGCTTGACTGGATGGCACTTTCGGTGTGGGAGCAATCGTCCGACGTTCGTGATTTTTCGGTGTTTTTTTGGAGTGGGCGCCCAGGTACAGCTAGTGGTAAAGGTCGACACCCTGTTCGTCAGGGAAAGCCCGGAGCCCCGATGTCTGTGGTGCTGTAGATGCGCTGCCAATGGCCGGGGAGGAGCAGCAAGAGCTTGACTGGCTGGCAATTTCAGTATGGGAGCAATCGTCCGACGTTCGTGATTTTTCGGGGTTTTTTTCAGTGGGCCCCCCAAGTGCAGCTGGTGTTAAACGTCAAAGCCCTGTTTGTCAGGGAAGGCCCGGAGCCCCAATGTCTGTGGTGCTGTAGATGCCCTGCCAATGGCCGGTGAGGAGCAGCAAGAGCTTGACTGGCTGGCACTTTCGGTGTGGGAGCAATCGTCCAACATTCGTGTTTTTTCTTGGGTTTTTTTCCAATGGGCGCCCAGGTGCAGGTGGTGGTAAACGTCGAAGCCCTGTTCGTCAGGGAAAGCCCGGAGCCCCGATGTCTGTGGTGCTGTAGATGCGCTGCCAATGGCCGGTGAGGAGCAGCAAGAGCTTGACTGGATGGCACTTGCGGTGTGGGAGCAATCGTCCGACGTTCGTGATTTTTTGGGTATATTTCCAGTGGGCGCCCAGGTGCAGCAGGTGTTAAATATCGAAGCCCTGTTCGTCAGGGAAAGCGCGGAGCCCCGATGTCTGTGGTGCTGTAGATGCGCTGCCAATGGCCGGTGAGGAGCAGCAAGAGCTTGAGTTGCTGGCACTTGCGGTGTGGCAGCAATCGTCCAACATTCGTGATTTTTCTTGGGTTTTTTTTCAATGGGCGCCCAGGTGCAGGTGGTGGTAAACGTCGAAGCCCTGTTCGTCAGGGAAAGCCCGGAGCCCCGATGTCTGTGGTGCTGTAGATGCGCTGCCAATGGCCGGTGAGGAGCAGCAAGAGCTTGACTGGCTGGCTCTTTTGGTGTGGGAGCAATCGTCCGACGTTCGTGATTTTTCGGGGTTTTTTTCAGTGGGCCCCCCAGGTGCAGCTGGTGGTAAACGTCGAAGCCCTGTTTGTCAGGGAAAGCCCGGAGCCCCGATGTCTGTGGTGCTGTAGATGCGCTGCCAATGGCCGCTGAGGAGCAGCAGGACCTTGACTGGTTGGAACTTTTTGTGCGGGAGCAATTGTCCGACGTTCGTGATTTTTCGGGTTTTTTTGGAGTGGGCGACCAGGTGCAGCTGGTGGTAAACGTCAAAGCCCTGTTTGTCAGGGAAAGCCCGGAGCCCCGATGTCTGTGGTGCTGTAGATGCGCTGCCAATGGCCGGTGATGAGCAGCAAGAACTTGAGTTGCTGGCACTTTCGGTGTGGGAGCAATTGTCCAACATTCGTGGTTTTTCTTGGGTTTATTTCCAATGGGCGCCCAGGTGCAGGTGGTGGTAAACGTCGAAGCCCTGTTCGTCAGGGAAAGCCCGGAGCCCCGATGTCTGTGGTGCTGTAGATGCGCTGCCAATGGCCAGTGAGGAGCAGCAAGAGCTTGACTGGATGGCACTTGCGGTGTGGGAGCAATCGTCCGACGTTCGTGATTTTTCGGGTTTTTTTGGAGTGGACTCCCAGGCACAAGTGGTGGTAAACGTCGAAACCCTGTTCGTCAGGGAAAGCCCGGATCCCCGATGTCTGTGGTGCTGTAGATGCGCTGCCAATGGCCGGTGAGGAGCAGCAAGAGCTTGACTGGCTGGCTCTTTCGGTGTGGGAGCAATGGTCCGACGTTCGTGATTTTTCGGGGTTTTTTTGAAGTGGGCGCCCAGGTGCAGGTGGTGGTAAACGTCGAAGCCCTGTTCGTCAGGGAAAGCCCGGAGCCCCGATGTCTGTGGTGCTGTAGATGCGCTGCCAATGGCCGGTGAGGAGCAGCAAGAGCTTGACTGGATGGCACTTTCGGTGTGGGAGCAATCGTCCGACGTTCGTGATTTTTCGGTGTTTTTTTGGAGTGGGCGCCCAGGTACAGCTAGTGGTAAAGGTCGACACCCTGTTCGTCAGGGAAAGCCCGGAGCCCCGATGTCTGTGGTGCTGTAGATGCGCTGCCAATGGCCGGGGAGGAGCAGCAAGAGCTTGACTGGCTGGCAATTTCAGTATGGGAGCAATCGTCCGACGTTCGTGATTTTTCGGGGTTTTTTTCAGTGGGCCCCCCAAGTGCAGCTGGTGTTAAACGTCGAAGCCCTGTTTGTCAGGGAAGGCCCGGAGCCCCGATGTCTGTGGTGCTGTAGATGCCCTGCCAATGGCCGGTGAGGAGCAGCAAGATCTTGACTGGCTGGCACTTTCGGTGTGGGAGCAATCGTCCAACATTCGTGTTTTTTCTTGGGTTTTTTTCCAATGGGCGCCCAGGTGCAGGTGGTGGTAAACGTCGAAGCCCTGTTCGTCAGGGAAAGCCCGGAGCCCCGATGTCTGTGGTGCTGTAGATGCGCTGCCAATGGCCGGTGAGGAGCAGCAAGAGCTTGACTGGATGGCACTTGTGGTGTGGGAGCAATCGTCCGACGTTCGTGATTTTTTGGGTATATTTCCAGTGGGCGCCCAGGTGCAGCAGGTGTTAAATATCGAAGCCCTGTTCGTCAGGGAAAGCGCGGAGCCCCGATGTCTGTGGTGCTGTAGATGCGCTGCCAATGGCCGGTGAGGAGCAGCAAGAGCTTGAGTTGCTGGCACTTGCGGTGTGGCAGCAATCGTCCAACATTCGTGATTTTTCTTGGGTTTTTTTTCAATGGGCGCCCAGGTGCAGGTGGTGGTAAACGTCGAAGCCCTGTTCGTCAGGGAAAGCCCGGAGCCCCGATGTCTGTGGTGCTGTAGATGCGCTGCCAATGGCCGGTGAGGAGCAGCAAGAGCTTGACTGGCTGGCTCTTTTGGTGTGGGAGCAATCGTCCGACGTTCGTGATTTTTCGGGGTTTTTTTCAGTGGGCCCCCCAGGTGCAGCTGGTGGTAAACGTCGAAGCCCTGTTTGTCAGGGAAAGCCCGGAGCCCCGATGTCTGTGGTGCTGTAGATGCGCTGCCAATGGCCGCTGAGGAGCAGCAGGACCTTGACTGGTTGGAACTTTTTGTGCGGGAGCAATTGTCCGACGTTCGTGATTTTTCGGGTTTTTTTGGAGTGGGCGACCAGGTGCAGCTGGTGGTAAACGTCAAAGCCCTGTTTGTCAGGGAAAGCCCGGAGCCCCGATGTCTGTGGTGCTGTAGATGCGCTGCCAATGGCCGGTGATGAGCAGCAAGAACTTGAGTTGCTGGCACTTTCGGTGTGGGAGCAATCGTCCAACATTCGTGGTTTTTCTTGGGTTTTTTTCCAATGGGCGCCCAGGTGCAGGTGGTGGTAAACGTCGAAGCCCTGTTCGTCAGGGAAAGCCCGGAGCCCCGATGTCTGTGGTGCTGTAGATGCGCTGCCAATGGCCAGTGAGGAGCAGCAAGAGCTTGACTGGATGGCACTTGCGGTGTGGGAGCAATCGTCCGACGTTCGTGATTTTTCGGGTTTTTTTGGAGTGGACTCCCAGGCACAAGTGGTGGTAAACGTCGAAACCCTGTTCGTCAGGGAAAGCCCGGATCCCCGATGTCTGTGGTGCTGTAGATGCGCTGCCAATGGCCGGTGAGGAGCAGCAAGAGCTTGACTGGCTGGCACTTTCGGTGTGGGAGCAGTCGTCCAACATTCGTGATTTTTCTTGGGCTTTTTTTCAATGGGCGCCCAGGTGCAGGTGGTGGTAAACGTCGAAGCCCTGTTCGTCAGGGAAAGCCCGGAGCCCCGATGTCTGTGGTGCTGTAGATGCGCTGCCAATGGTCAGTGAGGAGCAGCAAGAGCTTGACTGGCTGGCTCTTTCGGTGTGGGAGCAATCGTCCGACGTTCGTGATTTTTCGGGGTTTTTTTGGAGTGGGCGCCCAGGTGCAGGTGGTGGTAAACATCGAAGCCCTGTTCGTCAGGGAAAGCCCGGAGCCCCGATGTCTGTGGTGCTGTAGATGCGCTGCCACTGGCCGGTGAGGAGCAGCAAGAGCTTGACTGGATGGCACTTTCGGTGTGGGAGCAATCGTCCGACGTTCGTGATTTTTCGGTGTTTTTTTGGAGTGGGCGCCCAGGCGCAGCTGGTGGTAAACGTCGAAGCCCTGTTTGTCAGGGAAAGCCCGGAGCGCCGATGTCTGTGGTGCTGTAGATGCGCTGCCAATGGCCGGTGAGGAGCAGCAAGAGCTTGACTGGCTGGCACTTTTTGTGTGGGAGCAATCGTCCGACGTTCGTGATTTTTCGGGATTTTTTTCAGTGGGCGCCCAGGTGCAGCTGGTGGTAAACGTCGAAGCCCTGTTCGTCAGGGAAAGCCCGGAGCCCCGATGTCTGTGGTGCTGTAGATGCGCTGCCAATGGCCGGTGAGGAGCAGCAAGAGCTTGACTGGCTGGCACTTTCGGTGTGGGAGCAATCGTCCGATGTTCGTGATTTTTCGGGGTTATTTTGGAGTGGGCGACCAGGTGCAGCTGGTGGTAAAAGTCGAAGCCCTGTTCGTCAGGGAAAGCCCGGAGCCCCGATGTCTGTGGTGCTGTAGATGCGCTGCCAATGGCCGGTGAGGAGCAGCAAGAGCTTGACTGGATGGCACTTTCGGTGTGGGAGCAATCGTCCGACGTTCGTGATTTTTCGGTGTTTTTTTGGAGTGGGCGCCCAGGTACAGCTGGTGGTAAACGTCGACGCCCTGTTTGTCAGGGAAAGCCCGGAGCCCCGATGTCTGTGGTGCTGTAGATGCGCTGCCAATGGCCGGGGAGGAGCAGCAAGAGCTTGACTGGCTGGCACTTTCAGTGTGGGAGCAATCGTCCGACGTTCGTGATTTTTCGGGGTTTTTTTCAGTGGGCCCCCCAAGTGCAGCTGGTGGTAAACGTCGAAGCCCTGTTTGTCAGGGAAAGCCCGGAGCCCCAGTGTCTGTGGTGCTGTAGATGCCCTGCCAATGGCCGGTGAGGAGCAGCAAGAGCTTGACTGGCTGGCACTTTCGGTGTGGGAGCAATCGTCCAACATTCGTGGTTTTTCTTGGGTTTTTTTCCAATGGGCGCCCAGGTGCAGGTGGTGGTAAACGTCGAAGCCCTGTTCGTCAGGGAAAGCCCGGAGCCCCGATGTCTGTGGTGCTGTAGATGCGCTGCCAATGGCCGGTGAGGAGCAGCAAGAGCTTGACTGGCTGGCTCTTTCGGTGTGGGAGCAATCGTCCGACGTTCGTGATTTTTCGGGGTTTTTTTCAGTGGGCCCCCCAGGTGCAGCTGGTGGTAAACGTCGAAGCCCTGTTCGTCAGGGAAAGCCCGGAGCCCCGATGTCTGTGGTGCTGTAGATGCGCTGCCAATGGCCGGTGAGGAGCAGCAAGAGCTTGACTGGATGGCACTTGCGGTGTGGGAGCAATCGTCCGACGTTCGTGATTTTTCGGGGTTTTTTTCAGTGGGCCCCCCAAGTGCAGCTGGTGTTAAACGTCGAAGCTCTGTTTGTCAGGGAAGGCCCGGAGCCCCAATGTCTGTGGTGCTGTAGATGCCCTGCCAATGGCCGGTGAGGAGCAGCAAGAGCTTGACTGGCTGGCACTTTCGGTGTGGGAGCAATCGTCCAACATTCGTGTTTTTTCTTGGGTTTTTTTCCAATGGGCGCCCAGGTGCAGGTGGTGGTAAACGTCGAAGCCCTGTTCGTCAGGGAAAGCCCGGAGCCCCGATGTCTGTGGTGCTGTAGATGCGCTGCCAATGGCCGGTGAGGAGCAGCAAGAGCTTGACTGGATGGCACTTGCGGTGTGGGAGCAATCGTCCGACGTTCGTGATTTTTTGGGTATATTTCCAGTGGGCGCCCAGGTGCAGCAGGTGTTAAATATCGAAGCCCTGTTCGTCAGGGAAAGCCCGGAGCCCCGATGTCTGTGGTGCTGTAGATGCGCTGCCAATGGCTGGTGAGGAGCAGCAAGAGCTTGACTGGCTGGCTCTTTTGGTGTGGGAGCAATCGTCCGACGTTCGTGATTTTTCGGGGTTTTTTTCAGTGGGCCCCCCAGGTGCAGCTGGTGGTAAACGTCGAAGCCCTGTTTGTCAGGGAAAGCCCGGAGCCCCGATGTCTGTGGTGCTGTAGATGCGCTGCCAATGGCCGCTGAGGAGCAGCAGGACCTTGACTGGTTGGAACTTTTTGTGCGGGAGCAATTGTCCGACGTTCGTGATTTTTCGGGTTTTTTTGGAGTGGGCGACCAGGTGCAGCTGGTGGTAAACGTCACAGCCCTGTTTGTCAGGGAAAGCCCGGAGCCCCGATGTCTGTGGTGCTGTAGATGCGCTGCCAATGGCCGGTGATGAGCAGCAAGAACTTGAGTTGCGGGCACTTTCGGTGTGGGAGCAATCGTCCAACATTCGTGGTTTTTCTTGGGTTTATTTCCAATGGGCGCCCAGGTGCAGGTGGTGGTAAACGTCGAAGCCCTGTTCGTCAGGGAAAGCCCGGAGCCCCGATGTCTGTGGTGCTGTAGATGCGCTGCCAATGGCCAGTGAGGAGCAGCAAGAGCTTGACTGGATGGCACTTGCGGTGTGGGAGCAATCGTCCGACGTTCGTGATTTTTCGGGTTTTTTTGGAGTGGACTCCCAGGCACAAGTGGTGGTAAACGTCGAAACCCTGTTCGTCAGGGAAAGCCCGGAGCCCCGATGTCTGTGGTGCTGTAGATGCGCTGCCAATGGCCGGTGAGGAGCAGCAAGAGCTTGACTGGCTGGCACTTTGGGTGTGGGAGCAGTCGTCCAACATTCGTGATTTTTCTTGGGCTTTTTTTCAATGGGCGCCCAGGTGCAGGTGGTGGTAAACGTCGAAGCCCTGTTCGTCAGGGAAAGCCCGGAGCCCCGATGTCTGTGGTGCTGTAGATGCGCTGCCAATGGCCAGTGAGGAGCAGCAAGAGCTTGACTGGCTGGCTCTTTCGGTGTGGGAGCAATCGTCCGACGTTCGTGATTTTTCGGGGTTTTTTTGGAGTGGGCGCCCAGGTGCAGGTGGTGGTAAACATCGAAGCCCTGTTCGTCAGGGAAAGCCCGGAGCCCCGATGTCTGTGGTGCTGTAGATGCGCTGCCAATGGCCGGTGAGGAGCAGCAAGAGCTTGACTGGATGGCACTTTCGGTGTGGGAGCAATCGTCCGACGTTCGTGATATTTCGGTGTTTTTTTGGAGTGGGCGCCCAGGCACAGGTGGTGGTAAACGTCGAAGCCCTGTTTGTCAGGGAAAGCCCGGAGCGCCGATGTCTGTGGTGCTGTAGATGCGCTGCCAATGGCCGGTGAGGAGCAGCAAGAGCTTGACTGGCTGGCACTTTTTGTGTGGGAGCAATCGTCCGACGTTCGTGATTTTTCGGGGTTTTTTTGGAGTGGGCGCCCAGGTACAGCTGGTGGTAAACGTCGACGCCCTGTTTGTCAGGGAAAGCCCGGAGCCCCGATGTCTGTGGTGCTGTAGATGCGCTGCCAATGGCCGGGGAGGAGCAGCAAGAGCTTGACTGGCTGGCACTTTCAGTGTGGGAGCAATCGTCCGACGTTCGTGATTTTTCGGCGTTTTTTTCAGTGGGCCCCCCAAGTGCAGCTGGTGGTAAACGTCGAAGCCCTGTTTGTCAGGGAAAGCCCGGAGCCCCAGTGTCTGTGGTGCTGTAGATGCCCTGCCAATGGCCGGTGAGGAGCAGCAAGAGCTTGACTGGCTGGCACTTTCGGTGTGGGAGCAATCGTCCAACATTCGTGGTTTTTCTTGGGTTTTTTTCCAATGGGCGCCCAGGTGCAGGTGGTGGTAAACGTCGAAGCCCTGTTCGTCAGGGAAAGCCCGGAGCCCCGATGTCTGTGGTGCTGTAGATGCGCTGCCAATGGCCGGTGAGGAGCAGCAAGAGCTTGACTGGCTGGCTCTTTCGGTGTGGGAGCAATCGTCCGACGTTCGTGATTTTTCGGGGTTTTTTTCAGTGGGCCCCCCAGGTGCAGCTGGTGGTAAACGTCGAAGCCCTGTTTGTCAGGGAAAGCCCAGAGCCCCGATGTCTGTGGTGCTGTAGATGCGCTGCCAATGGCCGGTGAGGAGCAGCAAGAGCTTGAGTTGCTGGCACTTTCGGTGTGGCAGCAATCGTCCAACATTCGTGATTTTTCTTGGGTTTTTTTCCAATGGGCGCCCAGGTGCAGGTGGTGGTAAACGTCGAAGCCCTGTTCGTCAGGGAAAGCCCGGAGCCCCGATGTCTGTGGTGCTGTAGATGCGCTGCCAATGGCCGGTGAGGAGCAGCAAGAGCTTGACTGGCTGGCTCTTTCAGTGTGGGAGCAATGGTCCGACGTTCGTGATTTTTCGGGGTTTTTTTGAAGTGGGCGCCCAGGTGCAGGTGGTGGTAAACGTCGACGCCCTGTTCGTCAGGGAAAGCCCGGAGCCCCGATGTCTGTGGTGCTGTAGATGCGCTGCCAATGGCCGGGGAGGAGCAGCAAGAGCTTGAGTTGCTGGCACTTTCGGTGTGGCAGCAATCGTCCAACATTCGTGATTTTTCTTGGGTTTTTTTTCAATGGGCGCCCAGGTGCAGGTGGTTGTAAACGTCGAAGCCCTGTTCGTCAGGGAAAGCCCGGAGCCCCGATGTCTGTGGTGCTGTAGATGCGCTGCCAATGGCCGGTGAGGAGCAGCAAGAGCTTGACTGGCTGGCACTTTTTGTGTGGGAGCAATCGTCCGACGTTCATGATTTTTTGGGTTTTTTTTCAGTGGGCCCCCCAGGTGCAGCTGGTGGTAAACGTCGAAGCCCTGTTCGTCAGGGAAAGCCCGGAGCCCCGATGTCTGTGGTGCTGTAGCTGCGCTGCCAATGGCCGGTGATGAGCAGCAAGAGCTTGACTGGCTGGCACTTCCGGTGTGGGAGCAATCGTCCGATGTTCGTGATTTTTCGGTGTTATTTTGGAGTGGGCGCCCAGGTGCAGCTGGTGGTAAAAGTCGAAGCCCTGTTCGTCAGGGAAAGCCCGGAGCCCCGATGTCTGTGGTGCTGTAGATGCGCTGCCAATGGCAGGTGAGGAGCAGCAAGAGCTTGTCTGGCTGGCACTTTCGGTGTGGGAGCAATCGTCCGACGTTCATGATTTTTTGGGGTTTTTTTCAGTGGGCCCCCCAGGTGCAGCTGGTGGTAAACGTCGAAGCCCTGTTCGTCAGGGAAAGCCCGGAGCCCCGATGTCTGTGGTGCTGTAGATGCGCTGACAATGGCCGGTGATGAGCAGCAAGAGCTTGACTGGCTGGCACTTTCGGTGTGGGAGCAATCGTCCGACGTTCGTGATTTTTCAGGTATTTTTCCAGTGGGCGCCCAGGTGCAGCAGGTGTTAAATATCGAAGCCCTGTTCGTCAGGGAAAGCGCGGAGCCCCGATGTCTGTGGTGCTGTAGATGCGCTGCCAATGGCCGGTGAGGAGCAGCAAGAGCTTGAGTTGCTGGCACTTTCGGTGTGGCAGCAATCGTCCAACATTCGTGATTTTTCTTGGGTTTTTTTTCAATGGGCGCCCAGGTGCAGGTGGTGGTAAACGTCGAAGCCCTGTTCGTCAGGGAAAGCCCGGAGCCCCGATGTCTGTGATGCTGTAGATGCGCTGCCAATGGCCAGTGAGGAGCAGCAAGAGCTTGACTGGATGGCACTTGCGGTGTGGGAGCAATCGTCCGACGTTCGTGATTTTTCGGGTTTTTTTGGAGTGGACTCCCAGGCACAAGTGGTGGTAAACGTCGAAACCCTGTTCGTCAGGGAAAGCCCGGAGCCCCGATGTCTGTGGTGCTGTAGATGCGCTGCCAATGGCCGGTGAGGAGCAGCAAGAGCTTGACTGGCTGGCACTTTCGGTGTGGGAGCAGTCGTCCAACATTCGTGATTTTTCTTGGGCTTTTTTTCAATGGGCGCCCAGGTGCAGGTGGTGGTAAACGTCGAAGCCCTGTTCGTCAGGGAAAGCCCGGAGCCCCGATGTCTGTGGTGCTGTAGATGCGCTGCCAATGGCCAGTGAGGAGCAGCAAGAGCTTGACTGGCTGGCTCTTTCGGTGTGGGAGCAATCGTCCGACGTTCGTGATTTTTCGGGGTTTTTTTGGAGTGGGCGCCCAGGTGCAGGTGGTGGTAAACATCGAAGCCCTGTTCGTCAGGGAAAGCCCGGAGCCCCGATGTCTGTGGTGCTGTAGATGCGCTGCCAATGGCCGGTGAGGAGCAGCAAGAGCTTGACTGGATGGCACTTTCGGTGTGGGAGCAATCGTCCGACGTTCGTGATTTTTCGGTGTTTTTTTGGAGTGGGCGCCCAGGCGCAGCTGGTGGTAAACGTCGAAGCCCTGTTTGTCAGGGAAAGCCCGGAGCGCCGATGTCTGTGGTGCTGTAGATGCGCTGCCAATGGCCGGTGAGGAGCAGCAAGAGCTTGACTGGCTGGCACTTTTTGTGTGGGAGCAATCGTCCGACGTTCGTGATTTTTCGGGATTTTTTTCAGTGGGCGCCCAGGTGCAGCTGGTGGTAAACGTCGAAGCCCTGTTCGTCAGGGAAAGCCCGGAGCCCCGATGTCTGTGGTGCTGTAGATGCGCTGCCAATGGCCGGTGAGGAGCAGCAAGAGCTTGACTGGCTGGCACTTTCGGTGTGGGAGCAATCGTCCGATGTTCGTGATTTTTCGGGGTTATTTTGGAGTGGGCGACCAGGTGCAGCTGGTGGTAAATATCGAAGCCCTGTTCGTCAGGGAAAGCCCGGAGCCCCGATGTCTGTGGTGCTGTAGATGCGCTGCCAATGGCCGGTGAGGAGCAGCAAGAGCTTGACTGGATGGCACTTTCGGTGTGGGAGCAATCGTCCGACGTTCGTGATTTTTCGGTGTTTTTTTGGAGTGGGCGCCCAGGTGCAGCTGGTGGTAAACGTCGACACCCTGTTTGTCAGGGAAAGCCCGGAGCCCCGATGTCTGTGGTGCTGTAGATGCGCTGCCAATGGCCGGTGAGGAGCAGCAAGAGCTTGACTGGCTGGCACTTTCAGTGTGGGAGCCATCGTCCGACGTTCGTGATTTTTCGGGGTTTTTTTCAGTGGGCCCCCCAAGTGCAGCTGGTGGTAAACGTCGAAGCCCTGTTTGTCAGGGAAAGCCCGGAGCCCCAGTGTCTGTGGTGCTGTAGATGCCCTGCCAATGGCCGGTGAGGAGCAGCAAGAGCTTGACTGGCTGGCACTTTCGGTGTGGGAGCAATCGTCCAACATTCGTGGTTTTTCTTGGGTTTTTTTCCAATGGGCGCCCAGGTGCAGGTGGTGGTAAACGTCGAAGCCCTGTTCGTCAGGGAAAGCCCGGAGCCCCGATGTCTGTGGTGCTGTAGATGCGCTGCCAATGGCCGGTGAGGAGCAGCAAGAGCTTGACTGGCTGGCTCTTTCGGTGTGGGAGCAATCGTCCGACGTTCGTGATTTTTCGGGGTTTTTTTCAGTGGGCCCCCCAGGTGCAGCTGGTGGTAAACGTCGAAGCCCTGTTTGTCAGGGAAAGCCCAGAGCCCCGATGTCTGTGGTGCTGTAGATGCGCTGCCAATGGCCGGTGAGGAGCAGCAAGAGCTTGAGTTGCTGGCACTTTCGGTGTGGCAGCAATCGTCCAACATTCGTGATTTTTCTTGGGTTTTTTTCCAATGGGCGCCCAGGTGCAGGTGGTGGTAAACGTCGAAGCCCTGTTCGTCAGGGAAAGCCCGGAGCCCCGATGTCTGTGGTGCTGTAGATGCGCTGCCAATGGCCGGTGAGGAGCAGCAAGAGCTTGACTGGCTGGCTCTTTCGGTGTGGGAGCAATGGTCCGACGTTCGTGATTTTTCGGAGTTTTTTTGAAGTGGGCGCCCAGGTGCAGGTGGTGGTAAACGTCGACGCCCTGTTCGTCAGGGAAAGCCCGGAGCCCCGATGTCTGTGGTGCTGTAGATGCGCTGCCAATGGCCGGGGAGGAGCAGCAAGAGCTTGAGTTGCTGGCACTTTCGGTGTGGCAGCAATCGTCCAACATTCGTGATTTTTCTTGGGTTTTTTTTCAATGGGCGCCCAGGTGCAGGTGGTGGTAAACGTCGAAGCCCTGTTCGTCAGGGAAAGCCCGGAGCCCCGATGTCTGTGGTGCTGTAGATGCGCTGCCAATGGCCGGTGAGGAGCAGCAAGAGCTTGACTGGCTGGCACTTTTTGTGTGGGAGCAATCGTCCGACGTTCATGATTTTTTGGGGTTTTTTTCAGTGGGCCCCCCAGGTGCAGCTGGTGGTAAACGTCGAAGCCCTGTTCGTCAGGGAAAGCCCGGAGCCCCGATGTCTGTGGTGCTGTAGCTGCGCTGCCAATGGCCGGTGATGAGCAGCAAGAGCTTGACTGGCTGGCACTTCCGGTGTGGGAGCAATCGTCCGATGTTCGTGATTTTTCGGTGTTATTTTGGAGTGGGCGACCAGGTGCAGCTGGTGGTAAAAGTCGAAGCCCTGTTCGTCAGGGAAAGCCCGGAGCCCCGATGTCTGTGGTGCTGTAGATGCGCTGCCAATGGCAGGTGAGGAGCAGCAAGAGCTTGTCTGGCTGGCACTTTCGGTGTGGGAGGAATCGTCCGACGTTCATGATTTTTTGGGGTTTTTTTCAGTGGGCCCCCCAGGTGCAGCTGGTGGTAAACGTCGAAGCCCTGTTCGTCAGGGAAAGCCCGGAGCCCCGATGTCTGTGGTGCTGTAGATGCGCTGACAATGGCCGGTGATGAGCAGCAAGAGCTTGACTGGCTGGCACTTTCGGTGTGGGAGCAATCGTCCGACGTTCGTGATTTTTCAGGTATTTTTCCAATGGGCGCCCAGGTGCAGCAGGTGTTAAATATTGAAGCCCTGTTCGTCAGGGAAAGCCCGGAGCCCCGATGTCTGTGGTGCTGTAGATGCGCTGCCAATGGCCGGTGAGGAGCAGCAAGAGCTTGAGTTGCTGGCACTTTCGGTGTGGCAGCAATCGTCCAACATTCGTGATTTTTCTTGGGTTTTTTTTCAATAGGCGCCCAGGTGCAGGTGGTGGTAAACGTCGAAGCCCTGTTCGTCAGGGAAAGCCCGGAGCCCCGATGTCTGTGGTGCTGTAGATGCGCTGCCAATGGCCGGTGAGGAGCAGCAAGAGCTTGACTGGCTGGCTCTTTCGGTGTGGGAGCAATGGTCCGACGTTCGTGATTTTTCGGGGTTTTTTTGAAGTGGGCACCCAGGTACAGCTGGTGGTAAACGTCGACGCCCTGTTCGTCAGGGAAAGCCCGGAGCCCCGATGTCTGTGGTGCTGTAGATGCGCTGCCAATGGCCGGGGAGGAGCAGCAAGAGCTTGACTGGCTGGCTATTTCAGTATGGGAGCAATCGTCCGACGTTCGTGATTTTTCGGGGTTTTTTTCAGTGGGCCCCCCAAGTGCAGCTGGTGGTAAACGTCGAAGCCCTGTTTGTCAGGGAAAGCCCGGAGCCCCGATGTCTGTGGTGCTGTAGATGCCCTGCCAATGGCCGGTGAGGAGCAGCAAGAGCTTGACTGGCTGGCACTTTCGGTGTGGGAGCAATCGTCCAACATTCGTGGTTTTTCTTGGGTTTTTTTCCAATGGGCGCCCAGGTGCAGGTGGTGGTAAACGTCGAAGCCCTGTTCGTCAGGGAAAGCCCGGAGCCCCGATCTCTGTGGTGCTGTAGATGCGCTGCCAATGGCCGGTGAGGAGCAGCAAGACCTTGACTGGCTGGCTCTTTCGGTGTGGGAGCAATCGTCCGACGTTCGTTATTTTTCGGGGTTTTTTTCAGTGGGCCCCCCAGGTGCAGCTGGTGGTAAACGTCGAAGCCCTGTTTGTCAGGGAAAGCCCGGAGCCCCGATGTCTGTGGTGCTGTAGATGCGCTGCCAATGGCCGCTGAGGAGCAGCAGGACCTTGACTGGTTGGAACTTTTTGTGCGGGAGCAATCGTCCGACGTTCGTGATTTTTCGGGATTTTTTGGTGTGGGCGACCAGGTGCAGCTGGTGGTAAACGTCGAAGCCCTGTTTGTCAGGGAAAGCCCGGAGCCCCGATGTCTGTGGTGCTGTAGATGCGCTGCCAATGGCCGGTGATGAGCAGCAAGAACTTGAGTTGCGGGCACTTTCGGTGTGGGAGCAATCGTCCAACATTCGTGGTTTTTCTTGGGTTTATTTCCAATGGGCGCCCAGGTGCAGGTGGTGGTAAACGTCGAAGCCCTGTTCGTCAGGGAAAGCCCGGAGCCCCGATGTCTGTGGTGCTGTAGATGCGCTGCCAATGGCCAGTGAGGAGCAGCAAGAGCTTGACTGGATGGCACTTGCGGTGTGGCAGCAATCGTCCGACGTTCGTGATTTTTCGGGTTTTTTTGGAGTGTACTCCCAGGCACAAGTGGTGGTAAACGTCGAAACCCTGTTCATCAGGGAAAGCCCGGAGCCCCGATGTCTGTGGTGCTGTAGATGCGCTGCCAATGGCCGGGGAGGAGCAGCAAGAGCTTGACTGGCTGGCTCTTTCGGTGTGGGAGCAATCGTCCGACGTTCGTGATTTTTCGGTGTTTTTTTGGAGTGGGCGCCCAGGTACAGCTGGTGGTAAACGTCGAAGCCCTGTTCGTCAGGGAAAGCCCGGAGCCCCGATGTCTGTGGTGCTGTAGATGCGCTGCCAATGGCCGGGGAGGAGCAGCAAGAGCTTGAGTTGCTGGCACTTTCGGTGTGGCAGCAATCGTCCAACATTCGTGATTTTTCTTGGGTTTTTTTTCAATGGGCGCCCAGGTGCAGGTGGTGGTAAACGTCGAAGCCCTGTTCGTCAGGGAAAGCCCGGAGCCCCGATGTCTGTGGTGCTGTAGATGCGCTGCCAATGGCCGGTGATGAGCAGCAAGAGCTTGACTGGCTGGCATTTTCGGTGTGGGAGCAATCGTCCGATGTTTGTGATTTTTCGGGGTTATTTTGGAGTGGGCGACCAGGTGCAGCTGGTGGTAAAACGTCGAAGCCCTGTTCGTCAGGGAAAGCCCGGAGCCCCGATGTCTGTGGTGCTGTAGATGCGCTGCCAATGGCAGGTGAGGAGCAGCAAGAGCTTGCCTGGCTGGCACTTTCGGTGTGGGAGCAATCGTCCGACGTTCATGATTTTTTGGGGTTTTTTTAGGTGGGCCCCCCAGGTGCAGCTGGTGGTAAACGTCGAAGCCCTGTTCGTCAGGGAAAGCCCGGAGCCCCGATGTCTGTGGTGCTGTAGCTGCGCTGCCAATGGCCGGTGATGAGCAGCAAGAGCTTGACTGGCTGGCACTTTCGGTGTGGGAGCAATCGTCCGACGTTCGTGATTTTTCAGGTATTTTTCCAGTGGGCGCCCAGGTGCAGCAGGTGTTAAATATCGAAGCCCTGTTCGTCAGGGAAAGCCCGGAGCCCCGATGTCTGTGGTGCTGTAGATGCGCTGCCAATGGCCGGTGAGGAGCAGCAAGAGCTTGAGTTGCTGGCACTTTCGGTGTGGCAGCAATCGTCCAACATTCGTGATTTTTCTTGGGTTTTTTTTCAATAGGCGCCCAGGTGCAGGTGGTGGTAAACGTCGAAGCCCTGTTCGTCAGGGAAAGCCCGGAGCCCCGATGTCTGTGGTGCTGTAGATGCACTGCCAATGGCCGGTGAGGAGCAGCAAGAGCTTGACTGGCTGGCTCTTTCGGTGTGGGAGCAATGGTCCGACGTTCGTGATTTTTCGGGGTTTTTTTGAAGTGGGCGCCCAGGTACAGCTGGTGGCAAACGTCGACGCCCTGTTGGTCAGGGAAAGCCCGGAGCCCCGATGTCTGTGGTGCTGTAGATGCGCTGCCAATGGCCGGTGAGGAGCAGCAAGAGCTTGACTGGCTGGCACTTTCGGTGTGGGAGCAATCGACCGACGTTCGTGATTTTTCGGTGTTTTTTTGGAGTGGGCCCCCCAGGCGCAGCTGGTGGTAAACGTCGAAGCCCTGTTTGTCAGGGAAAGCCCGGAGCGCCGATGTCTGTGGTGCTGTAGATGCGCTGCCAATGGCCGGTGAGGAGCAGCAAGAGCTTGACTGGCTGGCACTTTTTGTGTGGGAGCAATCGTCCGACGTTCGTGATTTTTCGGGGTTTTTTTATGTGGGCGCCCAGGTGCAGCTGGTGGTAAACGTCGAAGCCCTGTTCGTCAGGGAAAGCCCGGAGCCCCGATGTCTGTGGTGCTGTAGATGCGCTGCCAATGGCCGGTGAGGAGCAGCAAGAGCTTGAGTTGCTGGCACTTTCGGTGTGGCAGCAATCGTCCAACATTCGTGATTTTTCTTGGGTTTATTTCCAATAGGCGCCCAGGTGCAGGTGGCGGTAAACGTCGAAGCCCTGTTCATCAGGGAAAGCCCAGAGCCCCGATGTCTGTGGTGCTGTAGATGCGCTGCCAATGGCCAGTGAGGAGCAGCAAGAGCTTGAGTTGCTGGCACTTTCGGTGTGGGAGCAATCGTCCGACGTTCGTGATTTTTCTTGGGTTTTTTCCAATGGGCGCAGAGGTGCAGCTGGTGGTAAACGTCGAAGCCCTGTTCGTCAGGGAAAGCCCGGAGCCCCGATGTCTGTGGTGCTGTAGATGCGCTGCCAATGGCCGGTGAGGAGCAGCAAGAGCTTGACTGGCTGGCACTTCCGGTGTGGGAGCAATCGTCCGACATTCGTGATTTTTTTGATATTTTTTTTAGTGGGCGCCCAGGCGCAGCTGGTGGTAAACGTCGAAGCCCTGTTCGACAGGGAAAGCCCGGAGCCCCCATGTCTGTGGTGCTGTAGATGCGCTGCCAATGGCCGGTGACGAGCAGCAAGAGCTTGACTGGCTGGCACTTTCGGTGTGGGAGCAATCGTCCGACGTTCGTGATTTTTCGGGGTTTTTTTCAGTGGGCGCCCAGGTGCAGCTGGTGGTAAACGTCGAAGCCCTGTTCGTCAGAAAAAGCCCGGAGCCCCGATGTCTGTGGTGCTGTAGATGCGCTGCCAATGGCCGGGGAGGAGCAGCAAGAGCTTGGTTTGCTGGCACTTTTGGTGTGGGAGCAATCGTCCGACGTTAGTGATTTTATGGGGTTTTTCTCCAGTGGGCGCCCAGGTGCAGCTGGTGGTAAACGTCGAAGCCCTTTTCGTCAGGGAAAGCCCGGAGCCCCGATGTCTGTGGTGCTGCAGATTCGCTGGCAATGGCCGGTGAGGAGCAGCAAGAGCTTGAGTTGCTGGCAATTAAAGTGTGGGAGCAATCGTCCAACGTTCGTGATTTTTCTTGGGTTTTTTTCCAATGGGCGCCCAGGTGCAGCAGGTGGTAACTATCGAAGCCCTGTTCGTCAGGGAAAGCCCGGAGCCCCGATGTCTGTGGTGCTGTAGATGCGCTGCCAATGGCCGGTGAGGAGCAGCAAGAGCTTGACTGGCTGACACTTTCGGTGTGGGAGCAATCGTCCGACGTTCATGATTTTTCGGGGTTTTTTTCAGTGGGCCCCTCAGGTGCAGCTGGTGGTAAACGTCGAAGCCCTGTTTGTCAGGGAAAGCCCGGAGCCCCGATGTCTGTGGTGCTGTAGATGCGCTGCCAATGGCCGGTGACGAGCAGCAAGAGCTTGACTGGCTGGCACTTCCGGTGTGGGAGCAATCGTCCGACGTTCGTGATTTTTTGGATATTTTTTTCAATAGGCGCCCAGGTGCAGCTGGTGGTAAACATCGAAGCCCTGTTCATCAGGGAAAGCCCGGAGCCCCGATGTCTGTGGTGCTGTAGATGCGCTGCCAATGGCCGCTGAGGAGCAGCAAGAGCTTGAGTTGCTGGCACTTTCGGTGTGGGAGCAATCGTCCGACGTTCGTGATTTTTAGGGGTTTTTTTTTTTAGTGGGCGCCCAGGCGCAGCTTGTGGTAAACGTCGAAGCCCTGTTTGTCAGGGAAAGCCCGGAGCCCCGATGTCTGTGGTGCTGTAGATGCGCTGCGAATGGCCGGTGAGGAGCAGCAAGAGCTTGACTGGCTGGCACTTCCGGTGTGGGAGCAATCATCCGACGTTCATGATTTTTCGGGGTTTTTTTCAGTGGGCCCCACCAGTGCAGATGGTGGTAAACGTCGAAGCCCTGTTCGTCAGGGAAAGTCCCGAGCCCCAAAGTCTGTGGTGCTGTAGATGCGCTGCCAATGGCTGGTGCTGAGCACCAAGAGCTTGAGTTGCTGGCACTTTCGGTGTGGGAGCAATCGTCCGACGTTCGTGATTTTTCTTGGGTTTTTTTCCAATGGGCGCAGAGGTGCAGCTGGTGGTAAACGTCGAAGCCCTGTTCGTCAGGGAAAGCCCGGAGCCCCTATGTCTGTGGTGCTGTAGATGCGCTGCCAATCACCGGTGAGGAGCAGCAAGAGCTTGACTGGCTGGCACTTCCGGTGTGGGAGCAATCGTCCGACGTTCGTGATTTTTTGGATATTTTTTTTAGTGGGCGCCCAGGCGCAGCTGGTGGTAAACGTCGAAGCCCTGTTCGTCAGGGAAAGCCCGGAGCCCCGATGTCTGTGGTGCTGTAGATGCGCTGCCAATGGCCGGTAAGGAGCAGCAAGAGCTTGACTGGCTGGCACTTTCGGTGTGCGAGCAATCGTCCGACGTTCGTGATTTTTCAGGTTTTTTTTCAGTGGGCGCCCAGGTGCAGCTGGTGGTAAACGTCAAAGCCCTGTTCGTCAGAAAAAGCCCGGAGCCCCGATGTCTGTGGTGCTGTAGATGCGCTGCCAATGGCCGGGGAGGAGCAGCAAGAGCTTGGTTTGCTGGCACTTTTGGTGTGGGAGCAATCGTCCGACGTTAGTGATTTTATGGGGTTTTTCTCCAGTGGGCGCCCAGGTGCAGCTGGTGGTAAACGTCGAAGCCCTGTTCGTCAGAAAAAGCCCGGAGCCCCGATGTCTGTGGTGCTGTAGATGCGCTGCCAATGGCCGGGGAGGAGCAGCAAGAGCTTGACTGGCTGGCACTTTTGCTGTGCGAGCATTCGTCCGACGTTCCTGATTTTTCGGGGTTTTTTTCAGTGGGCGCCCAGGTGCAGCTGGTGGTAAACGTCGAAGCCCTGTTCGTCAGGGAAAGCCCGGAGCCCCGATGTCTGTGGTGCTGCAGATGCGCTGCCAATGGCCGGTGAGGAGCATCAAGAGCTTTACTGGCTGGCACTTTCGGTGTAAGGGCAATCGTCCGACGTTCATGATTTTTCGGGTTTTTTTGGAGTGAACTCCCAGGTGCAGGTGGTGGTAAACGTCGAAGCCCTGTTCGTCAGGGAAAGCCCGGAGCCCCGATGTCTGTGGTGCTGTAGATGCGCTGCCAATGGCCGGTGAGGAGCAGCAGGAGCTTGAATGGCTGGCAATTTTTGTGTGGGAGCAATCGTCCAAGGTTCGTGATTTTTCGGGGTTTTTTTGGAGTGGGCGACCAGGTGCAGCTGGTGGTAAACGTCGAAGCCCTGTTCGTCAGGGAAAGCCCGGAGCCCCGATGTCTGTGGTGCTGCAGATGCGCTGCCAATGGCCGGTGAGGAGCAGCAGGAGCTTGACTGGCTGGCACTTTCAGTGTGGGAGCAATCATCCAAGGTTCGTGATTTTTCGGGGTTTTTTTGGAGTGGGCGCCCAGGTGCAGCTGGTGGTAAACATTGAAGCCCTGTTCATCAGGGAAAGCCCGGAGCCCCGATGTCTGTGGTGCTGTAGATGCACTGCCAATGGCCGGTGAGGAGCAGCAAGAGCTTGAGTTGCTGGAACTTAAAGTGTGGGAGCAATTGTCCAACGTTCGTGATTTTCCTTGGGTTTTTTTCCAATGGACGCCCAGGTGCAGCTGGTGGTAAACGTTGAAGCCCTGTTCGTCAGGGAAAGCCCTGAGCCCCAATGTCTGTGGTGCTGTAGATGCACTGCCAATGGCCGGGGAGGAGCAGCAGGAGCTTGACTGGCTGGCACTTTTTGTGTGGGAGCAATCGTCCGACGTTCGTGATTTTTCGGGGTTTTTTTCAGTGGGCCCCACCAGTGCAGATGGTGGTAAACGTCGAAGCCCTGTTCGTCAGGGAAAGTCCCGAGCCCCAATGTCTGTGGTGCTGTAGATGCGCTGCCAATGGCTGGTGCTGAGCACCAAGAGCTTGACTGGCTGACACTTTCGGTGTGGGAGCAATCGTCCGACGTTCGTGATTTTTTGGGTTTTTTTTCCAGTGGGCGCAGAGGTGCAGCTGGTGGTAAACGTCGAAGCCCTGTTTGTCAGGGAAAGCCCGGAGCCCCGATGTCTGTGGTGCTGTAGATGCGCTGCCAATGGCCGGTGAGGAGCAGCAGGAGCTTGACTGGCTGGCACTTTTTGTGTGGGAGCAATCGTCCGACGTTCGTGATTTTTCGTTTTTTTCTGGAGTGTGCGACCAGGTGCAGCTGGTGGTAAACGTCGAAGCCCTGTTCGTCAGGGAAAGCCCAGAGCCCCGATGTCTGTGGTGCTGTAGATGGGCTGCCAATGGCCGGTGAGGAGCAGCAGGAGCTTGACTGGCTGGCACATTTTGTGTGGGAGCAATCATCCGACGTTCATGATATTTCGGGGCTTTTATCAGTGGGCCCCCCAGGTGGAGCTGGTGGTAAACGTTGAAGCCCTGTTCGTCAGGGAAAGCCCGGAGCCCCGATGTCTGTGGTGCTGTAGCTGCGCTGCCAATGGCCGGTGAGGAGCAGCAAGAGCTTGACTGGCTGGCACTTGCGGTGTGGGAGCAATCGTCCGACGTTCATGATTTTTCAGGGTTTTTTTCAGTGGGCCCCCCAGGTGCAGCTGGTGGTAAACGTCGAAGCCCTGTTCGTCAGGGAAAGCCCAGAGCCCCAATGTCTGTGGTGCTGTAGATGCGCTACCAATGGCCGGTGAGGAGCAGCAAGAGCTTGACTGGATGGCACTTGCGGTGTGGGAGCAATCGTCCGACGTTCGTGATTTTTCGGGTTTTTTTGGAGTGGACTCCCAGGCACAGGTGGTGGTAAACGTCGAAGCCCTGTTCGTCAGGGAAAGCCCGGAGCCCCGATGTCTGTGGTGCTGTAGATGCGCTGCCAATGGCCGGTGATGAGCAGCAAGAGCTTGACTGGCTGGCACTTTCGGTGTGGGAGCAATCGTCCGACGTTCGTGATTTTTCGGGTATTTTTCCAGTGGGCGCCCAGGTGCAGCAGGTGTTAAATATCGAAGCCCTGTTCGTCAGGGAAAGCCCGGAGCCCCGATGTCTGTGGTGCTGTAGATGCGCTGCCAATGGCCGGTGAGGAGCAGCAAGAGCTTGACTGGATGGCACTTTCGGTGCGGGAGCAATCGTCCGACGTTCGTGATTTTTGGGTTTTTTTTTAGTGGGCCCCCCAGGTGCAGCTGGTGGTAAACGTCGAAGCCCTGTTCGTCAGGGAAAGCCCAGAGCCCCAATGTCTGTGGTGCTGTAGATGCGCTACCAATGGCCGGTGAGGAGCAGCAAGAGCTTGACTGGCTGGCTCTTTCGGTGTGGGAGCAATCGTCCGACGTTCATGATTTTTCGGGGTTTTTTTTGGAGTGGGCGCCCAGGTGCAGCTGGTGGTAAACGTCGAAGCCCTGTTCGTCAGGGAAAGCCCGGAGCCCCGATGTCTGTGGTGCTGTAGATGCGCTGCCAATGGCCGCTGAGGAGCAGCAGGACCTTGACTGGTTGGAACTTTTTGTGCGGGAGCAATTGTCCGACGTTCGTGATTTTCGGGATTTTTTGGAGTGGGCGACCAGGTGCAGCTGGTGGTAAACGTCGAAGCCCTGTTTGTCAGGGAAAGCCCGGAGCCCCGATGTCTGTGGTGCTGTAGATGCGCTGCCAATGGCCGGTGATGAGCAGCAAGAACTTGAGTTGCGGGCACTTTCGGTGTGGGAGCAATCGTCCAACATTCGTGGTTTTTCTTGGGTTTATTTCCAATCGGCGCCCAGGTGCAGGTGGTGGTAAACGTCGAAGCCCTGTTCGTCAGGGAAAGCCCGGAGCCCCGATGTCTGTGGTGCTGTAGATGCGCTGCCAATGGCCAGTGAGGAGCAGCAAGAGCTTGACTGGATGGCACTTGCGGTGTGGGAGCAGTCGTCCAACATTCGTGTTTTTTCTTGGGTTTTTTTTCAATGGGCGCCCAGGTGCAGGTGGTGGTAAACGTCGAAGCCCTGTTCGTCAGGGAAAGCCCGGAGCCCCGATGTCTCTGGTGCTGTAGATGCGCTGCCAATGGCCAGTGAGGAGCAGCAAGAGCTTGACTGGCTGGCTCGTTCGGTGTGGGAGCAATCGTCCGACGTTCGTGATTTTTCGGGGTTTTTTTGGAGTGGGCGCCCAGGTGCAGGTGGTGGTAAACATCGAAGCCCTGTTCGTCAGGGAAAGCCCGGAGCCCCGATGTCTGTGGTGCTGTAGATGCGCTGCCAATGGCCGGTGAGGAGCAGCAAGAGCTTGACTGGATGGCACTTTCGGTGTGGGAGCAATCGTCCGACGTTCGTGATTTTTTGGGGTTTTTTTCAGTGGGCCCCCCAGGTGCAGCTGGTGGTAAACGTCGAAGCCCTGTTCGTCAGTGAAAGCCCGGAGCCCTGATGTCTGTGGTGCTGTAGCTGCGCTGCCAATGGCCGGTGATGAGCAGCAAGAGCTTGACTGGCTGGCACTTTCGGTGTGGGAGCAATCGTCCGACGTTCGTGATTTTTCAGGTATTTTTCCAGTGGGCGCCCAGGTGCAGCAGGTGTTAAATATCGAAGCCCTGTTCGTCAGGGAAAGCCCGGAGCCCCGATGTCTGTGGTGCTGTAGATGCGCTGCCAATGGCCGGTGAGGAGCAGCAAGAGCTTGAGTTGCTGGCACTTCCGGTGTGGCAGCAATCGTCCAACATTCGTGATTTTTCTTGGGTTTTTTTTCAATAGGCGCCCAGGTGCAGGTGGTGGTAAACGTCGAAGCCCTGTTCGTCAGGGAAAGCCCGGAGCCCCGATGTCTGTGGTGCTGTAGATGCGCTGCCAATGGCCGGTGAGGAGCAGCAAGAGGTTGACTGGCTGGCTCTTTCGGTGTGGGAGCAATGGTCCGACGTTCGTGATTTTTCGGGGTTTTTTTGAAGTGGGCGCCCAGGTGCAGCTGGTGGTAAACGTCGAAGCCCTGTTCGTCAGGGAAAGCCCGGAGCCCCGATGTCTGTGGTGCTGTAGGTGCGCTGCCAATGGCCGGTGAGGAGCAGCAAGAGCTTGACTGGATGGCACTTTCGGTGTGGGAGCAATCGTCCGACGTTCGTGATTTTTCGGTGTTTTTCTGGAGTGGGCGCCCAGGTACAGCTGGTGGTAAACGTCGACGCCCTGTTCGTCAGGGAAAGCCCGGAGCCCCGATGTCTGTGGTACTGTAGATGTGCTGCCAATGGCCGGGGAGGAGCAGCAAGAGCTTGACTGGCTGGCAATTTCAGTATGGGAGCAATCGTCCGACGTTCGTGATTTTTCGGGGTTTTTTTCAGTGGGCCCCCCAAGTGCAGCTGGTGGTAAACGTCGAAGCCCTGTTTGTCAGGGAAAGCCCGGAGCCCCGATGTCTGTGGTGCTGTAGATGCCTTGCCAATGGCCGGTGAGGAGCAGCAAGAGCTTGACTGGCTGGCACTTTAGGTGTGGGAGCAATCGTCCAACATTCGTGGTTTTTCTTGGGTTTTTTTCCAATGGGCGCCCAGGTGCAGCTGGTGGTAAACGTCGAAGCCCTGTTCGTCAGGGAAAGCCCGGAGCCCCGATGTCTGTGGTGCTGTAGATGCGCTGCCAATGGCCGGTGAGGAGCAGCAAGAGCTTGACTGGATGGCACTTGTGGTGTGGGAGCAATCGTCCGACGTTCGTGATTTTTCGGGTATTTTTCCAGTGGGCGCCCAGGTGCAGCAGGTGTTAAATATCGAAGCCCTGTTCGTCAGGGAAAGCGCGGAGCCCCGATGTCTGTGGTGCTCTAGATGCGCTGCCAATGGCCGGTGAGGAGCAGCAAGAGCTTGAGTTGCTGGCACTTTCGGTGTGGCAGCAATCGTCCAACATTCGTGATTTTTCTTGGGTTTTTTTTCAATGGGCGCCCAGGTGCAGGTGGTGGTAAACGTCGAAGCCCTGTTCGTCAGGGAAAGCCCGGAGCCCCGATGTCTGTCGTGCTGTAGATGCGCTGCCAATGGCCGGTGAGGAGCAGCAAGACCTTGACTGGCTGGCTCTTTCGGTGTGGGAGCAATCGTCCGACGTTCGTGATTTTTCGGGGTTTTTTTGGAGTGGGCGCCCAGGTGCAGGTGGTGGTAAACGTCGAAGCCCTGTTCGTCAGGGAAAGCCCGGAGCCCCGATGTCTGTGGTGCTGTAGATGCGCTGCCAATGGCCGGTGAGGAGCAGCAAGAGCTTGACTGGATGGCACTTTCGGTGTGGGAGCAATCGTCCGACGTTCGTGATTTTTCGGGGTTTTTTTCAGTGGGCGCCCAGGTGCAGCTGGTGGTAAACGTCGAAGCCCTGTTCGTCAGGGAAAGCCCGGAGCCCCGATGTCTGTGGTGCTGTAGATGCGCTGCCAATGGCCGGTGAGGAGCAGCAATAGATTGAGTGGCTGGCACTTTCGGTGTGGGAGCAATCGTCCGATGTTCGTGATTTTTCGGGGTTATTTTGGAGTGGGCGACCAGGTGCAGCTGGTGGTAAAAGTCGAAGCCCTGTTCGTCAGGGAAAGCCCGGAGCCCCGATGTCTGTGGTGCTGTAGATGCGCTGCCAATGGCAGGTGAGGAGCAGCAAGAGCTTGTCTGGCTGGCACTTTCGGTGTGGGAGCAATCGTCCGACGTTCATGATTTTTTGGGTTTTTTTTCAGTGGGCCCCCCAGGTGCAGCTGGTGGTAAACGTCGACGCCCTGTTCGTCAGGGAAAGCCCGGAGCCCCGATGTCTGTGGTGCTGTAGATGCGCTGCCAATGGCCGGGGAGGAGCAGCAAGAGCTTGACTGGCTGGCACTTTCAGTGTGGGAGCAATCGTCCGACGTTCGTGATTTTTCGGGGTTTTTTTCAGTGGGCCCCCCAAGTGCAGCTGGTGGTAAACGTCGAAGCCCTGTTTGTCAGGGAAAGCCCGGAGCCCCGATGTCTGTGGTGCTGTAGATGCCCTGCCAATGGCCGGTGAGGAGCAACAAGAGCTTGACTGGCTGGCACTTTCGGTGTGGGAGCAATCGTCCAACATTCGTGGTTTTTCTTGGGTTTTTTTTCAATAGGCGCCCAGGTGCAGCTGGTGGTAAACGTCGAAGCCCTGTTCGTCAGGGAAAGCCCGGAGCCCCGATGTCTGTGGTGCTGTAGATGCGCTGCCAATGGCCGGTGAGGAGCAGCAAGAGCTTGACTGGCTGGCTCTTTCGGTGTGGGAGCAATGGTCCGACGTTCGTGATTTTTCGGGGTTTTTTTCAGTGGGCGCCCAGGTGCAGGTGGTGGTAAACGTCGAAGCCCTGTTCGTCAGGGAAAGCCCGGAGCCCCGATGTCTGTGGTGCTGTAGATGCGCTGCCAATGGCCGGTGAGGAGCAGCAAGAGCTTGACTGGATGGCACTTTCGGTGTGGGAGCAATCGTCCGACGTTCGTGATTTTTCGGTGTTTTTTGGAGTGGGTGCCCAGGTACAGCTGGTGGTAAACGTCGACGCCCTGTTCGTCAGGGAAAGCCCGGAGCCCCGATGTCTGTGGTGCTGTAGGTGCGCTGCCAATGACCGGGGAGGAGCAGCAAGAGCTTGAGTTGCTGGCACTTTCGGTGTGGCAGCAATCGTCCAACATTCGTGATTTTTCTTGGGTTTTTTTTCAATGGGCGCCCAGGTGCAGGTGGTGGTAAACGTCGAAGCCCTGTTCGTCAGGGAAAGCCCGGAGCCCCGATGTCTGTGGTGCTGTAGATGCGCTGCCAATGGCCGGTGAGGAGCAGCAAGAGCTTGACTGGCTGGCACTTTTTGTGTGGGAGCAATCGTCCGACGTTCATGATTTTTTGGGGTTTTTTTCAGTGGGCCCCCCAGGTGCAGCTGGTGGTAAACGTCGAAGCCCTGTTCGTCAGGGAAAGCCCGGAGCCCCGATGTCTGTGGTGCTGTAGCTGCGCTGCCAATTGCCGGTGATGAGCAGCAAGAGCTTGACTGGCTGGCACTTTCGGTGTGGGAGCAATCGTCCGATGTTCGTGATTTTTCGGGGTTATTTTGGAGTGGGCGACCAGGTGCAGCTGGTGGTAAAAGTCGAAGCCCTGTTCGTCAGGGAAAGCCCGGAGCCCCGATGTCTGTGGTGCTGTAGATGCGCTGCCAATGGCCGGTGAGGAGCAGCAAGAGCTTGTCTGGCTGGCACTTTCGGTGTGGGAGCAATCGTCCGACGTTCATGATTTTTTGGGGTTTTTTTCAGTGGGCCCCCCAGGTGCAGCTGGTCGTAAACGTCGAAGCCCTGTTCGTCAGGGAAAGCCCGGAGCCCCGATGTCTGTGGTGCTGTAGCTGCGCTGCCAATGGCCGGTGATGAGCAGCAAGAGCTTGACTGGCTGGCACTTTCGGTGTGGGAGCAATCGTCCGACGTTCGTGATTTTTCAGGTATTTTTCCAGTGGGCGCCCAGGTGCAGCAGGTGTTAAATATCGAAGCCCTGTTCGTCAGGGAAAGCCCGGAGCCCCGATGTCTGTGGTGCTGTAGATGCGCTGCCAATGGCCGGTGAGGAGCAGCAAGAGCTTGAGTTGCTGGCACTTTCGGTGTGGCAGCAATCGTCCAACATTCGTGATTTTTCTTGGGTTTTTTTTCAATAGGCGCCCAGGTGCAGGTGGTGGTAAACGTCGAAGCCCTGTTCGTCAGGGAAAGCCCAGAGCCCCGATGTCTGTGGTGCTGTAGCTGCGCTGCCAATGGCCGGTGAGGAGCAGCAAGAGCTTGACTGGATGGCTCTTTCGGTGTGGGAGCAATCGTCCGACGTTCGTGATTTTTCGGGGTTTTTTTTCAGTGGGCGCCCAGGTGCAGGTGGTGGTAAACGTCGAAGCCCTGTTCGTCAGGGAAAGCCCGGAGCCCCGATGTCTGTGGTGCTGTAGATGCGCTGCCAATGGCCGGTGAGGAGCAGCAAGAGCTTGACTGGATGGCACTTTCGGTGTGGGAGCAATCGTCCGACGTTCGTGATTTTTCGGTGTTTTTTTGGAGTGGGCGCCCAGGTACAGCTAGTGGTAAAGGTCGACGCCCTGTTCGTCAGGGAAAGCCCGGAGCCCCGATGTCTGTGGTGCTGTAGATGCGCTGCCAATGGCCGGTGATGAGCAGCAAGAGCTTGACTGGCTGGCAATTTCAGTATGGGAGCAATCGTCCGACGTTCGTGATTTTTCGGGGTTTTTTTCAGTGGGCCCCCCAAGTGCAGCTGGTGTTAAACGTCGAAGCCCTGTTCGTCAGGGAAAGCCCGGAGCCCCGATGTCTGTGGTGCTGTAGATGCCCTGCCAATGGCCGGTGATGAGCAGCAAGAGCTTGACTGGCTGGCAATTTCAGTATGGGAGCAATCGTCCGACGTTCGTGATTTTTCGGGGTTTTTTTCAGTGGGCCCCCCAAGTGCAGCTGGTGTTAAACGTCGAAGCCCTGTTCGTCAGGGAAAGCCCGGAGCCCCGATGTCTGTGGTGCTGTAGATGCCCTGCCAATGGCCGGTGAGGAGCAGCAAGAGCTTGACTGGCTGGCACTTTCGGTGTGGGAGCAATCGTCCAACATTCGTGGTTTTTCTTGGGTTTTTTTCCAATGGGCGCCCAGGTGCAGGTGGTGGTAAACGTCGAAGCCCTGTTCGTCAGGGAAAGCCCGGAGCCCCGATGTCTGTGGTGCTGTAGATGCGCTGCCAATGGCCGGTGAGGAGCAGCAAGAGCTTGACTGGATGGCACTTGCGGTGTGGGAGCAATCGTCCGACGTTCGTGATTTTTCGGGTATTTTTCCAGTGGGCGCCCAGGTGCAGCAGGTGTTAAATATTGAAGCCCTGTTCGTCAGGGAAAGCGCGGAGCCCCGATGTCTGTGGTGCTGTAGATGCGCTGCCAATGGCCGGTGAGGAGCAGCAAGAGCTTGAGTTGCTGGCACTTTCGGTGTGGCAGCAATCGTCCAACATTCGTGATTTTTCTTGGGTTTTTTTTCAATGGGCGCCCAGGTGCAGGTGGTGGTAAACGTCGAAGCCCTGTTCGTCAGGGAAAGCCCGGAGCCCCGATGTCTGTGGTGCTGTAGATGCGCTGCCAATGGCCGGTGAGGAGCAGCAAGAGCTTGACTGGCTGGCTCTTTCGGTGTGGGAGCAATCGTCCGACGTTCGTGATTTTTCGGGGTTTTTTTCAGTGGGCCCCCCAGGTGCAGCTGGTGGTAAACGTCGAAGCCCTGTTTGTCAGGGAAAGCCCGGAGCCCCGATGTCTGTGGTGCTGTAGATGCGCTGCCAATGGCCGCTGAGGAGCAGCAGGACCTTGACTGGTTGGAACTTTTTGTGCGGGAGCAATTGTCCGACGTTCGTGATTTTTCGGGATTTTTTTGAGTGGGCGACCAGGTGCAGCTGGTGGTAAACGTCGAAGCCCTGTTTGTCAGGGAAAGCCCGGAGCCCCGATGTCTGTGGTGCTGTAGATGCGCTGCCAATGGCCGGTGATGAGCAGCAAGAACTTGAGTTGCGGGCACTTTCGGTGTGGGAGCAATCGTCCAACATTCGTGGTTTTTCTTGGGTTTTTTTCCAATGGGCGCCCAGGTGCAGGTGGTGGTAAACGTCGAAGCCCTGTTCGTCAGGGAAAGCCCGGAGCCCCGATGTCTGTGGTGCTGTAGATGCGCTGCCAATGGCCAGTGAGGAGCAGCAAGAGCTTGACTGGCTGGCACTTGCGGTGTGGGAGCAATCGTCCGACGTTCGTGATTTTTCGGGTTTTTTTGGAGTGGACTCCCAGGCACAAGTGGTGGTAAACGTCGAAACCCTGTTCGTCAGGGAAAGCCCGGAGCCCCGATGTCTGTGGTGCTGTAGATGCGCTGCCAATGGCCGGTGAGGAGCAGCAAGAGCTTGACTGGCTGGCTCTTTCGGTGTGGGAGCAATCGTCCGACGTTCGTGATTTTTCGGGGTTTTTTTCAGTGGGCCCCCCAGGTGCAGCTGGTGGTAAACGTCGAAGCCCTGTTTGTCAGGGAAAGCCCGGAGCCCCGATGTCTGTGGTGCTGTAGATGCGCTGCCAATGGCCGGGGAGGAGCAGCAAGAGCTTGACTGGCTGGCACTTTCGGTGTGGCAGCAATCGTCCAACATTCGTGATTTTTCGGGGTTTTTTTCAGTGGGCCACCCAGGTGCAGCTGGTGGTAAACGTCGAAGCCCTGTTTGTCAGGGAAAGCCCGGAGCCCCGATGTCTGTGGTGCTGTAGATGCGCTGCCAATGGCCGGTGAGGAGCAGCAAGAGCTTGACTGGCTGGCACTTTCGGTGTGGCAGCAATCGTCCAACATTCGTGATTTTTCTTGGGTTTTTTTTCAATAGGCGCCCAGGTGCAGGTGGTGGTAAACGTCGAAGCCCTGTTCGTCAGGGAAAGCCCGGAGCCCCGATGTCTGTGGTGCTGTAGATGCGCTGCCAATGGCCGGTGAGGAGCAGCAAGAGCTTGACTGGCTGGCACTTTTTGTGTGGAAGCAATCGTCCGACGTTCGTGATTTTTCGGGGTTTTTTTGAAGTGGGCGCCCAGGTGCAGCTGGTGGTAAACGTCGAAGCCCTGTTTGTCAGGGAAAGCCCGGAGCCCCGATGTCTGTGGTGCTGTAGATGCGCTGCCAATGGCCGGTGAGGAGCAGCAAGAGCTTGAGTTGCTGGCACTTTCGGTGTGGCAGCAATCGTCCAACATTCGTGATTTTTCTTGGGTTTTTTTTCAATGGGCGCCCAGGTGCAGGTGGTGGTAAACGTCGAAGCCCTGTTCGTCAGGGAAAGCCCGGAGCCCCGATGTCTGTGGTGCTGTAGATGCGCTGCCAATGGCCGGTGAGGAGCAGCAGGAGCTTGACTGGCTGGCTCTTTTGGTGTGGGAGCAATCGTCCGACGTTCGTGATTTTTCGGGGTTTTTTTCAGTGGGCCCCCCAGGTGCAGCTGGTGGTAAACGTCGAAGCCCTGTTTGTCAGGGAAAGCCCGGAGCCCCGATGTCTGTGGTGCTGTAGATGCGCTGCCAATGGCCGCTGAGGAGCAGCAGGACCTTGACTGGTTGGAACTTTTTGTGCGGGAGCAATTGTCCGACGTTCGTGATTTTTCGGGTTTTTTTGGAGTGGGCGACCAGGTGCAGCTGGTGGTAAACGTCAAAGCCCTGTTTGTCAGGGAAAGCCCGGAGCCCCGATGTCTGTGGTGCTGTAGATGCGCTGCCAATGGCCGGTGATGAGCAGCAAGAACTTGAGTTGCGGGCACTTTCGGTGTGGGAGCAATCGTCCAACATTCGTGGTTTTTCTTGGGTTTATTTCCAATGGGCGCCCAGGTGCAGCTGGTGGTAAACGTCGAAGCCCTGTTCGTCAGGGAAAGCCCGGAGCCCCGATGTCTGTGGTGCTGTAGATGCGCTGCCAATGGCCAGTGAGGAGCAGCAAGAGCTTTACTGGATGGCACTTGCGGTGTGGGAGCAATCGTCCGACGTTCGTGATTTTTCGGGTTTTTTTGGAGTGGACTCCCAGGCACAAGTGGTGGTAAACGTCGAAACCCTGTTCGTCAGGGAAAGCCCGGAGCCCCGATGTCTGTGGTGCTGTAGATGCGCTGCCAATGGCCGGTGAGGAGCAGCAAGAGCTTGACTGGCTGGCACTTTCGGTGTGGGAGCAGTCGTCCAACATTCGTGATTTTTCTTGGGATTTTTTTCAATGGGCGCCCAGGTGCAGGTGGTGGTAAACGTCGAAGTCCTGTTCGTCAGGGAAAGCCCGGAGCCCCGATGTCTGTGGTGCTGTAGATGCGCTGCCAATGGCCAGTGAGGAGCAGCAAGAGCTTGACTGGCTGGCTCTTTCGGTGTGGGAGCAATCGTCCGACGTTCGTGATTTTTCGGGGTTTTTTTGGAGTGGGCGCCCAGGTGCAGGTGGTGGTAAACATCGAAGCCCTGTTCGTCAGGGAAAGCCCGGAGCCCCGATGTCTGTGGTGCTGTAGATGCGCTGCCAATGGCCGGTGAGGAGCAGCAAGAGCTTGACTGGATGGCACTTTCGGTGTGGGAGCAATCGTCCGACGTTCGTGATTTTTCGGTGTTTTTTTGGAGTGGGCGCCCAGGCGCAGCTGGTGGTAAACGTCGAAGCCCTGTTTGTCAGGGAAAGCCCGGAGCGCCGATGTCTGTGGTGCTGTAGATGCGCTGCCAATGTCCGGTGAGGAGCAGCAAGAGCTTGACTGGCTGGCACTTTTTGTGTGGGAGCAATCGTCCGACGTTCGTGATTTTTAGGGATTTTTTTCAGTGGGCGCCCAGGTGCAGCTGGTGGTAAACGTCGAAGCCCTGTTCGTCAGGGAAAGCCCGGAGCCCCGATGTCTGTGGTGCTGTAGATGCGCTGCCAATGGCCGGTGAGGAGCAGCAAGAGCTTGACTGGCTGGCACTTTCGGTGTGGGAGCAATCGTCCAACATTCGTGATTTTTCTTGGGTTTTTTTTCAATAGGCGCCCAGGTGCAGGTGGTGGTAAACGTCGACGCCCTGTTCATCAGGGAAAGCCCGGAGCCCCGATGTCTGTGGTGCTGTAGATGCGCTGCCAATGGCCGGGGAGGAGCAGCAAGAGCTTGAGTTGCTGGCACTTTCGGTGTGGCAGCAATCGTCCAACATTCGTGATTTTTCTTGGGTTTTTTTTCAATGGGCGCCCAGGTGCAGGTGGTGGTAAACGTCGAAGCCCTGTTCGTCAGGGAAAGCCCGGAGCCCCGATGTCTGTGGTGCTGTAGATGCGCTGCCAATGGCCGGTGAGGAGCAGCAAGAGCTTGACTGGCTGGCACTTTTTGTGTGGGAACAATCGTCCGACGTTCATGATTTTTTGGGGTTTTTTTCAGTTGGCCCCCCAGGTGCAGCTGGTGGTAAACGTCGAAGCCCTGTTCGTCAGGGAAAGCCCGGAGCCCCGATGTCTGTGGTGCTGTAGCTGCGCTGCCAATGGCCGGTGATGAGCAGCAAGAGCTTGACTGGCTGGCACTTGCGGTGTGGGAGCAATCGTCCGATGTTCGTGATTTTTCGGGGTTATTTTGGAGTGGGCGACCAGGTGCAGCTGGTGGTAAAAGTCGAAACCTGTTCGTCAGGGAAAGCCCGGAGCCCCGATGTCTGTGGTGCTGTAGATGCGCTGCCAATGGCAGGTGAGGAGCAGCAAGAGCTTGTCTGGCTGGCACTTTTTGTGTGGGAGCAATCGTCCGACGTTCATGATTTTTTGGGGTTTTTTTCAGTGGGCCCCCCAGGTGCAGCTGGTGGTAAACGTCGAAGCCCTGTTCGTCAGGGAAAGCCCGGAGCCCCGATGTCTGTGGTGCTGTAGCTGCGCTGCCAATGGCCGGTGATGAGCAGCAAGAGCTTGACTGGCTGGCACTTTCGGTGTGGGAGAAATCGTCCGACGTTCGTGATTTTTCAGGTATTTTTCCAGTGGGCGCCCAGGTGCAGCAGGTGTTAAATATCGAAGCCCTGTTCGTCAGGGAAAGCCCGGAGCCCCGATGTCTGTGGTGCTGTAGATGCGCTGCCAATGGCCGGTGAGGAGCAGCAAGAGCTTGAGTTGCTGGCACTTTCGGTGTGGCAGCAATCGTCCAACATTCGTGATTTTTCTTGGGTTTTTTTTCAATAGGCGCCCAGGTGCAGGTGGTGGTAAACGTCGAAGCCCTGTTCGTCAGGGAAAGCCCGGAGCCCCGATGTCTGTGGTGCTGTAGATGCGCTGCCAATGGCCGGTGAGGAGCAGCAAGAGCTTGACTGGCTGGCTCTTTCGGTGTGGGAGCAATGGTCCGACGTTCGTGATTTTTCGGGGTTTTTTTGAAGTGGGCGCCCAGGTACAGCTGGTGGTAAACGTCGACGCCCTGTTCGTAAGGGAAAGCCCGGAGCCCCGATGTCTGTGGTGCTGTAGATGCGCTGCCAATGGCCGGGGAGGAGCAGCAAGAGCTTGACTGGCTGGCAATTTCAGTATGGGAGCAATCGTCCGACGTTTGTGATTTTTCGGGGTTTTTTTCAGTGGGCCCCCCAAGTGCAGCTGGTGGTAAACGTCGAAGCCCTGTTTGTCAGGGAAAGCCCGGAGCCCCGATGTCTGTGGTGCTGTAGATGCCCTGCCAATGGCCGGTGAGGAGCAGCAAGAGCTTGACTGGCTGGCACTTTCGGTGTGGGAGCAATCGTCCAACATTCGTGGTTTTTCTTGGGTTTTTTTCCAATGGGCGCCCAGGTGCAGGTGGTGGTAAACGTCGAAGCCCTGTTCGTCAGGGAAAGCCCGGAGCCCCGATGTCTGTGGTGCTGTAGATGCGCTGCCAATGGCCGGTGAGGAGCAGCAAGAGCTTGACTGGCTGGCTCTTTCGGTGTGGGAGCAATCGTCCGACGTTCGTTATTTTTCGGGGTTTTTTTCAGTGGGCCCCCCAGGTGCAGCTGGTGGTAAACGTCGAAGCCCTGTTTGTCAGGGAAAGCCCGGAGCCCCGATGTCTGTGGTGCTGTAGATGCGCTGCCAATGGCCGGTGATGAGCAGCAAGAACTTGAGTTGCGGGCACTTTCGGTGTGGAAGCAATCGTCCAACATTCGTGGTTTTTCTTGGGTTTATTTCCAATGGGCGCCCAGGTGCAGGTGGTGGTAAACGTCGAAGCCCTGTTCGTCAGGGAAAGCCCGGAGCCCCGATGTCTGTGGTGCTGTAGATGCGCTGCCAATGGCCAGTGAGGAGCAGCAAGAGCTTGACTGGATGGCACTTGCGGTGTGGCAGCAATCGTCCGACGTTCGTGATTTTTCGGGTTTTTTTGGAGTGTACTCCCAGGCACAAGTGGTGGTAAACGTCGAAACCCTGTTCGTCAGGGAAAGCCCGGAGCCCCGATGTCTGTGGTGCTGTAGATGCGCTGCCAATGGCCGGTGAGGAGCAGCAAGAGCTTGACTGGCTGGCTCTTTCGGTGTGGGAGCAATCGTCCGACGTTCGTGATTTTTCGGTGTTTTTTTGGAGTGGGCGCCCAGGTACAGCTGGTGGTAAACGTCGAAGCCCTGTTCGTCAGGGAAAGCCCGGAGCCCCGATGTCTGTGGTGCTGTAGATGCGCTGCCAATGGCCGGGGAGGAGCAGCAAGAGCTTGAGTTGCTGGCACTTTCGGTGTGGCAGCAATCGTCCAACATTCGTTATTTTTCTTGGGTTTTTTTTCAATGGGCGCCCAGGTGCAGGTGGTGGTAAACGTCGAAGCCCTGTTCGTCAGGGAAAGCCCGGAGCCCCGATGTCTGTGGTGCTGTAGCTGCGCTGCCAATGGCCGGTGATGAGCAGCAAGAGCTTGACTGGCTGGCACTTTCGGTGTGGGAGCAATCGTCCGACGTTCGTGATTATTCAGGTATTTTTCCAGTGGGCGCCCAGGTGCAGCAGGTGTTAAATATCGAAGCCCTGTTCGTCAGGGAAAGCCCGGAGCCCCGATGTCTGTGGTGCTGTAGCTGCGCTGCCAATGGCCGGTGATGAGCAGCAAGAGCTTGACTGGCTGGCACTTTCGGTGTGGGAGCAATGGTCCGACGTTCGTGATTTTTCGGGGTTTTTTTGAAGTGGGCGCCCAGGTGCAGGTGGTGGTAAACGTCGAAGCCCTGTTCGTCAGGGAAAGCCCGGAGCCCCGATGTCTGTGGTGCTGTAGATGCGCTGCCAATGGCCGGTGAGGAGCAGCAAGAGCTTGACTGGATGGCACTTTCGGTGTGGGAGCAATCGTCCGACGTTCGTGATTTTTCGGTGTTTTTTTGGAGTGGGCGCCCAGGTACAGCTGGTGGTAAACGTCGACGCCCTGTTCGTCAGGGAAAGCGCGGAGCCCCGATGTCTGTGGTGCTGTAGATGCGCTGCCAATGGCCGGTGAGGAGCAGCAAGAGCTTGAGTTGCTGGCACTTTCGGTGTGGCAGCAATCGTCCAACATTCGTGATTTTTCTTGGGTTTTTTTTCAATAGGCGCCCAGGTGCAGGTGGTGGTAAACGTCGAAGCCCTGTTCGTCAGGGAAAGCCCGGAGCCCCGATGTCTGTGGTGCTGTAGATGCGCTGCCAATGGCCGGTGAGGAGCAGCAAGAGCTTGACTGGCTGGCTCTTTCGGTGTGGGAGCAATCGTCCAACGTTCGTGATTTTTCGGGGTTTTTTTGAAGTGGGCGCCCAGGTGCAGGTGGTGGTAAACGTCGAAGCCCTGTTCGTCAGGGAAAGCCCGGAGCCCCGATGTCTGTGGTGCTGTAGATGCGCTGCCAATGGCCGGTGAGGAGCAGCAAGAGCTTGACTGGATGGCACTTTCGGTGTGGGAGCAATCGTCCGACGTTCGTGATTTTTCGGTGTTTTTTTGGAGTGGGCGCCCAGGTGCAGCTGGTGGTAAACGTCGACGCCCTGTTCGTCAGGGAAAGCCCGGAGCCCCGATGTCTGTGGTGCTGTAGATGCGCTGCCAATGGCCGGGGAGGAGCAGCAAGAGCTTGACTGGCTGGCACTTTCAGTGTGGGAGCAATCGTCCGACGTTCGTGATTTTTCGGGGTTTTTTTCAGTGGGCCCCCCAAGTGCAGCTGGTGGTAAACGTCGAAGCCCTGTTTGTCAGGGAAAGCCCGGAGCCCCGATGTCTGTGGTGCTGTAGATGCCCTGCCAATGGCCGGTGAGGAGCAGCAAGAGCTTGACTGGCTGACACTTTCGGTGTGGGAGCAATCGTCCAACATTCGTGGTTTTTCTTGGGTTTTTTTCCAATGGGCGCCCAGGTGCAGGTGGTGGTAAACGTCGAAGCCCTGTTCGTCAGGGAAAGCCCGGAGCCCCGATGTCTGTGGTGCTGTAGATGCACTGCCAATGGCCAGTGAGGAGCAGCAAGAGCTTGACTGGCTGGCACATTCGGTGTGGGAGCAATCGTCCGACGATCGTGATTTTTCTGGGTTTTTTTTGAAGTGGGCGCCCAGGTGCAGCTGGTGGTAAACGTCGAAGCCCTGTTCGTCAGGGAAAGCCCGGAGCCCCGATGTCTGTGGTGCTGTAGATGCGCTGCCAATGGCCGGTGAGGAGCAGCAAGAGCTTGACTGGATGGCACTTGCGGTGTGGGAGCAATCGTCCGACGTTCGTGATTTTTCGGATTTTTTTGGAGTGGACTCCCAGGCACAGGTGGTGGTAAACGTCGAAGCCCTGTTCGTCAGGGAAAGCCCGGAGCCCTGATGTCTGTGGTGCTGTAGATGCGCTGCCAATGGCCGGTGAGGAGCAGCAAGAGATTGACTGGCTGGTACTTTCGGTGTGGGAGCAATCGTCCGACGTTCGTGATTTTTCGGGTATTTTTCCAGTGGGCGCCCAGGTGCAGGTGATGTTAAATATCGAAGCCCTGTTCGTCAGGGAAAGCGCGGAGCCCCGATGTCTGTGGTGCTGTAGATGCGCTGCCAATGGCCGGTGAGGAGCAGCAAGAGCTTGAGTTGCTGGCACTTTCAGTGTGGCAGCAATCGTCCAACATTCGTGATTTTTCTTGGGTTTTTTTTCACTGGGCGCCCAGGTGCAGGTGGTGGTAAACGTCGAAGCCCTGTTCGTCAGGGAAAGCCCGGAGCCCCGATGTCTGTGGTGCTGTAGATGCGCTGCCAATGGCCGCTGAGGAGCAGCAGGACCTTGACTGGTTGGAACTTTTTGTGCGGGAGCAATTGTCCGACGTTCGTGATTTTTCGGGATTTTTTGGAGTGGGCGACCAGGTGCAGCTGGTGGTAAACGTCGAAGCCCTGTTTGTCAGGGAAAGCCCGGAACCCCGATGTCTGTGGTGCTGTAGATGCGCTGCCAATGGCCGGTGATGAGCAGCAAGAACTTGAGTTGCGGGCACTTTCGGTGTGGGAGCAATCGTCCAACATTCGTGGTTTTTCTTGGGTTTGTTTCCAGTGGGCGCCCAGGTGCAGGTGGTGGTAAACGTCGAAGCCCTGTTCGTCAGGGAAAGCCCGGAGCCCCGATGTCTGTGGTGCTGTAGATGCGCTGCCAATGGCCAGTGAGGAGCAGCAAGAGCTTGACTGGATGGCACTTGCGGTGTGGGAGCAATCGTCCGACGTTCGTGATTTTTCGGGTTTTTTTGGAGTGGACTCCCAGGCACAAGTGGTAGTAAACGTCGAAGCCCTGTTCGTCAGGGAAAGCCCGGAGCCCCGATGTCTGTGGTGCTGTAGATGCGCTGCCAATGGCCGGTGAGGAGCAGCAAGAGCTTGACTGGCTGGCACTTTCGGTGTGGGAGCAGTCGTCCAACATTCGTGATTTTTCTTGGGTTTTTTTTCAATGGGCGCCCAGGTGCAGGTGGTGGTAAACGTCGAAGCCCTGTTCGTCAGGGAAAGCCCGGAGCCCCGATGTCTCTGGTGCTGTAGATGCGCTGCCAATGGCCGGTGAGGAGCAGCAAGAGCTTGACTGGCTGGCACTTTCGGTGTGGGAGCAATCGTCCGACGTTCGTGATTTTTCGGGGTTTTTTTGGAGTGGGCGCCCAGGTGCAGGTGGTGGTAAACATCGAAGCCCTGTTCGTCAGGGAAAGCCCGGAGCCCCGATGTCTGTGGTGCTGTAGATGCGCTGCCAATGGCCGGTGTGGAGCAGCAAGAGCTTGACTGGATGGCACTTTCGGTGTGGGAGCAATCGTCCAACGTTCGTGATTTTTCGGTGTTTTTTTGGAGTGGGCCCCCCAGGCGCAGCTGGTGGTAAACGTCGAAGCCCTGTTTGTCAGGGAAAGCCCGGAGCCCCGATGTCTGTGGTGCTGTAGATGCGCTGCCAATGGCCGGTGAGGAGCAGCAAGAGCTTGACTGGCTGGCACTTTCAGTGTGGGAGCAATCGTCCGACGTTCGTGATTTTTCGGGGTTTTTTTCAGTGGGCCCCCCAAGTGCAGCTGGTGGTAAACGTCGAAGCCCTGTTTGTCAGGGAAAGCCCGGAGCCCCGATGTCTGTGGTGCTGTAGATGCCCTGCCAATGGCCGGTGAGGAGCAGCAAGAGCTTGACTGGCTGGCACTTTCGGTGTGGGAGCAATCGTCCAACATTCGTGGTTTTTCTTGGGTTTTTTTCCAATGGGCGCCCAGGTGCAGGTGGTGGTAAACGTCGAAGCCCTGTTCGTCAGGGAAAGCCCGGAGCCCCGATGTCTGTGGTGCTGTAGATGCGCTGCCAATGGCCGGTGAGGAGCAGCAAGAGCTTGACTGGATGGCTCTTTCGGTGTGGGAGCAATCGTCCGACGTTCGTGATTTTTCGGGGTTTTTTTCAGTCGGCCCCCCAGTTGCAGCTGGTGGTAAACGTCGAAGCCCTGTTTGTCAGGGAAAGCCCGGAGCCCCGATGTCTGTGGTGCTGTAGATGCGCTGCCAATGGCCGGTGATGAGCAGCAAGAGCTTGAGTTGCTGGCACTTTCGGTGTGGCAGCAATCGTCCAACATTCGTGATTTTTCTTGGGTTTTTTTTCAATAGGCGCCCAGGTGCAGGTGGTGGTAAACGTCGAAGCCCTGTTCGTCAGGGAAAGCCCGGAGCCCCGATGTCTGTGGTGCTGTAGATGCGCTGCCAATGGCCGGTGAGGAGCAGCAAGAGCTTGACTGGCTGGCTCTTTCGGTGTGGGAGCAATGGTCCGACGTTCGTGATTTTTCGGGGTTTTTTTGAAGTGGGCGCCCAGGTGCAGGTGGTGGTAAACGTCGAAGCCCTGTTCGTCAGGGAAAGCCCGGAGCCCCGATGTCTGTGGTGCTGTAGATGCGCTGCCAATGGCCGGTGAGGAGCAGCAAGAGCTTGACTGGATGGCACTTTCGGTGTGGGAGCAATCGTCCGACGTTCGTGATTTTTCGGTGTTTTTTTGGAGTGGGCGCCCAGGTACAGCTGGTGGTAAACGTCGACGCCCTGTTCGTCAGGGAAAGCCTGGAGCCCCGATGTCTGTGGTGCTGTAGATGCGCTGCCAATGGCCAGTGAGGAGCAGCAAGAGCTTGACTGGCTGGCTCTTTCGGTGTGGGAGCAATCGTCCGACGTTCGTGATTTTTCGGGGTTTTTTTCAGTGGGCCCCCCAGGTGCAGCTGGTGGTAAACGTGGAAGCCCTGTTTGTCAGGGAAAGCCCGGAGCCCCGATGTCTGTGGTGCTGTAGATGCCCTGCCAATGGCCGGTGAGGAGCAGCAAGAGCTTGACTGGCTGGCACTTTCGGTGTGGGAGCAATCGTCCAACATTCGTGGTTTTTCTTGGGTTTTTTTCCAATGGGCGCCCAGGTGCAGGTGGTGGTAAACGTCGAAGCCCTGTTCGTCAGGGAAAGCCCGGAGCCCCGATGTCTGTGGTGCTGTAGATGCGCTGCCAATGGCCGGTGAGGAGCAGCAAGAGCTTGACTGGATGGCTCTTTCGGTGTGGGAGCAATCGTCCGACGTTCGTGATTTTTCGGGGTTTTTTTCAGTCGGCCCCCCAGTTGCAGCTGGTGGTAAACGTCGAAGCCCTGTTTGTCAGGGAAAGCCCGGAGCCCCGATGTCTGTGGTGCTGTAGATGCGCTGCCAATGGCCGGTGATGAGCAGCAAGAGCTTGAGTTGCTGGCACTTTCGGTGTGGCAGCAATCGTCCAACATTCGTGATTTTTCTTGGGTTTTTTTTCAATAGGCGCCCAGGTGCAGGTGGTGGTAAACGTCGAAGCCCTGTTCGTCAGGGAAAGCCCGGAGCCCCGATGTCTGTGGTGCTGTAGATGCGCTGCCAATGGCCGGTGAGGAGCAGCAAGAGCTTGACTGGATGGCACTTTCGGTGTGGGAGCAATCGTCCGACGTTCGTGATTTTTCGGTGTGTTTTTGGAGTGGGCGCCCAGGTACAGCTGGTGGTAAACGTCGACGCCCTGTTCGTCAGGGAAAGCCTGGAGCCCCGATGTCTGTGGTGCTGTAGATGCGCTGCCAATGGCCAGTCAGGAGCAGCAAGAGCTTGACTGGCTGGCTCTTTCGGTGTGGGAGCAATCGTCCGACGTTCGTGATTTTTCGGGGTTTTTTTCAGTGGGCCCCCCAGGTGCAGCTGGTGGTAAACGTCGAAGCCCTGTTTGTCAGGGAAAGCCCGGAGCCCCGATGTCTGTGGTGCTGTAGATGCCCTGCCAATGGCCGGTGAGGAGCAGCAAGAGCTTGACTGGCTGGCACTTTCGGTGTGGGAGCAATCGTCCAACATTCGTGGTTTTTCTTGGGTTTTTTTCCAATGGGCGCCCAGGTGCAGGTGGTGGTAAACGTCGAAGCCCTGTTCGTCAGGGAAAGCCCGGAGCCCCGATGTCTGTGGTGCTGTAGATGCGCTGCCAATGGCCAGTGAGGAGCAGCAAGAGCTTGACTGGATGGCACTTGCGGTGTGGGAGCAATCGTCCGACGTTCGTGATTTTTCGGGTTTTTTTGGAGTGGACTCCCAGGCACAAGTGGTGGTAAACGTCGAAACCCTGTTCGTCAGGGAAAGCCCGGAGCCCCGATGTCTGTGGTGCTGTAGATGCGCTGCCAATGGCCGGTGAGGAGCAGCAAGAGCTTGACTGGCTGGCACTTTCGGTGTGGGAGCAGTCGTCCAACATTCGTGATTTTTTCTTGGGTTTTTTTCAATGGGCGCCCAGGTGCAGGTGGTGGTAAACGTCGAAGCCCTGTTCGTCAGGGAAAGCCCGGAGCCCCGATGTCTGTGGTGCTGTAGATGCGCTGCCAATGGCCGGTGAGGAGGAGCAAGAGCTTGACTGGCTGGCTCTTTCGGTGTGGGAGCAATCGTCCGACGTTCGTGATTTTTCGGGGTTTTTTTGGAGTGGGCGCCCAGGTGCAGGTGGTGGTAAATATCGAAGCCCTGTTCGTCAGGGAAAGCCCGGAGCCCCGATGTCTGTGGTGCTGTAGATGCGCTGCCAATGGCCGGTGAGGAGCAGCAAGAGCTTGACTGGATGGCACTTTCGGTGTGGGAGCAATCGTCCGACGTTCGTGATTTTTCGGTGTTTTTTTGGAGTGGGCCCCCCAGGCGCAGCTGATGGTAAACGTCGAAGCCCTGTTTGTCAGGGAAAGCCCGGAGCCCCGATGTCTGTGGTGCTGTAGATGCGCTGCCAATGGCCGGTGAGGAGCAGCAAGAGCTTGACTGGCTGGCACTTTTTGTGTGGGAGCAATCGTCCGACGTTCGTGATTTTTCGGGGTTTTTTTCAGTGGGCGCCCAGGTGCAGCTGGTGGTAAACGTCGAAGCCCTGTTCGTCAGGGAAAGCCCGGAGCCCCGATGTCTGTGGTGCTGTAGATGCCCTGCCAATGGCCGGTGAGGAGCAGCAAGAGCTTGACTGGCTGGCACTTTCGGTGTGGGAGCAATCGTCCAACATTCGTGGTTTTTCTTGGGTTTTTTTCCAATGGGCGCCCAGGTGCAGGTGGTGGTAAACGTCGAAGCCCTATTCGTCAGGGAAAGCCCGGAGCCCCGATGTCTGTGGTGCTGTAGATGCGCTGCCAATGGCCGGTGAGGAGCAGCAAGAGCTTGACTGGATGGCACTTGCGGTGTGGGAGCAATCGTCCGATGTTCGTGATTTTTCGGGTATTTTTCCAGTGGGCGCCCAGGTGCAGCAGGTGTTAAATATCGAAGCCCTGTTCGTCAGGGAAAGCGCGGAGCCCCGATGTCTGTGGTGCTGTAGATGCGCTGCCAATGGCCGGTGAGGAGCAGCAAGAGCTTGAGTTGCTGGCACTTTCGGTGTGGCAGCAATCGTCCAACATTCGTGATTTTTGTTGGGTTTTTTTTCAATGGGCGCCCAGGTGCAGGTGGTGGTAAACGTCGAAGCCCTGTTCATCAGGGAAAGCCCGGAGCCCCGATGTCTGTGGTGCTGTAGATGCGCTGCCAATGGCCGGTGAGGAGCAGCAAGAGCTTGACTGGCTGGCTCTTTCGGTGTGGGAGCAATGGTCCGACGTTCGTGATTTTTCGGGGTTTTTTTGAAGTGGGCGCCCAGGTGCAGGTGGTGGTAAATGTCGAAGCCCTGTTCGTCAGGGAAAGCCCGGAGCCCCGATGTCTGTGGTGCTGTAGATGCGCTGCCAATGGCCGGTGAGGAGCAGCAAGAGCTTGACTGGATGGCACTTTCGGTGTGGGAGCAATCGTCCGACGTTCGTGATTTTTCGGTGTTTTTTTGGAGTGGGCGCCCAGGTACAGCTGGTGGTAAACGTCGACGCCCTGTTTGTCAGGGAAAGCCCGGAGCCCCGATGTCTGTGGTGCTGTAGATGCGCTGCCAATGGCCGGGGAGGAGCAGCAAGAGCTTGAGTTGCTGGCACTTTCGGTGTGGCAGCAATCGTCCAACATTCGTGATTTTTCTTGGGTTTTTTTTCAATGGGCGCCCAGGTGCAGGTGGTGGTAAACGTCGAAGCCCTGTTCGTCAGGGAAAGCCCGGAGCCCCGATGTCTGTGGTGCTGTAGATGCGCTGCCAATGGCCGGTGAGGAGCAGCAAGAGCTTGACTGGCTGGCTCTTTCGGTGTGGGAGCAATCGTCCGACGTTCGTGATTTTTCGGGGTTTTTTTCAGTGGGCCCCCCAGGTGCAGCTGGTGGTAAACGTCGAAGCCCTGTTTGTCAGGGAAAGCCCGGAGCCCCGATGTCTGTGGTGCTGTAGATGCGCTGCCAATGGCCGGTGAGGAGCAGCAAGAGCTTGAGTTGCTGGCACTTTCGGTGTGGCAGCAATCGTCCAACATTCGTGATTTTTCTTGGGTTTTTTTCCAATGGGCGCCCAGGTGCAGGTGGTGGTAAACGTCGAAGCCCTGTTCGTCAGGGAAAGCCCGGAGCCCCGATGTCTGTGGTGCTGTAGATGCGCTGCCAATGGCCGGTGAGGAGCAGCAAGAGCTTGACTGGCTGGCTCTTTCGGTGTGGGAGCAATGGTCCGACGTTCGTGATTTTTCGGGGTTTTTTTGAAGTGGGCGCCCAGGTGCAGGTGGTGGTAAACGTCGAAGCCCTGTTCGTCAGGGAAAGCCCGGAGCCCCGATGTCTGTGGTGCTGTAGATGCGCTGCCAATGGCCGGTGAGGAGCAGCAAGAGCTTGACTGGATGGCACTTTCGGTGTGGGAGCAATCGTCCGACGTTCGTGATTTTTCGGTGTTTTTTTGGAGTGGGCGCCCAGGTACAGCTGGTGGTAAACGTCGACGCCCTGTTCGTCAGGGAAAGCCCGGAGCCCCGATGTCTGTGGTGCTGTAGATGCGCTGCCAATGGCCGGTGAGGAGCAGCAAGAGCTTGACTGGCTGGCTCTTTCGGTGTGGGAGCAATCGTCCGACGTTCGTGATTTTTCGGGGTTTTTTTCAGTGGGCCCCCCAGGTGCAGCTGGTGGTAAACGTCGAAGCCCTGTTTGTCAGGGAAAGCCCGGAGCCCCGATGTCTGTGGTGCTGTAGATGCCCTGCCAATGGCCGGTGAGGAGCAGCAAGAGCTTGACTGGCTGGCACTTTCGGTGTGGCAGCAATCGTCCAACATTCGTGATTTTTCTTGGGTTTTTTTTCAATGGGCGCCCAGGCGCAGCTGGTGGTAAACGTCGAAGCCCTGTTCGTCAGGGAAAGCCCGGAGCCCCGATGTCTGTGGTGCTGTAGATGCGCTGCCAATGGCCGGTGAGGAGCAGCAAGAGCTTGACTGGCTGGCTCTTTCGGTGTGGGAGCAATCGTCCGACGTTCGTGATTTTTCGGGGTTTTTTTCAGTGGGCCCCCCAGGTGCAGCTGGTGGTAAACGTCGAAGCCCTGTTTGTCAGGGAAAGCCCGGAGCCCCAGTGTCTGTGGTGCTGTAGATGCGCTGCCAATGGCCGGTGAGGAGCAGCAAGAGCTTGAGTTGCTGGCACTTTCGGTGTGGCAGCAATCGTCCAACATTCGTGATTTTTCTTGGGTTTTTTTCCAATGGGCGCCCAGGTGCAGGTGGTGGTAAACGTCGAAGCCCTGTTCGTCAGGGAAAGCCCGGAGCCCCGATGTCTGTGGTGCTGTAGATGCGCTGCCAATGGCTGGTGAGGAGCAGGAAGAGCTTGACTGGCTGGCTCTTTCGGTGTGGGAGCAATGGTCCGACGTTCGTGATTTTTCGGGGTTTTTTTGAAGTGGGCACCCAGGTGCAGGTGGTGGTAAACGTCGAAGCCCTGTTCGTCAGGGAAAGCCCGGAGCCCCGATGTCTGTGGTGCTGTAGATGCGCTGCCAATGGCCGGTGAGGAGCAGCAAGAGCTTGACTGGATGGCACTTTCGGTGTGGGAGCAATCGTCCGACGTTCGTGATTTTTCGGTGTTTTTTTGGAGTGGGCGCCCAGGTACAGCTGGTGGTAAACGTCGACGCCCTGTTCGTCAGGGAAAGCCCGGAGCCCCGATGTCTGTGGTGCTGTAGATGCGCTGCCAATGGCCGGGGAGGAGCAGCAAGAGCTTGACTGGCTGGCACTTTCTGTGTGGGAGCAATCGTCCGACGTTCGTGATTTTTCGGGGTTTTTTTCAGTGGGCGCCCAGGTGCAGCTGGTGGTAAACGTCGAAGCCCTGTTTGTCAGGGAAAGCCCGGAGCCCCGATGTCTGTGGTGCTGTAGATGCCCTGCCAATGGCCGGTGAGGAGCAGCAAGAGCTTGACTGGCTGGCACTTTCGGTGTGGGAGCAATCGTCCAACATTCGTGGTTTTTCTTGGGTTTTTTTTCAATGGGCGCCCAGGTGCAGGTGGTGGTAAACGTCGAAGCCCTGTTCGTCAGGGAAAGCCCGGAGCCCCGATGTCTGTGGTGCTGTAGATGCGCTGCCAATGGCCGGTGAGGAGCAGCAAGAGCTTGACTGGCTGGCACTTTCGGTGTGGGAGCAATCGTCCGACGTTCGTGATTTTTCGGTGTTTTTTTGGAGTGGGCGCCCAGGTACAGCTGGTGGTAAACGTCGACGCCCTGTTCGTCAGGGAAAGCCCGGAGCCCCGATGTCTGTGGTGCTGTAGATGCGCTGCCAATGGCCGGGGAGGAGCAGCAAGAGCTTGACTGGCTGGCACTTTCAGTGTGGGAGCAATCGTCCGACGTTCGTGACTTTTCGGGGTTTTTTTCAGTGGGCCCCCCAAGTGCAGCTGGTGGTAAACGTCGAAGCCCTGTTTGTCAGGGAAAGCCCGGAGCCCCGATGTCTGTGGTGCTGTAGATGCCCTGCCAATGGCCGGTGAGGAGCAGCAAGAGCTTGACTGGCTGGCACTTTCGGTGTGGGAGCAATCGTCCAACATTCGTGGTTTTTCTTGGGTTTTTTTTCAATGGGCGCCCAGGTGCAGGTGGTGGTAAACGTCGAAGCCCTGTTCGTCAGGGAAAGCCCGGAGCCCCGATGTCTGTGGTGCTGTAGATGCGCTGCCAATGGCCGGTGAGGAGCAGCAAGAGCTTGACTGGATGGCACTTGCGGTGTGGGAGCAATCGTCCGACGTTCGTGATTTTTCGGGTTTTTTTGGAGTGGACTCCCAGGCACAGGTGGTGGTAAACGTCGAAGCCCTGTTCGTCAGGGAAAGCCCGGAGCCCCGATGTCTGTGGTGCTGTAGATGCGCTGCCAATGGCCGGTGAGGAGCAGCAAGAGATTGACTGGCTGGTACTTTCGGTGTGGGAGCAATCGTCCGACGTTCGTGATTTTTCGGGTATTTTTCCAGTGGGCGCCCAGGTGCAGGTGATGTTAAATATCGAAGCCCTGTTCGTCAGGGAAAGCCCGGAGCCCCGATGTCTGTGGTGCTGTAGATGCACTGCCAATGGCCGGTGAGGAGCAGCAAGAGCTTGAGTTGCTGGCACTTTCGGTGTGGCAGCAATCGTCCAACATTCGTGATTTTTCTTGGGTTTTTTTTCAATGGGCGCCCAGGTGCAGGTGGTGGTAAACGTCGAAGCCCTGTTCGTCAGGGAAAGCCCGGAGCCCCGATGTCTGTGGTGCTGTAGATGCGCTGCCAATGGCCGGTGAGGAGCAGCAAGAGATTGACTGGCTGGTACTTTCGGTGTGGGAGCAATCGTCCGATGTTCGTGATTTTTCGGGGTTATTTTGGAGTGGGCGACCAGGTGCAGCTGGTGGTAAAAGTCGAAGCCCTGTTGGTCAGGGAAAGCCCGGAGCCCCGATGTCTGTGGTGCTGTAGATGCGCTGCCAATGGCAGGTGAGGAGCAGCAAGAGCTTGTCTGGCTGGCACTTTCGGTGTGGGAGCAATTGTCCGACGTTCATGATTTTTTGGGGTTTTTTCCAGTGGGCCCCCCAGGTGCAGCTGGTGGTAAACGTCGAAGCCCTGTTCGTCAGGGAAAGCCCGGAGCCCCGATGTCTGTGGTGCTGTAGATGCGCTGCCAATGGCCGGTGATGAGCAGCAAGAGCTTGACTGGCTGGCACTTTCGGTGTGGGAGCAATCGTCTGACGTTCGTGATTTTTCGGGTATTTTTCCAGTGGGCGCCCAGGTGCAGCAGGTGTTAAATATCGAAGCCCTGTTGGTCAGGGAAAGCCCGGAGCCCCGATGTCTGTGGTGCTGTAGATGCGCTGCGAATGGCCGGTGATGAGCAGCAAGAACTTGAGTTGCTGGCACTTTTGGTGTGGGAGCAATCGTCCAACATTCGTGGTTTTTCTTGGGTTTTTTTCCAATGGGCGCCCAGGTGCAGGTGGTGGTAAACGTAGAAGCCCTGTTCGTCAGGGAAAGCCCGGAGCCCCGATATTGTGGTGCTGTAGATGCGCTGCCAATGGCCGGTGAGGAGCAGCAGGAGCTTGACTGGATGGCTCTTGCGGTGTGGGAGCAATCGTCCGACGTTCGTGATTTTTCGGGTTTTTTTGGAGTGGACTCCCAGGCACAGGTGGTGGTAAACGTCGAAGCCCTGTTGGTCAGGGAAAGCCCGGAGCCCCGATGTCTGTGGTGCTGTAGATGCGCTGCCAATGGCCGGTGAGGAGCAGCAAGAGCTTGACTGGCTGGCACTTTCGGTGTGGGAGCAATCGTCCGACGTTCGTGATTTTTCGGGTATTTTTCCAGTGGGCGCCCAGGTGCAGCAGGTGTTAAATATCGAAGCCCTGTTTGTCAGGGAAAGCCCGGAGCCCCGATATCGTGGTGCTGTAGATGCGCTGCCAATGGCCGGTGAGGAGCAGCAAGAGCTTGACTGGCTGGCACTTTCGGTGTGGGAGCAATCGTCCGACGATCGTGATTTTTTGGGGTTTTTTTCAGTGGGCGCCCAGGCGCAGCTGGTGGTAACCGTCGAAGCCCTGTTGGTCAGGGAAAGCCCGGAGCCCCGATGTCTGTGGTGCTGCAGATGCGCTGCCAATGGCTGGTGAGGACCAGCAAGAGCTTGACTGGATGGCAATTTTTGTGTGGAAGCAATCGTCCGACGTTCGTGATTTTTTGGGCTTTTTTTCCAATGGGCGCTCAGGTGCAGGTGGTGGTAAAGGTCGAAGCCCTGTTAGTCAGGGAAAGCCCGGAGCCCCAATGTCTGTGGTGCTGTAGATGCGCTGCCAATGGCCGGGGAGGATCAGCAAGAGCTTGACTGGCTGGCACTTTCGGTGTGGGAGCAATCGTCCGACGTTCGTGATTTTTCGGGGTTTTTTTCAGTGGGCCCCCCAGGTGCAGCTGGTGGTAAACGTCGAAGCCCTGTTCGTCAGGGAAAGCCCGGAGCCCCGATGTCTGTGGTGCTGTAGATGCGCTGCCAATGGCCGGTGAGGAGCAGCAAGAGCTTGAGTTGCTGGCACTTTCGGTGTGGGAGCAATCGTCCAACATTCGTGGTTTTTAGGGGTTTTTTTCCAATGGGCGCCCAGGTGCAGGTGGTGGTAAACGTCGAAGCCCTGTTCGTCAGGGAAAGCCCGGAGCCCCGATGTCTGTGGTGCTGTAGATTCACTGCCAATGGCCGGTGAGGAGCAGCAAGAGCTTGACTGGCTGGCACTTTCGGTGTGGGAGCAATAGTCCGACGATCGTGATTTTTCTGGGTTTTTTTGAAGTGGGCGCCCAGGTGCAGCTGGTGGTAAACGTCGAAGCCCTGTTCGTCAGGGAAAGCCCGGAGCCCCGATGTCTGTGGTGCTGTAGATGCGTTGCCAATGGCCGGTGAGGAGCAGCAAGAGCTTGACTGGATGGCACTTGCGGTGTGGGAGCAATCGTCCGACGTTCGTGATTTTTCGGGTTTTTTTGGAGTGGGCGCCCAGGTGCAGGTGGTGGTAAACGTCGAAGCCCTGTTCGTCAGGGAAAGCCCGGAGCCCCGATGTCTGTGGTGCTGTAGATGCGCTGCCAATGGCCGGTGAGGAGCAGCAAGAGATTGACTGGCTGGTACTTTCGGTGTGGGAGCAATCGTCCGACGTTCGTGATTTTTCGGGTATTTTTCCAGTGGGCGCCCAGGTGCAGGTGATGTTAAATATCGAAGCCCTGTTCGTCAGGGAAAGCCCGGAGCCCCGATGTCTGTGGTGCTGTAGATGCACTGCCAATGGCCGGTGAGGAGCAGCAAGAGCTTGAGTTGCTGGCACTTTCGGTGTGGCAGCAATCGTCCAACATTCGTGATTTTTCTTGGGTTTTTTTTCAATGGGCGCCCAGGTGCAGGTGGTGGTAAACGTCGAAGCCCTGTTCGTCAGGGAAAGCCCGGAGCCCCGATGTCTGTGGTGCTGTAGATGCGCTGCCAATGGCCGGTGAGGAGCAGCAAGAGATTGACTGGCTGGTACTTTCGGTGTGGGAGCAATCGTCCGATGTTCGTGATTTTTCGGGGTTATTTTGGAGTGGGCGACCAGGTGCAGCTGGTGGTAAAAGTCGAAGCCCTGTTGGTCAGGGAAAGCCCGGAGCCCCGATGTCTGTGGTGCTGTAGATGCGCTGCCAATGGCAGGTGAGGAGCAGCAAGAGCTTGTCTGGCTGGCACTTTCGGTGTGGGAGCAATTGTCCGACGTTCATGATTTTTTGGGGTTTTTTCCAGTGGGCCCCCCAGGTGCAGCTGGTGGTAAACGTCGAAGCCCTGTTCGTCAGGGAAAGCCCGGAGCCCCGATGTCTGTGGTGCTGTAGATGCGCTGCCAATGGCCGGTGATGAGCAGCAAGAGCTTGACTGGCTGGCACTTTCGGTGTGGGAGCAATCGTCTGACGTTCGTGATTTTTCGGGTATTTTTCCAGTGGGCGCCCAGGTGCAGCAGGTGTTAAATATCGAAGCCCTGTTGGTCAGGGAAAGCCCAGAGCCCCGATGTCTGTGGTGCTGTAGATGCGCTGCGAATGGCCGGTGATGAGCAGCAAGAACTTGAGTTGCTGGCACTTTTGGTGTGGGAGCAATCGTCCAACATTCGTGGTTTTTCTTGGGTTTTTTTCCAATGGGCGCCCAGGTGCAGGTGGTGGTAAACGTAGAAGCCCTGTTCGTCAGGGAAAGCCCGGAGCCCCGATATTGTGGTGCTGTAGATGCGCTGCCAATGGCCGGTGAGGAGCAGCAGGAGCTTGACTGGATGGCTCTTGCGGTGTGGGAGCAATCGTCCGACGTTCGTGATTTTTCGGGTTTTTTTGGAGTGGACTCCCAGGCACAGGTGGTGGTAAACGTCGAAGCCCTGTTGGTCAGGGAAAGCCCGGAGCCCCGATGTCTGTGGTGCTGTAGATGCGCTGCCAATGGCCGGTGAGGAGCAGCAAGAGCTTGACTGGCTGGCACTTTCGGTGTGGGAGCAATCGTCCGACGTTCGTGATTTTTCGGGTAATTTTCCAGTGGGCGCCCAGGTGCAGCAGGTGTTAAATATCGAAGCCCTGTTGGTCAGGGAAAGCCCGGAGCCCCGATATCGTGGTGCTGTAGATGCGCTGCCAATGGCCGGTGAGGAGCAGCAAGAGCTTGACTGGCTGGCACTTTCGGTGTGGGAGCAATCGTCCGACGATCGTGATTTTTTGGGGTTTTTTTCAGTGGGCGCCCAGGTGCAGCTGGTGGTAAACGTCGAAGCCCTGTTCGTCAGGGAAAGCCCGGAGCCCCGATGTCTGTGGTGCTGTAGATGCGCTGCCAATGGCCGGTGAGGAGCAGCAAGAGCTTGACTGGATGGCAATTTTTGTGTGGGAGCAATCGTCCAACATTCGTGGTTTTTAGGGGTTTTTTTCCAATGGGCGCCCAGGCACAGGTGGTGGTAAACGTCGAAGCCCTGTTCGTCAGGGAAAGCCCGGAGCCCCGATGTCTGTGGTGCTGTAGATTCACTGCCAATGGCCGGTGAGGAGCAGCAAGAGCTTGACTGGCTGGCACTTTCGGTGTGGGAGCAATCGTCCGACGTTCGTGATTTTTCTGGGTTTTTTTGAAGTGGGCGCCCAGGTGCAGCTGGTGGTAAACGTCGAAGCCCTGTTCGTCAGGGAAAGCCCGGAGCCCCGATGTCTGTGGTGCTGTAGATGCGCTGCCAATGGCCGGTGAGGAGCAGCAAGAGCTTGACTGGATGGCACTTGCGGTGTGGGAGCAATCGTCCGACGTTCGTGATTTTTCGGGTTTTTTTGGAGTGGGCGACCAGGTGCAGCTGGTGGTAAAAGTCGAAGCCCTGTTGGTCAGGGAAAGCCCGGAGCCCCGATGTCTGTGGTGCTGTAGATGCGCTGCCAATGGCAGGTGAGGAGCAGCAAGAGCTTGTCTGGCTGGCACTTTCGGTGTGGGAGCAATTGTCCGACGTTCATGATTTTTTGGGGTTTTTTCCAGTGGGCCCCCCAGGTGCAGCTGGTGGTAAACGTCGAAGCCCTGTTCGTCAGGGAAAGCCCGGAGCCCCGATGTCTGTGGTGCTGTAGATGCGCTGCCAATGGCCGGTGATGAGCAGCAAGAGCTTGACTGGCTGGCACTTTCGGTGTGGGAGCAATCGTCTGACGTTCGTGATTTTTCGGGTATTTTTCCAGTGGGCGCCCAGGTGCAGCAGGTGTTAAATATCGAAGCCCTGTTGGTCAGGGAAAGCCCGGAGCCCCGATGTCTGTGGTGCTGTAGATGCGCTGCCAATGGCCGGTGATGAGCAGCAAGAACTTGAGTTGCTGGCACTTTTGGTGTGGGAGCAGTCGTCCAACATTCGTGGTTTTTCTTGGGTTTTTTTCCAATGGGCGCCCAGGCACAGGTGGTGGTAAACGTAGAAGCCCTGTTCGTCAGGGAAAGCCCGGAGCCCCGATATTGTGGTGCTGTAGATGCGCTGCCAATGGCCGGTGAGGAGCAGCAGGAGCTTGACTGGATGGCTCTTGCGGTGTGGGAGCAATCGTCCGACGTTCGTGATTTTTCGGGTTTTTTTGGAGTGGACTCCCAGGCACAGGTGGTGGTAAACGTCGAAGCCCTGTTGGTCAGGGAAAGCCCGGAGCCCCGATGTCTGTGGTGCTGTAGATGCGCTGCCAATGGCCGGTGAGGAGCAGCAAGAGCTTGACTGGCTGGCACTTTCGGTGTGGGAGCAATCGTCCGACGTTCGTGATTTTTCGGGTATTTTTCCAGTGGGCGCCCAGGTGCAGCAGGTGTTAAATATCGAAGCCCTGTTTGTCAGGGAAAGCCCGGAGCCCCGATATCGTGGTGCTGTAGATGCGCTGCCAATGGCCGGTGAGGAGCAGCAAGAGCTTGACTGGCTGGCACTTTCGGTGTGGGAGCAATCGTCCGACGATCGTGATTTTTTGGGGTTTTTTTCAGTGGGCGCCCAGGCGCAGCTGGTGGTAACCGTCGAAGCCCTGTTGGTCAGGGAAAGCCCGGAGCCCCGATGTCTGTGGTGCTGCAGATGCGCTGCCAATGGCTGGTGAGGACCAGCAAGAGCTTGACTGGATGGCAATTTTTGTGTGGAAGCAATCGTCCGACGTTCGTGATTTTTTGGGCTTTTTTTCCAATGGGCGCTCAGGTGCAGCAGGTGTTAAATATCGAAGCCCTGTTTGTCAGGGAAAGCCCGGAGCCCCGATATCGTGGTGCTGTAGATGCGCTGCCAATGGCCGGTGAGGAGCAGCAAGAGCTTGAGTTGCTGGCACTTTCGGTGTGGGAGCAATCGTCCAACATTCGTGGTTTTTAGGGGTTTTTTTGAAGTGGGCGTCCAGGTGCAGCTGGTGGTAAACGTCGAAGCCCTGTTCGTCAGGGAAAGCCCGGAGCCCCGATGTCTGTGGTGCTGTAGATGCGCTGCCAATGGCCGGTGAGGAGCAGCAAGAGCTTGACTGGATGGCACTTGCGGTGTGGGAGCAATCGTCCGACGTTCATGATTTTTCGGGTTTTTTTGGAGTGGACTCCCAGGCACAGGTGGTGGTAAACGTCGAAGCCCTGTTCGTCAGGGAAAGCCCGGAGCCCCGATGTCTGTGGTGCTGTAGATGCGCTGCCAATGGCCGGTGATGAGCAGCAAGAGCTTGACTGGCTGGCATTTTCGGTGTGGGAGCAATCGTCCGACGTTCGTGATTTTTCGGGTATTTTTCCAGTGGGCGCCCAGGTGCAGCAGGTGTTAAATATCGAAGCCCTGTTTGTCAGGGAAAGCCCGGAGCCCCGATGTCTGTGGTGCTGTAGATGCGCTGCCAATGGCCGGTGAGGAGCAGCAAGAGCTTGAGTTGCTGGCACTTTCGGTGCGGCAGCAATCGTCCAACATTCGTGATTTTTCTTGGGTTTTTTTTCAATGGGCGCCCAGGTGCAGGTGGTGGTAAACGTCGAAGCCCTGTTCGTCAGGGAAAGCCCGGAGCCCCGATGTCTGTGGTGCTGTAGATGCGCTGCCAATGGCCGGTGATGAGCAGCAAGAGATTGACTGGCTGGCTCTTTCGGTGTGGGAGCAATCGTCCGACGTTCGTGATTTTTCGGGGTTTTTTTTCAGTGGGCGCCCAGGTGCAGGTGGTGGTAAACGTCGAAGCCCTGTTCGTCAGGGAAAGCCCGGAGCCCCGATGTCTGTGGTGCTGTAGATGCGCTGCCAATGGCCGGTGAGGAGCAGCAAGAGCTTGACTGGATGGCACTTGCGGTGTGGGAGCAATCGTCCGACGTTCGTGATTTTTCGGGGTTTTTTTCAGTGGGCCCCCCAAGTGCAGCTGGTGGTAAACGTCGAAGCCCTGTTTCTCAGGGAAAGCCCGGAGCCCCGATGTCTGTGGTGCTGTAGATGCGCTGCCAATGGCCGGTGATGAGCAGCAAGAGCTTGACTGGCTGGCACTTTCGGTGTGGGAGCAATCCTCCGACGTTCGTGATTTTTCGGGTATTTTTCCAGTGGGCGCCCAGGTGCTGCAGGTGTTAAATATCGAAGCCCTGTTCGTCAGAGAAAGCCCGGAGCCCCGATGTCTGTGGTGCTGTAGATGCACTGCCAATGGCCGGTGAGGAGCAGCAAGAGCTTGAGTTGCTGGCACTTTCGGTGTGGCAGCAATCGTCCAACATTCGTGATTTTTCTTGGGTTTTTTTTCAATAGGCGCCCAGGTGCAGGTGGTGGTAAACTTCGAAGCCCTGTTCGTCAGGGAAAGCCCGGAGCCCCGATGTCTGTGGTGCTGTAGATGCGCTGCCAATGGCCGCTGAGGAGCAGCAAGAGATTGACTGGCTGGCACTTTCGGTGTGGGAGCAATCGTCCGACGTTCGTGATTTTTCGGGGTTATTTGGAGTGGGCGACCAGGTGCAGCTGGTGGTAAACATCGAAGCCCTGTTCGTCAGGGAAAGCCCGGAGCCCCGATGTCTGTGGTGCTGTAGATGCGCTGCCAATGGCCGGTGATGAGCAGCAAGAGCTTGAGTTGCTGGCACTTTCGGTGTGGGAGCAATCGTCCAACGTTCGTGATTTTTCTTCGTTTTTTTTCCAATGGGCGCCCAGGTGCAGGTGGTGGTAAACGTCGAAGCCCTGTTCGTCAGGGAAAGCCCGGAGCCCCGATGTCTGTGGTGCTGTAGATGCGCTGCCAATGGCCGGTGAGGAGCAGCAAGAGCTTGTCTGGCTGGCACTTTCGGTGTGGGAGCAGTCGTCCGATGTTTGTGATTTTTCGGGGTTATTTTGGAGTGGGCGACCAGGTGCAGCTGGTGGTAAAAGTCGAAGCCCTATTGGTCAGGGAAAGCCCGGAGCCCCGATGTCTGTGGTGCTGTAGATGCGCTGCCAATGGCCGGTGAGGAGCAGCAAGAGCTTGTCTGGCTGGCACTTTCGGTGTGGGAGCAATTGTCCGACGTTCGTGATTTTTTGGGGTTTTTTTCAGTGGGCCCCCCAGGTGCAGCTGGTGGTAAACGTCGAAGCCCTGTTCGTCAGGGAAAGCCCGGAGCCCCGATGTCTGTGGTGCTGTAGATGCGCTGCCAATGGCCGGTGATGAGCAGCAAGAGCTTGACTGGCTGGCACTTTCGGTGTGGGAGCAATCATCCGACGTTCGTGATTTTTCGGGTATTTTTCCAGTGGGCGCCCAGGTGCAGCAGGTGTTAAATATCGAAGCCCTGTTCGTCAGGGAAAGCCCGGAGCCCCGATGTCTGTGGTGCTGTAGATGCGCTGCCAATGGCCGGTGAGGAGCAGCAAGAGCTTGACTGGCTGGCTCTTTCGGTGTGGGAGCAATCGTCTGACGTTCGTGATTTTTCGGGGTTTTTTTCCAATGGGCGCCCAGGTGCAGCTGGTGGTAAACGTCGAAGCCCTGTTCGTCAGGGAAAGCCCGGAGCCCCGATGTCTGTGGTGCTGTAGATGCGCTGCCAATGACCGGTGAGGAGCAGCAAGAGCTTGACTGGATGGCACTTGCGGTCTGGGAGCAATCGTCCGACGTTCGTGATTTTTCGGGTTTTTTTGGAGTGGACTCCCAGGCACAGGTGGTGGTAAACGTCGAAGCCCTGTTCGTCAGGGAAAGCCCGGAGCCCCGATGTCTGTGGTGCTGTAGATGCGCTGCCAATGGCCGGTGAGGGGCAGCAAGAGCTTGACTGGCTGGCTCTTTCGGTGTGGGAGCAATCGTCCGACGTTCGTGATTTTTCGGGGTTTTTTTGGAGTGGGCGCCCAGGTGCAGGTGGTGGTAAACGTCGAAGCCCTGTTCGTCAGGGAAAGCCCGGAGCCCCGATGTCTGTGGTGCTGTAGATGCGCTGCCAATGGCCGGTGAGGAGCAGCAAGAGATTGACTGGCTGGCACTTTCGGTGTGGGAGCAATCGTCCGATGTTTGTGATTTTTCGGGGTTATTTTGGAGTGGGCGACCAGGTGCAGCTGGTGGTAAAAGTCGAAGCCCTGTTCGTCAGGGAAAGCCCGGAGCCCCGATGTCTGTGGTGCTGTAGATGCGCTGCCAATGGCAGGTGAGGAGCAGCAAGAGCTTGTCTGGCTGGCACTTTCGGTGTGGGAGCAATTGTCCGACGTTCGTGATTTTTTGGGGTTTTTTTCAGTGGGCCCCCCAGGTGCAGCTGGTGGTAAACGTCGAAGCCCTGTTCGTCAGGGAAATCCCAGAGCCCCGATGTCTGTGGTGCTGTAGATGCGCTGCCAATGGCCGGTGAGGAGCAGCAAGAGCTTGACTGGCTGGCTCTTTCGGTGTGGGAGCAATCATCCGACGTTCGTGATTTTTCGGGGTTTTTTTGAAGTGGGCGCCCAGGTGCAGCAGGTGTTAAATATCGAAGCCCTGTTCGTCAGGGAAAGCCCGGAGCCCCGATGTCTGTGGTGCTGTAGATGCGCTGCCAATGGCCGGTGAGGAGCAGCAAGAGCTTGACTGGATGGCACTTTCGGTGTGGGAGCAATCGTCCGACGTTCGTGATTTTTTGGGGTTTTTCTCCAGTGGGCGCCCAGGTACAGCTGGTGGTAAACGTCGAAGCCCTGTTTGTCAGGGAAAGCCCGGAGCCCCGATGTCTGTGGTGCTGTAGATGCGCTGCCAATGGCCGGTGAGGAGCAGCAAGAGCTTGACTGGCTGGCACTTTCGGTGTGGGAGCAATCGTCCGACGTTCGTGATTTTTTGGGGTTTTTTTCAGTGGGCGCCCAGGTGCAGCTGGTGGTAAACGTCGAAGCCCTGTTCGTCAGGGAAAGCCCGGAGCCCCGATGTCTGTGGTGCTGTAGATGCGCTGCCAATGGCCGGTGAGGAGCAGCAAGAGCTTGACTGGATGGCACTTGCGGTCTGGGAGCAATCGTCCGACGTTCGTGATTTTTCGGGTTTTTTTGGAGTGGACTCCCAGGCACAGGTGGTGGTAAACGTCGAAGCCCTGTTCGTTAGGGAAAGCCCGGAGCCCCGATGTCTGTGGTGCTGTAGATGCGCTGCCAATGGCCGGTGAGGAGCAGCAAGAGCTTGAGTTGCTGGCACTTTCGGTGTGGCAGCAATCGTCCAACATTCGTGATTTTTCTTGGGTTTTTTTTCAATGGGCGCCCAGGTGCAGGTGGTGGTAAACGTCGAAGCCCTGTTCGTCAGGGAAAGCCCGGAGCCCCGATGTCTGTGGTGCTGTAGATGCGCTGCCAATGGCCGGTGAGGAGCAGCAAGAGCTTGACTGGCTGGCTCTTTCGGTGTGGGAGCAATCGTCCGACGTTCGTGATTTTTCGGGGTTTTTTTGAAGTGGGCGCCCAGGTGCAGGTGGTGGTAAACGTCGAAGCCCTGTTCGTCAGGGAAAGCCCGGAGCCCCGATGTCTGTGGTGCTGTAGATGCGCTGCCAATGGCCGGGGAGGAGCAGCAAGAGCTTGACTGGCTGGCACTTTCAGTGTGGGAGCAATCGTCCGACGTTCGTGATTTTTCGGTGTTTTTTTGGAGTGGGCGCCCAGGTGCAGCTGGTGGTAAACGTCGAAGCCCTGTTCGTCAGGGAAAGCCCGGAGCCCCGATGTCTGTGGTGCTGTAGATGCGCTGCCAATGGCCGGGGAGGAGCAGCAAGAGCTTGACTGGCTGGCACTTTCGGTGTGGGAGCAATCGTCCGACGTTCGTGATTTTTTGGGGTTTTTTTGGAGTGGGCGCCCAGGTGAAGCTGGTGGTAAACGTCGAAGCCCTGTTCGTCAGGGAAAGCCCGGAGCCCCGATGTCTGTGGTGCTGTAGATGCGCTGCCAATGGCCGGTGATGAGCAGCAAGAGCTTGACTGGCTGGCACTTTTTGTGTGGAAGCAATCGTCCGACGTTCGTGACTTTTCGGGGTTTTTTTCAAATGGGCGCCCAGGTGCAGGTGGTGGTAAAGGTCGAAGACCTGTTAGTCAGGGAAAGCCCGGAGCCCCAATGTCTGTGGTGCTGTAGATGCGCTGCCAATGGCCGGTGATGAGCAGCAAGAGCTTGACTGGCTGGCACTTTCGGTGTGGGAGCAATCGTCCGACGATCGTGATTTTTCGGGGTTTTTTTCCAATGGGCGCCCAGGTGCAGCTGGTGGTAAACGTCGAAGCCCTGTTCGTCAGGGAAAGCCCGGAGCCCCGATGTCTGTGGTGCTGTAGATGCGCTGCCAATGGCCGGTGAGGAGCAGCAAGAGCTTGACTGGATGGCACTTGCGGTGTGGGAGCAATCGTCCGACGTTCGTGATTTTTCGGGTTTTTTTGGAGTGGACTCCCAGGCACAGGTGGTGGTAAACGTCGAAGCCCTGTTCGTCAGGGAAAGCCCGGAGCCCCGATGTCTGTGGTGCTGTAGATGTGCTGCCAATGGCCGGTGAGGGGCAGCAAGAGCTTGACTGGCTGGCTCTTTCGGTGTGGGAGCAATCGTCCGACGTTCGTGATTTTTCGGGGTTTTTTTTGGAGTGGGCGCCCAGGTGCAGGTGGTGGTAAACGTCGAAGCCCTGTTCGTCAGGGAAAGCCCGGAGCCCCGATGTCTGTTGTGCTGTAGATGCGCTGCCAATGGCCAGTGAGGAGCAGCAAGAGCTTGACTGGCTGGCACTTTCGGTGTGGGAGCAATCGTCCGACGTTCGTGATTTTTCGGTGTTTTTTTGGAGTGGGCGCCCAGGTACAGCTGGTGGTAAACGTCGAAGCCCTGTTAGTCAGGGAAAGCCCGGAGCCCCGATGTCTGTGGTGCTGTAGATGCGCTGCCAATGGTCGGTGAGGAGCAGCAAGAGCTTGACTGGCTGGCACTTTCGGTGTGGGAGCAATCGTTCGACGTTCGTGATTTTTTGGGGTTTTTTTCAGTGGGCGCCCAGGTGCAGCTGGTGGTAAACGTCGAAGCCCTGTTCGTCAGGGAAAGCCCGGAGCCCCGATGTCTGTGGTGCTGTAGATGCGCTGCCAATGGCTGATGTGGACCAGCAAGAGCTTGACTGGCTGGCACTTTTTGTGTGGAAGCAATCGTCCGACGTTCGTGATTTTTCGGGGTTTTTGTCAAATGGGCGCCCAGGTGCAGGTGGTGGTAAAGGTCGAAGCCCTGTTAGTCAGGGAAAGCCCGGAGCCCAAATGTCTGTGGTGCAGTAGATGCGCTGCCAATGGCCGGTGAGGAGCAGCAAGAGCTTGACTGGCTGGCACATTCGGTGTGGGAGCAATCGTCCGACGATCGTGATTTTTCTGGGTTTTTTTGAAGTGGGCGGACAGGTGCAGCTGGTGGTAAACGTCGAAGCCCTGTTCGTCAGGGAAAGCCCGGAGCCCCGATGTCTGTGGTGCTGTAGATGCGCTGCCAATGGCCGGTGAGGAGCAGCAAGAGCTTGACTGGATGGCACTTTCGGTGTGGGAGCAATCGTCTGACGTTCGTGATTTTTCGGGTTTTTTTGGAGTGGACTCCCAGGCACAGGTGGTGGTAAACGTCGAAGCCCTGTTCGTCAGGGAAAGCCCGGAGCCCCGATGTCTGTGGTGCTGTAGATGCTCTGCCAATGGCTGGTGTGGACCAGCAAGAGCTTGACTGGCTGGCACTTTTTGTGTGGAAGGAATCGTCCGACGTTCGTGATTTTTCGGGGTTTTTTTCAAATGGGCGCCCAGGTGCAGGTGGTGGTAAAGGTCGAAGACCTGTTAGTCAGGGAAAGCCCGGAGCCCCAATGTCTGTGGTGCTGTAGATGCGCTGCCAATGGCCGGTGAGGAGCAGCAAGAGCTTGACTGGCTGGCACTTTCGGTGTGGGAGCAATCGTCCGACGATCGTGATTTTTCGGGGTTTTTTTCCAATGGGCGCCCAGGTGCAGCTGGTGGTAAACGTCGAAGCCCTGTTCGTCAGGGAAAGCCCGGAGCCCCGATGTCTGTGGTGCTGTAGATGCGCTGCCAATGGCCGGTGAGGAGCAGCAAGAGCTTGACTGGATGGCACTTGCGGTCTGGGAGCAATCGTCCGACGTTCGTGATTTTTCGGGTTTTTTTGGAGTGGACTCCCAGGCACAGGTGGTGGTAAACGTCGAAGCCCTGTTCGTCAGGGAAAGCCCGGAGCCCCGATGTCTGTGGTGCTGTAGATGCGCTGCCAATGGCCGGTGAGGGGCAGCAAGAGCTTGACTGGCTGGCTCTTTCGGTGTGGGAGCAATCGTCCGACGTTCATGATTTTTCGGGGTTTTTTTTGGAGTGGGCGCCCAGGTGCAGGTGGTGGTAAACGTCGAAGCCCTGTTCGTCAGGGAAAGCCCGGAGCCCCGATGTCTGTGGTGCTGTAGATGCGCTGCCAATGGCCAGTGAGGAGCAGCAAGCGCTTGACTGGCTGGCACTTTCGGTGTGGGAGCAATCGTCCGACGTCCGTTTTTTTTCGGGGTTTTTTTGGAGTGGGCGCCCAGGTGCAGGTGGTGGTAAACGTCGAAGCCCTGTTTGTCAGGGAAAGCCCGGAGCCCCGATGTCTGTGGTGCTGTAGATGCGCTGCCAATGGCCGGTGAGGAGCAGCAAGAGCTTGACTGGCTGGCACTTTCGGTGTGGGAGCAATCGTCCGACGTTCGTGATTTTTTGGGGTTTTTTTCAGTGGGCGCCCAGGTGCAGCTGGTGGTAAACGTCGAAGCCCTGTTCGTCAGGGAAAGCCCGGAGCCCCGATGTCTGTGGTGCTGTAGATGCGCTGCCAATGGCCGGTGAGGAGCAGCAAGAGCTTGACTGGCTGGCACTTTCGGTGTGGGAGCAATCGTCCGACGATCGTGATTTTTTGGGGTTTTTTTCCAATGGGCGCCCAGGTGCAGCTGGTGGTAAACGTCGAAGCCCTGTTCGTCAGGGAAAGCCCGGAGCCCCGATGTCTGTGGTGCTGTAGATGCGCTGCCAATGGCCGGTGAGGAGCAGCAAGAGCTTGACTGGATGGCACTTGCGGTCTGGGAGCAATCGTCTGACGTTCGTGATTTTTCGGGTTTTTTTGGAGTGGACTCCCAGGCACAGGTGGTGGTAAACGTCGAAGCCCTGTTCGTCAGGGAAAGCCCGGAGCCCTGATGTCTGTGGTGCTGTAGATGCGCTGCCAATGGCCGGTGAGGAGCAGCAAGAGCTTGACTGGCTGGCTCTTTCGGTGTGGGAGCAATCGTCCGAAGTTCGTGATTTTTCGGGGTTTTTTTGGAGTGGGCGGCCAGGTGCAGGTAGTGGTAAACGTCAAAGCCCTGTTCGTCAGGGAAAGCCCGGAGCCCCGATGTCTGTGGTGCTGTAGATGCGCTGCCAATGGCCGGTGAGGAGCAGCAAGAGCTTGACTGGATGGCACTTTCCGTGTGGGAGCAATCGTCCGACGTTCGTGATTTTTCGGGGTTTTTGTCAAATGGGCGCCCAGGTGCAGGTGGTGGTAAAGGTCGAAGCCCTGTTAGTCAGGGAAAGCCCGGAGCCCAAATGTCTGTGGTGCTGTAGATGCGCTGCCAATGGCTGATGTGGACCAGCAAGAGCTTGACTGGCTGGCACTTTTTGTGTGGAAGCAATCGTCCGACGTTCGTGATTTTTCGGGGTTTTTGTCAAATGGGCGCCCAGGTGCAGGTGGTGGTAAAGGTCGAAGCCCTGTTAGTCAGGGAAAGCCCGGAGCCCAAATGTCTGTGGTGCAGTAGATGCGCTGCCAATGGCCGGTGAGGAGCAGCAAGAGCTTGACTGGCTGGCACATTCGGTGTGGGAGCAATCGTCCGACGATCGTGATTTTTCTGGGTTTTTTTGAAGTGGGCGGACAGGTGCAGCTGGTGGTAAACGTCGAAGCCCTGTTCGTCAGGGAAAGCCCGGAGCCCCGATGTCTGTGGTGCTGTAGATGCGCTGCCAATGGCCGGTGAGGAGCAGCAAGAGCTTGACTGGATGGCACTTTCGGTGTGGGAGCAATCGTCTGACGTTCGTGATTTTTCGGGTTTTTTTGGAGTGGACTCCCAGGCACAGGTGGTGGTAAACGTCGAAGCCCTGTTCGTCAGGGAAAGCCCGGAGCCCCGATGTCTGTGGTGCTGTAGATGCTCTGCCAATGGCTGGTGTGGACCAGCAAGAGCTTGACTGGCTGGCACTTTTTGTGTGGAAGGAATCGTCCGACGTTCGTGATTTTTCGGGGTTTTTTTCAAATGGGCGCCCAGGTGCAGGTGGTGGTAAAGGTCGAAGACCTGTTAGTCAGGGAAAGCCCGGAGCCCCAATGTCTGTGGTGCTGTAGATGCGCTGCCAATGGCCGGTGATGAGCAGCAAGAGCTTGACTGGCTGGCACTTTCGGTGTGGGAGCAATCGTCCGACGATCGTGATTTTTCGGGGTTTTTTTCCAATGGGCGCCCAGGTGCAGCTGGTGGTAAACGTCGAAGCCCTGTTCGTCAGGGAAAGCCCGGAGCCCCGATGTCTGTGGTGCTGTAGATGCGCTGCCAATGGCCGGTGAGGAGCAGCAAGAGCTTGACTGGATGGCACTTGCGGTCTGGGAGCAATCGTCCGACGTTCGTGATTTTTCGGGTTTTTTTGGAGTGGACTCCCAGGCACAGGTGGTGGTAAACGTCGAAGCCCTGTTCGTCAGGGAAAGCCCGGAGCCCCGATGTCTGTGGTGCTGTAGATGCGCTGCCAATGGCCGGTGAGGGGCAGCAAGAGCTTGACTGGCTGGCTCTTTCGGTGTGGGAGCAATCGTCCGACGTTCATGATTTTTCGGGGTTTTTTTTGGAGTGGGCGCCCAGGTGCAGGTGGTGGTAAACGTCGAAGCCCTGTTCGTCAGGGAAAGCCCGGAGCCCCGATGTCTGTGGTGCTGTAGATGCGCTGCCAATGGCCAGTGAGGAGCAGCAAGCGCTTGACTGGCTGGCACTTTCGGTGTGGGAGCAATCGTCCGACGTCCGTTTTTTTTCGGGGTTTTTTTGGAGTGGGCGCCCAGGTGCAGGTGGTGGTAAACGTCGAAGCCCTGTTTGTCAGGGAAAGCCCGGAGCCCCGATGTCTGTGGTGCTGTAGATGCGCTGCCAATGGCCGGTGAGGAGCAGCAAGAGCTTGACTGGCTGGCACTTTCGGTGTGGGAGCAATCGTCCGACGTTCGTGATTTTTTGGGGTTTTTTTCAGTGGGCGCCCAGGTGCAGCTGGTGGTAAACGTCGAAGCCCTGTTCGTCAGGGAAAGCCCGGAGCCCCGATGTCTGTGGTGCTGTAGATGCGCTGCCAATGGCCGGTGAGGAGCAGCAAGAGCTTGACTGGCTGGCACTTTCGGTGTGGGAGCAATCGTCCGACGATCGTGATTTTTTGGGGTTTTTTTCCAATGGGCGCCCAGGTGCAGCTGGTGGTAAACGTCGAAGCCCTGTTCGTCAGGGAAAGCCCGGAGCCCCGATGTCTGTGGTGCTGTAGATGCGCTGCCAATGGCCGGTGAGGAGCAGCAAGAGCTTGACTGGATGGCACTTGCGGTCTGGGAGCAATCGTCTGACGTTCGTGATTTTTCGGGTTTTTTTGGAGTGGACTCCCAGGCACAGGTGGTGGTAAACGTCGAAGCCCTGTTCGTCAGGGAAAGCCCGGAGCCCTGATGTCTGTGGTGCTGTAGATGCGCTGCCAATGGCCGGTGAGGAGCAGCAAGAGCTTGACTGGCTGGCTCTTTCGGTGTGGGAGCAATCGTCCGAAGTTCGTGATTTTTCGGGGTTTTTTTGGAGTGGGCGGCCAGGTGCAGGTAGTGGTAAACGTCAAAGCCCTGTTCGTCAGGGAAAGCCCGGAGCCCCGATGTCTGTGGTGCTGTAGATGCGCTGCCAATGGCCGGTGAGGAGCAGCAAGAGCTTGACTGGATGGCACTTTCGGTGTGGGAGCAATTGTCCGACGTTCGTGATTTTTCAATGTTTTTTTTGGAGTGGGCGCCCAGGCGCAGCTGGTGGTAAACGTCGAAGCCCTGTTTGTCAGGGAAAGCCCGGAGCCCCGATGTCTGTGGTGCTGTAGATGCGCTGCCAATGGCCGGTGAGGAGCAGCAAGAGCTTGACTGGCTGGCACATTCGGTGTAAGAGCAATCGTCCGACGATCGTGATTTTTCTGGGTTTTTTTGAAGTGGGCGGACAAGTGCAGCTGGTGGTAAACGTCGAAGCCCTGTTCGTCAGGGAAAGCCCGGAGCCCCGATGTCTGTGGTGCTGTAGATGCGCTGCCAATGGCTGGTTTGGACCAGCAAGAGCTTGACTGGCTGGCACTTTTTGTGTGGAAGCAATCGTCCGACGTTCGTGATTTTTCGGGGTTTTTTTCAAATGGGCGCCCAGGTGCAGGTGGTGGTAAAGGTCGAAGACCTGTTCGTCAGGGAAAGCCCGGAGCCCCAATGTCTGTGGTGCTGTAGATGCGCTGCCAATGGCCGGTGATGAGCAGCAAGAGCTTGACTGGCTGGCACTCTCGGTGTGGGAGCAATCGTCCGGCGATCGTGATTTTTCGGGGTTTTTTTCCAATGGGCGCCCAGGTGCAGCTGGTGGTAAACGTCGAAGCCCTGTTCGTCAGGGAAAGCCCGGAGCCCCGATGTCTGTGGTGCTGTAGATGCGCTGCCAATGGCCGGTGAGGAGCAGCAAGAGCTTGACTGGATGGCACTTGCGGTCTGGGAGCAATCGTCCGACGTTCGTGATTTTTCGGGTTTTTTTGGAGTGGACTCCCAGGCACAGGTGGTGGTAAACGTCGAAGCCCTGTTCGTCAGGGAAAGCCCGGAGCCCCGATGTCTGTGGTGCTGTAGATGCGCTGCCAATGGCCGGTGAGGAGCAGCAAGAGCTTGACTGGCTGGCACTTTCGGTGTGGGAGCAATCGTCCGACGTTCGTGATTTTTTGGGGTTTTTTTCAGTGGGCGCCCAGGTGCAGCTGGTGGTAAACGTCGAAGCCCTGTTCGTCAGGGAAAGCCCGGAGCCCCGATGTCTGTGGTGCTGTAGATGCGCTGCCAATGGCTGGTGTGGACCAGCAAGAGCTTGACTGGCTGGCACTTTTTGTGTGGAAGCAATCGTCCGACGTTCGTGATTTTTCGGGGTTTTTGTCAAATGGGCGCCCAGGTGCAGGTGGTGGTAATGGTCGAAGCCCTGTTAGTCAGGGAAAGCCCGGAGCCCCAATGTCTGTGGTGCAGTAGATGCGCTGCCAATGGCCGGTGATGAGCAGCAAGAGCTTGACTGGCTGGCACTTTCGGTGTGGGAGCAATCGTCCGACGATCGTGATTTTTCAGGGTTTTTTCCCAATGGGCGCCCAGGTGCAGCTGGTGGTAAACGTCGAAGCCCTGTTCGTCAGGGAAAGCCCGGAGCCCCGATGTCTGTGGTGCTGTAGATGCGCTGCCAATGGCCGGTGAGGAGCAGCAAGAGCTTGACTGGATGGCACTTGCGGTCTGGGAGCAATCGTCCGACGTTCGTGATTTTTCGGGTTTTTTTGGAGTGGACTCCCAGGCACAGGTGGTGGTAAACGTCGAAGCCCTGTTTGTCAGGGAAAGCCCGGAGCCCCGATGTCTGTGGTGCTGTAGATGCGCTGCCAATGGCCGGTGAGGAGCAGCAAGAGCTTGACTGGCTGGCTCTTTCGGTGTGGGAGCAATCGTCCGACATTCGTGATTTTTCGGGGTTTTTTTGGAGTGGGCGGCCAGGTGCAGGTGGTGGCAAAAGTCGAAGCCCTGTTCGTCAGGGAAAGCCCGGAGCCCCGATGTCTGTGGTGCTGTAGATGCGCTGCCAATGGTCGGTGAGGAGCAGCAAGAGCTTGACTGGCTGGCACATTCGGTGTGGAAGCAATCGTCCGACGATCGTGATTTTTCGGGGTTTTTTTGGAGTGGACTCCCAGGCACAGGCGGTGGTAAACATCGAAGCCCTGTTCGTCAGGGAAAGCCCGGAGCCCCGATGTCTGTGGTGCTGTAGATGCGCTGCCAATGGCTGGTGTGGACCAGCAAGAGCTTGACTGGCTGGCACTTTTTGTGTGGAAGCAATCGTCCGACGTTCGTGATTTTTCGGGGTTTTTTTCAAATGGGCGCCCAGGTGCAGGTGGTGGTAAAGGTCGAAGACCTGTTAGTCAGGGAAAGCCCGGAGCCCCGATGTCTGTGGTGCTGTAGATGCGCTGCCAATGGCCGCTGAGGAGCAGCAAGAGCTTGACTGGCTGGCACTTTCGGTGTGGGAGCAATCGTCCGACGATCGTGATTTTTCGGGGTTTTTTTCCAATGGGCGCCCAGGTGCAGCTGGTTGTAAACGTCGAAGCCCTGTTCGTCAGGGAAAGCCCGGAGCCCCGATGTCTGTGGTGCTGTAGATGCGCTGCCAATGGCCGGTGAGGAGCAGCAAGAGCTTGACTGGATGGCACTTTTGGTGTGGGAGCAATCGTCCGACGATCGTGATTTTTCGGGGTTTTTTTCCAATGGGCGCCCATGTGCAGCTGGTGGTAAACGTCGAAGCCCTGTTCGTCAGGGAAAGCCCGGAGCCCCGATGTCTGTGGTGCTGTAGATGCGCTGCCAATGGCCGGGGAGGAGCAGCAAGAGCTTGACTGGCTGGCACTTTCGGTGTGGGAGCAATCGTCCGACGATCGTGATTTTTCGGGGTTTTTTTCCAATGGGCGCCCAGGTGCAGCTGGTGGTAAACGTCGAAGCCCTGTTCGTCAGGGAAAGCCCGGAGCCCCGATGTCTGTGGTGCTGTAGATGCGCTGCCAATGGCCGGTGAGGAGCAGCAAGAGATTGACTGGCTGGCACTTTCGGTGTGGGAGCAATCGTCCGATGTTTGTGATTTTTCGGGGTTATTTTGGAGTGGGCGACCAGGTGCAGCTGGTGGTAAAAGTCGAAGCCCTGTTGGTCAGGGAAAGCCCGGAGCCCCGATGTCTGTGGTGCTGTAGATGCGCTGCCAATGGCTGGTGAGGAGCAGCAAGAGCTTGTCTGGCTGGCACTTTCGGTGTGGGAGCAATTGTCCGACGTTCGTGATTTTTTGGGGTTTTTTTCAGTGGGCCCCCCAGGTGCAGCTGGTGGTAAACGTCGAAGCCCTGTTCGTCAGGGAAATCCCGGAGCCCCGATGTCTGTGGTGCTGTAGATGCGCTGCCAATGGCCGGTGATGAGCAGCAAGAGCTTGACTGGCTGGCACTTTCGGTGTGGGAGCAATCATCCGACGTTCGTGATTTTTCGGGTATTTTTCCAGTGGGCGCCCAGGTGCAGCAGGTGTTAAATATCGAAGCCCTGTTCGTCAGGGAAAGCCCGGAGCCCCGATGTCTGTGGTGCTGTAGATGCGCTGCCAATGGCCGGTGAGGAGCAGCAAGAGCTTGACTGGCTGGCTCTTTCGGTGTGGGAGCAATCGTCTGACGTCAGTGATTTTTCGGGGTTTTTTTGGAGTGGGTGCCCAGGTGCAGGTGGTGGTAAACGTCGACGCCCTGTTCGTCAGGGAAAGCCCGGAGCCCCGATGTCTGTGGTGCTGTAGATGCGCTGCCAATGGCCGGTGAGGAGCAGCAAGAGCTTGACTGGATGGCACTTGCGGTGTGGGAGCAATCGTCCGACGTTCGTGATTTTTTGGGGTTTTTCTCCAGTGGGCGCCCAGGTACAGGTGGTGGTAAACGTCGAAGCCCTGTTTGTCAGGGAAAGCCCGGAGCCCCGATGTCTGTGGTGCTGTAGATGCGCTGCCAATGGCCGGTGAGGAGCAGCAAGAGCTTGACTGGCTGGCACTTTCGGTGTGGGAGCAATCGTCCGACGTTCGTGATTTTTTGGGGTTTTTTTCAGTGGGCGCCCAGGTGCAGCTGGTGGTAAACGTCGAAGCCCTGTTCGTCAGGGAAAGCCCGGAGCCCCGATGTCTGTGGTGCTGTAGATGCGCTGCCAATGGCCGTTGAGGAGCAGCAAGAGCTTGACTGGATGGCACTTGCGGTCTGGGAACAATCGTCCGACGTTCGTGATTTTTCGGGTTTTTTTGGAGTGGACTCCCAGGCACAGGTGGTGGTAAACGTCGAAGCCCTGTTCGTCAGGGAAAGCCCGGAGCCCCGATGTCTGTGGTGCTGTAGATGCGCTGACAATGGCCGGTGAGGAGCAGCAAGAGCTTGACTGGCTGGCACTTTTGGTGTGGGAGCAATCGTCCGACGTTCGTGATTTTTCGGTTATTTTTCCAGGGGGAGCCCAGGTGCAGCAGGTGTTAAATATCGAAGCCCTGTTCGTCAGGGAAAGCCCGGAGCCCCGATGTCTGTGGTGCTGTAGATGCGCTGCCAATGGCCGGTGAGGAGCAGCAAGAGCTTGAGTTGCTGGCACTTTCGGTGTGGGAGCAATCGTCCGACGTTCGTGATTTTTTGGGGTTTTTTTCAGTGGGCGCCCAGGTGCAGCTGGTGGTAAACGTCGAAGCCCTGTTCGTCAGGGAAAGCCCGGAGCCCCGATGTCTGTGGTGCTGTAGATGCGCTGCCAATGGCTGGTGTGGACCAGCAAGAGCTTGACTGGCTGGCACTTTTTGTGTGGAAGGAATCGTCCGACGTTCGTGATTTTTCGGGGTTTTTTTCAAATGGGCGCCCAGGTGCAGGTGGTGGTAATGGTCGAAGACCTGTTAGTCAGGGAAAGCCCGGAGCCCCAATGTCTGTGGTGCTGTAGATGCGCTGCCAATGGCCGGTGATGAGCAGCAAGAGCTTGACTGGCTGGCACTTTCGGTGTGGGAGCAATCGTCCGACGATCGTGATTTTTCGGGGTTTTTTTCCAATGGGCGCCCAGGTGCAGCTGGTGGTAAACGTCGAAGCCCTGTTCGTCAGGGAAAGCCCGGAGCCCCGATGTCTGTGGTGCTGTAGATGCGCTGCCAATGGCCGGTGAGGAGCAGCAAGAGCTTGACTGGATGGCACTTGCGGTCTGGGAGCAATCGTCCGACGTTCGTGATTTTTCGGGTTTTTTTGGAGTGGACTCCCAGGCACAGGTGGTGGTAAACGTCGAAGCCCTGTTCGTCAGGGAAAGCCCGGAGCCCCGATGTCTGTGGTGCTGTAGATGCGCTGCCAATGGCCGGTGAGGGGCAGCAAGAGCTTGACTGGCTGGCTCTTTCGGTGTGGGAGCAATCGTCTGACGTTCGTGATTTTTCGGGGTTTTTTTTGGAGTGGGCGCCCAGGTGCAGGTGGTGGTAAACGTCGAAGCCCTGTTCGTCAGGGAAAGCCCGGAGCCCCGATGTCTGTGGTGCTGTAGATGCGCTGCCAATGGCCAGTGAGGAGCAGCAAGCGCTTGGCTGGCTGGCACTTTCGGTGTGGGAGCAATCGTCCGACGTCCGTGATTTTTCGGGGTTTTTTTGGAGTGGGCGCCCAGGTGCAGGTGGTGGTAAACGTCGAAGCCCTGTTTGTCAGGGAAAGCCCGGAGCCCCGATGTCTGTGGTGCTGTAGATGCGCTGCCAATGGCCGGTGAGGAGCAGCAAGAGCTTGACTGGCTGGCACTTTCGGTGTGGGAGCAATCGTCCGACGTTCGTGATTTTTTGGGGTTTTTTTCAGTGGGCGCCCAGGTGCAGCAGGTGGTAAACGTCGAAGCCCTGTTCGTCAGGGAAAGCCCGGAGCCCCGATGTCTGTGGTGCTGTAGATGCGCTGCCAATGTCTGGTGTAAACCAGCAAGAGCTTGACTGGCTGGCACTTTTTGTGTGGAAGCAATCGTCCGACGTTCGTGATTTTTCGGGGTTTTTGTCAAATGGGCGCCCAGGTGCAGGTGGTGGTAAAGGTCGAAGCCCTGTTAGTCAGGGAAAGCCCGGAGCCCAAATGTCTGTGGTGCAGTAGATGCGCTGCCAATGGCCGGTGAGGAGCAGCAAGAGCTTGACTGGCTGGCACTTTCGGTGTGGGAGCAATCGTCCGACGATCGTGATTTTTTGGGGTTTTTTTCCAATGGGCGCCCAGGTGCAGCTGGTGGTAAACGTCGAAGCCCTGTTCGTCAGGGAAAGCCCGGAGCCCCGATGTCTGTGGTGCTGTAGATGCGCTGCCAATGGCCGGTGAGGAGCAGCAAGAGCTTGACTGGATGGCACTTGCGGTGTGGGAGCAATCGTCCGACGTTCGTGATTTTTCGGGTTTTTTTGGAGTGGACTCCCAGGCACAGGTGGTGGTAAACGTCGAAGCCCTGTTCGTCAGGGAAAGCCCGGAGCCCTGATGTCTGTGGTGCTGTAGATGCGCTGCCAATGGCCGGTGAGGAGCAGCAAGAGCTTGACTGGCTGGCTCTTTCGGTGTGGGTGCAATCGTCCGACGTTCGTGATTTTTCGGGGTTTTTTTGGAGTGGGCGGCCAGGTGCAGGTGGTGGTAAACGTCAAAGCCCTGTTCGTCAGGGAAAGCCCGGAGCCCCGATGTCTGTGGTGCTGTAGATGCGCTGCCAATGGCCGGTGAGGAGCAGCAAGAGCTTGACTGGATGGCACTTTCGGTGTGGGAGCAATTGTCCGACGTTCGTGATTTTTCAATGTTTTTTTTGGAGTGGGCGCCCAGGCGCAGCTGGTGGTAAACGTCGAAGCCCTGTTTGTCAGGGAAAGCCCGGAGCCCCGATGTCTGTGGTGCTGTAGATGCGCTGCCAATGGCCGGTGAGGAGCAGCAAGAGCTTGACTGGCTGGCACATTCGGTGTGGGAGCAATCGTCCGACGATCGTGATTTTTCTGGGTTTTTTTGAAGTGGGCGGACAGGTGCAGCTGGTGGTAAACGTCGAAGCCCTGTTCGTCAGGGAAAGCCCGGAGCCCCGATGTCTGTGGTGCTGTAGATGCGCTGCCAATGGCCGGTGAGGAGTAGCAAGAGCTTGACTGGATGGCACTTGCGGTCTGGGAGCAATCGTCCGACGTTCGTGATTTTTCGGGTTTTTTTGGAGTGGACTCCCAGGCACAGGTGGTGGTAAACGTCGAAGCCCTGTTCGTCAGAGAAAGCCCGGAGCCCCGATGTCTGTGGTGCTGTAGATGCGCTGCCAATGGCCGGTGAGGAGCAGCAAGAGCTTGACTGGCTGGCACTTTCGGTGTGGGAGCAATCGTCCGACGTTCGTGATTTTTTGGGGTTTTTTTCAGTGGGCGCCCAGGTGCAGCTGGTGGTAAACGTCGAAGCCCTGTTCGTCAGGGAAAGCCCGGAGCCCCGATGTCTGTGGTGCTGTAGATGCGCTGCCAATGGCTGGTGTGGACCAGCAAGAGCTTGACTGGCTGGCACTTTTTGTGTGGAAGCAATCGTCCGACGTTCGTGATTTTTCGGGGTTTTTGTCAAATGGGCGCCCAGGTGCAGGTGGTGGTAATGGTCGAAGCCCTGTTAGTCAGGGAAAGCCCGGAGCCCCAATGTCTGTGGTGCAGTAGATGCGCTGCCAATGGCCGGTGATGAGCAGCAAGAGCTTGACTGGCTGGCACTTTCGGTGTGGGAGCAATCGTCCGACGATCGTGATTTTTCAGGGTTTTTTCCCAATGGGCGCCCAGGTGCAGCTGGTGGTAAACGTCGAAGCCCTGTTCGTCAGGGAAAGCCCGGAGCCCCGATGTCTGTGGTGCTGTAGATGCGCTGCCAATGGCCGGTGAGGAGCAGCAAGAGCTTGACTGGATGGCACTTGCGGTGTGGGAGCAATCGTCCGACGTTCGTGATTTTTCGGGTTTTTTTGGAGTGGACTCCCAGGCACAGGTGGTGGTAAACGTCGAAGCCCTGTTCGTCAGGGAAAGCCCGGAGCCCCGATGTCTGTGGTGCTGTAGATGCGCTGCCAATGGCCGGTGAGGAGCAGCAAGAGCTTGACTGGCTGGCTCTTTCGGTGTGGGAGCAATCGTCCGACGTTCGTGATTTTTCGGGGTTTTTTTGGAGTGGGCGGCCAGGTGCAGGTGGTGGCAAAAGTCGAAGCCCTGTTCGTCAGGGAAAGCCCGGAGCCCCGATGTCTGTGGTGCTGTAGATGCGCTGCCAATGGTCGGTGAGGAGCAGCAAGAGCTTGACTGGCTGGCACTTTTTGTGTGGAAGCAATCGTCCGACGTTCGTGATTTTTCGGGGTTTTTTTCAAATGGGCGCCCAGGTGCAGGTGGTGGTAAAGGTCGAAGACCTGTTAGTCAGGGAAAGCCCGGAGCCCCGATGTCTGTGGTGCTGTAGATGCGCTGCCAATGGCCGGTGAGGAGCAGCAAGAGCTTGACTGGATGGCACTTTTGGTGTGGGAGCAATCGTCCGACGATCGTGATTTTTCGGGGTTTTTTTCCAATGGGCGCCCAGGTGCAGCTGGTGGTAAACGTCGAAGCCCTGTTCGTCAGGGAAAGCCCGGAGCCCCGATGTCTGTGGTGCTGTAGATGCGCTGCCAATGGCCGGGGAGGAGCAGCAAGAGCTTGACTGGCTGGCACTTTCGGTGTGGGAGCAATCGTCCGACGATCGTGATTTTTCGGGGTTTTTTTCCAATGGGCGCCCAGGTGCAGCTGGTGGTAAACGTCGAAGCCCTGTTCGTCAGGGAAAGCCCGGAGCCCCGATGTCTGTGGTGCTGTAGATGCGCTGCCAATGGCCGGTGAGGAGCAGCAAGAGCTTGACTGGATGGCACTTGCGGTCTGGGAGCAATCGTCCGACGTTCGTGATTTTTCGGGTTTTTTTGGAGTGGACTCCCAGGCACAGGTGGTGGTAAACGTAGAAGCCCTGTTCGTCAGGGAAAACCCGGAGCCCCGATGTCTGTGGTGCTGTAGATGCGCTGCCAATGGCCGGTGAGGAGCAGCAAGAGATTGACTGGCTGGCACTTTCGGTGTGGGAGCAATCGTCCGATGTTTGTGATTTTTCGGGGTTATTTTGGAGTGGGCGACCAGGTGCAGCTGGTGGTAAAAGTCGAAGCCCTGTTGGTCAGGGAAAGCCCGGAGCCCCGATGTCTGTGGTGCTGTAGATGCGCTGCCAATGGCAGGTGAGGAGCAGCAAGAGCTTGTCTGGCTGGCACTTTCGGTGTGGGAGCAATTGTCCGACGTTCGTGATTTTTTGGGGTTTTTTTCAGTGGGCCCCCCAGGTGCAGCTGGTGGTAAACGTCGAAGCCCTGTTCGTCAGGGAAATCCCGGAGCCCCGATGTCTGTGGTGCTGTAGATGCGCTGCCAATGGCCGGTGATGAGCAGCAAGAGCTTGACTGGCTGGCACTTTCGGTGTGGGAGCAATCATCCGACGTTCGTGATTTTTCGGGTATTTTTCCAGTGGGCGCCCAGGTGCAGCAGGTGTTAAATATCGAAGCCCTGTTCGTCAGGGAAAGCCCGGAGCCCCGATGTCTGTGGTGCTGTAGATGCGCTGCCAATGGCCGGTGAGGAGCAGCAAGAGCTTGACTGGCTGGCTCTTTCGGTGTGGGAGCAATCGTCCGACGTCCGTGATTTTTCGGGGTTTTTTTGGAGTGGGCGCCCAGGTGCAGGTGGTGGTAAACGTCGAAGCCCTGTTCGTCAGGGAAAGCCCGGAGCCCCGATGTCTGTGGTGCTGTAGATGCGCTGCCAATGGCCAGTGAGGAGCAGCAAGCGCTTGACTGGCTGGCACTTTCGGTGTGGGAGCAATCGTCCGACGTCCGTGATTTTTCGGGGTTTTTTTGGAGTGGGCGCCCAGGTGCAGGTGGTGGTAAACGTCGAAGCCCTGTTTGTCAGGGAAAGCCCGGAGCCCCGATGTCTGTGGTGCTGTAGATGCGCTGCCAATGGCCGGTGAGGAGCAGCAAGAGCTTGACTGGCTGGCACTTTCGGTGTGGGAGCAATCGTCCGACGTTCGTGATTTTTTGGGGTTTTTTTCAGTGGGCGCCCAGGTGCAGCTGGTGGTAAACGTCGAAGCCCTGTTCGTCAGGGAAAGCCCGGAGCCCCGATGTCTGTGGTGCTGTAGATGCGCTGCCAATGGCTGGTGTAAACCAGCAAGAGCTTGACTGGCTGGCACTTTTTGTGTGGAAGCAATCGTCCGACGTTCGTGATTTTTCGGGGTTTTTGTCAAATGGGCGCCCAGGTGCAGGTGGTGGTAAAGGTCGAAGCCCTGTTAGTCAGGGAAAGCCCGGAGCCCAAATGTCTGTGGTGCAGTAGATGCGCTGCCAATGGCCGGTGAGGAGCAGCAAGAGCTTGACTGGATGGCACTTGCGGTCTGGGAGCAATCGTCCGACGATCGTGATTTTTCGGGTTTTTTTGGAGTGGACTCCCAGGCACAGGTGGTGGTAAACGTCGAAGCCCTGTTCGTCAGGGAAAGCCCGGAGCCCTGATGTCTGTGGTGCTGTAGATGCGCTGCCAATGGCCGGTGAGGAGCAGCAAGAGCTTGACTGGCTGGCTCTTTCGGTGTGGGAGCAATCGTCCGACGTTCGTGATTTTTCGGGGTTTTTTTGGAGTGGGCGGCCAGGTGCAGGTGGTGGTAAACGTCAAAGCCCTGTTCGTCAGGGAAAGCCCGGAGCCCCGATGTCTGTGGTGCTGTAGATGCGCTGCCAATGGCCGGTGAGGAGCAGCAAGAGCTTGACTGGATGGCACTTTCGGTGTGGGAGCAATTGTCCGACGTTCGTGATTTTTCAATGTTTTTTTTGGAGTGGGCGCCCAGGTGCAGCTGGTGGTAAACGTCGAAGCCCTGTTTGTCAGGGAAAGCCCGGAGCCCCGATGTCTGTGGTGCTGTAGATGCGCTGCCAATGGCCGGTGAGGAGCAGCAAGAGCTTGACTGGCTGGCACATTCGGTGTGGGAGCAATCGTCCGACGATCGTGATTTTTCTGGGTTTTTTTGAAGTGGGCGGACAGGTGCAGCTGGTGGTAAACGTCGAAGCCCTGTTCGTCAGGGAAAGCCCGGAGCCCCGATGTCTGTGGTGCTGTAGATGCGCTGCCAATGGTCGGTGAGGAGCAGCAAGAGCTTGACTGGCTGGCACATTCGGTGTGGAAGCAATCATCCGACGTTCGTGATTTTTCGGGGTTTTTTTGGAGTGGACTCCCAGGCACAGGTGGTGGTAAACGTCGAAGCCCTGTTCGTCAGGGAAAGCCCGGAGCCCCGATGTCTGTGGTGCTGTAGATGCGCTGCCAATGGCTGGTGTGGACCAGCAAGAGCTTGACTGGCTGGCACTTTTTGTGTGGAAGCAATCGTCCGACGTTCGTGATTTTTCGGGGTTTTTTTCAAATGGGCGCCCAGGTGCAGGTGGTGGTAAAGGTCGAAGACCTGTTAGTCAGGGAAAGCCCGGAGCCCCGATGTCTGTGGTGCTGTAGATGCGCTGCCAATGGCCGGTGAGGAGCAGCAAGAGCTTGACTGGCTGGCACTTTCGGTGTGGGAGCAATCGTCCGACGATCGTGATTTTTCGGGGTTTTTTTCCAATGGGCGCCCAGGTGCAGCTGGTGGTAAACGTCGAAGCCCTGTTCGTCAGGGAAAGCCCGGAGCCCCGATGTCTGTGGTGCTGTAGATGCGCTGCCAATGGCCGGTGAGGAGCAGCAAGAGCTTGACTGGATGGCACTTTTGGTGTGGGAGCAATCGTCCGACGATCGTGATTTTTCGGGGTTTTTTTCCAATGGGCGCCCATGTGCAGCTGGTGGTAAACGTCGAAGCCCTGTTCGTCAGGGAAAGCCCGGAGCCCCGATGTCTGTGGTGCTGTAGATGCGCTGCCAATGGCCGGGGAGGAGCAGCAAGAGCTTGACTGGCTGGCACTTTCGGTGTGGGAGCAATCGTCCGACGATCGTGATTTTTCGGGGTTTTTTTCCAATGGGCGCCCAGGTGCAGCTGGTGGTAAACGTCGAAGCCCTGTTCGTCAGGGAAAGCCCGGAGCCCCGATGTCTGTGGTGCTGTAGATGCGCTGCCAATGGCCGGTGAGGAGCAGCAAGAGCTTGACTGGATGGCACTTGCGGTGTGGGAGCAATCGTCCGACGTTCGTGATTTTTCGGGTTTTTTTGGAGTGGACTCCCAGGCACAGGTGGTGGTAAACGTCGAAGCCCTGTTCGTCAGGGAAAACCCGGAGCCCCGATGTCTGTGGTGCTGTAGATGCGCTGCCAATGGCCGGTGAGGAGCAGCAAGAGATTGACTGGCTGGCACTTTCGGTGTGGGAGCAATCGTCCGATGTTTGTGATTTTTCGGGGTTATTTTGGAGTGGGCGACCAGGTGCAGCTGGTGGTAAAAGTCGAAGCCCTGTTGGTCAGGGAAAGCCCGGAGCCCCGATGTCTGTGGTGCTGTAGATGCGCTGCCAATGGCAGGTGAGGAGCAGCAAGAGCTTGTCTGGCTGGCACTTTCGGTGTGGGAGCAATTGTCCGACGTTCGTGATTTTTTGGGGTTTTTTTCAGTGGGCCCCCCAGGTGCAGCTGGTGGTAAACGTCGAAGCCCTGTTCGTCAGGGAAATCCCGGAGCCCCGATGTCTGTGGTGCTGTAGATGCGCTGCCAATGGCCGGTGATGAGCAGCAAGAGCTTGACTGGCTGGCACTTTCGGTGTGGGAGCAATCATCCGACGTTCGTGATTTTTCGGGTATTTTTCCAGTGGGCGCCCAGGTGCAGCAGGTGTTAAATATCGAAGCCCTGTTCGTCAGGGAAAGCCCGGAGCCCCGATGTCTGTGGTGCTGTAGATGCGCTGCCAATGGCCGGTGAGGAGCAGCAAGAGCTTGACTGGTTGGCTCTTTCGGTGTGGGAGCAATCGTCCGACGTCCGTGATTTCTCGGGGTTTTTTTGGAGTGGGCGCCCAGGTGCAGGTGGTGGTAAACGTCGAAGCCCTGTTCGTCAGGGAAAGCCCGGAGCCCCGATGTCTGTGGTGCTGTAGATGCGCTGCCAATGGCCAGTGAGGAGCAGCAAGCGCTTGACTGGCTGGCACTTTCGGTGTGGGAGCAATCGTCCGACGTCCGTGATTTTTCGGGGTTTTTTTGGAGTGGGCGCCCAGGTGCAGGTGGTGGTAAACGTCGAAGCCCTGTTTGTCAGGGAAAGCCCGGAGCCCCGATGTCTGTGGTGCTGTAGATGCGCTGCCAATGGCCGGTGAGGAGCAGCAAGAGCTTGACTGGCTGGCACTTTCCGTGTGGGAGCAATCGTCCGACGTTCGTGATTTTTTGGGGTTTTTTTCAGTGGGCGCCCAGGTGCAGCTGGTGGTAAACGTCGAAGCCCTGTTCGTCAGGGAAAGCCCGGAGCCCCGATGTCTGTGGTGCTGTAGATGCGCTGCCAATGGCTGGTGTAAACCAGCAAGAGCTTGACTGGCTGGCACTTTTTGTGTGGAAGCAATCGTCCGACGTTCGTGATTTTTCGGGGTTTTTGTCAAATGGGCGCCCAGGTGCAGGTGGTGGTAAAGGTCGAAGCCCTGTTAGTCAGGGAAAGCCCGGAGCCCAAATGTCTGTGGTGCAGTAGATGCGCTGCCAATGGCCGGTGAGGAGCAGCAAGAGCTTGACTGGCTGGCACTTTCGGTGTGGGAGCAATCGTCCGACGATCGTGATTTTTTGGGGTTTTTTTCCAATGGGCGCCCAGGTGCAGCTGGTGGTAAACGTCGAAGCCCTGTTCGTCAGGGAAAGCCCGGAGCCCCGATGTCTGTGGTGCTGTAGATGCGCTGCCAATGGCCGGTGAGGAGCAGCAAGAGCTTGACTGGATGGCACTTGCGGTCTGGGAGCAATCGTCCGACGTTCGTGATTTTTCGGGTTTTTTTGGAGTGGACTCCCAGGCACAGGTGGTGGTAAACGTCGAAGCCCTGTTCGTCAGGGAAAGCCCGGAGCCCTGATGTCTGTGGTGCTGTAGATGCGCTGCCAATGGCCGGTGAGGAGCAGCAAGAGCTTGACTGGCTGGCTCTTTCGGTGTGGGAGCAATCGTCCGACGTTCGTGATTTTTCGGGGTTTTTTTGGAGTGGGCGGCCAGGTGCAGGTGGTGGTAAACGTCAAAGCCCTGTTCGTCAGGGAAAGCCCGGAGCCCCGATGTCTGTGGTGCTGTAGATGCGCTGCCAATGGCCGGTGAGGAGCAGCAAGAGCTTGACTGGATGGCACTTTCGGTGTGGGAGCAATTGTCCGACGTTCGTGATTTTTCAATGTTTTTTTTGGAGTGGGCGCCCAGGCGCAGCTGGTGGTAAACGTCGAAGCCCTGTTTGTCAGGGAAAGCCCGGAGCCCCGATGTCTGTGGTGCTGTAGATGCGCTGCCAATGGCCGGTGAGGAGCAGCAAGAGCTTGACTGGATGGCACTTGCGGTGTGGGAGCAATCGTCCGACGTTCGTGATTTTTCGGGTTTTTTTGGAGTGGACTCCCAGGCACAGGTGGTGGTAAACGTCGAAGCCCTGTTCGTCAGGGAAAGCCCGGAGCCCCGATGTCTGTGGTGCTGTAGATGCGCTGCCAATGGCTGGTTTGGACCAGCAAGAGCTTGACTGGCTGGCACTTTTTGTGTGGAAGCAATCGTCCGACGTTCGTGATTTTTCGGGGTTTTTTTCAAATGGGCGCCCAGGTGCAGGTGGTGGTAAAGGTCGAAGACCTGTTCGTCAGGGAAAGCCCGGAGCCCCAATGTCTGTGGTGCTGTAGATGCGCTGCCAATGGCCGGTGATGAGCAGCAAGAGCTTGACTGGCTGGCACTCTCGGTGTGGGAGCAATCGTCCGGCGATCGTGATTTTTCGGGGTTTTTTTCCAATGGGCGCCCAGGTGCAGCTGGTGGTAAACGTCGAAGCCCTGTTCGTCAGGGAAAGCCCGGAGCCCCGATGTCTGTGGTGCTGTAGATGCGCTGCCAATGGCCGGTGAGGAGCAGCAAGAGCTTGACTGGATGGCACTTGCGGTCTGGGAGCAATCGTCCGATGTTCGTGATTTTTCGGGTTTTTTTGGAGTTGACTCCCAGGCACAGCTGGTGGTAAACGTCGAAGCCCTGTTCGTCAGGGAAAGCCCGGAGCCCCGATGTCTGTGGTGCTGTAGATGCGCTGCCAATGGCCGGTGAGGAGCAGCAAGAGCTTGACTGGATGGCACTTTCGGTGTGGGAGCAATCGTCCGACGTTCGTGATTTTTTGGGGTTTTTTTCAGTGGGCGCCCAGGTGCAGCTGGTGGTAAACGTCGAAGCCCTGTTCGTCAGGGAAAGCCCGGAGCCCCGATGTCTGTGGTGCTGTAGATGCGCTGCCAATGGCTGGTGTGGACCAGCAAGAGCTTGACTGGCTGGCACTTTTTGTGTGGAAGCAATCGTCCGACGTTCGTGATTTTTCGGGGTTTTTGTCAAATGGGCGCCCAGGTGAAGGTGGTGGTAATGGTCGAAGCCCTGTTAGTCAGGGAAAGCCCGGAGCCCCAATGTCTGTGGTGCAGTAGATGCGCTGCCAATGGCCGGTGATGAGTAGCAAGAGCTTGACTGGCTGGCACTTTCGGTGTGGGAGCAATCGTCCGACGATCGTGATTTTTCAGGGTTTTTTCCCAATGGGCGCCCAGGTGCAGCTGGTGGTAAACGTCGAAGCCCTGTTCGTCAGGGAAAGCCCGGAGCCCCGATGTCTGTGGTGCTGTAGATGCGCTGCCAATGGCCGGTGAGGAGCAGCAAGAGCTTGACTGGATGGCACTTGCGGTCTGGGAGCAATCGTCCGACGTTCGTGATTTTTCGGGTTTTTTTGGAGTGGACTCCCAGGCACAGGTGGTGGTAAACGTCGAAGCCCTGTTCGTCAGGGAAAGCCCGGAGCCCCGATGTCTGTGGTGCTGTAGATGCGCTGCCAATGGCCGGTGAGGAGCAGCAAGAGCTTGACTGGCTGGCTCTTTCGGTGTGGGAGCAATCGTCCGACGTTCGTGATTTTTCGGGGTTTTTTTGGAGTGGGCGGCCAGGTGCAGGTGGTGGCAAAAATCGAAGCCCTGTTCGTCAGGGAAAGCCCGGAGCCCCGATGTCTGTGGTGCTGTAGATGCGCTGCCAATGGTCGGTGAGGAGCAGCAAGAGCTTGACTGGCTGGCACATTCGGTGTGGAAGCAATCGTCCGACGTTCGTGATTTTTCGGGGTTTTTTTGGAGTGGACTCCCAGGCACAGGTGGTGGTAAACGTCGAAGCCCTGTTCGTCAGGGAAAGCCCGGAGCCCCGATGTCTGTGGTGCTGTAGATGCGCTGCCAATGGCTGGTGTGGACCAGCAAGAGCTTGACTGGCTGGCACTTTTTGTGTGGAAGCAATCGTCCGACGTTCGTGATTTTTCGGGGTTTTTTTCAAATGGGCGCCCAGGTGCAGGTGGTGGTAAAGGTCGAAGACCTGTTAGTCAGGGAAAGCCCGGAGCCCCGATGTCTGTGGTGCTGTAGATGCGCTGCCAATGGCCGGTGAGGAGCAGCAAGAGCTTGACTGGCTGGCACTTTCGGTGTGGGAGCAATCGTCCGACGATCGTGATTTTTCGGGGTTTTTTTCCAATGGGCGCCCAGGTGCAGCTGGTGGTAAACGTCGAAGCCCTGTTCGTCAGGGAAAGCCCGGAGCCCCGATGTCTGTGGTGCTGTAGATGCGCTGCCAATGGCCGGTGAGGAGCAGCAAGAGCTTGACTGGATGGCACTTTCGGTGTGGGAGCAATCGTCCGACGTTCGTGATTTTTTGGGGTTTTTCTCCAGTGGGCGCCCAGGTACAGCTGGTGGTAAACGTCGAAGCCCTGTTCGTCAGGGAAAGCCCGGAGCCCCGATGTCTGTGGTGCTGTAGATGCGCTGCCAATGGCCGGTGAGGAGCAGCAAGAGCTTGACTGGATGGCACTTGCGGTCTGGGAGCAATCGTCCGACGTTCGTGATTTTTCGGGTTTTTTTGGAGTGGACTCCCAGGCACAGGTGGTGGTAAACGTCGAAGCCCTGTTCGTCAGGGAAAGCCCGGAGCCCCGATGTCTGTGGTGCTGTAGATGCGCTGACAATGGCCGGTGAGGAGCAGCAAGAGCTTGACTGGCTGGCACTTTTGGTGTGGGAGCAATCGTCCGACGTTCGTGATTTTTCGGTTATTTTTCCAGGGGGAGCCCAGGTGCAGCAGGTGTTAAATATCGAAGCCCTGTTCGTCAGGGAAAGCCCGGAGCCCCGATGTCTGTGGTGCTGTAGATGCGCTGCCAATGGCCGGTGAGGAGCAGCAAGAGCTTGAGTTGCTGGCACTTTCGGTGTGGGAGCAATCGTCCGACGTTCGTGATTTTTTGGGGTTTTTTTCAGTGGGCGCCCAGGTGCAGCTGGTGGTAAACGTCGAAGCCCTGTTCGTCAGGGAAAGCCCGGAGCCCCGATGTCTGTGGTGCTGTAGATGCGCTGCCAATGGCTGGTGTGGACCAGCAAGAGCTTGACTGGCTGGCACTTTTTGTGTGGAAGGAATCGTCCGACGTTCGTGATTTTTCGGGGTTTTTTTCAAATGGGCGCCCAGGTGCAGGTGGTGGTAAATGTCGAAGACCTGTTAGTCAGGGAAAGCCCGGAGCCCCAATGTCTGTGGTGCTGTAGATGCGCTGCCAATGGCCGGTGAGGAGCAGCAAGAGCTTGACTGGCTGGCACTTTCGGTGTGGGAGCAATCGTCCGACGATCGTGATTTTTCGGGGTTTTTTTCCAATGGGCGCCCAGGTGCAGCTGGTGGTAAACGTCGAAGCCCTGTTCGTCAGGGAAAGCCCGGAGCCCCGATGTCTGTGGTGCTGTAGATGCGCTGCCAATGGCCGGTGAGGAGCAGCAAGAGCTTGACTGGCTGGCACTTTCGGTGTGGGAGCAATCGTCCGACGTTCGTGATTTTTCGGGTTTTTTTGGAGTGGACTCCCAGGCACAGGTGGTGGTAAACGTCGAAGCCCTGTTCGTCAGGGAAAGCCCGGAGCCCCGATGTCTGTGGTGCTGTAGATGCGCTGCCAATGGCCGGTGAGGGGCAGCAAGAGCTTGACTGGCTGGCTCTTTCGGTGTGGGAGCAATCGTCCGACGTTCGTGATTTTCGGGGTTTTTTTTGGAGTGGGCGCCCAGGTGCAGGTGGTGGTAAACGTCGAAGCCCTGTTCGTCAGGGAAAGCCCGGAGCCCCGATGTCTGTGGTGCTGTAGATGCGCTGCCAATGGCTGGTGTGGACCAGCAAGAGCTTGACTGGCTGGCACTTTTTGTGTGGAAGCAATCGTCCGACGTTCGTGATTTTTCGGGGTTTTTGTCAAATGGGCGCCCAGGTGCAGGTGGTGGTAAAGGTCGAAGCCCTGTTAGTCAGGGAAAGCCCGGAGCCCAAATGTCTGTGGTGCAGTAGATGCGCTGCCAATGGCCGGTGAGGAGCAGCAAGAGCTTGACTGGCTGGCACTTTCGGTGTGGGAGCAATCGTCTGACGATCGTGATTTTTTGGGGTTTTTTTCCAATGGGCGCCCAGGTGCAGCTGGTGGTAAACGTCGAAGCCCTGTTCGTCAGGGAAAGCCCGGAGCCCCGATGTCTGTGGTGCTGTAGATGCGCTGCCAATGGCCGGTGAGGAGCAGCAAGAGCTTGACTGGATGGCACTTGCAGTCTGGGAGCAATCGTCCGACGTTCGTGATTTTTCGGGTTTTTTTGGAGTGGACTCCCAGGCACAGGTGGTGGTAAACGTCGAAGCCCTGTTCATCAGGGAAAGCCCGGAGCCCTGATGTCTGTGGTGCTGTAGATGCGCTGCCAATGGCCGGTGAGGAGCAGCAAGAGCTTGACTGGCTGGCTCTTTCGGTGTGGGAGCAATCGTCCGACGTTCATGATTTTTCGGGGTTTTTTTGGAGTGGGCGGCCAGGTGCAGGTGGTGGTAAACGTCGAAGCCCTGTTTGTCAGGGAAAGCCCGGAGCCCCGATGTCTGTGGTGCTGTAGATGCGCTGCCAATGGCCGGTGAGGAGCAGCAAGAGCTTGACTGGATGGCACTTGCGGTGTGGGAGCAATCGTCCGACGTTCGTGATTTTTCGGGTTTTTTTGGAGTGGACTCCCAGGCACAGGTGGTGGTAAACGTCGAAGCCCTGTTGGTCAGGGAAAGCCCGGAGCCCCGATGTCTGTGGTGCTGTAGATGCGCTGCCAATGGCTGGTTTGGACCAGCAAGAGCTTGACTGGCTGGCACTTTTTGTGTGGAAGCAATCGTCCGACGTTCGTGATTTTTCGGGGTTTTTTTCAAATGGGCGCCCAGGTGCAGGTGGTGGTAAAGGTCGAAGACCTGTTCGTCAGGGAAAGCCCGGAGCCCCAATGTCTGTGGTGCTGTAGATGCGCTGCCAATGGCCGGTGATGAGCAGCAAGAGCTTGACTGGCTGGCACTCTCAGTGTGGGAGCAATCGTCCGGCGATCGTGATTTTTCGGGGTTTTTTTCCAATGGGCGCCCAGGTGCAGCTGGTGGTAAACGTCGAAGCCCTGTTCGTCAGGGAAAGCCCGGAGCCCCGATGTCTGTGGTGCTGTAGATGCGCTGCCAATGGCCGGTGAGGAGCAGCAAGAGCTTGACTGGATGGCACTTGCGGTCTGGGAGCAATCGTCCGACGTTCGTGATTTTTCGGGTTTTTTTGGAGTGGACTCCCAGGCACAGGTGGTGGTAAACGTCGAAGCCCTGTTCGTCAGGGAAAGCCCGGAGCCCCGATGTCTGTGGTGCTGTAGATGCGCTGCCAATGGCCGGTGAGGAGCAGCAAGAGCTTGACTGGCTGGCACTTTCGGTGTGGGAGCAATCGTCCGACGTTCGTGATTTTTTGGGGTTTTTTTCAGTGGGCGCCCAGGTGCAGCTGGTGGTAAACGTCGAAGCCCTGTTCGTCAGGGAAAGCCCGGAGCCCCGATGTCTGTGGTGCTGTAGATGCGCTGCCAATGGCTGGTGTGGACCAGCAAGAGCTTGACTGGCTGGCACTTTTTGTGTGGAAGCAATCGTCCAACGTTCGTGATTTTTCGGGGTTTTTGTCAAATGGGCGCCCAGGTGCAGGTGGTGGTAATGGTCGAAGCCCTGTTAGTCAGGGAAAGCCCGGAGCCCCAATGTCTGTGGTGCAGTAGATGCGCTGCCAATGGCTGGTGATGAGCAGCAAGAGCTTGACTGGCTGGCACTTTCGGTGTGGGAGCAATCGTCCGACGATCGTGATTTTTCAGGGTTTTTTCCCAATGGGCGCCCAGGTGCAGCTGGTGGTAAACGTCGAAGCCCTGTTCGTCAGGGAAAGCCCGGAGCCCCGATGTCTGTGGTGCTGTAGATGCGCTGCCAATGGCCGGTGAGGAGCAGCAAGAGCTTGACTGGATGGCACTTGCGGTCTGGGAGCAATCGTCCGACGTTCGTGATTTTTCGGGTTTTTTTGGAGTGGACTCCCAGGCACAGGTGGTGGTAAACGTCGAAGCCCTGTTCGTCAGGGAAAGCCCGGAGCCCCGATGTCTGTGGTGCTGTAGATGCGCTGCCAATGGCCGGTGAGGAGCAGCAAGAGCTTGACTGGCTGGCTCTTTTGGTGTGGGAGCAATCGTCCGACGTTCGTGATTTTTCGGGGTTTTTTTGGAGTGGGCGGACAGGTGCAGGTGGTGGCAAAAGTCGAAGCCCTGTTCGTCAGGGAAAGCCCGGAGCCCCGATGTCTGTGGTGCTGTAGATGGGCTGCCAATGGTCGGTGAGGAGCAGCAAGAGCTTGACTGGCTGGCACATTCGGTGTGGGAGCAATCGTCTGACGTTCGTGATTTTTCGGGGTTTTTTTGGAGTGGACTCCCAGGCACAGGTGGTGGTAAACGTCGAAGCCCTGTTCGTCAGGGAAAGCCCGGAGCCCCGATGTCTGTGGTGCTGTAGATGCGCTGCCAATGGCTGGTGTGGACCAGCAAGAGCTTGACTGGCTGGCACTTTTTGTGTGGAAGCAATCGTCCGACGTTCGTGATTTTTCGGGGTTTTTTTCAAATGGGCGCCCAGGTGCAGGTGGTGGTAAAGGTCGAAGACCTGTTAGTCAGGGAAAGCCCGGAGCCCCGATGTCTGTGGTGCTGTAGATGCGCTGCCAATGGCCGGTGAGGAGCAGCAAGAGCTTGACTGGCTGGCACTTTCGGTGTGGGAGCAATCGTCCGACGATCGTGATTTTTCGGGGTTTTTTTCCAATGGGCGCCCAGGTGCAGGTGGTGGTAAACGTCGAAGCCCTGTTCGTCAGGGAAAGCCCGGAGCCCCGATGTCTGTGGTGCTGTAGATGCGCTGCCAATGGCCGGTGAGGAGCAGCAAGAGCTTGACTGGATGGCACTTGCGGTCTGGGAGCAATCGTCCGACGTTCGTGATTTTTCGGGATTTTTGGAGTGGACTCCCAGGCACAGGTGGTGGTAAACGTCGAAGCCCTGTTCGTCAGGGAAAGCCCGGAGCCCCGATGTCTGTGGTGCTGTAGATGCGCTGCCAATGGCCGGTGAGGAGCAGCAAGAGCTTGACTGGCTGGCTCTTTCGGTGTGGGAGCAATCGTCCGACGTTCGTGATTTTTCGGGGTTTTTTTGGAGTGGGCGGCCAGGTGCAGGTGGTGGTAAAAGTCGAAGCCCTGTTCGTCAGGGAAAGCCCGGAGCCCCGATGTCTGTGGTGCTGTAGATGCGCTGCCAATGGCCGGTGAGGAGCAGCAAGAGCTTGACTGGATGGCAATTTTTGTGTGGAAGCAATCGTCCGACGTTCGTGATTTTTCGGGGTTTTTGGCAAATGGGCGCCCAGGTGCAGGTGGTGGTAAAGGTCGAAGCCCTGTTAGTCAGGGAAAGCCCGGAGCCCAAATGTCTGTGGTGCAGTAGATGCGCTGCCAATGGCCGGTGAGGAGCAGCAAGAGCTTGACTGGCTGGCACTTTCGGTGTGGGAGCAATCGTCCGACGATCGTGATTTTTCGGGGTTTTTTTCCAATGGGCGCCCAGGTGCAGCTGGTGGTAAACGTCGAAGCCCTGTTCGTCAGGGAAAGCCCGGAGCCCCGATGTCTGTGGTGCTGTAGATGCGCTGCCAATGGCCGGTGAGGAGCAGCAAGAGCTTGACTGGATGGCACTTGCGGTCTGGGAGCAATCGTCCGACGTTCGTGATTTTTCGGGTTTTTTTGGAGTGGACTCCCAGGCACAGGTGGTGGTAAACGTCGAAGCCCTGTTCGTCAGGGAAAGCCCGGAGCCCTGATGTCTGTGGTGCTGTAGATGCGCTGCCAATGGCCGGTGAGGAGCAGCAAGAGCTTGACTGGCTGGCTCTTTCGGTGTGGGAGCAATCGTCCGACGTTCGTGATTTTTCGGGGTTTTTTTGGAGTGGGCGGCCAGGTGCAGGTGGTGGTAAACGTCAAAGCCCTGTTCGTCAGGGAAAGCCCGGAGCCCCGATGTCTGTGGTGCTGTAGATGCGCTGCCAATGGCCGGTGAGGAGCAGCAAGAGCTTGACTGGATGGCACTTTCGGTGTGGGAGCAATTGTCCGACGTTCGTGATTTTTCAATGTTTTTTTTGGAGTGGGCGCCCAGGCGCAGCTGGTGGTAAACGTCGAAGCCCTGTTTGTCAGGGAAAGCCCGGAGCCCCGATGTCTGTGGTGCTGTAGATGCGCTGCCAATGGCCGGTGAGGAGCAGCAAGAGCTTGACTGGCTGGCACATTCGGTGTGGGAGCAATCGTCCGACGATCGTGATTTTTCTGGGTTTTTTTGAAGTGGGCGGACAGGTGCAGCTGGTGGTAAACGTCGAAGCCCTGTTCGTCAGGGAAAGCCCGGAGCCCCGATGTCTGTGGTGCTGTAGATGCACTGCCAATGGCTGGTTTGGACCAGCAAGAGCTTGACTGGCTGGCACTTTTTGTGTGGAAGCAATCGTCCGACGTTCGTGATTTTTCGGGGTTTTTTTCAAATGGGCGGGCAGGTGCAGGTGGTGGTAAAGGTCGAAGACCTGTTCGTCAGGGAAAGCCCGGAGCCCCAATGTCTGTGGTGCTGTAGATGCGCTGCCAATGGCCGGTGATGAGCAGCAAGAGCTTGACTGGCTGGCACTTTCGGTGTGGGAGCAATCGTCCGACGATCGTGATTTTTCGGTGTTTTTTTTCCAATGGGCGCCCAGGTGCAGCTGGTGGTAAACGTCGAAGCCCTGTTCGTCAGGGAAAGCCCGGAGCCCCGATGTCTGTGGTGCTGTAGATGCGCTGCCAATGGCCGGTGAGGAGCAGCAAGAGCTTGACTGGATGGCACTTGCGGTCTGGGAGCAATCGTCCGACGTTCGTGATTTTTCGGGTTTTTTTGGAGTGGACTCCCAGGCACAGGTGGTGGTAAACGTCGAAGCCCTGTTCGTCAGGGAAAGCCCGGAGCCCCGATGTCTGTGGTGCTGTAGATGCGCTGCCAATGGCCGGTGAGGGGCAGCAAGAGCTTGACTGGCTGGCTCTTTCGGTGTGGCAGCAATCGTCCGACGTTCGTGATTTTTCGGGGTTTTTTTGGAGTGGGCGCCCAGGTGCAGGTGGTGGTAAACGTCGAAGCCCTGTTCGTCAGGGAAAGCCCGGAGCCCCGATGTCTGTGGTGCTGTAGATGCGCTGCCAATGGCCGGTGAGGAGCAGCAAGAGCTTGACTGGATGGCACTTTCGGTGTGGGAGCAATCGTCCGACGTTCGTGATTTTTTGGGGTTTTTTTCAGTGGGCGCCCAGGTGCAGCTGGTGGTAAACGTCGAAGCCCTGTTCGTCAGGGAAAGCCCGGAGCCCCGATGTCTGTGGTGCTGTAGATGCGCTGCCAATGGCTGGTGTGGACCTGCAAGAGCTTGACTGGCTGGCACTTTTTGTGTGGAAGCAATCGTCCGACGTTCGTGATTTTTCGGGGTTTTTGTCAAATGGGCGCCCAGGTGCACCTGGTGGTAATGGTTGAAGCCCTGTTAGTCAGGGAAAGCCCGGAGCCCCAATGTCTGTGGTGCAGTAGATGCGCTGCCAATGGCCGGTGATGAGCAGCAAGAGCTTGACTGGCTGGCACTTTCGGTGTGGGAGCAATCGTCCGACGATCGTGATTTTTCGGGGTTTTTTCCCAATGGGCGCCCAGGTGCAGCTGGTGGTAAACGTCGAAGCCCTGTTCGTCAGGGAAAGCCCGGAGCCCCGATGTCTGTGGTGCTGTAGATGCGCTGCCAATGGCCGGTGAGGAGCAGCAAGAGCTTGACTGGATGGCACTTGCGGTCTGGGAGCAATCATCCGACGTTCGTGATTTTTCGGGTTTTTTTGGAGTGGACTCCCAGGCACAGGTGGTGGTAAACGTCGAAGCCCTGTTCGTCAGGGAAAGCCCGGAGCCCTGATGTCTGTGGTGCTGTAGATGCGCTGCCAATGGCCGGTGAGGAGCAGCAAGAGCTTGACTGGCTGGCTCTTTCGGTGTGGGAGCAATCGTCCGACGTTCGTGATTTTTCGGGGTTTTTTTGGAGTGGGCGGCCAGGTGCAGGTGGTGGCAAAAGTCGAAGCCCTGTTCGTCAGGGAAAGCCCGGAGCCCCGATGTCTGTGGTGCTGTAGATGCGCTGCCAATGGCCGGTGAGGAGCAGCAAGAGCTTGACTGGCTGGCACATTCGGTGTGGAAGCAATCGTCCGACGTTCGTGATTTTTCGGGGTTTTTTTGAAGTGGGCGGACAGGTGCAGCTGGTGGTAAACGTCGAAGCCCTGTTCGTCAGGGAAAGCCCGGAGCCCCGATGTCTGTGGTGCTGTAGATGCGCTGCCAATGGCCGGTGAGGAGCAGCAAGAGCTTGACTGGCTGGCACTTTCGGTGTGGGAGCAATCGTCCGACGTTCGTGATTTTTCGGGTTTTTTTGGAGTGGACTCCCAGGCACAGGTGGTGGTAAACGTCGAAGCCCTGTTCGTCAGGGAAAGCCCGGAGCCCCGATGTCTGTGGTGCTGTAGATGCTCTGCCAATGGCCGGTGAGGAGCAGGAAGAGCTTGACTGGATGGCACTTGCGGTCTGGGAGCAATCGTCCGACGTTCGTGATTTTTCGGGTTTTTTTGGAGTGGACTCCCAGGCACAGGTGGTGGTAAACGTCGAAGCCCTGTTCGTCAGGGAAAGCCCGGAGCCCTGATGTCTGTGGTGCTGTAGATGCGCTGCCAATGGCCGGTGAGGAGCAGCAAGAGCTTGACTGGCTGGCTCTTTCGGTGTGGGAGCAATCGTCCGACGTTCGTGATTTTTCGGGGTTTTTTTGGAGTGGGCGGCCAGCTGCAGGTGGTGGTAAATATCGAAGCCCTGTTCGTCAGGGAAAGCCCGGAGCCCCGATGTCTGTGGTGCTGTAGATGCGCTGCCAATGGCCGGTGAGGAGCAGCAAGAGCTTGACTGGATGGCACTTGCGGTATGGGAGCAATCGTCCGACGTTCGTGATTTTTCGGGTTTTTTTGGAGTGGACTCCCAGGCACAGGTGGTGGTAAACGTCGAAGCCCTGTTGGTCAGGGAAAGCCCGGAGCCCCGATGTCTGTGGTGCTGTAGATGCGCTGCCAATGGCCGGTGAGGAGGAGCAAGAGCTTGACTGGCTGGCACATTCGGTGTGGGAGCAATCGTCCGACGATCGTGATTTTTCTGGGTTTTTTGAAGTGGGCGCCCAGGTGCAGCTGGTGGTAAACGTCGAAGCCCTGTTCGTCAGGGAAAGCCCGGAGCCCCGATGTCTGTGGTGCTGTAGATGCGCTGCCAATGGCCGGTAAGGAGCAGCAAGAGCTTGACTGGATGGCACTTGCGGTGTGGGAGCAATCGTCCGACGTTCGTGATTTTTCGGGTATTTTTGGAGTGGACTCCCAGGCACAGGTGGTGGTAAACGTCGAAGCCCTGTTCGTCAGGGAAAGCCCGGAGCCCCGATGTCTGTGGTGCTGTAGATGCGCTGCCAATGGCCGGTGAGGAGCAGCAAGAGCTTGACTGGCTGGCACTTTCGGTCTGGGAGCAATCGTCCGACGTTCGTGATTTTTCGGTTTTTTTTGGAGTGGACTCCCAGGCACAGGTGGTGGTAAACGTCGAAGCCCTGTTCGTCAGGGAAAGCCCGGAGCCCCGATGTCTGTGGTGCTGTAGATGCGCTGCCAATGGCCGGTGAGGAGCAGCAAGAGCTTGACTGGCTGGCAATTTCGGTGTGGGAGCAATCGTCCAACGTTCGTGATTTTTCGGGTATTTTTCCAGTGGGCGCCCAGGTGCAGCAGGTGTTAAATATCGAAGCCCTATTTGTCAGGGAAAGCCCGGAGCCCCGATATCGTGGTGCTGTACATGCGCTGCCAATGGCCGGTGAGGAGCAGCAAGGGCTTGACTGGCTGGCACTTTTTGTGTGGAAGCAATCGTCCGACGATCGTGATTTTTTGGGGTTTTTTTCAGTGGGCGCCCAGGCGCAGCTGGTGGTAACCGTCGAAGCCCTGTTCGTCAGGGAAAGCCCGGAGCCCCGATGTCTGTGGTGCTGTAGATGCGTTGCCAATGGCTGGTGAGGACCAGCAAGAGCTTGACTGGATGGCAATTTTTGTGTGGAAGCAATCGTCCAACGTTCGTGATTTTTTGGGTTTTTTTTCCAATGGGCGCCCAGGTGCAGGTGGTGGTAAAGGTCGAAGCCCTGTTAGTCAGGGAAAGCCCGGAGCCCCAATGTCTGTGGTGCTGTAGATGCGCTGCCAATGGCCGGTGAGGGGCAGCAAGAGCTTGACTGGCTGGCTCTTTCGGTGTGGGAGCAATCGTCCGACGATCGTGATTTTTCGGGGTTTTTTCCCAATGGGCGCCCAGGTGCAGCTGGTGGTAAACGTCGAAGCCCTGTTCGTCAGGGAAAGCCCGGAGCCCCGATGTCTGTGGTGCTGTAGATGCGCTGCCAATGGCCGGTGAGGAGCAGCAAGAGCTTGACTGGATGGCACTTGCGGTCTGGGAGCAATCATCCGACGTTCGTGATTTTTCGGGTTTTTTTGGAGTGGACTCCCAGGCACAGGTGGTGGTAAACGTCGAAGCCCTGTTCGTCAGGGAAAGCCCGGAGCCCTGATGTCTGTGGTGCTGTAGATGCGCTGCCAATGGCCGGTGAGGAGCAGCAAGAGCTTGATTGGCTGGCTCTTTCGGTGTGGGAGCAATCGTCCGACGTTCGTGATTTTTCGGGGTTTTTTTGGAGTGGGCGGCCAGGTGCAGGTGGTGGCAAAAGTCGAAGCCCTGTTCGTCAGGGAAAGCCCGGAGCCCCGATGTCTGTGGTGCTGTAGATGCGCTGCCAATGGCCGGTGAGGAGCAGCAAGAGCTTGACTGGCTGGCACATTCGGTGTGGAAGCAATCATCCGACGTTCGTGATTTTTCGGGGTTTTTTTGAAGTGGGCGGACAGGTGCAGCTGGTGGTAAACGTCGAAGCCCTGTTCGTCAGGGAAAGCCCGGAGCCCCGATGTCTGTGGTGCTGTAGATGCGCTGCCAATGGCCGGTGAGGAGCAGCAAGAGCTTGACTGGCTGGCACTTTCGGTGTGGGAGCAATCGTCCAACGTTCGTGATTTTTCGGGTTTTTTTGGAGTGGACTCCCAGGCACAGGTGGTGGTAAACGTCGAAGCCCTGTTCGTCAGGGAAAGCCCGGAGCCCCGATGTCTGTGGTGCTGTAGATGCTCTGCCAATGGCCGGTGAGGAGCAGGAAGAGCTTGACTGGCTGGCACTTTCGGTGTCGGAGCAATCGTCCGACGTTCGTGATTTTTCGGGTTTTTTTGGAGTGGACTCCCAGGCACAGGTGGTGGTAAACGTCGAAGCCCTGTTCGTCAGGGAAAGCCCGGAGCGCAGATGTCTGTGGTGCTGTAGATGCGCTGCCAATGGCCGGTGAGGAGCAGCAAGAGCTTGACTGGCTGGCTCTTTCGGTGTGGGAGCAATCGTCCGACGTTCGTGATTTTTCGGGGTTTTTTTGGAGTGGGCGGCCAGGTGCAGGTGGTGGTAAATATCGAAGCCCTGTTCGTCAGGGAAAGCCCGGAGCCCCGATGTCTGTGGTGCTGTAGATGCGCTGCCAATGGCCGGTGAGGAGCAGCAAGAGCTTGACTGGATGGCACTTGCGGTATGGGAGCAATCGTCCGACCTTCGTGATTTTTCGGGTTTTTTTGGAGTGGACTCCCAGGCACAGGTGGTGGTAAACGTCGAAGCCCTGTTTGTCAGGGAAAGCCCGGAGCCCCGATGTCTGTGGTGCTGTAGATGCGCTGCCAATGGCCGGTGAGGAGGAGCAAGAGCTTGACTGGCTGGCACATTCGGTGTGGGAGCAATCGTCCGACGATCGTGATTTTTCTGGGTTTTTTGAAGTGGGCGCCCAGGTGCAGCTGGTGGTAAACGTCGAAGCCCTGTTCGTCAGGGAAAGCCCGGAGCCCCGATGTCTGTGGTGCTGTAGATGCGCTGCCAATGGCCGGTGAGGAGCAGCAAGAGCTTGACTGGATGGCACTTGCGGTGTGGGAGCAATCGTCCGACGTTCGTGATTTTTCGGGTTTTTTTGGAGTGGACTCCCAGGCACAGGTGGTGGTAAACGTCGAAGCCCTGTTCGTCAGGGAAAGCCCGGAGCCCCGATGTCTGTGGTGCTGTAGATGCGCTGCCAATGGCCGGTGAGGAGCAGCAAGAGCTTGACTGGCTGGCACTTTCGGTCTGGGAGCAATCGTCCGACGTTCGTGATTTTTCGGTTTTTTTTGGAGTGGACTCCCAGGCACAGGTGGTGGTAAACGTCGAAGCCCTGTTTGTCAGGGAAAGCCCGGAGCCCCGATGTCTGTGGTGCTGTAGATGCGCTGCCAATGGCCGGTGAGGAGCAGCAAGAGCTTGACTGGCTGGCAATTTCGGTGTGGGAGCAATCGTCCAACGTTCGTGATTTTTCGAGTATTTTTCCAGTGGGCGCCCACGTGCAGCAGGTGTTAAATATCGAAGCCCTATTTGTCAGGGAAAGCCCGGAGCCCCGATATCGTGGTGCTGTAGATGCGCTGCCAATGGCCGCTGATGAGCAGCAAGGGCTTGACTGGCTGGCACTTTTTGTGTGGAAGCAATCGTCCGACGATCGTGATTTTTTGGAATTTTTTTCAGTGGGCGCCCAGGCGCAGCTGGTGGTAACCGTCGAAGCCCTGTTGGTCAGGGAAAGCCCGGAGCCCCGATGTCTGTGGTGCTGTAGATGCGTTGCCAATGGCTGGTGAGGACCAGCAAGAGCTTGACTGGCTGGCACTTTTTGTGTGGAAGCAATCGTCCGACGTTCGTGATTTTTCGGGGTTTTTGTCAAATGGGTGCCCAGGTGCAGGTGGTGGTAAAGGTCGAAGCCCTGTTAGTCAGGGAAAGCCCGGAGCCCCAATGTCTGTGGTGCAGTAGATGCGCTGCCAATGGCCGGTGAGGAGCAGCAAGAGCTTGAGTTGCTGGCACTTTCGGTGTGGCAGCAATCGTCCAACATTCGTGATTTTTCTTGGGTTTTTTTTCAATGGGCGCCCAGGTGCAGGTGGTGGTAAACGTCGAAGCCCTGTTCGTCAGGGAAAGCCCGGAGCCCCGATGTCTGTGGTGCTGTAGATGCGTTGCCAATGGCCGCTGAGGAGCAGCAAGAGATTGACTGGCTGGCACTTTCGGTGTGGGAGCAATCGTCCGATGTTCGTGATTTTTCGGGGTTATTTTGGAGTGGGCGACCAGGTGCAGCTGGTGGTAAACGTCGAAGCCCTGTTCGTCAGGGAAAGCCCGGAGCCCCGATGTCTGTGGTGCTGTAGATGCGCTGCCAATGGCCGGTGATGAGCAGCAAGAGCTTGACTGGCTGGCACTTTCGGTGTGGGAGCAATCATCCGACGTTCGTGATTTTTCGGGTATTTTTCTTTGGGCGCCCAAGTGCAGCAGGTGTTAAATATCGAAGCCCTGTTCGTCAGGGAAAGCCCGGAGCCCCGATGTCTGTGGTGCTGTAGATGCGCTGCCAATGGCCGGTGAGGAGCAGCAAGAGCTTGACTGGCTGGCTCTTTCGGTGTGGGAGCAATCGTCCGACGTTCATGATTTTTCGGGGTTTTTTTGAAGTGGGCGCCCAGGTGCAGGTGGTGGTAAACGTCGAAGCCCTGTTCGTCAGGGAAAGCCCGGAGCCCCGATGTCTGTGGTGCTGTAGATGCGCTGCCAATGGCCAGTGAGGAGCAGCAAGAGCTTGACTGGCTGGCACTTTCGGTGTGGGAGCAATCGTCCGACGTTCGTGATTTTTCGGGTTTTTTTTCAGTGGGCGCCCAGGTGCAGCTGGTGGTAAACGTCGAAGCCCTGTTCGTCAGGGAAAGCCCGGAGCCCCGATGTCTGTGGTGCTGTAGATGCGCTGCCAATGGCCGGTGAGGAGCAGCAAGAGCTTGACTGGATGGCACTTGCGGTCTGGGAGCAATCGTCCGACGTTCGTGATTTTTCGGGTTTTTTTGGAGTGGACTCCCAGGCACAGGTGGTGGTAAACGTCGAAGCCCTATTCGTCAGGGAAAGCCCGGAGCCCCGATGTCTGTGGTGCTGTAGATGCGCTGACAATGGCCGGTGAGGAGCAGCAAGAGCTTGACTGGCTGGCACTTTCGGTGTGGGAGCAATCGTCCGACGTTCGTGATTTTTCGGGTATTTTTCCAGTGGGAGCCCAGGTGCAGCAGGTGTTAAATATCGAAGCCCTGTTCGTCAGGGAAAGCCCGGAGCCCCGATGTCTGTGGTGCTGTAGATGCGCTGCCAATGGCCGGTGAGGAGCAGCAAGAGCTTGAGTTGCTGGCACTTTCGGTGTGGCAGCAATCGTCCAACATTCGTGATTTTTCTTGGGTTTTTTTTCAATGGGCGCCCAGGTGCAGGTGGTGGTAAACATCGAAGCCCTGTTCGTCAGGGAAAGCCCGGAGCCCCGATGTCTGTGGTGCTGTAGATGCGCTGCCAATGGCCGGTGAGGAGCAGCAAGAGCTTGACTGGCTGGCACTTTCGGTGTGGGAGCAATCGTCCGACGATCGTGATTCTTCGGGGTTTTTTTCCAATGGGCGCCCAGGTGCAGGTGGTGGTAAACGTCGAAGCCCTGTTAGTCAGGGAAAGCCCGGAGCCCCAGTGTGTGTGGTGCTGTAGATGCGCTGCCAATGGCCGGTGAGGAGCAGCAAGAGCTTGACTGGCTGGCACTTTCGGTGTGGGAGCAATCGTCCGACGATCGTGATTCTTCGGGGTTTTTTTCCAATGGGCGCCCAGGTGCAGCTGGTGGTAAACGTCGAAGCCCTGTTCGTCAGGGAAAGCCCGGAGCCCCGATGTCTGTGGTGCTGTAGATGCGCTGCCAACGGCCGGTGAGGAGCAGCAAGAACTTGACTGGATGGCACTTGCGGTCTGGGAGCAATCGTCCGACGTTCGTGATTTTTCGGGTTTTTTTGGACTGGACTCCCAGGCACAGGTGGTGGTAAACGTCGAAGCCCTGTTCGTCAGGGAAAGCCCGGAGCCCCGATGTCTGTGGTGCTGTAGATGCGCTGCCAATGGCTGGTGTGGACCAGCAAGAGCTTGACTGGCTGGCACTTTTTGTGTGGGAGCAATCGTCCGAAGTTCGTGATTTTTCGGGTATTTTTCCAGTGGGCGCCCAGGTGCTGCAGGTGTTAAATATCGAAGCCCTGTTCGTCAGAGAAAGCCCGGAGCCCCGATGTCTGTGGTGCTGTAGATGCACTGCCAATGGCCGGTGAGGAGCAGCAAGAGCTTGAGTTGCTGGCACTTTCGGTGTGGCAGCAATCGTCCAACATTCGTGATTTTTCTTGGGTTTTTTTTCAATGGGCGCCCAGGTGCAGGTGGTGGTAAACGTCGAAGCCCTGTTCGTCAGGGAAAGCCCGGAGCCCCGATGTCTGTGGTGCTGTAGATGCGCTGCCAATGGCCGCTGAGGAGCAGCAAGAGATTGACTGGCTGGCACTTTCAGTGTGGGAGCAATCGTCCGACGTTCGTGATTTTTCGGGGTTATTTGGAGTGGGCGACCAGGTGCAGCTGGTGGTAAACATCGAAGCCCTGTTGGTCAGGGAAAGCCCGGAGCCCCGATGTCTGTGGTGCTGTAGATGCGTTGCCAATGGCCGGTGATGAGCAGCAAGAGCTTGACTGGCTGGCACTTTCAGTGTGGGAGCAATCGTCCGACGTTCATGATTTTTTGGGGTTTTTTTCAGTGGGCACCCCAGGTGCAGCTGGTGGTAAACGTCGAAGCCCTGTTCGTCAGGGAAATCCCGGAGCCCCGATGTCTGTGGTGCTGTAGATGCGCTGCCAATGGCCGGTGATGAGCAGCAAGAGCTTGACTGGCTGGCACTTTCGGTGTGGGAGCAATCATCCGACGTTCGTGATTTTTCGGGTATTTTTCCAGTGGGCGCCCAAGTGCAGCAGGTGTTAAATATCGAAGCCCTGTTCGTCAGGGAAAGCCCGGAGCCCCGATGTCTGTGGTGCTGTAGATGCGCTGCCAATGGCCGGTGAGGAGCAGCAAGAGCTTGACTGGCTGGCTCTTTCGGTGTGGGAGCAATCGTCCGACGTTCGTGATTTTTCGGGGTTTTTTTGAAGTGGGCGCCCAGGTGCAGGTGGTGGTAAACGTCGAAGCCCTGTTCGTCAGGGAAAGCCCGGAGCCCCGATGTCTGTGGTGCTGTAGATGCGCTGCCAATGGCCGGTGAGGAGCAGCAAGAGCTTGACTGGCTGGCACTTTCGGTGTGGGAGCAATCGTCCGACGTTCGTGATTTTTTGGGGTTTTTTTCAGTGGGCGCCCAGGTGCAGCTGGTGGTAAACGTCGAAGCCCTGTTCGTCAGGGAAAGCCCGGAGCCCCGATGTCTGTGGTGCTGTAGATGCGCTGCCAATGGCCGGTGAGGAGCAGCAAGAGCTTGACTGGATGGCACTTGCGGTCTGGGAGCAATCGTCCGACGTTCGTGATTTTTCGGGTTTTTTTGGAGTGGACTCCCAGGCACAGGTGGTGGTAAACGTCGAAGCCCTATTCGTCAGGGAAAGCCCGGAGCCCCGATGTCTGTGGTGCTGTAGATGGGCTGACAATGGCCGGTGAGGAGCAGCAAGAGCTTGACTGGCTGGCACTTTCAGTGTGGGAGCAATCGTCCGACGTTCGTGATTTTTCGGGTATTTTTCCAGTGGGAGCCCAGGTGCAGCAGGTGTTAAATATCGAAGCCCTGTTCGTCAGGGAAAGCCCGGAGCCCCGATGTCTGTGGTGCTGTAGATGCGCTGCCAATGGCCGGTGAGGAGCAGCAAGAGCTTGAGTTGCTGGCACTTTCGGTGTGGCAGCAATCGTCCAACATTCGTGATTTTTCTTGGGTTTTTTTTCAATGGGCGCCCAGGTGCAGGTGGTGGTAAACGTCGAAGCCCTGTTCGTCAGGGAAAGCCCGGAGCCCCGATGTCTGTGGTGCTGTAGATGCGCTGCCAATGGCCGGTGAGGAGCAGCAAGAGCTTGACTGGCTGGCTCTTTCGGTGTGGGAGCAATCGTCCGACGTTCGTGATTTTTCGGGGTTTTTTTGAAGTGGGCGCCCAGGTGCAGGTGGTGGTAAACATCGAAGCCCTGTTAGTCAGGGAAAGCCCGGAGCCCCAATGTGTGTGGTGCTGTAGATGCGCTGCCAATGGCCGGTGATGAGCAGCAAGAGCTTGACTGGCTGGCACTTTTTGTGTGGGAGCAATCGTCCGACGATCGTGATTTTTCGGGGTTTTTTTCCAATGGGCGCCCAGGTGCAGCTGGTGGTAAACGTCGAAGCCCTGTTCGTCAGGGAAAGCCCGGAGCCCCGATGTCTGTGGTGCTGTAGATGCGCTGCCAACGGCCGGTGAGGAGCAGCAAGAACTTGAATGGATGGCACTTGTGGTCTGGGAGCAATCGTCCGACGTTCGTGATTTTTCGGGTTTTTTTGGAGTGGACTCCCAGGCTCAGGTGGTGGTAAACGTCGAAGCCCTGTTCGTCAGGGAAAGCCCGGAGCCCCGATGTCTGTGGTGCTGTAGATGCGCTGCCAATGGCCGGTGAGGAGCAGCAAGAGCTTGACTGGCTGGCTCTTTCGGTGTGGGAGCAATCGTCCGACGTTCGTGATTTTTCGGGGTTTTTTTGGAGTGGGCACCCAGGTGCAGGTGGTGGTAAACGTCGAAGCCCTGTTCGTCAGGGAAAGCCCGGAGCCCCGATGTCTGTGGTGCTGTAGATGCGCTGCCAATGGCCGGTGAGGAGCAGCAAGAGCTTGACTGGCTGGCACTTTCGGTGTGGGAGCAATCGTCCGACGTTCGTGATTTTTCGGTGTTTTTTTGGAGTGGGTGCCCAGGTACAGCTGTTGGTAAACGTCGAAGCCCTGTTCGTCAGGGAAAGCCCGGAGCCCCGATGTCTGTGGTGCTGTAGATGCGCTGCCAATGGCTGGTGTGGACCAGCAAGAGCTTGACTGGCTGGCACTTTTTGTGTGGAAGCAATAGTCCGACGTTCGTGATTTTTCGGGGTTTTTGTCAAATGGGCGCCCAGGTGCAGGTGGTGGTAAAGGTCGAAGCCCTGTTGGTCAGGGAAAGCCCGGAGCCCCGATGTCTGTGGTGCTGTAGATGCGCTGCCAATGGCCGGTGAGGAGCAGCAAGAGCTTGACTGGCTGGCTCTTTCGGTGTGGCAGCAATCGTCCGACGTTCGTGATTTTTCGGGGTTTTTTTGGAGTGGGCGCCCAGGTGCAGGTGGTGGTAAATGTCAAAGCCCTGTTCGTCAGGGAAAGCCCGGAGCCCCGATGTCTGTGGTGCTGTAGATGCGCTGCCAATGGCCGCTGAGGAGCAGCAAGAGCTTGACTGGCTGGCACTTTCGGTGTGGGAGCAATCGTCCGACGTTCGTGATTTTTCGGGGTTTTTTTCAGTGGGCGCCCAGGTGCAGCTGGTGGTAAACGTCGAAGCCCTGTTTGTCAGGGAAAGCCCGGAGCCCCGATGTCTGTGGTGCTGTAGATGCGCTGCCAATGGCCGGTGAGGAGCAGCAAGAGCTTGACTGGCTGGCAATTTCGGTGTGGGAGCAATCGTCCGACGTTCGTGATTTTTTGGGTTTTTTTTCAGTGGGCGCCCAGGTGCAGCTGGTGGTAAACGTCGAAGCCCTGTTCGTCAGGGAAAGCCCGGAGCCCCGATGTCTGTGGTGCTGTAGATGCGCTGCCAATGGCTGGTGTGGACCATCATGAGCTTGACTGGCTGGCACTTTTTGTGTGGAAGCAATAGTCCGACGTTCGTGATTTTTCGGGGTTTTTTTCAAATGGGCGCCCAGGTGCAGGTGGTGGTAAATGTCGAAGCCCTGTTAGTCAGGGAAAGCCCGGAGCCCCGATGTCTGTGGTGCTGTAGATGCGCTGCCAATGGCTGGTGTGGACCAGCAAGAGCTTGACTGGCTGGCACTTTTTGTGTGGGAGCAATCGTCCGACGTTCGTGATTTTTCGGGTATTTTTCCAGTGGGCGCCCAAGTGCAGCAGGTGTTAAATATCGAAGCCCTGTTCGTCAGGGAAAGCCCGGAGCCCCGATGTCTGTGGTGCTGTAGCTGCGCTGCCAATGGCAGGTGAGGAGCAGCAAGAGCTTGACTGGCTGGCTCTTTCGGTGTGGGAGCAATCGTCCGACGTTCGTGATTTTTCGGGGTTTTTTTGAAGTGGGCGCCCAGGTGCAGGTGGTGGTAAACGTCGAAGCCCTGTTCGTCAGGGAAAGCCCGGAGCCCCGATGTCTGTGGTGCTGTAGATGCGCTGCCAATGGCCGGTGAGGAGCAGGAAGAGCTTGACTGGCTGGCACTTTCGGTGTGGGAGCAATCGTCCGACGTTCGTGATTTTTTGGGGTTTTTTTCAGTGGGCGCCCAGGTGCAGCTGGTGGTAAACGTCGAAGCCCTGTTCGTCAGGGAAAGCCCGGAGCCCCGATGTCTGTGGTGCTGTAGATGCGCTGCCAATGGCCGGTGAGGAGCAGCAAGAGCTTGACTGGATGGCACTTTCGGTGTGGGAGCAATCGTCCGACGTTCGTGATTTTTCGGGTTTTTTTGGAGTGGACTCCCAGGCACAGGTGGTGGTAAACGTCGAAGCCCTATTCGTCAGGGAAAGCCCGGAGCCCCGATGTCTGTGGTGCTGTAGATGCGCTGACAATGGCCGGTGAGGAGCAGCAAGAGCTTGACTGGCTGGCACTTTCAGTGTGGGAGCAATCGTCCGACGTTCGTGATTTTTCGGGTATTTTTCCAGTGGGAGCCCAGGTGCAGCAGGTGTTAAATATCGAAGCCCTGTTCGTCAGGGAAAGCCCGGAGCCCCGATGTCTGTGGTGCTGTAGATGCGCTGCCAATGGCCGGTGAGGAGCAGCAAGAGCTTGAGTTGCTGGCACTTTCGGTGTGGCAGCAATCGTCCAACATTCGTGATTTTTCTTGGGTTTTTTTTCAATGGGCGCCCAGGTGCAGGTGGTGATAAACGTCGAAGCCCTGTTCGTCAGGGAAAGCCCGGAGCCCCGATGTCTGTGGTGCTGTAGATGCACTGCCAATGGCCGGTGAGGAGCAGCAAGAGCTTGAGTTGCTGGCACTTTCGGTGTGGCAGCAATCGTCCAACATTCGTGATTTTTCTTGGGTTTTTTTTCAATGGGCGCCCAGGTGCAGGTGGTGGTGAACGTCGAAGCCCTGTTCGTCAGGGAAAGCCCGGAGCCCCGATGTCTGTGGTGCTGTAGATGCGCTGCCAATGGCCGCTGAGGAGCAGCAAGAGATTGACTGGCTGGCACTTTCAGTGTGGGAGCAATTGTCCGACGTTCGTGATTTTTCGGGGTTATTTGGAGTGGGCGACCAGGTGCAGCTGGTGGTAAACATCGAAGCCCTGTTCGTCAGGGAAAGCCCGGAGCCCCGATGTCTGTGGTGCTGTAGATGCGTTGCCAATGGCCGGTGAGGAGCAGCAAGAGCTTGACTGGCTGGCACTTTCAGTGTGGGAGCAATCGTCCGACGTTCATGATTTTTTGGGGTTTTTTTCAGTGGGCACTCCAGGTGCAGCTGGTGGTAAACGTCGAAGCCCTGTTCGTCAGGGAAATCCCGGAGCCCCGATGTCTGTGGTGCTGTAGATGCGCTGCCAATGGCCGGTGATGAGCAGCAAGAGCTTGACTGGCTGGCACTTGCGGTCTGGGAGCAATCATCCGACGTTCGTGATTTTTCGGGTATTTTTCCAGTGGGCGCCCAAGTGCAGCAGGTGTTAAATATCGAAGCCCTGTTCGTCAGGGAAAGCCCGGAGCCCCGATGTCTGTGGTGCTGTAGATGCGCTGCCAATGGCCGGTGAGGAGCAGCAAGAGCTTGACTGGCTGGCTCTTTCGGTGTGGGAGCAATCGTCCGACGTTCGTGATTTTTCGGGGTTTTTTTGAAGTGGGCGCCCAGGTGCAGGTGGTGGTAAACGTCGAAGCCCTGTTCGTCAGGGAAAGCCCGGAGCCCCGATGTCTGTGGTGCTGTAGATGCGCTGCCAATGGCCGGTGAGGAGCAGCAAGAGCTTGACTGGCTGGCACTTTCGGTGTGGGAGCAATCGTCCGACGTTCGTGATTTTTTGGGGTTTTTTTCAGTGGGCGCCCAGGTGCAGCTGGTGGTAAACGTCGAAGCCCTGTTCGTCAGGGAAAGCCCGGAGCCCCGATGTCTGTGGTGCTGTAGATGCGCTGCCAATGGCCGGTGAGGAGCAGCAAGAGCTTGACTGGATGGCACTTGCGGTCTGGGAGCAATCGTCCGACGTTCGTGATTTTTCGGGTTTTTTTGGAGTGGACTCCCAGGCACAGGTGGTGGTAAACGTCGAAGCCCTATTCGTCAGGGAAAGCCCGGAGCCCCGATGTCTGTGGTGCTGTAGATGCGCTGACAATGGCCGGTGAGGAGCAGCAAGAGCTTGACTGGCTGGCACTTTCAGTGTGGGAGCAATCGTCCGACGTTCGTGATTTTTCGGGTATTTTTCCAATGGGCGCCCAGGTGCAGCTGGTGGTAAACGTCGAAGCCCTGTTCGTCAGGGAAAGCCCGGAGCCCCGATGTCTGTGGTGCTGTAGATGCGCTGCCAATGGCCGGTGAGGAGCAGCAAGAACTAGACTGGATGGCACTTGCGGTCTGGGAGCAATCATCCGACGTTCGTGATTTTTCGGGTTTTTTTGGAGTGGACTCCCAGGCACAGGTGGTGGTAAACGTCGAAGCCCTGTTCGTCAGGGAAAGCCCGGAGCCCCGATGTCTGTGGTGCTGTAGATGCACTGCCAATGGCCGGTGAGGAGCAGCAAGAGCTTGACTGGCTGGCTCTTTCGGTGTGGGAGCAATCGTCCGACGTTCGTGATTTTTCGGGGTTTTTTTGGAGTGGGCGCCCAGGTGCAGGTGGTGGTAAACGTCGAAGCCCTGTTCGTCAGGGAAAGCCCGGAGCCCCGATGTCTGTGGTGCTGTAGATGCACTGCCAATGGCCGGTGAGGAGCAGCAAGAGCTTGAGTTGCTGGCACTTTCGGTGTGGCAGCAATCGTCCAACATTCGTGATTTTTCTTGGGTTTTTTTTCAGTGGGCGCCCAGGTGCAGGTGGTGGTAAACGTCAAAGCCCTGTTCGTCAGGGAAAGCCCGGAGCCCCGATGTCTGTGGTGCTGTAGATGCGCTGCCAATGGCCGGTGAGGAGCAGCAAGAGATTGACTGGCTGGTACTTTCGGTGTGGGAGCAATCGTCCGATGTTCGTGATTTTTCGGGGTTATTTTGGAGTGGGCGACCAGGTGCAGCTGGTGGTAAAAGTCGAAGCCCTGTTGGTCAGGGAAAGCCCGGAGCCCCGATGTCTGTGGTGCTGTAGATGCGCTGCCAATGGCCGGTGAGGAGCAGCAAGAGCTTGACTGGCTGGCACTTTCGGTGTGGGAGCAATCGTCCGACGTTCATGATTTTTTGGGGCTTTTTTCAGTGGGCACCCCAGGTGCAGCTGGTGGTAAACGTCGAAGCCCTGTTCGTCAGGGAAATCCCGGAGCCCCGATGTCTGTGGTGCTGTAGATGCGCTGCCAATGGCCGGTGATGAGCAGCAAGAGCTTGACTGGCTGGCACTTTCGGTGTGGGAGCAATCATCCGACGTTCGTGAATTTTCGGGTATTTTTCCAGTGGGCGCCCAAGTGCAGCAGGTGTTAAATATCGAAGCCCTGTTCGTCAGGGAAAGCCCGGAGCCCCGATGTCTGTGGTGCTGTAGATGCGCTGCCAATGGCCGGTGAGGAGCAGCAAGAGCTTGACTGGCTGGCTCTTTCGGTGTGGGAGCAATCGTCCGACGTTCGTGATTTTTTGGGGTTTTTTTGAAGTGGGCGCCCAGGTGCAGGTGGTGGTAAACGTCGAAGCCCTGTTCGTCAGGGAAAGCCCGGAGCCCCGATGTCTGTGGTGCTGTAGATGCGCTGCCAATGGCCGGTGAGGAGCAGCAAGAGCTTGACTGGCTGGCAATTTCGGTGTGGGAGCAATCGTCCGACGTTCGTGATTTTTTGGGTTTTTTTTCAGTGGGCGCCCAGGTGCAGCTGGTGGTAACCGTCGAAGCCCTGTTGGTCAGGGAAAGCCCGGAGCCCCGATGTCTGTGGTGCTGTAGATGTGCTGCCAATGGCCGGTGAGGAGCAGCAAGAGCTTGACTGGCTGGCAATTTCGGTGTGGGAGCAATCGTCCGACGTTCGTGATTTTTTGGGTTTTTTTTCAGTGGGCGCCCAGGTGCAGCTGGTGGTAAACGTCGAAGCCCTGTTCGTCAGGGAAAGCCCGGAGCCCCGATGTCTGTGGTGCTGTAGATGCGCTGCCAATGGCTGGTGTGGACCAGCAAGAGCTTGACTGGCTGGCACTTTTTGTGTGGAAGCAATAGTCCGACGTTCGTGATTTTTCGGGGTTTTTTTCAAATGGGCGCCCAGGTGCAGGTGGTGGTAAAGGTCGAAGCCCTGTTAGTCAGGGAAAGCCCAGAGCCCCGATGTCTGTGGTGCTGTAGATGCGCTGCCAATGGCTGGTGTGGACCAGCAAGAGCTTGACTGGCTGGCACTTTTTGTGTGGGAGCAATCGTCCGACGTTCGTGATTTTTCGGGTATTTTTCCAGTGGGCGCCCAGGTGCTGCAGGTGTTAAATATCGAAGCCCTGTTCGTCAGAGAAAGCCCAAAGCCCCGATGTCTGTGGTGCTGTAGATGCGCTGCCAACGGCCGGTGAGGAGCAGCAAGAACTTGACTGGATGGCACTTGCGGTCTGGGAGCAATCGTCCGACGTTCGTGATTTTTCGGGTTTTTTTGGAGTGGACTCCCAGGCACAGGTGGTGGTAAACGTCGAAACCCTATTCGTCAGGGAAAGCCCGGAGCCCCGATGTCTGTGGTGCTGTAGATGCGCTGACAATGGCCGGTGAGGAGCAGCAAGAGCTTGACTGGCTGGCACTTTCAGTGTGGGAGCAATCGTCCGACGTTCGTGATTTTTCGGGTATTTTTCCAGTGGGAGCCCAGGTGCAGCAGGTGTTAAATATCGAAGCCCTGTTCGTCAGAGAAAGCCCGGAGCCCCGATGTCTGTGGTGCTGTAGATGCGCTGCCAATGGCCGGTGAGGAGCAGCAAGAGCTTGAGTTGCTGGCACTTTCGGTGTGGCAGCAATCGTCCAACATTCGTGATTTTTCTTGGGTTTTTTTTCAATGGGCGCCCAGGTGCAGGTGGTGGTAAACGTCGAAGCCCTGTTCGTCAGGGAAAGCCCGGAGCCCCGATGTCTGTGGTGCTGTAGATGCGCTGCCAATGGCCGGTGAGGAGCAGCAAGAGCTTGACTGGCTGGCTCTTTCGGTGTGGGAGCAATCGTCCGACGTTCGTGATTTTTCGGGGTTTTTTTGAAGTGGGCGCCCAGGTGCAGGTGGTGGTAAACATCGAAGCCCTGTTAGTCAGGGAAAGCCCGGAGCCCCAATGTGTGTGGTGCTGTAGATGCGCTGCCAATGGCCGGTGATGAGCAGCAAGAGCTTGACTGGCTGGCACTTTTTGTGTGGGAGCAATCGTCCGACGATCGTGATTTTTCGGGGTTTTTTTCCAATGGGCGCCCAGGTGCAGCTGGTGGTAAACGTCGAAGCCCTGTTCGTCAGGGAAAGCCCGGAGCCCCGATGTCTGTGGTGCTGTAGATGCGCTGCCAACGGCCGGTGAGGAGCAGCAAGAACTTGAATGGATGGCACTTGTGGTCTGGGAGCAATCGTCCGACGTTCGTGATTTTTCGGGTTTTTTTGGAGTGGACTCCCAGGCACAGGTGGTGGTAAACGTCGAAGCCCTGTTCGTCAGGGAAAGCCCGGAGCCCCGATGTCTGTGGTGCTGTAGATGCGCTGCCAATGGCCGGTGAGGAGCAGCAAGAGCTTGACTGGCTGGCTCTTTCGGTGTGGGAGCAATTGTCCGACGTTCGTGATTTTTCGGGGTTTTTTTGGAGTGGGCGCCCAGGTGCAGGTGGTGGTAAACGTCGAAGCCCTGTTCGTCAGGGAAAGCCCGGAGCCCCGATGTCTGTGGTGCTGTAGATGCGCTGCCAATGGCCGGTGAGGAGCAGCAAGAGCTTGACTGGCTGGCACTTTCGGTGTGGGAGCAATCGTCCGACGTTCGTGATTTTTCGGTGTTTTTTTGGAGTGGGCGCCCAGGTACAGCTGTTGGTAAACGTCGAAGCCCTGTTCGTCAGGGAAAGCCCGGAGCCCCGATGTCTGTGGTGCTGTAGATGCGCTGCCAATGGCTGGTGTGGACCAGCAAGAGCTTGACTGGCTGGCACTTTTTGTGTGGAAGCAATAGTCCGACGTTCGTGATTTTTCGGGGTTTTTGTCAAATGGGCGCCCAGGTGCAGGTGGTGGTAAAGGTCGAAGCCCTGTTGGTCAGGGAAAGCCCGGAGCCCCGATGTCTGTGGTGCTGTAGATGCGCTGCCAATGGCCGGTGAGGAGCAGCAAGAGCTTGACTGGCTGGCTCTTTCGGTGTGGCAGCAATCGTCCGACGTTCGTGATTTTTCGGGGTTTTTTTTGAGTGGGCGCCCAGGTGCAGGTGGTGGTAAATGTCAAAGCCCTGTTCGTCAGGGAAAGCCCGGAGCCCCGATGTCTGTGGTGCTGTAGATGCGCTGCCAATGGCCGCTGAGGAGCAGCAAGAGCTTGACTGGCTGGCACTTTCGGTGTGGGAGCAATCGTCCGACGTTCGTGATTTTTCGGGGTTTTTTTCAGTGGGCGCCCAGGTGCAGCTGGTGGTAAACGTCGAAGCCCTGTTTGTCAGGGAAAGCCCGGAGCCCCGATGTCTGTGGTGCTGTAGATGCGCTGCCAATGGCCGGTGAGGAGCAGCAAGAGCTTGACTGGCTGGCAATTTCGGTGTGGGAGCAATCGTCCGACGTTCGTGATTTTTTGGGTTTTTTTTCAGTGGGCGCCCAGGTGCAGCTGGTGGTAAACGTCGAAGCCCTGTTCGTCAGGGAAAGCCCGGAGCCCCGATGTCTGTGGTGCTGTAGATGCGCTGCCAATGGCTGGTGTGGACCATCATGAGCTTGACTGGCTGGCACTTTTTGTGTGGAAGCAATAGTCCGACGTTCGTGATTTTTCGGGGTTTTTTTCAAATGGGCGCCCAGGTGCAGGTGGTGGTAAATGTCGAAGCCCTGTTAGTCAGGGAAAGCCCGGAGCCCCGATGTCTGTGGTGCTGTAGATGCGCTGCCAATGGCTGGTGTGGACCAGCAAGAGCTTGACTGGCTGGCACTTTTTGTGTGGGAGCAATCGTCCGACGTTCGTGATTTTTCGGGTATTTTTCCAGTGGGCGCCCAGGTGCTGCAGGTGTTAAATATCGAAGCCCTGTTCGTCAGAGAAAGCCCGGAGCCCCGATGTCTGTGGTGCTGTAGATGCACTGCCAATGGCCGGTGAGGAGCAGCAAGAGCTTGAGTTGCTGGCACTTTCGGTGTGGCAGCAATCGTCCAACATTCGTGATTTTTCTTGGGTTTTTTTTCAATGGGCGCCCAGGTGCAGGTGGTGGTAAACGTCGAAGCCCTGTTCGTCAGGGAAAGCCCGGAGCCCCGATGTCTGTGGTGCTGTAGATGCGCTGCCAATGGCCGCTGAGGAGCAGCAAGAGATTGACTGGCTGGCACTTTCAGTGTGGGAGCAATCGTCCGACGTTCGTGATTTTTCGGGGTTATTTGGAGTGGGCGACCAGGTGCAGCTGGTGGTAAAAGTCGAAGCCCTGTTCGTCAGGGAAAGCCCGGAGCCCCGATGTCTGTGGTGCTGTAGATGCGTTGCCAATGGCCGGTGATGAGCAGCAAGAGCTTGACTGGCTGGCACTTTCAGTGTGGGAGCAATCGTCCGACGTTCATGATTTTTTGGGGTTTTTTTCAGTGGGCACTCCAGGTGCAGCTGGTGGTAAACGTCGAAGCCCTGTTCGTCAGGGAAAGCCCGGAGCCCCGATGTCTGTGGTGCTGTAGATGCACTGCCAATGGCCGGTGATGAGCAGCAAGAGCTTGACTGGCTGGCACTTTCGGTGTGGGAGCAATCATCCGACGTTCGTGATTTTTCGGGTATTTTTCCAGTGGGCGCCCAAGTGCAGCAGGTGTTAAATATCGAAGCCCTGTTCGTCAGGGAAAGCCCGGAGCCCCGATGTCTGTGGTGCTGTAGATGCGCTGCCAATGGCAGGTGAGGAGCAGCAAGAGCTTGACTGGCTGGCTCTTTCGGTGTGGGAGCAATCGTCCGACATTCGTGATTTTTCGGGGTTTTTTTGAAGTGGGCGCCCAGGTGCAGGTGGTGGTAAACGTCGAAGCCCTGTTCGTCAGGGAAAGCCCGGAGCCCCGATGTCTGTGGTGCTGTAGATGCGCTGCCAATGGCCGGTGAGGAGCAGCAAGAGCTTGACTGGCTGGCACTTTCGGTGTGGGAGCAATCGTCCGACGTTCGTGATTTTTTGGGGTTTTTTTCAGTGGGCGCCCAGGTGCAGCTGGTGGTAAACGTCGAAGCCCTGTTCGTCAGGGAAAGCCCGGAGCCCCGATGTCTGTGGTGCTGTAGATGCGCTGCCAATGGCCGGTGAGGAGCAGCAAGAGCTTGACTGGATGGCACTTGCGGTCTGGGAGCAATCGTCCGACGTTCGTGATTTTTCGGGTTTTTTTGGAGTGGACTCCCAGGCACAGGTGGTGGTAAACGTCGAAGCCCTATTCGTCAGGGAAAGCCCGGAGCCCCGATGTCTGTGGTGCTGTAGATGCGCTGACAATGGCCGGTGAGGAGCAGCAAGAGCTTGACTGGCTGGCACTTTCAGTGTGGGAGCAATCGTCCGACGTTCGTGATTTTTCGGGTATTTTTCCAGTGGGAGCCCAGGTGCAGCAGGTGTTAAATATCGAAGCCCTGTTCGTCAGGGAAAGCCCGGAGCCCCGATGTCTGTGGTGCTGTAGATGCGCTGCCAATGGCCGGTGAGGAGCAGCAAGAGCTTGAGTTGCTGGCACTTTCGGTGTGGCAGCAATCGTCCAACATTCGTGATTTTTCTTGGGTTTTTTTTCAATGGGCGCCCAGGTGCAGGTGGTGATAAACGTCGAAGCCCTGTTCGTCAGGGAAAGCCCGGAGCCCCGATGTCTGTGGTGCTGTAGATGCACTGCCAATGGCCGGTGAGGAGCAGCAATAGCTTGAGTTGCTGGCACTTTCGGTGTGGCAGCAATCGTCCAACATTCGTGATTTTTCTTGGGTTTTTTTTCAATGGGCGCCCAGGTGCAGGTGGTGGTGAACGTCGAAGCCCTGTTCGTCAGGGAAAGCCCGGAGCCCCGATGTCTGTGGTGCTGTAGATGCGCTGCCAATGGCCGCTGAGGAGCAGCAAGAGATTGACTGGCTGGCACTTTCAGTGTGGGAGCAATTGTCCGACGTTCGTGATTTTTCGGGGTTATTTGGAGTGGGCGACCAGGTGCAGCTGGTGGTAAACATCGAAGCCCTGTTCGTCAGGGAAAGCCCGGAGCCCCGATGTCTGTGGTGCTGTAGATGCGTTGCCAATGGCCGGTGATGAGCAGCAAGAGCTTGACTGGCTGGCACTTTCAGTGTGGGAGCAATCGTCCGACGTTCATGATTTTTTGGGGTTTTTTTCAGTGGGCACTCCAGGTGCAGCTGGTGGTAAACGTCGAAGCGCTGTTCGTCAGGGAAATCCCGGAGCCCCGATGTCTGTGGTGCTGTAGATGCGCTGCCAATGGCCGGTGATGAGCAGCAAGAGCTTGACTGGCTGGCACTTGCGGTCTGGGAGCAATCATCCGACGTTCGTGATTTTTCGGGTATTTTTCCAGTGGGCGCCCAAGTGCAGCAGGTGTTAAATATCGAAGCCCTGTTCGTCAGGGAAAGCCCGGAGCCCCGATGTCTGTGGTGCTGTAGATGCGCTGCCAATGGCCGGTGAGGAGCAGCAAGAGCTTGAGTTGCTGGCACTTTCGGTGTGGCAGCAATCGTCCAACATTCGTGATTTTTCTTGGGTTTTTTTTCAGTGGGCGCCCAGGTGCAGGTGGTGGTAAACGTCAAAGCCCTGTTCGTCAGGGAAAGCCCGGAGCCCCGATGTCTGTGGTGCTGTAGATGCGCTGCCAATGGCCGGTGAGGAGCAGCAAGAGATTGACTGGCTGGTACTTTCGGTGTGGGAGCAATCGTCCGATGTTCGTGATTTTTCGGGGTTATTTTGGAGTGGGCGACCAGGTGCAGCTGGTGGTAAAAGTCGAAGCCCTGTTGGTCAGGGAAAGCCCGGAGCCCCGATGTCTGTGGTGCTGTAGATGCGCTGCCAATGGCCGGTGAGGAGCAGCAAGAGCTTGACTGGCTGGCACTTTCGGTGTGGGAGCAATCGTCCGACGTTCATGATTTTTTGGGGCTTTTTTCAGTGGGCACCCCAGGTGCAGCTGGTGGTAAACGTCGAAGCCCTGTTCGTCAGGGAAATCCCGGAGCCCCGATGTCTGTGGTGCTGTAGATGCGCTGCCAATGGCCGGTGATGAGCAGCAAGAGCTTGACTGGCTGGCACTTTCGGTGTGGGAGCAATCATCCGACGTTCGTGATTTTTCGGGTATTTTTCCAGTGGGCGCCCAAGTGCAGCAGGTGTTAAATATCGAAGCCCTGTTCGTCAGGGAAAGCCCGGAGCCCCGATGTCTGTGGTGCTGTAGATGCGCTGCCAATGGCCGGTGAGGAGCAGCAAGAGCTTGACTGGCTGGCTCTTTCGGTGTGGGAGCAATCGTCCGACGTTCGTGATTTTTTGGGGTTTTTTTGAAGTGGGCGCCCAGGTGCAGGTGGTGGTAAACGTCGAAGCCCTGTTCGTCAGGGAAAGCCCGGAGCCCCGATGTCTGTGGTGCTGTAGATGCGCTGCCAATGGCCGGTGAGGAGCAGCAAGAGCTTGACTGGCTGGCACTTTCGGTGTGGGAGCAATCGTCCGACGTTCGTGATTTTTCGGGGTTTTTTTCAGTGGGCGCCCAGGTGCAGCTGGTGGTAAACGTCTAAGCCCTGTTCGTCAGGGAAAGCCCGGAGCCCCGATGTCTGTGGTGCTGTAGATGCGCTGCCAATGGCCGGTGAGGAGCAGCAAGAGCTTGACTGGATGGCACTTGCGGTCTGGGAGCAATCGTCCGACGTTCGTGATTTTTCGGGGTTTTTTTGGAGTGGACTCCCAGGCACAGGTGGTGGTAAACGTCGAAGCCCTATTCGTCAGGGAAAGCCCGGAGCCCCGATGTCTGTGGTGCTGTAGATGCGCTGACAATGGCCGGTGAGGAGCAGCAAGAGCTTGACTGGCTGGCACTTTCGGTGTGGGAGCAATCGTCCGACGTTCGTGATTTTTCGGGTATTTTTCCAGTGGGAGCCCAGGTGCAGCAGGTGTTAAATATCGAAGCCCTGTTCGTCAGGGAAAGCCCGGAGCCCCGATGTCTGTGGTGCTGTAGATGCGCTGCCAATGGCCGGTGAGGAGCAGCAAGAGCTTGACTGGCTGGCACTTTCGGTGTGGGAGCAATCGTCCGACGTTCGTGATTTTTCGGTGTTTTTTTGGAGTGGGCGCCCAGGCGCAGCTGGTGGTAACCGTCGAAGCCCTGTTGGTCAGGGAAAGCCCGGAGCCCCGATGTCTGTGGTGCTGTAGATGTGCTGCCAATGGCCGGTGAGGAGCAGCAAGAGCTTGACTGGCTGGCAATTTCGGTGTGGGAGCAATCGTCCGACGTTCGTGATTTTTTGGGTTTTTTTTCAGTGGGCGCCCAGGTGCAGCTGGTGGTAAACGTCGAAGCCCTGTTCGTCAGGGAAAGCCCGGAGCCCCGATGTCTGTGGTGCTGTAGATGCGCTGCCAATGGCTGGTGTGGACCAGCAAGAGCTTGACTGGCTGGCACTTTTTGTGTGGAAGCAATAGTCCGACGTTCGTGATTTTTCGGGGTTTTTTTCAAATGGGCGCCCAGGTGCAGGTGGTGGTAAAGGTCGAAGCCCTGTTAGTCAGGGAAAGCCCAGAGCCCCGATGTCTGTGGTGCTGTAGATGCGCTGCCAATGGCTGGTGTGGACCAGCAAGAGCTTGACTGGCTGGCACTTTTTGTGTGGGAGCAATCGTCCGACGTTCGTGATTTTTCGGGTATTTTTCCAGTGGGCGCCCAGGTGCTGCAGGTGTTAAATATCGAAGCCCTGTTCGTCAGAGAAAGCCCAAAGCCCCGATGTCTGTGGTGCTGTAGATGCGCTGCCAACGGCCGGTGAGGAGCAGCAAGAACTTGACTGGATGGCACTTGCGGTCTGGGAGCAATCGTCCGACGTTCGTGATTTTTCGGGTTTTTTTGGAGTGGACTCCCAGGCACAGGTGGTGGTAAAGGTCGAAACCCTATTCGTCAGGGAAAGCCCGGAGCCCCGATGTCTGTGGTGCTGTAGATGCGCTGACAATGGCCGGTGAGGAGCAGCAAGAGCTTGACTGGCTGGCACTTTCAGTGTGGGAGCAATCGTCCGACGTTCGTGATTTTTCGGGTATTTTTCCAGTGGGAGCCCAGGTGCAGCAGGTGTTAAATATCGAAGCCCTGTTCGTCAGGGAAAGCCCGGAGCCCCGATGTCTGTGGTGCTGTAGATGCGCTGCCAATGGCCGGTGAGGAGCAGCAAGAGCTTGAGTTGCTGGCACTTTCGGTGTGGCAGCAATAGTCCAACATTCGTGATTTTTCTTGGGTTTTTTTTCAATGGGCGCCCAGGTGCAGGTGGTGGTAAACGTCGAAGCCCTGTTCGTCAGGGAAAGCCCGGAGCCCCGATGTCTGTGGTGCTGTAGATGCGCTGCCAATGGCCGGTGAGGAGCAGCAAGAGCTTGACTGGCTGGCTCTTTCGGTGTGGGAGCAATCGTCCGACGTTCGTGATTTTTCGGGGTTTTTTTGAAGTGGGCGCCCAGGTGCAGGTGGTGGTAAACATCGAAGCCCTGTTAGTCAGGGAAAGCCCGGAGCCCCAATGTGTGTGGTGCTGTAGATGCGCTGCCAATGGCCGGTGATGAGCAGCAAGAGCTTGACTGGCTGGCACTTTCGGTGTGGGAGCAATCGTCCGACGATCGTGATTTTTCGGGGTTTTTTTCCAATGGGCGCCCAGGTGCAGCTGGTGGTAAACGTCGAAGCCCTGTTCGTCAGGGAAAGCCCGGAGCCCCGATGTCTGTGGTGCTGTAGATGCGCTGCCAACGGCCGGTGAGGAGCAGCAAGAACTTGACTGGATGGCACTTGCGGTGTGGGAGCAATCGTCCGACGTTCGTGATTTTTCGGGGTTTTTTTTAGTGGGCGCCCAGGCGCAGGTGGTGGTAAACGTCGAAGCCCTGTTCGTCAGGGAAAGCCCGGAGCCCCGATGTCTGTGGTGCTGTAGATGCGCTGCCAATGGCCGGTGAGGAGCAGCAAGAGCTTGACTGGCTGGCTCTTTCGGTGTGGGAGCAATCGTCCGACGTTCGTGATTTTTCGGGGTTTTTTTGGAGTGGGCGCCCAGGTGCAGGTGGTGGTAAACGTCGAAGCCCTGTTCGTCAGGGAAAGCCCGGAGCCCCGATGTCTGTGGTGCTGTAGATGCGCTGCCAATGGCCGGTGAGGAGCAGCAAGAGCTTGACTGGCTGGCACTTTCGGTGTGGGAGCAATCGTCCGACGTTCGTGATTTTTCGGTGTTTTTTTGGAGTGGGCGCCCAGGTACAGCTGTTGGTAAACGTCGAAGCCCTGTTCGTCAGGGAAAGCCCGGAGCCCCGATGTCTGTGGTGCTGTAGATGCGCTGCCAATGGCCGGTGATGAGCAGCAAGAGCTTGACTGGCTGGCACTTTCGGTGTGGGAGCAATCGTCCGATGATCGTGATTTTTCGGGGTTTTTTTCCAATGGGCGCCCAGGCACAGGTGGTGGTAAACGTCGAAGCCCTGTTCGTCAGGGAAAGCCCGGAGCCCCGATGTCTGTGGTGCTGTAGATGCGCTGCCAATGGCCGGTGAGGAGCAGCAAGAGCTTGACTGGATGGCACTTGCGGTCTGGGAGCAATCGTCCGACGTTCATGATCTTTCGAGTTTTTTTGGAGTGGACTCCCAGGCACAGGTGGTGGTAAACGTCGAAGCCTTGTTCGTCAGGGAAAGCCCGGAGCCCCGATGTCTGTGGTGCTGTAGATGCGCTGCCAATGGCCGGTGAGGAGCAGCAAGAGCTTGACTGGCTGGCTCTTTCGGTGTGGCAGCAATCGTCCGACGTTCGTGATTTTTCGGGGTTTTTTTGGAGTGGGCGCCCAGGTGCAGGTGGTGGTAAACGTCAAAGCCCTGTTCGTCAGGGAAAGCCCGGAGCCCCGATGTCTGTGGTGCTGTAGATGCGCTGCCAATGGCCGCTGAGGAGCAGCAAGAGCTTGACTGGCTGGCACTTTCGGTGTGGGAGCAATCGTCCGACGTTCGTGATTTTTCGGGGTTTTTTTCAGTGGGCGCCCAGGTGCAGGTGGTGGTAAACGTCGAAGCCCTGTTTGTCAGGGAAAGCCCGGAGCCCCAATGTCTGTGGTGCTGTAGATGCGCTGCCAATGGCCGGTGATGAGCAGCAAGAGCTTGAGTTGCTGGCACTTTCGGTGTGGCAGCAATCGTCCAACATTCGTGGTTTTTCTTGGGTTTTTTTCCAATGGGCGCCCAGGTGCAGGTGGTGGTAAACGTCGAAGCCCTGTTCGTCAGGGAAAGCCCGGAGCCCCGATGTCTGTGGTGCTGTAGATGCACTGCCAATGGCCGTTGAGGAGCAGCAAGAGCTTGACTGGCTGGCACTTTCGGTGTGGGAGCAATCGTCCGACGATTGTGATTTTTCTGGGTTTTTTTGAAGTCGGTGCCCAGGTGCAGCTGGTGGTAAACGTCGAAGCCCTGTTCGTCAGGGAAAGCCCGGAGCCCCGATGTCTGTGGTGCTGTAGATGCGCTGCCAATGGCCGGTGAGGAGCAGCAAGAGCTTGAGTTGCTGGCACTTTCGGTGTGGCAGCAATCGTCCAACATTCGTGATTTTTCTTGGGTTTTTTTTCAATGGGCGCCCAGGTGCAGGTGGTGGTAAACGTCGAAGCCCTGTTCGTCAGGGAAAGCCCGGAGCCCCGATGTCTGTGGTGCTGTAGATGCGCTGCCAATGGCCGGTGAGGAGCAGCAAGAGCTTGACTGGCTGGCACTTTCGGTGTGGGAGCAATCGTCCGACGTTCGTGATTTTTCGGGGTTTTTTTGGAGTGGGCGCCCAGGTGCAGGTGGTGGTAAACGTCGAAGCCCTGTTAGTCAGGGAAAGCCCGGAGCCCCAATGTGTGTGGTGCTGTAGATGCGCTGCCAATGGCCGGTGATGAGCAGCAAGAGCTTGACTGGCTGGCACTTTCGGTGTGGGAGCAATCGTCCGACGATCGTGATTTTTCGGGGTTTTTTTCCAATGGGCGCCCAGGTGCAGCTGGTGCTAAACGTCGAAGCCCTGTTCGTCAGGGAAAGCCCGGAGCCCCGATGTCTGTGGTGCTGTAGATGCGCTGCCAACGGCCGGTGAGGAGCAGCAAGAACTTGACTGGATGGCACTTGCGGTCTGGGAGCAATCGTCCGACGTTCGTGATTTTTCGGGTTTTTTTGGAGTGGACTCCCAGGCACAGGTGGTGGTAAACGTCGAAGCCCTGTTCGTCAGGGAAAGCCCGGAGCCCCGATGTCTGTGGTGCTGTAGATGCGCTGCCAATGGCCGGTGAGGAGCAGCAAGAGCTTGACTGGCTGGCTCTTTCGGTGTGGGAGCAATCGTCCGACGTTCGTGATTTTTCGGGGTTTTTTTGGAGTGGGCGCCCAGGTGCAGGTGGTGGTAAACGTCGAAGCCCTGTTCGTCAGGGAAAGCCCGGAGCCCCGATGTCTGTGGTGCTGTAGATGCGCTGCCAATGGCCGGTGAGGAGCAGCAAGAGCTTGACTGGCTGGCACTTTCGGTGTGGGAGCAATCGTCCGACGTTCGTGATTTTTCGGTGTTTTTTTGGAGTGGGCGCCCAGGCGCAGCTGGTGGTAACCGTCGAAGCCCTGTTGGTCAGGGAAAGCCCGGAGCCCCGATGTCTGTGGTGCTGTAGATGTGCTGCCAATGGCCGGTGAGGAGCAGCAAGAGCTTGACTGGCTGGCAATTTCGGTGTGGGAGCAATCGTCCGACGTTCGTGATTTTTTGGGTATTTTTCCAGTGGGCGCCCAGGTGCTGCAGGTGTTAAATATCGAAGCCCTGTTCGTCAGGGAAAGCCCGGAGCCCCGATGTCTGTGGTGCTGTAGATGCGCTGCCAACGGCCGGTGAGGAGCAGCAAGAACTTGACTGGATGGCTCTTGCGGTCTGGGAGCAATCGTCCGACGTTCGTGATTTTTCGGGTTTTTTTGGAGTGGGCGACCAGGCACAGGTGGTGGTAAACGTCGAAGCCCTATTCGTCAGGGAAAGCCCGGAGCCCCGATGTCTGTGGTGCTGTAGATGCGCTGACAATGGCCGGTGAGGAGCAGCAAGAGCTTGACTGGCTGGCACTTTCAGTGTGGGAGCAATCGTCCGACGTTCGTGATTTTTCGGGTATTTTTCCAGTGGGAGCCCAGGTGCAGCAGGTGTTAAATATCGAAGCCCTGTTCGTCAGGGAAAGCCCGGAGCCCCGATGTCTGTGGTGCTGTAGATGCGCTGCCAATGGCCGGTGAGGAGCAGCAAGAGCTTGAGTTGCTGGCACTTTCGGTGTGGCAGCAATCGTCCAACATTCGTGATTTTTCTTGGGTTTTTTTTCAATGGGCGCCCAGGTGCAGGTGGTGGTAAACGTCGAAGCCCTGTTCGTCAGGGAAAGCCCGGAGCCCCGATGTCTGTGGTGCTGTAGATGCGCTGCCAATGGCCGGTGAGGAGCAGCAAGAGCTTGACTGGCTGGCTCTTTCGGTGTGGGAGCAATCGTCCGACGTTCGTGATTTTTCGGGGTTTTTTTGAAGTGGGCGCCCAGGTGCAGGTGGTGGTAAACATCGAAGCCCTGTTAGTCAGGGAAAGCCCGGAGCCCCAATGTGTGTGGTGCTGTAGATGCGCTGCCAATGGCCGGTGATGAGCAGCAAGAGCTTGACTGGCTGGCACTTTCGGTGTGGGAGCAATCGTCCGACGATCGTGATTTTTCGGGGTTTTTTTCCAGTGGGTGCCCAGGTGCAGCTGGTGGTAAACGTCGAAGCCCTGTTCGTCAGGGAAAGCCCGGAGCCCCGATGTCTGTGGTGCTGTAGATGCGCTGCCAACGGCCGGTGAGGAGCAGCAAGAACTTGACTGGATGGCACTTGCGGTCTGGGAGCAATCGTCCGACGTTCGTGATTTTTCAGGTTTTTTTGGAGTGGACTCCCAGGCACAGGTGGTGGTAAACGTCGAAGCCCTGTTCGTCAGGGAAAGCCCGGAGCCCCGATGTCTGTGGTGCTGTAGATGCGCTGCCAATGGCCGGTGAGGAGCAGCAAGAGCTTGACTGGCTGGCACTTTCGGTGTGGGAGCAATCGTCCGACGTTCGTGATTTTTCGGTGTTTTTTTGGAGTGGGCGCCCAGGTACAGCTGTTGGTAAACGTCGAAGCCCTGTTCGTCAGGGAAAGCCCGGAGCCCCGATGTCTGTGGTGCTGTAGATGCGCTGCCAATGGCCGGTGATGAGCAGCAAGAGCTTGACTGGCTGGCACTTTCGGTGTGGGAGCAATCGTCCGATGATCGTGATTTTTCGGGGTTTTTTTCCAATGGGCGCCCAGGCACAGGTGGTGGTAAACGTCGAAGCCCTGTTCGTCAGGGAAAGCCCGGAGCCCCGATGTCTGTGGTGCTGTAGATGCGCTGCCAATGGCCGGTGAGGAGCAGCAAGAGCTTGACTGGATGGCACTTGCGGTCTGGGAGCAATCGTCCGACGTTCGTGATCTTTCGGGTTTTTTTGGAGTGGACTCCCAGGCACAGGTGGTGGTAAACGTCGAAGCCTTGTTCGTCAGGGAAAGCCCGGAGCCCCGATGTCTGTGGTGCTGTAGATGCGCTGCCAATGGCCGGTGAGGAGCAGCAAGAGCTTGACTGGCTGGCTCTTTCGGTGTGGCAGCAATCGTCCGACGTTCGTGATTTTTCGGGGTTTTTTTGGAGTGGGCGCCCAGGTGCAGGTGGTGGTAAACGTCAAAGCCCTGTTCGTCAGGGAAAGCCCGGAGCCCCGATGTCTGCGGTGCTGTAGATGCGCTGCCAATGGCCGCTGAGGAGCAGCAAGAGCTTGACTGGCTGGCACTTTCGGTGTGGGAGCAATCGTCCGACGTTCGTGATTTTTCGGGGTTTTTTTCAGTGGGCGCCCAGGTGCAGCTGGTGGTAAACGTCGAAGCCCTGTTTGTCAGGGAAAGCCCGGAGCCCCAATGTCTGTGGTGCTGTAGATGCGCTGCCAATGGCCGGTGATGAGCAGCAAGAGCTTGAGTTGCTGGCACTTTCGGTGTGGGAGCAATCGTCCAACATTCGTGGTTTTTCTTGGGTTTTTTTCCAATGGGCGCCCAGGTGCAGGTGGTGGTAAACGTCGAATCCCTGTTCGTCAGGGAAAGCCCGGAGCCCCGATATCTGTGGTGCTGTAGATGCACTGCCAATGGCCGTTGAGGAGCAGCAAGAGCTTGACTGGCTGGCACTTTCGGTGTGGGAGCAATCGTCCGACGATTGTGATTTTTCTGGGTTTTTTTGAAGTCGGTGCCCAGGTGCAGCTGGTGGTAAACGTCGAAGCCCTGTTCGTCAGGGAAAGCCCGGAGCCCCGATGTCTGTGGTGCTGTAGATGCGCTGCCAATGGCCGGGGAGGAGCAGCAAGAGCTTGAGTTGCTGGCACTTTCGGTGTGGCAGCAATCGTCCAACATTCGTGATATTTCTTGGGTTTTTTTTCAATGGGCGCCCAGGTGCAGGTGGTGGTAAACTTCGAAGCCCTGTTCGTCAGGGAAAGCCCGGAGCCCCGATGTCTGTGGTGCTGTAGATGCGCTGCCAATGGCCGCTGAGGAGCAGCAAGAGATTGACTGGCTGGCACTTTCGGTGTGGGAGCAATCGTCCGACGTTCGTGATTTTTCGGGTTTTTTTGGAGTGGGCGACCAGGTGCAGCTGGTGGTAAACGTCGAAGCCCTATTCGTCAGGGAAAGCCCGGAGCCCCGATGTCTGTGGTGCTGTAGATGCGCTGACAATGGCCGGTGAGGAGCAGCAAGAGCTTGACTGGCTGGCACTTTCGGTGTGGGAGCAATCGTCCGACGTTCGTGATTTTTCGGGTATTTTTCCAGTGGGAGCCCAGGTGCAGCAGGTGTTAAATATCGAAGCCCTGTTCGTCAGGGAAAGCCCGGAGCCCCGATGTCTGTGGTGCTGTAGATGCGCTGCCAATGGCCGGTGAGGAGCAGCAAGAGCTTGAGTTGCTGGCACTTTCGGTGTGGCAGCAATCGTCCAACATTCGTGATTTTTCTTGGGTTTTTTTTCAATGGGCGCCCAGGTGCAGGTGGTGGTAAACGTCGAAGCCCTGTTCGTCAGGGAAAGCCCGGAGCCCCGATGTCTGTGGTGCTGTAGATGCGCTGCCAATGGCCGGTGATGAGCAGCAAGAGCTTGACTGGCTGGCTCTTTCGGTGTGGGAGCAATCGTCCGACGTTCGTGATTTTTCGGGGTTTTTTTGAAGTGGGCGCCCAGGTGCAGGTGGTGGTAAACGTCGAAGCCCTGTTAGTCAGGGAAAGCCCGGAGCCCCAATGTGTGTGGTGCTGTAGATGCGCTGCCAATGGCCGGTGATGAGCAGCAAGAGCTTGACTGGCTGGCACTTTCGGTGTGGGAGCAATGGTCCGATGATCGTGATTTTTCGGGGTTTTTTTCCAATGGGCGCCCAGGTGCAGCTGGTGGTAAACGTCGAAGCCCTGTTCGTCAGGGAAAGCCCGGAGCCCCGATGTCTGTGGTGCTGTAGATGCGCTGCCAATGGCCGGTGAGGAGCAGCAAGAGCTTGACTGGATGGCACTTGCGGTCTGGGAGCAATCGTCCGACGTTCGTGATTTTTCGGGTTTTTTTGGAGTGGACTCCCAGGCACAGGTGGTGGTAAACGTCGAAGCCCTGTTCGTCAGGGAAAGCCCGGAGCCCCGATGTCTGTGGTGCTGTAGATGCGCTGCCAATGGCCGGTGAGGAGCAGCAAGAGCTTGACTGGCTGGCACTTTCGGTGTGGGAGCAATCGTCCGACGTTCGTGATTTTTCGGGTTTTTTTGGAGTGGGCGACCAGGTGCAGCTGGTGGTAAACGTCGAAGCCCTATTCGTCAGGGAAAGCCCGGAGCCCCGATGTCTGTGGTGCTGTAGATGCGCTGACAATGGCCGGTGAGGAGCAGCAAGAGCTTGACTGGCTGGCACTTTCGGTGTGGGAGCAATCGTCCGACGTTCGTGATTTTTCGGGTATTTTTCCAGTGGGAGCCCAGGTGCAGCAGGTGTTAAATATCGAAGCCCTGTTCGTCAGGGAAAGCCCGGAGCCCCGATGTCTGTGGTGCTGTAGATGCGCTGCCAATGGCCGGTGAGGAGCAGCAAGAGCTTGAGTTGCTGGCACTTTCGGTGTGGCAGCAATCGTCCAACATTCGTGATTTTTCTTGGGTTTTTTTTCAATGGGCGCCCAGGTGCAGGTGGTGGTAAACGTCGAAGCCCTGTTCGTCAGGGAAAGCCCGGAGCCCCGATGTCTGTGGTGCTGTAGATGCGCTGCCAATGGCCGGTGATGAGCAGCAAGAGCTTGACTGGCTGGCTCTTTCGGTGTGGGAGCAATCGTCCGACGTTCGTGATTTTTCGGGGTTTTTTTGAAGTGGGCGCCCAGGTGCAGGTGGTGGTAAACGTCGAAGCCCTGTTAGTCAGGGAAAGCCCGGAGCCCCAATGTGTGTGGTGCTGTAGATGCGCTGCCAATGGCCGGTGATGAGCAGCAAGAGCTTGACTGGCTGGCACTTTCGGTGTGGGAGCAATGGTCCGATGATCGTGATTTTTCGGGGTTTTTTTCCAATGGGCGCCCAGGTGCAGCTGGTGGTAAAAGTCGAAGCCCTGTTTGTCAGGGAAAGCCCGGAGCCCCGATGTCTGTGGTGCTGTAGATGCGCTGCCAATGGCCGGTGAGGAGCAGCAAGAGCTTGACTGGCTGGCTCTTTCGGTGTGGCAGCAATCGTCCGACGTTCGTGATTTTTTGGGGTTTTTTTGGAGTGGGCGCCCAGGTGCAGGTGGTGGTAAACGTCAAAGCCCTGTTCGTCAGGGAAAGCCCGGAGCCCCGATGTCTGTGGTGCTGTAGATGCGCTGCCAATGGCTGGTGAGGAGCAGCAAGAGCTTGACTGGCTGGCACTTTCGGTGTGGGAGCAATCGTCCGACGTTCGTGATTTTTTGGGGTTTTTTTCAGTGGGCGCCCAGGTGCAGCTGGTGGTAAACATCGAAGCCCTGTTTGTCAGGGAAAGCCCGGAGCCCCGATGTCTGTGGTGCTGTAGATGCGCTGCCAATGGCCGGTGATGAGCAGCAAGAGCTTGAGTTGCTGGCACTTTCGGTGTGGGAGCAATCGTCCAACATTCGTGGTTTTCCTTGGGTTTTTTTCCAATGGGCGCCCAGGTGCAGGTGGTGGTAAACGTCGAATCCCTGTTCGTCAGGGAAAGCCCGGAGCCCCGATGTCTGTGGTGCTGTAGATGCACTGCCAATGGCCGTTGAGGAGCAGCAAGAGCTTGACTGGCTGGCACTTTCAGTGTGGGAGCAATCGTCCGACGATTGTGATTTTTCTGGGTTTTTTTGAAGTGGGTGCCCAGGTGCAGCTGGTGGTAAACGTCGAAGCCCTGTTTGTCGGGGAAAGCCCGGAGCCCCGATGTCTGTGGTGCTGTAGATGCGCTGCCAATGGCCGGTGAGGAGCAGCAAGAGCTTGACTGGATGGCACTTTTTGTGTGGGAGCAATCGTCCAACGTTCGTGATTTTTCGGGGTTTTTTATGCAGTGGGCGCCCAGGTGCAGGTGGTGGTAAACGTCGAAGCCCTGTATGTCAGGGAAAGCTAGGAGCCCCAATGTCTGTGGTGCTATAAATGCGCTGCCAATGGCCGCTGAGGAGCAGCAGGACCTTGACTGGTTGGAACTTTTTGTGCGGGAGCAATCGTCCGACGTTCGTGATTTTTCGGGTATTTTTCCAGTGGGCGCCCAGGTGCTGCAGGTGTTAAATATTGAAGCCCTGTTCGTCAGAGAAAGCCCGGAGCCCCGATGTCTGTGGTGCTGTAGATGCGCTGCCAATGGCCGGTCAGGAGCAGCAAGAGCTTGAGTTGCTGGCACTTTCGGTGTGGCAGCAATCGTCCAACATTCGTGATTTTTCTTGGGTTTTTTTTCAATGGGCGCCCAGGTGCAGGGGGTGGTAAACTTCGAAGCCCTGTTCGTCAGGGAAAGCCCGGAGCCCCGATGTCTGTGGTGCTGTAGATGCGCTGCCAATGGCCGCTGAGGAGCAGCAAGAGATTGACTGGCTGGCACTTTCGGTGTGGGAGCAATCGTCCGACGTTCGTGATTTTTCGGGGTTATTTGGAGTGGGCGACCAGGTGCAGCTGGTGGTAAACATCGAAGCCCTGTTCGTCAGGGAAAGCCCGGAGCCCCGATGTCTGTGGTGCTGTAGATGCGTTGCCAATGGCCGGTGATGAGCAGCAAGAGCTTGAGTTGCTGGCACTTTCGGTGTGGGAGCAATCGTCCAACGTTCGTGATTTTTCTTGGGTTTTTTTCCAATGGGCGCCCAGGTGCAGGTGGTGGTAAACGTCGAAGCCCTGTTCGTCAGGGAAAGCCCGGAGCCCCGATGTCTGTGGTGCTGTAGATGCGCTGCCAATGGCAGGTGAGGAGCAGCAAGAGCTTGTCTGGCTGGCACTTTCGGTGTGGGAACAATTGTCCGACGTTCGTGATTTTTAGGGGTTTTTTTCAGTGGGCCCCCCAGGTGCAGCTGGTGGTAAACGTCGAAGCCCTGTTCGTCAGGGAAAGCCCGGAGCCCCGATGTCTGTGGTGCTGTAGATGCGCTGCCAATGGCCGGTGATGAGCAGCAAGAGTTTGACTGGCTGGCACTTTCGGTGTGGGAGCAATCATCCGACGTTCGTGATTTTTCGGGTATTTTTCCAGTGGGCACCCAGGTGCAGCAGGTGTTAAATATCGAAGCCCTGTTCGTCAGGGAAAGCCCGGAGCCCCGATGTCTGTGGTGCTGTAGATGCGCTGCCAATGGCCGGTGAGGAGCAGCAAGAGCTTGACTGGCTGGCACTTTCGGTGTGGGAGCAATCGTCCGACGTTCGTGATTTTTTGGGGTTTTTTTCAGTGGGCGCCCAGGTGCAGCTGGTGGTAAACGTCGAAGCCCTGTTCGTCAGGGAAAGCCCGGAGCCCCGATGTCTGTGGTGCTGTAGATGCGCTGCCAATGGCCGGTGAGGAGCAGCAAGAGCTTGACTGGATGGCACTTGCGGTCTGGGAGCAATCGTCCGACGTTCGTGATTTTTCGGGTTTTTTTGGAGTGGACTCCCAGGCACAGGTGGTGGTAAACGTCGAAGCCCTGTTCGTCAGGGAAAGCCCGGAGCCCCGATGTCTGTGGTGCTGTAGATGCGCTGACAATGGCCGGTGAGGAGCAGCAAGAGCTTGACTGGCTGGCACTTTCGGTGTGGGAGCAATCGTCCGACGTTCGTGATTTTTCGGGTATTTTTCCAGTGGGAGCCCAGGTGCAGCAGGTGTTAAATATCGAAGCCCTGTTCGTCAGGGAAAGCCCGGAGCCCCGATGTCTGTGGTGCTGTAGATGCGTTGCCAATGGCCGGTGAGGAGCAGCAAGAGCTTGAGTTGCTGGCACTTTCGGTGTGGGAGCAATCGTCCGACGTTCGTGATTTTTCGGGGTTTTTTTGAAGTGGGCGCCCAGGTGCAGGTGGTGGTAAACGTCGAAGCCCTGTTCGTCAGGGAAAGCCCGGAGCCCCGATGTCTGTGGTGCTGTAGATGCGCTGCCAATGGCCGCTGAGGAGCAGCAAGAGCTTGACTGGCTGGCACTTTCGGTGTGGGAGCAATCGTCCGACGTTCGTGATTTTTCGGTGTTTTTTTGGAGTGGGCGCTCAGGTACAGCTGGTGGTAAACGTCGAAGCCCTGTTTGTCAGGGACAGCCCGGAGCCCCGATGTCTGTGGTGCTGTAGATGCGCTGCCAATGGCCGGTGAGGAACAGCAAGAGCTTGACTGGCTGGCACTTCCGGTGTGGGAGCAATCGTCCGACGTTCGTAATTTTTCGGGGTTTTTTCCCAATGGGTGCCCAGGTGCAGCTGGTGGTAAACGTCGAAGCCCTGTTCGTCAGGGAAAGCCCGGAGCCCCGATGTCTGTGGTGCTGTAGATGCGCTGACAATGGCCGGTGAGGAGCAGCAAGAGCTTGACTGGCTGGCTCTTTCGGTGTGGGAGCAATCGTCCGACGTTCGTGATTTTTCGGGGTTTTTTTGAAGTGGGCGCCCAGGTGCAGGTGGTGGTAAACGTCGAAGCCCTGTTCGTCAGGGAAAGCCCGGAGCCCCGATGTCTGTGGTGCTGTAGATGCGCTGCCAATGGCCGGTGATGAGCAGCAAGAGCTTGACTGGCTGGCACTTTCGGTGTGGGAGCAATCGTCCGACGATCGTGATTTTTCGGGGTTTTTTTCCAATGGGCGCCCAGGTGCAGCTGGTGGTAAACGTCGAAGCCCTGTTCGTCAGGGAAAGCCCGGAGCCCCGATGTCTGTGGTGCTGTAGATGCGCTGCCAATGGCCGGTGAGGAGCAGCAAGAGCTTGACTGGCTGGCTCTTTCGGTGTGGCAGCAATCGTCCGACGTTCGTGATTTTTCGGGGTTTTTTTGAAGTGGGCGCCCAGGTGCAGGTGGTGGTAAACGTCGAAGCCCTGTTAGTCAGGGAAAGCCCGGAGCCCCGATGTCTGTGGTGCTGTAGATGCGCTGCCAATGGCCGGTGATGAGCAGCAAGAGCTTGACTGGCTGGCACTTTCGGTGTGGGAGCAATCGTCCGACGATCGTGATTTTTCTTTTTTATTTTCCAATGGGCGCGCAGGTGCAGCTGGTGGTAAACGTCGAAGCCCTATTCGTCAGGGAAAGCCCGGAGCCCCGATGTCTGTGGTGCTGTAGATGCGCTGCCAATGGCCGGGGAGGAGCAGCAAGAGCTTGACTGGATGGCACTTGCGGTGTGGGAGCAATCGTCCGACGTTCGTGATTTTTCGGGATTTTTGGAGTGGACTCCCAGGCACAGGTGGTGGTAAACGTCGAAGCCCTGTTCGTCAGGGAAAGCCCGGAGCCCCGATGTCTGTGGTGCTGTAGATGGGCTGACAACGGCCGGTGAGGAGCAGCAAGAGCTTGAGTTGCTGGCACTTTCGGTGTGGCAGCAATCGTCCAACATTCGTGATTTTTCTTGGGTTTTTTTTCAATGGGCGCCCAGGTGCAGGTGGTGGTAAACGTCGAAGCCCTGTTGGTCAGGGAAAGCCCGGAGCCCCGATGTCTGTGGTGCTGTAGATGCGCTGCCAATGTCCGGTGAGGAGCAGCAAGAGCTTGACTGGCTGGCACTTTCGGTGTGGGAGCAATCGTCCAACGTTCGTGATTTTTCGGGGTTTTTTTATGCAGTGGGCGCCCAGGTGCAGGTGGTGGTAAACGTCGAAGCCCTGTATGTCAGGGAAAGCTAGGAGCCTTGATGTCTGTGGTGCTATAGATGCGCTGCCAATGGCCGCTGAGGAGCAGCAGGACCTTGACTGGTTGGAACTTTTTGTGTGGGAGCAATCGTCCGACGTTCGTGATTTTTCGGGTATTTTTCCAGTGGGCGCCCAGGTGCTGTAGGTGTTAAATATCGAAGCCCTGTTCGTCAGAGAAAGCCCGGAGCCCCGATGTCTGTGGTGCTGTAGATGCGCTGCCAATGGCAGGTGAGGAGCAGCAAGAGCTTGTCTGGCTGGCACTTTCGGTGTGGGAGCAATTGTCCGACGTTCATGATTTTTTGGGGTTTTTTTCAGTGGGCCCCCCAGGTGCAGCTGGTGGTAAACGTCGAAGCCCTGTTCGTCAGGGAAATCCCGGAGCCCCGATGTCTGTGGTGCTGTAGATGCGCTGCCAATGGCCGCTGAGGAGCAGCAAGAGCTTGACTGGCTGGCACTTTCGGTGTGGGAGCAATCATCCGACGTTCGTGATTTTTCGGGTATTTTTACAGTGGGCGCCCAGGTGCAGCAGGTGTTAAATATCGAAGCCCTGTTCGTCAGGGAAAGCCCGGAGCCCCGATGTCTGTGGTGCTGTAGATGCGCTGCCAATGGCCGGTGAGGAGCAGCAAGAGCTTGAGTTGCTGGCACTTTCGGTGTGGCAGCAATCGTCCAACATTCGTGATTTTTCTTGGGTTTTTTTTCAATGGGCGCCCAGGTGCAGGTGGTGGTAAACGTCGAAGCCCTGTTCGTCATGGAAAGCCCGGAGCCCCGATGTCTGTGGTGCTGTAGATGCGCTGCCAATGGCCGGTGAGGAGCAGCAAGAGCTTGACTGGCTGGCTCTTTCGGTGTGGGAGCAATCGTCCGACTTTCGTGATTTTTCGGGGTTTTTTTGGAGTGGGCGCCCAGGTGCAGGTGGTGGTAAACGTCTAAGCCCTGTTCGTCAGGGAAAGCCCGGAGCCCCGATGTCTGTGGTGCTGTAGATGCACTGCCAATGGCCGGTGAGGAGCAGCAAGAGCTTGAGTTGCTGGCACTTTCGGTGTGGCAGCAATCGTCCAACATTCGTGATTTTTCTTGGGTTTTTTTTCAATGGGCGCCCAGGTGCAGGTGGTGGTAAACTTCGAAGCCCTCTTCGTCAGGGAAAGCCCGGAGCCCCGATGTCTGTGGTGCTGTAGATACGCTGCCAATGGCCGCTGAGGAGCAGCAAGAGCTTGACTGGCTGGCACTTTCGGTGTGGGAGCAGTCGTCCGACGTTCGTGATTTTTCGGGGTTATTTGGAGTGGGCGACCAGGTGCAGCTGGTGGTAAACATCGAAGCCCTGTTCGTCAGGGAATGCCTGGAGCCCCGATGTCTGTGGTGCTCTAGATGCGCTGCCAATGGCCGGTGATGAGCAGCAAGAGCTTGAGTTGCTGGCACTTTCGGTGTGGGAGCAATCGTCCAAAGTTCGTGATTTTTCTTGGGTTTTTTTCCAATGGGCGCCCAGGTGCAGCTGGTGGTAAACGTCGAAGCCCTGTTCGTCAGGGAAAGCCCGGAGCCCCGATGTCTGTGGTGCTGTAGGTGCGCTGCCAATGGCCGGTGAGGAGCAGCGAGAGATTGACTGGCTGGCACTTTCGGTGTGGGAGCAATCGTCCGATGTTCGTGATTTTTCGGGGTTATTTTGGAGTGGGCGACCAGGTGCAGCTGGTGGTAAAAGTCGAAGCCCTGTTGGTTAGGGAAAGCCAGGAGCCCCGATGTCTGTGGTGCTGTAGATGCGCTGCCAATGGCCGGTGAGGAGCAGCAAGAGCTTGTCTGGCTGGCACTTTCGGTGTGGGAGCAATTGTCCGACGATCGTGATTTTTCGGGGTTTTTTTCCAATGGGCGCCCAGGTGCAGCTGGTGGTAAACGTCGAAGCCCTGTTCGTCAGGGAAAGCCCGGAGCCCCGATGTCTGTGGTGCTGTAGATGCGCTGCCAATGGCCGGTGAGGAGCAGCAAGAGCTTGACTGGCTGGCACTTTCGGTCTGGGAGCAATCGTCCGACGTTCGTGATTTTTTGGGGTTTTTTTCAGTGGGCCCCCCAGGTGCAGCTGGTGGTAAACGTCGAAGCCCTGTTCATCAGGGAAAGCCCGGAGCCCCGATGTCTGTGGTGCTGTAGATGCGCTGACAATGGCCGGTGAGGAGCAGCAAGAGCCTGACTGGCTGGCACTTTTGGTGTGGGAGCAATCGTCCGACGTTCGTGATTTTTCGGGTATTTTTCCAGTGGGAGCCCAGGTGCAGCAGGTGTTAAATATCAAAGCCCTGTTCGTCAGGGAAAGCCCAGAGCCCCGATGTCTGTGGTGCTGTAGATGCGCTGCCAATGGCCGGTGAGGAGCAGCAAGAGCTTGAGTTGCTGGCAATTCCGGTGTGGCAGCAATCGTCCAACATTCGTGATTTTTCCTGGGTTTTTTTTCAATGGGCGCCCAGGTGCAGGTGGTGGTAAACGTCGAAGCCCTGTTCGTCAGGGAAAGCCCGGAGCCCCGATGTCTGTGGTGCTGTAGATGCGCTGCCAATGGCCGTTGAGGAGCAGCAAGAGCTTGACTGGCTGGCACTTTCGGTGTGGGAGCAATCGTCCAACGATTGTGATTTTTCTGGGTTTTTTTGAAGTGGGCGCCCAGGTGCAGGTGGTGGTAAACGTCGAAGCCCCGTTCGTCAGGGAAAGCCCGGAGCCCCGATGTCTGTGGTGCTGTAGATGCGCTGCCAATGGCCGGTGAGGAGCAGCAAGAGCTTGACTGGCTGGCACTTTCGGTGTGGGAGCAACCGTCCAACGTTTGTGATTTTTCTGGGGTTTTTTTCCAATGGGCGCCCAGGTGCAGGTGGTGGTAAAGGTCGAAACCCTGTTCATCAGGGAAAGCTAGGAGCCCCGATGTCTGTGGTGCTGTAGATGCGCTGCCAATGGCCGGTGATGAGCAGCAAGAGCTTGACTAGCTGGCACTTTCGGTGTGGGAGCAATCGTCCGACGTTCGTGATTTTTTGGGTTTTTTTTTAGTGGGCGCCCAGGTGCAGCTGGTGGTAAACGTCGAAGCCCTGTTCGTCAGGGAAAGCCCGGAGCCCCGATGTCTGTGGTGCTGTAGATGTGCTACCAATGGCCGCGGGGGAGCAGCAAGAGCTTGTCTGGCTGGCACTTTCGGTGTGGGAGCAATTGTCCGACGTTCGTGATTTTTCGGTGTTTTTTTTTGAGTGCGCGCAGAGGCGCAGCTGGTGGTAAACGTCGAAGCCCTGTTTGTCAGGGAAAGCCCGGAGCCCCGATGTCTGTGGTGCTGTAGATGCCCTGCCAATGGCCGGTGAGGAGCAGCAAGAGCTTGACTGGCTGGCACTTTCGGTGTGGGAGCAATCGTCCGACGTTCGTGATTTTTTGGGGTTTTTTTCAGTGGGCGCCCAGGTGCAGCTGGTGGTAAACGTCGAAGCCCTGTTCGTCAGGGAAAGCCCGGAGCCCCGATGTCTGTGGTGCTGTAGATGCGCTGCCAATGGCTGGTGAGGACCAGCAAGAGCTTGACTGGCTGGCACTTTTTGTGTGGAAGCAATCGTCCGACGTTCGTGATTTTTCGGGGTTTTTTTCAGTGGGCCCCCCAATTGCAGCTGGTGGTAAACGTCGAAGCCCTGTTCGTCAGGGAAAGCCCGGAGCCCCGATGTCTGTGGTGCTGTAGATGCGCTGCCAATGGCCGGTGAGGAGCAGCAAGAACTTGAGTTGCTGGCACTTTCGGTGTGGGAGCAATCGTCCGACGTTCGTGATTTTTCGGGTTTTTTTGGAGTGGGCGACCAGGTGCAGCTGGTGGTAAACGTCGAAGCCCTGTTCGTCAGGGAAAGCCCGGAGCCCTGATGTTTGTGGTGCTGTAGATGCGCTGCCAATGGCCGGTGAGGAGCAGCAAGAGCTTGAGTTGCTGGCACTTTCGGTGTGGGAGCAATCGTCCAACGTTTGTGATTTTTCTTGGGTTTTTTTCCAATGGGCGCCCAGGTGCAGGTGGTGGTAAAGGTCGAAACCCTGTTCGTCAGGGAAAGCCCGGAGCCCCGATGTCTGTGGTGCTGTAGATGCGCTGCCAATGGCCGGTGATGAGCAGCAAGAGCTTGACTAGCTGGCACTTTCGGTGTGGGAGCAATCGTCCGACGTTCGTGATTTTTTGTTTTTTTTTTTAGTGGGCGCCCAGGCGCAGCTGTTGGTAAACGTCGAAGCCCTGTTCGTCAGGGAAATCACAGAGCCCCGATGTCTGTGGTGCTGTAGATGTGCTACCAATGGCCGGGGGGGAGCAGCAAGAGCTTGTCTGGCTGGCACTTTCGGTGTGGGAGCAATTGTCCGACGTTCGTGATTTTTCGGTGTTTTTTTTTGGAGTGCGCGCCCAGGCGCAGCTGGTGGTAAACATCGAAGCCCTGTTTGTCAGGGAAAGCCCGGAGCCCCGATGTCTGTGGTGCTGTAGATGCGCTGCCAATGGCCGTTGAGGAGCAGCAAGAGCTTGACTGGCTGGCACTTTCGGTGTGGGAGCAATCGTCCAACGATTGTGATTTTTCGGGGTTTTTTTGAAGTGGGCGCCCAGGTGCAGCTGGTGGTAAACGTTGAAGCCCCGTTCGTCAGGGAAAGCCCGGAGCCCCGATGTCTGTGGTGCTGTAGATGCGCTGCCAATGGCCGGTGAGGAGCAGCAAGAGCTTGAGTTGCTGGCACTTTCGGTGTGGCAGCAATCGTCCAACGTTCGTGATTTTTCGGGGTTTTTTATGCAGTGGGCGCCTAGGTGCAGGTGGTGGTAAACGTCGAAGCCCTGTATGTCAGGGAAAGCTAGGAGCCCCGATGTCTGTGGTGCTATAGATGCGCTGCCAATGGCCGCTGAGGAGCAGCAGGACCTTGACTGGTTGGAACTTTTTGTGCGGGAGCAATTGTCCGACGTTCGTGATTTTTCAGGATTTTTTGGAGTGGGCGACCAGGTGCAGCTGGTGGTAAACATCGAAGCCCTGTTCGTCAGGGAAAGCCTGGAGCCCCGAAATCTGTGGTGCTGTAGATGCATTGCCAATGGCCGGAGAGGAGCAGCAAGAGCTTGAGTTGCTGGCACTTTCGGTGTGGGAGCAATCGTCCAACGTTTGTGATTTTTCTTGGGTTTTTTTCCAATGGGCGCCCAGGTGCAGGTGGTGGTAAAGGTCGAAACCCTGTTCATCAGGGAAAGCCCGGAGCCCCGATGTCTGTGGTGCTGTAGATGCGCTGCCAATGGCCGGTGATGAGCAGCAAGAGCTTGACTAGCTGGCACTTTCGGTGTGGGAGCAATCGTCCGACGTTCGTGATTTTTTGGGTTTTTTTTTAGTGGGCGCCCAGGCGCAGCTGTTGGTAAACGTCGAAGCCCTGTTCGTCAGGGAAAGCACGGAGCCCCGATGTCTGTGGTGCTGTAGATGCCCTGCCAATGGCCGGTGAGGAGCAGCAAGAGCTTGACTGGCTGGCACTTTCGGTGTGGGAGCAATCGTCCGACGTTCGTGATTTTTCGGTGTTTTTTTTCGAGTGCGCGCCCAGGCGCAGCTGGTGGTAAACATCGAAGCCCTGTTTGTCAGGGAAAGCCCGGAGCCCCGATGTCTGTGGTGCTGTAGATGTGCTACCAATGGCCGGGGGGGAGCAGCAAGAGCTTGTCTGGCTGGCACTTCCGGTGTGGGAGCAATTGTCCGACGTTCGTGATTTTTCGGTGTTTTTTTTTGGAGTGCGCGCCCAGGCGCAGCTGGTGGTAAACATCGAAGCCCTGTTCGTCAGGGAAAGCCCGGAGCCCCGATGTCTGTGGTGCTGTAGATGCGCTGCCAATGGCCGGTGAGGAGCAGCAAGAGCTTGACTGGCTGGCACTTTCGGTGTGGGAGCAATCGTCCGACGTTCATGATTTTTCCGGGTTTTTTTCAGTGGGCCCCCCAGGTGCAGCTGGTGGTAAACGTCGAAGCCCTGTTTGTCAGGGAAAGCCCGGAGCCCCGATGTCTGTGGTGCTGTAGATGCGCTGCCAATGGACGCTGAGGAGCAGCAAGAGCTTGACTGGCTGGCACTTTTTGTGTGGGAGCAATCGTCCGAGGTTCGTGATTTTTCGGGTTTTTTTTGAGTGGGCGACCAGGTGCAGCTGGTGGTAAACGTCGAAGCCCTGTTCGTCAGGGAAAGCCCGGAGCCCTGATGTTTGTGGTGCTGTAGATGCGCTGCCAATGGCCGGTGATGAGCAGCAAGAGCTTGACTAGCTGGCACTTTCGGTGTGGGAGCAATCGTCCGACGTTTGTGATTTTTCTTGGGTTTTTTTCCAATGGGCGCCCAGGTGCAGGTGGTGGTAAAGGTCGAAACCCTGTTCATCAGGGAAAGCCCGGAGCCCCGATGTCTGTGGTGCTGTAGATGCGCTGCCAATGGCCGGTGATGAGCAGCAAGAGCTTGACTAGCTGGCACTTTCGGTGTGGGAGCAATCGTCCGACGTTCGTGATTTTTTGGGTTTTTTTTTAGTGGGCGCCCAGGCGCAGCTGTTGGTAAACGTCGAAGCCCTGTTCGTCAGGGAAAGCACGGAGCCCCGATGTCTGTGGTGCTGTAGATGTGCTACCAATGGCCGGGGGGGAGCAGCAAGAGCTTGTCTGGCTGGCACTTTCGGTGTGGGAGCAATCGTCCGACGTTCGTGATTTTTCGGTGTTTTTTTTGGAGTGCGCGCCCAGGCGCAGCTGGTGGTAAACATCGAAGCCCTGTTTGTCAGGGAAAGCCCGGAGCCCCGATGTCTGTGGTGCTGTAGATGCCCTGCCAATGGCCGGTGAGGAGCAGCAAGAGCTTGACTGGCTGGCACTTTCGGTGTGGGAGCAATCGTCCGACGTTCGTAATTTTTTGGGGTTTTTTTCAGTGGGCGCCCAGGTGCAGCTGGTGGTAAACGTCGAAGCCCTGTTCGTCAGGGAAAGCCCGGAGCCCCGATGTCTGTGGTGCTGTAGATGCGCTGCCAATGGCTGGTGATGAGCAGCAAGAGCTTGACTGGATGGCACTTTTTGTGTGGAAGCAATCGTCCGACGTTCGTGATTTTTCGGGGTTTTTTTCAGTGGGCCCCCCAATTGCAGCTGGTGGTAAACGTCGAAGCCCTGTTTGTCAGGGAAAGCCCGGAACCCCGATGTCTGTGGTGCTGTAGATGCGCTGCCAATGGCCGGTGAGGAGCAGCAAGAACTTGAGTTGCTGGCACTTTCGGTGTGGGAGCAATCGTCCAACATTCGTGGTTTTTCTTGGGTTTTTTTCCAATGGGCGCCCGGGTGCAGGTGGTGGTAAACGTCGAAGCCCTGTTCGTCAGGGAAAGCCCGGAGCCCCGATGTCTGTGGTGCTGTAGATGCGCTGCCAATGGCTGGTGAGGACCAGCAAGAGCTTGACTGGCTGGCACTTTCGGTGTGGGAGCAATCGTCCAACGTTCGTGATTTTTCGGGGTTTTTTATGCAGTGGGCCCCCCAGGTGCAGCTGGTGGTAAACGTCGAAGCCCTGTTCGTCAGGGAAAGCTAGGAGCCTTGATGTCTGTGGTGCTGTAGATGCGCTGCCAATGGCCGGTGAGGACCAGCAAGAGCTTGACTGGCTGGCACTTTCGGTGTGGGAGCAATCGTCCAACGTTTGTGATTTTTCTTGGGTTTTTTTCCAATGGGCGCCCAGGTGCAGGTGGTGGTAAATGTCGAAGCCCTGTTCATCAGGGAAAGCCCGGAGCCCCGATGTCTGTGGTGCTGTAGATGCGCTGCCAATGGCCGGTGATGAGCAGCAAGAGCTTGACTAGCTGGCACTTTCGGTGTGGGAGCAATCGTCCGACGTTCGTGATTTTTTGGGTTTTTTTTTAGTGGGCGCCCATGTGCAGCTGGTGGTAAACGTCGAAGCCCTGTTCGTCAGGGAAAGCCCGGAGCCCCGATGTCTGTGGTGCTGTAGATGCGCTGCCAATGGCTGGTGAGGACCAGCAAGAGCTTGAGTTGCTGGCACTTTTTGTGTGGAAGCAATCGTCCGACGTTCGTGATTTTTCGGGGTTTTTTTCCAATGGGCCCCCCAAGTGCAGCTGGTGGTAAACGTCGAAGCCCTGTTCATCAGGGAAAGCCCGGAGCCCCAATGTCTGTGGTGCTGTAGATGCGCTGCCAATGGCCGGTGAGGAGCAGCAAGAGCTTGAGTTGCTGGCACTTTCGGTGTGGGAGCAATCGTCTAACATTCGTGGTTTTTCTTGGTTTTTTTTCCAATGGGCGCCCAGGTGCAGGTGGTGGTAAACGTCGAAGCCCTGTTCGTCAGGGAAAGCCCGGAGCCCCGATGTCTGTGGTGCTGTAGATGCACTGCCAATGGCCGGTGAGGAGCAGCAAGAGCTTGACTGGCTAGCACTTTCGGTGTGGGAGCAATCGTCCGACGATTGTGATTTTTCTGGGTTTTTTTGAAGTGGGCGCCCAGGTGCAGCTGGTGGTAAACGTCGAAGCCCTGTTCGTCAGGGAAAGCCCGGAGCCCCGATGTCTGTGGTGCTGTAGATGCGCTGCCAATGGCCGGGGAGGAGCAGCAAGAGCTTGACTGGATGGCACTTGCGGTGTGGGAGCAATCGTCCGACTTCCGTGATTTTTCAGGATTTTTGGAGTGGACTCCCAGGCACAGGTCGTGGTAAACGTCGAAGCCCTGTTCGTCAGGGAAAGCCCGGAGCCCCGATGTCTGTGGTGCTGTAGATGCGCTGCCAATGGCCGGTGAGGAGCAGCAAGAGCTTGACTGGCTGGCACTTTCGGTGTGGGAGCAATCGTCCGACGTTCATGATTTTTCGGGGTTTTTTTCAGTGGGCCCCCCAGGTGCAGCTGGTGGTAAACGTCGAAGTCCTGCTCGTCAGGGAAAGTCCCGAGCCCCGATGTCTGTGGTGCTGTAGATGCGCTGCCAATGGCCGGTGAAGAGCAGCAAGAGCTTGAGTTGCTGGCATTTTCGGTGTGGCAGCAATCGTCCAACGTTCGTGATTTTTCTTGGGTTTTTTTCCAATGGGCGCCCAGGTGCAGGTGGTGGTAAACGTCGAAGCCCTGTTTGTCAGGGAAAGCCCGGAGCCTCGATATCTGTGGTGCTGTAGATGCGCTGCCAATGGTCGGTGAGGAGCAGCAAGAGCTTGACTGGCTGGCACTTTCCGTGTGGGAGCAATCGTCCGACGTTCATGATTTTTCGGGGTTTTTTCCAGTGGGTGCCCAGGTGCAGCTGGTGATAAACGTCGAAGCCCTGTTGGTCAGGGAAAGCCCGGAGCCCCGATGTCTGTGGTGCTGTAGATGCGCTGCCAATGGCCGGTGAGGAGCAGCAGGAACTTGACTGGATGGCACTTTCGGTGTGGGAGCAATCGTCCGACTTCCGTGATTTTTCAGGATTTTTGGAGTGGACTCCCAGGCACAGGTCGTGGTAAACGTCGAAGCCCTGTTCGTCAGGGAAAGCCCGGAGCCCCGATGTCTCTGGTGCTGTAGATGCGCTGCCAATGGCTGGTGATGAGCAGCAAGAGCTTGACTGGATGGCACTTTTTGTGTGGAAGCAATCGTCCGACGTTCGTGATTTTTCGGGGTTTTTTTCAGTGGGCCCCCCAATTGCAGCTGGTGGTAAACGTCGAAGCCCTGTTTGTCAGGGAAAGCCCGGAACCCCGATGTCTGTGGTGCTGTAGATGCGCTGCCAATGGCCGGTGAGGAGCAGCAAGAACTTGAGTTGCTGGCACTTTCGGTGTGGGAGCAATCGTCCAACATTCGTGGTTTTTCTTGGGTTTTTTTCCAATGGGCGCCCGGGTGCAGGTGGTGGTAAACGTCGAAGCCCTGTTCGTCAGGGAAAGCCCGGAGCCCCGATGTCTGTGGTGCTGTAGATGCGCTGCCAATGGCTGGTGAGGACCAGCAAGAGCTTGACTGGCTGGCACTTTTTGTGTGGAAGCAATCGTCTGACGTTCGTGATTTTTCGGGGTTTTTTTCAGTGGGCCCCCCAGGTGCAGCTGGTGGTAAAGGTCGAAGTCCTGCTCGTCAGGGAAAGTCCCGAGCCCCGATGTCTGTGGTGCTGTAGATGCGCTGCCAATGGCCGGTGAAGAGCAGCAAGAGCTTGAGTTGCTGGCATTTTCGGTGTGGCAGCAATCGTCCAACGTTCGTGATTTTTCTTGGGTTTTTTTCCAATGGGCGCCCAGGTGCAGGTGGTGGTAAACGTCGAAGCCCTGTTTGTCAGGGAAAGCCCGGAGCCTCGATATCTGTGGTGCTGTAGATGCGCTGCCAATGGTCGGTGAGGAGCAGCAAGAGCTTGACTGGCTGGCACTTTCCGTGTGGGAGCAATCGTCCGACGTTCATGATTTTTCGGGGTTTTTTCCAGTGGGTGCCCAGGTGCAGCTGGTGATAAACGTCGAAGCCCTGTTGGTCAGGGAAAGCCCGGAGCCCCGATGTCTGTGGTGCTGTAGATGCGCTGCCAATGGCCGGTGAGGAGCAGCAGGAACTTGACTGGATGGCACTTGCGGTGTGGGAGCAATCGTCCGACTTCCGTGATTTTTCAGGATTTTTGGAGTGGACTCCCAGGCACAGGTCGTGGTAAACGTCGAAGCCCTGTTCGTCAGGGAAAGCCCGGAGCCCCGATGTCTCTGGTGCTGTAGATGCGCTGCCAATGGCTGGTGATGAGCAGCAAGAGCTTGACTGGATGGCACTTTTTGTGTGGAAGCAATCGTCCGACGTTCGTGATTTTTCGGGGTTTTTTTCAGTGGGCCCCCCAATTGCAGCTGGTGGTAAACGTCGAAGCCCTGTTTGTCAGGGAAAGCCCGGAACCCCGATGTCTGTGGTGCTGTAGATGCGCTGCCAATGGCCGGTGAGGAGCAGCAAGAACTTGAGTTGCTGGCACTTTCGGTGTGGGAGCAATCGTCCAACATTCGTGGTTTTTCTTGGGTTTTTTTCCAATGGGCGCCCGGGTGCAGGTGGTGGTAAACGTCGAAGCCCTGTTCGTCAGGGAAAGCCCGGAGCCCCGATGTCTGTGGTGCTGTAGATGCGCTGCCAATGGCTGGTGAGGACCAGCAAGAGCTTGACTGGCTGGCACTTTTTGTGTGGAAGCAATCGTCTGACGTTCGTGATTTTTCGGGGTTTTTTTCAGTGGGCCCCCCAATTGCAGCTGGTGGTAAACGTCGAAGCCCTGTTCGTCAGGGAAAGCCCGGAGCCCCGATGTCTGTGGTGCTGTAGATGCGCTGCCAATGGCCGGTGAGGAGCAGCAAGAACTTGAGTTGCTGGCACTTTCGGTGTGGGAGCAATCGTCCGACGTTCGTGATTTTTCGGGTTTTTTTGGAGTGGGCGACCAGGTGCAGCTGGTGGTAAACGTCGAAGCCCTGTTCGTCAGGGAAAGCCCGGAGCCCTGATGTTTGTGGTGCTGTAGATGCGCTGCCAATGGCCGGTGAGGAGCAGCAAGAGCTTGAGTTGCTGGCACTTTCGGTGTGGGAGCAATCGTCCAACGTTTGTGATTTTTCTTGGGTTTTTTTCCAATGGGCGCCCAGGTGCAGGTGGTGGTAAAGGTCGAAACCCTGTTCGTCAGGGAAAGCCCGGAGCCCCGATGTCTGTGGTGCTGTAGATGCGCTGCCAATGGCCGGTGATGAGCAGCAAGAGCTTGACTAGCTGGCACTTTCGGTGTGGGAGCAATCGTCCGACGTTCGTGATTTTTTGTTTTTTTTTTTAGTGGGCGCCCAGGCGCAGCTGTTGGTAAACGTCGAAGCCCTGTTCGTCAGGGAAAGCACAGAGCCCCGATGTCTGTGGTGCTGTAGATGTGCTACCAATGGCCGGGGGGGAGCAGCAAGAGCTTGTCTGGCTGGCACTTTCGGTGTGGGAGCAATTGTCCGACGTTCGTGATTTTTCGGTGTTTTTTTTTGGAGTGCGCGCCCAGGCGCAGCTGGTGGTAAACATCGAAGCCCTGTTCGTCAGGGAAAGCCCGGAGCCCCGATGTCTGTGGTGCTGTAGATGCGCTGCCAATGGCCGTTGAGGAGCAGCAAGAGCTTGACTGGCTGGCACTTTCGGTGTGGGAGCAATCGTCCAACGATTGTGATTTTTCTGGGTTTTTTTGAAGTGGGCGCCCAGGTGCAGCTGGTGGTAAACGTCGAAGCCCCGTTCGTCAGGGAAAGCCCGGAGCCCCGATGTCTGTGGTGCTGTAGATGCGCTGCCAATGGCCGGTGAGGAGCAGCAAGAGCTTGACTGGATGGCACTTGCGGTGTGGGAGCAATCGTCCGACGTTCGTGATTTTTCGGGATTTTTGGAGTGGACTCCCAGGCACAGGTGGTGGTAAAGGTCGAAGCCCTGTTCGTCAGGGAAAGCACGGAGCCCCGATGTCTGTGGTGCTGTAGATGTGCTACCAATGGCCGGGGGGGAGCAGCAAGAGCTTGTCTGGCTGGCACTTTCGGTGTGGGAGCAATCGTCCGACGTTCGTGATTTTTCGGTGTTTTTTTTGGAGTGCGCGCCCAGGCGCAGCTGGTGGTAAACATCGAAGCCCTGTTTGTGAGGGAAAGCCCGGAGCCCCGATGTCTGTGGTGCTGTAGATGCCCTGCCAATGGCCGGTGAGGAGCAGCAAGAGCTTGACTGGCTGGCACTTTCGGTGTGGGAGCAATCGTCCGACGTTCGTAATTTTTTGGGGTTTTTTTCAGTGGGCGCCCAGGTGCAGCTGGTGGTAAACGTCGAAGCCCTGTTCGTCAGGGAAAGCCCGGAGCCCCGATGTCTGTGGTGCTGTAGATGCGCTGCCAATGGCTGGTGATGAGCAGCAAGAGCTTGACTGGATGGCACTTTTTGTGTGGAAGCAATCGTCCGACGTTCGTGATTTTTCGGGGTTTTTTTCAGTGGGCCCCCCAATTGCAGCTGGTGGTAAACGTCGAAGCCCTGTTTGTCAGGGAAAGCCCGGAACCCCGATGTCTGTGGTGCTGTAGATGCGCTGCCAATGGCCGGTGAGGAGCAGCAAGAACTTGAGTTGCTGGCACTTTCGGTGTGGGAGCAATCGTCCAACATTCGTGGTTTTTCTTGGGTTTTTTTCCAATGGGCGCCCGGGTGCAGGTGGTGGTAAACGTCGAAGCCCTGTTCGTCAGGGAAAGCCCGGAGCCCCGATGTCTGTGGTGCTGTAGATGCGCTGCCAATGGCTGGTGAGGACCAGCAAGAGCTTGACTGGCTGGCACTTTCGGTGTGGGAGCAATCGTCCAACGTTCGTGATTTTTCGGGGTTTTTTATGCAGTGGGCCCCCCAGGTGCAGCTGGTGGTAAACGTCGAAGCCCTGTTCGTCAGGGAAAGCTAGGAGCCTTGATGTCTGTGGTGCTGTAGATGCGCTGCCAATGGCCGGTGAGGACCAGCAAGAGCTTGACTGGCTGGCACTTTCGGTGTGGGAGCAATCGTCCAACGTTTGTGATTTTTCTTGGGTTTTTTTCCAATGGGCGCCCAGGTGCAGGTGGTGGTAAAGGTCGAAGCCCTGTTCATCAGGGAAAGCCCGGAGCCCCGATGTCTGTGGTGCTGTAGATGCGCTGCCAATGGCCGGTGATGAGCAGCAAGAGCTTGACTAGCTGGCACTTTCGGTGTGGGAGCAATCGTCCGACGTTCGTGATTTTTTGGGTTTTTTTTTAGTGGGCGCCCATGTGCAGCTGGTGGTAAACGTCGAAGCCCTGTTCGTCAGGGAAAGCCCGGAGCCCCGATGTCTGTGGTGCTGTAGATGCGCTGCCAATGGCTGGTGAGGACCAGCAAGAGCTTGAGTTGCTGGCACTTTTTGTGTGGAAGCAATCGTCCGACGTTCGTGATTTTTCGGGGTTTTTTTCCAATGGGCCCCCCAAGTGCAGCTGGTGGTAAACGTCGAAGTCCTGCTCGTCAGGGAAAGTCCCGAGCCCCGATGTCTGTGGTGCTGTAGATGCGCTGCCAATGGCCGGTGAAGAGCAGCAAGAGCTTGAGTTGCTGGCATTTTCGGTGTGGCAGCAATCGTCCAACGTTCGTGATTTTTCTTGGGTTTTTTTCCAATGGGCGCCCAGGTGCAGGTGGTGGTAAACGTCGAAGCCCTGTTTGTCAGGGAAAGCCCGGAGCCTCGATATCTGTGGTGCTGTAGATGCGCTGCCAATGGTCGGTGAGGAGCAGCAAGAGCTTGACTGGCTGGCACTTTCCGTGTGGGAGCAATCGTCCGACGTTCATGATTTTTCGGGGTTTTTTCCAGTGGGTGCCCAGGTGCAGCTGGTGATAAACGTCGAAGCCCTGTTGGTCAGGGAAAGCCCGGAGCCCCGATGTCTGTGGTGCTGTAGATGTGCTGCCAATGGCCGGTGAGGAGCAGCAGGAACTTGACTGGCTGGCACTTTCGGTGTGGGAGCAATCGTCCGACTTCCGTGATTTTTCAGGATTTTTGGAGTGGACTCCCAGGCACAGGTCGTGGTAAACGTCGAAGCCCTGTTCGTCAGGGAAAGCCCGGAGCCCCGATGTCTCTGGTGCTGTAGATGCGCTGCCAATGGCTGGTGATGAGCAGCAAGAGCTTGACTGGATGGCACTTTTTGTGTGGAAGCAATCGTCCGACGTTCGTGATTTTTCGGGGTTTTTTTCAGTGGGCCCCCCAATTGCAGCTGGTGGTAAACGTCGAAGCCCTGTTTGTCAGGGAAAGCCCGGAACCCCGATGTCTGTGGTGCTGTAGATGCGCTGCCAATGGCCGGTGAGGAGCAGCAAGAACTTGAGTTGCTGGCACTTTCGGTGTGGGAGCAATCGTCCAACATTCGTGGTTTTTCTTGGGTTTTTTTCCAATGGGCGCCCGGGTGCAGGTGGTGGTAAACGTCGAAGCCCTGTTCGTCAGGGAAAGCCCGGAGCCCCGATGTCTGTGGTGCTGTAGATGCGCTGCCAATGGCTGGTGAGGACCAGCAAGAGCTTGACTGGCTGGCACTTTTTGTGTGGAAGCAATCATCTGACGTTCGTGATTTTTCGGGGTTTTTTTTAGTGGGCCCCCCAATTGCAGCTGGTGGTAAACGTCGAAGCCCTGTTCGTCAGGGAAAGCCCGGAGCCCCGATGTCTGTGGTGCTGTAGATGCGCTGCCAATGGCCGGTGAGGAGCAGCAAGAACTTGAGTTGCTGGCACTTTCGGTGTGGGAGCAATCGTCCGACGTTCGTGATTTTTCGGGTTTTTTTGGAGTGGGCGACCAGGTGCAGCTGGTGGTAAACGTCGAAGCCCTGTTCGTCAGGGAAAGCCCGGAGCCCTGATGTTTGTGGTGCTGTAGATGCGCTGCCAATGGCCGGTGAGGAGCAGCAAGAGCTTGAGTTGCTGGCACTTTCGGTGTGGGAGCAATCGTCCAACGTTTGTGATTTTTCTTGGGTTTTTTTCCAATGGGCGCCCAGGTGCAGGTGGTGGTAAAGGTCGAAACCCTGTTCGTCAGGGAAAGCCCGGAGCCCCGATGTCTGTGGTGCTGTAGATGCGCTGCCAATGGCCGGTGATGAGCAGCAAGAGCTTGACTAGCTGGCACTTTCGGTGTGGGAGCAATCGTCCGACGTTCGTGATTTTTTGTTTTTTTTTTTTAGTGGGCGCCCAGGCGCAGCTGTTGGTAAACGTCGAAGCCCTGTTCGTCAGGGAAAGCACAGAGCCCCGATGTCTGTGGTGCTGTAGATGTGCTACCAATGGCCGGGGGGGAGCAGCAAGAGCTTGTCTGGCTGGCACTTTCGGTGTGGGAGCAATTGTCCGACGTTCGTGATTTTTCGGTGTTTTTTTTTGGAGTGCGCGCCCAGGCGCAGCTGGTGGTAAACATCGAAGCCCTGTTCGTCAGGGAAAGCCCGGAGCCCCGATGTCTGTGGTGCTGTAGATGCGCTGCCAATGGCCGTTGAGGAGCAGCAAGAGCTTGACTGGCTGGCACTTTCGGTGTGGGAGCAATCGTCCAACGATTGTGATTTTTCTGGGTTTTTTTGAAGTGGGCGCCCAGGTGCAGCTGGTGGTAAACGTCGAAGCCCCGTTCGTCAGGGAAAGCCCGGAGCCCCGATGTCTGTGGTGCTGTAGATGCGCTGCCAATGGCCGGTGAGGAGCAGCAAGAGCTTGACTGGATGGCACTTGCGGTGTGGGAGCAATCGTCCGACGTTCGTGATTTTTCGGGATTTTTGGAGTGGACTCCCAGGCACAGGTGGTGGTAAAGGTCGAAGCCCTGTTCGTCAGGGAAAGCCCGGAGCCCCGATGTCTGTGGTGCTGTAGATGGGCTGACAATGGCTGGTGAGGAGCAGCAAGAGCTTGAGTTGCTGGCACTTTCGGTGTGGCAGCAATCGTCCAACATTCGTGATTTTTCTTGGGTTTTTTTTCAATGGGCGCCCAGGTGCAGGTGGTGGTAAAGGTCGAAGCCCTGTTCGTCAGGGAAAGCCCGGAGCCCCGATGTCTGTGGTGCTGTAGATGCGCTGCCAATGGCCGGTGAGGAGCAGCAAGAGCTTGACTGGCTGGCTCTTTCGGTGTGGGAGCAATCGTCCAACGTTCGTGATTTTTTGGGGTTTTTTATGCAGTGGGCGCCCAGGTGCAGGTGGTGGTAAACGTCGAAGCCCTGTATGTCAGGGAAAGCTAGGAGCCCCGATGTCTGTGGTGCTATAGATGCGCTGCCAATGGCCGCTGAGGAGCAGCAGGACCTTGACTGGTTGGAACTTTTTGTGCGGGAGCAATTGTCCGACGTTCGTGATTTTTCAGGATTTTTTGGAGTGGGCGACCAGGTGCAGCTGGTGGTAAACATCGAAGCCCTGTTCGTCAGGGAAAGCCTGGAGCCCCGAAGTCTGTGGTGCTGTAGATGCGTTGCCAATGGCCGGTGATGAGCAGCAAGAGCTTGAGTTGCTGGCACTTTCGGTGTGGGAGCAATCGTCCAACGTTCGTGATTTTTCTTGGGTTTTTTTCCAATGGGCGCCCAGGTGCAGGTGGTGGTAAAGGTCGAAGCCCTGTTCATCAGGGAAAGCCCGGAGCCCCGATGTCTGTGGTGCTGTAGATGCCCTGCCAATGGCCGGTGAGGAGCAGCAAGAGCTTGACTGGCTGGCACTTTCGGTGTGGGAGCAATCGTCTGACGTTCGTGATTATTCGGTGTTTTTTTTCGAGTGCGCGCCCAGGCGCAGCTGGTGGTAAACATCGAAGCCCTGTTTGTCAGGGAAAGCCCGGAGCCCCGATGTCTGTGGTGCTGTAGATGCGCTGCCAATGGCCGGTGAGGAGCAGCAAGAGCTTGACTTGCTGGCACTTTCGGTGTGGGAGCAATCGTCCGACGTTCGTAATTTTTTGGGGTTTTTTTCAGTGGGCGCCCAGGTGCAGCTGGTGGTAAACGTCGAAGCCCTGTTCGTCAGGGAAAGCCCGGAGCCCCGATGTCTGTGGTGCTGTAGATGCGCTGCCAATGGCTGGTGATGAGCAGCAAGAGCTTGACTGGATGGCACTTTTTGTGTGGAAGCAATCGTCCGACGTTCGTGATTTTTCGGGGTTTTTTTCAGTGGGCCCCCCAATTGCAGCTGGTGGTAAACGTCGAAGCCCTGTTTGTCAGGGAAAGCCCGGAACCCCGATGTCTGTGGTGCTGTAGATGCGCTGCCAATGGCCGGTGAGGAGCAGCAAGAACTTGAGCTGCTGGCACTTCCGGTGTGGGAGCAATTGTCCAACATTCGTGGTTTTTCTTGGGTTTTTTTCCAATGGGCGCCCGGGTGCAGGTGGTGGTAAACGTCGAAGCCCTGTTCGTCAGGGAAAGCCCGGAGCCCCGATGTCTGTGGTGCTGTAGATGCGCTGCCAATGGCTGGTGAGGACCAGCAAGAGCTTGACTGCCTGGCACTTTTTGTGTGGAAGCAATCGTCCGACGCTCGTGATTTTTCGGGGTTTTTTTCAGTGGGCCCCCCAATTGCAGCTGGTGGTAAACGTCGAAGCCCTGTTCGTCAGGGAAAGCCCGGAGCCCCGATGTCTGTGGTGCTGTAGATGCGCTGCCAATGGCCGGTGAGGAGCAGCAAGAACTTGAGTTGCTGGCACTTTCGGTGTGGGAGCAATCGTCCGACGTTCGTGATTTTTCGGGTTTTTTTTGGAGTGGGCGACCAGGTGCAGCTGGTGGTAAACGTCGAAGCCCTGTTCGTCAGGGAAAGCCCGGAGCCCCGATGTCTGTGGTGCTGTAGATGTGCTACCAATGGCCAGGGGGGAGCAGCAAGAGCTTGTCTGGCTGTCACTTCCGGTGTGGGAGCAATTGTCCGACGTTCGTGATTTTTCGGTGTTTTTTTTTGGAGTGCGCGCCCAGGCGCAGCTGGTGGTAAACGTCGAAGCCCTGTTCGTCAGGGAAAGCCCGGAGCCCCGATGTCTGTGGTGCTGTAGATGCGCTGCCAATGGCCGGTGAGGAGCAGCAAGAGCTTGACTGGCTGGCACTTTCGGTGTGGGAGCAATCGTCCGACGGTCATGATTTTTCCGGGTTTTTTTCAGTGGGCCCCCCAGGTGCAGCTGGTGGTAAACGTCGAAGCCCTGTTTGTCAGGGAAAGCCCGGAGCCCCGATGTCTGTGGTGCTGTAGATGCGCTGCCAATGGACGCTGAGGAGCAGCAAGAGTTTGACTGGCTGGCACTTTTTGTGTGGCAGCAATCGTCCGAGGTTCCTGATTTTTCGGGTTTTTTTGGAGTGGGCGACCAGGTGCAGCTGGTGGTAAACGTCGAAGCCCTGTTCGTCAGGGAAAGCCCGGAGCCCTGATGTTTGTGGTGCTGTAGATGCGCTGCCAATGGCTGGTGATGAGCAGCAAGAGCTTGAGTTGCTGGCACTTTCGGTGTGGGAGCAATCGTCCAACGTTTGTGATTTTTCTTGGGTTTTTTTCCAATGGACGCCCAGGTGCAGGTGGTGGTAAAGGTCGAAACCCTGTTCATCAGGGAAAGCCCGGAGCCCCGATGTCTGTGGTGCTGTAGATGCGCTGCCAATGGCCGGTGATGAGCAGCAAGAGCTTGACTAGCTGGCACTTTCGGTGTGGGAGCAATCGTCCGACGTTCGTGATTTTTTGGGTTTTTTTTTAGTGGGCGCCCAGGCGCAGCTGTTGGTAAACGTCGAAGCCCTGTTCGTCAGGGAAAGCACGGAGCCCCGATGTCTGTGGTGCTGTAGATGTGCTACCAATGGCCGGGGGGGAGCAGCAAGAGCTTGTCTGGCTGGCACTTTCGGTGTGGGAGCAATTGTCCGACTTTCGTGATTTTTCGGTGTTTTTTTTGGAGTGCGCGCCCAGGCGCAGCTGGTGGTAAACATCGAAGCCCTGTTTGTCAGGGAAAGCCCGGAGCCCCGATGTCTGTGGTGCTGTAGATGCCCTGCCAATGGCCGGTGAGGAGCAGCAAGAGCTTGACTGGCTGGCACTTTCGGTGTGGGAGCAATCGTCCGACGTTCGTAATTTTTTGGGGTTTTTTTCAGTGGGCGCCCAGGTGCAGCTGGTGGTAAACGTCGAAGCCCTGTTCGTCAGGGAAAGCCCGGAGCCCCGATGTCTGTGGTGCTGTAGATGCGCTGCCAATGGCTGGTGATGAGCAGCAAGAGCTTGACTGGATGGCACTTTTTGTGTGGAAGCAATCGTCCGACGTTCGTGATTTTTCGGGGTTTTTTTCAGTGGGCCCCCCAATTGCAGCTGGTGGTAAACGTCGAAGCCCTGTTTGTCAGGGAAAGCCCGGAGCCCCGATGTCTGTGGTGCTGTAGATGCGCTGCCAATGGCCGGTGAGGAGCAGCAAGAACTTGAGTTGCTGGCACTTTCGGTGTGGGAGCAATCGTCCAACATTCGTGGTTTTTCTTGGGTTTTTTTCCAATGGGCGCCCGGGTGCAGGTGGTGGTAAACGTCGAAGCCCTGTTCGTCAGGGAAAGCCCGGAGCCCCGATGTCTGTGGTGCTGTAGATGCGCTGCCAATGGCTGGTGAGGACCAGCAAGAGCTTGACTGGCTGGCACTTTCGGTGTGGGAGCAATCGTCCAACGTTCGTGATTTTTCGGGGTTTTTTATGCAGTGGGCCCCCCAGGTGCAGCTGGTGGTAAACGTCGAAGCCCTGTTCGTCAGGGAAAGCTAGGAGCCTTGATGTCTGTGGTGCTGTAGATGCGCTGCCAATGGCCGGTGAGGACCAGCAAGAGCTTGACTGGCTGGCACTTTCGGTGTGGGAGCAATCGTCCAACGTTTGTGATTTTTCTTGGGTTTTTTCCCGAGGGCGCCCAGGTGCAGGTGGTGGTAAAGGTCGAAGCCCTGTTCATCAGGGAAAGCCCGGAGCCCCGATGTCTGTGGTGCTGTAGATGCGCTGCCAATGGCCGGTGATGAGCAGCAAGAGCTTGACTAGCTGGCACTTTCGGTGTGGGAGCAATCGTCCGACGTTCGTGATTTTTTGGGTTTTTTTTTAGTGGGCGCCCAGGTGCAGCTGGTGGTAAACGTCGAAGCCCTGTTCGTCAGGGAAAGCCCGGAGCCCCGATGTCTGTGGTGCTGTAGATGCGCTGCCAATGGCTGGTGAGGACCAGCAAGAGCTTGAGTTGCTGGCACTTTTTGTGTGGAAGCAATCGTCCGACGTTCGTGATTTTTCGGGGTTTTTTTCCAATGGGCCCCCCAAGTGCAGCTGGTGGTAAACGTCGAAGCCCTGTTCGCCAGGGAAAGCCCGGAGCCCCAATGTCTGTGGTGCTGTAGATGCGCTGCCAATGGCCGGTGAGGAGCAGCAAGAGCTTGACTGGCTGGCACTTTCGGTGTGGGAGCAATCGTCCGACGTTCGTGATTTTTCGGGGTTTTTTTCAGTGGGCCCCCCAAGTGCAGCTGGTGGTAAACGTCGAAGCCCTGTTTGTCAGGGAAAGCCCGGAGCCCCGATGTCTGTGGTGCTGTAGATGCGCTGCCAATGGCCAGTGATGAGCAGCAAGAGCTTGAGTTGCTGGCACTTTCGGTGTGGGAGCAATCGTCTAACATTCGTGGTTTTTCTTGGTTTTTTTTCCAAGGGGCGCCCAGGTGCAGGTGGTGGTAAACGTCGAAGCCCTGTTCGTCAGGGAAAGCCCGGAGCCCCGATGTCTGTGGTGCTGTAGATGCACTGCCAATGGCCGGTGAGGAGCAGCAAGAGCTTGACTGGCTGGCACTTTCGGTGTGGGAGCAATCGTCCGACGATTGTGATTTTTCTGGGTTTTTTTGAAGTGGGCGCCCAGGTGCAGCTGGTGGTAAAAGTCGAAGCCCTGTTTGTCAGGGAAAGCCCGGAGCCCCGATGTCTGTGGTGCTGTAGATGCGCTGCCAATGGCCGGTGAGGAGCAGCAAGAGCTTGACTGGATGGCACTTGCGGTGTGGGAGCAATCGTCCGACTTCCGTGATTTTTCAGGATTTTTGGAGTGGACTCCCAGGCACAGGTCGTGGTAAACGTCGAAGCCCTGTTCGTCAGGGAAAGCCCGGAGCCCCGATGTCTGTGGTGCTGTAGATGCGCTGCCAATGGCCGGTGAGGAGCAGCAAGAGCTTGACTGGCTGGCACTTTCGGTGTGGGAGCAATCGTCCGACGTTCATGATTTTTCGGGGTTTTTTTCAGTGGGCCCCCCAGGTGCAGCTGGTGGTAAACGTCGAAGTCCTGCTCGTCAGGGAAAGTCCCGAGCCCCGATGTCTGTGGTGCTGTAGATGCGCTGCCAATGGCCGGTGAGGAGCAGCAAGAGCTTGAGTTGCTGGCACTTTCGGTGTGGGAGCAATCGTCCAACGTTTGTGATTTTTCTTGGGTTTTTTTCCAATGGGCGCCCAGGTGCAGGTGGTGGTAAACGTCGAAGCCCTGTTTGTCAGGGAAAGCCCGGAGCCTCGATATCTGTGGTGCTGTAGATGCGCTGCCAATGGTCGGTGAGGAGCAGCAAGAGCTTGACTGGCTGGCACTTTCCGTGTGGGAGCAATCGTCCGACGTTCATGATTTTTCGGGGTTTTTTCCAGTGGGTGCCCAGGTGCAGCTGGTGGTAAACGTCGAAGCCCTGTTGGTCAGGGCAAGCCCGGAGCCCCGATGTCTGTGGTGCTGTAGATGCGCTGCCAATGGCCGGTGAGGAGCAGCAGGAACTTGACTGGATGGCACTTGCGGTGTGGGAGCAATCGTCCGACTTCCGTGATTTTTCAGGATTTTTGGAGTGGACTCCCAGTCACAGGTCGTGGTAAACGTCGAAGCCCTGTTGGTCAGGGAAAGCCCGGAGCCCCGATGTCTGTGGTGCTGTAGATGCGCTGCCAATGGCCGGTGAGGAGCAGCAAGAGCTTGACTGGCTGGCACTTTCGGTGTGGGAGCAATCCTCCGACGTTCATGATTTTTCGGGGTTTTTTTCAGTGGGCCCCCCAGGTGCAGCTGGTGGTAAACGTCGAAGTCCTGCTCGTCAGGGAAAGTCCCGAGCCCCGATGTCTGTGGTGCTGTAGATGCGCTGCCAATGGCCGGTGAGGAGCAGCAAGAGCTTGAGTTGCTGGCACTTTCGGTGTGGCAGCAATCGTCCAACGTTCGTGATTTTTCTTGGGTTTTTTTCCAATGGGCGCCCAGGTGCAGGTGGTGGTAAACGTCGAAGCCCTGTTTGTCAGGGAAAGCCCGGAGCCTCGATATCTGTGGTGCTGTAGATGCGCTGCCAATGGTCGGTGAGGAGCAGCAAGAGCTTGACTGGCTGGCACTTTCCGTGTGGGAGCAATCGTCCGACGTTCATGATTTTTCGGGGTTTTTTCCAGTGGGTGCCCAGGTGCAGCTGGTGGTAAACGTCGAAGCCCTGTTCGTCAGGGAAAGCCCGGAGCCCCGATGTCTGTGGTGCTGTAGATGCGCTGCCAATGGCCGGTGAGGAGCAGCAGGAACTTGACTGGATGGCACTTGCGGTGTGGGAGCAATCGTTAGACGATCGTGATTTTCGGGTTTTTTTGGAGTAGGCGCCCAGGTGCAGCTGGTCGTAAACGTCGAAGCCCTGTTGGTCAGGGAAAGCCCGGAGCCCCGATGTCTGTGGTGCTGTAGATGCGCTGCCAATGGCCGGTGAGGAGCAGCAAGAGCTTGACTGGATGGCACTTTCGGTGTGGGAGCAATCGTCCGACGTTCATGATTTTTCCGGGTTTTTTTCAGTGGGCCCCCCAGGTGCAGCTGGTGGTAAACGTCGAAGCCCTGTTTGTCAGGGAAAGCCCGGAGCCCCGATGTCTGTGGTGCTGTAGATGCGCTGCCAATGGACGCTGAGGAGCAGCAAGAGCTTGACTGGCTGGCACTTTTTGTGTGGGAGCAATCGTCCGACGTTCGTGATTTTTCGGGTTTTTTTGGAGTGGGCGACCAGGTGCAGCTGGTGGTAAACGTCGAAGCCCTGTTCGTCAGGGAAAGCCCGGAGCCCTGATGTTTGTGGTGCTGTAGATGCGCTGCCAATGGCCGGTGAGGAGCAGCAAGAGCTTGAGTTGCTGGCACTTTCGGTGTGGGAGCAATCGTCCAACGTATGTGATTTTTCTTGGGTTTTTTTCCAAGGGGCGCCCAGGTGCAGGTGGTGGTAAAGGTCGAAACCCTGTTCGTCAGGGAAAGCCCGGAGCCCCGATGTCTGTGGTGCTGTAGATGCGCTGCCAATGGCCGGTGATGAGCAGCAAGAGCTTGACTAGCTGGCACTTTCGGTGTGGGAGCAATCGTCCGACGTTCGCGATTTTTTGGTTTTTTTTTTAGTGGGCGCCCAGGCGCAGCTGTTGGTAAACGTCGAAGCCCTGTTCGTCAGGGAAAGCACAGAGCCCCGATGTCTGTGGTGCTGTAGATGTGCTACCAATGGCCGGGGGGGAGCAGCAAGAGCTTGTCTGGCTGGCACTTTCGGTGTGGGAGCAATTGTCCGACGTTCGTGATTTTTCGGTGTTTTTTTTTGGAGTGCGCGCCCAGGCGCAGCTGGTGGTAAACATCGAAGCCCTGTTCGTCAGGGAAAGCCCGGAGCCCCGATGTCTGTGGTGCTGTAGATGCGCTGCCAATGGCTGGTGAGGAGCAGCAAGAGCTTGACTGGCTGGCACTTTCGGTGTGGGAGCAATCGTCCGACGTTCATGATTTTTCCGGGTTATTTTCAGTGGGCCCCCCAGGTGCAGCTGGTGGTAAACGTCGAAGCCCTGTTTGTCAGGGAAAGCCCGGAGCCCCGATGTCTGTGGTGCTGTAGATGCGCTGCCAATGGACGCTGAGGAGCAGCAAGAGCTTGACTGGCTGGCACTTTTTGTGTGGGAGCAATCGTCCGAGGTTCGTGATTTTTCGGGTTTTTTTCAGTGGGCTCCCCAGGTGCAGCTGGTGGTAAACGTCAAAGCCCTGTTCGTCAGGGAAAGCCCGGAGCCCTGATGTTTGTGGTGCTGTAGATGCGCTGCCAATGGCCGGTGAGGAGCAGCAAGAGCTTGAGTTGCTGGCACTTTCGGTGTGGGAGCAATCGTCCAACGTTTGTGATTTTTCTTGGGTTTATTTCCAATGGGCGCCCAGGTGCAGGTGGTGGTAAAGGTCGAAACCCTGTTCATCAGGGAAAGCCCGGAGCCCCGATGTCTGTGGTGCTGTAGATGCGCTGCCAATGGCCGGTGATGAGCAGCAAGAGCTTGACTAGCTGGCACTTTCGGTGTGGGAGCAATCGTCCGACGTTCGTGATTTTTTGGGTTTTTTTTTAGTGGGCGCCCAGGCGCAGCTGTTGGTAAACGTCGAAGCCCTGTTCGTCAGGGAAAGCACGGAGCCCCGATGTCTGTGGTGCTGTAGATGTGCTACCAATGGCCGGGGGGGAGCAGCAAGAGCTTGTCTGGCTGGCACTTTCGGTGTGGGAGCAATTGTCCGACGTTCGTGATTTTTCGGTGTTTTTTTTGGAGTGCGCGCCCAGGCGCAGCTGGTGGTAAACATCGAAGCCCTGTTTGTCAGGGAAAGCCCGGAGCCCCGATGTCTGTGGTGCTGTAGATGCCCTGCCAATGGCCGGTGAGGAGCAGCAAGAGCTTGACTGGCTGGCACTTTCGGTGTGGGAGCAATCGTCCGACGTTCGTAATTTTTTGGGGTTTTTTTCAGTGGGCGCCCAGGTGCAGCTGGTGGTAAACGTCGAAGCCCTGTTCGTCAGGGAAAGCCCGGAGCCCCGATGTCTGTGGTGCTGTAGATGCGCTGCCAATGGCTGGTGATGAGCAGCAAGAGCTTGACTGGCTGGCACTTTTTGTGTGGAAGCAATCGTCCGACGTTCGTGATTTTTCGGGGTTTTTTTCAGTGGGCCCCCCAATTGCAGCTGGTGGTAAACGTCGAAGCCCTGTTTGTCAGGGAAAGCCCGGAACCCCGATGTCTGTGGTGCTGTAGATGCGCTGCCAATGGCCGGTGAGGAGCAGCAAGAACTTGAGTTGCTGGGACTTTCGGTGTGGGAGCAATCGTCCAACATTCGTGGTTTTTTTTGGGTTTTTTTCCAATGGGCGCCCGGGTGCAGGTGGTGGTAAACGTCGAAGCCCTGTTCGTCAGGGAAAGCCCGGAGCCCCGATGTCTGTGGTGCTGTAGATGCGCTGCCAATGGCTGGTGATGAGCAGCAAGAGCTTGAGTTGCTGGCACTTTCGGTGTGGGAGCAATCGTCCGACGATTGTGATTTTTCTGGGTTTTTTTGAAGTGGGCGCCCAGGGGCAGCTGGTGGTAAACGTCGAAGCCCTGTTCGTCAGGGAAAGCCCGGAGCCCCGATGTCTGTGGTGCTGTAGATGGGCTGACAATGGCTGGTGAGGAGCAGCAAGAGCTTGAGTTGCTGGCACTTTCGGTGTGGCAGCAATCGTCCAACATTCGTGATTTTTCTTGGGTTTTTTTTCAATGGGCGCCCAGGTGCAGGTGGTGGTAAACGTCGAAGCCCTGTTCGTCAGGGAAAGCCCGGAGCCCCGATGTCTGTGGTGCTGTAGATGCGCTGCCAATGGCCGGTGAGGAGCAGCAAGAGCTTGACTGGCTGGCACTTTCGGTGTGGGAGCAATCGTCCAACGTTCGTGATTTTTCGGGGTTTTTTATGCAGTGGGCCCCCCAGGTGCAGGTGGTGGTAAACGTCGAAGCCCTGTATGTCAGGGAAAGCTAGGAGCCTTGATGTCTGTGGTGCTATAGATGCGCTGCCAATGGCCGCTGAGGAGCAGCAGGACCTTGACGGGTTGGAACTTTTTGTGCGGGAGCAATTGTCCGACGTTCGTGATTTTTCAGGATTTTTTGGAGTGGGCGACCAGGTGCAGCTGGTGGTAAACATCGAAGCCCTGTTCGTCAGGGAAAGCCTGAAGCCCCGATGTCTGTGGTGCTGTAGATGCGCTGCCAATGGCCGGTGATGAGCAGCAAGAGCTTGAGTTGCTGGCACTTTCGGTGTGGGAGCAATCGTCCAACGTTCATGATTTTTCTTGGGTTTTTTTCCAATGGGCGCCCAGGTGCAGGTGGTGGTAAAGGTCGAAGCCCTGTTGGTCAGGGAAAGTCCCGAGCCCCGATGTCTGTGGTGCTGTAGATGCGCTGCCAATGGCCGGTGAGGAGCAGCAAGAGCTTGACTGGCTGGCACTTTCGGTGTGGGTGCAATCGTCCAACGTTCGTGATTTTTCTTGGGTTTTTTTCCAATGGGCGCCCAGGTGCAGGTGGTGGTAAACGTCGAAGCCCTGTTAGTCAGGGAAAGCCCGGAGCCTCGATATCTGTGGTGCTGTAGATGCGCTGCCAATGGTCGGTGAGGAGCAGCAAGAGCTTGACTGGCTGGCACTTTCCGTGTGGGAGCAATCGTCCGACGTTCATGATTTTTCCGGGTTTTTTTCAGTGGGTGCCCAGGTGCAGCTGGTGGTAAACGTCGAAGCCCTGTTCGTCAGGGAAAGCCCGGAGCCCCGATGTCTGTGGTGCTGTAGATGCACTGCCAATGGCCGGTGAGGAGCAGCAAGAGCTTGACTGGCTGGCACTTTTTGTGTGGGAGTAATCGTCCGACGTTCGTGATTTTTCGGGTTTTTTTGGAGTGGGCGACCAGGTGCAGCTGGTGGTAAACATCGAAGCCCTGTTCGTCAGGGAAAGCCCGGAGCCCTGATTTTTGTGGTGCTGTAGATGCGCTGCCAATGGCCGGTGAGGACCTGCAAGAGCTTGACTGGCTGGCACTTTCGGTGTGGGAGCAATCGTCCAACGTTTGTGATTTTTCTTGGGTTTTTTTCCAATGGGCGCCCAGGTGCAGGTGGTGGTAAAGGTCGAAGCCCTGTTCATCAGGGAAAGCCCGGAGCCCCGATGTCTGTGGTGCTGTAGATGCGCTGCCAATGGCCGGTGAGGAGCAGCCAGAGCTTGACTAGCTGGCACTTTCGGTGTGGGAGCAATCGTCCGACGTTCGTGATTTTTTGGGTTTTTTTTTAGTGGGCGCCCAGGCGCAGCTGTTGGTAAACGTCGAAGCCCTGTTCGTCAGGGAAAGCACAGAGCCCCGATGTCTGTGGTGCTGTAGATGTGCTACCAATGGCCGGGGGGGAGCAGCAAGAGCTTGTCTGGCTGGTACTTTCGGTGTGGGAGCAATTGTCCGACGTTCGTGATTTTTCGGTGTTTTTTTTTGGAGTGCGCGCCCAGGCGCAGCTGGTGGTAAACATCGAAGCCCTGTTCGTCAGGGAAAGCCCGGAGCCCCGATGTCTGTGGTGCTGTAGATGCGCTGCCAATGGCTGGTGAGGAGCAGCAAGAGCTTGACTGGCTGGCACTTTCGGTGTGGGAGCAATCGTCCAACGTTTGTGATTTTTCTTGGGTTTTTTTCCAATGGGCGCCCAGGTGCAGGTGGTGGTAAAGGTCGAAACCCTGTTCGTCAGGGAAAGCACAGAGCCCCGATGTCTGTGGTGCTGTAGATGTGCTACCAATGGCTGGTGAGGAGCAGCAAGAGCTTGACTGGCTGGCACTTTCGGTGTGGGAGCAATCGTCCGACGTTCATGATTTTTCCGGGTTTTTTTCAGTGGGCCCCCCAGGTGCAGCTGGTGGTAAACGTCGAAGCCCTGTTTGTCAGGGAAAGCCCGGAGCCCCGATGTCTGTGGTGCTGTTGATGCGCTGCCAATGGACGCTGAGGAGCAGCAAGAGCTTGACTGGCTGGCACTTTTTGTGTGGGAGCAATCGTCCGAGGTTCGTGATTTTTCGGGTTTTTTTCAGTGGGCTCCCCAGGTGCAGCTGGTGGTAAACGTCAAAGCCCTGTTCGTCAGGGAAAGCCCGGAGCCCTGATGTTTGTGGTGCTGTAGATGCGCTGCCAATGGCCGGTGAGGAGCAGCAAGAGCTTGACTAGCTGGCACTTTCGGTGTGGGAGCAATCGTCCAACGTTTGTGATTTTTCTTGGGTTTTTTTCCAATGGGCGCCCAGGTGCAGGTGGTGGTAAAGGTCGAAACCCTGTTCATCAGGGAAAGCCCGGAGCCCCGATGTCTGTGGTGCTGTAGATGCGCTGCCAATGGCCGGTGATGAGCAGCAAGAGCTTGACTAGCTGGCACTTTCGGTGTGGGAGCAATCGTCCGACGTTCGTGATTTTTTGGGTTTTTTTTTAGTGGGCGCCCAGGCGCAGCTGTTGGTAAACGTCGAAGCCCTGTTCGTCAGGGAAAGCCCGGAGCCCCGATGTCTGTGGTGCTGTAGATGTGCTACCAATGGCCGGGGGGGAGCAGAAAGAGCTTGTCTGGCTGGCACTTTCGGTGTGGGAGCAATTGTCCGACGTTCGTGATTTTTCAGTGTTTTTTTTTGGAGTGCGCGCCCAGGCGCAGCTGGTGGTAAACATCGAAGCCCTGTTCGTCAGGGAAAGCCCGGAGCCCCGATGTCTGTGGTGCTGTAGATGCGCTGCCAATGGCTGGTGAGGAGCAGCAAGAGCTTGACTGGCTGGCACTTTCGGTGTGGGAGCAATCGTCCGACGTTCATGATTTTTCCGGGTTTTTTTCAGTGGGCCCCCCAGGTGCAGCTGGTGGTAAACGTCGAATCCCTGTTTGTCAGGGAAAGCCCGGAGCCCCGATGTCTGTGGTGCTGTAGATGCGCTGCCAATGGACGCTGAGGAGCAGCAAGAGCTTGACTGGCTGGCACTTTTTGTGTGGGAGCAATCGTCCGAGGTTCGTGATTTTTCGGGTTTTTTTGGAGTGGGCGACCAGGTGCAGCTGGTGGTAAACGTCAAAGCCCTGTTCGTCAGGGAAAGCCCGGAGCCCTGATGTTTGTGGTGCTGTAGATGCGCTGCCAATGGCCGGTGAGGAGCAGCAAGAGCTTGAGTTGCTGGCACTTTCGGTGTGGGAGCAATCGTCCAACGTTTGTGATTTTTCTTGGGTTTTTTTCCAATGGGCGCCCAGGTGCAGGTGGTGGTAAAGGTCGAAACCCTGTTCATCAGGGAAAGCCCGGAGCCCCGATGTCTGTGGTGCTGTAGATGCGCTGCCAATGGCCGGTGATGAGCAGCAAGAGCTTGACTAGCTGGCACTTTCGGTGTGGGAGCAATCGTCCGACGTTCGTGATTTTTTGGGTTTTTTTTTAGTAAGCGCCCAGGCGCAGCTGTTGGTAAACGTCGAAGCCCTGTTCGTCAGGGAAAGCACGGAGCCCCGATGTCTGTGGTGCTGTAGATGTGCTACCAATGGCCGGGGGGGAGCAGCAAGAGCTTGTCTGGCTGGCACTTTCGGTGTGGGAGCAATTGTCCGACGTTCGTGATTTTTCGGTGTTTTTTTTGGAGTGCGCGCCCAGGCGCAGCTGGTGGTAAACATCGAAGCCCTGTTTGTCAGGGAAAGCCCGGAGCCCCGATGTCTGTGGTGCTGTAGATGCCCTGCCAATGGCCGGTGAGGAGCAGCAAGAGCTTGACTGGCTGGCACTTTCGGTGTGGGAGCAATCGTCCGACGTTCGTAATTTTTTGGGGTTTTTTTCAGTGGGCGCCCAGGTGCAGCTGGTGGTAAACGTCGAAGCCCTGTTCGTCAGGGAAAGCCCGGAGCCCCGATGTCTGTGGTGCTGTAGATGCGCTGCCAATGGCTGGTGATGAGCAGCAAGAGCTTGACTGGATGGCACTTTTTGTGTGGAAGCAATCGTCCGACGTTCGTGATTTTTCGGGGTTTTTTTCAGTGGGCCCCCCAATTGCAGCTGGTGGTAAACGTCGAAGCCCTGTTTGTCAGGGAAAGCCCGGAACCCCGATGTCTGTGGTGCTGTAGATGCGCTGCCAATGGCCGGTGAGGAGCAGCAAGAACTTGAGTTGCTGGCACTTTCGGTGTGGGAGCAATCGTCCAACATTCGTGGTTATTCTTGGGTTTTTTTCCAATGGGCGCCCGGGTGCAGGTGGTGGTAAACGTCGAAGCCCTGTTCGTCAGGGAAAGCCCGGAGCCCCGATGTCTGTGGTGCTGTAGATGCGCTGCCAATGGCTGGTGAGGACCAGCAAGAGCTTGACTGGCTGGCACTTTTTGTGTGGAAGCAATCGTCCGACGTTCGTGATTTTTCGGGTTTTTTTTCAGTGGGCGCCCAGGTGCAGGTGGTGGTAAACGTCGATGCCCTGTTCGTCAGGGAAAGCCAGGAGCCCCGATGTCTGTGGTGCTGTAGATGCGCTGCCAATGGCCGCTGAGGAGCAGCAAGAGCTTGACTGGCTGGCACTTTCGGTGTGGGAGCAATCGTCCGACGTGCGTGATTTTACCGGGTTTTTTTCAGTGGGCCCCCCAAGTGCAGCTGGTGGTAAACGTCGAAGCCCTCTTTGTCAGGGAAAGCCCGGAGCCCCGATGTCTGTGGTGCTGTAGATGCGCTGCCAATGGCCGGTGATGAGCAGCAAGAGCTTGAGTTGCTGGCACTTTCGGTGTGGGAGCAATCGTCCGACGATTGTGATTTTTCTGGGTTTTTTTGAAGTGGGCGCCCAGGGGCAGCTGGTGATAAACGTCGAAGCCCTGTTCGTCAGGGAAAGCCCGGAGCCCCGATGTCTGTGGTGCTGTAGATGGGCTGACAATGGCTGGTGAGGAGCAGCAAGAGCTTGAGTTGCTGGCACTTTCGGTGTGGCAGCAATCGTCCAACATTCGTGATTTTTCTTGGGTTTTTTTTCAATGGGCGCCCAGGTGCAGGTGGTGGTAAACGTCGAAGCCCTGTTCGTCAGGGAAAGCCCGGAGCCCCGATGTCTGTGGTGCTGTAGATGCGCTGCCAATGGCTGGTGAGGAGCAGCAAGAGCTTGACTGGCTGGCACTTTCGGTGTGGGAGCAATCGTCCAACGTTCGTGATTTTTCGGGGTTTTTTATGCAGTGGGCCCCCCAGGTGCAGGTGGTGGTAAACGTCGAAGCCCTGTATGTCAGGGAAAGCTAGGAGCCTTGATGTCTGTGGTGCTATAGATGCGCTGCCAATGGCCGCTGAGGAGCAGCAGGACCTTGACTGGTTGGAACTTTTTGTGCGGGAGCAATTGTCCGACGTTCGTGATTTTTCAGGATTTTTTGGAGTCGGCGACCAGGTGCAGCTGGTGGTAAACATCGAAGCCCTGTTCGTCAGGGAAAGCCTGGAGCCCCGATGTCTGTGGTGCTGTAGATGCGCTGCCAATGGCCGGTGAGGAGCAGCAAGAGCTTGACTGGCTGGCACTTTCGGTGTGGGTGCAATCGTCCAACGTTCGTGATTTTTCTTGGGTTTTTTTCCAATGGGCGCCCAGGTGCAGGTGGTGGTAAACGTCGAAGCCCTGTTTGTCAGGGAAAGCCCGGAGCCTCGATATCTGTGGTGCTGTAGATGCGCTGCCAATGGTCGGTGAGGAGCAGCAAGAGCTTGACTGGCTGGCACTTTCCGTGTGGGAGCAATCGTCCGACGTTCATGATTTTTCGGGGTTTTTTCCAGTGGGTGCCCAGGTGCAGCTGGTGGTAAACGTCGAAGCCCTGTTCGTCAGGGAAAGCCCGGAGCCCCGATGTCTGTGGTGCTGTAGATGCACTGCCAATGGCCGGTGAGGAGCAGCAAGAGCTTGACTGGCTGGCACTTTTTGTGTGGGAGTAATCGTCCGACGTTCGTGATTTTTCGGGTTTTTTTGGAGTGGGCGACCAGGTGCAGCTGGTGGTAAACGTCGAAGCCCTGTTCGTCAGGGAAAGCCCGGAGCCCTGATTTTTGTGGTGCTGTAGATGCGCTGCCAATGGCCGGTGAGGACCAGCAAGAGCTTGACTGGCTGGCACTTTCGGTGTGGGAGCAATCGTCCAACGTTTGTGATTTTTCTTGGGTTTTTTTCCAATGGGCGCCCAGGTGCAGGTGGTGGTAAAGGTCGAAGCCCTGTTCATCAGGGAAAGCCCGGAGCCCCGATGTCTGTGGTGCTGTAGATGCGCTGCCAATGGCCGGTGAGGAGCAGCCAGAGCTTGACTAGCTGGCACTTTCGGTGTGGGAGCAATCGTCCGACGTTCGTGATTTTTTGGGTTTTTTTTTAGTGGGCGCCCAGGTGCAGCTGGTGGTAAACGTCGAAGCCCTGTTCGTCAGGGAAAGCCCGGAGCCCCGATGTCTGTGGTGCTGTAGATGCGCTGCAAATGGCTGGTGATGAGCAGCAAGAGCTTGACTGGATGGCACTTTTTGTGTGGAAGCAATCGTCCGACGTTCGTGATTTTTCGGGGTTTTTTTTCAGTGGGCCCCCCAATTGCAGCTGGTGGTAAACGTCGAAGCCCTGTTTGTCAGGGAAAGCCCGGAGCCCCGATGTCTGTGGTGCTGTAGATGCGCTGCCAATGGCCGGTGAGGAGCAGCAAGAACTTGAGTTGCTGGCACTTTCGGTGTGGGAGCAATCGTCCAACATTCGTGGTTTTTCTTGGGTTTTTTTCCAATGGGCGCCCGGGTGCAGGTGGTGGTAAACGTCGAAGCCCTGTTCGTCAGGGAAAGCCCGGAGCCCCGATGTCTGTGGTGCTGTAGATGCGCTGCCAATGGCTGGTGAGGACCAGCAAGAGCTTGACTGGCTGGCACTTTTTGTGTGGAAGCAATCGTTAGACGTTCGTGATTTTTCGGGGTTTTTTTCCAATGGGCCCCCCAAGTGCAGCTGGTGGTAAACGTCGAAGCCCTGTTCGCCAGGGAAAGCCCGGAGCCCCAATGTCTGTGGTGCTGTAGATGCGCTGCCAATGGCCGGTGAGGAGCAGCAAGAGCTTGACTGGCTGGCACTTTCGGTGTGGGAGCAATCGTCCGACGTTCGTGATTTTTCGGGGTTTTTTTCAGTGGGCCCCCCAAGTGCAGCTGGTGGTAAACGTCGAAGCCCTGTTTGTCAGGGAAATCCCGGAGCCCCGATGTCTGTGGTGCTGTAGACGCGCTGCCAATGGCCGGTGATGAGCAGCAAGAGCTTGAGTTGCTGGCACTTTCGGTGTGGGAGCAATCGTCTAACATTCGTGGTTTTTCTTGGGTTTTTTTCCAATGGGCGCCCAGGTGCAGGTGGTGGTAAACGTCGAAGCCCTGTTCGTCAGGGAAAGCCCGGAGCCCCGATGTCTGTGGTGCTGTAGATGCACTGCCAATGGCCGGTGAGGAGCAGCAAGAGCTTGACTGGATGGCACTTGCGGTGTGGGAGCAATCGTCCAACATTCGTGGTTTTTCTGGGTTTTTTTGAAGTGGGCGCCCAGGTGCAGCTGGTGGTAAACGTCGAAGCCCTGTTCGTCAGGGAAAGCCCGGAGCCCCGATGTCTGTGGTGCTGTAGATGCACTGCCAATGGCCGGGGAGGAGCAGCAAGAGCTTGACTGGCTGGCACTTTCGGTGTGGGAGCAATCGTCCGACGTTCATGATTTTTTGGGGTTTTTTTCAGTGGGCCCCCCAGGTGCAGCTGGTGGTAAACGTCCAAGTCCTGTTCGTCAGGGAAAGCCCGGAGCCCCGATGTCTGTGGTGCTGTAGATGCGCTGCCAATGGCCGGTGAGGAGCAGCAAGAGCTTGAGTTGCTGGCACTTGCGGTGTGGCAGCAATCGTCCAACGTTCGTGATTTTTCTTGGGTTTTTTTCCAATGGGCGCCCAGGTGCAGGTGGTGGTAAACGTCGAAGCCCTGTTTGTCAGGGAAAGCCCGGAGCCTCGATATCTGTGGTGCTGTAGATGCGCTGCCAATGGCCGGTGAGGAGCAGCAGGAGCTTGACTGGATGGCACTTTCGGTGTGGGAGCAATCGTCCGACGTTCATGATTTTTCCGGGTTTTTTTCAGTGGGCCCCCCAGGTGCAGCTGGTGGTAAACGTCGAAGCCCTGTTCGTCAGGGAAAGCCCGGAGCCCCGATGTCTGTGGTGCTGTAGATGCGCTGCCAATGGCCGGTGAGGAGCAGCAAGAGCTTGACTGGCTGGCACTTTCGGTGTGGGAGCAATCGTCCGACGTTCGTGATTTTTCGGGTTTTTTTGGAGTGGGCGACCAGGTGCAGCTGGTGGTAAACGTCGAAGCCCTGTTCGTCAGGGAAAGCCCGGAGCCCTGATGTTTGTGGTGCTGTAGATGCGCTGCCAATGGCCGGTGATGAGCAGCAAGAGCTTGACTAGCTGGCACTTTCGGTGTGGGAGCAATCGTCCGACGTTCATGTTTTTTTGGGTTTTTTTTTAGTGGGCACCCAGGCGCAGCTTTTGGTAAACGTCGAAGCCCTGTTCGTCAGGGAAAGCACAGAGCCCCGATGTCTGTGGTGCTGTAGATGTGCTACCAATGGCCGGGGGGGAGTAGCAAGAGCTTGTCTGGCTGGCACTTTCGGTGTGGGAGCAATCGTCCAACGTTTGTGATTTTTCTTGGGTTTTTTTCCAATGGGCGCCCAGGTGCAGGTGGTGGTAAAGGTCGAAACCCTGTTCATCAGGGAAAGCCCGGAGCCCCGATGTCTGTGGTGCTGTAGATGCGCTGCCAATGGCCGGTGATGAGCAGCAAGTGCTTGACTAGCTGGTACGTTCGGTGTGGGAGCAATCGTCCGACGTTCGTGATTTTTTGGGTTTTTTTTTAGTGGGCGCCCAGGCGCAGCTGTTGGTAAACGTCGAAGCCCTGTTTGTCAGGGAAAGCCCGGAGCCCCGATGTCTGTGGTGCTGTAGATGCGCTGCCAATGGCCGGTGAGGAGCAGCAAGAGCTTGACTGGATGGCACTTGCGGTGTGGGAGCAATCGTCCGACGTTCGTGATTTTTCGGGATTTTTGGAGTGCACTCCCAGGCACAGCTGGTGGTAAACGTCGAAGCCCTGTTCGTCAGGGAAAGCCCGGAGCCCCGATGTCTGTGGTGCTGTAGATGGGCTGACAATGGCCGGTGAGGAGCAGCAAGAGCTTGAGTTGCTGGCACTTTCGGTGTGGCAGCAATCGTCCAGCATTCGTGATTTTTCTTGGGTTTTTTTTCAATGGGCGCCCAGGTGCAGCTGGGGGTAAACGTCGAAGCCCTGTTCGTCAGGGAAAGCCCGGAGCCCCGATGTCTGTGGTGCTGTAGATGCGCTGCCAATGGCCGGTGATGAGCAGCAAGAGCTTGACTGGCTGGCTCTTTCGGTGTGGGAGCAATCGTCCAACGTTCGTGATTTTTCGGGGTTTTTTATGCAGTGGGCGCCCAGGTGCAGCTGGTGGTAAACGTCGAAGCCCTGTATGTCAGGGAAAGCTAGGAGCCTTGATGTCTGTGCTGCTATAGATGCGCTGCCAATGGCCGCTGAGGAGCAGCAGGACCTTGACTGGTTGGAACTTATTGTGCGGGAGCAATAGTCCGACGTTCGTGATTTTTCAGGATTTTTTGGAGTGGGCGACCAGGTGCAGCTGGTGGTAAACATCGAAGCCCTGTTCATCAGGGAAAGCCTGGAGCCCCGATGTCTGTGGTGCTGTAGATGCGTTGCCAATGGCCGGTGATGAGCAGCAAGAGCTTGAGTTGCTGGCACTTTCGGTGTGGGAGCAATCGTCCAACGTTCGTGATTTTTCTTGAGTTTTTTTCCAATGGGCGTTCAGGTGCAGGTGGTGGTAAACGTCGAAGCGCTGTTCGTCAGGGAAAGCCCGGAGCCCCGATGTCTGTGGTGCTGTAGATGCGCTGCCAATGGCCGGTGAGGAGCAGCAAGAGCTTGACTGGCTGGCACTTTCGGTGTGGGAGCAATCGTCCGACGTTCATGATTTTTCGGGGTTTTTTTCAGTGGGCCCCCCAGGTGCAGCTGGTGGTGAACGTCGAAGCCCTGTTCGTCAGGGAAAGCCCGGAGCCCCGATGTCTGTGGTGCTGTAGATGCGCTGCCAATGGCCGCTGAGGAGCAGCAAGAGCTTGACTGGCTGGCACTTTCGGTGTGGGAGCAATCGTCCGACGTTCGTGATTTTTTGGGGTTTTATTTCAGTGGGTGCCCAGGTGCAGCTGGTGGTAAACGTCGAAGCCCTGTTCGTCAGGGAAAGCCCGGAGCCCCAATGTCTGTGGTGCTGTAGATGCGCTGCCAATGTCCGGTGAGGAGCAGCAAGAGCTTGACTGGCTGGCACTTTTTGTGTGGGAGCAATCGTCCGACGTTCGTGATTTTTCGGGTTTTTTTGGAGTGGGCGACCAGGTGCAGCTGGTGGTAAACATCGAAGCCCTGTTCGTCAGGGAAAGCCCGGAGCCCTGATGTTTGTGGTGCTGTAGATGCGCTGCCAATGGCCGGTGAGGAGCAGCAAGAGCTTGACTGGCTGGCACTTTCGGTGTGGGAGCAATCGTCCAACGTTTGTGACTTTTCTTGGGTTTTTTTCCAATGGGCGCCCAGGTGCAGGTGGTGGTAAAGGTCGAAGCCCTGTTGGTCAGGGAAAGCCCGGAGCCCCGATGTCTGTGGTGCTGTAGATGCGCTGCCAATGGCCGGTGAGGAGCAGCAAGAGCTTGACTGGCTGGCACTTTCGGTGTGGGAGCAATCGTCCGACGTTCGTGATTTTTTGGGGTTTTTTTCAGTGGGCGCCCAGGTGCAGCTGGTGGTAAACGTCGAAGCCCTGTTCGTCAGGGAAAGCCCGGAGCCCCGATGTCTGTGGTGCTGTAGATGCGCTGCCAATGGCCGGTGAGGAGCAGCAAGAACTTGACTGGATGGCACTTGCGGTCTGGGAGCAATCGTCCGACGTTCGTGATTTTTCGGGTTTTTTTGGAGTGGACTCCCAGGCACAGGTGGTGGTAAACGTCGAAGCCCTGTTCGTCAGGGAAAGCCCGGAGCCCCGATGTCTGTGGTGCTGTAGATGCGCTGCCAAAGGCCGGTGAGGAGCAGCAAGAGCTTGACTGGCTGGCTCTTTCGGTGTGGGAGCAATCGTCCGACGTTCGTGATTTTTCGGGGTTTTTTTGGAGTGGGCGCCCAGGTGCAGGTGGTGGTAAACGTCGAAGCCCTGTTCGTCAGGGAAAGCCCGGAGCCCCGATGTCTGTGGTGCTGTAGATGCGCTGCCAATTGCCGGTGAGGAGCAGCAAGAGCTTGACTGGATGGCTCTTTCGGTGTGGGAGCAATCGTCCGACGTTCGTGATTTTTCCATGTTTTTTTTGGAGTGGGCGCCCAGGCGCAGCTGGTGGTAAACTTCGAAGCCCTGTTTGTCAGGGAAAGCCCGGAGCCCCGATGTCTGTGGTGCTGTAGATACCCTGCCAATGGCCGGTGAGGAGCAGCAAGAGCTTGACTGGCTGGCACTTTCGGTGTGGGAGCAATCGTCCGACGTTCGTGATTTTTCGGGGTTTTTTTCAGTGGGCGCCCAGGTGCAGCTGGTGGTAAACGTCGAAGCCCTGTTCGTCAGGGAAAGCCCGGAGCCCTGATGTTTGTGGTGCTGTAGATGCGCTGCCAATGGCCGGTGAGGAGCAGCAAGAGCTTGACTGGCTGGCACTTTCGGTGTGGGAGCAATCGTCCAACGTTTGTGATTTTTCTTGGGTTTTTTTCCAAGGGGCGCCCAGGTGCAGGTGGTGGTAAAGGTCGAAACCCTGTTCATCAGGGAAAGCCCGGAGCCCCGATGTCTGTGGTGCTGTAGATGCGCTGCCAATGGCCGGTGATGAGCAGCAAGAGCTTGACTAGCTGGCACTTTCGGTGTGGGAGCAATCGTCCGACGTTCATGATTTTTTGGGTTTTTTTTTAGTGGGCGCCCAGGCGCAGCTTTTGGTAAACGTCGAAGCCCTGTTCGTCAGGGAAAGCACAGACCCCCGATGTCTGTGGTGCTGTAGATGTGCTACCAATGGCCGGGGGGGAGTAGCAAGAGCTTGTCTGGCTGGCACTTTCGGTGTGGGAGCAATCGTCCAACGTTTGTGATTTTTCTTGGGTTTTTTTCCAATGGGCGCCCAGGTGCAGGTGGTGGTAAAGGTCGAAACCCTGTTCATCGGGGAAAGCCCGGAGCCCCGATGTCTGTGGTGCTGTAGATGCGCTGCCAATGGCCGGTGATGAGCAGCAAGTGCTTGACTAGCTGGTACGTTCGGTGTGGGAGCAATCGTCCGACGTTCGTGATTTTTTGGGTTTTTTTTTAGTGGGCGCCCAGGCGCAGCTGTTGGTAAACGTCGAAGCCCTGTTTGTCAGGGAAAGCCCGGAGCCCCGATGTCTGTGGTGCTGTAGATGCGCTGCCAATGGCCGGTGAGGAGCAGCAAGAGCTTGACTGGATGGCACTTCCGGTGTGGGAGCAATCGTCCGACGTTCGTGATTTTTCGGGATTTTTGGAGTGCACTCCCAGGCACAGCTGGTGGTAAACGTCGAAGCCCTGTTCGTCAGGGAAAGCCCGGAGCCCCGATGTCTGTGGTGCTGTAGATGGGCTGACAATGGCCGGTGAGGAGCAGCAAGAGCTTGAGTTGCTGGCACTTTCGGTGTGGCAGCAATCGTCCAGCATTCGTGATTTTTCTTGGGTTTTTTTTCAATGGGCGCCCAGGTGCAGCTGGGGGTAAACGTCGAAGCCCTGTTCGTCAGGGAAAGCCCGGAGCCCCGATGTCTGTGGTGCTGTAGATGCGCTGCCAATGGCCGGTGAGGAGCAGCAAGAGCTTGACTGGCTGGCTCTTTCGGTGTGGGAGCAATCGTCCAACGTTCGTGATTTTTCGGGGTTTTTTATGCAGTGGGCGCCCAGGTGCAGCTGGTGGTAAACGTCGAAGCCCTGTATGTCAGGGAAAGCTAGGAGCCTTGATGTCTGTGGTGCTATAGATGCGCTGCCAATGGCCGCTGAGGAGCAGCAGGACCTTGACTGGTTGGAACTTATTGTGCGGGAGCAATAGTCCGACGTTCGTGATTTTTCAGGATTTTTTGGAGTGGGCGACCAGGTGCAGCTGGTGGTAAACATCGAAGCCCTGTTCATCAGGGAAAGCCTGGAGCCCCGATGTCTGTGGTGCTGTAGATGCGTTGCCAATGGCCGGTGATGAGCAGCAAGAGCTTGAGTTGCTGGCACTTTTGGTGTGGGAGCAATCGTCCAACGTTCGTGATTTTTCTTGGGTTTTTTTCCAATGGGCGTTCAGGTGCAGGTGGTGGTAAACGTCGAAGCGCTGTTCGTCAGGGAAAGCCCGGAGCCCCGATGTCTGTGGTGCTGTAGATGCGCTGCCAATGGCCGGTGAGGAGCAGCAAGAGCTTGACTGGCTGGCACTTTCGGTGTGGGAGCAATCGTCCGACGTTCATGATTTTTCGGGGTTTTTTTCAGTGGGCCCCCCAGGTGCAGCTGGTGGTGAACGTCGAAGCCCTGTTCGTCAGGGAAAGCCCGGAGCCCCGATGTCTGTGGTGCTGTAGATGCGCTGCCAATGGCCGCTGAGGAGCAGCAAGAGCTTGACTGGCTGGCACTTTCGGTGTGGGAGCAATCGTTCGACGTTCGTGATTTTTTGGGGTTTTATTTCAGTGGGTGCCCAGGTGCAGCTGGTGGTAAACGTCGAAGCCCTGTTCGTCAGGGAAAGCCCGGAGCCCCAATGTCTGTGGTGCTGTAGATGCGCTGCCAATGTCCGGTGAGGAGCAGCAAGAGCTTGACTGGCTGGCACTTTTTGTGTGGGAGCAATCGTCCGACGTTCGTGATTTTTCGGGTTTTTTTGGAGTGGGCGACCAGGTGCAGCTGGTGGTAAACATCGAAGCCCTGTTCGTCAGGGAAAGCCCGGAGCCCTGATGTTTGTGGTGCTGTAGATGCGCTGCCAATGGCCGGTGAGGAGCAGCAAGAGCTTGACTGGCTGGCACTTTCGGTGTGGGAGCAATCGTCCAACGTTTGTGACTTTTCTTGGGTTTTTTTCCAATGGGCACCCAGGTGCAGGTGGTGGTAAAGGTCGAAGCCCTGTTGGTCAGGGAAAGCCCGGAGCCCCGATGTCTGTGGTGCTGTAGATGCGCTGCCAATGGCCGGTGAGGAGCAGCAAGAGCTTGACTGGCTGGCACTTTCGGTGTGGGAGCAATCGTCCGACGTTCGTGATTTTTTGGGGTTTTTTTCAGTGGGCGCCCAGGTGCAGCTGGTGGTAAACGTCGAAGCCCTGTTCGTCAGGGAAAGCCCGGAGCCCCGATGTCTGTGGTGCTGTAGATGCGCTGCCAATGGCCGGTGAGGAGCAGCAAGAACTTGACTGGATGGCACTTGCGGTCTGGGAGCAATCGTCCGACGTTCGTGATTTTTCGGGTTTTTTTGGAGTGGACTCCCAGGCACAGGTGGTGGTAAACGTCGAAGCCCTGTTCGTCAGGGAAAGCCCGGAGCCCCGATGTCTGTGGTGCTGTAGATGCGCTGCCAAAGGCCGGTGAGGAGCAGCAAGAGCTTGACTGGCTGGCTCTTTCGGTGTGGGAGCAATCGTCCGACGTTCGTGATTTTTCGGGGTTTTTTTGGAGTGGGCGCCCAGGTGCAGGTGGTGGTAAAAGTCGAAGCCCTGTTGGTCAGGGAAAGCCCGGAGCCCCGATGTCTGTGGTGCTGTAGATGCGCTGCCAATTGCCGGTGAGGAGCAGCAAGAGCTTGACTGGATGGCTCTTTCGGTGTGGGAGCAATCGTCCAACGTTCGTGATTTTTCTTGGGTTTTTTTCCAATGGGCGCCCAGGTGCAGGTGGTGGTAAACGTCAAAGCCCTGTTCGTCAGGGAAAGCCCGTAGCCCCGATGTCTGTGGTGCTGTAGATGCGCTGCCAATGGCCGGTGAGCAGCAGCAAGAGCTTGACTGGATGGCACTTTCGGTGTGGGAGCAATCGTCCGACGTTCGTGATTTTTCCATGTTTTTTTTGGAGTGGGCGCCCAGGCGCAGCTGCTGGTAAACTTCGAAGCCCTGTTTGTCAGGGAAAGCCCGGAGCCCCGATGTCTGTGGTGCTGTAGATACCCTGCCAATGGCCGGTGAGGAGCAGCAAGAGCTTGACTGGCTGGCACTTTCGGTGTGGGAGCAATCGTCCGACGTTCGTGATTTTTCGGGGTTTTTTTCAGTGGGCGCCCAGGTGCAGCTGGTGGTAAACGTCGAAGCCCTGTTTGTCAGGGAAAGCCCGGAGCCCCGATGTCTGTGGTGCTGTAGATGCGCTGCCAATGGCCGGGGAGGAGCAGCAAGAGCTTGACTGGCTGGCACTTTCGGTGTGGGAGCAATCGTGCAACATTCGTGGTTTTTCTTGGGTTTTTTTCCAATGGGCGCCCAGGTGCAGGTGGTGGTAAACGTCGAATCCCTGTTCGTCAGGGAAAGCCCGGAGCCCCGATGTCTGTGGTGCTGTAGATGCACTGCCAACGGCCGCTGAGGAGCAGCAAGAGCTTGACTGGCTGGCACTTTCGGTGTGGCAGCAATCGTCCAACATTCGTGATTTTTCTTGGGTTTTTTTGAAGTGGGCGCCCAGGTGCAGCTGGTGGTAAACGTCGAAGCCCTGTTCGTCAAGGAAAGCCCGGAGCCCCGATGTCTGTGGTGCTGTAGATGCGCTGCCAATGGCCGGTGAGGAGCAGCAAGAGCTTGACTGGCTGGCACTTGCGGTGTGGGAGCAATCGTCCAACGTTCGTGATTTTTCGGGGTTTTTTATGCAGTGGGCGCCCAGGTGCAGGTGGTGGTAAACGTCGAAGCCCTGTATGTCAGGGAAAGCTAGGAGCCTTGATGTCTGTGGTGCTATAGATGCGCTGCCAATGGCCGCTGAGGAGCAGCAGGACCTTGACTGGTTGGAACTTTTTGTGTGGGAGCAATGGTCCGACGTTCGTGATTTTTCGGGGTTTTTTTCAGTGGGCCCCCCAAGTGCAGCTGGTGGTAAACGTCGAAGCCCTGTTTGTCAGGGAAAGCCCGGAGCCCCGATGTCTGTGGTGCTGTAGATGCGCTGCCAATGGCCGGTGATGAGCAGCAAGAGCTTGACTGGCTGGCACTTTCGGTGTGGGAGCAATCGTCCGACGTTCGTGATTTTTCGGGTATTTTTCCAGTGGGCGCCCAGGTGCTGCAGGTGTTAAATATCGAAGCCCTGTTCGTCAGAGAAAGCCCGGAGCCCCGATGTCTGTGGTGCTGTAGATGCACTGCCAATGGCCGGTGAGGAGCAGCAAGAGCTTGAGTTGCTGGCACTTTCGGTGTGGCAGCAATCGTCCAACATTCGTGATTTTTCTTGGGTTTTTTTTCAATGGGCGCCCAGGTGCAGGTGGTGGTAAACTTCGAAGCCGTGTTCGTCAGGGAAAGCCCGGAGCCCCGATGTCTGTGGTGCTGTAGATGCGCTGCCAATGGCCGCTGAGGAGCAGCTAGAGATTGACTGGCTGGCACTTTCGGTGTGGGAGCAGTCGTCCGACGTTCGTGATTTTTCGGGGTTATTTGGAGTGGGCGACCAGGTGCAGCTGGTGGTAAACATCGAAGCCCTGTTCGTCAGGGAAAGCCCGGAGCCCCGATGTCTGTGGTGCTGTAGATGCGTTGCCAATGGCCGGTGATGAGCAGCAAGAGCTTGACTAGCTGGCACTTTCGGTGTGGGAGCAATCGTCCAACGTTCGTGATTTTTCTTGGGTTTTTTTCCAATGGGCGCCCAGGTGCAGGTGGTGGTAAACGTCGAAGCCCTGTTCGTCAGGGAAAGCCCGGAGCCCCGATGTCTGTGGTGCTGTAGATGCGCTGCCAATGGCCGGTGAGGAGCAGCGAGAGATTGACTGGCTGGCACTTTCGGTGTGGGAGCAATCGTCCGATGTTCGTGATTTTTCGGGGTTATTTTGGAGTGGGCGCCCAGGTGCAGGTGGTGGTAAAAGTCGAAGCCCTGTTGGTCAGGGAAAGCCCGCAGCCCCGATGTCTGTGGTGCTGTAGATGCGCTGCCAATGGCAGGTGAGGAGCAGCAAGAGCTTGTCTGGCTGGCACTTTCGGTGTGGGAGCAATTGTCCGACGTTCATGATTTTTTGGGGTTTTTTTCAGTGGGCCCCCCAGGTGCAGCTGGTGGTAAACGTCGAAGCCCTGTTCGTCAGGGAAATCCCGGAGCCCCGATGTCTGTGGTGCTGTAGATGCGCTGCCAATGGCCGGTGAGGAGCAGCAAGAGCTTGACTGGCTGGCTCTTTCGGTGTGGGAGCAATCGTCCGACGTTCGTGATTTTTCGGGGTTTTTTTGGAGTGGGCGCCCAGGTGCAGGTGGTGGTAAACGTCGAAGCCCTGTTCGTCAGGGAAAGCCCGGAGCCCCGATGTCTGTGGTGCTGTAGATGCGCTGCCAATGGCCGGTGAGGAGCAGCAAGAGCTTGACTGGATGGCTCTTTCGGTGTGGGAGCAATCGTCCGACGTTGGTGATTTTTCGGTGTTTTTTTGGAGTGGGCGCCCAGGTACAGCTGGTGGTAAACGTCGAAGCCCTGTTTGTCAGGGAAAGCCCGGAGCCCCGATGTCTGTGGTGCTGTAGATGCGCTGCCAATGGCCGGTGAGGAGCAGCAAGAGCTTGACTGGCTGGCACTTTCGGTGTGGGAGCAATCGTCCGACGTTCGTGATTTTTTGGGGTTTTTTTCAGTGGGCGCCCAGGTGCAGCTGGTGGTAAACGTCGAAGCCCTGTTCGTCAGGGAAAGCCCGGAGCCCCGATGTCTGTGGTGCTGTAGATGCGCTGCCAATGGCCGGTGAGGAGCAGCAAGAGCTTGACTGGATGGCACTTGCGGTCTGGGAGCAATCGTCCGACGTTCGTGATTTTTCGGGTTTTTTTGGAGTGGACTCCCAGGCACAGGTGGTGGTAAACGTCGAAGCCCTGTTCGTCAGGGAAAGCACGGAGCCCCGATGTCTGTGGTGCTGTAGATGTGCTACCAATGGCCGGGGGGGAGCAGCAAGAGCTTGTCTGGCTGGCACTTTCGGTGTGGGAGCAATTGTCCGACGTTCGTGATTTTTCGGTGTTTTTTTTGGAGTGCGCGCCCAGGCGCAGCTGGTGGTAAACATCGAAGCCCTGTTTGTCAGGGAAAGCCCGGAGCCCCGATGTCTGTGGTGCTGTAGATGCCCTGCCAATGGCCGGTGAGGAGCAGCAAGAGCTTGACTGGCTGGCACTTTCGGTGTGGGAGCAATCGTCCGACGTTCGTAATTTTTTGGGGTTTTTTTCAGTGGGCGCCCAGGTGCAGCTGGTGGTAAACGTCGAAGCCCTGTTCGTCAGGGAAAGCCCGGAGCCCCGATGTCTGTGGTGCTGTAGATGCGCTGCCAATGGCCGGTGATGAGCAGCAAGAGCTTGACTGGATGGCACTTTTTGTGTGGAAGCAATCGTCCGACGTTCGTGATTTTTCGGGGTTTTTTTCAGTGGGCCCCCCAATTGCAGCTGGTGGTAAACGTCGAAGCCCTGTTTGTCAGGGAAAGCCCGGAACCCCGATGTCTGTGGTGCTGTAGATGCGCTGCCAATGGCCGGTGAGGAGCAGCAAGAACTTGAGTTGCTGGCACTTTCGGTGTGGGAGCAATCGTCCAACATTCGTGGTTTTTCTTGGGTTTTTTTCCAATGGGCGCCCGGGTGCAGGTGGTGGTAAACGTCGAAGCCCTGTTCGTCAGGGAAAGCCCGGAGCCCCGATGTCTGTGGTGCTGTAGATGCGCTGCCAATGGCTGGTGAGGACCAGCAAGAGCTTGACTGGGTGGCACTTTTTGTGTGGAAGCAATCGTCCGACGTTCGTGATTTTTCGGGGTTTTTTTCAGTGGGCGCCCAGGCGCAGCTGGTGGTAAACGTCGAAGCCCTGTTCGTCAGGGAAAGCCCGGAGCCCCGATGTCTGTGGTGCTGTAGATGCGCTGCCAATGGCTGGTGATGAGCAGCAAGAGCTTGACTGGATGGCACTTTTTGTGTGGAAGCAATCGTCCGACGTTCGTGATTTTTCGGGGTTTTTTTCAGTGGGCCCCCCAATTGCAGCTGGTGGTAAACGTCGAAGCCCTGTTTGTCAGGGAAAGCCCGGAGCCCCGATGTCTGTGGTGCTGTAGATGCGCTGCCAATGGCCGGTGAGGAGCAGCAAGAACTTGAGTTGCTGGCACTTTCGGTGTGGGAGCAATCGTCCAACATTCGTGGTTTTTCTTGGGTTTTTTTCCAATGGGCGCACAGGTGCAGGTGGTGGTAAACGTCGAATCCCTGTTCGTCAGGGAAAGCCCGGAGCCCCGATGTCTGTGGTGCTGTAGATGCACTGCCAATGGCCGGTGAGGAGCAGCAAGAGCTTGACTGGCTGGCACTTTCGGTGTGGGAGCAATCGTCCGACGATTGTGATTTTTCTGGGTTTTTTTGAAGTGGGCGCCCAGGTGCAGCTGGTGGTAAACGTCGAAGCCCTGTTAGTCAGGGAAATCCCGGAGCCCCGATGTCTGTGGTGCTGTAGATGCGCTGCCAATGGCCGGTGAGGAGCAGCAAGAGCTTGACTGGATGGCACTTGCGGTGTGGGAGCAATCGTCCGACGTTCGTGATTTTTCGGGATTTTTGGAGTGCACTCCCAGGCACAGCTGGTGGTAAACGTCGAAGCCCTGTTCGTCAGGGAAAGCCCGGAGCCCCGATGTCTGTGGTGCTGTAGATGGGCTGACAATGGCCGGTGAGGAGCAGCAAGAGCTTGAGTTGCTGGCACTTTCGGTGTGGCAGCAATCGTCCAGCATTCGTGATTTTTCTTGGGTTTTTTTTCAATGGGCGCCCAGGTGCAGCTGGGGGTAAACGTCGAAGCCCTGTTCGTCAGGGAAAGCCCGGAACCCCGATGTCTGTGGTGCTGTAGATGCGCTGCCAATGGCCGGTGAGGAGCAGCAAGAGCTTGACTGGCTGGCTCTTTCGGTGTGGGAGCAATCGTCCAACGTTCGTGATTTTTCGGGGTTTTTTATGCAGTGGGCGCCCAGGTGCAGCTGGTGGTAAACGTCGAAGCCCTGTATGTCAGGGAAAGCTAGGAGCCTTGATGTCTGTGGTGCTATAGATGCGCTGCCAATGGCCGCTGAGGAGCAGCAGGACCTTGACTGGTTGGAACTTTTTGTGCGGGAGCAATAGTCCGACGTTCGTGATTTTTCAGGATTTTTTGGAGTGGGCTACCAGGTGCAGCTGGTGGTAAACATCGAAGCCCTGTTCATCAGGGAAAGCCTCGACCCCCGATGTCTGTGGTGCTGTAGATGCGTTGCCAATGGCCGGTGATGAGCAGCAAGAGCTTGAGTTGCTGGCACTTTCGGTGTGGGAGCAATCGTCCAACATTCGTGGTTTTTCTTGGGTTTTTTTCCAATGGGCGCCCGGGTGCAGGTGGTGGTAAACGTCGAAGCCCTGTTCGTCAGGGAAAGCCCGGAGCCCCGATGTCTGTGGTGCTGTAGATGCGCTGCCAATGGCTGGTGAGGACCAGCAAGAGCTTGACTGGGTGGCACTTTTTGTGTGGAAGCAATCGTCCGACGTTCGTGATTTTTCGGGGTTTTTTTCAGTGGGCGCCCAGGTGCAGGTGGTGGTAAACGTCGAAGCCCTGTTCGTCAGGGAAAGCCCGGAGCCCCGATGTCTGTGGTGCTGTAGATGCGCTGCCAATGGCTGGTGATGAGCAGCAAGAGCTTGACTGGATGGCACTTTTTGTGTGGAAGCAATCGTCCGACGTTCGTGATTTTTTGGGGTTTTTTTCAGTGGGCCCCCCAATTGCAGCTGGTGGTAAACGTCGAAGCCCTCTTTGTCAGGGAAAGCCCGGAGCCCCGATGTCTGTGGTGCTGTAGATGCGCTGCCAGTGGCCGGTGAGGAGCAGCAAGAACTTGAGTTGCTGGCACTTTCGGTGTGGGAGCAATCGTCCAACATTCGTGGTTTTTCTTGGGTTTTTTTCCAATGGGCGCACAGGTGCAGGTGGTGGTAAACGTCGAATCCCTGTTCGTCAGGGAAAGCCCGGAGCCCCGATGTCTGTGGTGCTGTAGATGCACTGCCAATGGCCGGTGAGGAGCAGCAAGAGCTTGACTGGCTGGCACTTTTGGTGTGGGAGCAATCGTCCGACGATTGTGATTTTTCTGGGTTTTTTTGAAGTGGGCGCCCAGGTGCAGCTGGTGGTAAACGTCGAAGCCCTGTTAGTCAGGGAAAGCCCGGAGCCCCGATGTCTGTGGTGCTGTAGATGCGCTGCCAATGGCCGGTGAGGAGCAGCAAGAGCTTGACTGGATGGCACTTGCGGTGTGGGAGCAATCGTCCGACGTTCGTGATTTTTCGGGATTTTTGGAGTGCACTCCCAGGCACAGCTGGTGGTAAACGTCGAAGCCCTGTTCGTCAGGGAAAGCCTGGAGCCCCGATGTCTGTGGTGCTGTAGATGGGCTGACAATGGCCGGTGAGGAGCAGCAAGAGCTTGAGTTGCTGGCACTTTCGGTGTGGCAGCAATCGTCCAGCATTCGTGATTTTCCTTGGGTTTTTTTTCAATGGGCGCCCAGGTGCAGCTGGGGGTAAACGTCGAAGCCCTGTTCGTCAGGGAAAGCCCGGAACCCCGATGTCTGTGGTGCTGTAGATGCGCTGCCAATGGCCGGTGAGGAGCAGCAAGAGCTTGACTGGCTGGCTCTTTCGGTGTGGGAGCAATCGTCCAACGTTCGTGATTTTTCGGGGTTTTTTATGCAGTGGGCGCCCAGGTGCAGGTGGTGGTAAACGTCGAAGCCCTGTATGTCAGGGAAAGCTAGGAGCCTTGATGTCTGTGGTGCTATAGATGCGCTGCCAATGGCCGCTGAGGAGCAGCAGGACCTTGACTGGTTGGAACTTTTTGTGCGGGAGCAATAGTCCGACGTTCGTGATTTTTCAGGATTTTTTGGAGTGGGCGACCAGGTGCAGCTGGTGGTAAACATCGAAGCCCTGTTCATCAGGGAAAGCCTTGACCCCCGATGTCTGTGGTGCTGTAGATGCGTTGCCAATGGCCGGTGATGAGCAGCAAGAGCTTGAGTTGCTGGCACTTTCGGTGTGGGAGCAATCGTCCAACGTTCGTGATTTTTCTTGGGTTTTTTTCCAATGGGCGTTCAGGTGCAGGTGGTGGTAAACGTCGAAGCGCTGTTCGTCAGGGAAAGCCCGGAGCCCCGATGTCTGTGGTGCTGTAGATGCGCTGCCAATGGCCGGGGAGGAGCAGCAAGAGCTTGACTGGCTGGCACTTTCGGTGTGGGAGCAATCGTCCGACGTTCGTGATTTTTTGGGGTTTTTTTCAGTGGGCCCCCCAGGTGCAGCTGGTGGTAAACGTCGAAGCCCTGTTCGTCAGGGAAAGCCCGGAGCCCCGATGTCTGTGGTGCTGTAGATGCGCTGCCAATGGCCGCTGAGGAGCAGCAAGAGCTTGACTGGCTGGCACTTTCGGTGTGGGAGCAATCGTCCGACGTTCGTGATTTTTTGGGGTTTTATTTCAGTGGGCGCCCAGGTGCAGCTGGTGGTAAACGTCGAAGCCCTGTTCGTCAGGGAAAGCCCGGAGCCCCGATGTCTGTGGTGCTGTAGATGCGCTGCCAATGGCCGGTGATGAGCAGCAAGTGCTTGACTAGCTGGTACGTTCGGTGTGGGAGCAATCGTCCGAGGTTCGTGATTTTTCGGGTTTTTTTGGAGTGGGCGACCAGGTGCAGCTGGTGGTAAACATCGAAGCCCTGTTCGTCAGGGAAAGCCCGGAGCCCTGATGTTTGTGGTGCTGTAGATGCGCTGCCAATGGCCGGTGAGGAGCAGCAAGAGCTTGACTGGCTGGCGCTTTCGGTGTGGGAGCAATCGTCCAACGTTTGTGATTTTTCTTGGGTTTTTTTCCAATGGGCGCCCAGGTGCAGGTGGTGGTAAAGGTCGAAGCCCTGTTCGTCAGGGAAAGCCCGGAGCCCCGATGTCTGTGGTGCTGTAGATGCGCTGCCAATGGCCGGTGAGGAGCAGCAAGAGCTTGACTGGCTGGCACTTTCGGTGTGGGAGCAATCGTCCGACGTTCGTGATTTTTTGGGGTTTTTTTCAGTGGGCGCCCAGGTGCAGCTGGTGGTAAACGTCGAAGCCCTGTTCGTCAGGGAAAGCCCGGAGCCCCGATGTCTGTGGTGCTGTAGATGCGCTGCCAATGGCCGGTGAGGAGCAGCAAGAACTTGACTGGATGGCACTTGCGGTCTGGGAGCAATCGTCCGACGTTCGTGATTTTTCGGGTTTTTTTGGAGTGGACTCCCAGGCACAGGTGGTGGTAAACGTCGAAGCCCTGTTCGTCAGGGAAAGCCCGGAGCCCCGATGTCTGTGGTGCTGTAGATGCGCTGCCAAAGGCCGGTGAGGAGCAGCAAGAGCTTGACTGGCTGGCTCTTTCGGTGTGGGAGCAATCGTCCGACGTTCGTGATTTTTCGGGGTTTTTTTGGAGTGGGCGCCCAGGTGCAGGTGGTGGTAAACGTCGAAGCCCTGTTCGTCAGGGAAAGCCCGGAGCCCCGATGTCTGTGGTGCTGTAGATGCGCTGCCAATTGCCGGTGAGGAGCAGCAAGAGCTTGACTGGATGGCTCTTTCGGTGTGGGAGCAATCGTCCAACGTTCGTGATTTTTCTTGGGTTTTTTTCCAATGGGCGCCCAGGTGCAGGTGGTGGTAAACGTCAAAGCCCTGTTCGTCAGGGAAAGCCCGTAGCCCCGATGTCTGTGGTGCTGTAGATGCGCTGCCAATGGCCGGTGAGGAGCAGCAAGAGCTTGACTGGATGGCACTTTCGGTGTGGGAGCAATCGTCCGACGTTCGTGATTTTTCCATGTTTTTTTTGGAGTGGGCGCCCAGGCGCAGCTGCTGGTAAACTTCGAAGCCCTGTTTGTCAGGGAAAGCCCGGAGCCCCGATGTCTGTGGTGCTGTAGATACCCTGCCAATGGCCGGTGAGGAGCAGCAAGAGCTTGACTGGCTGGCACTTTCGGTGTGGGAGCAATCGTCCGACGTTCGTGATTTTTCGGGGTTTTTTTCAGTGGGCGCCCAGGTGCAGCTGGTGGTAAACGTCGAAGCCCTGTTTGTCAGGGAAAGCCCGGAGCCCCGATGTCTGTGGTGCTGTAGATGCGCTGCCAATGGCCGGGGAGGAGCAGCAAGAGCTTGACTGGCTGGCACTTTCGGTGTGGGAGCAATCGTCCAACATTCGTGGTTTTTCTTGGGTTTTTTTCCAATGGGCGCCCAGGTGCAGGTGGTGGTAAACGTCGAATCCCTGTTCGTCAGGGAAAGCCCGGAGCCCCGATGTCTGTGGTGCTGTAGATGCGCTGCCAATGGCCGCTGAGGAGCAGCTAGAGATTGACTGGCTGGCACTTTCGGTGTGGGAGCAGTCGTCCGACGTTCGTGATTTTTCGGGGTTATTTGGAGTGGGCGACCAGGTGCAGCTGGTGGTAAACATCGAAGCCCTGTTCGTCAGGGAAAGCCCGGAGCCCCGATGTCTGTGGTGCTGTAGATGCGTTGCCAATGGCCGGTGATGAGCAGCAAGAGCTTGACTAGCTGGCACTTTCGGTGTGGGAGCAATCGTCCAACGTTCGTGATTTTTCTTGGGTTTTTTTCCAATGGGCGCCCAGGTGCAGGTGGTGGTAAACGTCGAAGCCCTGTTCGTCAGGGAAAGCCCGGAGCCCCGATGTCTGTGGTGCTGTAGATGCGCTGCCAATGGCCGGTGAGGAGCAGCGAGAGATTGACTGGCTGGCACTTTCGGTGTGGGAGCAATCGTCCGATGTTCGTGATTTTTCGGGGTTATTTTGGAGTGGGCGCCCAGGTGCAGGTGGTGGTAAAAGTCGAAGCCCTGTTGGTCAGGGAAAGCCCGCAGCCCCGATGTCTGTGGTGCTGTAGATGCGCTGCCAATGGCAGGTGAGGAGCAGCAAGAGCTTGTCTGGCTGGCACTTTCGGTGTGGGAGCAATTGTCCGACGTTCATGATTTTTTGGGGTTTTTTTCAGTGGGCCCCCCAGGTGCAGCTGGTGGTAAACGTCGAAGCCCTGTTCGTCAGGGAAATCCCGGAGCCCCGATGTCTGTGGTGCTGTAGATGCGCTGCCAATGGCCGGTGAGGAGCAGCAAGAGCTTGACTGGCTGGCTCTTTCGGTGTGGGAGCAATCGTCCGACGTTCGTGATTTTTCGGGGTTTTTTTGGAGTGGGCGCCCAGGTGCAGGTGGTGGTAAACGTCGAAGCCCTGTTCGTCAGGGAAAGCCCGGAGCCCCGATGTCTGTGGTGCTGTAGATGCGCTGCCAATGGCCGGTGAGGAGCAGCAAGAGCTTGACTGGATGGCTCTTTCGGTGTGGGAGCAATCGTCCGACGTTGGTGATTTTTCGGTGTTTTTTTGGAGTGGGCGCCCAGGTACAGCTGGTGGTAAACGTCGAAGCCCTGTTTGTCAGGGAAAGCCCGGAGCCCCGATGTCTGTGGTGCTGTAGATGCGCTGCCAATGGCCGGTGAGGAGCAGCAAGAGCTTGACTGGCTGGCACTTTCGGTGTGGGAGCAATCGTCCGACGTTCGTGATTTTTTGGGGTTTTTTTCAGTGGGCGCCCAGGTGCAGCTGGTGGTAAACGTCGAAGCCCTGTTCGTCAGGGAAAGCCCGGAGCCCCGATGTCTGTGGTGCTGTAGATGCGCTGCCAATGGCCGGTGAGGAGCAGCAAGAGCTTGACTGGATGGCACTTGCGGTCTGGGAGCAATCGTCCGACGTTCGTGATTTTTCGGGTTTTTTTGGAGTGGACTCCCAGGCACAGGTGGTGGTAAACGTCGAAGCCCTGTTCGTCAGGGAAAGCACGGAGCCCCGATGTCTGTGGTGCTGTAGATGTGCTACCAATGGCCGGGGGGGAGCAGCAAGAGCTTGTCTGGCTGGCACTTTCGGTGTGGGAGCAATTGTCCGACGTTCGTGATTTTTCGGTGTTTTTTTTGGAGTGCGCGCCCAGGCGCAGCTGGTGGTAAACATCGAAGCCCTGTTTGTCAGGGAAAGCCCGGAGCCCCGATGTCTGTGGTGCTGTAGATGCCCTGCCAATGGCCGGTGAGGAGCAGCAAGAGCTTGACTGGCTGGCACTTTCGGTGTGGGAGCAATCGTCCGACGTTCGTAATTTTTTGGGGTTTTTTTCAGTGGGCGCCCAGGTGCAGCTGGTGGTAAACGTCGAAGCCCTGTTCGTCAGGGAAAGCCCGGAGCCCCGATGTCTGTGGTGCTGTAGATGCGCTGCCAATGGCCGGTGATGAGCAGCAAGAGCTTGACTGGATGGCACTTTTTGTGTGGAAGCAATCGTCCGACGTTCGTGATTTTTCGGGGTTTTTTTCAGTGGGCCCCCCAATTGCAGCTGGTGCTAAACGTCGAAGCCCTGTTTGTCAGGGAAAGCCCGGAACCCCGATGTCTGTGGTGCTGTAGATGCGCTGCCAATGGCCGGTGAGGAGCAGCAAGAACTTGAGTTGCTGGCACTTTCGGTGTGGGAGCAATCGTCCAACATTCGTGGTTTTTCTTGGGTTTTTTTCCAATGGGCGCCCGGGTGCAGGTGGTGGTAAACGTCGAAGCCCTGTTCGTCAGGGAAAGCCCGGAGCCCCGATGTCTGTGGTGCTGTAGATGCGCTGCCAATGGCTGGTGAGGACCAGCAAGAGCTTGACTGGGTGGCACTTTTTGTGTGGAAGCAATCGTCCGACGTTCGTGATTTTTCGGGGTTTTTTTCAGTGGGCGCCCAGGCGCAGCTGGTGGTAAACGTCGAAGCCCTGTTCGTCAGGGAAAGCCCGGAGCCCCGATGTCTGTGGTGCTGTAGATGCGCTGCCAATGGCTGGTGATGAGCAGCAAGAGCTTGACTGGATGGCACTTTTTGTGTGGAAGCAATCGTCCGACGTTCGTGATTTTTCGGGGTTTTTTTCAGTGGGCCCCCCAATTGCAGCTGGTGGTAAACGTCGAAGCCCTGTTTGTCAGGGAAAGCCCGGAGCCCCGATGTCTGTGGTGCTGTAGATGCGCTGCCAATGGCCGGTGAGGAGCAGCAAGAACTTGAGTTGCTGGCACTTTCGGTGTGGGAGCAATCGTCCAACATTCGTGGTTTTTCTTGGGTTTTTTTCCAATGGGCGCACAGGTGCAGGTGGTGGTAAACGTCGAATCCCTGTTCGTCAGGGAAAGCCCGGAGCCCCGATGTCTGTGGTGCTGTAGATGCACTGCCAATGGCCGGTGAGGAGCAGCAAGAGCTTGACTGGCTGGCACTTTCGGTGTGGGAGCAATCGTCCGACGATTGTGATTTTTCTGGGTTTTTTTGAAGTGGGCGCCCAGGTGCAGCTGGTGGTAAACGTCGAAGCCCTGTTAGTCAGGGAAATCCCGGAGCCCCGATGTCTGTGGTGCTGTAGATGCGCTGCCAATGGCCGGTGAGGAGCAGCAAGAGCTTGACTGGATGGCACTTGCGGTGTGGGAGCAATCGTCCGACGTTCGTGATTTTTCGGGATTTTTGGAGTGCACTCCCAGGCACAGCTGGTGGTAAACGTCGAAGCCCTGTTCGTCAGGGAAAGCCCGGAGCCCCGATGTCTGTGGTGCTGTAGATGGGCTGACAATGGCCGGTGAGGAGCAGCAAGAGCTTGAGTTGCTGGCACTTTCGGTGTGGCAGCAATCGTCCAGCATTCGTGATTTTTCTTGGGTTTTTTTTCAATGGGCGCCCAGGTGCAGCTGGGGGTAAACGTCGAAGCCCTGTTCGTCAGGGAAAGCCCGGAACCCCGATGTCTGTGGTGCTGTAGATGCGCTGCCAATGGCCGGTGAGGAGCAGCAAGAGCTTGACTGGCTGGCTCTTTCGGTGTGGGAGCAATCGTCCAACGTTCGTGATTTTTCGGGGTTTTTTATGCAGTGGGCGCCCAGGTGCAGCTGGTGGTAAACGTCGAAGCCCTGTATGTCAGGGAAAGCTAGGAGCCTTGATGTCTGTGGTGCTATAGATGCGCTGCCAATGGCCGCTGAGGAGCAGCAGGACCTTGACTGGTTGGAACTTTTTGTGCGGGAGCAATAGTCCGACGTTCGTGATTTTTCAGGATTTTTTGGAGTGGGCTACCAGGTGCAGCTGGTGGTAAACATCGAAGCCCTGTTCATCAGGGAAAGCCTCGACCCCCGATGTCTGTGGTGCTGTAGATGCGTTGCCAATGGCCGGTGATGAGCAGCAAGAGCTTGAGTTGCTGGCACTTTCGGTGTGGGAGCAATCGTCCAACATTCGTGGTTTTTCTTGGGTTTTTTTCCAATGGGCGCCCGGGTGCAGGTGGTGGTAAACGTCGAAGCCCTGTTCGTCAGGGAAAGCCCGGAGCCCCGATGTCTGTGGTGCTGTAGATGCGCTGCCAATGGCTGGTGAGGACCAGCAAGAGCTTGACTGGGTGGCACTTTTTGTGTGGAAGCAATCGTCCGACGTTCGTGATTTTTCGGGGTTTTTTTCAGTGGGCGCCCAGGTGCAGGTGGTGGTAAACGTCGAAGCCCTGTTCGTCAGGGAAAGCCCGGAGCCCCGATGTCTGTGGTGCTGTAGATGCGCTGCCAATGGCTGGTGATGAGCAGCAAGAGCTTGACTGGATGGCACTTTTTGTGTGGAAGCAATCGTCCGACGTTCGTGATTTTTTGGGGTTTTTTTCAGTGGGCCCCCCAATTGCAGCTGGTGGTAAACGTCGAAGCCCTCTTTGTCAGGGAAAGCCCGGAGCCCCGATGTCTGTGGTGCTGTAGATGCGCTGCCAGTGGCCGGTGAGGAGCAGCAAGAACTTGAGTTGCTGGCACTTTCGGTGTGGGAGCAATCGTCCAACATTCGTGGTTTTTCTTGGGTGTTTTTCCAATGGGCGCACAGGTGCAGGTGGTGGTAAACGTCGAATCCCTGTTCGTCAGGGAAAGCCCGGAGCCCCGATGTCTGTGGTGCTGTAGATGCACTGCCAATGGCCGGTGAGGAGCAGCAAGAGCTTGACTGGCTGGCACTTTTGGTGTGGGAGCAATCGTCCGACGATTGTGATTTTTCTGGGTTTTTTTGAAGTGGGCGCCCAGGTGCAGCTGGTGGTAAACGTCGAAGCCCTGTTAGTCAGGGAAAGCCCGGAGCCCCGATGTCTGTGGTGCTGTAGATGCGCTGCCAATGGCCGGTGAGGAGCAGCAAGAGCTTGACTGGATGGCACTTGCGGTGTGGGAGCAATCGTCCGACGTTCGTGATTTTTCGGGATTTTTGGAGTGCACTCCCAGGCACAGCTGGTGGTAAACGTCGAAGCCCTGTTCGTCAGGGAAAGCCTGGAGCCCCGATGTCTGTGGTGCTGTAGATGCGCTGCCAAAGGCCGGTGAGGAGCAGCAAGAGCTTGAGTTGCTGGCACTTTCGGTGTGGCAGCAATCGTCCAGCATTCGTGATTTTTCTTGGGTTTTTTTTCAATGGGCGCCCAGGTGCAGCTGGGGGTAAACGTCGAAGCCCTGTTCGTCAGGGAAAGCCCGGAACCCCGATGTCTGTGGTGCTGTAGATGCGCTGCCAATGGCCGGTGAGGAGCAGCAAGAGCTTGACTGGCTGGCTCTTTCGGTGTGGGAGCAATCGTCCAACGTTCGTGATTTTTCGGGGTTTTTTATGCAGTGGGCGCCCAGGTGCAGCTGGTGGTAAACGTCGAAGCCCTGTATGTCAGGGAAAGCTAGGAGCCTTGATGTCTGTGGTGCTATAGATGCGCTGCCAATGGCCGCTGAGGAGCAGCAGGACCTTGACTGGTTGGAACTTTTTGTGCGGGAGCAATAGTCCGACGTTCGTGATTTTTCAGGATTTTTTGGAGTGGGCGACCAGGTGCAGCTGGTGGTAAACATCGAAGCCCTGTTCATCAGGGAAAGCCTTGACCCCCGATGTCTGTGGTGCTGTAGATGCGTTGCCAATGGCCGGTGATGAGCAGCAAGAGCTTGAGTTGCTGGCACTTTCGGTGTGGGAGCAATCGTCCAACGTTCGTGATTTTTCTTGGGTTTTTTTCCAATGGGCGTTCAGGTGCAGGTGGTGGTAAACGTCGAAGCGCTGTTCGTCAGGGAAAGCCCGGAGCCCCGATGTCTGTGGTGCTGTAGATGCGCTGCCAATGGCCGGGGAGGAGCAGCAAGAGCTTGACTGGCTGGCACTTTCGGTGTGGGAGCAATCGTCCGACGTTCGTGATTTTTTGGGGTTTTTTTCAGTGGGCCCCCCAGGTGCAGCTGGTGGTAAACGTCGAAGCCCTGTTCGTCAGGGAAAGCCCGGAGCCCCGATGTCTGTGGTGCTGTAGATGCGCTGCCAATGGCCGCTGAGGAGCAGCAAGAGCTTGACTGGCTGGCACTTTCGGTGTGGGAGCAATCGTCCGACGTTCGTGATTTTTTGGGGTTTTATTTCAGTGGGCGCCCAGGTGCAGCTGGTGGTAAACGTCGAAGCCCTGTTCGTCAGGGAAAGCCCGGAGCCCCGATGTCTGTGGTGCTGTAGATGCGCTGCCAATGGCCGGTGATGAGCAGCAAGTGCTTGACTAGCTGGTACGTTCGGTGTGGGAGCAATCGTCCGAGGTTCGTGATTTTTCGGGTTTTTTTGGAGTGGGCGACCAGGTGCAGCTGGTGGTAAACATCGAAGCCCTGTTCGTCAGGGAAAGCCCGGAGCCCTGATGTTTGTGGTGCTGTAGATGCGCTGCCAATGGCCGGTGAGGAGCAGCAAGAGCTTGACTGGCTGGCGCTTTCGGTGTGGGAGCAATCGTCCAACGTTTGTGATTTTTCTTGGGTTTTTTTCAGTGGGCGCCCAGGTGCAGCTGGTGGTAAACGTCGAAGCCCTGTTCGTCAGGGAAAGCCCGGAGCCCCGATGTCTGTGGTGCTGTAGATGCGCTGCCAATGGCCGGTGAGGAGCAGCAAGAACTTGACTGGATGGCACTTGCGGTCTGGGAGCAATCGTCCGACGTTCGTGATTTTTCGGGTTTTTTTGGAGTGGACTCCCAGGCACAGGTGGTGGTAAACGTCGAAGCCCTGTTCGTCAGGGAAAGCCCGGAGCCCCGATGTCTGTGGTGCTGTAGATGCGCTGCCAAAGGCCGGTGAGGAGCAGCAAGAGCTTGACTGGCTGGCTCTTTCGGTGTGGGAGCAATCGTCCGACGTTCGTGATTTTTCGGGGTTTTTTTGGAGTGGGCGCCCAGGTGCAGGTGGTGGTAAACGTCGAAGCCCTGTTCGTCAGGGAAAGCCCGGAGCCCCGATGTCTGTGGTGCTGTAGATGCGCTGCCAATTGCCGGTGAGGAGCAGCAAGAGCTTGACTGGATGGCTCTTTCGGTGTGGGAGCAATCGTCCAACGTTCGTGATTTTTCTTGGGTTTTTTTCCAATGGGCGCCCAGGTGCAGGTGGTGGTAAACGTCAAAGCCCTGTTCGTCAGGGAAAGCCCGTAGCCCCGATGTCTGTGGTGCTGTAGATGCGCTGCCAATGGCCGGTGAGGAGCAGCAAGAGCTTGACTGGATGGCACTTTCGGTGTGGGAGCAATCGTCCGACGTTCGTGATTTTTCCATGTTTTTTTTGGAGTGGGCGCCCAGGCGCAGCTGCTGGTAAACTTCGAAGCCCTGTTTGTCAGGTAAAGCCCGGAGCCCCGATGTCTGTGGTGCTGTAGATACCCTGCCAATGGCCGGTGAGGAGCAGCAAGAGCTTGACTGGCTGGCACTTTCGGTGTGGGAGCAATCGTCCGACGTTCGTGATTTTTCGGGGTTTTTTTCAGTGGGCGCCCAGGTGCAGCTGGTGGTAAACGTCGAAGCCCTGTTTGTCAGGGAAAGCCCGGAGCCCCGATGTCTGTGGTGCTGTAGATGCGCTGCCAATGGCCGGTGATGAGCAGCAAGAGCTTGACTGGCTGGCACTTTCGGTGTGGGAGCAATCGTCCAACATTCGTGGTTTTTCTTGGGTTTTTTTCCAATGGGCGCCCAGGTGCAGGTGGTGGTAAACGTCGAATCCCTGTTCGTCAGGGAAAGCCCGGAGCCCCGATGTCTGTGGTGCTGTAGATGCACTGCCAACGGCCGTTGAGGAGCAGCAAGAGCTTGACTGGCTGGCACTTTCGGTGTGGCAGCAATCGTCCAACATTCGTGATTTTTCTTGGGTTTTTTTGAAGTGGGCGCCCAGGTGCAGGTGGTGGTAAACGTCGAAGCCCTGTTCGTCAGGGAAAGCCCGGAGCCCCGATGTCTGTGGTGCTGTAGATGCGCTGCCAATGGCCGGTGAGGAGCAGCAAGAGCTTGACTGGCTGGCACTTGCGGTGTGGGAGCAATCGTCCAACGTTCGTGATTTTTCGGGGTTTTTTATGCAGTGGGCGCCCAGGTGCAGGTGGTGGTAAACGTCGAAGCCCTGTATGTCAGGGAAAGCTAGGAGCCTTGATGTCTGTGGTGCTATAGATGCGCTGCCAATGGCCGCTGAGGAGCAGCAGGACCTTGACTGGTTGGAACTTTTTGTGTGGGAGCAATGGTCCGACGTTCGTGATTTTTCGGGGTTTTTTTCAGTGGGCCCCCCAAGTGCAGCTGGTGGTAAACGTCGAAGCCCTGTTTGTCAGGGAAAGCCCGGAGCCCCGATGTCTGTGGTGCTGTAGATGCGCTGCCAATGGCCGGTGATGAGCAGCAAGAGCTTGACTGGCTGGCACTTTCGGTGTGGGAGCAATCGTCCGACGTTCGTGATTTTTCGGGTATTTTTCCAGTGGGCGCCCAGGTGCTGCAGGTGTTAAATATCGAAGCCCTGTTCGTCAGAGAAAGCCCGGAGCCCCGATGTCTGTGGTGCTGTAGATGCACTGCCAACGGCCGTTGAGGAGCAGCAAGAGCTTGACTGGCTGGCACTTTCGGTGTGGCAGCAATCGTCCAACATTCGTGATTTTTCTTGGGTTTTTTTTCAATGGGCGCCCAGGTGCAGCTGGTGGTAAACGTCGAAGCCCTGTTCGTCAGGGAAAGCCCGGAGCCCCGATGTCTGTGGTGCTGTAGATGCGCTGCCAATGGCCGGTGAGGAGCAGCAAGAGCTTGACTGGCTGGCACTTGCGGTGTGGGAGCAATCGTCCAACGTTCGTGATTTTTCGGGGTTTTTTATGCAGTGGGCGCCCAGGTGCAGGTGGTGGTAAACGTCGAAGCCCTGTATGTCAGGGAAAGCTAGGAGCCTTGATGTCTGTGGTGCTATAGATGCGCTGCCAATGGCCGCTGAGGAGCAGCAGGACCTTGACTGGTTGGAACTTTTTGTGTGGGAGCAATGGTCCGACGTTCGTGATTTTTCGGGGTTTTTTTCAGTGGGCCCCCCAAGTGCAGCTGGTGGTAAACGTCGAAGCCCTGTTTGTCAGGGAAAGCCCGGAGCCCCGATGTCTGTGGTGCTGTAGATGCGCTGCCAATGGCCGGTGATGAGCAGCAAGAGCTTGACTGGCTGGCACTTTCGGTGTGGGAGCAATCGTCCGACGTTCGTGATTTTTCGGGTATTTTTCCAGTGGGCGCCCAGGTGCTGCAGGTGTTAAATATCGAAGCCCTGTTCGTCAGAGAAAGCCCGGAGCCCCGATGTCTGTGGTGCTGTAGATGCACTGCCAATGGCCGGTGAGGAGCAGCAAGAGCTTGAGTTGCTGGCACTTTCGGTGTGGCAGCAATCGTCCAACATTCGTGATTTTTCTTGGGTTTTTTTTCAATGGGCGCCCAGGTGCAGGTGGTGGTAAACTTCGAAGCCGTGTTCGTCAGGGAAAGCCCGGAGCCCCGATGTCTGTGGTGCTGTAGATGCGCTGCCAATGGCCGCTGAGGAGCAGCTAGAGATTGACTGGCTGGCACTTTCGGTGTGGGAGCAGTCGTCCGACGTTCGTGATTTTTCGGGGTTATTTGGAGTGGGCGACCAGGTGCAGCTGGTGGTAAACATCGAAGCCCTGTTCGTCAGGGAAAGCCCGGAGCCCCGATGTCTGTGGTGCTGTAGATGCGTTGCCAATGGCCGGTGATGAGCAGCAAGAGCTTGACTAGCTGGCACTTTCGGTGTGGGAGCAATCGTCCAACGTTCGTGATTTTTCTTGGGTTTTTTTCCAATGGGCGCCCAGGTGCAGGTGGTGGTAAACGTCGAAGCCCTGTTCGTCAGGGAAAGCCCGGAGCCCCGATGTCTGTGGTGCTGTAGATGCGCTGCCAATGGCCGGTGAGGAGCAGCGAGAGATTGACTGGCTGGCACTTTCGGTGTGGGAGCAATCGTCCGATGTTCGTGATTTTTCGGGGTTATTTTGGAGTGGGCGCCCAGGTGCAGGTGGTGGTAAAAGTCGAAGCCCTGTTGGTCAGGGAAAGCCCGCAGCCCCGATGTCTGTGGTGCTGTAGATGCGCTGCCAATGGCAGGTGAGGAGCAGCAAGAGCTTGTCTGGCTGGCACTTTCGGTGTGGGAGCAATTGTCCGACGTTCATGATTTTTTGGGGTTTTTTTCAGTGGGCCCCCCAGGTGCAGCTGGTGGTAAACGTCGAAGCCCTGTTCGTCAGGGAAATCCCGGAGCCCCGATGTCTGTGGTGCTGTAGATGCGCTGCCAATGGCCGGTGAGGAGCAGCAAGAGCTTGACTGGCTGGCTCTTTCGGTGTGGGAGCAATCGTCCGACGTTCGTGATTTTTCGGGGTTTTTTTGAAGTGGGCGCCCAGGTGCAGGTGGTGGTAAACGTCGAAGCCCTGTTCGTCAGGGAAAGCCCGGAGCCCCGATGTCTGTGGTGCTGTAGATGCGCTGCCAATGGCCGGTGAGGAGCAGCAAGAGCTTGACTGGATGGCTCTTTCGGTGTGGGAGCAATCGTCCGACGTTGGTGATTTTTCGGTGTTTTTTTGGAGTGGGCGCCCAGGTACAGCTGGTGGTAAACGTCGAAGCCCTGTTTGTCAGGGAAAGCCCGGAGCCCCGATGTCTGTGGTGCTGTAGATGCGCTGCCAATGGCCGGTGAGGAGCAGCAAGAGCTTGACTGGCTGGCACTTTCGGTGTGGGAGCAATCGTCCGACGTTCGTGATTTTTTGGGGTTTTTTTCAGTGGGCGCCCAGGTGCAGCTGGTGGTAAACGTCGAAGCCCTGTTCGTCAGGGAAAGCCCGGAGCCCCGATGTCTGTGGTGCTGTAGATGCGCTGCCAATGGCCGGTGAGGAGCAGCAAGAGCTTGACTGGATGGCACTTGCGGTCTGGGAGCAATCGTCCGACGTTCGTGATTTTTCGGGTTTTTTTGGAGTGGACTCCCAGGCACAGGTGGTGGTAAACGTCGAAGCCCTGTTCGTCAGGGAAAGCACGGAGCCCCGATGTCTGTGGTGCTGTAGATGTGCTACCAATGGCCGGGGGGGAGCAGCAAGAGCTTGTCTGGCTGGCACTTTCGGTGTGGGAGCAATCGTCCAACATTCGTGGTTTTTCTTGGGTTTTTTTCCAATGGGCGCCCAGGTGCAGGTGGTGGTAAACGTCGAATCCCTGTTCGTCAGGGAAAGCCCGGAGCCGCGATGTCTGTGGTGCTGTAGATGCACTGCCAACGGCCGTTGAGGAGCAGCAAGAGCTTGACTGGCTGGCACTTTCGGTGTGGCAGCAATCGTCCAACATTCGTGATTTTTCTTGGGTTTTTTTGAAGTGGGCGCCCAGGTGCAGCTGGTGGTAAACGTCGAAGCCCTGTTCGTCAGGGAAAGCCCGGAGCCCCGATGTCTGTGGTGCTGTAGATGCGCTGCCAATGGCCGGTGAGGAGCAGCAAGAGCTTGACTGGCTGGCACTTGCGGTGTGGGAGCAATCGTCCAACGTTCGTGATTTTTCGGGGTTTTTTATGCAGTGGGCGCCCAGGTGCAGGTGGTGGTAAACGTCGAAGCCCTGTATGTCAGGGAAAGCTAGGAGCCTTGATGTCTGTGGTGCTATAGATGCGCTGCCAATGGCCGCTGAGGAGCAGCAGGACCTTGACTGGTTGGAACTTTTTGTGTGGGAGCAATGGTCCGACGTTCGTGATTTTTCGGGGTTTTTTTCAGTGGGCCCCCCAAGTGCAGCTGGTGGTAAACGTCGAAGCCCTGTTTGTCAGGGAAAGCCCGGAGCCCCGATGTCTGTGGTGCTGTAGATGCGCTGCCAATGGCCGGTGATGAGCAGCAAGAGCTTGACTGGCTGGCACTTTCGGTGTGGGAGCAATCGTCCGACGTTCGTGATTTTTCGGGTATTTTTCCAGTGGGCGCCCAGGTGCTGCAGGTGTTAAATATCGAAGCCCTGTTCGTCAGAGAAAGCCCGGAGCCCCGATGTCTGTGGTGCTGTAGATGCACTGCCAATGGCCGGTGAGGAGCAGCAAGAGCTTGAGTTGCTGGCACTTTCGGTGTGGCAGCAATCGTCCAACATTCGTGATTTTTCTTGGGTTTTTTTTCAATGGGCGCCCAGGTGCAGGTGGTGGTAAACTTCGAAGCCGTGTTCGTCAGGGAAAGCCCGGAGCCCCGATGTCTGTGGTGCTGTAGATGCGCTGCCAATGGCCGCTGAGGAGCAGCTAGAGATTGACTGGCTGGCACTTTCGGTGTGGGAGCAGTCGTCCGACGTTCGTGATTTTTCGGGGTTATTTGGAGTGGGCGACCAGGTGCAGCTGGTGGTAAACATCGAAGCCCTGTTCGTCAGGGAAAGCCCGGAGCCCCGATGTCTGTGGTGCTGTAGATGCGTTGCCAATGGCCGGTGATGAGCAGCAAGAGCTTGACTAGCTGGCACTTTCGGTGTGGGAGCAATCGTCCAACGTTCGTGATTTTTCTTGGGTTTTTTTCCAATGGGCGCCCAGGTGCAGGTGGTGGTAAACGTCGAAGCCCTGTTCGTCAGGGAAAGCCCGGAGCCCCGATGTCTGTGGTGCTGTAGATGCGCTGCCAATGGCCGGTGAGGAGCAGCGAGAGATTGACTGGCTGGCACTTTCGGTGTGGGAGCAATCGTCCGATGTTCGTGATTTTTCGGGGTTATTTTGGAGTGGGCGCCCAGGTGCAGGTGGTGGTAAAAGTCGAAGCCCTGTTGGTCAGGGAAAGCCCGCAGCCCCGATGTCTGTGGTGCTGTAGATGCGCTGCCAATGGCAGGTGAGGAGCAGCAAGAGCTTGTCTGGCTGGCACTTTCGGTGTGGGAGCAATTGTCCGACGTTCATGATTATTTGGGGTTTTTTTCAGTGGGCCCCCCAGGTGCAGCTGGTGGTAAACGTCGAAGCCCTGTTCGTCAGGGAAATCCCGGAGCCCCGATGTCTGTGGTGCTGTAGATGCGCTGCCAATGGCCGGTGAGGAGCAGCAAGAGCTTGACTGGCTGGCTCTTTCGGTGTGGGAGCAATCGTCCGACGTTCGTGATTTTTCGGGGTTTTTTTGAAGTGGGCGCCCAGGTGCAGGTGGTGGTAAACGTCGAAGCCCTGTTTGTCAGGGAAAGCCCGGAGCCCCGATGTCTGTGGTGCTGTAGATGCGCTGCCAATGGCCGGTGAGGAGCAGCAAGAGCTTGACTGGATGGCTCTTTCGGTGTGGGAGCAATCGTCCGACGTTGGTGATTTTTCGGTGTTTTTTTGGAGTGGGCGCCCAGGTACAGCTGGTGGTAAACGTCGAAGCCCTGTTTGTCAGGGAAAGCCCGGAGCCCCGATGTCTGTGGTGCTGTAGATGCGCTGCCAATGGCCGGTGAGGAGCAGCAAGAGCTTGACTGGCTGGCACTTTCGGTGTGGGAGCAATCGTCCGACGTTCGTGATTTTTTGGGGTTTTTTTCAGTGGGCGCCCAGGTGCAGCTGGTGGTAAACGTCGAAGCCCTGTTCGTCAGGGAAAGCCCGGAGCCCCGATGTCTGTGGTGCTGTAGATGCGCTGCCAATGGCCGGTGAGGAGCAGCAAGAGCTTGACTGGATGGCACTTGCGGTCTGGGAGCAATCGTCCGACGTTCGTGATTTTTCGGGTTTTTTTGGAGTGGACTCCCAGGCACAGGTGGTGGTAAACGTCGAAGCCCTGTTCGTCAGGGAAAGCACGGAGCCCCGATGTCTGTGGTGCTGTAGATGTGCTACCAATGGCCGGGGGGGAGCAGCAAGAGCTTGTCTGGCTGGCACTTTCGGTGTGGGAGCAATTGTCCGACGTTCGTGATTTTTCGGTGTTTTTTTTGGAGTGCGCGCCCAGGCGCAGCTGGTGGTAAACATCGAAGCCCTGTTTGTCAGGGAAAGCCCGGAGCCCCGATGTCTGTGGTGCTGTAGATGCCCTGCCAATGGCCGGTGAGGAGCAGCAAGAGCTTGACTGGCTGGCACTTTCGGTGTGGGAGCAATCGTCCGACGTTCGTAATTTTTTGGGGTTTTTTTCAGTGGGCGCCCAGGTGCAGCTGGTGGTAAACGTCGAAGCCCTGTTCGTCAGGGAAAGCCCGGAGCCCCGATGTCTGTGGTGCTGTAGATGCGCTGCCAATGGCTGGTGATGAGCAGCAAGAGCTTGACTGGATGGCACTTTTTGTGTGGAAGCAATCGTCCGACGTTCGTGATTTTTCGGGGTTTTTTTCAGTGGGCCCCCCAATTGCAGCTGGTGGTAAACGTCGAAGCCTAGTTTGTCAGGGAAAGCCCGGAACCCCGATGTCTGTGGTGCTGTAGATGCGCTGCCAATGGCCGGTGAGGAGCAGCAAGAACTTGAGTTGCTGGCACTTTCGGTGTGGGAGCAATCGTCCAACATTCGTGGTTTTTCTTGGGTTTTTTTCCAATGGGCGCCCGGGTGCAGGTGGTGGTAAACGTCGAAGCCCTGTTCGTCAGGGAAAGCCCGGAGCCCCGATGTCTGTGGTGCTGTAGATGCGCTGCCAATGGCTGGTGAGGACCAGCAAGAGCTTGACTGGGTGGCACTTTTTGTGTGGAAGCAATCGTCCGACGTTCGTGATTTTTCGGGGTTTTTTTCAGTGGGCGCCCAGGCGCAGCTGGTGGTAAACGTCGAAGCCCTGTTCGTCAGGGAAAGCCCGGAGCCCCGATGTCTGTGGTGCTGTAGATGCGCTGCCAATGGCTGGTGAGGAGCAGCAAGAGCTTGACTGGATGGCACTTTTTGTGTGGAAGCAATCGTCCGACGTTCGTGATTTTTCGGGGTTTTTTTCAGTGGGCCCCCCAATTGCAGCTGGTGGTAAACGTCGAAGCCCTGTTTGTCAGGGAAAGCCCGGAGCCCCGATGTCTGTGGTGCTGTAGATGCGCTGCCAATGGCCGGTGAGGAGCAGCAAGAACTTGAGTTGCTGGCACTTTCGGTGTGGGAGCAATCGTCCAACATTCGTGGTTTTTCTTGGGTTTTTTTCCAATGGGCGCACAGGTGCAGGTGGTGGTAAACGTCGAATCCCTGTTCGTCAGGGAAAGCCTGGAGCCCCGATGTCTGTGGTGCTGTAGATGCACTGCCAATGGCCGGTGAGGAGCAGCAAGAGCTTGACTGGCTGGCACTTTCGGTGTGGGAGCAATCGTCCGACGATTGTGATTTTTCTGGGTTTTTTTGAAGTGGGCGCCCAGGTGCAGCTGGTGGTAAACGTCGAAGCCCTGTTAGTCAGGGAAATCCCGGAGCCCCGATGTCTGTGGTGCTGTAGATGCGCTGCCAATGGCCGGTGAGGAGCAGCAAGAGCTTGACTGGATGGCACTTGCGGTGTGGGAGCAATCGTCCGACGTTCGTGATTTTTCGGGATTTTTGGAGTGCACTCCCAGGCACAGCTGGTGGTAAACGTCGAAGCCCTGTTCGTCAGGGAAAGCCCGGAGCCCCGATGTCTGTGGTGCTGTAGATGGGCTGACAATGGCCGGTGAGGAGCAGCAAGAGCTTGAGTTGCTGGCACTTTCGGTGTGGCAGCAATCGTCCAGCATTCGTGATTTTTCTTGGGTTTTTTTTCAATGGGCGCCCAGGTGCAGCTGGGGGTAAACGTCGAAGCCCTGTATGTCAGGGAAAGCTAGGAGCCTTGATGTCTGTGGTGCTATAGATGCGCTGCCAATGGCCGCTGAGGAGCAGCAGGACCTTGACTGGTTGGAACTTTTTGTGCGGGAGCAATAGTCCGACGTTCGTGATTTTTCAGGATTTTTTGGAGTGGGCTACCAGGTGCAGCTGGTGGTAAACATCGAAGCCCTGTTCATCAGGGAAAGCCTCGACCCCCGATGTCTGTGGTGCTGTGGATGCGTTGCCAATGGCCGGTGATGAGCAGCAAGAGCTTGAGTTGCTGGCACTTTCGGTGTGGGAGCAATCGTCCAACATTCGTGGTTTTTCTTGGGTTTTTTTCCAATGGGCGCCCGGGTGCAGGTGGTGGTAAACGTCGAAGCCCTGTTCGTCAGGGAAAGCCCGGAGCCCCGATGTCTGTGGTGCTGTAGATGCGCTGCCAATGGCTGGTGAGGACCAGCAAGAGCTTGACTGGGTGGCACTTTTTGTGTGGAAGCAATCGTCCGACGTTCGTGATTTTTCGGGGTTTTTTTCAGTGGGCGCCCAGGTGCAGGTGGTGGTAAACGTCGAAGCCCTGTTCGTCAGGGAAAGCCCGGAGCCCCGATGTCTGTGGTGCTGTAGATGCGCTGCCAATGGCTGGTGATGAGCAGCAAGAGCTTGACTGGATGGCACTTTTTGTGTGGAAGCAATCGTCCGACGTTCGTGATTTTTTGGGGTTTTTTTCAGTGGGCCCCCCAATTGCAGCTGGTGGTAAACGTCGAAGCCCTCTTTGTCAGGGAAAGCCCGGAGCCCCGATGTCTGTGGTGCTGTAGATGCGCTGCCAGTGGCCGGTGAGGAGCAGCAAGAACTTGAGTTGCTGGCACTTTCGGTGTGGGAGCAATCGTCCAACATTCGTGGTTTTTCTTGGGTTTTTTTCCAATGGGCGCACAGGTGCAGGTGGTGGTAAACGTCGAATCCCTGTTCGTCAGGGAAAGCCCGGAGCCCCGATGTCTGTGGTGCTGTAGATGCACTGCCAATGGCCAGTGAGGAGCAGCAAGAGCTTGACTGGCTGGCACTTTTGGTGTGGGAGCAATCGTCCGACGATTGTGATTTTTCTGGGTTTTTTTGAAGTGGGCGCCCAGGTGCAGCTGGTGGTAAACGTCGAAGCCCTGTTAGTCAGGGAAAGCCCGGAGCCCCGATGTCTGTGGTGCTGTAGATGCGCTGCCAATGGCCGGTGAGGAGCAGCAAGAGCTTGACTGGATGGCACTTGCGGTGTGGGAGCAATCGTCCGACGTTCGTGATTTTTCGGGATTTTTGGAGTGCACTCCCAGGCACAGCTGGTGGTAAACGTCGAAGCCCTGTTCGTCAGGGAAAGCCCGGAGCCCCGATGTCTGTGGTGCTGTAGATGGGCTGACAATGGCCGGTGAGGAGCAGCAAGAGCTTGAGTTGCTGGCACTTTCGGTGTGGCAGCAATCGTCCAGCATTCGTGATTTTTCTTGGGTTTTTTTTCAATGGGCGCCCAGGTGCAGCTGGGGGTAAACGTCGAAGCCCTGTTCGTCAGGGAAAGCCCGGAACCCCGATGTCTGTGGTGCTGTAGATGCGCTGCCAATGGCCGGTGAGGAGCAGCAAGAGCTTGACTGGCTGGCTCTTTCGGTGTGGGAGCAATCGTCCAACGTTGGTGATTTTTCGGGGTTTTTTATGCAGTGGGCGCCCAGGTGCAGCTGGTGGTAAACGTCGAAGCCCTGTATGTCAGGGAAAGCTAGGAGCCTTGATGTCTGTGGTGCTATAGATGCGCTGCCAATGGCCGCTGAGGAGCAGCAGGACCTTGACTGGTTGGAACTTTTTGTGCGGGAGCAATAGTCCGACGTTCGTGATTTTTCAGGATTTTTTGGAGTGGGCGACCAGGTGCAGCTGGTGGTAAACATCGAAGCCCTGTTCATCAGGGAAAGCCTTGACCCCCGATGTCTGTGGTGCTGTAGATGCGTTGCCAATGGCCGGTGATGAGCAGCAAGAGCTTGAGTTGCTGGCACTTTCGGTGTGGGAGCAATCGTCCAACGTTCGTGATTTTTCTTGGGTTTTTTTCCAATGGGCGTTCAGGTGCAGGTGGTGGTAAACGTCGAAGCGCTGTTCGTCAGGGAAAGCCCGGAGCCCCGATGTCTGTGGTGCTGTAGATGCGCTGCCAATGGCCGGGGAGGAGCAGCAAGAGCTTGACTGGCTGGCACTTTCGGTGTGGGAGCAATCGTCCGACGTTCGTGATTTTTTGGGGTTTTTTTCAGTGGGCCCCCCAGGTGCAGCTGGTGGTAAACGTCGAAGCCCTGTTCGTCAGGGAAAGCCCGGAGCCCCGATGTCTGTGGTGCTGTAGATGCGCTGCCAATGGCCGCTGAGGAGCAGCAAGAGCTTGACTGGCTGGCACTTTCGGTGTGGGAGCAATCGTCCGACGTTCGTGATTTTTTGGGGTTTTATTTCAGTGGGCGCCCAGGTGCAGCTGGTGGTAAACGTCGAAGCCCTGTTCGTCAGGGAAAGCCCGGAGCCCCGATGTCTGTGGTGCTGTAGATGCGCTGCCAATGGCCGGTGATGAGCAGCAAGTGCTTGACTAGCTGGTACGTTCGGTGTGGGAGCAATCGTCCGAGGTTCGTGATTTTTCGGGTTTTTTTGGAGTGGGCGACCAGGTGCAGCTGGTGGTAAACATCGAAGCCCTGTTCGTCAGGGAAAGCCCGGAGCCCTGATGTTTGTGGTGCTGTAGATGCGCTGCCAATGGCCGGTGAGGAGCAGCAAGAGCTTGACTGGCTGGCGCTTTCGGTGTGGGAGCAATCGTCCAACGTTTGTGATTTTTCTTGGGTTTTTTTCCAATGGGCGCCCAGGTGCAGGTGGTGGTAAAGGTCGAAGCCCTGTTCGTCAGGGAAAGCCCGGAGCCCCGATGTCTGTGGTGCTGTAGATGCGCTGCCAATGGCCGGTGAGGAGCAGCAAGAGCTTGACTGGCTGGCACTTTCGGTGTGGGAGCAATCGTCCGACGTTCGTGATTTTTTGGGGTTTTTTTCAGTGGGCGCCCAGGTGCAGCTGGTGGTAAACGTCGAAGCCCTGTTCGTCAGGGAAAGCCCGGAGCCCCGATGTCTGTGGTGCTGTAGATGCGCTGCCAATGGCCGGTGAGGAGCAGCAAGAACTTGACTGGATGGCACATTCGGTGTGGGAGCAATCGTCCGACGTTCGTGATTTTTCGGTTTTTTTTGGAGTGGACTCCCAGGCACAGGTGGTGGTAAACGTCGAAGCCCTGTTCGTCAGGGAAAGCCCGGAGCCCCGATGTCTGTGGTGCTGTAGATGCGCTGCCAATGGCCGGTGAGGAGCAGCAAGAGCTTGACTGGCTGGCACTTTCGGTGTGGGAGCAATCGTCCGACGTTCGTGATTTTTCGGGGTTTTTTTCCAATGGGCGCCCAGGTGCAGGTGGTGGTAAACGTCAAAGCCCTGTTCGTCAGGGAAAGCCCGGAGCCCCGATGTCTGTGGTGCTGTAGATGCGCTGCCAATGGCCGGTAAGGAGCAGCAAGAGCTTGACTGGCTGGCTCTTTCGGTGTGGGAGCAATCGTCCAACGTTCGTGATTTTTCGGGGTTTTTTATGCAGTGGGCGCCCAGGTGCAGCTGGTGGTAAACGTCGAAGCCCTGTATGTCAGGGAAAGCTAGGAGCCTTGATGTCTGTGGTGCTATAGATGCGCTGCCAATGGCCGCTGAGGAGCAGCAGGACCTTGACTGGTTGGAACTTTTTGTGCGGGAGCAATAGTCCGACGTTCGTGATTTTTCAGGATTTTTTGGAGTGGGCGACCAGGTGCAGCTGGTGGTAAACATCGAAGCCCTGTTCATCAGGGAAAGCCTCGACCCCCGATGTCTGTGGTGCTGTAGATGCGTTGCCAATGGCCGGTGATGAGCAGCAAGAGCTTGAGTTGCTGGCACTTTCGGTGTGGGAGCAATCGTCCAACATTCGTGGTTTTTCTTGGGTTTTTTTCCAATGGGCGCCCGGGTGCAGGTGGTGGTAAACGTCGAAGCCCTGTTCGTCAGGGAAAGCCCGGAACCCCGATGTCTGTGGTGCTGTAGATGCGCTGCCAATGGCTGGTGAGGACCAGCAAGAGCTTGACTGGGTGGCACTTTTTGTGTGGAAGCAATCGTCCGACGTTCGTGATTTTTCGGGGTTTTTTTCAGTGGGCGCCCAGGTGCAGGTGGTGGTAAACGTCGAAGCCCTGTTCGTCAGGGAAAGCCCGGAGCCCCGATGTCTGTGGTGCTGTAGATGCGCTGCCAATGGCTGGTGATGAGCAGCAAGAGCTTGACTGGATGGCACTTTTTGTGTGGAAGCAATCGTCCGACGTTCGTGATTTTTCGGGGTTTTTTTCAGTGGGCCCCCCAATTGCAGCTGGTGGTAAACGTCGAAGCCCTCTTTGTCAGGGAAAGCCCGGAGCCCCGATGTCTGTGGTGCTGTAGATGCGCTGCCAGTGGCCGGTGAGGAGCAGCAAGAACTTGAGTTGCTGGCACTTTCGGTGTGGGAGCAATCGTCCAACATTCGTGGTTTTTCTTGGGTTTTTTTCCAATGGGCGCACAGGTGCAGGTGGTGGTAAACGTCGAATCCCTGTTCGTCAGGGAAAGCCCGGAGCCCCGATGTCTGTGGTGCTGTAGATGCACTGCCAATGGCCGGTGAGGAGCAGCAAGAGCTTGACTGGCTGGCACTTTTGGTGTGGGAGCAATCGTCCGACGATTGTGATTTTTCTGGGTTTTTTTGAAGTGGGCGCCCAGGTGCAGCTGGTGGTAAACGTCGAAGCCCTGTTCGTCAGGGAAAGCCCGGAGCCCCAATGTCTGTGGTGCTGTAGATGCGCTGCCAATGGCCGGTGAGGAGCAGCAAGAGCTTGACTGGATGGCACTTGCGGTGTGGGAGCAATCGTCCGACGTTCGTGATTTTTCGGGATTTTTGGAGTGCACTCCCAGGCACAGCTGGTGGTAAACGTCGAAGCCCTGTTCGTCAGGGAAAGCCCGGAGCCCCGATGTCTGTGGTGCTGTAGATGGGCTGACAATGGCCGGTGAGGAGCAGCAAGAGCTTGAGTTGCTGGCACTTTCGGTGTGGCAGCAATCGTCCAGCATTCGTGATTTTTCTTGGGTTTTTTTTCAATGGGCGCCCAGGTGCAGCTGGGGGTAAACGTCGAAGCCATGTTCGTCAGGGAAAGCCCGGAACCCCGATGTCTGTGGTGCTGTAGATGCGCTGCCTATGGCCGGTGAGGAGCAGCAAGAGCTTGACTGGCTGGCTCTTTCGGTGTGGGAGCAATCGTCCAACGTTCGTGATTTTTCGGGGTTTTTTATGCAGTGGGCGCCCAGGTGCAGCTGGTAGTAAACGTCGAAGCCCTGTATGTCAGGGAAAGCTAGGAGCCTTGATGTCTGTGGTGCTATAGATGCGCTGCCAATGGCCGCTGAGGAGCAGCAGGACCTTGACTGGTTGGAACTTTTTGTGCGGGAGCAATAGTCCGACGTTCGTGATTTTTCAGGATTTTTTGGAGTGGGCGACCAGGTGCAGCTGGTGGTAAACATCGAAGCCCTGTTCATCAGGGAAAGCCTCGACCCCCGATGTCTGTGGTGCTGTAGATGCGTTGCCAATGGCCGGTGATGAGCAGCAAGAGCTTGAGTTGCTGGCACTTTCGGTGTGGGAGCAATCGTCCAACGTTCGTGATTTTTCTTGGGTTTTTTTCCAATGGGCGTTCAGGTGCAGGTGGTGGTAAACGTCGAAGCGCTGTTCATCAGGGAAAGCCCGGAGCCCCGATGTCTGTGGTGCTGTAGATGCGCTGCCAATGGCCGGGGAGGAGCAGCAAGAGCTTGACTGGCTGGCACTTTCGGTGTGGGAGCAATCGTCCGACGTTCGTGATTTTTTGGGGTTTTTTTCAGTGGGCCCCCCAGGTGCAGCTGGTGGTAAACGTCGAAGCCCTGTTCGTCAGGGAAAGCCCGGAGCCCCGATGTCTGTGGTGCTGTAGATGCGCTGCCAATGGCCGCTGAGGAGCAGCAAGAGCTTGACTGGCTGGCACTTTCGGTGTGGGAGCAATCGTCCGACGTTCGTGATTTTTTTGGGTTTTATTTCAGTGGGTGCCCAGGTGCAGCTGGTGGTAAACGTCGAAGCCCTGTTCGTCAGGGAAAGCCCGGAGCCCCGATGTCTGTGGTGCTGTAGATGCGCTGCCAATGGCTGGTGTGGACCAGCAAGAGCTTGACTGGCTGGCACTTTTTCTGTGGAAGCAATCGTCCGACGTTCGTGATTTTTCGGGGTTTTTTTCAAATGGGCGCCCAGGTGCAGGTGGTGGTAAAGGTCGAAGCCCTGTTCGTCAGGGAAAGCCCTGAGCCCCAATGTCTGTGGTGCTGTAGATGCGCTGCCAATGGCCGGTGATGAGCAGCAAGAGCTTGACTGGCTGGCAGTTTCGGTGTGGGAGCAATCGTCCGACGATCGTGATTTTTCGGGGTTTTTTTCCAATGGGCGCCCAGGTGCAGCTGGTGGTAAACGTCGAAGCCCTGTTCGTCAGGGAAAGCCCGGAGCCCCGATGTCTGTGGTGCTGTAGATGCGCTGCCAATGGCCGGTGAGGTGCAGCAAGAGCTTGACTGGATGGCACTTGCGGTCTGGGAGCAATCGTCCGACGTTCGTGATTTTTCGGGTTTTTTTGGAGTGGACTCCCAGGCACAGGTGGTGGTAAACGTCGAAGCCCTGTTCGTCAGGGAAAGCCCGGAGCCCCGATGTCTGTGGTGCTGTAGATGGGCTGACAATGGCCGGTGAGGAGCAGCAAGAGCTTGACTGGCTGGCTCTTTCGGTGTGGGAGCAATCGTCCGACGTTCGTGATTTTTCGGGGTTTTTTTGGAGTGGGCGCCCAGGTGCAGGTGGTGGTAAACGTCGAAGCCCTGTTCGTCAGGGAAAGCCCGGAGCCCCGATGTCTGTGGTGCTGTAGATGCACTGCCAATGGCCGGTGAGGAGCAGCAAGAGCTTGAGTTGCTGGCACTTTCGGTGTGGCAGCAATCGTCCAACATTCGTGATTTTTCTTGGGTTTTTTTTCAAAGGGCGCCCAGGTGCAGGTGGTGGTAAACTTCGAAGCCCTGTTCGTCAGGGAAAGCCCGGAGCCCCGATGTCTGTGGTGCTGTAGATGCGCTGCCAATGGCCGGTGATGAGCAGCAAGAGCTTGAGTTGCTGGCACTTTAGGTGTGGGAGCAATCGTCCAACGTTCGTGATTTTTCTTGGGTTTTTCTCCAATGGGCGCCCAGGTGCAGGTGGTGGTAAACGTCGAAGCCCTGTTCGTCAGGGAAAGCCCGGAGCCCCGATGTCTGTGGTGCTGTAGATGCGCTGCCAATGGCCGGTGAGGAGCAGCGAGAGATTGACTGGCTAGCACTTTCGGTGTGGGAGCAATCGTCCGATGTTCGTGATTTTTCGGGGTTATTTTGGAGTGGGCGACCAGGTGCAGCTGGTGGTAAAAGTCGAAGCCCTGTTGGTCAGGGAAAGCCCGGAGCCCCGATGTCTGTGGTGCTGTAGATGCGCTGCCAATGGCAGGTGAGGAGCAGCAAGAGCTTGTCTGGCTGGCACTTTCGGTGTGGGAGCAATTGTCCGACGTTCATGATTTTTTGGGGTTTTTTTCAGTGGGCCCCCCAGGTGCAGCTGGTGGTAAACGTCGAAGCCCTGTTCGTCAGGGAAATCCCGGAGCCCCGATGTCTGTGGTGCTGTAGATGCGCTGCCAATGGCCGGTGAGGAGCAGCAAGAGCTTGACTGGATGGCACTTTCAGTGTGGGAGCAATCGTCCGACGTTCGTGATTTTTCGGTGTTTTTTTGGAGTGGGCGCCCAGGTACAGCTGGTGGTAAACGTCGAAGCCCTGTTTCTCAGGGAAAGCCCGGAGCCCCGATGTCTGTGGTGCTGTAGATGCGCTGCCAATGGCCGGTGAGGAGCAGCAAGAGCTTGACTGGCTGGCACTTTCGGTGTGGGAGCAATCGTCCGACGTTCGTGATTTTTTGGGGTTTTTTTCAGTGGGCGCCCAGTTGCAGCTGGTGGTAAACGTCGAAGCCCTGTTCGTCAGGGAAAGCCCGGAGCCCCGATGTCTGTGGTGCTGTAGATGCGCTGCCAATGGCCGGTGATGAGCAGCAAGAGCTTGAGTTGCTGGCACTTTCGGTGTGGGAGCAATCGTCCGACGTTCATGATTTTTTGGGGTTTTTTTTCAGTGGGCCCCCCAGGTGCAGCTGGTGGTAAACGTCGAAGCCCTGTTCGTCAGGGAAAGCCCGGAGCACCGATGTCTGTGGTGCTGTAGATGCGCTGCCAATGGCCGGTGAGGAGCAGCAAGAACTTGAGTTGCTGGCACTTTCGGTGTGGGAGCAATCGTTCAACATTCGTGGTTTTTCTTGGGTTTTTTTCCAATGGGCGCCCGGGTGCAGGTGGTGGTAAACGTCGAAGCCCTGTTTGTCAGGGAAAGCCCGGAGCCCCGATGTCTGTGGTGCTGTAGATGCGCTGCCAATGGCCGGTGACGAGCAGCAAGAGCTTGAGTTGCTGGCACTTTCGGTGTGGGAGCAATCGCCCAACATTCGTGGTTTTTCTTGGGTTTTTTTTCAATGGGCGCCCAGGTGCAGGTGGTGGTAAACGTCGAATCCCTGTTCGTCAGGGAAAGCCCGGAGCCCCGATGTCTGTGGTGCTGTAGATGCACTGCCAATGGCCGTTGAGGAGCAGCAAGAGCTTGACTGGCTGGCACTTTCGGTGTGGGAGCAATCGTCCGACGATTGTGATTTTTCTGGGTTTTTTTGAAGTGGGCGCCCAGGTGCAGCTGGTGGTAAACGTCGAAGCCCCGTTCGTCAGGGAAAGCCCGGAGCCCCGATGTCTGTGGTGCTGTAGATGCACTGCCAATGGCCGGTGAGGAGCAGCAAGAGCTTGACTGGATGGCACTTGCGGTGTGGGAGCAATCGTCCGACGTTCGTGATTTTTCGGGATTTTTGGAGTGGACTCCCAGGCACAGGTGGTGGTAAACGTCGAAGCCCTGTTCGTCAGGGAAAGCCCGGAGCCCCGATGTCTGTGGTGCTGTATATGGGCTGACAATGGCTGGTGAGGAGCAGCAAGAGCTTGAGTTGCTGGCACTTTCGGTGTGGCAGCAATCATCCAACATTCGTGATTTTTCTTGGGTTTTTTTTCAATGGGCGCCCAGGTGCAGGTGGTGGTAAACGTCGAAGCCCTGTTCGTCAGGGAAAGCCCGGAGCCCCGATGTCTGTGGTGCTGTAGATGCGCTGCCAATGGCCGGTGAGGAGCAGCAAGAGCTTGACTGGCTGGCACTTTCCGTGTGGGAGCAATCGTCGGACGTTCGTGATTTTTTGGGTTTTTTTGGAGTGGGCGACCAGGTGCAGGTGGTGGTAAACGTCGAAGCCCTGTTCGTCAGGGAAAGCCCGGAGCCCCGATGTCTGTGGTGCTGTAGATGCGCTGCCAATGGCCGGTGAGGAGCAGCGAGAGATTGACTGGCTGGCACTTTCGGTGTGGGAGCAATCGTCCGATGTTCGTGATTTTTCGGGGTTATTTTGGAGTGGGCGCCCAGGTGCAGGTGGTGGTAAAAGTCGAAGCCCTGTTGGTCAGGGAAAGCCCGGAGCCCCGATGTCTGTGGTGCTGTAGATGCGCTGCCAATGGCAGGTGAGGAGCAGCAAGAGCTTGTCTGGCTGGCACTTTCGGTGTGGGAGCAATTGTCCGACGTTCATGATTTTTTGGGGTTTTTTTCAGTGGGCCCCCCAGGTGCAGCTGGTGGTAAACGTCGAAGCCCTGTTCGTCAGGGAAATCCCGGAGCCCCGATGTCTGTGGTGCTGTAGATGCGCTGCCAATGGCCGGTGAGGAGCAGCAAGAGCTTGACTGTCTGGCTCTTTCGGTGTGGGAGCAATCGTCCGACGTTCGTGATTTTTCGGTGTTTTTTTGGAGTGGACTCCCAGGCAGAGGTGGTGGTAAACGTCGAAGCCCTGTTCGTCAGGGAAAGCCCGGAGCCCCGATGTCTGTGGTGCTGTAGATGCGCTGACAATGGCCGGTGAGGAGCAGCAAGAGCTTGACTGGCTGGCACTTTCGGTGTGGGAGCAATCGTCCGACGTTCGTGATTTTTCGGGTATTTTTCCAGTGGGAGCCCAGGTGCAGCAGGTGTTAAATATCGAAGCCCTGTTCGTCAGGGAAAGCCCGGAGCCCCGATGTCTGTGGTGCTGTAGATGCGCTGCCAATGGCCGGTGAGGAGCAGCAAGAGCTTGACTGGATGGCACTTTCGGTGTGGGAGCAATCGTCCGACGTTCGTGATTTTTCAGTGTTTTTTTGGAGTGGGCGCCCAGGTACAGCTGGTGGTAAACGTCGAAGCCCTGTTTCTCAGGGAAAGCCCGGAGCCCCGATGTCTGTGGTGCTGTAGATGCGCTGCCAATGGCCGGTGAGGAGCAGCAAGAGCTTGACTGGCTGGCACTTTCGGTGTGGGAGCAATCGTCCGACGTTCGTGATTTTTTGGGGTTTTTTTCAGTGGGCGCCCAGTTGCAGCTGGTGGTAAACGTCGAAGCCCTGTTCGTCAGGGAAAGCCCGGAGCCCCGATGTCTGTGGTGCTGTAGATGCGCTGCCAATGGCCGGTGATGAGCAGCAAGAGCTTGAGTTGCTGGCACTTTCGGTGTGGGAGCAATCGTCCGACGTTCATGATTTTTTGGGGTTTTTTTTCAGTGGGCCCCCCAGGTGCAGCTGGTGATAAACGTCGAAGCCCTGTTTGTCAGGGAAAGCCCGGAGCACCGATGTCTGTGGTGCTGTAGATGCGCTGCCAATGGCCGGTGAGGAGCAGCAAGAACTTGAGTTGCTGGCACTTTCGGTGTGGGAGCAATCGTTCAACATTCGTGGTTTTTCTTGGGTTTTTTTCCAATGGGCGCCCGGGTGCAGGTGGTGGTAAACGTCGAAGCCCTGTTTGTCAGGGAAAGCCCGGAGCCCCGATGTCTGTGGTGCTGTAGATGCGCTGCCAATGGCCGGTGACGAGCAGCAAGAGCTTGAGTTGCTGGCACTTTCGGTGTGGGAGCAATCGCCCAACATTCGTGGTTTTTCTTGGGTTTTTTTTCAATGGGCGCCCAGGTGCAGGTGGTGGTAAACGTCGAAGCCCTGTTCGTCAGGGAAAGCCCGGAGCCCCGATGTCTGTGGTGCTGTAGATGCGCTGCCAATGGCCGCTGAGGAGCAGCAGGAGCTTGACTGGCTGGCACTTTCAGTGTGGGAGCAATCGTTAGACGATCGTGATTTTCGGGTTTTTTTGGAGTAGGCGCCCAGGTGCAGCTGGTCGTAAATGTCGAAGCCCTGTTCGTCAGGGAAAGCCCGGAGCCCCGATGTCTGTGGTGCTGTAGATGCGCTGCCAATGGCCGGTGAGGAGCAGCAAGAGCTTGACTGGCTGGCACTTTCCGTGTGGGAGCAATCGTCGGACGTTCGTGATTTTTCGGGTTTTTTTGGAGTGGGCGACCAGGTGCAGCTGGTGGTAAACGTCGAAGCCCTGTTCGTCAGGGAAAGCCCGGAGCCCCGATGTCTGTGGTGCTGTAGATGCGCTGCCAATGGCCGGTGAGGAGCAGCGAGAGATTGACTGGCTGGCACTTTCGGTGTGGGAGCAATCGTCCGATGTTCGTGATTTTTCGGGGTTATTTTGGAGTGGGCGCCCAGGTGCAGGTGGTGGTAAAAGTCGAAGCCCTGTTGGTCAGGGAAAGCCCGGAGCCCCGATGTCTGTGGTGCTGTAGATGCGCTGCCAATGGCAGGTGAGGAGCAGCAAGAGCTTGTCTGGCTGGCCCTTTCGGTGTGGGAGCAATTGTCCGACGTTCATGATTTTTTGGGGTTTTTTTCAGTGGGCCCCCCAGGTGCAGCTGGTGGTAAACGTCGAAGCCCTGTTCGTCAGGGAAATCCCGGAGCCCCGATGTCTGTGGTGCTGTAGATGCGCTGCCAATGGCCGGTGAGGAGCAGCAAGAGCTTGACTGGCTGGCTCTTTCGGTGTGGGAGCAATCGTCCGACGTTCGTGATTTTTCGGGTTTTTTTGGAGTGGACTCCCAGGCAGAGGTGGTGGTAAACGTCGAAGCCCTGTTCGTCAGGGAAAGCCCGGAGCCCCGATGTCTGTGGTGCTGTAGATGCGCTGACAATGGCCGGTGAGGAGCAGCAAGAGCTTGACTGGCTGGCACTTTCGGTGTGGGAGCAATCGTCCGACGTTCGTGATTTTTCGGGTATTTTTCCAGTGGGAGCCCAGGTGCAGCAGGTGTTAAATATCGAAGCCCTGTTCGTCAGGGAAAGCCCGGAGCCCCGATGTCTGTGGTGCTGTAGATGCGCTGCCAATGGCCGGTGAGGAGCAGCAAGAGCTTGACTGGATGGCACTTTCGGTGTGGGAGCAATCGTCCGACGTTCGTGATTTTTCGGTGTTTTTTTGGAGTGGGCGCCCAGGTACAGCTGGTGGTAAACGTCGAAGCCCTGTTTGTCAGGGAAAGCCCGGAGCCCCGATGTCTGTGGTGCTGTAGATGCGCTGCCAATGGCCGGTGAGGAGCAGCAAGAGCTTGACTGGCTGGCACTTTCGGTGTGGGAGCAATCGTCCGACGTTCGTGATTTTTTGGGGTTTTTTTCAGTGGGCGCCCAGTTGCAGCTGGTGGTAAACGTCGAAGCCCTGTTCGTCAGGGAAAGCCCGGAGCCCCGATGTCTGTGGTGCTGTAGATGCGCTGCCAATGGCCGGTGATGAGCAGCAAGAGCTTGAGTTGCTGGCACTTTCGGTGTGGGAGCAATCGTCCGACGTTCATGATTTTTTGGGGTTTTTTTTCAGTGGGCCCCCCAGGTGCAGCTGGTGGTAAACGTCGAAGCCCTGTTGGTCAGGGAAAGCCCGGAGCACCGATGTCTGTGGTGCTGTAGATGCGCTGCCAATGGCCGGTGAGGAGCAGCAAGAACTTGAGTTGCTGGCACTTTCGGTGTGGGAGCAATCGTTCAACATTCGTGGTTTTTCTTGGGTTTTTTTCCAATGGGCGCCCGGGTGCAGGTGGTGGTAAACGTCGAAGCCCTGTTTGTCAGGGAAAGCCCGGAGCCCCGATGTCTGTGGTGCTGTAGATGCGCTGCCAATGGCCGGTGACGAGCAGCAAGAGCTTGAGTTGCTGGCACTTTCGGTGTGGGAGCAATCGCCCAACATTCGTGGTTTTTCTTGGGTTTTTTTTCAATGGGCGCCCAGGTGCAGGTGGTGGTAAACGTCGAAGCCCTGTTCGTCAGGGAAAGCCCGGAGCCCCGATGTCTGTGGTGCTGTAGATGCGCTGCCAATGGCCGGTGAGGAGCAGCAGGAGCTTGACTGGCTGGCACTTTCAGTGTGGGAGCAATCGTTAGACGATCGTGATTTTCGGGTTTTTTTGGAGTAGGCGCCCAGGTGCAGCTGGTCGTAAATGTCGAAGCCCTGTTCGTCAGGGAAAGCCCGGAGCCCCGATGTCTGTGGTGCTGTAGATGCGCTGCCAATGGCCGGTGAGGAGCAGCAAGAGCTTGACTGGCTGGCACTTTCCGTGTGGGAGCAATCGTCGGACGTTCGTGATTTTTCGGGTTTTTTTGGAGTGGGCGACCAGGTGCAGCTGGTGGTAAACGTCGAAGCCCTGTTCGTCAGGGAAAGCCCGGAGCCCCGATGTCTGTGGTGCTGTAGATGCGCTGCCAATGGCCGGTGAGGAGCAGCGAGAGATTGACTGGCTGGCACTTTCGGTGTGGGAGCAATCGTCCGATGTTCGTGATTTTTCGGGGTTATTTTGGAGTGGGCGCCCAGGTGCAGGTGGTGGTAAAAGTCGAAGCCCTGTTGGTCAGGGAAAGCCCGGAGCCCCGATGTCTGTGGTGCTGTAGATGCGCTGCCAATGGCAGGTGAGGAGCAGCAAGAGCTTGTCTGGCTGGCACTTTCGGTGTGGGAGCAATTGTCCGACGTTCATGATTTTTTGGGGTTTTTTTCAGTGGGCCCCCCAGGTGCAGCTGGTGGTAAACGTCGAAGCCCTGTTCGTCAGGGAAATCCCGGAGCCCCGATGTCTGTGGTGCTGTAGATGCGCTGCCAATGGCCGGTGAGGAGCAGCAAGAGCTTGACTGGCTGGCTCTTTCGGTGTGGGAGCAATCGTCCGACGTTCGTGATTTTTCGGGTTTTTTTGGAGTGGACTCCCAGGCACAGGTGGTGGTAAACGTCGAAGCCCTGTTCGTCAGGGAAAGCCCGGAGCCCCGATGTCTGTGGTGCTGTAGATGCGCTGACAATGGCCGGTGAGGAGCAGCAAGAGCTTGACTGGCTGGCACTTTCGGTGTGGGAGCAATCGTCCGACGTTCGTGATTTTTCGGGTATTTTTCCAGTGGGAGCCCAGGTGCAGCAGGTGTTAAATATCGAAGCCCTGTTCGTCAGGGAAAGCCCGGAGCCCCGATGTCTGTGGTGCTGTAGATGCGCTGCCAATGGCCGGTGAGGAGCAGCAAGAGCTTGAGTTGCTGGCACTTCCGGTGTGGCAGCAATCGTCCAACATTCGTGATTTTTCTTGGGTTTTTTTTCAATGGGCGCCCAGGTGCAGGTGGTGGTAAACGTCGAAGCCCTGTTCGTCAGGGAAAGCCCGGAGCCCCGATGTCTGTGGTGCTGTAGATGCGCTGCCAATGGCCGGTGAGGAGCAGCAAGAGCTTGACTGGGTGGCACTTTCGGTGAGGGAGCAATCGTCCGACGTTCGTGATTTTTTGGGGTTTTTTTCAGTGGGCGCCCAGGTGCAGCTGGTGGTAAACGTCGAAGCCCTGTTCGTCAGGGAAAGCCCGGAGCCCCGATGTCTGTGGTGCTGTAGATGCGCTGCCAATGGCTGGTGTGGACCAGCAAGAGCTTGACTGGCTGGCACTTTTTCTGTGGAAGCAATCGTCCGACGTTCGTGATTTTTCGGGGTTTTTTTCAAATGGGCGCCCAGGTGCAGGTGGTGGTAAAGGTCGAAGCCCTGTTCGTCAGGGAAAGCCCTGAGCCCCAATGTCTGTGGTGCTGTAGATGCGCTGCCAATGGCCGGTGATGAGCAGCAAGAGCTTGACTGGCTGGCAGTTTCGGTGTGGGAGCAATCGTCCGACGATCGTGATTTTTCGGGGTTTTTTTTCAATGGGCGCCCAGGTGCAGCTGGTGGTAAACGTCGAAGCCCTGTTCGTCAGGGAAAGCCCGGAGCCCCGATGTCTGTGGTGCTGTAGATGCGCTGCCAATGGCCGGTGAGGAGCAGCAAGAGCTTGACTGGCTGGCTCTTTCGGTGTGGGAGCAATCGTCCGACGTTCGTGATTTTTCGGGGTTTTTTTGGAGTGGGCGCCCAGGTGCAGGTGGTGGTAAACGTCGAAGCCCTGTTCGTCAGGGAAAGCCCAGAGCCCCGATGTCTGTGGTGCTGTAGATGCGCTGCCAATGGCCGGTGAGGAGCAGCAAGAGCTTGACTGGCTGGCACTTTCGGTGAGGGAGCAATCGTCCGACGTTCGTGATTTTTTGGGGTTTTTTTCAGTGGGCGCCCAGGTGCAGCTGGTGGTAAACGTCGAAGCCCTGTTCGTCAGGGAAAGCCCGGAGCCCCGATGTCTGTGGTGCTGTAGATGCGCTGCCAATGGCTGGTGTGGACCAGCAAGAGCTTGACTGGCTGGCACTTTTTCTGTGGAAGCAATCGTCCGACGTTCGTGATTTTTCGGGGTTTTTTTCCAATGGGCGCCCAGGTGCAGGTGGTGGTAAAGGTCGAAGCCCTGTTCGTCAGGGAAAGCCCTGAGCCCCAATGTCTGTGGTGCTGTAGATGCGCTGCCAATGGCCGGTGATGAGCAGCAAGAGCTTGACTGGCTGGCACTTTCGGTGTGGGAGCAATCGTCCGACGTTCGTGATTTTTCGGGGTTTTTTTCCAATGGGCGCCCAGGTGCAGCTGGTGGTAAACGTCGAAGCCCTGTTCGTCAGGGAAAGCCCGGAGCCCCGATGTCTGTGGTGCTGTAGATGCGCTGCCAATGGCCGGTGACGAGCAGCAAGAGCTTGACTGGATGGCACTTGCGGTCTGGGAGCAATCGTCCGACGTTCGTGATTTTTCGGGTTTTTTTTGGAGTGGACTCCCAGGCACAGGTGGTGGTAAACGTCGAAGCCCTGTTCGTCAGGGAAAGCCCGGAGCCCCGATGTCTGTGGTGCTGTAGATGGGCTGACAATGGCCGGTGAGGAGCAGCAAGAGCTTGACTGGCTGGCTCTTTCGGTGTGGGAGCAATCGTCCGACGTTCGTGATTTTTCGGGGTTTTTTTGGAGTGGGCGCCCAGGTGCAGGTGGTGGTAAACGTCGAAGCCCTGTTCGTCAGGGAAAGCCCGGAGCCCCGATGTCTGTGGTGCTGTAGATGCACTGCCAATGGCCGGTGAGGAGCAGCAAGAGCTTGAGTTGCTGGCACTTTCGGTGTGGCAGCAATCGTCCAACATTCGTGATTTTTCTTGTGTTTTTTTTCAATGGGCGCCCAGGTGCAGGTGGTGGTAAACTTCGAAGCCCTGTTCGTCAGGGAAAGCCCGGAGCCCCGATGTCTGTGGTGCTGTAGATGCGTTGCCAATGGCCGGTGATGAGCAGCAAGAGCTTGAGTTGCTGGCACTTTAGGTGTGGGAGCAATCGTCCAACGTTCGTGATTTTTCTTGGGTTTTTCTCCAATGGGCGCCCAGGTGCAGGTGGTGGTAAAAGTCGAAGCCCTGTTGGTCAGGGAAAGCCCGGAGCCCCGATGTCTGTGGTGCTGTAGATGCGCTGCCAATGGCCGGTGAGGAGCAGCAAGAGCTTGACTGGCTGGCACTTTCGGTGTGGGAGCAATCGTCCGACGTTCGTGATTTTTCGGTGTTTTTTTGGAGTGGGCGCCCAGGTACAGCTGGTGGTAAACGTCGAAGCCCTGTTTGTCAGGGAAAGCCCGGAGCCCCGATGTCTGTGGTGCTGTAGATGCGCTGCCAATGGCCGGTGAGGAGCAGCAAGAGCTTGACTGGCTGGCACTTTCGGTGTGGGAGCAATCGTCCGACGTTCGTGATTTTTTGGGGTTTTTTTCAGTGGGCGCCCAGTTGCAGCTGGTGGTAAACGTCGAAGCCCTGTTCGTCAGGGAAAGCCCGGAGCCCCGATGTCTGTGGTGCTGTAGATGCGTTGCCAATGGCCGGTGATGAGCAGCAAGAGCTTGAGTTGCTGGCACTTTCGGTGTGGGAGCAATCGTCCGACGTTCATGATTTTTTGGTGTTTTTTTTCAGTGGGCCCCCCAGGTGCAGCTGGTGGTAAACGTCGAAGCCCTGTTTGTCAGGGAAAGCCCGGAGCCCCGATGTCTGTGGTGCTGTAGATGCGCTGCCAATGGCCGGTGAGGAGCAGCAAGAGCTTGACTGGCTGGCACTTTCGGTGTGGGAGCAATCGTCCGACGTTCGTGATTTTTTGGGGTTTTTTTCAGTGGGCGCCCAGTTGCAGCTGGTGGTAAACGTCGAAGCCCTGTTCGTCAGGGAAAGCCCGGAGCCCCGATGTCTGTGGTGCTGTAGATGCGTTTCAATGGCCGGTGATGAGCAGCAAGAGCTTGAGTTGCTGGCACTTTCGGTGTGGGAGCAATCGTCCGACGTTCATGATTTTTTGGTGTTTTTTTTCAGTGGGCCCCCCAGGTGCAGCTGGTGGTAAACGTCGAAGCCCTGTTTGTCAGGGAAAGCCCGGAGCACCGATGTCTGTGGTGCTGTAGATGCGCTGCCAATGGCCGGTGAGGAGCAGCAAGAACTTGAGTTGCTGGCACTTTCGGTGTGGGAGCAATCGTTCAATATTCGTGGTTTTTCTTGGGTTTTTTTCCAATGGGCGCCCGGGTGCAGGTGGTGGTAAACGTCGAAGCCCTGTTTGTCAGGGAAAGCCCGGAGCCCCGATGTCTGTGGTGCTGTAGATGCGCTGCCAATGGCCGGTGACGAGCAGCAAGAGCTTGAGTTGCTGGCACTTTCGGTGTGGGAGCAATCGCCCAACATTCGTGGTTTTTCTTGGGTTTTTTTTCAATGGGCGCCCAGGTGCAGGTGGTGGTAAACTTCGAATCCCTGTTCGTCAGGGAAAGCCCGGAGCCCCGATGTCTGTGGTGCTGTAGATGCACTGCCAATGGCCGGTGAGGAGCAGCAAGAGCTTGACTGGCTGGCACTTTCGGTGTGGGAGCAATCGTCCGACGATTGTGATTTTTCTGGGTTTTTTTGAAGTGGGCGCCCAGGTGCAGCTGGTGGTAAACGTCGAAGCCCCGTTCGTCAGGGAAAGCCCGGAGCCCCGATGTCTGTGGTGCTGTAGATGCACTGCCAATGGCCGGTGAGGAGCAGCAAGAGCTTGACTGGATGGCACTTGCGGTGTGGGAGCAATCGTCCGACGTTCGTGATTTTTCGGGATTTTTGGAGTGGACTCCCAGGCACAGGTGGTGGTAAACGTCGAAGCCCTGTTCGTCAGGGAAAGCCCGGAGCCCCGATGTCTGTGGTGCTGTAGATGGGCTGACAATGGCTGGTGAGGAGCAGCAAGAGCTTGAGTTGCTGGCACTTTCGGTGTGGCAGCAATCATCCAACATTCGTGATTTTTCTTGGGTTTTTTTTCAATGGGCGCCCAGGTGCAGGTGGTGGTAAACGTCGAAGCCCTGTTCGTCAGGGAAAGCCCGGAGCCCCGATGTCTGTGGTGCTGTAGATGCGCTGCCAATGGCCGGTGAGGAGCAGCAAGAGCTTGACTGGCTGGCACTTTCGGTGTGGGAGCAATCGTCGGACGTTCGTGATTTTTCGGGTTTTTTTGGAGTGGGCGACCAGGTGCAGCTGGTGGTAAACGTCGAAGCCCTGTTCGTCAGGGAAAGCCCGGAGCCCCGATGTCTGTGGTGCTGTAGATGCGCTGCCAATGGCCGGTGAGGAGCAGCGAGAGATTGACTGGCTGGCACTTTCGGTGTGGGAGCAATCGTCCGATGTTCGTGATTTTTCGGGGTTATTTTGGAGTGGGCGCCCAGGTGCAGGTGGTGGTAAACGTCGAAGCCCTGTTCGTCAGGGAAAGCCCGGAGCCCCGATGTCTGTGGTGCTGTAGATGCGCTGACAATGGCCGGTGAGGAGCAGCAAGAGCTTGACTGGCTGGCACTTTCGGTGTGGGAGCAATCGTCCGACGTTCGTGATTTTTCGGGTATTTTTCCAGTGGGAGCCCAGGTGCAGCAGGTGTTAAATATCGAAGCCCTGTTCGTCAGGGAAAGCCCGGAGCCCCGATGTCTGTGGTGCTGTAGATGCGCTGCCAATGGCCGGTGAGGAGCAGCAAGAGCTTGACTGGATGGCACTTTCGGTGTGGGAGCAATCGTCCGACGTTCGTGATTTTTCGGTGTTTTTTTGGAGTGGGCGCCCAGGTACAGCTGGTGGTAAACGTCGAAGCCCTGTTTGTCAGGGAAAGCCCGGAGCCCCGATGTCTGTGGTGCTGTAGATGCGCTGCCAATGGCCGGTGAGGAGCAGCAAGAGCTTGACTGGCTGGCACTTTCGGTGTGGGAGCAATCGTCCGACGTTCGTGATTTTTTGGGGTTTTTTTCAGTGGGCGCCCAGGTGCAGCTGGTGGTAAACGTCGAAGCCCTGTTCGTCAGGGAAAGCCCGGAGCCCCGATGTCTGTGGTGCTGTAGATGCGCTGCCAATGGCCGGTGATGAGCAGCAAGAGCTTGACTTGCTGGCACTTTCGGTGTGGGAGCAATCGTCCGACGTTCATGATTTTTTGGGGTTTTTTTTCAGTGGGCGCCCGGGTGCAGGTGGTGGTAAACGTCGAAGCCCTGTTTGTCAGGGAAAGCCCGGAGCCCCGATGTCTGTGGTGCTGTAGATGCGCTGCCAATGGCCGGTGACGAGCAGCAAGAGCTTGAGTTGCTGGCACTTTCGGTGTGGGAGCAATCGCCCAACATTCGTGGTTTTTCTTGGGTTTTTTTTCAATGGGCGCCCAGGTGCAGGTGGTGGTAAACGTCGAATCCCTGTTCGTCAGGGAAAGCCCGGAGCCCCGATGTCTGTGGTGCTGTAGATGCACTGCCAATGGCCGTTGAGGAGCAGCAAGAGCTTGACTGGCTGGCACTTTCGGTGTGGGAGCAATCGTCCGACGTTCGTGATTTTTCGGGATTTTTGGAGTGGACTCCCAGGCACAGGTGGTGGTAAACGTCGAAGCCCTGTTCGTCAGGGAAAGCCCGGAGCCCCGATGTCTGTGGTGCTGTAGATGGGCTGACAATGGCTGGTGAGGAGCAGCAAGAGCTTGAGTTGCTGGCACTTTCGGTGTGGCAGCAATCATCCAACATTCGTGATTTTTCTTGGGTTTTTTTTCAATGGGCGCCCAGGTGCAGGTGGTGGTAAACGTCGAAGCCCTGTTCGTCAGGGAAAGCCCGGAGCCCCGATGTCTGTGGTGCTGTAGATGCGCTGCCAATGGCCGGTGAGGAGCAGCAAGAGCTTGACTGGCTGGCACTTTCCGTGTGGGAGCAATCGTCGGACGTTCGTGATTTTTCGGGTTTTTTTGGAGTGGGCGACCAGGTGCAGCTGGTGGTAAACGTCGAAGCCCTGTTCGTCAGGGAAAGCCCAGAGCCCCGATGTCTGTGGTGCTGTAGATGCGCTGCCAATGGCCGGTGAGGAGCAGCGAGAGATTGACTGGCTGGCACTTTCGGTGTGGGAGCAATCGTCCGATGTTCGTGATTTTTCGGGGTTATTTTGGAGTGGGCGCCCAGGTGCAGGTGGTGGTAAAAGTCGAAGCCCTGTTGGTCAGGGAAAGCCCGGAGCCCCGATGTCTGTGGTGCTGTAGATGCGCTGCCAATGGCAGGTGAGGAGCAGCAAGAGCTTGTCTGGCTGGCACTTTCGGTGTGGGAGCAATTGTCCGACGTTCATGATTTTTTGGGGTTTTTTTCAGTGGGCCCCCCAGGTGCAGCTGGTGGTAAACGTCGAAGCCCTGTTCGTCAGGGAAATCCCGGAGCCCCGATGTCTGTGGTGCTGTAGATGCGCTGCCAATGGCCGGTGAGGAGCAGCAAGAGCTTGACTGGCTGGCTCTTTCGGTGTGGGAGCAATCGTCCGACGTTCGTGATTTTTCGGGTTTTTTTGGAGTGGACTCCCAGGCACAGGTGGTGGTAAACGTCGAAGCCCTGTTCGTCAGGGAAAGCCCGGAGCCCCGATGTCTGTGGTGCTGTAGATGCGCTGACAATGGCCGGTGAGGAGCAGCAAGAGCTTGACTGGCTGGCACTTTCGGTGTGGGAGCAATCGTCCGACGTTCGTGATTTTTCGGGTATTTTTCCAGTGGGAGCCCAGGTGCAGCAGGTGTTAAATATTGAAGCCCTGTTCGTCAGGGAAAGCCCAGAGCCCCGATGTCTGTGGTGCTGTAGATGCCCTGCCAATGGCCGGTGAGGAGCAGCAAGAGCTTGAGTTGCTGGCACTTCCGGTGTGGCAGCAATCGTCCAACATTCGTGATTTTTCTTGGGTTTTTTTTCAATGGGCGCCCAGGTGCAGCTGGTGGTAAACGTCGAAGCCCTGTTCGTCAGGGAAAGCCCGGAGCCCCGATGTCTGTGGTGCTGTAGATGCGCTGCCAATGGCCGGTGAGGAGCAGCAAGAGCTTGACTGGATGGCACTTTCGGTGTGGGAGCAATCGTCCGACGTTCGTGATTTTTCGGTGTTTTTTTGGAGTGGGCGCCCAGGTACAGCTGGTGGTAAACGTCGAAGCCCTGTTTGTCAGGGAAAGCCCGGAGCCCCGATGTCTGTGGTGCTGTAGATGCGCTGCCAATGGCCGGTGAGGAGCAGCAAGAGCTTGACTGGCTGGCACTTTCGGTGTGGGAGCAATCGTCCGACGTTCGTGATTTTTTGGGGTTTTTTTCAGTGGGCGCCCAGTTGCAGCTGGTGGTAAACGTCGAAGCCCTGTTCGTCAGGGAAAGCCCGGAGCCCCGATGTCTGTGGTGCTGTAGATGCGTTTCAATGGCCGGTGATGAGCAGCAAGAGCTTGAGTTGCTGGCACTTTCGGTGTGGGAGCAATCGTCCGACGTTCATGATTTTTTGGTGTTTTTTTTCAGTGGGCCCCCCAGGTGCAGCTGGTGGTAAACGTCGAAGCCCTGTTTGTCAGGGAAAGCCCGGAGCACCGATGTCTGTGGTGCTGTAGATGCGCTGCCAATGGCCGGTGAGGAGCAGCAAGAACTTGAGTTGCTGGCACTTTCGGTGTGGGAGCAATCGTTCAACATTCGTGGTTTTTCTTGGGTTTTTTTCCAATGGGCGCCCGGGTGCAGGTGGTGGTAAACGTCGAAGCCCTGTTTGTCAGGGAAAGCCCGGAGCCCCGATGTCTGTGGTGCTGTAGATGCGCTGCCAATGGCCGGTGACGAGCAGCAAGAGCTTGAGTTGCTGGCACTTTCGGTGTGGGAGCAATCGCCCAACATTCGTGGTTTTTCTTGGGTTTTTTTTCAATGGGCGCCCAGGTGCAGGTGGTGGTAAACTTCGAATCCCTGTTCGTCAGGGAAAGCCCGGAGCCCCGATGTCTGTGGTGCTGTAGATGCACTGCCAATGGCCGGTGAGGAGCAGCAAGAGCTTGACTGGCTGGCACTTTCGGTGTGGGAGCAATCGTCCGACGATTGTGATTTTTCTGGGTTTTTTTGAAGTGGGCGCCCAGGTGCAGCTGGTGGTAAACGTCGAAGCCCCGTTCGTCAGGGAAAGCCCGGAGCCCCGATGTCTGTGGTGCTGTAGATGCACTGCCAATGGCCGGTGAGGAGCAGCAAGAGCTTGACTGGATGGCACTTGCGGTGTGGGAGCAATCGTCCGACGTTCGTGATTTTTCGGGATTTTTGGAGTGGACTCCCAGGCACAGGTGGTGGTAAACGTCGAAGCCCTGTTCGTCAGGGAAAGCCCGGAGCCCCGATGTCTGTGGTGCTGTAGATGGGCTGACAATGGCTGGTGAGGAGCAGCAAGAGCTTGAGTTGCTGGCACTTTCGGTGTGGCAGCAATCATCCAACATTCGTGATTTTTCTTGGGTTTTTTTTCAATGGGCGCCCAGGTGCAGGTGGTGGTAAACGTCGAAGCCCTGTTCGTCAGGGAAAGCCCGGAGCCCCGATGTCTGTGGTGCTGTAGATGCGCTGCCAATGGCCGGTGAGGAGCAGCGAGAGATTGACTGGCTGGCACTTTCGGTGTGGGAGCAATCGTCCGATGTTCGTGATTTTTCGGGGTTATTTTGGAGTGGGCGCCCAGGTGCAGGTGGTGGTAAAAGTCGAAGCCCTGTTCGTCAGGGAAAGCCCGGAGCCCCGATGTCTGTGGTGCTGTAGATGCGCTGCCAATGGCCGGTGAGGAGCAGCAAGAGCTTGTCTGGCTGGCACTTTCGGTGTGGGAGCAATCGTCCGACGTTCGTGATTTTTCGGGTTTTTTTGGAGTGGACTCCCAGGCACAGGTGGTGGTAAACGTCGAAGCCCTGTTCGTCAGGGAAAGCCCGGAGCCCCGATGTCTGTGGTGCTGTAGATGCGCTGACAATGGCCGGTGAGGAGCAGCAAGAGCTTGACTGGCTGGCACTTTCGGTGTGGGAGCAATCGTCCGACGTTCGTGATTTTTCGGGTATTTTTCCAGTGGGAGCCCAGGTGCAGCAGGTGTTAAATATCGAAGCCCTGTTCGTCAGGGAAAGCCCGGAGCCCCGATGTCTGTGGTGCTGTAGATGCGCTGCCAATGGCCGGTGAGGAGCAGCAAGAGCTTGACTGGATGGCACTTTCGGTGTGGGAGCAATCGTCCGACGTTCGTGATTTTTCGGTGTTTTTTTGGAGTGGGCGCCCAGGTACAGCTGGTGGTAAACGTCGAAGCCCTGTTTGTCAGGGAAAGCCCGGAGCCCCGATGTCTGTGGTGCTGTAGATGCGCTGCCAATGGCCGGTGAGGAGCAGCAAGAGCTTGACTGGCTGGCACTTTCGGTGTGGGAGCAATCGTCCGACGTTCGTGATTTTTTGGGGTTTTTTTCAGTGGGCGCCCAGGTGCAGCTGGTGGTAAACGTCGAAGCCCTGTTCGTCAGGGAAAGCCCGGAGCCCCGATGTCTGTGGTGCTGTAGATGCGCTGCCAATGGCCGGTGATGAGCAGCAAGAGCTTGAGTTGCTGGCACTTTCGGTGTGGGAGCAATCGTCCGACGTTCATGATTTTTTGGGGTTTTTTTTCAGTGGGCGCCCGGGTGCAGGTGGTGGTAAACGTCGAAGCCCTGTTTGTCAGGGAAAGCCCGGAGCCCCGATGTCTGTGGTGCTGTAGATGCGCTGCCAATGGCCGGTGACGAGCAGCAAGAGCTTGAGTTGCTGGCACTTTCGGTGTGGGAGCAATCGCCCAACATTCGTGGTTTTTCTTGGGTTTTTTTTCAATGGGCGCCCAGGTGCAGGTGGTGGTAAACGTCGAATCCCTGTTCGTCAGGGAAAGCCCGGAGCCCCGATGTCTGTGGTGCTGTAGATGCACTGCCAATGGCCGTTGAGGAGCAGCAAGAGCTTGACTGGCTGGCACTTTCGGTGTGGGAGCAATCGTCCGACGATTGTGATTTTTCTGGGTTTTTTTGAAGTGGGCGCCCAGGTGCAGCTGGTGGTAAACGTCGAAGCCCCGTTCGTCAGGGAAAGCCCGGAGCCCCGATGTCTGTGGTGCTGTAGATGCGCTGCCAATGGCCGGTGAGGAGCAGCAAGAGCTTGACTGGATGGCACTTGCGGTCTGGGAGCAATCGTCCGACGTTCGTGATTTTTCGGGATTTTTGGAGTGGACTCCCAGGCACAGGTGGTGGTAAACGTCGAAGCCCTGTTCGTCAGGGAAAGCCCGGAGCCCCGATGTCTGTGGTGCTGTAGATGGGCTGACAATGGCTGGTGAGGAGCAGCAAGAGCTTGAGTTGCTGGCACTTTCGGTGTGGCAGCAATCATCCAACATTCGTGATTTTTCTTGGGTTTTTTTTCAATGGGCGCCCAGGTGCAGGTGGTGGTAAACGTCGAAGCCCTGTTCGTCAGGGAAAGCCCGGAGCCCCGATGTCTGTGGTGCTGTAGATGCGCTGCCAATGGCCGGTGAGGAGCAGCAAGAGCTTGACTGGCTGGCACTTTCCGTGTGGGAGCAATCGTCGGACGTTCGTGATTTTTCGGGTTTTTTTGGAGTGGGCGACCAGGTGCAGCTGGTGGTAAACGTCGAAGCCCTGTTCGTCAGGGAAAGCCCAGAGCCCCGATGTCTGTGGTGCTGTAGATGCGCTGCCAATGGCCGGTGAGGAGCAGCGAGAGATTGACTGGCTGGCACTTTCGGTGTGGGAGCAATCGTCCGATGTTCGTGATTTTTCGGGGTTATTTTGGAGTGGGCGCCCAGGTGCAGGTGGTGGTAAAAGTCGAAGCCCTGTTGGTCAGGGAAAGCCCAGAGCCCCGATGTCTGTGGTGCTGTAGATGCGCTGCCAATGGCAGGTGAGGAGCAGCAAGAGCTTGTCTGGCTGGCACTTTCGGTGTGGGAGCAATTGTCCGACGTTCATGATTTTTTGGGGTTTTTTTCAGTGGGCCCCCCAGGTGCAGCTGGTGGTAAACGTCGAAGCCCTGTTCGTCAGGGAAATCCCGGAGCCCCGATGTCTGTGGTGCTGTAGATGCGCTGCCAATGGCCGGTGACGAGCAGCAAGAGCTTGACTGGCTGGCTCTTTCGGTGTGGGAGCAATCGTCCGACGTTCGTGATTTTTCGGGTTTTTTTGGAGTGGACTCCCAGGCACAGGTGGTGGTAAACGTCGAAGCCCTGTTCGTCAGGGAAAGCCCGGAGCCCCGATGTCTGTGGTGCTGTAGATGCGCTGACAATGGCCGGTGAGGAGCAGCAAGAGCTTGACTGGCTGGCACTTTCGGTGTGGGAGCAATCGTCCGACGTTCGTGATTTTTCGGGTATTTTTCCAGTGGGAGCCCAGGTGCAGCAGGTGTTAAATATTGAAGCCCTGTTCGTCAGGGAAAGCCCAGAGCCCCGATGTCTGTGGTGCTGTAGATGCCCTGCCAATGGCCGGTGAGGAGCAGCAAGAGCTTGAGTTGCTGGCACTTCCGGTGTGGCAGCAATCGTCCAACATTCGTGATTTTTCTTGGGTTTTTTTTCAATGGGCGCCCAGGTGCAGCTGGTGGTAAACGTCGAAGCCCTGTTCGTCAGGGAAAGCCCGGAGCCCCGATGTCTGTGGTGCTGTAGATGCGCTGCCAATGGCCGGTGAGGAGCAGCAAGAGCTTGACTGGCTGGCTCTTTCGGTGTGGGAGCAATCGTCCGACGTTCGTGATTTTTCGAGGTTTTTTTGAAGTGGGCGCCCAGGTGCAGGTGGTGGTAAACGTCGAAGCCCTGTTCGTCAGGGAAAGCCCGGAGCCCCGATGTCTGTGGTGCTGTAGATGCGCTGCCAATGGCCGGTGAGGAGCAGCAAGAGCTTGACTGGCTGGCACTTTCGGTGAGGGAGCAATCGTCCGACGTTCGTGATTTTTTGGGGTTTTTTTCAGTGGGCGCCCAGGTGCAGCTGGTGGTAAACGTCGAAGCCCTGTTCGTCAGGGAAAGCCCGGAGCCCCGATGTCTGTGGTGCTGTAGATGCGCTGCCAATGGCTGGTGTGGACCAGCAAGAGCTTGACTGGCTGGCACTTTTTCTGTGGAAGCAATCGTCCGACGTTCGTGATTTTTCGGGGTTTTTTTCAAATGGGCGCCCAGGTGCAGGTGGTGGTAAAGGTCGAAGCCCTGTTCGTCAGGGAAAGCCCTGAGCCCCAATGTCTGTGGTGCTGTAGATGCACTGCCAATGGCCGGTGATGAGCAGCAAGAGCTTGACTGGCTGGCAGTTTCGGTGTGGGAGCAATCGTCCGACGATCGTGATTTTTCGGGGTTTTTTTCCAATGGGCGCCCAGGTGCAGCTGGTGGTAAACGTCGAAGCCCTGTTCGTCAGGGAAAGCCCGGAGCCCCGATGTCTGTGGTGCTGTAGATGCGCTGCCAATGGCCGGTGAGGAGCAGCAAGAGCTTGACTGGATGGCACTTGCGGTCTGGGAGCAATCGTCCGACGTTCGTGATTTTTCGGGTTTTTTTGGAGTGGACTCCCAGGCACAGGTGGTGGTAAACGTCGAAGCCCTGTTCATCAGGGAAAGCCCGGAGCCCCGATGTCTGTGGTGCTGTAGATGCGCTGCCAATGGCCGGTGAGGAGCAGCAAGAGCTTGACTGGCTGGCTCTTTCGGTGTGGGAGCAATCGTCCGACGTTCGTGATTTTTCGGGGTTTTTTTCAAATGGGCGCCCAGGTGCAGGTGGTGGTAAAGGTCGAAGCCCTGTTCGTCAGGGAAAGCCCTGAGCCCCAATGTCTGTGGTGCTGTAGATGCGCTGCCAATGGCCGGTGATGAGCAGCAAGAGCTTGACTGGCTGGCAGTTTCGGTGTGGGAGCAATCGTCCGACGATCGTGATTTTTCGGGGTTTTTTTCCAATGGGCGCCCAGGTGCAGCTGGTGGTAAACGTCGAAGCCCTGTTCGTCAGGGAAAGTCCCGAGCCCCGATGTCTGTGGTGCTGTAGATGCGCTGCCAATGGCCGGTGAGGAGCAGCAAGAGCTTGACTGGATGGCACTTGCGGTCTGGGAGCAATCGTCCGACGTTCGTGATTTTTCGGGTTTTTTTCCAGTGGGCTCCCAGGTGCAGCTGGTGGTAAACGTCGAAGCCCTGTTCGTCAGGGAAAGCCTGGAGCCCCGATGTCTGTGGTGCTGTAGATGCGCTGCCAATGGCCGGTGAGGAGCAGCAAGAGCTTGACTGGCTGGCTCTTTCGGTGTGGGAGCAATCGTCCGACGTTCGTGATTTTTCGGGGTTTTTCTGGAGTGGGCGCCCAGGTGCAGGTGGTGGTAAACGTCGAAGCCCTGTTCGTCAGGGAAAGCCCGGAGCCCCGATGTCTGTGGTGCTGTAGATGCACTGCCAATGGCCGGTGAGGAGCAGCAAGAGCTTGAGTTGCTGGCACTTTCGGTGTGGCAGCAATCGTCCAACATTCGTGATTTTTCTTGGGTTTTTTTTCAATGGGCGCCCAGGTGCAGGTGGTGGTAAACGTCGAATCCCTGTTCGTCAGGGAAAGCCCGGAGCCCCGATGTCTGTGGTGCTGTAGATGCGTTGCCAATGGCCGGTGATGAGCAGCAAGAGCTTGACTGGCTGGCTCTTTAGGTGTGGGAGCAATCGTCCAACGTTCGTGATTTTTCTTGGGTTTTTCTCCAATGGGCGCCCAGGTGCAGGTGGTGGTAAACGTCGAAGCCCTGTTCGTCAGGGAAAGCCCGGAGCCCCGATGTCTGTGGTGCTGTAGATGCGCTGCCAATGGCCGGTGAGGAGCAGCGAGAGATTGACTGGCTAGCACTTTCGGTGTGGGAGCAATCGTCCGATGTTCATGATTTTTCGGGGTTATTTTGGAGTGGGCGACCAGGTGCAGCTGGTGGTAAAAGTCGAAGCCCTGTTGGTCAGGGAAAGCCCGGAGCCCCGATGTCTGTGGTGCTGTAGATGCGCTGCCAATGGCAGGTGAGGAGCAGCAAGAGCTTGTCTGGCTGGCACTTTCGGTGTGGGAGCAATTGTCCGACGTTCATGATTTTTTGGGGTTTTTTTCAGTGGGCCCCCCAGGTGCAGCTGGTGGTAAACGTCGAAGCCCTGTTCGTCAGGGAAATCCCGGAGCCCCGATGTCTGTGGTGCTGTAGATGCGCTGCCAATGGCCGGTGAGGAGCAGCAAGAGCTTGACTGGATGGCACTTTCGGTGTGGGAGCAATCGTCCGACGTTCGTGATTTTTCGGTGTTTTTTTGGAGTGGGCGCCCAGGTACAGCTGGTGGTAAACGTCGAAGCCCTGTTTGTCAGGGAAAGCCTGGAGCCCCGATGTCTGTGGTGCTGTAGATGCGCTGCCAATGGCCGGTGAGGAGCAGCAAGAGCTTGACTGGCTGGCACTTTCGGTGTGGGAGCAATCGTCCGACGTTCGTGATTTTTTGGGGTTTTTTTCAGTGGGCGCCCAGTTGCAGCTGGTGGTAAACGTCGAAGCCCTGTTCGTCAGGGAAAGCCCGGAGCCCCGATGTCTGTGGTGCTGTAGATGCGCTGCCAATGGCCGGTGATGAGCAGCAAGAGCTTGAGTTGCTGGCACTTTCGGTCTGGGAGCAATCGTCCAACGTTCGTGATTTTTCGGGTTTTTTTGGAGTGGACTCCCAGGCACAGGTGGTGGTAAACGTCGAAGCCCTGTTCGTCAGGGAAAGCCCGGAGCCCCGATGTCTGTGGTGCTGTAGATGCGCTGACAATGGCCGGTGAGGAGCAGCAAGAGCTTGACTGGCTGGCACTTTCGGTGTGGGAGCAATCGTCCGACGTTCATGATTTTTTGGGGTTTTTTTTCAGTGGGCCCCCCAGGTGCAGCTGGTGGTAAACGTCGAAGCCCTGTTTGTCAGGGAAAGCCCGGAGCACCGATTTCTGTGGTGCTGTAGATGCGCTGCCAATGCCCGGTGAGGAGCAGCAAGAACTTGAGTTGCTGGCACTTTCGGTGTGGGAGGAATCGTTCAACATTCGTGGTTTTTCTTGGGTTTTTTTCCAATGGGCGCCCGGGTGCAGGTGGTGGTAAACGTCGAAGCCCTGTTTGTCAGGGAAAGCCCGGAGCCCCGATGTCTGTGGTGCTGTAGATGCGCTGCCAATGGCCGGTGACGAGCAGCAAGAGCTTGAGTTGCTGGCACTTTCGGTGTGGGAGCAATCGTCCAACATTCGTGGTTTTTCTTGGGTTTTTTTTCAATGGGCGCCCAGGTGCAGGTGGTGGTAAACGTCGAAGCCCCGTTCGTCAGGGAAAGCCCGGAACCCCGATGTCTGTGGTGCTGTAGATGCACTGCCAATGGCCGGTGAGGAGCAGCAAGAGCTTGACTGGATGGCACTTGCGGTGTGGGAGCAATCGTCCGACGTTTGTGATTTTTCGGGATTTTTGGAGTGGACTCCCAGGCACAGGTGGTGGTAAACGTCGAAGCCCTGTTCGTCAGGGAAAGCCCGGAGCCCCGATGTCTGTGGTGCTGTAGATGGGCTGACAATGGCTGGTGAGGAGCAGCAAGAGCTTGAGTTGCTGGCACTTTCGGTGTGGCAGCAATCATCCAACATTCGTGATTTTTCTTGGGTTTTTTTTCAATGGGCGCCCAGGTGCAGGTGGTGGTAAACGTCGAAGCCCTGTTCGTCAGGGAAAGCCCGGAGCCCCGATGTCTGTGGTGCTGTAGATGCGCTGCCAATGGCCGGTGAGGAGCAGCAAGAGCTTGACTGGCTGGCACTTTCCGTGTGGGAGCAATCGTCGGACGTTCGTGATTTTTCGGGTTTTTTTGGAGTGGGCGACCAGGTGCAGCTGGTGGTAAACGTCGAAGCCCTGTTCGTCAGGGAAAGCCCAGAGCCCCGATGTCTGTGGTGCTGTAGATGCGCTGCCAATGGGCGGTGAGGAGCAGCGAGAGATTGACTGGCTGGCACTTTCGGTGTGGGAGCAATCGTCCGATGTTCGTGATTTTTCGGGGTTATTTTGGAGTGGGCGCCCAGGTGCAGGTGGTGGTAAAAGTCGAAGCCCTGTTGGTCAGGGAAAGCCCGGAGCCCCGATGTCTGTGGTGCTGTAGATGCGCTGCCAATGGCAGGTGAGGAGCAGCAAGAGCTTGTCTGGCTGGCACTTTCGGTGTGGGAGCAATTGTCCGACGTTCATGATTTTTTGGGGTTTTTTTCAGTGGGCCCCCCAGGTGCAGCTGGTGGTAAACGTCGAAGCCCTGTTCGTCAGGGAAATCCCGGAGCCCCGATGTCTGTGGTGCTGTAGATGCGCTGCCAATGGCCGGTGAGGAGCAGCAAGAGCTTGACTGGCTGGCTCTTTCGGTGTGGGAGCAATCGTCCGACGTTCGTGATTTTTCGGGGTTTTTTTGAAGTGGGCGCCCAGGTGCAGGTGGTGGTAAACGTCGAAGCCCTGTTCGTCAGGGAAAGCCCGGAGCCCCGATGTCTGTGGTGCTGTAGATGCGCTGCCAATGGCCGGTGAGGAGCAGCAAGAGCTTGACTGGATGGCTCTTTCGGTGTGGGAGCAATCGTCCGACGTTGGTGATTTTTCGGTGTTTATTTGGAGTGGGCGCCCAGGTACAGCTGGTGGTAAACGTCGAAGCCCTGTTTGTCAGGGAAAGCCCGGAGCCCCAATGTCTGTGGTGCTGTAGATGCGCTGCCAATGGCCGGTGAGGAGCAGCAAGAGCTTGACTGGCTGGCTCTTTCGGTGTGGGAGCAATCGTCCGACGTTCGTGATTTTTTGGGGTTTTTTTCATTGGGCGCCCAGGTGCAGCTGGTGGTAAACGTCGAAGCCCTGTTCGTCAGGGAAAGCCCGGAGCCCCGATGTCTGTGGTGCTGTAGATGCGCTGCCAATGGCCGGTGAGGAGCAGCAAGAGCTTGACTGGATGGCACTTGCGGTCTGGGAGCAATCGTCCGACGTTCGTGATTTTTCGGGTTTTTTTGGAGTGGACTCCCAGGCACAGGTGGTGGTAAACGTCGAAGCCCTGTTCGTCAGGGAAAGCCCGGAGCCCCGATGTCTGTGGTGCTGTAGATGCGCTGACAATGGCCGGTGAGGAGCAGCAAGAGCTTGACTGGCTGGCACTTTCGGTGTGGGAGCAATCGTCCAACATTCGTGATTTTTCTTGGGTTTTTTTTCAATGGGCGCCCAGGTGCAGGTGGTGGTAAACGTCGAAGCCCTGTTCGTCAGGGAAAGCCCGGAGCCCCGATGTCTGTGGTGCTGTAGATGCGCTGCCAATGGCCGGTGAGGAGCAGCAAGAGCTTGACTGGCTGGCACTTTCGGTGAGGGAGCAATCGTCCGACGTTCGTGATTTTTTGGGGTTTTTTTCAGTGGGCGCCGAGGTGCAGCTGGTGGTAAACGTCGAAGCCCTGTTCGTCAGGGAAAGCCCGGAGCCCCGATGTCTGTGGTGCTGTAGATGCGCTGCCAATGGCTGGTGTGGACCAGCAAGAGCTTGACTGGCTGGCACTTTTTCTGTGGAAGCAATCGTCCGACGTTCGTGATTTTTCGGGGTTTTTTTCAAATGGGCGCCCAGGTGCAGGTGGTGGTAAAGGTCGAAGCCCTGTTCGTCAGGGAAAGCCCGGAGCCCCGATGTCTGTGGTGCTGTAGATGCGCTGCCAATGGCCGGTGATGAGCAGCAAGAGCTTGACTGGCTGGCAGTTTCGGTGTGGGAGCAATCGTCCGACGATCGTGATTTTTCGGGGTTTTTTTCCAATGGGCGCCCAGGTGCAGCTGGTGGTAAACGTCGAAGCCCTGTTCGTCAGGGAAAGCCCGGAGCCCCGATGTCTGTGGTGCTGTAGATGCGCTGCCAATGGCCGGTGAGGAGCAGCAAGAGCTTGACTGGATGGCACTTGCGGTCTGGGAGCAATCGTCCGACGTTCGTGATTTTTCGGGTTTTTTTGGAGTGGACTCCCAGGCACAGGTGGTGGTAAACGTCGAAGCCCTGTTCGTCAGGGAAAGCCCGGAGCCCCGATGTCTGTGGTGCTGTAGATGCGCTGCCAATGGCCGGTGAGGAGCAGCAAGAGCTTGACTGGCTGGCTCTTTCGGTGTGGGAGCAATCGTCCGACGTTCGTGATTTTTCGGGGTTTTTTTGGAGTGGGCGCCCAGGTGCAGGTGGTGGTAAACGTCGAAGCCCTGTTGGTCAGGGAAAGCCCGGAGCCCCGATGTCTGTGGTGCTGTAGATGCGCTGCCAATGGCCGGTGAGGAGCAGCAAGAGCTTGACTGGCTGGCACTTTCGATGAGGGAGCAATCGTCTGACGTTCGTGATTTTTTGGGGTTTTTTTCAGTGGGCGCCCAGGTGCAGCTGGTGGTAAACGTCGAAGCCCTGTTGGTCAGGGAAAGCCCGGAGCCCCGATGTCTGTGGTGCTGTAGATGCGCTGCCAATGGCCGGTGAGGAGCAGCAAGAGCTTGACTGGCTGGCTCTTTCGGTGTGGGAGCAATCGTCCGACGTTCGTGATTTTTCGGGTTTTTTTGGAGTGGACTCCCAGGCACAGGTGGTGGTAAACGTCGAAGCCCTGTTTGTCAGGGAAAGCCCGGAGCCCCGATGTCTGTGGTGCTGTAGATGCGCTGACAATGGCCGGTGAGGAGCAGCAAGAGCTTGACTGGCTGGCACTTTCGGTGTGGGAGCAATCGTCCGACGTTCGTGATTTTTCGGGTATTTTTCCAGTGGGAGCCCAGGTGCAGCAGGTGTTAAATATCGAAGCCCTGTTCGTCAGGGAAAGCCCGGAGCCCCGATGTCTGTGGTGCTGTAGATGCGCTGCCAATGGCCGGTGAGGAGCAGCAAGAGCTTGAGTTGCTGGCACTTCCGGTGTGGCAGCAATCGTCCAACATTCGTGATTTTTCTTGGGTTTTTTTCCAATGGGCGCCCAGGTGCAGGTGGTGGTAAACGTCGAAGCCCTGTTCGTCAGGGAAAGCCCGGAGCCCCGATGTCTGTGGTGCTGTAGATGCGCTGCCAATGGCCGGTGAGGAGCAGCAAGAGCTTGACTGGCTGGCACTTTCGGTGAGGGAGCAATCGTCCGACGTTCGTGATTTTTTGGGGTTTTTTTCAGTGGGCGCCCAGGTGCAGCTGGTGGTAAACGTCGAAGCCCTGTTCGTCAGGGAAAGCCCGGAGCCCCGATGTCTGTGGTGCTGTAGATGCGCTGCCAATGGCTGGTGTGGACCAGCAAGAGCTTGACTGGCTGGCACTTTTTCTGTGGAAGCAATCGTCCGACGTTCGTGATTTTTCGGGGTTTTTTTCAAATGGGCGCCCAGGTGCAGGTGGTGGTAAAGGTCGAAGCCCTGTTCGTCAGGGAAAGCCCTGAGCCCCAATGTCTGTGGTGCTGTAGATGCGCTGCCAATGGCCGGTGAGGAGCAGCAAGAGCTTGACTGGCTGGCAGTTTCGGTGTGGGAGCAATCGTCCGACGATCGTGATTTTTCGGGGATTTTTTCCAATGGGCGCCCAGGTGCAGCTGGTGGTAAACGTCGAAGCCCTGTTCGTCAGGGAAAGCCCGGAGCCCCGATGTCTGTGGTGCTGTAGATGCGCTGCCAATGGCCGGTGAGGAGCAGCAAGAGCTTGACTGGATGGCACTTGCGGTCTGGGAGCAATCGTCCGACGTTCGTGATTTTTCGGGTTTTTTTGGAGTGGACTCCCAGGCACAGGTGGTGGTAAACGTCGAAGCCCTGTTCGTCAGGGAAAGCCCGGAGCCCCGATGTCTGTGGTGCTGTAGATGCGCTGCCAATGGCCGGTGAGGAGCAGCAAGAGCTTGACTGGCTGGCTCTTTCGGTGTGGGAGCAATCGTCCGACGTTCGTGATTTTTCGGGGTTTTTTTGGAGTGGGCGCCCAGGTGCAGGTGGTGGTAAACGTCGAAGCCCTGTTCGTCAGGGAAAGCCCGGAGCCCCGATGTCTGTGGTGCTGTAGATGCGCTGCCAATGGCCGGTGAGGAGCAGCAAGAGCTTGACTGGCTGGCACTTTCGGTGAGGGAGCAATCGTCCGACGTTCGTGATTTTTTGGGGTTTTTTTTCAGTGGGCCCCCCAGGAGCAGCTGGTGGTAAACGTCGAAGCCCTGTTTGTCAGGGAAAGCCCGGAGCACCGATGTCTGTGGTGCTGTAGATGCGCTGCCAATGGCCGGTGAGGAGCAGCAAGAACTTGAGTTGCTGGCACTTTCGGTGTGGGAGCAATCGTTCAACATTCGTGGTTTTTCTTGGGTTTTTTTCCAATGGGCGCCCGGGTGCAGGTGGTGGTAAACGTCGAAGCCCTGTTTGTCAGGGAAAGCCCGGAGCCCCGATGTCTGTGGTGCTGTAGATGCGCTGCCAATGGCCGGTGACGAGCAGCAAGAGCTTGAGTTGCTGGCACTTTCGGTGTGGGAGCAATCGCCCAACATTCGTGGTTTTTCTTGGGTTTTTTTCAATGGGCGCCCAGGTGCAGGTGGTGGTAAACGTCGAATCCCTGTTCGTCAGGGAAAGCCCGGAGCCCCGATGTCTGTGGTGCTGTAGATGCACTGTTAATGGCCGTTGAGGAGCAGCAAGAGCTTGACTGGCTGGCACTTTCGGTGTGGGAGCAATCGTCCGACGATTGTGATTTTTCTGGGTTTTTTTGAAGTGGGCGCCCAGGTGCAGCTGGTGGTAAACGTCGAAGCCCCGTTCGTCAGGGAAAGCCCGGAGCCCCGATGTCTGTGGTGCTGTAGATGCACTGCCAATGGCCGGTGAGGAGCAGCAAGAGCTTGACTGGATGGCACTTGCGGTGTGGGAGCAATCGTCCGACGTTCGTGATTTTTCGGGATTTTTGGAGTGGACTCCCAGGCACAGGTGGTGGTAAACGTCGAAGCCCTGTTCGTCAGGGAAAGCCCGGAGCCCCGATGTCTGTGGTGCTGTAGATGGGCTGACAATGGCTGGTGAGGAGCAGCAAGAGCTTGAGTTGCTGGCACTTTCGGTGTGGCAGCAATCATCCAACATTCGTGATTTTTCTTGGGTTTTTTTTCAATGGGCGCCCAGGTGCAGGTGGTGGTAAACGTCGAAGCCCTGTTCGTCAGGGAAAGCCCGGAGCCCCGATGTCTGTGGTGCTGTAGATGCGCTGCCAATGGCCGGTGAGGAGCAGCAAGAGCTTGACTGGCTGGCACTTTCCGTGTGGGAGCAATCGTCGGACGTTCGTGATTTTTCGGGTTTTTTTGGAGTGGGCGACCAGGTGCAGCTGGTGGTAAACGTCGAAGCCCTGTTCGTCAGGGAAAGCCCGGAGCCCCGATGTCTGTGGTGCTGTAGATGCGCTGCCAATGGCCGGTGAGGAGCAGCGAGAGATTGACTGGCTGGCACTTTCGGTGTGGGAGCAATCGTCCGATGTTCGTGATTTTTCGGGGTTATTTTGGAGTGGGCGCCCAGGTGCAGGTGGTGGTAAAAGTCGAAGCCCTGTTGGTCAGGGAAAGCCCGGAGCCCCGATGTCTGTGGTGCTGTAGATGCGCTGCCAATGGCAGGTGAGGAGCAGCAAGAGCTTGTCTGGCTGGCACTTTCGGTGTGGGAGCAATTGTCCGACGTTCATGATTTTTTGGGGTTTTTTTCAGTGGGCCCCCCAGGTGCAGCTGGTGGTAAACGTCGAAGCCCTGTTCGTCAGGGAAATCCCGGAGCCCCGATGTCTGTGGTGCTGTACATGCGCTGCCAATGGCCGGTGAGGAGCAGCAAGAGCTTGACTGGCTGGCTCTTTCGGTGTGGGAGCAATCGTCCGACGTTCGTGATTTTTCGGGTTTTTTTGGAGTGGACTCCCAGGCACAGGTGGTGGTAAACGTCGAAGCCCTGTTCGTCAGGGAAAGCCCGGAGCCCCGATGTCTGTGGTGCTGTAGATGCGCTGCCAATGGCCGGTGAGGAGCAGCAAGAGCTTGAGTTGCTGGCACTTCCGGTGTGGCAGCAATCGTCCAACATTCGTGATTTTTCTTGGGTTTTTTTTCAATGGGCGCCCAGGTGCAGGTGGTGGTAAACGTCGAAGCCCTGTTCGTCAGGGAAAGCCCGGAGCCCCGATGTCTGTGGTGCTGTAGATGCGCTGCCAATGGCCGGTGAGGAGCAGCAAGAGCTTGACTGGCTGGCTCTTTCGGTGTGGGAGCAATCGTCCGACGTTCGTGATTTTTCGGGGTTTTTTTGAAGTGGGCGCCCAGGTGTAGGTGGTGGTAAACGTCGAAGCCCTGTTCGTCAGGGAAAGCCCGGAGCCCCGATGTCTGTGGTGCTGTAGATGCGCTGCCAATGGCCGGTGAGGAGCAGCAAGAGCTTGACTGGCTGGCACTTTCGGTGAGGGAGCAATCGTCCGACGTTCGTGATTTTTTGGGGTTTTTTTCAGTGGGCGCCCAGGTGCAGCTGGTGGTAAACGTCGAAGCCCTGTTTGTCAGGGAAAGCCCGGAGCCCCGATGTCTGTGGTGCTGTAGATGCGCTGCCAATGGCTGGTGTGGACCAGCAAGAGCTTGACTGGCTGGCACTTTTTCTGTGGAAGCAATCGTCCGACGTTCGTGATTTTTCGGGGTTTTTTTCAAATGGGCGCCCAGGTGCAGGTGGTGGTAAAGGTCGAAGCCCTGTTCGTCAGGGAAAGCCCTGAGCCCCAATGTCTGTGGTGCTGTAGATGCGCTGCCAATGGCCGGTGATGAGCAGCAAGAGCTTGACTGGCTGGCAGTTTCGGTGTGGGAGCAATCGTCCGACGATCGTGATTTTTCGGGGATTTTTTCCAATGGGCGCCCAGGTGCAGCTGGTGGTAAACGTCGAAGCCCTGTTCGTCAGGGAAAGCCCGGAGCCCCGATGTCTGTGGTGCTGTAGATGCGCTGCCAATGGCCGGTGAGGAGCAGCAAGAGCTTGACTGGATGGCACTTGCGGTCTGGGAGCAATCGTCCGACGTTCGTGATTTTTCGGGTTTTTTTGGAGTGGACTCCCAGGCACAGGTGGTGGTAAACGTCGAAGCCCTGTTCGTCAGGGAAAGCCCGGAGCCCCGATGTCTGTGGTGCTGTAGATGCGCTGCCAATGGCCGGTGAGGAGCAGCAAGAGCTTGACTGGCTGGCTCTTTCGGTGTGGGAGCAATCGTCCGACGTTCGTGATTTTTCGGGGTTTTTTTGGAGTGGGCGCCCAGGTGCAGGTGGTGGTAAACGTCGAAGCCCTGTTCGTCAGGGAAAGCCCGGAGCCCCAATGTCTGTGGTGCTGTAGATGCGCTGCCAATGGCCGGTGAGGAGCAGCAAGAGCTTGACTGGCTGGCACTTTCGGTGAGGGAGCAATCGTCCGACGTTCGTGATTTTTTGGGGTTTTTTTCAGTGGGCGCCCAGGTGCAGCTGGTGGTAAACGTCGAAGCCCTGTTCGTCAGGGAAAGCCCGGAGCCCCGATGTCTGTGGTGCTGTAGATGCGCTGCCAATGGCTGGTGTGGACCAGCAAGAGCTTGACTGGCTGGCACTTTTTCTGTGGAAGCAATCGTCCGACGTTTGTGATTTTTCGGGGTTTTTTTCAAATGGGCGCCCAGGTGCAGGTGGTGGTAAAGGTCGAAGCCCTGTTCGTCAGGGAAAGCCCTGAGCCCCAATGTCTGTGGTGCTGTAGATGCGCTGCCAATGGCCGGTGATGAGCAGCAAGAGCTTGACTGGCTGGCAGTTTCGGTGTGGGAGCAATCGTCCGACGATCGTGATTTTTCGGGGTTTTTTTCCAATGGGCGCCCAGGTGCAGCTGGTGGTAAACGTCGAAGCCCTGTTCGTCAGGGAAAGCCCGGAGCCCCGATGTCTGTGGTGCTGTAGATGCGCTGCCAATGGCCGGTGAGGAGCAGCAAGAGCTTGACTGGATGGCACTTGCGGTCTGGGAGCAATCGTCCGACGTTCGTGATTTTTCGGGTTTTTTTGGAGTGGACTCCCAGGCACAGGTGGTGGTAAACGTCGAAGCCCTGTTCGTCAGGGAAAGCCCGGAGCCCCGATGTCTGTGGTGCTGTAGATGCGCTGCCAATGGCCGGTGAGGAGCAGCAAGAGCTTGACTGGCTGGCTCTTTCGGTGTGGGAGCAATCGTCCGACGTTCGTGATTTTTCGGGGTTTTTTTGGAGTGGGCGCCCAGGTGCAGGTGGTGGTAAACGTCGAAGCCCTGTTCGTCAGGGAAAGCCCGGAGCCCCGATGTCTGTGGTGCTGTAGATGCACTGCCAATGGCCGTTGAGGAGCAGCAAGAGCTTGAGTTGCTGGCACTTTCGGTGTGGCAGCAATCGTCCAACATTCGTGATTTTTCTTGGGTTTTTTTTCAATGGGCGCCCAGGTGCAGGTGGTGGTAAACTTCGAAGCCCTGTTCGTCAGGGAAAGCCCGGAGCCCCGATGTCTGTGGTGCTGTAGATGCGTTGCCAATGGCCGGTGATGAGCAGCAAGAGCTTGAGTTGCTGGCACTTTAGGTGTGGGAGCAATCGTCCAACGTTCGTGATTTTTCTTGGGTTTTTCTCCAATGGGCGCCCAGGTGCAGGTGGTGGTAAACGTCGAAGCCCTGTTCGTCAGGGAAAGCCCGGAGCCCCGATGTCTGTGTTGCTGTAGATGCGCTGCCAATGGCCGGTGAGGAGCAGCGAGAGATTGACTGGCTAGCACTTTCGGTGTGGGAGCAATCGTCCGATGTTCATGATTTTTCGGGGTTATTTTGGAGTGGGCGACCAGGTGCAGCTGGTGGTAAAAGTCGAAGCCCTGTTGGTCAGGGAAAGCCCGGAGCCCCGATGTCTGTGGTGCTGTAGATGCGCTGCCAATGGCAGGTGAGGAGCAGCAAGAGCTTGTCTGGCTGGCACTTTCGGTGTGGGAGCAATTGTCCGACGTTCGTGATTTTTTGGGGTTTTTTTCAGTGGGCCCCCCAGGTGCAGCTGGTGGTAAACGTCGAAGCCCTGTTCGTCAGGGAAATCCCGGAGCCCCGATGTCTGTGGTGCTGTAGATGCGCTGCCAATGGCCGGTGAGGAGCAGCAAGAGCTTGACTGGATGGCACTTTCGGTGTGGGAGCAATCGTCCGACGTTCGTGATTTTTCGGTGTTTTTTTGGAGTGGGCGCCCAGGTACAGCTGGTGGTAAACGTCGAAGCCCTGTTTGTCAGGGAAAGCCCGGAGCCCCGATGTCTGTGGTGCTGTAGATGCGCTGCCAATGGCCGGTGAGGAGCAGCAAGAGCTTGACTGGCTGGCACTTTCGGTGTGGGAGCAATCGTCCGACGTTCGTGATTTTTTGGGGTTTTTTTCAGTGGGCGCCCAGTTGCAGCTGGTGGTAAACGTCGAAGCCCTGTTCGTCAGGGAAAGCCCGGAGCCCCGATGTCTGTGGTGCTGTAGATGCGCTGACAATGGCCGGTGAGGAGCAGCAAGAGCTTGACTGGCTGGCACTTTCGGTGTGCGAGCAATCGTCCGACGTTCATGATTTTTTGGGGTTTTTTTTCAGTGGGCCCCCCAGGTGCAGCTGGTGGTAAACGTCGAAGCCCTGTTTGTCAGGGAAAGCCCGGAGCACCGATGTCTGTGGTGCTGTAGATGCGCTGCCAATGGCCGGTGAGGAGCAGCAAGAACTTGAGTTGCTGGCACTTTCGGTGTGGGAGCAATCGTTCAACATTCGTGGTTTTTCTTGGGTTTTTTTCCAATGGGCGCCCGGGTGCAGGTGGTGGTAAACGTCGAAGCCCTGTTTGTCAGGGAAAGCCCGGAGCCCCGATGTCTGTGGTGCTGTAGATGCACTGCCAATGGCCGTTGAGGAGCAGCAAGAGCTTGAGTTGCTGGCACTTTCGGTGTGGCAGCAATCGTCCAACATTCGTGATTTTTCTTGGGTTTTTTTTCAATGGGCGCCCAGGTGCAGGTGGTGGTAAACTTCGAAGCCCTGTTCGTCAGGGAAAGCCCGGAGCCCCGATGTCTGTGGTGCTGTAGATGCGTTGCCAATGGCCGGTGATGAGCAGCAAGAGCTTGAGTTGCTGGCACTTTAGGTGTGGGAGCAATCGTCCAACGTTCGTGATTTTTCTTGGGTTTTTCTCCAATGGGCGCCCAGGTGCAGGTGGTGGTAAACGTCGCAGCCCTGTTCGTCAGGGAAAGCCCGGAGCCCCGATGTCTGTGGTGCTGTAGATGCGCTGCCAATGGCCGGTGAGGAGCAGCGAGAGATTGACTGGCTAGCACTTTCGGTGTGGGAGCAATCGTCCGATGTTCATGATTTTTCGGGGTTATTTTGGAGTGGGCGACCAGGTGCAGCTGGTGGTAAAAGTCGAAGCCCTGTTGGTCAGGGAAAGCCCGGAGCCCCGATGTCTGTGGTGCTGTAGATGCGCTGCCAATGGCCGGTGAGGAGCAGCAAGAGCTTGACTGGCTGGCACTTTCGGTGTGGGAGCAATCGTCCGACGTTCGTGATTTTTTGGGGTTTTTTTCAGTGGGCGCCCAGTTGCAGCTGGTGGTAAACGTCGAAGCCCTGTTCGTCAGGGAAAGCCCGGAGCCCCGATGTCTGTGGTGCTGTAGATGCGCTGCCAATGGCCGGTGATGAGCAGCAAGAGCTTGAGTTGCTGGCACTTTCGGTCTGGGAGCAATCGTCCAACGTTCGTGATTTTTCGGGTTTTTTTGGAGTGGACTCCCAGGCACAGGTGGTGGTAAACGTCGAAGCCCTGTTTGTCAGGGAAAGCCCGGAGCCCCAATGTCTGTGGTGCTGTAGATGCGCTGCCAATGGCCGGTGACAAGCAGCAAGAGCTTGAGTTGCTGGCACTTCCGGTGTGGGAGCAATCGTCCAACATTCGTGGTTTTTCTTGGGTTTTTTTTCAATGGGCGCCCAGGTGCAGGTGGTGGTAAACGTCGAATCCCTGTTCGTCAGGGAAAGCCCGGAGCCCCGATGTCTGTGGTGCTGTAGATGCACTGCCAATGGCCGTTGAGGAGCAGCAAGAGCTTGACTGGCTGGCACTTTCGGTGTGGGAGCAATCGTCCGACGTTCGTGATTTTTCTGGGTTTTTTTGAAGTGGGCGCCCAGGTGCAGGTGGTGGTAAACGTCGAAGCCCTGTTCGTCAGGGAACGCCCGGAGCCCCGATGTCTGTGGTGCTGTAGATGCGCTGCCAATGGCCGGTGAGGAGCAGCAAGAGCTTGACTGGATGGCTCTTTCGGTGTGGGAGCAATCGTCCGACGTTGGTGATTTTTCGGTGTTTTTTTGGAGTGGGCGCCCAGGTACAGCTGGTGGTAAACGTCGAAGCCCTGTTTGTCAGGGAAAGCCCGGAGCCCCGATGTCTGTGGTGCTGTAGATGCGCTGCCAATGGCCGGTGAGGAGCAGCAAGAGCTTGACTGGCTGGCTCTTTCGGTGTGGGAGCAATCGTCCGACGTTCGTGATTTTTTGGGGTTTTTTTCATTGGGCGCCCAGGTGCAGCTGGTGGTAAACGTCGAAGCCCTGTTCGTCAGGGAAAGCCCGGAGCCCCGATGTCTGTGGTGCTGTAGATGCGCTGCCAATGGCCGGTGAGGAGCAGCAAGAGCTTGACTGGCTGGCACTTTCGGTGTGGGAGCAATCGTCCGACGTTCGTGATTTTTCGGGTATTTTTCCAGTGGGAGCCCAGGTGCAGCAGGTGTTAAATATCGAAGCCCTGTTCGTCAGGGAAAGCCCGGAGCCCCGATGTCTGTGGTGCTGTAGATGCGCTGCCAATGGCCGGTGAGGAGCAGCAAGAGCTTGAGTTGCTGGCACTTCCGGTGTGGCAGCAATCGTCCAACATTCGTGATTTTTCTTGGGTTTTTTTTCAATGGGCGCCCAGGTGCAGGTGGTGGTAAACGTCGAAGCCCTGTTCGTCAGGGAAAGCCCGGAGCCCCGATGTCTGTGGTGCTGTAGATGCGCTGCCAATGGCCGGTGAGGAGCAGCAAGAGCTTGACTGGCTGGCTCTTTCGGTGTGGGAGCAATCGTCCGACGTTCGTGATTTTTCGGGGTTTTTTTGAAGTGGGCGCCCAGGTGCAGGTGGTGGTAAACGTCGAAGCCCTGTTCGTCAGGGAAAGCCCGGAGCCCCGATGTCTGTGGTGCTGTAGATGCGCTGCCAATGGCCGGTGAGGAGCAGCAAGAGCTTGACTGGCTGGCACTTTCGGTGAGGGAGCAATCGTCCGACGTTCGTGATTTTTTGGGGTTTTTTTCAGTGGGCGCCCAGGTGCAGCTGGTGGTAAACGTCGAAGCCCTGTTCGTCAGGGAAAGCCCGGAGCCCCGATGTCTGTGGTGCTGTAGATGCGCTGCCAATGGCTGGTGTGGACCAGGAAGAGCTTGACTGGCTGGCACTTTTTCTGTGGAAGCAATCGTCCGACGTTCGTGATTTTTCGGGGTTTTTTTCAAATGGGCGCCCAGGTGCAGGTGGTGGTAAACGTCGAAGCCCTGTTCGTCAGGGAAAGCCCGGAGCCCCGATGTCTGTGGTGCTGTAGATGCGCTGCCAATGGCCGGTGAGGAGCAGCAAGAGCTTGACTGGATGGCACTTGCGGTCTGGGAGCAATCGTCCGACGTTCGTGATTTTTCGGGTTTTTTTGGAGTGGACTCCCAGGCACAGGTGGTGGTAAACGTCGAAGCCCTGTTCGTCAGGGAAAGCCCGGAGCCCCGATGTCTGTGGTGCTGTAGATGCGCTGCCAATGGCCGGTGAGGAGCAGCAAGAGCTTGACTGGCTGGCTCTTTCGGTGTGGGAGCAATCGTCCGACGTTCGTGATTTTTCGGGGTTTTTTTGGAGTGGGCGCCCAGGTGCAGGTGGTGGTAAACGTCGAAGCCCTGTTCGTCAGGGAAAGCCCGGAGCCCCGATGTCTGTGGTGCTGTAGATGCACTGCCAATGGCCGGTGAGGAGCAGCAAGAGCTTGAGTTGCTGGCACTTTCGGTGTGGCAGCAATCGTCCAACATTCGTGATTTTTCTTGGGTTTTTTTTCAATGGGCGCCCAGGTGCAGGTGGTGGTAAACTTCGAAGCCCTGTTCGTCAGGGAAAGCCCGGAGCCCCGATGTCTGTGGTGCTGTAGATGCGTTGCCAATGGCCGGTGATGAGCAGCAAGAGCTTGAGTTGCTGGCACTTTAGGTGTGGGAGCAATCGTCCAACGTTCGTGATTTTTCTTGGGTTTTTCTCCAATGGGCGCCCAGGTGCAGGTGGTGGTAAACGTCGAAGCCCTGTTCGTCAGGGAAAGCCCGGAGCCCCGATGTCTGTGGTGCTGTAGATGCGCTGCCAATGGCCGGTGAGGAGCAGCGAGAGATTGACTGGCTAGCACTTTCGGTGTGGGAGCAATCGTCCGATGTTCATGATTTTTCGGGGTTATTTTGGAGTGGGCGACCAGGTGCAGCTGGTGGTAAAAGTCGAAGCCCTGTTGGTCAGGGAAAGCCCGGAGCCCCGATGTCTGTGGTGCTGTAGATGCGCTGCCAATGGCAGGTGAGGAGCAGCAAGAGCTTGTCTGGCTGGCACTTTCGGTGTGGGAGCAATTGTCCGACGTTCATGATTTTTTGGGGTTTTTTTCAGTGGGCCCCCCAGGTGCAGCTGGTGGTAAACGTCGAAGCCCTGTTCGTCAGGGAAATCCCGGAGCCCCGATGTCTGTGGTGCTGTAGATGCGCTGCCAATGGCCGGTGAGGAGCAGCAAGAGCTTGACTGGATGGCACTTTCGGTGTGGGAGCAATCGTCCGACGTTCGTGATTTTTCGGTGTTTTTTTGGAGTGGGCGCCCAGGTACAGCTGGTGGTAAACGTCGAAGCCCTGTTTGTCAGGGAAAGCCCGGAGCCCCGATGTCTGTGGTGCTGTAGATGCGCTGCCAATGGCCGGTGAGGAGCAGCAAGAGCTTGACTGGCTGGCACTTTCGGTGTGGGAGCAATCGTCCGACGTTCGTGATTTTTTGGGGTTTTTTTCAGTGGGCGCCCAGTTGCAGCTGGTGGTAAACGTCGAAGCCCTGTTCGTCAGGGAAAGCCCGGAGCCCCGATGTCTGTGGTGCTGTAGATGCGCTGCCAATGGCCGGTGATGAGCAGCAAGAGCTTGAGTTGCTGGCACTTTAGGTGTGGGAGCAATCGTCCAACGTTCGTGATTTTTCGGGTTTTTTTGGAGTGGACTCCCAGGCACAGGTGGTGGTAAACGTCGAAGCCCTGTTCGTCAGGGAAAGCCCGGAGCCCCGATGTCTGTGGTGCTGTAGATGCGCTGACAATGGCCGGTGAGGAGCAGCAAGAGCTTGACTGGCTGGCACTTTCGGTGTGGGAGCAATCGTCCGACGTTCATGATTTTTTGGGGTTTTTTTTCAGTGGGCCCCCCAGGTGCAGCTGGTGGTAAACGTCGAAGCCCTGTTTGTCAGGGAAAGCCCGGAGCACCGATGTCTGTGGTGCTGTAGATGCGCTGCCAATGGCCGGTGAGGAGCAGCAAGAACTTGAGTTGCTGGCACTTTCGGTGTGGGAGCAATCGTTCAACATTCGTGGTTTTTCTTGGGTTTTTTTCCAATGGGCGCCCGGGTGCAGGTGGTGGTAAACGTCGAAGCCCTGTTTGTCAGGGAAAGCCCGGAGCCCCGATGTCTGTGGTGCTGTAGATGCGCTGCCAATGGCCGGTGACGAGCAGCAAGAGCTTGAGTTGCTGGCACTTTCGGTGTGGGAGCAATCGTCCAACATTCGTGGTTTTTCTTGGGTTTTTTTTCAATGGGCGCCCAGGTGCAGGTGGTGGTAAACGTCGAATCCCTGTTCGTCAGGGAAAGCCCGGAGCCCCGATGTCTGTGGTGCTGTAGATGCACTGCCAATGGCCGTTGAGGAGCAGCAAGAGCTTGACTGGCTGGCACTTTCGGTGTGGGAGCAATCGTCCGACGATTGTGATTTTTCTGGGTTTTTTTGAAGTGGGCGCCCAGGTGCAGCTGGTGGTAAACGTCGAAGCCCTGTTCGTCAGGGAAAGCCCGGAGCCCCGATGTCTGTGGTGCTGTAGATGCACTGCCAATGGCCGGTGAGGAGCAGCAAGAGCTTGACTGGATGGCACTTGCGGTGTGGGAGCAATCGTCCGACGTTTGTGATTTTTCGGGATTTTTGGAGTGGACTCCCAGGCACAGGTGGTGGTAAACGTCGAAGCCCTGTTCGTCAGGGAAAGCCCGGAGCCCCGATGTCTGTGGTGCTGTAGATGGGCTGACAATGGCTGGTGAGGAGCAGCAAGAGCTTGAGTTGCTGGCACTTTCGGTGTGGCAGCAATCATCCAACATTCGTGATTTTTCTTGGGTTTTTTTTCAATGGGCGCCCAGGTGCAGGTGGTGGTAAACGTCGAAGCCCTGTTCGTCAGGGAAAGCCCGGAGCCCCGATGTCTGTGGTGCTGTAGATGCGCTGCCAATGGCCGGTGAGGAGCAGCAAGAGCTTGACTGGCTGGCACTTTCCGTGTGGGAGCAATCGTCGGACGTTCGTGATTTTTCGGGTTTTTTTGGAGTGGGCGACCAGGTGCAGCTGGTGGTAAACGTCGAAGCCCTGTTCGTCAGGGAAAGCCCGGAGCCCCGATGTCTGTGGTGCTGTAGATGCGCTGCCAATGGCCGGTGAGGAGCAGCGAGAGATTGACTGGCTGGCACTTTCGGTGTGGGAGCAATCGTCCGATGTTCGTGATTTTTCGGGGTTATTTTGGAGTGGGCGCCCAGGTGCAGGTGGTGGTAAAAGTCGAAGCCCTGTTGGTCAGGGAAAGCCCGGAGCCCCGATGTCTGTGGTGCTGTAGATGCGCTGCCAATGGCAGGTGAGGAGCAGCAAGAGCTTGTCTGGCTGGCACTTTCGGTGTGGGAGCAATTGTCCGACGTTCATGATTTTTTGGGGTTTTTTTCAGTGGGCCCCCCAGGTGCAGCTGGTGGTAAACGTCGAAGCCCTGTTCGTCAGGGAAATCCCGGAGCCCCGATGTCTGTGGTGCTGTAGATGCGCTGCCAATGGCCGGTGAGGAGCAGCAAGAGCTTGACTGGCTGGCTCTTTCGGTGTGGGAGCAATCGTCCGACGTTCGTGATTTTTCGGGGTTTTTTTGAAGTGGGCGCCCAGGTGCAGGTGGTGGTAAACGTCGAAGCCCTGTTCGTCAGGGAAAGCCCGGAGCCCCGATGTCTGTGGTGCTGTAGATGCGCTGCCAATGGCCGGTGAGGAGCAGCAAGAGCTTGACTGGATGGCTCTTTCGGTGTGGGAGCAATCGTCCGACGTTGGTGATTTTTCGGTGTTTTTTTGGAGTGGGCGCCCAGGTACAGCTGGTGGTAAACGTCGAAGCCCTGTTTGTCAGGGAAAGCCCGGAGCCCCGATGTCTGTGGTGCTGTAGATGCGCTGCCAATGGCCGGTGAGGAGCAGCAAGAGCTTGACTGGCTGGCTCTTTCGGTGTGGGAGCAATCGTCCGACGTTCGTGATTTTTTGGGGTTTTTTTCATTGGGCGCCCAGGTGCAGCTGGTGGTAAACGTCGAAGCCCTGTTCGTCAGGGAAAGCCCGGAGCCCCGATGTCTGTGGTGCTGTAGATGCGCTGACAATGGCCGGTGAGGAGCAGCAAGAGCTTGACTGGCTGGCACTTTTGGTGTGGGAGCAATCGTCCGACGTTCGTGATTTTTCGGGTATTTTTCCAGTGGGAGCCCAGGTGCAGCAGGTGTTAAATATCGAAGCCCTGTTCGTCAGGGAAAGCCCGGAGCCCCGATGTCTGTGGTGCTGTAGATGCGCTGCCAATGGCCGGTGAGGAGCAGCAAGAGCTTGAGTTGCTGGCACTTCCGGTGTGGCAGCAATCGTCCAACATTCGTGATTTTTCTTGGGTTTTTTTTCAATGGGCGCCCAGGTGCAGGTGGTGGTAAACGTCGAAGCCCTGTTCGTCAGGGAAAGCCCGGAGCCCCGATGTCTGTGGTGCTGTAGATGCGCTGCCAATGGCCGGTGAGGAGCAGCAAGAGCTTGACTGGCTGGCTCTTTCGGTGTGGGAGCAATTGTCCGACGTTCGTGATTTTTCGGGGTTTTTTTGAAGTGGGCGCCCAGGTGCAGGTGGTGGTAAACGTCGAAGCCCTGTTCGTCAGGGAAAGCCCGGAGCCCCGATGTCTGTGGTGCTGTAGATGCGCTGCCAATGGCCGGTGAGGAGCAGCAAGAGCTTGACTGGCTGGCACTTTCGGTGAGGGAGCAATCGTCCGACGTTCGTGATTTTTTGGGGTTTTTTTCAGTGGGCGCCCAGGTGCAGCTGGTGGTAAACGTCGAAGCCCTGTTCGTCAGGGAAAGCCCGGAGCCCCGATGTCTGTGGTGCTGTAGATGCGCTGCCAATGGCTGGTGTGGACCAGGAAGAGCTTGACTGGCTGGCACTTTTTCTGTGGAAGCAATCGTCCGACGTTCGTGATTTTTCGGGGTTTTTTTCAAATGGGCGCCCAGGTGCAGGTGGTGGTAAAGGTCGAAGCCCTGTTCGTCAGGGAAAGCCCTGAGCCCCAATGTCTGTGGTGCTGTAGATGCGCTGCCAATGGCCGGTGATGAGCAGCAAGAGCTTGACTGGCTGGCAGTTTCGGTGTGGGAGCAATCGTCCGACGATCGTGATTTTTCGGGGTTTTTTTCCAATGGGCGCCCAGGTGCAGCTGGTGGTAAACGTCGAAGCCCTGTTCGTCAGGGAAAGCCCGGAGCCCCGATGTCTGTGGTGCTGTAGATGCGCTGCCAATGGCCGGTGAGGAGCAGCAAGAGCTTGACTGGATGGCACTTGCGGTCTGGGAGCAATCGTCCGACGTTCGTGATTTTTCGGGTTTTTTTTGGAGTGGACTCCCAGGCACAGGTGGTGGTAAACGTCGAAGCCCTGTTCGTCAGGGAAAGCCCGGAGCCCCGATGTCTGTGGTGCTGTAGATGCGCTGCCAATGGCCGGTGAGGAGCAGCAAGAGCTTGACTGGCTGGCTCTTTCGGTGTGGGAGCAATCGTCCGACGTTCGTGATTTTTCGGGGTTTTTTTGGAGTGGGCGCCCAGGTGCAGGTGGTGGTAAACGTCGAAGCCCTGTTCGTCAGGGAAAGCCCGGAGCCCCGATGTCTGTGGTGCTGTAGATGCACTGCCAATGGCCGGTGAGGAGCAGCAAGAGCTTGAGTTGCTGGCACTTTCGGTGTGGCAGCAATCGTCCAACATTCGTGATTTTTCTTGGGTTTTTTTTCAATGGGCGCCCAGGTGCAGGTGGTGGTAAACGTCGAAGCCCTGTTCGTCAGGGAAAGCCCGGAGCCCCGATGTCTGTGGTGCTGTAGATGCGCTGCCAATGGCCGGTGATGAGGAGCAAGAGCTTGAGTTGCTGGCACTTTCGGTCTGGGAGCAATCGTCCAACGTTCGTGATTTTTCGGGTTTTTTTGGAGTGGACTCCCAGGCACAGGTGGTGGTAAACGTCGAAGCCCTGTTCGTCAGGGAAAGCCCGGAGCCCCGATGTCTGTGGTGCTGTAGATGCGCTGCCAATGGCAGGTGAGGAGCAGCAAGAGCTTGACTGGCTGGCACTTTCGGTGTGGGAGCAATCGTCCGACGTTCATGATTTTTTGGGGTTTTTTTTCAGTGGGCCCCCCAGGTGCAGCTGGTGGTAAACGTCGAAGCCCTGTTTGTCAGGGAAAGCCCGGAGCACCGATGTCTGTGGTGCTGTAGATGCGCTGCCAATGGCCGGTGAGGAGCAGCAAGAACTTGAGTTGCTGGCACTTTCGGTGTGGGAGCAATCGTTCAACATTCGTGGTTTTTCTTGGGTTTTTTTCCAATGGGCGCCCGGGTGCAGGTGGTGGTAAACGTCGAAGCCCTGTTTGTCAGGGAAAGCCCGGAGCCCCGATGTCTGTGGTGCTGTAGATGCGCTGCCAATGGCCGGTGACGAGCAGCAAGAGCTTGAGTTGCTGGCACTTTCGGTGTGGGAGCAATCGTCCAACATTCGTGGTTTTTCTTGGGTTTTTTTTCAATGGGCGCCCAGGTGCAGGTGGTGGTAAACGTCGAATCCCTGTTCGTCAGGGAAAGCCCGGAGCCCCGATGTCTGTGGTGCTGTAGATGCACTGCCAATGGCCGTTGAGGAGCAGCAAGAGCTTGACTGGCTGGCACTTTCGGTGTGGGAGCAATCGTCCGACGATTGTGATTTTTCTGGGTTTTTTTGAAGTGGGCGCCCAGGTGCAGCTGGTGGTAAACGTCGAAGCCCCGTTCGTCAGGGAAAGCCCGGAGCCCCGATGTCTGTGGTGCTGTAGATGCACTGCCAATGGCCGGTGAGGAGCAGCAAGAGCTTGACTGGATGGCACTTGCGGTGTGGGAGCAATCGTCCGACGTTTGTGATTTTTCAGGATTTTTGGAGTGGACTCCCAGGCACAGGTGGTGGTAAACGTCGAAGCCCTGTTCGTCAGGGAAAGCCCGGAGCCCCGATGTCTGTGGTGCTGTAGATGGGCTGACAATGGCTGGTGAGGAGCAGCAAGAGCTTGAGTTGCTGGCACTTTCGGTGTGGCAGCAATCATCCAACATTCGTGATTTTTCTTGGGTTTTTTTTCAATGGGCGCCCAGGTGCAGGTGGTGGTAAACGTCGAAGCCCTGTTCGTTAGGGAAAGCCCGGAGCCCCGATGTCTGTGGTGCTGTAGATGCGCTGCCAATGGCCGGTGAGGAGCAGCAAGAGCTTGACTGGCTGGCACTTTCCGTGTGGGAGCAATCGTCGGACGTTCGTGATTTTTCGGGTTTTTTTGGAGTGGGCGACCAGGTGCAGCTGGTGGTAAACGTCGAAGCCCTGTTCGTCAGGGAAAGCCCGGAGCCCCGATGTCTGTGGTGCTGTAGATGCGCTGCCAATGGCCGGTGAGGAGCAGCGAGAGATTGACTGGCTGGCACTTTCGGTGTGGGAGCAATCGTCCGATGTTCGTGATTTTTCGGGGTTATTTTGGAGTGGGCGCCCAGGTGCAGGTGGTGGTAAAAGTCGAAGCCCTGTTGGTCAGGGAAAGCCCGGAGCCCCGATGTCTGTGGTGCTGTAGATGCGCTGCCAATGGCAGGTGAGGAGCAGCAAGAGCTTGTCTGGCTGGCACTTTCGGTGTGGGAGCAATTGTCCGACGTTCATGATTTTTTGGGGTTTTTTTCAGTGGGCCCCCCAGGTGCAGCTGGTGGTAAACGTCGAAGCCCTGTTCGTCAGGGAAATCCCGGAGCCCCGATGTCTGTGGTGCTGTAGATGCGCTGCCAATGGCCGGTGAGGAGCAGCAAGAGCTTGACTGGCTGGCTCTTTCGGTGTGGGAGCAATCGTCCGATGTTCGTGATTTTTCGGGGTTTTTTTGAAGTGGGCGCCCAGGTGCAGGTGGTGGTAAACGTCGAAGCCCTGTTCGTCAGGGAAAGCCCGGAGCCCTGATGTCTGTGGTGCTGTAGATGCGCTGCCAATGGCCGGTGAGGAGCAGCAAGAGCTTGACTGGATGGCTCTTTCGGTGTGGGAGCAATCGTCCGACGTTCGTGATTTTTCGGTGTTTTTTTGGAGTGGGCGCCCAGGTGCAGCTGGTGGTAAACGTCGAAGCCCTGTTCGTCAGGGAAAGCCCGGAGCCCCGATGTCTGTGGTGCTGTAGATGCGCTGCCAATGGCCGGTGAGGAGCAGCAAGAGCTTGACTGGCTGGCTCTTTCGGTGTGGGAGCAATCGTCCGACGTTCGTGATTTTTTGGGGTTTTTTTCAGTGGGCGCCCAGGTGCAGCTGGTGGTAAACGTCGAAGCCCTGTTCGTCAGGGAAAGCCCGGAGCCCCGATGTCTGTGGTGCTGTAGATGCGCTGCCAATGGCCGGTGAGGAGCAGCAAGAGCTTGACTGGATGGCACTTGCGGTCTGGGAGCAATCGTCCGACGTTCGTGATTTTTCGGGTTTTTTTGGAGTGGACTCCCAGGCACAGGTGGTGGTAAACGTCGAAGCCCTGTTCGTCAGGGAAAGCCCGGAGCCCCGATGTCTGTGGTGCTGTAGATGCGCTGCCAATGGCCGGTGAGGAGCAGCAAGAGCTTGACTGGCTGGCACTTTCGGTGTGGGAGCAATCGTCCGACGTTCGTGATTTTTCGGGTATTTTTCCAGTGGGAGCCCAGGTGCAGCAGGTGTTAAATATCGAAGCCCTGTTCGTCAGGGAAAGCCCGGAGCCCCGATGTCTGTGGTGCTGTAGATGCGCTGCCAATGGCCGGTGAGGAGCAGCAAGAGCTTGAGTTGCTGGCACTTCGGGTGTGGCAGCAATCGTCCAACATTCGTGATTTTTCTTGGGTTTTTTTTCAATGGGCGCCCAGGTGCAGGTGGTGGTAAACGTCGAAGCCCTGTTCGTCAGGGAAAGCCCGGAGCCCCGATGTCTGTGGTGCTGTAGATGCGCTGCCAATGGCCGGTGAGGAGCAGCAAGAGCTTGACTGGCTGGCTCTTTCGGTGTGGGAGCAATCGTCCGACGTTCGTGATTTTTCGGGGTTTTTTTGAAGTGGGCGCCCAGGTGCAGGTGGTGGTAAACGTCGAAGCCCTGTTGGTCAGGGAAAGCCCGGAGCCCCGATGTCTGTGGTGCTGTAGATGCGCTGCCAATGGCCGGTGAGGAGCAGCAAGAGCTTGACTGGCTGGCACTTTCGGTGAGGGAGCAATCGTCCGACGTTCGTGATTTTTTGGGGTTTTTTTCAGTGGGCGCCCAGGTGCAGCTGGTGGTAAACGTCGAAGCCCTGTTCGTCTGGGAAAGCCCGGAGCCCCGATGTCTGTGGTGCTGTAGATGCGCTGCCAATGGCTGGTGTGGACCAGCAAGAGCTTGACTGGCTGGCACTTTTTCTGTGGAAGCAATCGTCCGACGTTCGTGATTTTTCGGGGTTTTTTTCAAATGGGCGCCCAGGTGCAGGTGGTGGTAAAGGTCGAAGCCCTGTTCGTCAGGGAACGCCCTGAGCCCCAATGTCTGTGGTGCTGTAGATGCGCTGCCAATGGCCGGTGATGAGCAGCAAGAGCTTGACTGGCTGGCAGTTTCGGTGTGGGAGCAATCGTCCGACGATCGTGATTTTTCGGGGTTTTTTTCCAATGGGCGCTCAGGTGCAGCTGGTGGTAAACGTCGAAGCCCTGTTCGTCAGGGAAAGCCCGGAGCCCCGATGTCTGTGGTGCTGTAGATGCGCTGCCAATGGCCGGTGAGGAGCAGCAAGAGCTTGACTGGATGGCACTTGCGGTCTGGGAGCAATCGTCCGACGTTCGTGATTTTTCGGGTTTTTTTGGAGTGGACTCCCAGGCACAGGTGGTGGTAAACGTCGAAGCCCTGTTCGTCAGGGAAAGCCCGGAGCCCCGATGTCTGTGGTGCTGTAGATGCGCTGCCAATGGCCGGTGAGGAGCAGCAAGAGCTTGACTGGCTGGCTCTTTCGGTGTGGGAGCAATCGTCCGACGTTCGTGATTTTTCGGGGTTTTTTTGGAGTGGGCGCCCAGGTGCAGGTGGTGGTAAACGTCGAAGCCCTGTTCGTCAGGGAAAGCCCGGAGCCCCGATGTCTGTGGTGCTGTAGATGCGTTGCCAATGGCCGGTGATGAGCAGCAAGAGCTTGAGTTGCTGGCACTTTAGGTGTGGGAGCAATCGTCCAACGTTCGTGATTTTTCTTGGGTTTTTCTCCAATGGGCGCCCAGGTGCAGCTGGTGGTAAATGTCGAAGCCCTGTTCGTCAGGGAAAGCCCGGAGCCCCGATGTCTGTGGTGCTGTAGATGCGCTGCCAATGGCCGGTGAGGAGCAGCGAGAGATTGACTGGCTGGCACTTTCGGTGTGGGAGCAATCGTCCGATGTTCGTGATTTTTCGGGGTTATTTTGGAGTGGGCGACCAGGTGCAGCTGGTGGTAAAAGTCGAAGCCCTGTTGGTCAGGGAAAGCCCGGAGCCCCGATGTCTGTGGTGCTGTAGATGCGCTGCCAATGGCAGGTGAGGAGCAGCAAGAGCTTGTCTGGCTGGCACTTTCGGTGTGGGAGCAATTGTCCGACGTTCATGATTTTTTGGGGTTTTTTTCAGTGGGCCCCCCAGGTGCAGCTGGTGGTAAACGTCGAAGCCCTGTTCGTCAGGGAAATCCCGGAGCCCCGATGTCTGTGGTGCTGTAGATGCGCTGCCAATGGCCGGTGAGGAGCAGCAAGAGCTTGACTGGATGGCACTTTCGGTGTGGGAGCAATCGTCCGACGTTCGTGATTTTTCGGTGTTTTTTTGGAGTGGGCGCCCAGGTACAGCTGGTGGTAAACGTCGAAGCCCTGTTTGTCAGGGAAAGCCCGGAGCCCCGATGTCTGTGGTGCTGTAGATGCGCTGCCAATGGCCGGTGAGGAGCAGCAAGAGCTTGACTGGCTGGCACTTTTTCTGTGGAAGCAATCGTCCGACGTTCGTGATTTTTCGGGGTTTTTTTGAAATGGGCGCCCAGGTGCAGGTGGTGGTAAAGGTCGAAGCCCTGTTCTTCAGCGAAAGCCCTGAGCCCCAATGTCTGTGGTGCTGTAGATGCGCTGCCAATGGCCGGTGATGAGCAGCAAGAGCTTGACTGGCTGGCAGTTTCGGTGTGGGAGCAATCGTCCGACGATCGTGATTTTTCGGGGTTTTTTTCCAATGGGCGCCCAGGTGCAGCTGGTGGTAAACGTCGAAGCCCTGTTCGTCAGGGAAAGCCCGGAGCCCCGATGTCTGTGGTGCTGTAGATGCGCTGCCAATGGCCGGTGAGGAGCAGCAAGAGCTTGACTGGATGGCACTTGCGGTCTGGGAGCAATCGTCCGACGTTCGTGATTTTTCGGGTTTTTTTGGAGTCGACTCCCAGGCACAGGTGGTGGTAAACGTCGAAGCCCTGTTGGTCAGGGAAAGCCCGGAGCCCCGATGTCTGTGGTGCTGTAGATGCGCTGCCAATGGCCGGTGAGGAGCAGCAAGAGCTTGACTGGCTGGCTCTTTCGGTGTGGGAGCAATCGTCCGACGTTCGTGATTTTTCGGGGTTTTTTTGGAGTGGGCGCCCAGGTGCAGGTGGTGGTAAACGTCGAAGCCCTGTTCGTCAGGGAAAGCCCGGAGCCCCGATGTCTGTGGTGCTGTAGATGCACTGCCAATGGCCGGTGAGGAGCAGCAAGAGCTTGAGTTGCTGGCACTTTCGGTGTGGCAGCAATCGTCCAACATTCGTGATTTTTCTTGGGTTTTTTTTCAATGGGCGCCCAGGTGCAGGTGGTGGTAAACGTCGAAGCCCTGTTCGTCAGGGAAAGCCCGGAGCCCCGATGTCTGTGGTGCTGTAGATGCGCTGCCAATGGCCGGTGAGGAGCAGCGAGAGATTGACTGGCTGGCACTTTCGGTGTGGGAGCAATCGTCCGATGTTCGTGATTTTTCGGGGTTATTTTGGAGTGGGCGACCAGGTGCAGCTGGTGGTAAAAGTCGAAGCCCTGTTGGTCAGGGAAAGCCCGGAGCCCCGATGTCTGTGGTGCTGTAGATGCGCTGCCAATGGCAGGTGAGGAGCAGCAAGAGCTTGTCTGGCTGGCACTTTCGGTGTGGGAGCAATTGTCCGACGTTCATGATTTTTTGGGGTTTTTTTCAGTGGGCCCCCCAGGTGCAGCTGGTGGTAAACGTCGAAGCCCTGTTCGTCACGGAAATCCCGGAGCCCCGATGTCTGTGGTGCTGTAGATGCGCTGCCAATGGCCGGTGAGGAGCAGCAAGAGCTTGACTGGCTGGCACTTTCCGTGTGGGAGCAATCGTCCGACGTTCGTGATTTTTGGTGTTTTTTTGGAGTGGGCGCCCAGGTACAGCTGGTGGTAAACGTCGAAGCCCTGTTTGTCAGGGAAAGCCCGGAGCCCCGATGTCTGTGGTGCTGTAGATGCGCTGCCAATGGCCGGTGAGGAGCAGCAAGAGCTTGACTGGCTGGCACTTTCGGTGTGGGAGCAATCGTCCGACGTTCGTGATTTTTTGGGGTTTTTTTCAGTGGGCGCCCAGGTGCAGCTGGTGGTAAACGTCGAAGCCCTGTTCGTCAGGGAAAGCCCGGAGCCCCGATGTCTGTGGTGCTGTAGATGCGCTGCCAATGGCCGGTGATGAGCAGCAAGAGCTTGAGTTGCTGGCACATTCGGTCTGGGAGCAATCGTCCAACGTTCGTGATTTTTCGGGTTTTTTTGGAGTGGACTCCCAGGCACAGGTGGTGGTAAACGTCGAAGCCCTGTTCGTCAGGGAAAGCCCGGAGCCCCGATGTCTGTGGTGCTGTAGATGCGCTGACAATGGCCGGTGAGGAGCAGCAAGAGCTTGACTGGATGGCACTTTTTGTGTGGGAGCAATCGTCCAACGTTCGTGATTTTTCGCAGTTTTTTATGCAGTGGGCCCCCCAGGTGCAGCTGGTGGTAAACGTCGAAGCCCTGTTCGTCACGGAAATCCCGGAGCCCCGATGTCTGTGGTGCTGTAGATGCGCTGCCAATGGCCGGTGAGGAGCAGCAAGAGCTTGACTGGCTGGCACTTTCGGTGTGGGAGCAATCGTCCGACGTTCGTGATTTTTGGTGTTTTTTTGGAGTGGGCGCCCAGGTACAGCTGGTGGTAAACGTCGAAGCCCTGTTTGTCAGGGAAAGCCCGGAGCCCCGATGTCTGTGGTGCTGTAGATGCGCTGCCAATGGCCGGTGAGGAGCAGCAAGAGCTTGACTGGCTGGCACTTTCCGTGTGGGAGCAATCGTCCGACGTTCGTGATTTTTCGGGTTTTTTTGGAGTGGGCGACCAGGTGCAGCTGGTGGTAAACGTCGAAGCCCTGTTCGTCAGGGAAAGCCCGGAGCCCTGATTTTTGTGGTGCTGTAGATGCGCTGCCAATGGCCGGTGAGGACCAGCAAGAGCTTGACTGGCTGGCACTTTCGCTGTGGGAGCAATCGTCCAACGTTTGTGATTTTTCTTGGGTTTTTTTCCAATGGGCGCCCAGGTGCAGGTGGTGGTAAAGGTCGAAGCCCTGTTCATCAGGGAAAGCCCGGAGCCCCGATGTCTGTGGTGCTGTAGATGCGCTGCCAATGGCCGGTAATGAGCAGCAAGAGCTTGACTAGCTGGCACTTTCGGTGTGGGAGCAATCGTCCGACGTTCGTGATTTTTTGGGTTTTTTTTCAGTGGGCGCCCAGGTGCAGCTGGTGGTAAAAGTCGAAGCCCTGTTCGTCAGGGAAAGCCCGGAGCCCCAATGTCTGTGGTGCTGTAGATGTGCTACCAATGGCCGCGGGGGAGCAGCAAGAGCTTGTCTGGCTGGCACTTTCGGTGTGGGAGCAATTGTCCGACGTTCGTTATTTTTCGGTGTTTTTTTTTGAGTGCGCGCCGAGGCGCAGCTGGTGGTAAACGTCGAAGCCCTGTTTGTCAGGGAAAGCCCGGAGCCCCGATGTCTGTGGTGCTGTAGATGCACTGCCAATGGCCGGTGAGGAGCAGCAAGAGCTTGACTGGCTGGCACTTTCGGTGTGGGAGCAATCGTCCGACGTTCATGATTTTTTGGGGTTTTTTTCAGTGGGCCCCCCAGGTGCAGCTGGTGGTAAACGTCGAAGCGCTGTTCGTCAGGGAAAGTCCCGAGCCCCGATGTCTGTGGTGCTGTAGATGCGCTGCCAATGGCCGGTGAGGAGCAGCAAGAGCTTGAGTTGCTGGCACTTTCGGTGTGGGTGCAATCGTCCAACGTTCGTGATTTTTCTTGGGTTTATTTCCAATGGGCGCCCAGGTGCAGCTGGTGGTAAACGTCGAAGCGCTGTTCGTCAGGGAAAGTCCCGAGCCCCGATGTCTGTGGTGCTGTAGATGCGCTGCCAATGGCCGGTGAGGAGCAGCAAGAGCTTGACTGGCTGGCTCTTTCGGTCTGGGAGCAATAGTCCAACGTTCGTGATTTTTCGGGTTTTTTTGGAGTAGGCGCCCAGGTGCAGCTGGTCGTAAATGTTGAAGCCCTGTTCGTCAGGGAAAGCCCGGAGCCCCGATGTCTGTGGTGCTGTAGATGCGCTGCCAATGGCCGGTGAGGAGCAGCAAGAGCTTGACTGGCTGGCACTTTTTGTGTGGGAGCAATCATCCGACGTTCGTGATTTTTCGGGTTTTTTTGGAGTGGGCGACCAGGTGCAGCTGGTGGTAAACGTCGAAGCCCTGTTCGTCACGGAAAGCCCGGAGCCCTGATTTTGTGGTGCTGTAGATGCGCTGCCAATGGCCGGTGAGGACCAGCAAGAGCTTGACTGGCTGGCACTTTCGGTGTGGGAGCAATCGTCCAACGTTTGTGATTTTTCTTGGGTTTTTTTCCAATGGGCGCCCAGGTGCAGGTGGTGGTAAAGGTCGAAGCCCTGTTCGTCAGGGAAAGCCCGGAGCCCCGATGTCTGTGGTGCTGTAGATGCGCTGCCAATGGCCGGTGATGAGCAGCAAGAGCTTGACTAGCTGGCACTTTCGGTGTGGGAGCAATCGTCCGACGTTCGTGATTTTTTGGGTTTTTTTTTAGTGGGCGCCCAGGTGCAGCTGGTGGTAAACGTCGAAGCCCTGTTCGTCAGGGAAAGCACGGAGCCCCGATGTCTGTGGTGCTGTAGATGTGCTACCAATGGCCGCGGGGGAGCAGCAAGAGCTTGTCTGGCTGGCACTTTCGGTGTGGGAGCAATTGTCCGACGTTCGTGATTTTTCGGTGTTTTTTTTTGAGTGCGCGCAGAGGCGCAGCTGGTGGTAAACGTCGAAGCCCTGTTTGTCAGGGAAAGCCCGGAGCCCCGATGTCTGTGGTGCTGTAGATGCCCTGCCAATGGCCGGTGAGGAGCAGCAAGAGCTTGACTGGCTGGCACTTTCCGTGTGGGAGCAATCGTCCGACGTTCGTGATTTTTTGGGGTTTTTTTCAGTGGGCGCCCAGGTGCAGCTGGTGGTAAAAGTCGAAGCCCTGTTTGTCAGGGAAAGCCCGGAGCCCCGATGTCTGTGGTGCTGTAGATGCCCTGCCAATGGCCGGTGAGGAGCAGCAAGAGCTTGACTGGCTGGCACTTTCCGTGTGGGAGCAATCGTCCGACGTTCGTGATTTTTTGGGGTTTTTTTCAGTGGGCGCCCAGGTGCAGCTGGTGGTAAAAGTCGAAGCCCTGTTCGTCAGGGAAAGCCTGGAGCCCCGATGTCTGTGGTGCTGTAGATGCGTTGCCAATGGCCGGTGATGAGCAGCAAGAGCTTGAGTTGCTGGCACTTTCGGTGTGGGAGCAATCGTCCAACGTTCGTGATTTTTCGGGTTTTTTTGGAGTGGACTCCCAGGCACAGGTGGTGGTAAACGTCGAAGCCCTGTTCGTCAGGGAAAGCCCGGAGCCCCGATGTCTGTGGTGCTGTAGATGCGCTGCCAATGGCAGGTGAGGAGCAGCAAGAGCTTGTCTGGCTGGCACTTTCGGTGTGGGAGCAATTGTCCGACGTTCATGATTTTTTGGGGTTTTTTTCAGTGGGCCCCCCAGGTGCAGCTGGTGGTAAACGTCGAAGCCCTGTTCGTCACGGAAATCCCGGAGCCCCGATGTCTGTGGTGCTGTAGATGCGCTGCCAATGGCCGGTGAGGAGCAGCAAGAGCTTGACTGGCTGGCACTTTCGGTGTGGGAGCAATCGTCCGACGTTCGTGATTTTTGGTGTTTTTTTGGAGTGGGCGCCCAGGTACAGCTGGTGGTAAACGTCGAAGCCCTGTTTGTCAGGGAAAGCCCGGAGCCCCGATGTCTGTGGTGCTGTAGATGCGCTGCCAATGGCCGGTGAGGAGCAGCAAGAGCTTGACTGGCTGGCACTTTCGGTGTGGGAGCAATCGTCCGACGTTCGTGATTTTTTGGGGTTTTTTTCAGTGGGCACCCAGGTGCAGCTGGTGGTAAACGTCGAAGCCCTGTTCGTCAGGGAAAGCCCGGAGCCCCGATGTCTGTGGTGCTGTAGATGCGCTGCCAATGGCCGGTGATGAGCAGCAAGAGCTTGAGTTGCTGGCACTTTCGGTCTGGGAGCAATCGTCCAACGTTCGTGATTTTTCGGGTTTTTTTGGAGTGGACTCCCAGGCACAGGTGGTGGTAAACGTCGAAGCCCTGTTCGTCAGGGAAAGCCCGGAGCCCCGATGTCTGTGGTGCTGTAGATGCGCTGACAATGGCCGGTGAGGAGCAGCAAGAGCTTCACTGGATGGCACTTTTTGTGTGGGAGCAATCGTCCAACGTTCGTGATTTTTCGCAGTTTTTTATGCAGTGGGCGCCCAGGTGCAGGTGGTGGTAAACGTCGAAGCCCTGTATGTCAGGGAAAGCTAGGAGCCTTGATGTCTGTGGTGCTATAGATGCGCTGCCAATGGCCGCTGAGGAGCAGCAGGACCTTGACTGGTTGGAACTTTTTGTGCGGGAGCAATTGTCCGACATTCGTGATTTTTCACGATTTTTTGGAGTGGGCGACCAGGTGCAGCTGGTCGTAAATGTCGAAGCCCTGTTCGTCAGGGAAAGCCCGGAGCCCCGATGTCTGTGGTGCTGTAGATGCGCTGCCAATGGCCGGTGAGGAGCAGCAAGAGCTTGACTGGCTGGCACTTTCCGTGTGGGAGCAATCGTCCGACGTTCGTGATTTTTCGGGTTTTTTTGGAGTGGGCGACCAGGTGCAGCTGGTGGTAAACGTCGAAGCCCTGTTCGTCAGGGAAAGCCCGGAGCCCTGATTTTTGTGGTGCTGTAGATGCGCTGCCAATGGCCGGTGAGGACCAGCAAGAGCTTGACTGGCTGGCACTTTCGCTGTGGGAGCAATCGTCCAACGTTTGTGATTTTTCTTGGGTTTTTTTCCAATGGGCGCCCAGGTGCAGGTGGTGGTAAAGGTCGAAGCCCTGTTCATCAGGGAAAGCCCGGAGCCCCGATGTCTGTGGTGCTGTAGATGCGCTGCCAATGGCCGGTAATGAGCAGCAAGAGCTTGACTAGCTGGCACTTTCGGTGTGGGAGCAATCGTCCGACGTTCGTGATTTTTTGGGTTTTTTTTCAGTGGGCGCCCAGGTGCAGCTGGTGGTAAAAGTCGAAGCCCTGTTCGTCAGGGAAAGCCCGGAGCCCCAATGTCTGTGGTGCTGTAGATGTGCTACCAATGGCCGCGGGGGAGCAGCAAGAGCTTGTCTGGCTGGCACTTTCGGTGTGGGAGCAATTGTCCGACGTTCGTTATTTTTCGGTGTTTTTTTTTGAGTGCGCGCCGAGGCGCAGCTGGTGGTAAACGTCGAAGCCCTGTTTGTCAGGGAAAGCCCGGAGCCCCGATGTCTGTGGTGCTGTAGATGCACTGCCAATGGCCGGTGAGGAGCAGCAAGAGCTTGACTGGCTGGCACTTTCGGTGTGGGAGCAATCGTCCGACGTTCATGATTTTTTGGGGTTTTTTTCAGTGGGCCCCCCAGGTGCAGCTGGTGGTAAACGTCGAAGCGCTGTTCGTCAGGGAAAGTCCCGAGCCCCGATGTCTGTGGTGCTGTAGATGCGCTGCCAATGGCCGGTGAGGAGCAGCAAGAGCTTGAGTTGCTGGCACTTTCGGTGTGGGTGCAATCGTCCAACGTTCGTGATTTTTCTTGGGTTTATTTCCAATGGGCGCCCAGGTGCAGCTGGTGGTAAACGTCGAAGCGCTGTTCGTCAGGGAAAGTCCCGAGCCCCGATGTCTGTGGTGCTGTAGATGCGCTGCCAATGGCCGGTGAGGAGCAGCAAGAGCTTGACTGGCTGGCTCTTTCGGTCTGGGAGCAATAGTCCAACGTTCGTGATTTTTCGGGTTTTTTTGGAGTAGGCGCCCAGGTGCAGCTGGTCGTAAATGTTGAAGCCCTGTTCGTCAGGGAAAGCCCGGAGCCCCGATGTCTGTGGTGCTGTAGATGCGCTGCCAATGGCCGGTGAGGAGCAGCAAGAGCTTGACTGGCTGGCACTTTTTGTGTGGGAGCAATCATCCGACGTTCGTGATTTTTCGGGTTTTTTTGGAGTGGGCGACCAGGTGCAGCTGGTGGTAAACGTCGAAGCCCTGTTCGTCACGGAAAGCCCGGAGCCCTGATTTTGTGGTGCTGTAGATGCGCTGCCAATGGCCGGTGAGGACCAGCAAGAGCTTGACTGGCTGGCACTTTCGGTGTGGGAGCAATCGTCCAACGTTTGTGATTTTTCTTGGGTTTTTTTCCAATGGGCGCCCAGGTGCAGGTGGTGGTAAAGGTCGAAGCCCTGTTCGTCAGGGAAAGCCCGGAGCCCCGATGTCTGTGGTGCTGTAGATGCGCTGCCAATGGCCGGTGATGAGCAGCAAGAGCTTGACTAGCTGGCACTTTCGGTGTGGGAGCAATCGTCCGACGTTCGTGATTTTTTGGGTTTTTTTTTAGTGGGCGCCCAGGTGCAGCTGGTGGTAAACGTCGAAGCCCTGTTCGTCAGGGAAAGCACGGAGCCCCGATGTCTGTGGTGCTGTAGATGTGCTACCAATGGCCGCGGGGGAGCAGCAAGAGCTTGTCTGGCTGGCACTTTCGGTGTGGGAGCAATTGTCCGACGTTCGTGATTTTTCGGTGTTTTTTTTTGAGTGCGCGCAGAGGCGCAGCTGGTGGTAAACGTCGAAGCCCTGTTCGTCAGGGAAAGCCCGGAGCCCCGATGTCTGTGGTGCTGTAGATGCCCTGCCAATGGCCGGTGAGGAGCAGCAAGAGCTTGACTGGCTGGCACTTTCCGTGTGGGAGCAATCGTCCGACGTTCGTGATTTTTTGGGGTTTTTTTCAGTGGGCGCCCAGGTGCAGCTGGTGGTAAAAGTCGAAGCCCTGTTTGTCAGGGAAAGCCCGGAGCCCCGATGTCTGTGGTGCTGTAGATGCCCTGCCAATGGCCGGTGAGGAGCAGCAAGAGCTTGACTGGCTGGCACTTTCCGTGTGGGAGCAATCGTCCGACGTTCGTGATTTTTTGGGGTTTTTTTCAGTGGGCGCCCAGGTGCAGCTGGTGGTAAAAGTCGAAGCCCTGTTCGTCAGGGAAAGCCTGGAGCCCCGATGTCTGTGGTGCTGTAGATGCGTTGCCAATGGCCGGTGATGAGCAGCAAGAGCTTGAGTTGCTGGCACTTTCGGTGTGGGAGCAATCGTCCAACGTTCGTGATTTTTCGGGTTTTTTTGGAGTGGACTCCCAGGCACAGGTGGTGGTAAACGTCGAAGCCCTGTTCGTCAGGGAAAGCCCGGAGCCCCGATGTCTGTGGTGCTGTAGATGCGCTGACAATGGCCGGTGAGGAGCAGCAAGAGCTTCACTGGATGGCACTTTTTGTGTGGGAGCAATCGTCCAACGTTCGTGATTTTTCGCAGTTTTTTATGCAGTGGGCGCCCAGGTGCAGGTGGTGGTAAACGTCGAAGCCCTGTATGTCAGGGAAAGCTAGGAGCCTTGATGTCTGTGGTGCTATAGATGCGCTGCCAATGGCCGCTGAGGAGCAGCAGGACCTTGACTGGTTGGAACTTTTTGTGCGGGAGCAATTGTCCGACATTCGTGATTTTTCACGATTTTTTGGAGTGGGCGACCAGGTGCAGCTGGTCGTAAATGTCGAAGCCCTGTTCGTCAGGGAAAGCCCGGAGCCCCGATGTCTGTGGTGCTGTAGATGCGCTGCCAATGGCCGGTGAGGAGCAGCAAGAGCTTGACTGGCTGGCACTTTCCGTGTGGGAGCAATCGTCCGACGTTCGTGATTTTTCGGGTTTTTTTGGAGTGGGCGACCAGGTGCAGCTGGTGGTAAACGTCGAAGCCCTGTTCGTCAGGGAAAGCCCGGAGCCCTGATTTTTGTGGTGCTGTAGATGCGCTGCCAATGGCCGGTGAGGACCAGCAAGAGCTTGACTGGCTGGCACTTTCGCTGTGGGAGCAATCGTCCAACGTTTGTGATTTTTCTTGGGTTTTTTTCCAATGGGCGCCCAGGTGCAGGTGGTGGTAAAGGTCGAAGCCCTGTTCATCAGGGAAAGCCCGGAGCCCCGATGTCTGTGGTGCTGTAGATGCGCTGCCAATGGCCGGTAATGAGCAGCAAGAGCTTGACTAGCTGGCACTTTCGGTGTGGGAGCAATCGTCCGACGTTCGTGATTTTTTGGGTTTTTTTTCAGTGGGCGCCCAGGTGCAGCTGGTGGTAAAAGTCGAAGCCCTGTTCGTCAGGGAAAGCCCGGAGCCCCAATGTCTGTGGTGCTGTAGATGTGCTACCAATGGCCGCGGGGGAGCAGCAAGAGCTTGTCTGGCTGGCACTTTCGGTGTGGGAGCAATTGTCCGACGTTCGTTATTTTTCGGTGTTTTTTTTTGAGTGCGCGCCGAGGCGCAGCTGGTGGTAAACGTCGAAGCCCTGTTTGTCAGGGAAAGCCCGGAGCCCCGATGTCTGTGGTGCTGTAGATGCACTGCCAATGGCCGGTGAGGAGCAGCAAGAGCTTGACTGGCTGGCACTTTCGGTGTGGGAGCAATCGTCCGACGTTCATGATTTTTTGGGGTTTTTTTCAGTGGGCCCCCCAGGTGCAGCTGGTGGTAAACGTCGAAGCGCTGTTCGTCAGGGAAAGTCCCGAGCCCCGATGTCTGTGGTGCTGTAGATGCGCTGCCAATGGCCGGTGAGGAGCAGCAAGAGCTTGAGTTGCTGGCACTTTCGGTGTGGGTGCAATCGTCCAACGTTCGTGATTTTTCTTGGGTTTATTTCCAATGGGCGCCCAGGTGCAGCTGGTGGTAAACGTCGAAGCGCTGTTCGTCAGGGAAAGTCCCGAGCCCCGATGTCTGTGGTGCTGTAGATGCGCTGCCAATGGCCGGTGAGGAGCAGCAAGAGCTTGACTGGCTGGCTCTTTCGGTCTGGGAGCAATAGTCCAACGTTCGTGATTTTTCGGGTTTTTTTGGAGTAGGCGCCCAGGTGCAGCTGGTCGTAAATGTTGAAGCCCTGTTCGTCAGGGAAAGCCCGGAGCCCCGATGTCTGTGGTGCTGTAGATGCGCTGCCAATGGCCGGTGAGGAGCAGCAAGAGCTTGACTGGCTGGCACTTTTTGTGTGGGAGCAATCATCCGACGTTCGTGATTTTTCGGGTTTTTTTGGAGTGGGCGACCAGGTGCAGCTGGTGGTAAACGTCGAAGCCCTGTTCGTCACGGAAAGCCCGGAGCCCTGATTTTGTGGTGCTGTAGATGCGCTGCCAATGGCCGGTGAGGACCAGCAAGAGCTTGACTGGCTGGCACTTTCGGTGTGGGAGCAATCGTCCAACGTTTGTGATTTTTCTTGGGTTTTTTTCCAATGGGCGCCCAGGTGCAGGTGGTGGTAAAGGTCGAAGCCCTGTTCGTCAGGGAAAGCCCGGAGCCCCGATGTCTGTGGTGCTGTAGATGCGCTGCCAATGGCCGGTGATGAGCAGCAAGAGCTTGACTAGCTGGCACTTTCGGTGTGGGAGCAATCGTCCGACGTTCGTGATTTTTTGGGTTTTTTTTTAGTGGGCGCCCAGGTGCAGCTGGTGGTAAACGTCGAAGCCCTGTTCGTCAGGGAAAGCACGGAGCCCCGATGTCTGTGGTGCTGTAGATGTGCTACCAATGGCCGCGGGGGAGCAGCAAGAGCTTGTCTGGCTGGCACTTTCGGTGTGGGAGCAATTGTCCGACGTTCGTGATTTTTCGGTGTTTTTTTTTGAGTGCGCGCAGAGGCGCAGCTGGTGGTAAACGTCGAAGCCCTGTTCGTCAGGGAAAGCCCGGAGCCCCGATGTCTGTGGTGCTGTAGATGCCCTGCCAATGGCCGGTGAGGAGCAGCAAGAGCTTGACTGGCTGGCACTTTCCGTGTGGGAGCAATCGTCCGACGTTCGTGATTTTTTGGGGTTTTTTTCAGTGGGCGCCCAGGTGCAGCTGGTGGTAAAAGTCGAAGCCCTGTTTGTCAGGGAAAGCCCGGAGCCCCGATGTCTGTGGTGCTGTAGATGCCCTGCCAATGGCCGGTGAGGAGCAGCAAGAGCTTGACTGGCTGGCACTTTCCGTGTGGGAGCAATCGTCCGACGTTCGTGATTTTTTGGGGTTTTTTTCAGTGGGCGCCCAGGTGCAGCTGGTGGTAAAAGTCGAAGCCCTGTTCGTCAGGGAAAGCCTGGAGCCCCGATGTCTGTGGTGCTGTAGATGCGTTGCCAATGGCCGGTGATGAGCAGCAAGAGCTTGAGTTGCTGGCACTTTCGGTGTGGGAGCAATCGTCCAACGTTCGTGATTTTTCGGGTTTTTTTGGAGTGGACTCCCAGGCACAGGTGGTGGTAAACGTCGAAGCCCTGTTCGTCAGGGAAAGCCCGGAGCCCCGATGTCTGTGGTGCTGTAGATGCGCTGACAATGGCCGGTGAGGAGCAGCAAGAGCTTCACTGGATGGCACTTTTTGTGTGGGAGCAATCGTCCAACGTTCGTGATTTTTCGCAGTTTTTTATGCAGTGGGCGCCCAGGTGCAGGTGGTGGTAAACGTCGAAGCCCTGTATGTCAGGGAAAGCTAGGAGCCTTGATGTCTGTGGTGCTATAGATGCGCTGCCAATGGCCGCTGAGGAGCAGCAGGACCTTGACTGGTTGGAACTTTTTGTGCGGGAGCAATTGTCCGACATTCGTGATTTTTCAGGATTTTTTGGAGTGGGCGACCAGGTGCAGCTGGTCGTAAATGTCGAAGCCCTGTTCGTCAGGGAAAGCCCGGAGCCCCGATGTCTGTGGTGCTGTAGATGCGCTGCCAATGGCCGGTGAGGAGCAGCAAGAGCTTGACTGGCTGGCACTTTCCGTGTGGGAGCAATCGTCCGACGTTCGTGATTTTTCGGGTTTTTTTGGAGTGGGCGACCAGGTGCAGCTGGTGGTAAACGTCGAAGCCCTGTTCGTCAGGGAAAGCCCGGAGCCCTGATTTTTGTGGTGCTGTAGATGCGCTGCCAATGGCCGGTGAGGACCAGCAAGAGCTTGACTGGCTGGCACTTTCGCTGTGGGAGCAATCGTCCAACGTTTGTGATTTTTCTTGGGTTTTTTTCCAATGGGCGCCCAGGTGCAGGTGGTGGTAAAGGTCGAAGCCCTGTTCATCAGGGAAAGCCCGGAGCCCCGATGTCTGTGGTGCTGTAGATGCGCTGCCAATGGCCGGTAATGAGCAGCAAGAGCTTGACTAGCTGGCACTTTCGGTGTGGGAGCAATCGTCCGACGTTCGTGATTTTTTGGGTTTTTTTTCAGTGGGCGCCCAGGTGCAGCTGGTGGTAAAAGTCGAAGCCCTGTTCGTCAGGGAAAGCCCGGAGCCCCAATGTCTGTGGTGCTGTAGATGTGCTACCAATGGCCGCGGGGGAGCAGCAAGAGCTTGTCTGGCTGGCACTTTCGGTGTGGGAGCAATTGTCCGACGTTCGTTATTTTTCGGTGTTTTTTTTTGAGTGCGCGCCGAGGCGCAGCTGGTGGTAAACGTCGAAGCCCTGTTTGTCAGGGAAAGCCCGGAGCCCCGATGTCTGTGGTGCTGTAGATGCACTGCCAATGGCCGGTGAGGAGCAGCAAGAGCTTGACTGGCTGGCACTTTCGGTGTGGGAGCAATCGTCCGACGTTCATGATTTTTTGGGGTTTTTTTCAGTGGGCCCCCCAGGTGCAGCTGGTGGTAAACGTCGAAGCGCTGTTCGTCAGGGAAAGTCCCGAGCCCCGATGTCTGTGGTGCTGTAGATGCGCTGCCAATGGCCGGTGAGGAGCAGCAAGAGCTTGACTGGCTGGCTCTTTCGGTCTGGGAGCAATAGTCCAACGTTCGTGATTTTTCGGGTTTTTTTGGAGTAGGCGCCCAGGTGCAGCTGGTCGTAAATGTTGAAGCCCTGTTCGTCAGGGAAAGCCCGGAGCCCCGATGTCTGTGGTGCTGTAGATGCGCTGCCAATGGCCGGTGAGGAGCAGCAAGAGCTTGACTGGCTGGCACTTTTTGTGTGGGAGCAATCATCCGACGTTCGTGATTTTTCGGGTTTTTTTGGAGTGGGCGACCAGGTGCAGCTGGTGGTAAACGTCGAAGCCCTGTTCGTCACGGAAAGCCCGGAGCCCTGATTTTGTGGTGCTGTAGATGCGCTGCCAATGGCCGGTGAGGACCAGCAAGAGCTTGACTGGCTGGCACTTTCGGTGTGGGAGCAATCGTCCAACGTTTGTGATTTTTCTTGGGTTTTTTTCCAATGGGCGCCCAGGTGCAGGTGGTGGTAAAGGTCGAAGCCCTGTTCGTCAGGGAAAGCCCGGAGCCCCGATGTCTGTGGTGCTGTAGATGCGCTGCCAATGGCCGGTGATGAGCAGCAAGAGCTTGACTAGCTGGCACTTTCGGTGTGGGAGCAATCGTCCGACGTTCGTGATTTTTTGGGTTTTTTTTTAGTGGGCGCCCAGGTGCAGCTGGTGGTAAACGTCGAAGCCCTGTTCGTCAGGGAAAGCACGGAGCCCCGATGTCTGTGGTGCTGTAGATGTGCTACCAATGGCCGCGGGGGAGCAGCAAGAGCTTGTCTGGCTGGCACTTTCGGTGTGGGAGCAATTGTCCGACGTTCGTGATTTTTCGGTGTTTTTTTTTGAGTGCGCGCAGAGGCGCAGCTGGTGGTAAACGTCGAAGCCCTGTTTGTCAGGGAAAGCCCGGAGCCCCGATGTCTGTGGTGCTGTAGATGCCCTGCCAATGGCCGGTGAGGAGCAGCAAGAGCTTGACTGGCTGGCACTTTCCGTGTGGGAGCAATCGTCCGACGTTCGTGATTTTTTGGGGTTTTTTTCAGTGGGCGCCCAGGTGCAGCTGGTGGTAAAAGTCGAAGCCCTGTTTGTCAGGGAAAGCCCGGAGCCCCGATGTCTGTGGTGCTGTAGATGCCCTGCCAATGGCCGGTGAGGAGCAGCAAGAGCTTGACTGGCTGGCACTTTCCGTGTGGGAGCAATCGTCCGACGTTCGTGATTTTTTGGGGTTTTTTTCAGTGGGCGCCCAGGTGCAGCTGGTGGTAAAAGTCGAAGCCCTGTTCGTCAGGGAAAGCCTGGAGCCCCGATGTCTGTGGTGCTGTAGATGCGTTGCCAATGGCCGGTGATGAGCAGCAAGAGCTTGAGTTGCTGGCACTTTCGGTGTGGGAGCAATCGTCCAACGTTCGTGATTTTTCTTGGGTTTTTTTCCAATGGGCGCCCAGGTGCAGGTGGTGGTAAAGGTCGAAGCCCTGTTGGTCAGGGAAAGCCCGGAGCCCTGATGTCTGTGGTGCTGTAGATGCGCTGCCAATGGCCGGTGAGGAGCAGCAAGAGCTTGACTGGCTGGCACTTTCGGTGTGGGAGCAATCGTCCGACGTTCATGATTTTTTGGGGTTTTTTTCAGTGGGTGCCCAGGTGCAGCTGGTGGTAAACGTCGAAGCCCTGTTCGTCAGGGAAAGCCCGGAGCCCCGATGTCTGTGGTGCTGTAGATGCGCTGCCAATGGCCGGTGATGAGCAGCAGGAGCTTGACTGGCTGGCACTTTCAGTGTGGGAGCAATCGTTAGACGATCGTGATTTTCGGGTTTTTTTGGAGTAGGCGCCCAGGTGCAGCTGGTCGTAAATGTCGAAGCCCTGTTCGTCAGGGAAAGCCCGGAGCCCCGATGTCTGTGGTGCTGTAGATGCGCTGCCAATGGCCGGTGAGGAGCAGCAAGAGCTTGACTGGCTGGCACTTTCGGTGTGGGAGCAATCGTCCGACGTTCGTGATTTTTCGGGTTTTTTTGGAGTGGGCGACCAGGTGCAGCTGGTGGTAAACGTCGAAGCCCTGTTCGTCAGGGAAAGCCCGGAGCCCTGATTTTTGTGGTGCTGTAGATGCGCTGCCAATGGCCGGTGAGGACCAGCAAGAGGTGGAGTTCCTAGCACTTTCGGTGTGGGAGCAATCGTCCAACGTTTGTGATTTTTCTTGGGTTTTTTTCCAATGGGCGCCCAGGTGCAGGTGGTGGTAAAGGTCGAAGCCCTGTTCATCAGGGAAAGCCCGGAGCCCCGATGTCTGTGGTGCTGTAGATGCGCTGCCAATGGCCGGTAATGAGCAGCAAGAGCTTGACTAGCTGGCACTTTCGGTGTGGGAGCAATCGTCCGACGTTCGTGATTTTTTGGGTTTTTTTTCAGTGGGCGCCCAGGTGCAGCTGGTGGTAAAAGTCGAAGCCCTGTTCGTCAGGGAAAGCCCGGAGCCCCGATGTCTGTGGTGCTGTAGATGTGCTACCAATGGCCGCGGGGGAGCAGCAAGAGCTTGTCTGGCTGGCACTTTCGGTGTGGGAGCAATCGTCCGACGTTCGTGATTTTTTGGGGTTTTTTTCAGTGGGCGCCCAGGTGCAGCTGGTGGTAAACGTCGAAGCCCTGTTCGTCAGGGAAAGCCCGGAGCCCCGATGTCTGTGGTGCTGTAGATGCGCTGCCAATGGCTGGTGTGGACCAGGAAGAGCTTGACTGGCTGGCACTTTTTCTGTGGAAGCAATCGTCCGACGTTCGTGATTTTTCGGGGTTTTTTTCAAATGGGCGCCCAGGTGCAGCTGGTGGTAAAGGTCGAAGCCCTGTTCGTCAGGGAAAGCCCTGAGCCCCAATGTCTGTGGTGCTGTAGATGCGCTGCCAATGGCCGGTGATGAGCAGCAAGAGCTTGACTGGCTGGCACTTTCGGTGTGGGAGCAATCGTCCGACGATCGTGATTTTTCGGGTTTTTTTCCAATGGGCGCCCAGGTGCAGGTGGTGGTAAACGTCGTAGCCCTGTTCGTCAGGGAAAGCCCGGAGCCCCGATGTCTGTGGTGCTGTAGATGCACTGCCAATGGCCGGTGAGGAGCAGCAAGAGCTTGAGTTGCTGGCACTTTCGGTGTGGCAGCAATCGTCCAACATTCGTGATTTTTCTTGGGTTTTTTTTCCATGGGCGCCCAGGCGCAGGTGGTGGTAAACTTCGAAGCCCTGTTCGTCAGGGAAAGCCCGGAGCCCCGATGTCTGTGGTGCTGTAGATGCGCTGCCAATGGCCGCTGAGGAGCAGCAAGAGCTTGACTGGCTGGCACTTTAGGTGTGGGAGCAATCGTCCGATGTTCGTGATTTTTCGGGTTTATTTTGGAGTGGGCGACCAGGTGCAGCTGGTGGTAAAAGTCGAAGCCCTGTTGGTCAGGGAAAGCCCGGAGCCCCGATGTCTGTGGTGCTGTAGATGCGCTGCCAATGGCAGGTGAGGAGCAGCAAGAGCTTGTCTGGCTGGCACTTTCGGTGTGGGAGCAATTGTCCGACGTTCATGATTTTTTGGGGTTTTTTTCAGTGGGCCCCCCAGGTGCAGCTGGTGGTAAACGTCGAAGCCCTGTTCGTCACGGAAATCCCGGAGCCCCGATGTCTGTGGTGCTGTAGATGCGCTGCCAATGGCCGGTGAGGAGCAGCAAGAGCTTGACTGGCTGGCACTTTCCGTGTGGGAGCAATCGTCCGACGTTCGTGATTTTTGGTGTTTTTTTGGAGTGGGCGCCCAGGTACAGCTGGTGGTAAACGTCGAAGCCCTGTTTGTCAGGGAAAGCCCGGAGCCCCGATGTCTGTGGTGCTGTAGATGCGCTGCCAATGGCCGGTGAGGAGCAGCAAGAGCTTGACTGGCTGGCACTTTCGGTGTGGGAGCAATCGTCCGACGTTCGTGATTTTTTGGGGTTTTTTTCAGTGGGCGCCCAGGTGCAGCTGGTGGTAAACGTCGAAGCCCTGTTCGTCAGGGAAAGCCCGGAGCCCCGATGTCTGTGGTGCTGTAGATGCGCTGCCAATGGCCGGTGATGAGCAGCAAGAGCTTGAGTTGCTGGCACTTTCGGTCTGGGAGCAATCGTCCAACGTTCGTGATTTTTCGGGTTTTTTTGGAGTGGACTCCCAGGCACAGGTGGTGGTAAACGTCGAAGCCCTGTTTGTCAGGGAAAGCCCGGAGCCCCGATGTCTGTGGTGCTGTAGATGCGCTGACAATGGCCGGTGAGGAGCAGCAAGAGCTTGACTGGATGGCACTTTTTGTGTGGGAGCAATCGTCCAACGTTCGTGATTTTTCGCAGTTTTTTATGCAGTGGGCGCCCAGGTGCAGGTGTTGGTAAACGTCGAAGCCTTGTATGTCAGGGAAAGCTAGGAGCCTTGATGTCTGTGGTGCTATAGATGCGCTGCCAATGGCCGCTGAGGAGCAGCAGGACCTTGACTGGTTGGAACTTTTTGTGCGGGAGCAATTGTCCGACATTCGTGATTTTTCAGGATTTTTTGGAGTGGGCGACCAGGTGCAGCTGGTCGTAAATGTCGAAGCCCTGTTCGTCAGGGAAAGCCCGGAGCCCCGATGTCTGTGGTGCTGTAGATGCGCTGCCAATGGCCGGTGAGGAGCAGCAAGAGCTTGACTGGCTGGCACTTTCCGTGTGGGAGCAATCGTTCGAGGTTCGTGATTTTTCGGGTTTTTTTGGAGTGGGCGACCAGGTGCAGCTGGTGGTAAACGTCGAAGCCCTGTTCGTCAGGGAAAGCCCGGAGCCCTGATTTTTGTGGTGCTGTAGATGCGCTGCCAATGGCCGGTGAGGACCAGCAAGAGCTTGACTGGCTGGCACTTTCGGTGTGGGAGCAATCGTCCAACGTTTGTGATTTTTCTTGGGTTTTTTTCCAATGGGCGCCCAGGTGCAGGTGGTGGTAAAGGTCGAAGCCCTGTTCATCAGGGAAAGCCCGGAGCCCCGATGTCTGTGGTGCTGTAGATGCGCTGCCAATGGCCGGTAATGAGCAGCAAGAGCTTGACTAGCTGGCACTTTCGGTGTGGGAGCAATCGTCCGACGTTCGTGATTTTTTGGGTTTTTTTTCAGTGGGCGCCCAGGTGCAGCTGGTGGTAAAAGTCGAAGCCCTGTTCGTCAGGGAAAGCCCGGAGCCCCGATGTCTGTGGTGCTGTAGATGTGCTACCAATGGCCGCGGGGGAGCAGCAAGAGCTTGTCTGGCTGGCACTTTCGGTGTGGGAGCAATTGTCCGACGTTCGTTATTTTTCGGTGTTTTTTTTTGAGTGCGCGCCGAGGCGCAGCTGGTGGTAAACGTCGAAGCCCTGTTTGTCAGGGAAAGCCCGGAGCCCCGATGTCTGTGGTGCTGTAGATGCACTGCCAATGGCCGGTGAGGAGCAGCAAGAGCTTGACTGGCTGGCACTTTCGGTGTGGGAGCAATCGTCCGACGTTCATGATTTTTTGGGGTTTTTTTCAGTGGGCCCCCCAGGTGCAGCTGGTGGTAAACGTCGAAGCGCTGTTCGTCAGGGAAAGTCCCGAGCCCCGATGTCTGTGGTGCTGTAGATGCGCTGCCAATGGCCGGTGAGGAGCAGCAAGAGCTTGAGTTGCTGGCACTTTCGGTGTGGGTGCAATCGTCCAACGTTCGTGATTTTTCTTGGGTTTATTTCCAATGGGCGCCCAGGTGCAGGTGGTGGTAAACGTCGAAGCCCTGTTCGTCAGGGAAAGCCCGGAGCCCCGATGTCTGTGGTGCTGTAGATGCGCTGACAATGGCCGGTGAGGAGCAGCAAGAGCTTGACTGGCTGGCACTTTCGGTGTGGGAGCAATCGTCCGACGTTTGTGATTTTTCGGGTATTTTTCCAGTGGGAGCCCAGGTGCTGCAGGTGTTAAATATCGAAGCCCTGTTCATCAGGGAAAGCCCGGAGCCCCGATGTCTGTGGTGCTGTAGATGCGCTGCCAATGGCCGGTGAGGAGCAGCAAGAGCTTGAGTTGCTGGCACTTCCGGTGTGGCAGCAATCGTCCAACATTCGTGATTTTTCTTGGGTTTTTTTTCAATGGGCGCCCAGGTGCAGGTGGTGGTAAACGTCGAAGCCCTGTTCGTCAGGGAAAGCCCGGAGCCCCGATGTCTGTGGTGCTGTAGATGCGCTGCCAATGGCCGGTGAGGAGCAGCAAGAGCTTGACTGGCTGGCTCTTTCGGTGTGGGAGCAATCGTCCGACGTTCGTGATTTTTCGGGGTTTTTTTGGAGTGGGCGCCCAGGTGCAGGTGGTGGTAAACGTCGAAGCCCTGTTCGTCAGGGAAAGCCCGGAGCCCCGATGTCTGTGGTGCTGTAGATGCGCTGCCAATGGCCGGTGAGGAGCAGCAAGAGCTTGACTGGCTGGCACTTTCGGTGAGGGAGCAATCGTCCGACGTTCGTGATTTTTTGGGGTTTTTTTCAGTGGGCGCCCAGGTGCAGCTGGTGGTAAACGTCGAAGCCCTGTTCGTCAGGGAAAGCCCGGAGCCCCGATGTCTGTGGTGCTGTAGATGCGCTGCCAATGGCTGGTGTGGACCAGGAAGAGCTTGACTGGCTGGCACTTTTTCTGTGGAAGCAATCGTCCGACGTTCGTGATTTTTCGGGGTTTTTTTCAAATGGGCGCCCAGGTGCAGCTGGTGGTAAAGGTCGAAGCCCTGTTCGTCAGGGAAAGCCCTGAGCCCCAATGTCTGTGGTGCTGTAGATGCGCTGCCAATGGCCGGTGATGAGCAGCAAGAGCTTGACTGGCTGGCACTTTCGGTGTGGGAGCAATCGTCCGATGATCGTGATTTTTCGGGGTTTTTTTCCAATGGGCGCCCAGGTGCAGGTGGTGGTAAACGTCGAAGCCCTGTTCGTCAGGGAAAGCCCGGAGCCCCGATGTCTGTGGTGCTGTAGATGCACTGCCAATGGCCGGTGAGGAGCAGCAAGAGCTTGAGTTGCTGGCACTTTCGGTGTGGCAGCAATCGTCCAACATTCGTGATTTTTCTTGGGTTTTTTTTCCATGGGCGCCCAGGCGCAGGTGGTGGTAAACTTCGAAGCCCTGTTCGTCAGGGAAAGCCCGGAGCCCCGATGTCTGTGGTGCTGTAGATGCGCTGCCAATGGCCGCTGAGGAGCAGCAAGAGCTTGACTGGCTGGCTCTTTAGGTGTGGGAGCAATCGTCCGATGTTCGTGATTTTTCGGGTTTATTTTGGAGTGGGCGACCAGGTGCAGCTGGTGGTAAAAGTCGAAGCCCTGTTGGTCAGGGAAAGCCCGGAGCCCCGATGTCTGTGGTGCTGTAGATGCGCTGCCAATGGCCGGTGAGGAGCAGCAAGAGCTTGACTGGCTGGCACTTTCGGTGTGGGAGCAATCGTCCGACGTTCGTGATTTTTGGTGTTTTTTTGGAGTGGGCGCCCAGGTACAGCTGGTGGTAAACGTCGAAGCCCTGTTTGTCAGGGAAAGCCCGGAGCCCCGATGTCTGTGGTGCTGTAGATGCGCTGCCAATGGCCGGTGAGGAGCAGCAAGAGCTTGACTGGCTGGCACTTTCGGTGTGGGAGCAATCGTCCGACGTTCGTGATTTTTTGGGGTTTTTTTCAGTGGGCGCCCAGGTGCAGCTGGTGGTAAACGTCGAAGCCCTGTTCGTCAGGGAAAGCCCGGAGCCCCGATGTCTGTGGTGCTGTAGATGCGCTGCCAATGGCCGGTGATGAGCAGCAAGAGCTTGAGTTGCTGGCACTTTCGGTCTGGGAGCAATCGTCCAACGTTCGTGATTTTTCGGGTTTTTTTGGAGTGGACTCCCAACCACAGGTGGTGGTAAACGTCGAAGCCCTGTTTGTCAGGGAAAGCCCGGAGCCCCGATGTCTGTGGTGCTGTAGATGCGCTGACAATGGCCGGTGAGGAGCAGCAAGAGCTTGACTGGATGGCACTTTTTGTGTGGGAGCAATCGTCCAACGTTCGTGATTTTTCGCAGTTTTTTATGCAGTGGGCGCCCAGGTGCAGGTGTTGGTAAACGTCGAAGCCTTGTATGTCAGGGAAAGCTAGGAGCCTTGATGTCTGTGGTGCTATAGATGCGCTGCCAATGGCCGCTGAGGAGCAGCAGGACCTTGACTGGTTGGAACTTTTTGTGCGGGAGCAATTGTCCGACATTCGTGATTTTTCAGGATTTTTTGGAGTGGGCGACCAGGTGCAGCTGGTCGTAAATGTCGAAGCCCTGTTCGTCAGGGAAAGCCCGGAGCCCCGATGTCTGTGGTGCTGTAGATGCGCTGCCAATGGCCGGTGAGGAGCAGCAAGAGCTTGACTGGCTGGCACTTTCCGTGTGGGAGCAATCGTTCGAGGTTCGTGATTTTTCGGGTTTTTTTGGAGTGGGCGACCAGGTGCAGCTGGTGGTAAACGTCGAAGCCCTGTTCGTCAGGGAAAGCCCGGAGCCCTGATTTTTGTGGTGCTGTAGATGCGCTGCCAATGGCCGGTGAGGACCAGCAAGAGCTTGACTGGCTGGCACTTTCGGTGTGGGAGCAATCGTCCAACGTTTGTGATTTTTCTTGGGTTTTTTTCCAATGGGCGCCCAGGTGCAGGTGGTGGTAAAGGTCGAAGCCCTGTTCATCAGGGAAAGCCCGGAGCCCCGATGTCTGTGGTGCTGTAGATGCGCTGCCAATGGCCGGTAATGAGCAGCAAGAGCTTGACTAGCTGGCACTTTCGGTGTGGGAGCAATCGTCCTACGTTCGTGATTTTTTGGGTTTTTTTTCAGTGGGCGCCCAGGTGCAGCTGGTGGTAAAAGTCGAAGCCCTGTTCGTCAGGGAAAGCCCGGAGCCCCGATGTCTGTGGTGCTGTAGATGTGCTACCAATGGCCGCGGGGGAGCAGCAAGAGCTTGTCTGGCTGGCACTTTCGGTGTGGGAGCAATTGTCCGACGTTCGTTATTTTTCGGTGTTTTTTTTTGAGTGCGCGCCGAGGCGCAGCTGGTGGTAAACGTCGAAGCCCTGTTTGTCAGGGAAAGCCCGGAGCCCCGATGTCTGTGGTGCTGTAGATGCACTGCCAATGGCCGGTGAGGAGCAGCAAGAGCTTGACTGGCTGGCACTTTCGGTGTGGGAGCAATCGTCCGACGTTCATGATTTTTTGGGGTTTTTTTCAGTGGGCCCCCCAGGTGCAGCTGGTGGTAAACGTCGAAGCGCTGTTCGTCAGGGAAAGTCCCGAGCCCCGATGTCTGTGGTGCTGTAGATGCGCTGCCAATGGCCGGTGAGGAGCAGCAAGAGCTTGAGTTGCTGGCACTTCCGGTGTGGCAGCAATCGTCCAACATTCGTGATTTTTCTTGGGTTTTTTTTCAATGGGCGCCCAGGTGCAGGTGGTGGTAAACGTCGAAGCCCTGTTCGTCAGGGAAAGCCCGGAGCCCCGATGTCTGTGGTGCTGTAGATGCGCTGCCAATGGCCGGTGAGGAGCAGCAAGAGCTTGACTGGCTGGCTCTTTCGGTGTGGGAGCAATCGTCCGACGTTCGTGATTTTTCGGGGTTTTTTTGAAGTGGGCGCCCAGGTGCAGGTGGTGGTAAACGTCGAAGCCCTGTTCGTCAGGGAAAGCCCGGAGCCCCGATGTCTGTGGTGCTGTAGATGCGCTGCCAATGGCCGGTGAGGAGCAGCAAGAGCTTGACTGGCTGGCACTTTCGGTGAGGGAGCAATCGTCCGACGTTCGTGATTTTTTGGGGTTTTTTTCAGTGGGCGCCCAGGTGCAGCTGGTGGTAAACGTCGAAGCCCTGTTCGTCAGGGAAAGCCCGGAGCCCCGATGTCTGTGGTGCTGTAGATGCGCTGCCAATGGCTGGTGTGGACCAGGAAGAGCTTGACTGGCTGGCACTTTTTCTGTGGAAGCAATCGTCCGACGTTCGTGATTTTTCGGGGTTTTTTTCAAATGGGCGCCCAGGTGCAGCTGGTGGTAAAGGTCGAAGCCCTGTTCGTCAGGGAAAGCCCTGAGCCCCAATGTCTGTGGTGCTGTAGATGCGCTGCCAATGGCCGGTGATGAGCAGCAAGAGCTTGACTGGCTGGCACTTTCGGTGTGGGAGCAATCGTCCGATGATCGTGATTTTTCGGGGTTTTTTTCCAATGGGCGCCCAGGTGCAGGTGGTGGTAAACGTCGAAGCCCTGTTCGTCAGGGAAAGCCCGGAGCCCCGATGTCTGTGGTGCTGTAGATGCACTGCCAATGGCCGGTGAGGAGCAGCAAGAGCTTGAGTTGCTGGCACTTTCGGTGTGGCAGCAATCGTCCAACATTCGTGATTTTTCTTGGGTTTTTTTTCCATGGGCGCCCAGGCGCAGGTGGTGGTAAACTTCGAAGCCCTGTTCGTCAGGGAAAGCCCGGAGCCCCGATGTCTGTGGTGCTGTAGATGCGCTGCCAATGGCCGCTGAGGAGCAGCAAGAGCTTGACTGGCTGGCTCTTTAGGTGTGGGAGCAATCGTCCGATGTTCGTGATTTTTCGGGTTTATTTTGGAGTGGGCGACCAGGTGCAGCTGGTGGTAAACGTCGAAGCCCTGTTGGTCAGGGAAAGCCCGGAGCCCCGATGTCTGTGGTGCTGTAGATGCGCTGCCAATGGCCGGTGAGGAGCAGCAAGAGCTTGACTGGCTGGCACTTTCGGTGTGGGAGCAATCGTCCGACGTTCGTGATTTTTGGTGTTTTTTTGGAGTGGGCGCCCAGGTACAGCTGGTGGTAAACGTCGAAGCCCTGTTTGTCAGGGAAAGCCCGGAGCCCCGATGTCTGTGGTGCTGTAGATGCGCTGCCAATGGCCGGTGAGGAGCAGCAAGAGCTTGACTGGCTGGCACTTTCGGTGTGGGAGCAATCGTCCGACGTTCGTGATTTTTTGGGGTTTTTTTCAGTGGGCGCCCAGGTGCAGCTGGTGGTAAACGTCGAAGCCCTGTTCGTCAGGGAAAGCCCGGAGCCCCGATGTCTGTGGTGCTGTAGATGCGCTGCCAATGGCCGGTGATGAGCAGCAAGAGCTTGAGTTGCTGGCACTTTCGGTCTGGGAGCAATCGTCCAACGTTCGTGATTTTTCGGGTTTTTTTGGAGTGGACTCCCAGGCACAGGTGGTGGTAAACGTCGAAGCCCTGTTTGTCAGGGAAAGCCCGGAGCCCCGATGTCTGTGGTGCTGTAGATGCGCTGACAATGGCCGGTGAGGAGCAGCAAGAGCTTGACTGGATGGCACTTTTTGTGTGGGAGCAATCGTCCAACGTTCGTGATTTTTCGCAGTTTTTTATGCAGTGGGCGCCCAGGTGCAGGTGTTGGTAAACGTCGAAGCCTTGTATGTCAGGGAAAGCTAGGAGCCTTGATGTCTGTGGTGCTATAGATGCGCTGCCAATGGCCGCTGAGGAGCAGCAGGACCTTGACTGGTTGGAACTTTTTGTGCGGGAGCAATTGTCCGACATTTGTGATTTTTCAGGATTTTTTGGAGTGGGCGACCAGGTGCAGCTGGTCGTAAATGTCGAAGCCCTGTTCGTCAGGGAAAGCCCGGAGCCCCGATGTCTGTGGTGCTGTAGATGCGCTGCCAATGGCCGCTGAGGAGCAGCAAGAGCTTGACTGGCTGGCACTTTCCGTGTGGGAGCAATCGTTCGAGGTTCGTGATTTTTCGGGTTTTTTTGGAGTGGGCGACCAGGTGCAGCTGGTGGTAAACGTCGAAGCCCTGTTCGTCAGGGAAAGCCCGGAGCCCTGATTTTTGTGGTGCTGTAGATGCGCTGCCAATGGCCGGTGAGGACCAGCAAGAGCTTGACTGGCTGGCACTTTCGGTGTGGGAGCAATCGTCCAACGTTTGTGATTTTTCTTGGGTTTTTTTCCAATGGGCGCCCAGGTGCAGGTGGTGGTAAAGGTCGAAGCCCTGTTCATCAGGGAAAGCCCGGAGCCCCGATGTCTGTGGTGCTTTAGATGCGCTGCCAATGGCCGGTAATGAGCAGCAAGAGCTTGACTGGCTGGCACTTTCGGTGTGGGAGCAATCGTCCGACGTTCGTGATTTTTCGGGGTTTTTTTCAAATGGGCGCCCAGGTGCAGCTGGTGGTAAAGGTCGAAGCCCTGTTCGTCAGGGAAAGCCCTGAGCCCCAATGTCTGTGGTGCTGTAGATGCGCTGCCAATGGCCGGTGATGAGCAGCAAGAGCTTGACTGGCTGGCACTTTCGGTGTGGGAGCAATCGTCCGATGATCGTGATTTTTCGGGGTTTTTTTCCAATGGGCGCCCAGGTGCAGGTGGTGGTAAACGTCGAAGCCCTGTTCGTCAGGGAAAGCCCGGAGCCCCGATGTCTGTGGTGCTGTAGATGCACTGCCAATGGCCGGTGAGGAGCAGCAAGAGCTTGAGTTGCTGGCACTTTCGGTGTGGCAGCAATCGTCCAACATTCGTGATTTTTCTTGGGTTTTTTTTCCATGGGCGCCCAGGCGCAGGTGGTGGTAAACTTCGAAGCCCTGTTCGTCAGGGAAAGCCCGGAGCCCCGATGTCTGTGGTGCTGTAGATGCGCTGCCAATGGCCGCTGAGGAGCAGCAAGAGCTTGACTGGCTGGCTCTTTAGGTGTGGGAGCAATCGTCCGATGTTCGTGATTTTTCTGGTTTATTTTGGAGTGGGCGACCAGGTGCAGCTGGTGGTAAAAGTCGAAGCCCTGTTGGTCAGGGAAAGCCCGGAGCCCCGATGTCTGTGGTGCTGTAGATGCGCTGCCAATGGCCGGTGAGGAGCAGCAAGAGCTTGACTGGCTGGCACTTTCGGTGTGGGAGCAATCGTCCGACGTTCGTGATTTTTGGTGTTTTTTTGGAGTGGGCGCCCAGGTACAGCTGGTGGTAAACGTCGAAGCCCTGTTTGTCAGGGAAAGCCCGGAGCCCCGATGTCTGTGGTGCTGTAGATGCGCTGCCAATGGCCGGTGAGGAGCAGCAAGAGCTTGACTGGCTGGCACTTTCGGTGTGGGAGCAATCGTCCGACGTTCGTGATTTTTTGGGGTTTTTTTCAGTGGGCGCCCAGGTGCAGCTGGTGGTAAACGTCGAAGCCCTGTTCGTCAGGGAAAGCCCGGAGCCCCGATGTCTGTGGTGCTGTAGATGCGCTGCCAATGGCCGGTGATGAGCAGCAAGAGCTTGAGTTGCTGGCACTTTCGGTCTGGGAGCAATCGTCCAACGTTCGTGATTTTTCGGGTTTTTTTGGAGTGGACTCCCAGGCACAGGTGGTGGTAAACGTCGAAGCCCTGTTTGTCAGGGAAAGCCCGGAGCCCCGATGTCTGTGGTGCTGTAGATGCGCTGACAATGGCCGGTGAGGAGCAGCAAGAGCTTGACTGGATGGCACTTTTTGTGTGGGAGCAATCGTCCAACGTTCGTGATTTTTCGCAGTTTTTTATGCAGTGGGCGCCCAGGTGCAGGTGTTGGTAAACGTCGAAGCCTTGTATGTCAGGGAAAGCTAGGAGCCTTGATGTCTGTGGTGCTATAGATGCGCTGCCAATGGCCGCTGAGGAGCAGCAGGACCTTGACTGGTTGGAACTTTTTGTGCGGGAGCAATTGTCCGACATTTGTGATTTTTCAGGATTTTTTGGAGTGGGCGACCAGGTGCAGCTGGTCGTAAATGTCGAAGCCCTGTTCGTCAGGGAAAGCCCGGAGCCCCGATGTCTGTGGTGCTGTAGATGCGCTGCCAATGGCCGGTGAGGAGCAGCAAGAGCTTGACTGGCTGGCACTTTCCGTGTGGGAGCAATCGTTCGAGGTTCGTGATTTTTCGGGTTTTTTTGGAGTGGGCGACCAGGTGCAGCTGGTGGTAAACGTCGAAGCCCTGTTCGTCAGGGAAAGCCCGGAGCCCTGATTTTTGTGGTGCTGTAGATGCGCTGCCAATGGCCGGTGAGGACCAGCAAGAGCTTGACTGGCTGGCACTTTCGGTGTGGGAGCAATCGTCCAACGTTTGTGATTTTTCTTGGGTTTTTTTCCAATGGGCGCCCAGGTGCAGGTGGTGGTAAAGGTCGAAACCCTGTTCATCAGGGAAAGCCCGGAGCCCCGATGTCTGTGGTGCTGTAGATGCGCTGCCAATGGCCGGTAATGAGCAGCAAGAGCTTGACTAGCTGGCACTTTCGGTGTGGGAGCAATCGTCCGACGTTCGTGATTTTTTGGGTTTTTTTTCAGTGGGCGCCCAGGTGCAGCTGGTGGTAAAAGTCGAAGCCCTGTTCGTCAGGGAAAGCCCGGAGCCCCGATGTCTGTGGTGCTGTAGATGTGCTACCAATGGCCGCGGGGGAGCAGCAAGAGCTTGTCTGGCTGGCACTTTCGGTGTGGGAGCAATTGTCCGACGTTCGTTATTTTTCGGTGTTTTTTTTTGAGTGCGCGCCGAGGCGCAGCTGGTGGTAAACGTCGAAGCCCTGTTTGTCAGGGAAAGCCCGGAGCCCCGATGTCTGTGGTGCTGTAGATGCACTGCCAATGGCCGGTGAGGAGCAGCAAGAGCTTGACTGGCTGGCACTTTCGGTGTGGGAGCAATCGTCCGACGTTCATGATTTTTTGGGGTTTTTTTCAGTGGGCCCCCCAGGTGCAGCTGGTGGTAAACGTCGAAGCACTGTTCGTCAGGGAAAGTCCCGAGCCCCGATGTCTGTGGTGCTGTAGATGCGCTGCCAATGGCCGGTGAGGAGCAGCAAGAGCTTGAGTTGCTGGCACTTTCGGTGTGGGTGCAATCGTCCAACGTTCGTGATTTTTCTTGGGTTTATTTCCAATGGGCGCCCAGGTGCAGGTGGTGGTAAACGTCGAAGCCCTGTTCGTCAGGGAAAGCCCGGAGCCCCGATGTCTGTGGTGCTGTAGATGCGCTGACAATGGCCGGTGAGGAGCAGCAAGAGCTTGACTGGCTGGCACTTTCGGTGTGGGAGCAATCGTCCGACGTTCGTGATTTTTCGGGTATTTTTCCAGTGGGAGCCCAGGTGCTGCAGGTGTTAAATATCGAAGCCCTGTTCGTCAGGGAAAGCCCGGAGCCCCGATGTCTGTGGTGCTGTAGATGCGCTGCCAATGGCCGGTGAGGAGCAGCAAGAGCTTGAGTTGCTGGCACTTCCGGTGTGGCAGCAATCGTCCAACATTCGTGATTTTTCTTGGGTTTTTTTTCAATGGGCGCCCAGGTGCAGGTGGTGGTAAACGTCGAAGCCCTGTTCGTCAGGGAAAGCCCGGAGCCCCGATGTCTGTGGTGCTGTAGATGCGCTGCCAATGGCCGGTGAGGAGCAGCAAGAGCTTGACTGGCTGGCTCTTTCGGTGTGGGAGCAATCGTCCGACGTTCGTGATTTTTCGGGGTTTTTTTGAAGTGGGCGCCCAGGTGCAGGTGGTGGTAAACGTCGAAGCCCTGTTCGTCAGGGAAAGCCCGGAGCCCCGATGTCTGTGGTGCTGTAGATGCGCTGCCAATGGCTGGTGAGGAGCAGCAAGAGCTTGACTGGCTGGCACTTTCGGTGAGGGAGCAATCGTCCGACGTTCGTGATTTTTTGGGGTTTTTTTCAGTGGGCGCCCAGGTGCAGCTGGTGGTAAACGTCGAAGCCCTGTTCGTCAGGGAAAGCCCGGAGCCCCGATGTCTGTGGTGCTGTAGATGCGCTGCCAATGGCTGGTGTGGACCAGGAAGAGCTTGACTGGCTGGCACTTTTTCTGTGGAAGCAATCGTCCGACGTTCGTGATTTTTCGGGGTTTTTTTCAAATGGCGCCCAGGTGCAGCTGGTGGTAAAGGTCGAAGCCCTGTTCGTCAGGGAAAGCCCTGAGCCCCAATGTCTGTGGTGCTGTAGATGCGCTGCCAATGGCCGGTGATGAGCAGCAAGAGCTTGACTGGCTGGCACTTTCGGTGTGGGAGCAATCGTCCGACGATCGTGATTTTTCGGGGTTTTTTTCCAATGGGCGCCCAGGTGCAGGTGGTGGTAAACGTCGAAGCCCTGTTCGTCAGGGAAAGCCCGGAGCCCCGATGTCTGTGGTGCTGTAGATGCACTGCCAATGGCCGGTGAGGAGCAGCAAGAGCTTGAGTTGCTGGCACTTTCGGTGTGGCAGCAATCGTCCAACATTCGTGATTTTTCTTGGGTTTTTTTTCCATGGGCGCCCAGGCGCAGGTGGTGGTAAACTTCGAAGCCCTGTTCGTCAGGGAAAGCCCGGAGCCCCGATGTCTGTGGTGCTGTAGATGCGCTGCCAATGGCCGCTGAGGAGCAGCAAGAGCTTGACTGGCTGGCTCTTTAGGTGTGGGAGCAATCGTCCGATGTTCGTGATTTTTCGGGTTTATTTTGGAGTGGGCGACCAGGTGCAGCTGGTGGTAAAAGTCAAAGCCCTGTTGGTCAGGGAAAGCCCGGAGCCCCGATGTCTGTGGTGCTGTAGATGCGCTGCCAATGGCAGGTGAGGAGCAGCAAGAGCTTGTCTGGCTGGCACTTTCGGTGTGGGAGCAATTGTCCGACGTTCATGATTTTTTGGGGTTTTTTTCAGTGGGCCCCCCAGGTGCAGCTGGTGGTAAACGTCGAAGCCCTGTTCGTCACGGAAATCCCGGAGCCCCGATGTCTGTGGTGCTGTAGATGCGCTGCCAATGGCCGGTGAGGAGCAGCAAGAGCTTGACTGGCTGGCACTTTCGGTGTGGGAGCAATCGTCCGACGTTCGTGATTTTTGGTGTTTTTTTGGAGTGGGCGCCCAGGTACAGCTGGTGGTAAACGTCGAAGCCCTGTTTGTCAGGGAAAGCCCGGAGCCCCGATGTCTGTGGTGCTGTAGATGCGCTGCCAATGGCCGGTGAGGAGCAGCAAGAGCTTGACTGGCTGGCACTTTCGGTCTGGGAGCAATCGTCCGACGTTCGTGATTTTTCGGGTTTTTTTGGAGTGGACTGCCAGGCACAGGTGGTGGTAAACGTCGAAGCCCTGTTCGTCAGGGAAAGCCCGGAGCCCCGATGTCTGTGGTGCTGTAGATGCGCTGACAATGGCCGGTGAGGAGCAGCAAGAGCTTCACTGGATGGCACTTTTTGTGTGGGAGCAATCGTCCAACGTTCGTGATTTTTCGCAGTTTTTTATGCAGTGGGCGCCCAGGTGCAGGTGGTGGTAAACGTCGAAGCCCTGTATGTCAGGGAAAGCTAGGAGCCTTGATGTCTGTGGTGCTATAGATGCGCTGCCAATGGCCGCTGAGGAGCAGCAGGACCTTGACTGGTTGGAACTTTTTGTGCGGGAGCAATTGTCCGACATTCGTGATTTTTCAGGATTTTTTGGAGTGGGCGACCAGGTGCAGCTGGTCGTAAATGTCGAAGCCCTGTTCGTCAGGGAAAGCCCGGAGCCCCGATGTCTGTGGTGCTGTAGATGCGCTGCCAATGGCCGGTGAGGAGCAGCAAGAGCTTGACTGGCTGGCACTTTCCGTGTGGGAGCAATCGTCCGACGTTCGTGATTTTTCGGGTTTTTTTGGAGTGGGCGACCAGGTGCAGCTGGTGGTAAACGTCGAAGCCCTGTTCGTCAGGGAAAGCCCGGAGCCCTGATTTTTGTGGTGCTGTAGATGCGCTGCCAATGGCCGGTGAGGAGCAGCAAGAGCTTGACTGGCTGGCACTTTCGCTGTGGGAGCAATCGTCCAACGTTTGTGATTTTTCTTGGGTTTTTTTCCAATGGGCGCCCAGGTGCAGCTGGTGGTAAAGGTCGAAGCCCTGTTCATCAGGGAAAGCCCGGAGCCCCGATGTCTGTGGTGCTGTAGATGCGCTGCCAATGGCCGGTAATGAGCAGCAAGAGCTTGACTAGCTGGCACTTTCGGTGTGGGAGCAATCGTCCGACGTTCGTGATTTTTTGGGTTTTTTTTCAGTGGGCGCCCAGGTGCAGCTGGTGGTAAAAGTCGAAGCCCTGTTCGTCAGGGAAAGCCCGGAGCCCCGATGTCTGTGGTGCTGTAGATGTGCTACCAATGGCCGCGGGGGAGCAGCAAGAGCTTGTCTGGCTGGCACTTTCGGTGTGGGAGCAATTGTCCGACGTTCGTTATTTTTCGGTGTTTTTTTTTGAGTGCGCGCCGAGGCGCAGCTGGTGGTAAACGTCGAAGCCCTGTTTGTCAGGGAAAGCCCGGAGCCCCGATGTCTGTGGTGCTGTAGATGCACTGCCAATGGCCGGTGAGGAGCAGCAAGAGCTTGACTGGCTGGCACTTTCGGTGTGGGAGCAATCGTCCGACGTTCATGATTTTTTGGGGTTTTTTTCAGTGGGCCCCCCAGGTGCAGCTGGTGGTAAACGTCGAAGCGCTGTTCGTCAGGGAAAGTCCCGAGCCCCGATGTCTGTGGTGCTGTAGATGCGCTGCCAATGGCCGGTGAGGAGCAGCAAGAGCTTGAGTTGCTGGCACTTTCGGTGTGGGTGCAATCGTCCAACGTTCGTGATTTTTCTTGGGTTTATTTCCAATGGGCGCCCAGGTGCAGCTGGTGGTAAACGTCGAAGCGCTGTTCGTCAGGGAAAGTCCCGAGCCCCGATGTCTGTGGTGCTGTAGATGCGCTGCCAATGGCCGGTGAGGAGCAGCAAGAGCTTGACTGGCTGGCTCTTTCGGTCTGGGAGCAATAGTCCAACGTTCGTGATTTTTCGGGTTTTTTTAGCGTGGACTCCCAGGCACAGGTGGTGGTAAACGTCGAAGCCCTGTTCGTCAGGGAAAGCCCGGAGCCCCGATGTCTGTGGTGCTGTAGATGCGCTGACAATGGCCGGTGAGGAGCAGCAAGAGCTTCACTGGATGGCACTTTTTGTGTGGGAGCAATCGTCCAACGTTCGTGATTTTTCGCAGTTTTTTATGCAGTGGGCGCCCAGGTGCAGGTGGTGGTAAACGTCGAAGCCCTGTATGTCAGGCAAAGCTAGGAGCCTTGATGTCTGCGGTGCTATAGATGCGCTGCCAATGGCCGCTGAGGAGCAGCAAGAGCTTGACTGGTTGGAACTTTTTGTGCGGGAGCAATTGTCCGACATTCGTGATTTTTCAGGATTTTTTGGAGTGGGCGACCAGGTGCAGCTGGTCGTAAATGTCGAAGCCCTGTTCGTCAGGGAAAGCCCGGAGCCCCGATGTCTGTGGTGCTGTAGATGCGCTGCCAATGGCCGGTGAGGAGCAGCAAGAGCTTGACTGGCTGGCACTTTCCGTGTGGGAGCAATCGTCCGACGTTCGTGATTTTTCGGGTTTTTTTGGAGTGGGCGACCAGGTGCAGCTGGTGGTAAACGTCGAAGCCCTGTTCGTCAGGGAAAGCCCGGAGCCCTGATTTTTGTGGTGCTGTAGATGCGCTGCCAATGGCCGGTGAGGACCAGCAAGAGCTTGACTGGCTGGCACTTTCGGTGTGGGAGCAATCGTCCAACGTTTGTGATTTTTCTTGGGTTTTTTTCCAATGGGCGCCCAGGTGCAGGTGGTGGTAAAGGTCGAAGCCCTGTTCATCAGGGAAAGCCCGGAGCCCCGATGTCTGTGGTGCTGTAGATGCGCTGCCAATGGCCGGTAATGAGCAGCAAGAGCTTGACTAGCTGGCACTTTCGGTGTGGGAGCAATCGTCCGACGTTCGTGATTTTTTGGGTTTTTTTTCAGTGGGCGCCCAGGTGCAGCTGGTGGTAAAAGTCGAAGCCCTGTTCGTCAGGGAAAGCCCGGAGCCCCGATGTCTGTGGTGCTGTAGATGTGCTACCAATGGCCGCGGGGGAGCAGCAAGAGCTTGTCTGGCTGGCACTTTCGGTGTGGGAGCAATTGTCCGACGTTCGTTATTTTTCGGTGTTTTTTTTTGAGTGCGCGCCGAGGCGCAGCTGGTGGTAAACGTCGAAGCCCTGTTTGTCAGGGAAAGCCCGGAGCCCCGATGTCTGTGGTGCTGTAGATGCCCTGCCAATGGCCGGTGAGGAGCAGCAAGAGCTTGACTGGCTGGCACTTTCGGTGTGGGAGCAATCGTCCGACGTTCATGATTTTTTGGGGTTTTTTTCAGTGGGCCCCCCAGGTGCAGCTGGTGGTAAACGTCGAAGCGCTGTTCGTCAGGGAAAGTCCCGAGCCCCGATGTCTGTGGTGCTGTAGATGCGCTGCCAATGGCCGGTGAGGAGCAGCAAGAGCTTGAGTTGCTGGCACTTTCGGTGTGGGTGCAATCGTCCAACGTTCGTGATTTTTCTTGGGTTTATTTCCAATGGGCGCCCAGGTGCAGGTGGTGGTAAACGTCGAAGCCCTGTTTGTCAGGGAAAGCCCGGAGCCTCCATATCTGTGGTGCTGTAGATGCGCTGCCAATGGTCGGTGAGGAGCAGCAAGAGCTTGAATGGCTGGCACTTTAGGTGTGGGAGCAATCGTCCGACGTTCATGATTTTTCGGGGTTTTTTCCAGTGGGTGCCCAGGTGCAGCTGGTGGTAAACGTCGAAGCCCTGTTCGTCAGGGAAAGCCCGGAGCCCCGATGTCTGTGGTGCTGTAGATGCGCTGCCAATGGCCGCTGAGGAGCAGCAGGAGCTTGACTGGCTGGCACTTTCAGTGTGGGAGCAATCGTTAGACGATCGTGATTTTTCGGGTTTTTTTGGAGTAGGCGCCCAGGTGCAGCTGGTCGTAAATGTTGAAGCCCTGTTCGTCAGGGAAAGCCCGGAGCCCCGATGTCTGTGGTGCTGTAGATGCGCTGCCAATGGCCGGTGAGGAGCAGCAAGAGCTTGACTGGCTGGCACTTTTTGTGTGGGAGCAATCATCCGACGTTCGTGATTTTTCGGGTTTTTTTGGAGTGGGCGACCAGGTGCAGCTGGTGGTAAACGTCGAAGCCCTGTTCGTCACGGAAAGCCCGGAGCCCCGATGTCTGTGGTGCTGTAGATGCGCTGCCAATGGCCGGTGAGGACCAGCAAGAGCTTGACTGGCTGGCACTTTCGGTGTGGGAGCAATCGTCCAACGTTTGTGATTTTTCTTGGGTTTTTTTCCAATGGGCGCCCAGGTGCAGGTGGTGGTAAAGGTCGAAGCCCTGTTCGTCAGGGAAAGACCGGAGCCCCGATGTCTGTGGTGCTGTAGATGCGCTGCCAATGGCCGGTGATGAGCAGCAAGAGCTTGACTAGCTGGCACTTTCGGTGTGGGAGCAATCGTCCGACGTTCGTGATTTTTTGGGTTTTTTTTTAGTGGGCGCCCAGGTGCAGCTGGTGGTAAACGTCGAAGCCCTGTTCGTCAGGGAAAGCACGGAGCCCCGATGTCTGTGGTGCTGTAGATGTGCTACCAATGGCCGCGGGGGAGCAGCAAGAGCTTGTCTGGCTGGCACTTTCGGTGTGGGAGCAATTGTCCGACGTTCGTGATTTTTCGGTGTTTTTTTTTGAGTGCGCGCAGAGGCGCAGCTGGTGGTAAACGTCGAAGCCCTGTTTGTCAGGGAAAGCCCGGAGCCCCGATGTCTGTGGTGCTGTAGATGCCCTGCCAATGGCCGGTGAGGAGCAGCAAGAGCTTGACTGGCTGGCACTTTCGGTGTGGGAGCAATCGTCCGACGTTCATGATTTTTTGGGGTTTTTTTCAGTGGGTGCCCAGGTGCAGCTGGTGGTAAACGTCGAAGCCCTGTTCGTCAGGGAAAGCCCGGAGCCCCGATGTCTGTGGTGCTGTAGATGCGCTGCCAATGGCCGGTGATGAGCAGCAGGAGCTTGACTGGCTGGCACTTTCAGTGTGGGAGCAATCGTTAGACGATCGTGATTTTCGGGTTTTTTTGGAGTAGGCGCCCAGGTGCAGCTGGTCGTAAATGTCGAAGCCCTGTTCGTCAGGGAAAGCCCGGAGCCCCGATGTCTGTGGTGCTGTAGATGCGCTGCCAATGGCCGGTGAGGAGCAGCAAGAGCTTGACTGGCTGGCACTTTCCGTGTGGGAGCAATCGTCCGACGTTCGTGATTTTTCGGGTTTTTTTGGAGTGGGCGACCAGGTGCAGCTGGTGGTAAACGTCGAAGCCCTGTTCGTCAGGGAAAGCCCGGAGCCCTGATTTTTGTGGTGCTGTAGATGCGCTGCCAATGGCCGGTGAGGAGCAGCAAGAGGTGGAGTTCCTAGCACTTTCGGTGTGGGAGCAATCGTCCAACGTTTGTGATTTTTCTTGGGTTTTTTTCCAATGGGCGCCCAGGTGCAGGTGGTGGTAAAGGTCGAAGCCCTGTTCATCAGGGAAAGCCCAGAGCCCCGATGTCTGTGGTGCTGTAGATGCGCTGCCAATGGCCGGTAATGAGCAGCAAGAGCTTGACTAGCTGGCACTTTCGGTGTGGGAGCAATCGTCCGACGTTCGTGATTTTTTGGGTTTTTTTTCAGTGGGCGCCCAGGTGCAGCTGGTGGTAAAAGTCGAAGCCCTGTTCGTCAGGGAAAGCCCGGAGCCCCGATGTCTGTGGTGCTGTAGATGTGCTACCAATGGCCGCGGGGGAGCAGCAAGAGCTTGTCTGGCTGGCACTTTCGGTGTGGGAGCAATCGTCCGACGTTCGTGATTTTTTGGGGTTTTTTTCAGTGGGCGACCAGGTGCAGCTGGTGGTAAACGTCGAAGCCCTGTTCGTCAGGGAAAGCCCGGAGCCCCGATGTCTGTGGTGCTGTAGATGCGCTGCCAATGGCTGGTGTGGACCAGGAAGAGCTTGACTGGCTGGCACTTTTTCTGTGGAAGCAATCGTCCGACGTTCGTGATTTTTCGGGGTTTTTTTCAAATGGGCGCCCAGGTGCAGCTGGTGGTAAAGGTCGAAGCCCTGTTCGTCAGGGAAAGCCCTGAGCCCCAATGTCTGTGGTGCTGTAGATGCGCTGCCAATGGCCGGTGATGAGCAGCAAGAGCTTGACTGGCTGGCACTTTCGGTGTGGGAGCAATCGTCCGACGATCGTGATTTTTCGGGGTTTTTTTCCAATGGGCGCCCAGGTGCAGGTGGTGGTAAACGTCGAAGCCCTGTTCGTCAGGGAAAGCCCGGAGCCCCGATGTCTGTGGTGCTGTAGATGCACTGCCAATGGCCGGTGAGGAGCAGCAAGAGCTTGAGTTGCTGGCACTTTCGGTGTGGCAGCAATCGTCCAACATTCGTGATTTTTCTTGGGTTTTTTTTCCATGGGCGCCCAGGCGCAGGTGGTGGTAAACTTCGAAGCCCTGTTCGTCAGGGAAAGCCCGGAGCCCCGATGTCTGTGGTGCTGTAGATGCGCTGCCAATGGCCGCTGAGGAGCAGCAAGAGCTTGACTGGCTGGCACTTTAGGTGTGGGAGCAATCGTCCGATGTTCGTGATTTTTCGGGTTTATTTTGGAGTGGGCGACCAGGTGCAGCTGGTGGTAAAAGTCGAAGCCCTGTTGGTCAGGGAAAGCCCGGAGCCCCGATGTCTGTGGTGCTGTAGATGCGCTGCCAATGGCAGGTGAGGAGCAGCAAGAGCTTGTCTGGCTGGCACTTTCGGTGTGGGAGCAATTGTCCGACGTTCATGATTTTTTGGGGTTTTTTTCAGTGGGCCCCCCAGGTGCAGCTGGTGGTAAACGTCGAAGCCCTGTTCGTCACGGAAATCCCGGAGCCCCGATGTCTGTGGTGCTGTAGATGCGCTGCCAATGGCCGGTGAGGAGCAGCAAGAGCTTGACTGGCTGGCACTTTCCGTGTGGGAGCAATCGTCCGACGTTCGTGATTTTTGGTGTTTTTTTGGAGTGGGCGCCCAGGTACAGCTGGTGGTAAACGTCGAAGCCCTGTTTGTCAGGGAAAGCCCGGAGCCCCGATGTCTGTGGTGCTGTAGATGCGCTGCCAATGGCCGGTGAGGAGCAGCAAGAGCTTGACTGGCTGGCACTTTCGGTGTGGGAGCAATCGTCCGACGTTCGTGATTTTTCGGGGTTTTTTTCAGTGGGCGCCCAGGTGCAGCTGGTGGTAAACGTCGAAGCCCTGTTCGTCAGGGAAAGCCCGGAGCCCCGATGTCTGTGGTGCTGTAGATGCGCTGCCAATGGCCGGTGAGGAGCAGCAAGAGCTTGAGTTGCTGGCACTTTCGGTCTGGGAGCAATCGTCCAACGTTCGTGATTTTTCGGGTTTTTTTGGAGTGGACTCCCAGGCACAGGTGGTGGTAAACGTCGAAGCCCTGTTTGTCAGGGAAAGCCCGGAGCCCCGATGTCTGTGGTGCTGTAGATGCGCTGACAATGGCCGGTGAGGAGCAGCAAGAGCTTGACTGGATGGCACTTTTTGTGTGGGAGCAATCGTCCAACGTTCGTGATTTTTCGCAGTTTTTTATGCAGTGGGCGCCCAGGTGCAGGTGTTGGTAAACGTCGAAGCCTTGTATGTCAGGGAAAGCTAGGAGCCTTGATGTCTGTGGTGCTATAGATGCGCTGCCAATGGCCGCTGAGGAGCAGCAGGACCTTGACTGGTTGGAACTTTTTGTGCGGGAGCAATTGTCCGACATTCGTGATTTTTCAGGATTTTTTGGAGTGGGCGACCAGGTGCAGCTGGTCGTAAATGTCGAAGCCCTGTTCGTCAGGGAAAGCCCGGAGCCCCGATGTCTGTGGTGCTGTAGATGCGCTGCCAATGGCCGGTGAGGAGCAGCAAGAGCTTGACTGGCTGGCACTTTCCGTGTGGGAGCAATCGTTCGAGGTTCGTGATTTTTCGGGTTTTTTTGGAGTGGGCGACCAGGTGCAGCTGGTGGTAAACGTCGAAGCCCTGTTCGTCAGGGAAAGCCCGGAGCCCTGATTTTTGTGGTGCTGTAGATGCGCTGCCAATGGCCGGTGAGGACCAGCAAGAGCTTGACTGGCTGGCACTTTCGGTGTGGGAGCAATCGTCCAACGTTTGTGATTTTTCTTGGGTTTTTTTCCAATGGGCGCCCAGGTGCAGGTGGTGGTAAAGGTCGAAGCCCTGTTCATCAGGGAAAGCCCGGAGCCCCGATGTCTGTGGTGCTGTAGATGCGCTGCCAATGGCCGGTAATGAGCAGCAAGAGCTTGACTAGCTGGCACTTTCGGTGTGGGAGCAATCGTCCGACGTTCGTGATTTTTTGGGTTTTTTTTCAGTGGGCGCCCAGGTGCAGCTGGTGGTAAAAGTCGAAGCCCTGTTCGTCAGGGAAAGCCCGGAGCCCCGATGTCTGTGGTGCTGTAGATGTGCTACCAATGGCCGCGGGGGAGCAGCAAGAGCTTGTCTGGCTGGCACTTTCGGTGTGGGAGCAATTGTCCGACGTTCGTTATTTTTCGGTGTTTTTTTTTGAGTGCGCGCCGAGGCGCAGCTGGTGGTAAACGTCGAAGCCCTGTTTGTCAGGGAAAGCCCGGAGCCCCGATGTCTGTGGTGCTGTAGATGCACTGCCAATGGCCGGTGAGGAGCAGCAAGAGCTTGACTGGCTGGCACTTTCGGTGTGGGAGCAATCGTCCGACGTTCATGATTTTTTGGGGTTTTTTTCAGTGGGCCCCCCAGGTGCAGCTGGTGGTAAACGTCGAAGCGCTGTTCGTCAGGGAAAGTCCCGAGCCCCGATGTCTGTGGTGCTGTAGATGCGCTGCCAATGGCCGGTGAGGAGCAGCAAGAGCTTGAGTTGCTGGCACTTTCGGTGTGGGTGCAATCGTCCAACGTTCGTGATTTTTCTTGGGTTTATTTCCAATGGGCGCCCAGGTGCAGGTGGTGGTAAACGTCGAAGCCCTGTTCGTCAGGGAAAGCCCGGAGCCCCGATGTCTGTGGTGCTGTAGATGCGCTGACAATGGCCGGTGAGGAGCAGCAAGAGCTTGACTGGCTGGCACTTTCGGTGTGGGAGCAATCGTCCGACGTTCGTGATTTTTCGGGTATTTTTCCAGTGGGAGCCCAGGTGCTGCAGGTGTTAAATATCGAAGCCCTGTTCATCAGGGAAAGCCCGGAGCCCCGATGTCTGTGGTGCTGTAGATGCGCTGCCAATGGCCGGTGAGGAGCAGCAAGAGCTTGAGTTGCTGGCACTTCCGGTGTGGCAGCAATCGTCCAACATTCGTGATTTTTCTTGGGTTTTTTTTCAATGGGCGCCCAGGTGCAGGTGGTGGTAAACGTCGAAGCCCTGTTCGTCAGGGAAAGCCCGGAGCCCCGATGTCTGTGGTGCTGTAGATGCGCTGCCAATGGCCGGTGAGGAGCAGCAAGAGCTTGACTGGCTGGCTCTTTCGGTGTGGGAGCAATCGTCCGACGATCGTGATTTTTCGGGGTTTTTTTGAAGTGGGCGCCCAGGTGCAGGTGGTGGTAAACGTCGAAGCCCTGTTCGTCAGGGAAAGCCCGGAGCCCCGATGTCTGTGGTGCTGTAGATGCGCTGCCAATGGCCGGTGAGGAGCAGCAAGAGCTTGACTGGCTGGCACTTTCGGTGAGGGAGCAATCGTCCGACGTTCGTGATTTTTTGGGGTTTTTTTCAGTGGGCGCCCAGGTGCAGCTGGTGGTAAACGTCGAAGCCCTGTTCGTCAGGGAAAGCCCGGAGCCCCGATGTCTGTGGTGCTGTAGATGCGCTGCCAATGGCTGGTGTGGACCAGGAAGAGCTTGACTGGCTGGCGCTTTCGGTGTGGGAGCAATCGTCCGATGTTCGTGATTTTTCGGGGTTTTTTTCAAATGGGCGCCCAGGTGCAGCTGGTGGTAAAGGTCGAAGCCCTGTTCGTCAGGGAAAGCCCTGAGCCCCAATGTCTGTGGTGCTGTAGATGCGCTGCCAATGGCCGGTGATGAGCAGCAAGAGCTTGACTGGCTGGCACTTTCGGTGTGGGAGCAATCGTCCGACGATCGTGATTTTTCGGGGTTTTTTTCCAATGGGCGCCCAGGTGCAGGTGGTGGTAAACGTCGAAGCCCTGTTCGTCAGGGAAAGCCCGGAGCCCCGATGTCTGTGGTGCTGTAGATGCACTGCCAATGGCCGGTGAGGAGCAGCAAGAGCTTGAGTTGCTGGCACTTTCGGTGTGGCAGCAATCGTCCAACATTCGTGATTTTTCTTGGGTTTTTTTTCCATGGGCGCCCAGGCGCAGGTGGTGGTAAACTTCGAAGCCCTGTTGGTCAGGGAAAGCCCGGAGCCCCGATGTCTGTGGTGCTGTAGATGCGCTGCCAATGGCCGCTGAGGAGCAGCAAGAGCTTGACTGGCTGGCACTTTAGGTGTGGGAGCAATCGTCCGATGTTCGTGATTTTTCGGGTTTATTTTGGAGTGGGCGACCAGGTGCAGCTGGTGGTAAAAGTCGAAGCCCTGTTGGTCAGGGAAAGCCCGGAGCCCCGATGTCTGTGGTGCTGTAGATGCGCTGCCAATGGCAGGTGAGGAGCAGCAAGAGCTTGTCTGGCTGGCACTTTCGGTGTGGGAGCAATTGTCCGACGTTCATGATTTTTTGGGGTTTTTTTCAGTGGGCCCCCCAGGTGCAGCTGGTGGTAAACGTCGAAGCCCTGTTCGTCACGGAAATCCCGGAGCCCCGATGTCTGTGGTGCTGTAGATGCGCTGCCAATGGCCGGTGAGGAGCAGCAAGAGCTTGACTGGCTGGCACTTTCCGTGTGGGAGCAATCGTCCGACGTTCGTGATTTTTGGTGTTTTTTTGGAGTGGGCGCCCAGGTACAGCTGGTGGTAAACGTCGAAGCCCTGTTTGTCAGGGAAAGCCCGGAGCCCCGATGTCTGTGGTGCTGTAGATGCGCTGCCAATGGCCGGTGAGGAGCAGCAAGAGCTTGACTGGCTGGCACTTTCGGTGTGGGAGCAATCGTCCGACGTTCGTGATTTTTCGGGGTTTTTTTCAGTGGGCGCCCAGGTGCAGCTGGTGGTAAACGTCGAAGCCCTGTTCGTCAGGGAAAGCCCGGAGCCCCGATGTCTGTGGTGCTGTAGATGCGCTGCCAATGGCCGGTGAGGAGCAGCAAGAGCTTGAGTTGCTGGCACTTTCGGTCTGGGAGCAATCGTCCAACGTTCGTGATTTTTCGGGTTTTTTTGGAGTGGACTCCCAGGCACAGGTGGTGGTAAACGTCGAAGCCCTGTTTGTCAGGGAAAGCCCGGAGCCCCGATGTCTGTGGTGCTGTAGATGCGCTGACAATGGCCGGTGAGGAGCAGCAAGAGCTTGACTGGATGGCACTTTTTGTGTGGGAGCAATCGTCCAACGTTCGTGATTTTTCGCAGTTTTTTATGCAGTGGGCGCCCAGGTGCAGGTGTTGGTAAACGTCGAAGCCTTGTATGTCAGGGAAAGCTAGGAGCCTTGATGTCTGTGGTGCTATAGATGCGCTGCCAATGGCCGCTGAGGAGCAGCAGGACCTTGACTGGTTGGAACTTTTTGTGCGGGAGCAATTGTCCGACATTCGTGATTTTTCAGGATTTTTTGGAGTGGGCGACCAGGTGCAGCTGGTCGTAAATGTCGAAGCCCTGTTCGTCAGGGAAAGCCCGGAGCCCCGATGTCTGTGGTGCTGTAGATGCGCTGCCAATGGCCGGTGAGGAGCAGCAAGAGCTTGACTGGCTGGCACTTTCCGTGTGGGAGCAATCGTTCGAGGTTCGTGATTTTTCGGGTTTTTTTGGAGTGGGCGACCAGGTGCAGCTGGTGGTAAACGTCGAAGCCCTGTTCGTCAGGGAAAGCCCGGAGCCCTGATTTTTGTGGTGCTGTAGATGCGCTGCCAATGGCCGGTGAGGACCAGCAAGAGCTTGACTGGCTGGCACTTTCGGTGTGGGAGCAATCGTCCAACGTTTGTGATTTTTCTTGGGTTTTTTTCCAATGGGCGCCCAGGTGCAGGTGGTGGTAAAGGTCGAAGCCCTGTTCATCAGGGAAAGCCCGGAGCCCCGATGTCTGTGGTGCTGTAGATGCGCTGCCAATGGCCGGTAATGAGCAGCAAGAGCTTGACTAGCTGGCACTTTCGGTGTGGGAGCAATCGTCCGACGTTCGTGATTTTTTGGGTTTTTTTTCAGTGGGCGCCCAGGTGCAGCTGGTGGTAAAAGTCGAAGCCCTGTTCGTCAGGGAAAGCCCGGAGCCCCGATGTCTGTGGTGCTGTAGATGTGCTACCAATGGCCGCGGGGGAGCAGCAAGAGCTTGTCTGGCTGGCACTTTCGGTGTGGGAGCAATTGTCCGACGTTCGTTATTTTTCGGTGTTTTTTTTTGAGTGCGCGCCGAGGCGCAGCTGGTGGTAAACGTCGAAGCCCTGTTTGTCAGGGAAAGCCCGGAGCCCCGATGTCTGTGGTGCTGTAGATGCACTGCCAATGGCCGGTGAGGAGCAGCAAGAGCTTGACTGGCTGGCACTTTCGGTGTGGGAGCAATCGTCCGACGTTCATGATTTTTTGGGGTTTTTTTCAGTGGGCCCCCCAGGTGCAGCTGGTGGTAAACGTCGAAGCGCTGTTCGTCAGGGAAAGTCCCGAGCCCCGATGTCTGTGGTGCTGTAGATGCGCTGCCAATGGCCGGTGAGGAGCAGCAAGAGCTTGAGTTGCTGGCACTTTCGGTGTGGGTGCAATCGTCCAACGTTCGTGATTTTTCTTGGGTTTATTTCCAATGGGCGCCCAGGTGCAGGTGGTGGTAAACGTCGAAGCCCTGTTCGTCAGGGAAAGCCCGGAGCCCCGATGTCTGTGGTGCTGTAGATGCGCTGACAATGGCCGGTGAGGAGCAGCAAGAGCTTGACTGGCTGGCACTTTCGGTGTGGGAGCAATCGTCCGACGTTCGTGATTTTTCGGGTATTTTTCCAGTGGGAGCCCAGGTGCTGCAGGTGTTAAATATCGAAGCCCTGTTCATCAGGGAAAGCCCGGAGCCCCGATGTCTGTGGTGCTGTAGATGCGCTGCCAATGGCCGGTGAGGAGCAGCAAGAGCTTGAGTTGCTGGCACTTCCGGTGTGGCAGCAATCGTCCAACATTCGTGATTTTTCTTGGGTTTTTTTTCAATGGGCGCCCAGGTGCAGGTGGTGGTAAACGTCGAAGCCCTGTTCGTCAGGGAAAGCCCGGAGCCCCGATGTCTGTGGTGCTGTAGATGCGCTGCCAATGGCCGGTGAGGAGCAGCAAGAGCTTGACTGGCTGGCTCTTTCGGTGTGGGAGCAATCGTCCGACGTTCGTGATTTTTCGGGGTTTTTTTGAAGTGGGCGCCCAGGTGCAGGTGGTGGTAAACGTCGAAGCCCTGTTCGTCAGGGAAAGCCCGGAGCCCCGATGTCTGTGGTGCTGTAGATGCGCTGCCAATGGCCGGTGAGGAGCAGCAAGAGCTTGACTGGCTGGCACTTTCGGTGAGGGAGCAATCGTCCGACGTTCGTGATTTTTTGGGGTTTTTTTCAGTGGGCGCCCAGGTGCAGCTGGTGGTAAACGTCGAAGCCCTGTTCGTCAGGGAAAGCCCGGAGCCCCGATGTCTGTGGTGCTGTAGATGCGCTGCCAATGGCTGGTGTGGACCAGGAAGAGCTTGACTGGCTGGCACTTTTTCTGTGGAAGCAATCGTCCGACGTTCGTGATTTTTCGGGGTTTTTTTCAAATGGGCGCCCAGGTGCAGCTGGTGGTAAAGGTCGAAGCCCTGTTCGTCAGGGAAAGCCCTGAGCCCCAATGTCTGTGGTGCTGTAGATGCGCTGCCAATGGCCGGTGATGAGCAGCAAGAGCTTGACTGGCTGGCACTTTCGGTGTGGGAGCAATCGTCCGACGATCGTGATTTTTCGGGGTTTTTTTCCAATGGGCGCCCAGGTGCAGGTGGTGGTAAACGTCGAAGCCCTGTTCGTCAGGGAAAGCCCGGAGCCCCGATGTCTGTGGTGCTGTAGATGCACTGCCAATGGCCGGTGAGGAGCAGCAAGAGCTTGAGTTGCTGGCACTTTCGGTGTGGCAGCAATCGTCCAACATTCGTGATTTTTCTTGGGTTTTTTTTCCATGGGCGCCCAGGCGCAGGTGGTGGTAAACTTCGAAGCCCTGTTCGTCAGGGAAAGCCCGGAGCCCCGATGTCTGTGGTGCTGTAGATGCGCTGCCAATGGCCGCTGAGGAGCAGCAAGAGCTTGACTGGCTGGCTCTTTAGGTGTGGGAGCAATCGTCCGATGTTCGTGATTTTTCGGGTTTATTTTGGAGTGGGCGACCAGGTGCAGCTGGTGGTAAAAGTCGAAGCCCTGTTGGTCAGGGAAAGCCCGGAGCCCCGATGTCTGTGGTGCTGTAGATGCGCTGCCAATGGCAGGTGAGGAGCAGCAAGAGCTTGTCTGGCTGGCACTTTCGGTGTGGGAGCAATTGTCCGACGTTCATGATTTTTTGGGGTTTTTTTCAGTGGGCCCCCCAGGTGCAGCTGGTGGTAAACGTCGAAGCCCTGTTCGTCACGGAAATCCCGGAGCCCCGATGTCTGTGGTGCTGTAGATGCGCTGCCAATGGCCGGTGAGGAGCAGCAAGAGCTTGACTGGCTGGCACTTTCGGTGTGGGAGCAATCGTCCGACGTTCGTGATTTTTGGTGTTTTTTTGGAGTGGGCGCCCAGGTACAGCTGGTGGTAAACGTCGAAGCCCTGTTTGTCAGGGAAAGCCCGGAGCCCCGATGTCTGTGGTGCTATAGATGCGCTGCCAATGGCCGCTGAGGAGCAGCAGGACCTTGACTGGTTGGAACTTTTTGTGCGGGAGCAATTGTCGGACATTCGTGATTTTTCAGGATTTTTTGGAGTGGGCGACCAGGTGCAGCTGGTCGTAAATGTCGAAGCCCTGTTCGTCAGGGAAAGCCCGGAGCCCCGATGTCTGTGGTGCTGTAGATGCGCTGCCAATGGCCGGTGAGGAGCAGCAAGAGCTTGACTGGCTGGCACTTTCCGTGTGGGAGCAATCGTCCGACGTTCGTGATTTTTCGGGTTTTTTTGGAGTGGGCGACCAGGTGCAGCTGGTGGTAAACGTCGAAGCCCTGTTCGTCAGGGAAAGCCCGGAGCCCTGATTTTTGTGGTGCTGTAGATGCGCTGCCAATGGCCGGTGAGGACCAGCAAGAGCTTGACTGGCTGGCACTTTCGCTGTGGGAGCAATCGTCCAACGTTTGTGATTTTTCTTGGGTTTTTTTCCAATGGGCGCCCAGGTGCAGGTGGTGGTAAAGGTCGAAGCCCTGTTCATCAGGGAAAGCCCGGAGCCCCGATGTCTGTGGTGCTGTAGATGCGCTGCCAATGGCCGGTAATGAGCAGCAAGAGCTTGACTAGCTGGCACTTTCGGTGTGGGAGCAATCGTCCGACGTTCGTGATTTTTTGGGTTTTTTTTCAGTGGGCGCCCAGGTGCAGCTGGTGGTAAAAGTCGAAGCCCTGTTCGTCAGGGAAAGCCCGGAGCCCCGATGTCTGTGGTGCTGTAGATGTGCTACCAATGGCCGCGGGGGAGCAGCAAGAGCTTGTCTGGCTGGCACTTTCGGTGTGGGAGCAATTGTCCGACGTTCGTTATTTTTCGGTGTTTTTTTTTGAGTGCGCGCCGAGGCGCAGCTGGTGGTAAACGTCGAAGCCCTGTTTGTCAGGGAAAGCCCGGAGCCCCGATGTCTGTGGTGCTGTAGATGCACTGCCAATGGCCGGTGAGGAGCAGCAAGAGCTTGACTGGCTGGCACTTTCGGTGTGGGAGCAATCGTCCGACGTTCATGATTTTTTGGGGTTTTTTTCAGTGGGCCCCCCAGGTGCAGCTGGTGGTAAACGTCGAAGCGCTGTTCGTCAGGGAAAGTCCCGAGCCCCGATGTCTGTGGTGCTGTAGATGCGCTGCCAATGGCCGGTGAGGAGCAGCAAGAGCTTGAGTTGCTGGCACTTTCGGTGTGGGTGCAATCGTCCAACGTTCGTGATTTTTCTTGGGTTTATTTCCAATGGGCGCCCAGGTGCAGGTGGTGGTAAACGTCGAAGCCCTGTTTGTCAGGGAAAGCCCGGAGCCTCCATATCTGTGGTGCTGTAGATGCGCTGCCAATGGTCGGTGAGGAGCAGCAAGAGCTTGACTGGCTGGCACTTTAGGTGTGGGAGCAATCGTCCGACGTTCATGATTTTTCGGGGTTTTTTCCAGTGGGTGCCCAGGTGCAGCTGGTGGTAAACGTCGAAGCCCTGTTCGTCAGGGAAAGCCCGGAGCCCCGATGTCTGTGGTGCTGTAGATGCGCTGCCAATGGCCGATGAGGAGCAGCAGGAGCTTGACTGGCTGGCACTTTCAGTGTGGGAGCAATCGTTAGACGATCGTGATTTTTCGGGTTTTTTTGGAGTAGGCGCCCAGGTGCAGCTGGTCGTAAATGTTGAAGCCCTGTTCGTCAGGGAAAGCCCGGAGCCCCGATGTCTGTGGTGCTGTAGATGCGCTGCCAATGGCCGGTGAGGAGCAGCAAGAGCTTGACTGGCTGGCACTTTTTGTGTGGGAGCAATCGTCCGACGTTCGTGATTTTTCGGGTTTTTTTGGAGTGGGCGACCAGGTGCAGCTGGTGGTAAACGTCGAAGCCCTGTTCGTCAGGGAAAGCCCGGAGCCCTGATTTTGTGGTGCTGTAGATGCGCTGCCAATGGCCGGTGAGGACCAGCAAGAGCTTGACTGGCTGGCACTTTCGGTGTGGGAGCAATCGTCCAACGTTTGTGATTTTTCTTGGGTTTTTTTCCAATGGGCGCCCAGGTGCAGGTGGTGGTAAAGGTCGAAGCCCTGTTCGTCAGGGAAAGCCCGGAGCCCCGATGTCTGTGGTGCTGTAGATGCGCTGCCAATGGCCGGTGATGAGCAGCAAGAGCTTGACTAGCTGGCACTTTCGGTGTGGGAGCAATCGTCCGACGTTCGTGATTTTTTGGGTTTTTTTTTAGTGGGCGCCCAGGTGCAGCTGGTGGTAAACGTCGAAGCCCTGTTCGTCAGGGAAAGCACGGAGCCCCGATGTCTGTGGTGCTGTAGATGTGCTACCAATGGCCGCGGGGGAGCAGCAAGAGCTTGTCTGGCTGGCACTTTCGGTGTGGGAGCAATTGTCCGACGTTCGTGATTTTTCGGTGTTTTTTTTTGAGTGCGCGCAGAGGCGCAGCTGGTGGTAAACGTCGAAGCCCTGTTCGTCAGGGAAAGCCCGGAGCCCCGATGTCTGTGGTGCTGTAGATGCCCTGCCAATGGCCGGTGAGGAGCAGCAAGAGCTTGACTGGCTGGCACTTTCGGTGTGGGAGCAATCGTCCGACGTTCGTGATTTTTTGGGGTTTTTTTCAGTGGGCGCCCAGGTGCAGCTGGTGGTAAAAGTCGAAGCCCTGTTTGTCAGGGAAAGCCCGGAGCCCCGATGTCTGTGGTGCTGTAGATGCCCTGCCAATGGCCGGTGAGGAGCAGCAAGAGCTTGACTGGCTGGCACTTTCCGTGTGGGAGCAATCGTCCGACGTTCGTGATTTTTTGGGGTTTTTTTCAGTGGGCGCCCAGGTGCAGCTGGTGGTAAAAGTCGAAGCCCTGTTCGTCAGGGAAAGCCTGGAGCCCCGATGTCTGTGGTGCTGTAGATGCGTTGCCAATGGCCGGTGATGAGCAGCAAGAGCTTGAGTTGCTGGCACTTTCGGTGTGGGAGCAATCGTCCAACGTTCGTGATTTTTCTTGGGTTTTTTTCCAATGGGCGCCCAGGTGCAGGTGGTGGTAAAGGTCGAAGCCCTGTTGGTCAGGGAAAGCCCGGAGCCCTGATGTCTGTGGTGCTGTAGATGCGCTGCCAATGGCCGGTGAGGAGCAGCAAGAGCTTGACTGGCTGGCACTTTCGGTGTGGGAGCAATCGTCCGACGTTCATGATTTTTTGGGGTTTTTTTCAGTGGGTGCCCAGGTGCAGCTGGTGGTAAACGTCGAAGCCCTGTTCGTCAGGGAAAGCCCGGAGCCCCGATGTCTGTGGTGCTGTAGATGCGCTGCCAATGGCCGGTGATGAGCAGCAGGAGCTTGACTGGCTGGCACTTTCAGTGTGGGAGCAATCGTTAGACGATCGTGATTTTCGGGTTTTTTTGGAGTAGGCGCCCAGGTGCAGCTGGTCGTAAATGTCGAAGCCCTGTTCGTCAGGGAAAGCCCGGAGCCCCGATGTCTGTGGTGCTGTAGATGCGCTGCCAATGGCCGGTGAGGAGCAGCAAGAGCTTGACTGGCTGGCACTTTCCGTGTGGGAGCAATCGTCCGACGTTCGTGATTTTTCGGGTTTTTTTGGAGTGGGCGACCAGGTGCAGCTGGTGGTAAACGTCGAAGCCCTGTTCGTCAGGGAAAGCCCGGAGCCCTGATTTTTGTGGTGCTGTAGATGCGCTGCCAATGGCCGGTGAGGAGCAGCAAGAGGTGGAGTTCCTAGCACTTTCGGTGTGGGAGCAATCGTCCAACGTTTGTGATTTTTCTTGGGTTTTTTTCCAATGGGCGCCCAGGTGCAGGTGGTGGTAAAGGTCAAAGCCCTGTTCATCAGGGAAAGCCCGGAGCCCCGATGTCTGTGGTGCTGTAGATGCGCTGCCAATGGCCGGTAATGAGCAGCAAGAGCTTGACTAGCTGGCACTTTCGGTGTGGGAGCAATCGTCCGACGTTCGTGATTTTTTGGGTTTTTTTTCAGTGGGCGCCCAGGTGCAGCTGGTGGTAAAAGTCGAAGCCCTGTTCGTCAGGGAAAGCCCGGAGCCCCGATGTCTGTGGTGCTGTAGATGTGCTACCAATGGCCGCGGGGGAGCAGCAAGAGCTTGTCTGGCTGGCACTTTCGGTGTGGGAGCAATCGTCCGACGTTCGTGATTTTTTGGGGTTTTTTTCAGTGGGCGCCCAGGTGCAGCTGGTGGTAAACGTCGAAGCCCTGTTCGTCAGGGAAAGCCCGGAGCCCCGATGTCTGTGGTGCTGTAGATGCGCTGCCAATGGCTGGTGTGGACCAGGAAGAGCTTGACTGGCTGGCACTTTTTCTGTGGAAGCAATCGTCCGACGTTCGTGATTTTTCGGGGTTTTTTTCAAATGGGCGCCCAGGTGCAGCTGGTGGTAAAGGTCGAAGCCCTGTTCGTCAGGGAAAGCCCTGAGCCCCAATGTCTGTGGTGCTGTAGATGCGCTGCCAATGGCCGGTGATGAGCAGCAAGAGCTTGACTGGCTGGCACTTTCGGTGTGGGAGCAATCGTCCGACGATCGTGATTTTTCGGGGTTTTTTTCCAATGGGCGCCCAGGTGCAGGTGGTGGTAAACGTCGAAGCCCTGTTCGTCAGGGAAAGCCCGGAGCCCCGATGTCTGTGGTGCTGTAGATGTGCTACCAATGGCCGCGGGGGAGCAGCAAGAGCTTGTCTGGCTGGCACTTTCGGTGTGGGAGCAATTGTCCGACGTTCGTTATTTTTCGGTGTTTTTTTTTGAGTGCGCGCCGAGGCGCAGCTGGTGGTAAACGTCGAAGCCCTGTTTGTCAGGGAAAGCCCGGAGCCCCGATGTCTGTGGTGCTGTAGATGCACTGCCAATGGCCGGTGAGGAGCAGCAAGAGCTTGACTGGCTGGCACTTTCGGTGTGGGAGCAATCGTCCGACGTTCATGATTTTTTGGGGTTTTTTTCAGTGGGCCCCCCAGGTGCAGCTGGTGGTAAACGTCGAAGCGCTGTTCGTCAGGGAAAGTCCCGAGCCCCGATGTCTGTGGTGCTGTAGATGCGCTGCCAATGGCCGGTGAGGAGCAGCAAGAGCTTGAGTTGCTGGCACTTTCGGTGTGGGTGCAATCGTCCAACGTTCGTGATTTTTCTTGGGTTTATTTCCAATGGGCGCCCAGGTGCAGGTGGTGGTAAACGTCGAAGCCCTGTTTGTCAGGGAAAGCCCGGAGCCTCCATATCTGTGGTGCTGTAGATGCGCTGCCAATGGTCGGTGAGGAGCAGCAAGAGCTTGACTGGCTGGCACTTTAGGTGTGGGAGCAATCGTCCGACGTTCATGATTTTTCGGGGTTTTTTCCAGTGGGTGCCCAGGTGCAGCTGGTGGTAAACGTCGAAGCCCTGTTCGTCAGGGAAAGCCCGGAGCCCCGATGTCTGTGGTGCTGTAGATGCGCTGCCAATGGCCGATGAGGAGCAGCAGGAGCTTGACTGGCTGGCACTTTCAGTGTGGGAGCAATCGTTAGACGATCGTGATTTTTCGGGTTTTTTTGGAGTAGGCGCCCAGGTGCAGCTGGTCGTAAATGTTGAAGCCCTGTTCGTCAGGGAAAGCCCGGAGCCCCGATGTCTGTGGTGCTGTAGATGCGCTGCCAATGGCCGGTGAGGAGCAGCAAGAGCTTGACTGGCTGGCACTTTTTGTGTGGGAGCAATCGTCCGACGTTCGTGATTTTTCGGGTTTTTTTGGAGTGGGCGACCAGGTGCAGCTGGTGGTAAACGTCGAAGCCCTGTTCGTCAGGGAAAGCCCGGAGCCCTGATTTTGTGGTGCTGTAGATGCGCTGCCAATGGCCGGTGAGGACCAGCAAGAGCTTGACTGGCTGGCACTTTCGGTGTGGGAGCAATCGTCCAACGTTTGTGATTTTTCTTGGGTTTTTTTCCAATGGGCGCCCAGGTGCAGGTGGTGGTAAAGGTCGAAGCCCTGTTCGTCAGGGAAAGCCCGGAGCCCCGATGTCTGTGGTGCTGTAGATGCGCTGCCAATGGCCGGTGATGAGCAGCAAGAGCTTGACTAGCTGGCACTTTCGGTGTGGGAGCAATCGTCCGACGTTCGTGATTTTTTGGGTTTTTTTTTAGTGGGCGCCCAGGTGCAGCTGGTGGTAAACGTCGAAGCCCTGTTCGTCAGGGAAAGCACGGAGCCCCGATGTCTGTGGTGCTGTAGATGTGCTACCAATGGCCGCGGGGGAGCAGCAAGAGCTTGTCTGGCTGGCACTTTCGGTGTGGGAGCAATTGTCCGACGTTCGTGATTTTTCGGTGTTTTTTTTTGAGTGCGCGCAGAGGCGCAGCTGGTGGTAAACGTCGAAGCCCTGTTCGTCAGGGAAAGCCCGGAGCCCCGATGTCTGTGGTGCTGTAGATGCCCTGCCAATGGCCGGTGAGGAGCAGCAAGAGCTTGACTGGCTGGCACTTTCGGTGTGGGAGCAATCGTCCGACGTTCGTGATTTTTTGGGGTTTTTTTCAGTGGGCGCCCAGGTGCAGCTGGTGGTAAAAGTCGAAGCCCTGTTTGTCAGGGAAAGCCCGGAGCCCCGATGTCTGTGGTGCTGTAGATGCCCTGCCAATGGCCGGTGAGGAGCAGCAAGAGCTTGACTGGCTGGCACTTTCCGTGTGGGAGCAATCGTCCGACGTTCGTGATTTTTTGGGGTTTTTTTCAGTGGGCGCCCAGGTGCAGCTGGTGGTAAAAGTCGAAGCCCTGTTCGTCAGGGAAAGCCTGGAGCCCCGATGTCTGTGGTGCTGTAGATGCGTTGCCAATGGCCGGTGATGAGCAGCAAGAGCTTGAGTTGCTGGCACTTTCGGTGTGGGAGCAATCGTCCAACGTTCGTGATTTTTCTTGGGTTTTTTTCCAATGGGCGCCCAGGTGCAGGTGGTGGTAAAGGTCGAAGCCCTGTTGGTCAGGGAAAGCCCGGAGCCCTGATGTCTGTGGTGCTGTAGATGCGCTGCCAATGGCCGGTGAGGAGCAGCAAGAGCTTGACTGGCTGGCACTTTCGGTGTGGGAGCAATCGTCCGACGTTCATGATTTTTTGGGGTTTTTTTCAGTGGGTGCCCAGGTGCAGCTGGTGGTAAACGTCGAAGCCCTGTTCGTCAGGGAAAGCCCGGAGCCCCGATGTCTGTGGTGCTGTAGATGCGCTGCCAATGGCCGGTGATGAGCAGCAGGAGCTTGACTGGCTGGCACTTTCAGTGTGGGAGCAATCGTTAGACGATCGTGATTTTCGGGTTTTTTTGGAGTAGGCGCCCAGGTGCAGCTGGTCGTAAATGTCGAAGCCCTGTTCGTCAGGGAAAGCCCGGAGCCCCGATGTCTGTGGTGCTGTAGATGCGCTGCCAATGGCCGGTGAGGAGCAGCAAGAGCTTGACTGGCTGGCACTTTCCGTGTGGGAGCAATCGTCCGACGTTCGTGATTTTTCGGGTTTTTTTGGAGTGGGCGACCAGGTGCAGCTGGTGGTAAACGTCGAAGCCCTGTTCGTCAGGGAAAGCCCGGAGCCCTGATTTTTGTGGTGCTGTAGATGCGCTGCCAATGGCCGGTGAGGAGCAGCAAGAGGTGGAGTTCCTAGCACTTTCGGTGTGGGAGCAATCGTCCAACGTTTGTGATTTTTCTTGGGTTTTTTTCCAATGGGCGCCCAGGTGCAGGTGGTGGTAAAGGTCAAAGCCCTGTTCATCAGGGAAAGCCCGGAGCCCCGATGTCTGTGGTGCTGTAGATGCGCTGCCAATGGCCGGTAATGAGCAGCAAGAGCTTGACTAGCTGGCACTTTCGGTGTGGGAGCAATCGTCCGACGTTCGTGATTTTTTGGGTTTTTTTTCAGTGGGCGCCCAGGTGCAGCTGGTGGTAAAAGTCGAAGCCCTGTTCGTCAGGGAAAGCCCGGAGCCCCGATGTCTGTGGTGCTGTAGATGTGCTACCAATGGCCGCGGGGGAGCAGCAAGAGCTTGTCTGGCTGGCACTTTCGGTGTGGGAGCAATCGTCCGACATTCGTGATTTTTTGGGGTTTTTTTCAGTGGGCGCCCAGGTGCAGCTGGTGGTAAACGTCGAAGCCCTGTTCGTCAGGGAAAGCCCGGAGCCCCGATGTCTGTGGTGCTGTAGATGCGCTGCCAATGGCTGGTGTGGACCAGGAAGAGCTTGACTGGCTGGCACTTTTTCTGTGGAAGCAATCGTCCGACGTTCGTGATTTTTCGGGGTTTTTTTCAAATGGGCGCCCAGGTGCAGCTGGTGGTAAAGGTCGAAGCCCTGTTCGTCAGGGAAAGCCCTGAGCCCCAATGTCTGTGGTGCTGTAGATGCGCTGCCAATGGCCGGTGATGAGCAGCAAGAGCTTGACTGGCTGGCACTTTCGGTGTGGGAGCAATCGTCCGACGATCGTGATTTTTCGGGGTTTTTTTCCAATGGGCGCCCAGGTGCAGGTGGTGGTAAACGTCGAAGCCCTGTTCGTCAGGGAAAGCCCGGAGCCCCGATGTCTGTGGTGCTGTAGATGCACTGCCAATGGCCGGTGAGGAGCAGCAAGAGCTTGAGTTGCTGGCACTTTCGGTGTGGCAGCAATCGTCCAACATTCGTGATTTTTCTTGGGTTTTTTTTCCATGGCCGCCCAGGCGCAGGTGGTGGTAAACTTCGAAGCCCTGTTCGTCAGGGAAAGCCCGGAGCCCCGATGTCTGTGGTGCTGTAGATGCGCTGCCAATGGCCGCTGAGGAGCAGCAAGAGCTTGACTGGCTGGCACTTTAGGTGTGGGAGCAATCGTCCGATGTTCGTGATTTTTCGGGTTTATTTTGGAGTGGGCGCCCAGGTGCAGCTGGTGGTAAAAGTCGAAGCCCTGTTGGTCAGGGAAAGCCCGGAGCCCCGATGTCTGTGGTGCTGTAGATGGGCTGCCAATGGCAGGTGAGGAGCAGCAAGAGCTTGTCTGGCTGGCACTTTCGGTGTGGGAGCAATTGTCCGACGTTCATGATTTTTTGGGGTTTTTTTCAGTGGGCCCCCCAGGTGCAGCTGGTGGTAAACGTCGAAGCCCTGTTCGTCACGGAAATCCTGGAGCCCCGATGTCTGTGGTGCTGTAGATGCGCTGCCAATGGCCGGTGAGGAGCAGCAAGAGCTTGACTGGCTGGCACTTTCCGTGTGGGAGCAATCGTCCGACGTTCGTGATTTTTGGTGTTTTTTTGGAGTGGGCGCCCAGGTACAGCTGGTGGTAAACGTCGAAGCCCTGTTTGTCAGGGAAAGCCCGGAGCCCCGATGTCTGTGGTGCTGTAGATGCGCTGCCAATGGCCGGTGAGGAGCAGCAAGAGCTTGACTGGCTGGCACTTTCGGTGTGGGAGCAATCGTCCGACGTTCGTGATTTTTTGGGGTTTTTTTCAGTGGGCGCCCAGGTGCAGCTGGTGGTAAACGTCGAAGCCCTGTTCGTCAGGGAAAGCCCGGAGCCCCGATGTCTGTGGTGCTGTAGATGCGCTGCCAATGGCCGGTGATGAGCAGCAAGAGCTTGAGTTGCTGGCACTTTCGGTCTGGGAGCAATCGTCCAACGTTCGTGATTTTTCGGGTTTTTTTGGAGTGGACTCCCAGGCACAGGTGGTGGTAAACGTCGAAGCCCTGTTCGTCAGGGAAAGCCCGGAGCCCCGATGTCTGTGGTGCTCTAGATGCGCTGACAATGGCCGGTGAGGAGCAGCAAGAGCTTGACTGGATGGCACTTTTTGTGTGGGAGCAATCGTCCAACATTCGTGATTTTTCGCAGTTTTTTATGCAGTGGGCGCCCAGGTGCAGGTGGTGGTAAACGTCGAAGCCCTGTATGTCAGGGAAAGCTAGGAGCCTTGATGTCTGTGGTGCTATAGATGCGCTGCCAATGGCCGCTGAGGAGCAGCAGGACCTTGACTGGTTGGAACTTTTTGTGCGGGAGCAATTGTCCGACATTCGTGATTTTTCAGGATTTTTTGGAGTGGGCGACCAGGTGCAGCTGGTCGTAAATGTCGAAGCCCTGTTCGTCAGGGAAAGCCCGGAGCCCCGATGTCTGTGGTGCTGTAGATGCGCTGCCAATGGCCGGTGAGGAGCAGCAAGAGCTTGACTGGCTGGCACTTTCCGTGTGGGAGCAATCGTCCGATGTTCGTGATTTTTCGGGTTTTTTTGGAGTGGGCGACCAGGTGCAGCTGGTGGTAAACGTCGAAGCCCTGTTCGTCAGGGAAAGCCCGGAGCCCTGATTTTTGTGGTGCTGTAGATGCGCTGCCAATGGCCGGTGAGGACCAGCAAGAGCTTGACTGGCTGGCACTTTCGGTGTGGGAGCAATCGTCCAACGTTTGTGATTTTTCTTGGGTTTTTTTCCAATGGGCGCCCAGGTGCAGGTGGTGGTAAATGTCGAAGCCCTGTTCATCAGGGAAAGCCCGGAGCCCCGATGTCTGTGGTGCTGTAGATGCGCTGCCAATGGCCGGTAATGAGCAGCAAGAGCTTGACTAGCTGGCACTTTCGGTGTGGGAGCAATCGTCCGACGTTCGTGATTTTTTGGGTTTTTTTTCAGTGGGCGCCCAGGTGCAGCTGGTGGTAAAAGTCGAAGCCCTGTTCGTCAGGGAAAGCCCGGAGCCCCGATGTCTGTGGTGCTGTAGATGTGCTACCAATGGCCGCGGGGGAGCAGCAAGAGCTTGTCTGGCTGGCACTTTCGGTGTGGGAGCAATTGTCCGACGTTCGTGATTTTTCGGTGTTTTTTTTTGAGTGCGCGCCGAGGCGCAGCTGGTGGTAAACGTCGAAGCCCTGTTTGTCAGGGAAAGCCCGGAGCCCCGATGTCTGTGGTGCTGTAGATGCACTGCCAATGGCCGGTGAGGAGCAGCAAGAGCTTGACTGGCTGGCACTTTCGGTGTGGGAGCAATCGTCCGACGTTCATGATTTTTTGGGGTTTTTTTCAGTGGGCCCCCCAGGTGCAGCTGGTGGTAAACGTCGAAGCGCTGTTCGTCAGGGAAAGTCCCGAGCCCCGATGTCTGTGGTGCTGTAGATGCGCTGCCAATGGCCGGTGAGGAGCAGCAAGAGCTTGACTGGCTGGCACTTTTTGTGTGGGAGCAATCGTCCGACGTTCGTGATTTTTCGGGTTTTTTTGGAGTGGGCGACCAGGTGCAGCTGGTGGTAAACGTCGAAGCCCTGTTCGTCACGGAAAGCCCGGAGCCCTGATTTTGTGGTGCTGTAGATGCGCTGCCAATGGCCAGTGAGGACCAGCAAGAGCTTGACTGGCTGGCACTTTCGGTGTGGGAGCAATCGTCCAACGTTTGTGATTTTTCTTGGGTTTTTTTCCAATGGGCGCCCAGGTGCAGGTGGTGGTAAAGGTCGAAGCCCTGTTCGTCAGGGAAAGCCCGGAGCCCCGATGTCTGTGGTGCTGTAGATGCGCTGCCAATGGCCGGTGATGAGCAGCAAGAGCTTGACTAGCTGGCACTTTCGGTGTGGGAGCAATCGTCCGACGTTCGTGATTTTTTGGGTTTTTTTTTAGTGGGCGCCCAGGTGCAGCTGGTGGTAAACGTCGAAGCCCTGTTCGTCAGGGAAAGCACGGAGCCCCGATGTCTGTGGTGCTGTAGATGTGCTACCAATGGCCGCGGGGGAGCAGCAAGAGCTTGTCTGGCTGGCACTTTCGGTGTGGGAGCAATTGTCCGACGTTCGTGATTTTTCGGTGTTTTTTTTTGAGTGCGCGCAGAGGCGCAGCTGGTGGTAAAGGTCGAAGCCCTGTTCGTCAGGGAAAGCCCGGAGCCCTGATTTTTGTGGTGCTGTATATGCGCTGCCAATGGCCGGTGAGGACCAGCAAGAGCTTGTCTGGCTGGCACTTTCGGTGTGGGAGCAATTGTCCGACGTTCGTGATTTTTCGGTGTTTTTTTTTGAGTGCGCGACCAGGTGCAGCTGGTGGTAAACGTCGAAGCCCTGTTCGTCAGGGAAAGCCCGGAGCCCTGATTTTTGTGGTGCTGTAGATGCGCTGCCAATGGCCGGTGAGGACCAGCAAGAGCTTGGCTGGCTGGCACTTTCGGTGTGGGAGCAATCGTCCAACGTTTGTGATTTTTCTTGGGTTTTTTTCCAATGGGCGCCCAGGTGCAGGTGGTGGTAAAGGTCGAAGCCCTGTTCATCAGGGAAAGCCCGGAGCCCCGATGTCTGTGGTGCTGTAGATGCGCTGCCAATGGCCGGTGAGGAGCAGCAAGAGCTTGACTAGCTGGCACTTTTTGTGTGGGAGCAATCGTCCGACGTTCGTGATTTTTCGGGTTTTTTTGGAGTGGGCGACCAGGTGCAGCTGGTGGTAAACGTCGAAGCCCTGTTCGTCACGGAAAGCCCGGAGCCCTGATTTTGTGGTGCTGTAGATGCGCTGCCAATGGCCGGTGAGGACCAGCAAGAGCTTGACTGGCTGGCACTTTCGGTGTGGGAGCAATCGTCCAACGTTTGTGATTTTTCTTGGGTTTTTTTCCAATGGGCGCCCAGGTGCAGGTGGTGGTAAAGGTCGAAGCCCTGTTCGTGAGGGAAAGCCCGGAGCCCCGATGTCTGTGGTGCTGTAGATGCGCTGCCAATGGCCGGTGATGAGCAGCAAGAGCTTGACTAGCTGGCACTTTCGGTGTGGGAGCAATCGTCCGACGTTCGTGATTTTTTGGGTTTTTTTTTAGTGGGCGCCCAGGTGCAGCTGGTGGTAAAAGTCGAAGCCCTGTTTGTCAGGGAAAGCCCGGAGCCCCGATGTCTGTGGTGCTGTAGATGCCCTGCCAATGGCCGGTGAGGAGCAGCAAGAGCTTGACTGGCTGGCACTTTCGGTGTGGGAGCAATCGTCCGACGTTCGTGATTTTTTGGGGTTTTTTTCAGTGGGCGCCCAGGTGCAGCTGGTGGTAAAAGTCGAAGCCCTGTTTGTCAGGGAAAGCCCGGAGCCCCGATGTCTGTGGTGCTGTAGATGCCCTGCCAATGGCCGGTGAGGAGCAGCAAGAGCTTGACTGGCTGGCACTTTCCGTGTGGGAGCAATCGTCCGACGTTCGTGATTTTTCGGGGTTTTTTTCAGTGGGCGCCCAGGTGCAGCTGGTGGTAAAAGTCGAAGCCCTGTTCGTCAGGGAAAGCCTGGAGCCCCGATGTCTGTGGTGCTGTAGATGCGTTGCCAATGGCCGGTGATGAGCAGCAAGAGCTTGAGTTGCTGGCACTTTCGGTGTGGGAGCAATCGTCCAACGTTCGTGATTTTTCTTGGGTTTTTTTCCAATGGGCGCCCAGGTGCAGGTGGTGGTAAAGGTCGAAGCCCTGTTGGTCAGGGAAAGCCCGGAGCCCTGATGTCTGTGGTGCTGTAGATGCGCTGCCAATGCCCGGTGAGGAGCAGCAAGAGCTTGACTGGCTGGCACTTTCGGTGTGGGAGCAATCGTCCGACGTTCATGATTTTTTGGGGTTTTTTTCAGTGGGTGCCCAGGTGCAGCTGGTGGTAAACGTCGAAGCCCTGTTCGTCAGGGAAAGTCCCGAGCCCCGATGTCTGTGGTGCTGTAGATGTGCTGCCAATGGCCGCTGAGGAGCAGCAGGAGCTTGACTGGCTGGCACTTTCAGTGTGGGAGCAATCGTTAGACGATCGTGATTTTCGGGTTTTTTTGGAGTAGGCGCCCAGGTGCAGCTGGTCGTAAATGTCGAAGCCCTGTTCGTCAGGGAAAGCCCGGAGCCCCGATGTCTGTGGTGCTGTAGATGCGCTGCCAATGGCCGGTGAGGAGCAGCAAGAGCTTGACTGGCTGGCACTTTTTGTGTGGGAGCAATCGTCCGACGTTCGTGATTTTTTGGGTTTTTTTGGAGTGGGCGACCAGGTGCAGCTGGTGGTAAACGTCGAAGCCCTGTTCGTCAGGGAAAGCCCGGAGCCCTGATTTTTGTGGTGCTGTAGATGCGCTGCCAATGGCCGGTGAGGAGCAGCAAGAGGTGGAGTTCCTAGCACTTTCGGTGTGGGAGCAATCGTCCAACGTTTGTGATTTTTCTTGGGTTTTTTTCCAATGGGCGCCCAGGTGCAGGTGGTGGTAAAGGTCGAAGCCCTGTTCATCAGGGAAAGCCCGGAGCCCCGATGTCTGTGGTGCTGTAGATGCGCTGCCAATGGCCGGTAATGAGCAGCAAGAGCTTGACTAGCTGGCACTTTCGGTGTGGGAGCAATCGTCCGACGTTCGTGATTTTTTGGGTTTTTTTTCAGTGGGCGCCCAGGTGCAGCTGGTGGTAAACGTCGAAGCCCTGTTCGTCAGGGAAAGCCCGGAGCCCCGATGTCTGTGGTGCTGTAGATGTGCTACCAATGGCCGCGGGGGAGCAGCAAGAGCTTGTCTGGCTGGCACTTTCGGTGTGGGAGCAATTGTCCGACGTTCGTTATTTTTCGGTGTTTTTTTTTGAGTGCGCGCCGAGGCGCAGCTGGTGGTAAACGTCGAAGCCCTGTTTGTCAGGGAAAGCCCGGAGCCCCGATGTCTGTGGTGCTGTAGATGCACTGCCAATGGCCGGTGAGGAGCAGCAAGAGCTTGACTGGCTGGCACTTTCGGTGTGGGAGCAATCGTCCGACGTTCATGATTTTTTGGGGTTTTTTTCAGTGGGCCCCCCAGGTGCAGGTGGTGGTAAACGTCGAAGCGCTGTTCGTCAGGGAAAGTCCCGAGCCCCGATGTCTGTGGTGCTGTAGATGCGCTGCCAATGGCCGGTGAGGAGCAGCAAGAGCTTGAGTTGCTGGCACTTTCGGTGTGGGTGCAATCGTCCAACGTTTGTGATTTTTCTTGGGTTTATTTCCAATGGGCGCCCAGGTGCAGGTGGTGGTAAACGTCGAAGCCCTGTTTGTCAGGGAAAGCCCGGAGCCCCGATGTCTGTGGTGCTGTAGATGCCCTGCCAATGGCCGGTGAGGAGCAGCAAGAGCTTGACTGGCTGGCACTTTCCGTGTGGGAGCAATCGTCCGACGTTCATGATTTTTCGGGGTTTTTTCCAGTGGGTGCCCAGGTGCAGCTGGTGGTAAACGTCGAAGCCCTGTTCGTCAGGGAAAGCCCGGAGCCCCGATGTCTGTGGTGCTGTAGATGCGCTGCCAATGGCCGGTGAGGACCAGCAAGAGCTTGACTGGCTGGCACTTTCGGTGTGGGAGCAATCGTCCAACGTTCGTGATTTTTCTTGGGTTTTTTTCCAATGGGCGCCCAGGTGCAGGTGGTGGTAAAGGTCGAAGCCCTGTTCGTCAGGGAAAGCCCGGAGCCCCGATGTCTGTGGTGCTGTAGATGCGCTGCCAATGGCCGGTGATGAGCAGCAAGAGCTTGACTAGCTGGCACTTTCGGTGTGGGAGCAATCGTCCGACGTTCGTGATTTTTTGGGTTTTTTTTTTAGTGGGCGCCCAGGTGCAGGTGGTGGTAAACGTCGAAGCCCTGTTCGTCAGGGAAAGCACGGAGCCCCGATGTCTGTGGTGCTGTAGATGTGCTACCAATGGCCGCGGGGGAGCAGCAAGAGCTTGTCTGGCTGGCACTTTCGGTGTGGGAGCAATTGTCCGACGTTCGTGATTTTTCGGTGTTTTTTTTTGAGTGCGCGCAGAGGCGCAGCTGGTGGTAAACGTCGAAGCCCTGTTTGTCAGGGAAAGCCCGGAGCCCCGATGTCTGTGGTGCTGTAGATGCCCTGCCAATGGCCGGTGAGGAGCAGCAAGAGCTTGACTGGCTGGCACTTTCGGTGTGGGAGCAATCGTCCGACGCTCGTGATTTTTTGGGGTTTTTTTCAGTGGGCGCCCAGGTGCAGCTGGTGGTAAAAGTCGAAGCCCTGTTTGTCAGGGAAAGCCCGGAGCCCCGATGTCTGTGGTGCTGTAGATGCCCTGCCAATGGCCGGTGAGGAGCAGCAAGAGCTTGACTGGCTGGCACTTTCGGTGTGGGAGCAATCGTCCGACGTTCGTGATTTTTTGGGGTTTTTTTCAGTGGGCGCCCAGGTGCAGCTGGTGGTAAATGTCGAAGCCCTGTTCGTCAGGGAAAGCCCGGAGCCCCGATGTCTGTGGTGCTGTAGATGCGCTGCCAATGGCCGGTGAGGAGCAGCAAGAGCTTGACTGGCTGGCACTTTTTGTGTGGGAGCAATCGTCCGACGTTCATGATTTTTTGGGGTTTTTTTCAGTGGGCCCCCCAGGTGCAGCTGGTGGTAAACGTCGAAGTCCTGTTCGTCAGGGAAAGTCCCGAGCCCCGATGTCTGTGGTGCTGTAGATGCGCTGCCAATGGCCGGTGAGGAGCAGCAAGAGCTTGAGTTGCTGGCACTTTCGGTGTGGCAGCAATCGTCCAACGTTCGTGATTTTTCTTGGGTTTTTTTCCAATGGGCGCCCAGGTGCAGGTGGTGGTAAACGTCGAAGCCCTGTTCGTCAGGGAAAGCCCGGAGCCCCGATGTCTGTGGTGCTGTAGATGCGCTGCCAATGGCCGGTGAGGAGCAGCAGGAGCTTGACTGGCTGGCACTTTCAGCGTGGGAGCAATCGTTAGACGATCGTGATTTTCGGGTTTTTTTGGAGTAGGCGCCCAGGTGCAGCTGGTCGTAAACGTCGAAGCCCTGTTGGTCAGGGAAAGCCCGGAGCCCCGATGTCTGTGGTGCTGTAGATGCGCTGCCAATGGACGCTGAGGAGCAGCAAGAGCTTGACTGGCTGGCACTTTTTGTGTGGGAGCAATCGTCCGACGTTCGTGATTTTTCGGGTTTTTTTGGAGTGGGCGACCAGGTGCAGCTGGTGGTAAACGTCGAAGCCCTGTTCGTCAGGGAAAGCCCGGAGCCCTGATGTTTGTGGTGCTGTAGATGCGCTGCCAATGGCCGGTGAGGAGCAGCAAGAGCTTGAGTTGCTGGCACTTTCGGTGTGGGAGCAATCGTCCAACGTTTGTGATTTTTCTTGGGTTTTTTTCCAATGGGCGCCCAGGTGCAGGTGGTGGTAAAGGTCGAAACCCTGTTCATCAGGGAAAGCCCGGAGCCCCGATGTCTGTGGTGCTGTAGATGCGCTGCCAATGGCTGGTGTGGACCAGCAAGAGCTTGACTGGCTGGCACTTTTTCTGTGGAAGCAATCGTCCGACGTTCGTCATTTTTCGGGGTTTTTTTCAAATGGGCGCCAAGGTGCAGGTGGTGGTAAAGGTCGAAGCCCTGTTCGTCAGGGAAAGCCCTGAGCCCCAATGTCTGTGGTGCTGTAGATGCGCTGCCAATGGCCGGTGATGAGCAGCAAGAGCTTGACTGGCTGGCAATTTCGGTGTGGGAGCAATCGTCCGACGATCGTGATTTTTCGGGGTTTTTTTCCAATGGGCGCCCAGGTGCAGCTGGTGGTAAACGTCGAAGCCCTGTTCATCAGGGAAAGCCCGGAGCCCCGATGTCTGTGGTGCTGTAGATGCGCTGCCAATGGCCGGTGAGGAGCAGCAAGAGCTTGACTGGATGGCACTTGCGGTCTGGGAGCAATCGTCCGACGTTCGTGATTTTTCGGGTTTTTTTGGAGTGGACTCCCAGGCACAGGTGGTGGTAAACGTCGAAGCCCTGTTCGTCAGGGAAAGCCCGGAGCCCCGATGTCTGTGGTGCTGTAGATGCGCTGCCAATGGCCGGTGAGGAGCAGCAAGAGCTTGACTGGCTGGCTCTTTCGGTGTGGGAGCAATCGTCCGACGTTCGTGATTTTTCGGGGTTTTTTTGGAGTGGGCGCCCAGGTGCAGGTGGTGGTAAACGTCGAAGCCCTGTTCGTCAGGGAAAGCCCGGAGCCCCGATGTCTGTGGTGCTGTAGATGCACTGCCAATGGCCGGTGAGGAGCAGCAAGAGCTTGAGTTGCTGGCACTTTCGGTGTGGCAGCAATCGTCCAACATTCGTGATTTTTCTTGGGTTTTTTTTCAATGGTCGCCCAGGTGCAGGTGGTGGTAAACTTCGAAGCCCTGTTCGTCAAGGAAAGCCCGGAGCCCCGATGTCTGTGGTGCTGTAGATGCGCTGCCAATGGCCGGTGAGGAGCAGCGAGAGATTGACTGGCTGGCACTTTCGGTGTGGGAGCAATCGTCCGATGTTCGTGATTTTTCGGGGTTATTTTGGAGTGGGCGACCAGGTGCAGCTGGTGGTAAAAGTCGAAGCCCTGTTGGTCAGGGAAAGCCCGGAGCCCCGATGTCTGTGGTGCTGTAGATGCGCTGCCAATGGCAGGTGAGGAGCAGCAAGAGCTTGTCTGGCTGGCACTTTCGGTGTGGGAGCAATTGTCCGACGTTCATGATTTTTTGGGGTTTTTTTCAGTGGGCCCCCCAGGTGCAGCTGGTGGTAAACGTCGAAGCCCTGTTCGTCACGGAAATCCCGGAGCCCCGATGTCTGTGGTGCTGTAGATGCGCTGCCAATGGCCGGTGAGGAGCAGCAAGAGCTTGACTGGCTGGCACTTTCGGTGTGGGAGCAATCGTCCGACGTTCGTGATTTTTGGTGTTTTTTTGGAGTGGGCGCCCAGGTACAGCTGGTGGTAAACGTCGAAGCCCTGTTTGTCAGGGAAAGCCCGGAGCCCCGATGTCTGTGGTGCTGTAGATGCGCTGCCAATGGCCGGTGAGGAGCAGCAAGAGCTTGACTGGCTGGCACTTTCGGTGTGGGAGCAATCGTCCGACGTTCGTGATTTTTTGGGGTTTTTTTCAGTGGGCGCCCAGGTGCAGCTGGTGGTAAACGTCGAAGCCCTGTTCGTCAGGGAAAGCCCGGAGCCCCGATGTCTGTGGTGCTGTAGATGCGCTGCCAATGGCCGGTGATGAGCAGCAAGAGCTTGAGTTGCTGGCACTTTCGGTCTGGGAGCAATCGTCCGACGTTCGTGATTTTTCGGGTTTTTTTGGAGTGGACTCCCAGGCACAGGTGGTGGTAAACGTCGAAGCCCTGTTCGTCAGGGAAAGCCCGGAGCCCCGATGTCTGTGGTGCTGTAGATGCGCTGACAATGGCCGGTGAGGAGCAGCAAGAGCTTGACTGGCTGGCACTTTCGGTGTGGGAGCAATCGTCCGACGTTCATGATTTTTTGGGGTTTTTTTCAGTGGGCCCCCCAGGTGCAGCTGGTGGTAAACGTCGAAGTCCTGTTCGTCAGGGAAAGCCCGGAGCCCCGATGTCTGTGGTGCTGTAGATGCGCTGCCAATGGCCGGTGAGGAGCAGCAAGAGCTTGACTGGCTGGCACTTTCGGTGTGGGAGCAATCGTCCGACGTTCATGATTTTTTGGGGTTTTTTTTAAGTGGGTGCCCAGGTGCAGCTGGTGGTAAACGTCTAAGCGCTGTTCGTCAGGGAAAGTCCCGAGCCCCGATGTCTGTGGTGCTGTGGATGCGCTGCCAATGGCCGGTGAGGAGCAGCAAGAGCTTGACTGGCTGGCACTTTCCGTGTGGGAGCAATCGTCCGACGTTCGTGATTTTTCGGGTTTTTTTGGAGTGCGCGACCAGGTGCAGCTGGTGGTAAAAGTCGAAGCCCTGTTTGTCAGGGAAAGCCCGGAGCCCCGATGTCTGTGGTGCTGTAGATGCCCTGCCAATGGCCGGTGAGGAGCAGCAAGAGCTTGACTGGCTGGCACTTTCCGTGTGGGAGCAATCGTCCGACGTTCGTGATTTTTTGGGGTTTTTTTCAGTGGGCGCCCAGGTGCAGCTGGTGGTAAAAGTCGAAGCCCTGTTCGTCAGGGAAAGCCTGGAGCCCCGATGTCTGTGGTGCTGTAGATGCGTTGCCAATGGCCGGTGATGAGCAGCAAGAGCTTGAGTTGCTGGCACTTTCGGTGTGGGAGCAATCGTCCAACGTTCGTGATTTTTCTTGGGTTTTTTTCCAATGGGCGCCCAGGTGCAGGTGGTGGTAAAGGTCGAAGCCCTGTTGGTCAGGGAAAGCCCGGAGCCCTGATGTCTGTGGTGCTGTAGATGCGCTGCCAATGCCCGGTGAGGAGCAGCAAGAGCTTGACTGGCTGGCACTTTCGGTGTGGGAGCAATCGTCCGACGTTCATGATTTTTTGGGGTTTTTTTCAGTGGGTGCCCAGGTGCAGCTGGTGGTAAACGTCGAAGCCCTGTTCGTCAGGGAAAGTCCCGAGCCCCGATGTCTGTGGTGCTGTAGATGCGCTGCCAATGGCCGCTGAGGAGCAGCAGGAGCTTGACTGGCTGGCACTTTCAGTGTGAGAGCAATCGTTAGACGATCGTGATTTTCGGGTTTTTTTGGAGTAGGCGCCCAGGTGCAGCTGGTCGTAAATGTCGAAGCCCTGTTCGTCAGGGAAAGCCCGGAGCCCCGATGTCTGTGGTGCTGTAGATGCGCTGCCAATGGCCGGTGAGGAGCAGCAAGAGCTTGACTGGCTGGCACTTTTTGTGTGGGAGCAATCGTCCGACGTTCGTGATTTTTTGGGTTTTTTTGGAGTGGGCGACCAGGTGCAGCTGGTGGTAAACGTCGAAGCCCTGTTCGTCAGGGAAAGCCCGGAGCCCTGATTTTTGTGGTGCTGTAGATGCGCTGCCAATGGCCGGTGAGGAGCAGCAAGAGGTGGAGTTCCTAGCACTTTCGGTGTGGGAGCAATCGTCCAACGTTTGTGATTTTTCTTGGGTTTTTTTCCAATGGGCGCCCAGGTGCAGGTGGTGGTAAAGGTCGAGGCCCTGTTCATCAGGGAAAGCCCGGAGCCCCGATGTCTGTGGTGCTGTACATGCGCTGCCAATGGCCGGTAATGAGCAGCAAGAGCTTGACTAGCTGGCACTTTCGGTGTGGGAGCAATCGTCCGACGTTCGTGATTTTTTGGGTTTTTTTTCAGTGGGCGCCCAGGTGCAGCTGGTGGTAAAAGTCGAAGCCCTGTTCGTCAGGGAAAGCCCGGAGCCCCGATGTCTGTGGTGCTGTAGATGTGCTACCAATGGCCGCGGGGGAGCAGCAAGAGCTTGTCTGGCTGGCACTTTCGGTGTGGGAGCAATTGTCCGACGTTCGTTATTTTTCGGTGTTTTTTTTTGAGTGCGCGCCGAGGCGCAGCTGGTGGTAAACGTCGAAGCCCTGTTTGTCAGGGAAAGCCCGGAGCCCCGATGTCTGTGGTGCTGTAGATGCACTGCCAATGGCCGGTGAGGAGCAGCAAGAGCTTGACTGGCTGGCACTTTCGGTGTGGGAGCAATCGTCCGACGTTCATGATTTTTTGGGGTTTTTTTCAGTGGGCCCCCCAGGTGCAGGTGGTGGTAAACGTCGAAGCGCTGTTCGTCAGGGAAAGTCCCGAGCCCCGATGTCTGTGGTGCTGTAGATGCGCTGCCAATGGCCGGTGAGGAGCAGCAAGAGCTTGAGTTGCTGGCACTTTCGGTGTGGGTGCAATCGTCCAACGTTTGTGATTTTTCTTGGGTTTATTTCCAATGGGCGCCCAGGTGCAGGTGGTGGTAAACGTCGAAGCCCTGTTTGTCAGGGAAAGCCCGGAGCCCCGATGTCTGTGGTGCTGTAGATGCCCTGCCAATGGCCGGTGAGGAGCAGCAAGAGCTTGACTGGCTGGCACTTTCCGTGTGGGAGCAATCGTCCGACGTTCATGATTTTTCGGGGTTTTTTCCAGTGGGTGCCCAGGTGCAGCTGGTGGTAAACGTCGAAGCCCTGTTCGTCAGGGAAAGCCCGGAGCCCCGATGTCTGTGGTGCTGTAGATGCGCTGCCAATGGCCGCTGAGGAGCAGCAGGAGCTTGACTGGCTGGCACTTTCAGTGTGGGAGCAATCGTCCGACGTTCGTGATTTTTCGGGTTTTTTTGGAGTGGGCGACCAGGTGCAGCTGGTCGTAAATGTTGAAGCCCTGTTCGTCAGGGAAAGCCCGGAGCCCCGATGTCTGTGGTGCTGTAGATGCGCTGCCAATGGCCGGTGAGGAGCAGCAAGAGCTTGACTGGCTGGCACTTTTTGTGTGGGAGCAATCGTCCGACGTTCGTGATTTTTCGGGTTTTTTTGGAGTGGGCGACCAGGTGCAGCTGGTGGTAAACGTCGAAGCCCTGTTCGTCACGGAAAGCCCGGAGCCCTGATTTTGTGGTGCTGTAGATGCGCTGCCAATGGCCGGTGAGGACCAGCAAGAGCTTGACTGGCTGGCACTTTCGGTGTGGGAGCAATCGTCCAACGTTCGTGATTTTTCTTGGGTTTTTTTCCAATGGGCGCCCAGGTGCAGGTGGTGGTAAAGGTCGAAGCCCTGTTCGTCAGGGAAAGCCCGGAGCCCCGATGTCTGTGGTGCTGTAGATGCGCTGCCAATGGCCGGTGATGAGCAGCAAGAGCTTGACTAGCTGGCACTTTCGGTGTGGGAGCAATCGTCCGACGTTCGTGATTTTTTGGGTTTTTTTTTTAGTGGGCGCCCAGGTGCAGCTGGTGGTAAACGTCGAAGCCCTGTTCGTCAGGGAAAGCACGGAGCCCCGATGTCTGTGGTGCTGTAGATGTGCTACCAATGGCCGCGGGGGAGCAGCAAGAGCTTGTCTGGCTGGCACTTTCGGTGTGGGAGCAATTGTCCGACGTTCGTGATTTTTCGGTGTTTTTTTTTGAGTGCGCGCAGAGGCGCAGCTGGTGGTAAACGTCGAAGCCCTGTTTGTCAGGGAAAGCCCGGAGCCCCGATGTCTGTGGTGCTGTAGATGCCCTGCCAATGGCCGGTGAGGAGCAGCAAGAGCTTGACTGGCTGGCACTTTCGGTGTGGGAGCAATCGTCCGACGTTCGTGATTTTTTGGGGTTTTTTTCAGTGGGCGCCCAGGTGCAGCTGGTGGTAAAAGTCGAAGCCCTGTTTGTCAGGGAAAGCCCGGAGCCCCGATGTCTGTGGTGCTGTAGATGCCCTGCCAATGGCCGGTGAGGAGCAGCAAGAGCTTGACTGGCTGGCACTTTCGGTGTGGGAGCAATCGTCCGACGTTCGTGATTTTTTGGGGTTTTTTTCAGTGGGCGCCCAGGTGCAGCTGGTGGTAAATGTCGAAGCCCTGTTCGTCAGGGAAAGCCCGGAGCCCCGATGTCTGTGGTGCTGTAGATGCGCTGCCAATGGCCGGAGAGGAGCAGCAAGAGCTTGACTGGCTGGCACTTTTTGTGTGGGAGCAATCGTCCGACGTTCATGATTTTTTGGGGTTTTTTTCAGTGGGCCCCCCAGGTGCAGCTGGTGGTAAACGTCGAAGTCCTGTTCGTCAGGGAAAGTCCCGAGCCCCGATGTCTGTGGTGCTGTAGATGCGCTGCCAATGGCCGGTGAGGAGCAGCAAGAGCTTGAGTTGCTGGCACTTTCGGTGTGGCAGCAATCGTCCAACGTTCGTGATTTTTCTTGGGTTTTTTTCCAATGGGCGCCCAGGTGCAGGTGGTGGTAAACGTCGAAGCCCTGTTCGTCAGGGAAAGCCCGGAGCCCCGATGTCTGTGGTGCTGTAGATGCGCTGCCAATGGCCGGTGAGGAGCAGCAGGAGCTTGACTGGCTGGCACTTTCAGCGTGGGAGCAATCGTTAGACGATCGTGATTTTCGGGTTTTTTTGGAGTAGGCGCCCAGGTGCAGCTGGTCGTAAACGTCGAAGCCCTGTTGGTCAGGGAAAGCCCGGAGCCCCGATGTCTGTGGTGCTGTAGATGCGCTGCCAATGGACGCTGAGGAGCAGCAAGAGCTTGACTGGCTGGCACTTTTTGTGTGGGAGCAATCGTCCGACGTTCGTGATTTTTCGGGTTTTTTTGGAGTGGGCGACCAGGTGCAGCTGGTGGTAAACGTCGAAGCCCTGTTCGTCAGGGAAAGCCCGGAGCCCTGATGTCTGTGGTGCTGTAGATGCACTGCCAATGGCCGGTGAGGAGCAGCAAGAGCTTGAGTTGCTGGCACTTTCGGTGTGGCAGCAATCGTCCAACATTCGTGATTTTTCTTGGGTTTTTTTTCCATGGGCGCCCAGGCGCAGGTGGTGGTAAACTTCGAAGCCCTGTTCGTCAGGGAAAGCCCGGAGCCCCGATGTCTGTGGTGCTGTAGATGCGCTGCCAATGGCCGCTGAGGAGCAGCAAGAGCTTGACTGGCTGGCACTTTAGGTGTGGGAGCAATCGTCCGATGTTCGTGATTTTTCGGGTTTATTTTGGAGTGGGCGACCAGGTGCAGCTGGTGGTAAAAGTCGAAGCCCTGTTGGTCAGGGAAAGCCCGGAGCCCCGATGTCTGTGGTGCTGTAGATGCGCTGCCAATGGCAGGTGAGGAGCAGCAAGAGCTTGTCTGGCTGGCACTTTCGGTGTGGGAGCAATTGTCCGACGTTCATGATTTTTTGGGGTTTTTTCAGTGGGCCCCCCAGGTGCAGCTGGTGGTAAACGTCGAAGCCCTGTTCGTCACGGAAATCCCGGAGCCCCGATGTCTGTGGTGCTGTAGATGCGCTGCCAATGGCCGGTGAGGAGCAGCAAGAGCTTGACTGGCTGGCACTTTCGGTGTGGGAGCAATCGTCCGACGTTCGTGATTTTTGGTGTTTTTTTGGAGTGGGCGCCCAGGTACAGCTGGTGGTAAACGTCGAAGCCCTGTTTGTCAGGGAAAGCCCGGAGCCCCGATGTCTGTGGTGCTGTAGATGCGCTGCCAATGGCCGGTGAGGAGCAGCAAGAGCTTGACTGGCTGGCACTTTCGGTGTGGGAGCAATCGTCCGACGTTCGTGATTTTTTGGGGTTTTTTTCAGTGGGCGCCCAGGTGCAGCTGGTGGTAAACGTCGAAGCCCTGTTCGTCAGGGAAAGCCCGGAGCCCCGATGTCTGTGGTGCTGTAGATGCGCTGCCAATGGCCGGTGATGAGCAGCAAGAGCTTGAGTTGCTGGCACTTTCGGTCTGGGAGCAATCGTCCAACGTTCGTGATTTTTCGGGTTTTTTTGGAGTGGACTCCCAGGCACAGGTGGTGGTAAACGTCGAAGCCCTGTTCGTCAGGGAAAGCCCGGAGCCCCGATGTCTGTGGTGCTGTAGATGCGCTGACAATGGCCGGTGAGGAGCAGCAAGAGCTTGACTGGATGGCACTTTTTGTGTGGGAGCAATCGTCCAACATTCGTGATTTTTCGCAGTTTTTTATGCAGTGGGCGCCCAGGTGCAGGTGGTGGTAAACGTCGAAGCCCTGTATGTCAGGGAAAGCTAGGAGCCTTGATGTCTGTGGTGCTATAGATGCGCTGCCAATGGCCGCTGAGGAGCAGCAGGACCTTGACTGGTTGGAACTTTTTGTGCGGGAGCAATTGTCCGACATTCGTGATTTTTCAGGATTTTTTGGAGTGGGCGACCAGGTGCAGCTGGTCGTAAATGTCGAAGCCCTGTTCGTCAGGGAAAGCCCGGAGCCCCGATGTCTGTGGTGCTGTAGATGCGCTGCCAATGGCCGGTGAGGAGCAGCAAGAGCTTGACTGGCTGGCACTTTCCGTGTGGGAGCAATCGTCCGACGTTCGTGATTTTTCGGGTTTTTTTGGAGTGGGCGACCAGGTGCAGCTGGTGGTAAACGTCGAAGCCCTGTTCGTCAGGGAAAGCCCGGAGCCCTGATTTTTGTGGTGCTGTAGATGCCCTGCCAATGGCCGGTGAGGAGCAGCAAGAGCTTGACTGGCTGGCACTTTCCGTGTGGGAGCAATCGTCCGACGTTCGTGATTTTTTGGGGTTTTTTTCAGTGGGCGCCCAGGTGCAGCTGGTGGTAAAAGTCGAAGCCCTGTTCGTCAGGGAAAGCCTGGAGCCCCGATGTCTGTGGTGCTGTAGATGCGTTGCCAATGGCCGGTGATGAGCAGCAAGAGCTTGAGTTGCTGGCACTTTCGGTGTGGGAGCAATCGTCCAACGTTCGTGATTTTTCTTGGGTTTTTTTCCAATGGGCGCCCAGGTGCAGGTGGTGGTAAAGGTCGAAGCCCTGTTGGTCAGGGAAAGCCCGGAGCCCTGATGTCTGTGGTGCTGTAGATGCGCTGCCAATGGCCGCTGAGGAGCAGCAGGACCTTGACTGGTTGGAACTTTTTGTGCGGGAGCAATTGTCCGACATTCGTGATTTTTCAGGATTTTTTGGAGTGGGCGACCAGGTGCAGCTGGTCGTAAATGTCGAAGCCCTGTTCGTCAGGGAAAGCCCGGAGCCCCGATGTCTGTGGTGCTGTAGATGCGCTGCCAATGGCCGGTGAGGAGCAGCAAGAGCTTGACTGGCTGGCACTTTCCGTGTGGGAGCAATCGTCCGACGTTCGTGATTTTTCGGGTTTTTTTGGAGTGGGCGACCAGGTGCAGCTGGTGGTAAACGTCGAAGCCCTGTTCGTCAGGGAAAGCCCGGAGCCCTGATTTTTGTGGTGCTGTAGATGCGCTGCCAATGGCCGGTGAGGACCAGCAAGAGCTTGACTGGCTGGCACTTTCGGTGTGGGAGCAATCGTCCAACGTTTGTGATTTTTCTTGGGTTTTTTTCCAATGGGCGCCCAGGTGCAGGTGGTGGTAAATGTCGAAGCCCTGTTCATCAGGGAAAGCCCGGAGCCCCGATGTCTGTGGTGCTGTAGATGCGCTGCCAATGGCCGGTAATGAGCAGCAAGAGCTTGACTAGCTGGCACTTTCGGTGTGGGAGCAATCGTCCGACGTTCGTGATTTTTTGGGTTTTTTTTCAGTGGGCGCCCAGGTGCAGCTGGTGGTAAAAGTCGAAGCCCTGTTCGTCAGGGAAAGCCCGGAGCCCCGATGTCTGTGGTGCTGTAGATGTGCTACCAATGGCCGCGGGGGAGCAGCAAGAGCTTGTCTGGCTGGCACTTTCGGTGTGGGAGCAATTGTCCGACGTTCGTTATTTTTCGGTGTTTTTTTTTTGAGTGCGCGCCGAGGCGCAGCTGGTGGTAAACGTCGAAGCCCTGTTTGTCAGGGAAAGCCCGGAGCCCCGATGTCTGTGGTGCTGTAGATGCACTGCCAATGGCCGGTGAGGAGCAGCAAGAGCTTGACTGGCTGGCACTTTCGGTGTGGGAGCAATCGTCCGACGTTCATGATTTTTTGGGGTTTTTTTCAGTGGGCCCCCCAGGTGCAGCTGGTGGTAAACGTCGAAGCGCTGTTCGTCAGGGAAAGTCCCGAGCCCCGATGTCTGTGGTGCTGTAGATGCGCTGCCAATGGCCGGTGAGGAGCAGCAAGAGCTTGAGTTGCTGGCACTTTCGGTGTGGGTGCAATCGTCCAACGTTCGTGATTTTTCTTGGGTTTATTTCCAATGGGCGCCCAGGTGCAGGTGGTGGTAAACGTCGAAGCCCTGTTTGTCAGGGAAAGCCCGGAGCCTCCATATCTGTGGTGCTGTAGATGCGCTGCCAATGGTCGGTGAGGAGCAGCAAGAGCTTGACTGGCTGGCACTTTCCGTGTGGGAGCAATCGTCCGACGTTCATGATTTTTCGGGGTTTTTTCCAGTGGGTGCCCAGGTGCAGCTGGTGGTAAACGTCGAAGCCCTGTTCGTCAGGGAAAGCCCGGAGCCCCGATGTCTGTGGTGCTGTAGATGCGCTGCCAATGGCCGCTGAGGAGCAGCAGGAGCTTGACTGGCTGGCACTTTCAGTGTGGGAGCAATCGTTAGACGATCGTGATTTTTCGGGTTTTTTTGGAGTAGGCGCCCAGGTGCAGCTGGTCGTAAATGTTGAAGCCCTGTTCGTCAGGGAAAGCCCGGAGCCCCGATGTCTGTGGTGCTGTAGATGCGCTGCCAATGGCCGGTGAGGAGCAGCAAGAGCTTGACTGGCTGGCACTTTTTGTGTGGGAGCAATCGTCCGACGTTCGTGATTTTTCGGGTTTTTTTGGAGTGGGCGACCAGGTGCAGCTGGTGGTAAACGTCGAAGCCCTGTTCGTCACGGAAAGCCCGGAGCCCTGATTTTGTGGTGCTGTAGATGCGCTGCCAATGGCCGGTGAGGACCAGCAAGAGCTTGACTGGCTGGCACTTTCGGTGTGGGAGCAATCGTCCAACGTTTGTGATTTTTCTTGGGTTTTTTTCCAATGGGCGCCCAGGTGCAGGTGGTGGTAAAGGTCGAAGCCCTGTTCGTCAGGGAAAGCCCGGAGCCCCGATGTCTGTGGTGCTGTAGATGCGCTGCCAATGGCCGGTGATGAGCAGCAAGAGCTTGACTAGCTGGCACTTTCGGTGTGGGAGCAATCGTCCGACGTTCGTGATTTTTTGGGTTTTTTTTTAGTGGGCGCCCAGGTGCAGCTGGTGGTAAACGTCGAAGCCCTGTTCGTCAGGGAAAGCACGGAGCCCCGATGTCTGTGGTGCTGTAGATGTGCTACCAATGGCCGCGGGGGAGCAGCAAGAGCTTGTCTGGCTGGCACTTTCGGTGTGGGAGCAATTGTCCGACGTTCGTGATTTTTCGGTGTTTTTTTTTGAGTGCGCGCAGAGGCGCAGCTGGTGGTAAAAGTCGAAGCCCTGTTTGTCAGGGAAAGCCCGGAGCCCCGATGTCTGTGGTGCTGTAGATGCGCTGCCAATGGCCGGTGAGGAGCAGCAAGAGCTTGACTGGCTGGCACTTTTTGTGTGGGAGCAATCGTCCGACGTTCGTGATTTTTCGGGTTTTTTTGGAGTGGGCGACCAGGTGCAGCTGGTGGTAAACGTCGAAGCCCTGTTCGTCACGGAAAGCCCGGAGCCCTGATTTTGTGGTGCTGTAGATGCGCTGCCAATGGCCGGTGAGGACCAGCAAGAGCTTGACTGGCTGGCACTTTCGGTGTGGGAGCAATCGTCCAACGTTTGTGATTTTTCTTGGGTTTTTTTCCAATGGGCGCCCAGGTGCAGGTGGTGGTAAAGGTCGAAGCCCTGTTCGTCAGGGAAAGCCCGGAGCCCCGATGTCTGTGGTGCTGTAGATGCGCTGCCAATGGCCGGTGATGAGCAGCAAGAGCTTGACTAGCTGGCACTTTCGGTGTGGGAGCAATCGTCCGACGTTCGTGATTTTTTGGGTTTTTTTTTAGTGGGCGCCCAGGTGCAGCTGGTGGTAAACGTCGAAGCCCTGTTCGTCAGGGAAAGCACGGAGCCCCGATGTCTGTGGTGCTGTAGATGTGCTACCAATGGCCGCGGGGGAGCAGCAAGAGCTTGTCTGGCTGGCACTTTCGGTGTGGGAGCAATTGTCCGACGTTCGTGATTTTTCGGTGTTTTTTTTTGAGTGCGCGCAGAGGCGCAGCTGGTGGTAAAGGTCGAAGCCCTGTTTGTCAGGGAAAGCCCGGAGCCCCGATGTCTGTGGTGCTGTAGATGCCCTGCCAATGGCCGGTGAGGAGCAGCAAGAGCTTGACTGGCTGGCACTTTCCGTGTGGGAGCAATCGTCCGACGTTCGTGATTTTTTGGGGTTTTTTTCAGTGGGCGCCCAGGTGCAGCTGGTGGTAAAAGTCGAAGCCCTGTTCGTCAGGGAAAGCCTGGAGCCCCGATGTCTGTGGTGCTGTAGATGCGTTGCCAATGGCCGGTGATGAGCAGCAAGAGCTTGAGTTGCTGGCACTTTCGGTGTGGGAGCAATCGTCCAACGTTCGTGATTTTTCTTGGGTTTTTTTCCAATGGGCGCCCAGGTGCAGGTGGTGGTAAAGGTCGAAGCCCTGTTGGTCAGGGAAAGCCCGGAGCCCTGATGTCTGTGGTGCTGTAGATGCGCTGCCAATGGCCGGTGAGGAGCAGCAAGAGCTTGACTGGCTGGCACTTTCGGTGTGGGAGCAATCGTCCGACGTTCATGATTTTTTGGGGTTTTTTTCAGTGGGTGCCCAGGTGCAGCTGGTGGTAAACGTCGAAGCCCTGTTCGTCAGGGAAAGTCCCGAGCCCCGATGTCTGTGGTGCTGTAGATGCGCTGCCAATGGCCGCTGAGGAGCAGCAGGAGCTTGACTGGCTGGCACTTTCCGTGTGGGAGCAATCGTCCGACGTTCGTGATTTTTCGGGTTTTTTTGGAGTAGGCGCCCAGGTGCAGCTGGTGGTAAACGTCGAAGCCCTGTTCGTCAGGGAAAGCCCGGAGCCCTGATTTTTGTGGTGCTGTAGATGCGCTGCCAATGGCCGGTGAGGAGCAGCAAGAGGTGGAGTTCCTAGCACTTTCGGTGTGGGAGCAATCGTCCAACGTTTGTGATTTTTCTTGGGTTTTTTTCCAATGGGCGCCCAGGTGCAGGTGGTGGTAAAGGTCGAAGCCCTGTTCATCAGGGAAAGCCCGGAGCCCCGATGTCTGTGGTGCTGTAGATGCGCTGCCAATGGCCGGTAATGAGCAGCAAGAGCTTGACTAGCTGGCACTTTCGGTGTGGGAGCAATCGTCCGACGTTCGTGATTTTTTGGGGTTTTTTTCAGTGGGCCCCCCAGGTGCAGCTGGTGGTAAACGTCGAAGCGCTGTTCGTCAGGGAAAGTCCCGAGCCCCGATGTCTGTGGTGCTGTAGATGCGCTGCCAATGGCCGGTGAGGAGCAGCAAGAGCTTGAGTTGCTGGCACTTTCGGTGTGGGTGCAATCGTCCAACGTTCGTGATTTTTCTTGGGTTTATTTCCAATGGGCGCCCAGGTGCAGGTGGTGGTAAACGTCGAAGCCCTGTTTGTCAGGGAAAGCCCGGAGCCCCGATGTCTGTGGTGCTGTAGATGCACTGCCAATGGCCGGTGAGGAGCAGCAAGAGCTTGACTGGCTGGCACTTTCCGTGTGGGAGCAATCGTCCGACGTTCATGATTTTTCGGGGTTTTTTCCAGTGGGTGCCCAGGTGCAGCTGGTGGTAAACGTCGAAGCCCTGTTCGTCAGGGAAAGCCCGGAGCCCCGATGTCTGTGGTGCTGTAGATGCGCTGCCAATGGCCGCTGAGGAGCAGCAGGAGCTTGACTGGCTGGCACTTTCAGTGTGGGAGCAATCGTTAGACGATCGTGATTTTTCGGGTTTTTTTGGAGTAGGCGCCCAGGTGCAGCTGGTCGTAAATGTTGAAGCCCTGTTCGTCAGGGAAAGCCCGGAGCCCCGATGTCTGTGGTGCTGTAGATGCGCTGCCAATGGCCGGTGATGAGCAGCAAGAGCTTGACTAGCTGGCACTTTCGGTGTGGGAGCAATCGTCCGACGTTCGTGATTTTTTGGGTTTTTTTTTTAGTGGGCGCCCAGGTGCAGGTGGTGGTAAACGTCGAAGCCCTGTTCGTCAGGGAAAGCACGGAGCCCCGATGTCTGTGGTGCTGTAGATGTGCTACCAATGGCCGCGGGGGAGCAGCAAGAGCTTGTCTGGCTGGCACTTTCGGTGTGGCAGCAATCGTCCAACGTTCGTGATTTTTCTTGGGTTTTTTTCCAATGGGCGCCCAGGTGCAGGTGGTGGTAAACGTCGAAGCCCTGTTTGTCAGGGAAAGCCCGGAGCCTCGATATCTGTGGTGCTGTAGATGCGCTGCCAATGGTCGGTGAGGAGCAGCAAGAGCTTGACTGGCTGGCACTTTCCGTGTGGGAGCAATCATCCGACGTTCATGATTTTTCGGGGTTTTTTCCAGTGGGTGCCCAGGTGCAGCTGGTGGTAAACGTCGAAGCCCTGTTCGTCAGGGAAAGCCCGGAGCCCCGATGTCTGTGGTGCTGTAGATGCGCTGCCAATGGCCGGTGAGGAGCAGCAGGAGCTTGACTGGCTGGCACTTTCAGCGTGGGAGCAATCGTTAGACGATCGTGATTTTCGGGTTTTTTTGGAGTAGGCGCCCAGGTGCAGCTGGTCGTAAACGTCGAAGCCCTGTTGGTCAGGGAAAGCCCGGAGCCCCGATGTCTGTGGTGCTGTAGATGCGCTGCCAATGGACGCTGAGGAGCAGCAAGAGCTTGACTGGCTGGCACTTTTTGTGTGGGAGCAATCGTCCGACGTTCGTGATTTTTCGGGTTTTTTTGGAGTGGGCGACCAGGTGCAGCTGGTGGTAAACGTCGAAGCCCTGTTCGTCAGGGAAAGCCCGGAGCCCTGATGTCTGTGGTGCTGTAGATGCACTGCCAATGGCCGGTGAGGAGCAGCAAGAGCTTGAGTTGCTGGCACTTTCGGTGTGGCAGCAATCGTCCAACATTCGTGATTTTTCTTGGGTTTTTTTTCCATGGGCGCCCAGGCGCAGGTGGTGGTAAACTTCGAAGCCCTGTTCGTCAGGGAAAGCCCGGAGCCCCGATGTCTGTGGTGCTGTAGATGCGCTGCCAATGGCCGCTGAGGAGCAGCAAGAGCTTGACTGGCTGGCACTTTAGGTGTGGGAGCAATCGTCCGATGTTCGTGATTTTTCGGGTTTATTTTGGAGTGGGCGACCAGGTGCAGCTGGTGGTAAAAGTCGAAGCCCTGTTGGTCAGGGAAAGCCCGGAGCCCCGATGTCTGTGGTGCTGTAGATGCGCTGCCAATGGCAGGTGAGGAGCAGCAAGAGCTTGTCTGGCTGGCACTTTCGGTGTGGGAGCAATTGTCCGACGTTCATGATTTTTTGGGGTTTTTTCAGTGGGCCCCCCAGGTGCAGCTGGTGGTAAACGTCGAAGCCCTGTTCGTCACGGAAATCCCGGAGCCCCGATGTCTGTGGTGCTGTAGATGCGCTGCCAATGGCCGGTGAGGAGCAGCAAGAGCTTGACTGGCTGGCACTTTCGGTGTGGGAGCAATCGTCCGACGTTCGTGATTTTTGGTGTTTTTTTGGAGTGGGCGCCCAGGTGCAGCTGGTGGTAAACGTCGAAGCCCTGTTTGTCAGGGAAAGCCCGGAGCCCCGATGTCTGTGGTGCTGTAGATGCGCTGCCAATGGCCGGTGAGGAGCAGCAAGAGCTTGACTGGCTGGCACTTTCGGTGTGGGAGCAATCGTCCGACGTTCGTGATTTTTTGGGGTTTTTTTCAGTGGGCGCCCAGGTGCAGCTGGTGGTAAACGTCGAAGCCCTGTTCGTCAGGGAAAGCCCGGAGCCCCGATGTCTGTGGTGCTGTAGATGCGCTGCCAATGGCCGGTGATGAGCAGCAAGAGCTTGAGTTGCTGGCACTTTCGGTCTGGGAGCAATCGTCCAACGTTCGTGATTTTTCGGGTTTTTTTGGAGTGGACTCCCAGGCACAGGTGGTGGTAAACGTCGAAGCCCTGTTCGTCAGGGAAAGCCCGGAGCCCCGATGTCTGTGGTGCTGTAGATGCGCTGACAATGGCCGGTGAGGAGCAGCAAGAGCTTGACTGGATGGCACTTTTTGTGTGGGAGCAATCGTCCAACATTCGTGATTTTTCGCAGTTTTTTATGCAGTGGGCGCCCAGGTGCAGGTGGTGGTAAACGTCGAAGCCCTGTATGTCAGGGAAAGCTAGGAGCCTTGATGTCTGTGGTGCTATAGATGCGCTGCCAATGGCCGCTGAGGAGCAGCAGGACCTTGACTGGTTGGAACTTTTTGTGCGGGAGCAATTGTCCGACATTCGTGATTTTTCAGGATTTTTTGGAGTGGGCGACCAGGTGCAGCTGGTCGTAAATGTCGAAGCCCTGTTCGTCAGGGAAAGCCCGGAGCCCCGATGTCTGTGGTGCTGTAGATGCGCTGCCAATGGCCGGTGAGGAGCAGCAAGAGCTTGACTGGCTGGCACTTTCCGTGTGGGAGCAATCGTCCGACGTTCGTGATTTTTCGGGTTTTTTTGGAGTGGGCGACCAGGTGCAGCTGGTGGTAAACGTCGAAGCCCTGTTCGTCAGGGAAAGCCCGGAGCCCTGATTTTTGTGGTGCTGTAGATGCCCTGCCAATGGCCGGTGAGGAGCAGCAAGAGCTTGACTGGCTGGCACTTTCCGTGTGGGAGCAATCGTCCGACGTTCGTGATTTTTTGGGGTTTTTTTCAGTGGGCGCCCAGGTGCAGCTGGTGGTAAAAGTCGAAGCCCTGTTCGTCAGGGAAAGCCTGGAGCCCCGATGTCTGTGGTGCTGTAGATGCGTTGCCAATGGCCGGTGATGAGCAGCAAGAGCTTGAGTTGCTGGCACTTTCGGTGTGGGAGCAATCGTCCAACGTTCGTGATTTTTCTTGGGTTTTTTTCCAATGGGCGCCCAGGTGCAGGTGGTGGTAAAGGTCGAAGCCCTGTTGGTCAGGGAAAGCCCGGAGCCCTGATGTCTGTGGTGCTGTAGATGCGCTGCCAATGGCCGCTGAGGAGCAGCAGGACCTTGACTGGTTGGAACTTTTTGTGCGGGAGCAATTGTCCGACATTCGTGATTTTTCAGGATTTTTTGGAGTGGGCGACCAGGTGCAGCTGGTCGTAAATGTCGAAGCCCTGTTCGTCAGGGAAAGCCCGGAGCCCCGATGTCTGTGGTGCTGTAGATGCGCTGCCAATGGCCGGTGAGGAGCAGCAAGAGCTTGACTGGCTGGCACTTTCCGTGTGGGAGCAATCGTCCGACGTTCGTGATTTTTCGGGTTTTTTTGGAGTGGGCGACCAGGTGCAGCTGGTGGTAAACGTCGAAGCCCTGTTCGTCAGGGAAAGCCCGGAGCCCTGATTTTTGTGGTGCTGTAGATGCGCTGCCAATGGCCGGTGAGGACCAGCAAGAGCTTGACTGGCTGGCACTTTCGGTGTGGGAGCAATCGTCCAACGTTTGTGATTTTTCTTGGGTTTTTTTCCAATGGGCGCCCAGGTGCAGGTGGTGGTAAATGTCGAAGCCCTGTTCATCAGGGAAAGCCCGGAGCCCCGATGTCTGTGGTGCTGTAGATGCGCTGCCAATGGCCGGTAATGAGCAGCAAGAGCTTGACTAGCTGGCACTTTCGGTGTGGGAGCAATCGTCCGACGTTCGTGATTTTTTGGGTTTTTTTTCAGTGGGCGCCCAGGTGCAGCTGGTGGTAAAAGTCGAAGCCCTGTTCGTCAGGGAAAGCCCGGAGCCCCGATGTCTGTGGTGCTGTAGATGTGCTACCAATGGCCGCGGGGGAGCAGCAAGAGCTTGTCTGGCTTCCACTTTCGGTGTGGGAGCAATTGTCCGACGTTCGTTATTTTTCGGTGTTTTTTTTTGAGTGCGCGCCGAGGCGCAGCTGGTGGTAAACGTCGAAGCCCTGTTTGTCAGGGAAAGCCCGGAGCCCCGATGTCTGTGGTGCTGTAGATGCACTGCCAATGGCCGGTGAGGAGCAGCAAGAGCTTGACTGGCTGGCACTTTCGGTGTGGGAGCAATCGTCCGACGTTCATGATTTTTTGGGGTTTTTTTCACTGGGCCCCCCAGGTGCAGCTGGTGGTAAACGTCGAAGCGCTGTTCGTCAGGGAAAGTCCCGAGCCCCGATGTCTGTGGTGCTGTAGATGCGCTGCCAATGGCCGGTGAGGAGCAGCAAGAGCTTGAGTTGCTGGCACTTTCGGTGTGGGTGCAATCGTCCAACGTTCGTGATTTTTCTTGGGTTTATTTCCAATGGGCGCCCAGGTGCAGGTGGTGGTAAACGTCGAAGCCCTGTTTGTCAGGGAAAGCCCGGAGCCTCCATATCTGTGGTGCTGTAGATGCGCTGCCAATGGTCGGTGAGGAGCAGCAAGAGCTTGACTGGCTGGCACTTTCCGTGTGGGAGCAATCGTCCGACGTTCATGATTTTTCGGGGTTTTTTCCAGTGGGTGCCCAGGTGCAGCTGGTGGTAAACGTCGAAGCCCTGTTCGTCAGGGAAAGCCCGGAGCCCCGATGTCTGTGGTGCTGTAGATGCGCTGCCAATGGCCGCTGAGGAGCAGCAGGAGCTTGACTGGCTGGCACTTTCAGTGTGGGAGCAATCGTTAGACGATCGTGATTTTTCGGGTTTTTTTGGAGTAGGCGCCCAGGTGCAGCTGGTCGTAAATGTTGAAGCCCTGTTCGTCAGGGAAAGCCCGGAGCCCCGATGTCTGTGGTGCTGTAGATGCGCTGCCAATGGCCGGTGAGGAGCAGCAAGAGCTTGACTGGCTGGCACTTTTTGTGTGGGAGCAATCGTCCGACGTTCGTGATTTTTCGGGTTTTTTTGGAGTGGGCGACCAGGTGCAGCTGGTGGTAAACGTCGAAGCCCTGTTCGTCACGGAAAGCCCGGAGCCCTGATTTTGTGGTGCTGTAGATGCGCTGCCAATGGCCGGTGAGGACCAGCAAGAGCTTGACTGGCTGGCACTTTCGGTGTGGGAGCAATCGTCCAACGTTTGTGATTTTTCTTGGGTTTTTTTCCAATGGGCGCCCAGGTGCAGGTGGTGGTAAAGGTCGAAGCCCTGTTCGTCAGGGAAAGCCCGGAGCCCCGATGTCTGTGGTGCTGTAGATGCGCTGCCAATGGCCGGTGATGAGCAGCAAGAGCTTGACTAGCTGGCACTTTCGGTGTGGGAGCAATCGTCCGACGTTCGTGATTTTTTGGGTTTTTTTTTAGTGGGCGCCCAGGTGCAGCTGGTGGTAAACGTCGAAGCCCTGTTCGTCAGGGAAAGCACGGAGCCCCGATGTCTGTGGTGCTGTAGATGTGCTACCAATGGCCGCGGGGGAGCAGCAAGAGCTTGTCTGGCTGGCACTTTCGGTGTGGGAGCAATTGTCCGACGTTCGTGATTTTTCGGTGTTTTTTTTTGAGTGCGCGCAGAGGCGCAGCTGGTGGTAAAGGTCGAAGCCCTGTTTGTCAGGGAAAGCCCGGAGCCCCGATGTCTGTGGTGCTGTAGATGCGCTGCCAATGGCCGGTGAGGAGCAGCAAGAGCTTGACTGGCTGGCACTTTTTGTGTGGGAGCAATCGTCCGACGTTCGTGATTTTTCGGGTTTTTTTGGAGTGGGCGACCAGGTGCAGCTGGTGGTAAACGTCGAAGCCCTGTTCGTCACGGAAAGCCCGGAGCCCTGATTTTGTGGTGCTGTAGATGCGCTGCCAATGGCCGGTGAGGACCAGCAAGAGCTTGACTGGCTGGCACTTTCGGTGTGGGAGCAATCGTCCAACGTTTGTGATTTTTCTTGGGTTTTTTTCCAATGGGCGCCCAGGTGCAGGTGGTGGTAAAGGTCGAAGCCCTGTTCGTCAGGGAAAGCCCGGAGCCCCGATGTCTGTGGTGCTGTAGATGCGCTGCCAATGGCCGGTGATGAGCAGCAAGAGCTTGACTAGCTGGCACTTTCGGTGTGGGAGCAATCGTCCGACGTTCGTGATTTTTTGGGTTTTTTTTTAGTGGGCGCCCAGGTGCAGCTGGTGGTAAACGTCGAAGCCCTGTTCGTCAGGGAAAGCACGGAGCCCCGATGTCTGTGGTGCTGTAGATGTGCTACCAATGGCCGCGGGGGAGCAGCAAGAGCTTGTCTGGCTGGCACTTTCGGTGTGGGAGCAATTGTCCGACGTTCGTGATTTTTCGGTGTTTTTTTTTGAGTGCGCGCAGAGGCGCAGCTGGTGGTAAAGGTCGAAGCCCTGTTTGTCAGGGAAAGCCCGGAGCCCCGATGTCTGTGGTGCTGTAGATGCCCTGCCAATGGCCGGTGAGGAGCAGCAAGAGCTTGACTGGCTGGCACTTTCCGTGTGGGAGCAATCGTCCGACGTTCGTGATTTTTTGGGGTTTTTTTCAGTGGGCGCCCAGGTGCAGCTGGTGGTAAAAGTCGAAGCCCTGTTCGTCAGGGAAAGCCTGGAGCCCCGATGTCTGTGGTGCTGTAGATGCGTTGCCAATGGCCGGTGATGAGCAGCAAGAGCTTGAGTTGCTGGCACTTTCGGTGTGGGAGCAATCGTCCAACGTTCGTGATTTTTCTTGGGTTTTTTTCCAATGGGCGCCCAGGTGCAGGTGGTGGTAAAGGTCGAAGCCCTGTTGGTCAGGGAAAGCCCGGAGCCCTGATGTCTGTGGTGCTGTAGATGCGCTGCCAATGGCCGGTGAGGAGCAGCAAGAGCTTGACTGGCTGGCACTTTCGGTGTGGGAGCAATCGTCCGACGTTCATGATTTTTTGGGGTTTTTTTCAGTGGGTGCCCAGGTGCAGCTGGTGGTAAACGTCGAAGCCCTGTTCGTCAGGGAAAGTCCCGAGCCCCGATGTCTGTGGTGCTGTAGATGCGCTGCCAATGGCCGCTGAGGAGCAGCAGGAGCTTGACTGGCTGGCACTTTCCGTGTGGGAGCAATCGTCCGACGTTCGTGATTTTTCGGGTTTTTTTGGAGTAGGCGCCCAGGTGCAGCTGGTGGTAAACGTCGAAGCCCTGTTCGTCAGGGAAAGCCCGGAGCCCTGATTTTTGTGGTGCTGTAGATGCGCTGCCAATGGCCGGTGAGGAGCAGCAAGAGGTGGAGTTCCTAGCACTTTCGGTGTGGGAGCAATCGTCCAACGTTTGTGATTTTTCTTGGGTTTTTTTCCAATGGGCGCCCAGGTGCAGGTGGTGGTAAAGGTCGAAGCCCTGTTCATCAGGGAAAGCCCGGAGCCCCGATGTCTGTGGTGCTGTAGATGCGCTGCCAATGGCCGGTAATGAGCAGCAAGAGCTTGACTAGCTGGCACTTTCGGTGTGGGAGCAATCGTCCGACGTTCGTGATTTTTTGGGGTTTTTTTCAGTGGGCCCCCCAGGTGCAGCTGGTGGTAAACGTCGAAGCGCTGTTCGTCAGGGAAAGTCCCGAGCCCCGATGTCTGTGGTGCTGTAGATGCGCTGCCAATGGCCGGTGAGGAGCAGCAAGAGCTTGAGTTGCTGGCACTTTCGGTGTGGGTGCAATCGTCCAACGTTCGTGATTTTTCTTGGGTTTATTTCCAATGGGCGCCCAGGTGCAGGTGGTGGTAAACGTCGAAGCCCTGTTTGTCAGGGAAAGCCCGGAGCCCCGATGTCTGTGGTGCTGTAGATGCACTGCCAATGGCCGGTGAGGAGCAGCAAGAGCTTGACTGGCTGGCACTTTCCGTGTGGGAGCAATCGTCCGACGTTCATGATTTTTCGGGGTTTTTTCCAGTGGGTGCCCAGGTGCAGCTGGTGGTAAACGTCGAAGCCCTGTTCGTCAGGGAAAGCCCGGAGCCCCGATGTCTGTGGTGCTGTAGATGCGCTGCCAATGGCCGCTGAGGAGCAGCAGGAGCTTGACTGGCTGGCACTTTCAGTGTGGGAGCAATCGTTAGACGATCGTGATTTTTCGGGTTTTTTTGGAGTAGGCGCCCAGGTGCAGCTGGTCGTAAATGTTGAAGCCCTGTTCGTCAGGGAAAGCCCGGAGCCCCGATGTCTGTGGTGCTGTAGATGCGCTGCCAATGGCCGGTGATGAGCAGCAAGAGCTTGACTAGCTGGCACTTTCGGTGTGGGAGCAATCGTCCGACGTTCGTGATTTTTTGGGTTTTTTTTTTAGTGGGCGCCCAGGTGCAGGTGGTGGTAAACGTCGAAGCCCTGTTCGTCAGGGAAAGCACGGAGCCCCGATGTCTGTGGTGCTGTAGATGTGCTACCAATGGCCGCGGGGGAGCAGCAAGAGCTTGTCTGGCTGGCACTTTCGGTGTGGCAGCAATCGTCCAACGTTCGTGATTTTTCTTGGGTTTTTTTCCAATGGGCGCCCAGGTGCAGGTGGTGGTAAACGTCGAAGCCCTGTTTGTCAGGGAAAGCCCGGAGCCTCGATATCTGTGGTGCTGTAGATGCGCTGCCAATGGTCGGTGAGGAGCAGCAAGAGCTTGACTGGCTGGCACTTTCCGTGTGGGAGCAATCATCCGACGTTCATGATTTTTCGGGGTTTTTTCCAGTGGGTGCCCAGGTGCAGCTGGTGGTAAACGTCGAAGCCCTGTTCGTCAGGGAAAGCCCGGAGCCCCGATGTCTGTGGTGCTGTAGATGCGCTGCCAATGGCCGGTGAGGAGCAGCAGGAGCTTGACTGGCTGGCACTTTCAGCGTGGGAGCAATCGTTAGACGATCGTGATTTTCGGGTTTTTTTGGAGTAGGCGCCCAGGTGCAGCTGGTCGTAAACGTCGAAGCCCTGTTGGTCAGGGAAAGCCCGGAGCCCCGATGTCTGTGGTGCTGTAGATGCGCTGCCAATGGACGCTGAGGAGCAGCAAGAGCTTGACTGGCTGGCACTTTTTGTGTGGGAGCAATCGTCCGACGTTCGTGATTTTTCGGGTTTTTTTGGAGTGGGCGACCAGGTGCAGCTGGTGGTAAACGTCGAAGCCCTGTTCGTCAGGGAAAGCCCGGAGCCCTGATGTTTGTGGTGCTGTAGATGCGCTGCCAATGGCCGGTGAGGAGCAGCAAGAGCTTGACTGGCTGGCACTTTCGGTGTGGGAGCAATCGTCCAACGTTTGTGATTTTTCTTGGGTTTTTTTCCAATGGGCGCCCAGGTGCAGGTGGTGGTAAAGGTCGAAACCCTGTTCATCAGGGAAAGCCCGGAGCCCCGATGTCTGTGGTGCTGTAGATGCACTGCCAATGGCTGGTGTGGACCAGCAAGAGCTTGACTGGCTGGCACTTTTTCTGTGGAAGCAATCGTCCGACGTTCGTCATTTTTCGGGGTTTTTTTCAAATGGGCGCCCAGGTGCAGGTGGTGGTAAAGGTCGAAGCCCTGTTCGTCAGGGAAAGCCCTGAGCCCCAATGTCTGTGGTGCTGTAGATGCGCTGCCAATGGCCGGTGATGAGCAGCAAGAGCTTGACTGGCTGGCACTTTCGGTGTGGGAGCAATCGTCCGACGATCGTGATTTTTCGGGGTTTTTTTCCAATGGGCGCCCAGGTGCAGCTGGTGGTAAACGTCGAAGCCCTGTTCATCAGGGAAAGCCCGGAGCCCCGATGTCTGTGGTGCTGTAGATGCGCTGCCAATGGCCGGTGAGGAGCAGCAAGAGCTTGACTGGATGGCACTTGCGGTCTGGGAGCAATCGTCCGACGTTCGTGATTTTTCGGGTTTTTTTGGAGTGGACTCCCAGGCACAGGTGGTGGTAAACGTCGAAGCCCTGTTCGTCAGGGAAAGCCCGGAGCCCCGATGTCTGTGGTGCTGTAGATGCGCTGCCAATGGCCGGTGAGGAGCAGCAAGAGCTTGACTGGCTGGCTCTTTCGGTGTGGGAGCAATCGTCCGACGTTCGTGATTTTTCGGGGTTTTTTTGGAGTGGGCGCCCAGGTGCAGGTGGTGGTAAACGTCGAAGCCCTGTTCGTCAGGGAAAGCCCGGAGCCCCGATGTCTGTGGTGCTGTAGATGCACTGCCAATGGCCGGTGAGGAGCAGCAAGAGCTTGAGTTGCTGGCACTTTCGGTGTGGCAGCAATCGTCCAACATTCGTGATTTTTCTTGGGTTTTTTTTCAATGGGCGCCCAGGTGCAGGTGGTGGTAAACTTCGAAGCCCTGTTCGTCAGGGAAAGCCCGGAGCCCCGATGTCTGTGGTGCTGTAGATGCGCTGCCAATGGCCGGTGAGGAGCAGCGAGAGATTGACTGGCTGGCACTTTCGGTGTGGGAGCAATCGTCCGATGTTCGTGATTTTTCGGGGTTATTTTGGAGTGGGCGACCAGGTGCAGCTGGTGGTAAAAGTCGAAGCCCTGTTGGTCAGGGAAAGCCCGGAGCCCCGATGTCTGTGGTGCTGTAGATGCGCTGCCAATGGCCGGTGAGGAGCAGCAAGAGCTTGTCTGGCTGGCACTTTCGGTGTGGGAGCAATTGTCCGACGTTCATGATTTTTTGGGGTTTTTTTCAGTGGGCCCCCCAGGTGCAGCTGGTGGTAAACGTCGAAGCCCTGTTCGTCACGGAAATCCCGGAGCCCCGATGTCTGTGGTGCTGTAGATGCGCTGCCAATGGCCGGTGAGGAGCAGCAAGAGCTTGACTGGCTGGCACTTTCGGTGTGGGAGCAATCGTCCGACGTTCGTGATTTTTGGTGTTTTTTTGGAGTGGGCGCCCAGGTACAGCTGGTGGTAAACGTCGAAGCCCTGTTTGTCAGGGAAAGCCCGGAGCCCCGATGTCTGTGGTGCTGTAGATGCGCTGCCAATGGCCGATGAGGAGCAGCAAGAGCTTGACTGGCTGGCACTTTCGGTGTGGGAGCAATCGTCCGACGTTCGTGATTTTTTGGGGTTTTTTTCAGTGGGCGCCCAGGTGCAGCTGGTGGTAAACGTCGAAGCCCTGTTCGTCAGGGAAAGCCCGGAGCCCCGATGTCTGTGGTGCTGTAGATGCGCTGCCAATGGCCGGTGATGAGCAGCAAGAGCTTGAGTTGCTGGCACTTTCGCTCTGGGAGCAATCGTCCGACGTTCGTGATTTTTCGGGTTTTTTTGGAGTGGACTCCCAGGCACAGGTGGTGGTAAACGTCGAAGCCCTGTTCGTCAGGGAAAGCCCGGAGCCCCGATGTCTGTGGTGCTGTAGATGCGCTGACAATGGCCGGTGAGGAGCAGCAAGAGCTTGACTGGCTGGCACTTTCGGTGTGGGAGCAATCGTCCGACGTTCATGATTTTTTGGGGTTTTTTTCAGTGGGCCCCCCAGGTGCAGCTGGTGGTAAACGTCGAAGTCCTGTTCGTCAGGGAAAGCCCGGAGCCCCGATGTCTGTGGTGCTGTAGATGCGCTGCCAATGGCCGGTGAGGAGCAGCAAGAGCTTGACTGGCTGGCACTTTCGGTGTGGGAGCAATCGTCCGACGTTCATGATTTTTTCGGGTTTTTTATGCAGTGGGCGCCCAGGTGCAGGTGGTGGTAAACGTCGAAGCCCTGTTCGTCAGGGAAAGCCTGGAGCCCTGATGTCTGTGGTGCTGTAGATGCGCTGACAATGGCCGGTGAGGAGCAGCAAGAGCTTGACTGGCTGGCACTTTCGGTGTGGGAGCAATCGTCCGACGTTCATGATTTTTTGGGGTTTTTTTTAAGTGGGTGCCCAGGTGCAGCTGGTGGTAAACGTCGAAGCGCTGTTCGTCAGGGAAAGTCCCGAGCCCCGATGTCTGTGGTGCTGTAGATGCGCTGCCAATGGCCGCTGAGGAGCAGCAGGAGCTTGAGTTGCTGGCACTTTAGGTGTGGGAGCAATCGTCCGACGTTCGTGATTTTCGGGTTTTTTTGGAGTAGGCGCCCAGGTGCAGCTGCTCGTAAATGTCGAAGCCCTGTTCGTCAGGGAAAGCCCGGAGCCTAGATGTCTGTGGTGCTGTAGATGCGCTGCCAATGGCCGGTGAGGAGCAGCAAGAGCTTGACTGGCTGGCACTTTCCGTGTGGGAGCAATCGTCCGACGTTCGTGATTTTACGGGGTTTAATTTCAGTGGGCGCCCAGGTGGAGCTGGTGGTAAACGTCGAAGCCCTGTTCGTCAGGGAAGGCTCGGAGCCCTGATGTCTGCGGTGCTGTAGATGCGCTGCCAATGGCCGGTGAGGAGCAGCAAGAGCTTGACTGGCTGGCACTTTCGGTGTGGGAGCAATCGTCCTACGTTCGTGAATTTATGGGGTTTTTTTTCAGTGGGCGCCCAGGTGCAGCTTGTGGTAAACGTCAAAGCCCTGTTCGTCAGGGAAGGCTCGGAGCCCCAGTGTCTGTAGTGCTGTAGATGCGCTGCCAATGGCCGGTGAGGGGCAGCAAGAGCTTGACTGGCTGGCCCTTTCGGTGTGGGAGCAATCGTCCAACATTCGTGATTTTTTTGGAGTTTTTCATTCAGTGGGCGCCCAGGTGCAGCTGGTGGTAAACGTTGAAGCCCTGTTGGTCAGGGAAAGCCCGGAGCCCCAATGTCTGTGGTGCTGTAGATGCGCTGCCAATGGCCGATGAGGAGCAGCAAGAGCTTGAGTTGCTGGCACTTTCGGTGTGGGAGCAATCGTCTGACATTCGTGATTTTTCGGGGTTTTTTTCCAGTGGGTGCCCAGGTGCAGCTGGTGGTAAACGTCGAAGCCCTGTTGGTCAGTGAAAGCCCGGAGCCCCGATGTCTGTGGTGCTGTAGATGCGCTGCCAATGGCCGCTGAGGAGCAGCAAGAGCTTGACTGGCTGGCACTTTTGGTGTGGGAGCAATCGTCCGATGTTCTTGGTTTTTCAGGGTTTTTTTTTCAGTGGGCGCCCAGGTGCAGCTCCTGGTAAACGTCGAAGCCCTGTTGGTCAGGGAAAGCCCGGAGCCCCGATGTCTGTGGTGCTGTAGATGCGCTGCCAATGGCCGGTGAGGAGCAGCAACAGCTTGACTGGCTGGCACTTTCGGTGTGGGAGCAATCGTCCGACGTTCGTGATTTTTCAGGTTTCGTTTTTTCAGTGGGCGCCCAGGTGCAGCTGGTGGTAAACGTCGAAGCCCTGTTGGTCAGGGAAAGCCCGGAGCCCCGATGTCTGTGGTGCTGTAGATGTGCTGCCAATGGCCGCTGAGGAGCAGCAAGAGCTTGACTGGCTGGCACTTTCGGTGTGGGAGCAATCGTCCGCCGTTCGTGATTTTTCGGGGTTTTTTTTTCAGTGGGCACCCAGGTGCAGCTGGTGGTAAACGTCGTAGCCCTGTTCGTCAGGGAAAGCCCGGAGCGCAGATGTCTGTGGTGCTGTAGATGCGCTGACAATAGCCACTGAGGAGCAGCAAGAGCTTGACTGGCTGCCACTTTCTGTGTGGGAGCAATCATCCGACGTTCATGATTTTTCGGTGATTTTTTTCCAGTGGGCGCCCAGGTGCAGCTGGTGGTAAACGTCGAAGCCCTGTTCGTTCAGGAAAGCCCGGAGCCCCGATGTCTATGGTGCTGTAGATGCGCTGCCGATGGCCATTGAGGAGCAGCAAGAGCTTGACTGGCTGGCACTTCCGGTGTGGGAGCAATCGTCCGACATTCGTGATTTTTCGGGGATTTTTTTCAGTAGGCTCCCAGGTGCAGCTGGTGGTAAACGTCGAAGCCCTGTTGGTCAGGGAAAGCCCGGAGCCCCGATGTCTGTGGTGCTGTGGAAGCGCTGCCAATGGCCGGTGAGGAGCAGGAAGAGCTTGACTGGCTGGCACTTTCAGTGTGGGAGCAATCGTCCGACGTTCGTGATTTTTCGGGGTTTTTTTTCAGTGGGCGCCCAGGTGCAGCTGGTGGTAAACGTCGAAGCCCTGTTCGTCAGGGAAAGCCCGGAGCCCCGATGTCTGTGGTGCTGTAGATGCACTGCAAATGGCCGCTGAGGAACAGCCAGGGCTTGACTGGCTGGCACTTTCGGTGTGGGAGCGATCGTCAGACGTTCGAGATTTTTCGGGTTTTTTTTTCAGTGGGCGCCCAGGTGCACCTGGTGGTAAACGTCCAAGCCCTGTTCGTCAGGGAAAGCCCGGAGCCCTGATGTCTGTGGTGCTGTAGATGCGCTGCCAATGGCCGCTGAGGAGCAGCAAGAGCTTGACTGGCTGGCACTTTCGGTGTGGGAGCAATCGTCCGACGTTCATGAATTTTCGGGGATTTTTTCCAGTGGGCGCCCAGGTGCAGCTGGTGGTAAACGTCGGAGCCTTGTTCGTCAGGGAAACCCCGGAGCCCCGATGTCTGTGGTGCTGTAGATGCGCTGCCAATGGCCGGTGAGGAGCAGCAAGAGCTTGACTGGCTGGCACTTTCTGTGTGGGAGCAATCGTCCAACATTCGTGATTTTTCAGGGTTTTTTTTCCCGTGGGCGTCCAGGTGCAGCTGGTGGTAAATGTCGAAGCCCTGTTCGTCAGGGAAAGCTTGGAGCCCCGATGTTTGTGGTGCTGTTGATGCACTGCTAATGGCCGCTGAGGAGCAGCAAGAGCTGACTGGCTGGCACTTTCGGTGTGGTAGCAATCGTCCAACATTCGTGATTTTTTTGGAGTTTTTCTTTCAGTGGGTGCCCAGGTGCAGCTGGTGGTAAACGTAGAAGCCCTGTTCGTCAGCGAAACCCCTGAGCCCCGATGTCTGTGGTGCTGTAGATGCGCTGCCAATGGCCGGGGAGCAGCAGCAAGAGCTTGACTGGCTGGACTTCCGGTGTGGGAGCAATCGTCCGACGTTCGTAATTTTTTGGGGTTTTTATCCAGAGGGTGCCCAGGTGCAGCTGGTGGTAAACGTCGAAGCCCTGTTGGTCAGGGAAAGCCCGGAGCCCCGATGTCTGTGGTGCTGTAGATGCGCTGCCAATGGCCGGTGAGGAGCAGCAAGAGCTTGACTGGCTGGCACTTTCGGTGTGGGAGCAATCGTCCGTCTTTCGTGATTTTTCTAGGTTTTTTTCCAGTGGGCGCCCAGGTGCAGCTGGTGGTAAACGTCGAAGCCCTGTTGGTCAGGGAAAGCCCGGTGCCCCGATGTCTGTGGTGCTGTAGATGCGCTGCCAATGGCCGGTGAGGAGCAGCAGGATCTTGAGTTGCTGGCACATTCGGTGTGGGAGCAATTGTCCGGCGTTCGTGATTTTTCGGGGTTTTTTTTCAGAGGGCGCCCAGGTGCAGCTGGTGGTAAACGTCGAAGCCCTGTTGGTCAGGGAAAGCCCGGAGCCCCGATGTCTGTGGTGCTGTAGATGCGCTGCCAATGGCCGGTGAGCATCAGCAACAGCTTGACTGGCTGGCACTTTTGGTGTGGGAGCAATCGTCCGATGTTCGTGATTTTTCGTTTTTTTATTTCAGTGGGCACCCAGGTGCAGCTGGTGGTAAACGTCGTAGCCCTGTTCGTCAGGGAAAGCCCGGAGCCCCGATGTCTGTGGTGCTGTGGATGCGCTGCCAATGGCCGCTGAGGAGCAGCAAGAGCTTGACTGGCTGGCACTTTCGGTGTGGGAGCAATCGTGCGACGTTCGTAATTTTTTGGGGTTTTTTTCAGTGGGCGCCCAGGTGCAGCTGGTGGTAAATGTCGAAGCCCTGTTGGTCAGGGAAATCCCAGAGCCCCGATGTCTGTGGTGCTGTAGATGCGTTGCCAATGGCCGCTGAGGAGCAGCAAGAGCTTGACTGGCTGGCACTTTCGTGTGGGAGCAATCGTCCGACGTTCGTGATTTTTCGTTTTTTTTTTTCAGTGGGCGCCCAGGTGCAGCTGGTGGTAAACGTCGAAGCCCTGTTGGTCAGGGAAAGCCCGGATTCCCGATGTCTGTTGTGCTGTAGATGCGCTGCCAATGGCCGGTGAGGAGCAGCAAGAGCTTGACTGGCTGGCACTTTCGGTGTGGGAGTAATCGTCCTACGTTCGTGATTTTTCGGGGTTTTTTTCAGTGGGCGCCCAGGTGCAGCTTGTGGTAAACGTCAAAGCCCTGTTCGTCAGGGAAGGCTCGGAGCCCCAGTGTCTGTGGTGCTGTAGATGCGCTGCCAATGGCCGGTGAGGAGCAGCAAGAGCTTGACTGGCTGGAACTTTCCATGTGGGAGCAATCGTCCTACGGTCGTGATTTTACGGGGTTTAATTTCAGTGGGCGCCCAGGTGGAGCTGGTGGTAAACGTCGAAGCCCTGTTCGTCAGGGAAGGCTCGGAGCCCTGATGTCTGCGGTGCTGTAGATGCGCTGCCAATGGCCGGTGAGGAGCAGCAAGAGCTTGACTGGCTGGCACTTTCGGTGTGGGAGCAATCGTCCTACGTTCGTGAATTTACGGGGTTTTTTTTCAGTGGGCGCCCAGGTGCAGCTTGTGGTAAACGTCAAAGCCCTGTTCGTCAGGGAAGGCTCGGAGCCCCAGTGTCTGTAGTGCTGTAGATGCGCTGCCAATGGCCGGTGAGGAGCAGCAAGAGCTTGACTGGCTGGCCCTTTCGGTGTGGGAGCAATCGTCCAACATTCGTGATTTTTTTGGAGTTTTTCATTCAGTGGGCGCCCAGGTGCAGCTGGTGGTAAACGTTGAAGCCCTGTTGGTCAGGGAAAGCCCGGAGCCCCAATGTCTGTGGTGCTGTAGATGCGCTGCCAATGGCCGATGAGGAGCAGCAAGAGCTTGAGTTGCTGGCACTTTCGGTGTGGGAGCAATCGTCTGACATTCGTGATTTTTCGGGGTTTTTTTCCAGTGGGTGCCCAGGTGCAGCTGGTGGTAAACATCGAAGCCCTGTTGGTCAGTGAAAGCCCGGAGCCCCGATGTCTGTGGTGCTGTAGATGCGCTGCCAATGGCCGCTGAGGAGCAGCAAGAGCTTGACTGGCTGGCACTTTCGGTGTGGGAGCAATCGTCCGATGTTCTTGGTTTTTCAGGGTTTTTTTTTCAGTGGGCGCCCAGGTGCAGCTCCTGGTAAACGTCGAAGCCCTGTTGGTCAGGGAAAGCCCGGAGCCCCGATGTCTGTGGTGCTGTAGATGCGCTGCCAATGGCCGGTGAGGAGCAGCAAGAGCTTGACTGGCTGGCACTTTCGGTGTGGGAGCAATCGTCCGGCATTCCTGACTTTTCGGGTTTTTTTTCCAGTGGGCGCCCAGGTGCAGCTGGTGGTAAACGTCGAAGCCCTGTTGGTCAGGGAAAGCCCGGAGCCCCGATGTCTGTGGTGCTGTAGATGCGCTGCCAATGGCCGGTGAGGAGCAGCAACAGCTTGACTGGCTGGCACTTTCGGTGTGGGAGCAATCGTCCGACGTTCGTGATTTTTCAGGTTTCGTTTTTTCAGTGGGCGCCCAGGTGCAGCTGGTGGTAAACGTCGAAGCCCTGTTGGTCAGGGAAAGCCCGGAGCCCCGATGTCTGTGGTGCTGTAGATGTGCTGCCAATGGCCACTGAGGAGCAGCAAGAGCTTGACTGGCTGGCACTTTCGGTGTGGGAGCAATCGTCCGCCGTTCGTGATTTTTCGGGGTTTTTTTTTCAGTGGGCACCCAGGTGCAGCTGGTGGTAAACGTCGTAGCCCTGTTCGTCAGGGAAAGCCCGGAGCGCAGATGTCTGTGGTGCTGTAGATGCGCTGACAATAGCCACTGAGGAGCAGCAAGAGCTTGACTGGCTGCCACTTTCTGTGTGGGAGCAATCATCCGACGTTCATGATTTTTCGGTGATTTTTTTCCAGTGGGCGCCCAGGTGCAGCTGGTGGTAAACGTCGAAGCCCTGTTCGTTCAGGAAAGCCCGGAGCCCCGATGTCTATGGTGCTGTAGATGCGCTGCCGATGGCCATTGAGGAGCAGCAAGAGCTTGACTGGCTGGCACTTCCGGTGTGGGAGCAATCGTCCGACATTCGTGATTTTTCGGGGATTTTTTTCAGTAGGCTCCCAGGTGCAGCTGGTGGTAAACGTCGAAGCCCTGTTGGTCAGGGAAAGCCCGGAGCCCCGATGTCTGTGGTGCTGTGGAAGCGCTGCCAATGGCCGGTGAGGAGCAGGAAGAGCTTGACTGGCTGGCACTTTCAGTGTGGGAGCAATCGTCCGACGTTCGTGATTTTTCGGGGTTTTTTTTCAGTGGGCGCCCAGGTGCAGCTGGTGGTAAACGTCGAAGCCCTGTTCGTCAGGGAAAGCCCGGAGCCCCGATGTCTGTGGTGCTGTAGATGCACTGCAAATGGCCGCTGAGGAACAGCCAGGGCTTGACTGGCTGGCACTTTCGGTGTGGGAGCGATCGTCAGACGTTCGAGATTTTTCGGGTTTTTTTTTCAGTGGGCGCCCAGGTGCACCTGGTGGTAAACGTCCAAGCCCTGTTCGTCAGGGAAAGCCCGGAGCCCTGATGTCTGTGGTGCTGTAGATGCGCTGCCAATGGCCGCTGAGGAGCAGCAAGAGCTTGACTGGCTGGCACTTTCGGTGTGGGAGCAATCGTCCGACGTTCATGAATTTTCGGGGATTTTTTCCAGTGGGCGCCCAGGTGCAGCTGGTGGTAAACGTCGGAGCCTTGTTCGTCAGGGAAACCCCGGAGCCCCGATGTCTGTGGTGCTGTAGATGCGCTGCCAATGGCCGGTGAGGAGCAGCAAGAGCTTGACTGGCTGGCACTTTCTGTGTGGGAGCAATCGTCCAACATTCGTGATTTTTCAGGGTTTTTTTTCCCGTGGGCGTCCAGGTGCAGCTGGTGGTAAATGTCGAAGCCCTGTTCGTCAGGGAAAGCTTGGAGCCCCGATGTTTGTGGTGCTGTTGATGCACTGCTAATGGCCGCTGAGGAGCAGCAAGAGCTGACTGGCTGGCACTTTCGGTGTGGTAGCAATCGTCCAACATTCGTGATTTTTTTGGAGTTTTTCTTTCAGTGGGTGCCCAGGTGCAGCTGGTGGTAAACGTAGAAGCCCTGTTCGTCAGCGAAACCCCTGAGCCCCGATGTCTGTGGTGCTGTAGATGCGCTGCCAATGGCCGGGGAGCAGCAGCAAGAGCTTGACTGGCTGGACTTCCGGTGTGGGAGCAATCGTCCGACGTTCGTAATTTTTTGGGGTTTTTATCCAGAGGGTGCCCAGGTGCAGCTGGTGGTAAACGTCGAAGCCCTGTTGGTCAGGGAAAGCCCGGAGCCCCGATGTCTGTGGTGCTGTAGATGCGCTGCCAATGGCCGGTGAGGAGCAGCAAGAGCTTGACTGGCTGGCACTTTCGGTGTGGGAGCAATCGTCCGTCTTTCGTGATTTTTCTAGGTTTTTTTCCAGTGGGCGCCCAGGTGCAGCTGGTGGTAAACGTCGAAGCCCTGTTGGTCAGGGAAAGCCCGGTGCCCCGATGTCTGTGGTGCTGTAGATGCGCTGCCAATGGCCGGTGAGGAGCAGCAGGATCTTGAGTTGCTGGCACATTCGGTGTGGGAGCAATTGTCCGGCGTTCGTGATTTTTCGGGGTTTTTTTTCAGAGGGCGCCCAGGTGCAGCTGGTGGTAAACGTCGAAGCCCTGTTGGTCAGGGAAAGCCCGGAGCCCCGATGTCTGTGGTGCTGTAGATGCGCTGCCAATGGCCGGTGAGCATCAGCAACAGCTTGACTGGCTGGCACTTTTGGTGTGGGAGCAATCGTCCGATGTTCGTGATTTTTCGTTTTTTTATTTCAGTGGGCACCCAGGTGCAGCTGGTGGTAAACGTCGTAGCCCTGTTCGTCAGGGAAAGCCCGGAGCCCCGATGTCTGTGGTGCTGTGGATGCGCTGCCAATGGCCGCTGAGGAGCAGCAAGAGCTTGACTGGCTGGCACTTTCGGTGTGGGAGCAATCGTGCGACGTTCGTAATTTTTTGGGGTTTTTTTCAGTGGGCGCCCAGGTGCAGCTGGTGGTAAATGTCGAAGCCCTGTTGGTCAGGGAAATCCCAGAGCCCCGATGTCTGTGGTGCTGTAGATGCGTTGCCAATGGCCGCTGAGGAGCAGCAAGAGCTTGACTGGCTGGCACTTTCGTGTGGGAGCAATCGTCCGACGTTCATGATTTTTCAGGTTTTTTTTTCCAGTGGGCGCCCAGGTGCAGCTGGTGGTAAATATCGAAGCCCTGTTGGTCAGGGAAAGCCAGGAGCCCAGATGCCTGTGGTGCTGTAGATGCGCTGCCAATGGCCGGTGAGGAGCAGCAAGAGCTTGACTGGCTGGCACTTTCGGTGTGGGAGCAATCGTCCGACGTTCGTAATTTTTCGGGGTTTTTTTCCAGTGGGCGCCCAGGTGCAGATGGTGGTAAACGTCAAAGCCCTGTTGGTCAGGGAAAGCCCGGAGCCCCGATGTCTGTGGTGCTGTAGATGCGCTACCAATGGCCGGTGAGGAGCAGCAGGAGCTTGAGTTGCTGGCACTTTAGGTGTGGGAGCAATCGTCCGACGTTCGTGATTTTTCGTTTTTTTTTTTCAGAGGGCGCCCAGGTGCAGCTGGTGGTAAACGTCGAAGCCCTGTTGGTCAGGGAAAGCCCGGAGCCCCGATGTCTGTGGTGCTGTAGATGCGCTGCCAATGGCCGCTGAGGAGCAGCAAGAGCTTGACTGGCTGGCACTTTTGGTGTGGGAGCAATCGTCCGACGTTCATGATTTTTCGGGGTTTTTTTCCAGTGGGCGCCCAGGTGCAGCTGGTGGTAAACGTCGAAGCCCTGTTGGTCAGGGAAAGCCCGGAGCCCCGATGTCTGTGGTGCTGTAGATGCGCTGCCAATGGCCGGTGAGGAGCAGCAGGATCTTGAGTTGCTGGCACATTCGGTGTGGGAGCAATCGTCCGGCATTCGTGATTTTTCGTTTTTTTTTTTCAGAGGGCGCCCAGGTGCAGCTGGTGGTAAATGTCAAAGCCCTGTTGGTCAGGGAAAGCCCGGAGCCCCGATGTCTGTGGTGCTGTAGATGCGCTGCCAATGGCCGCTGAGGAGCAGCAAGAGCTTGACTGGCTGGCACTTTCGGTGTGGGAGCAATCGTCCGATGTTCGTGATTTTTCGTTTTTTTATTTCAGTGGCACCCAGGTGCAGCTGGTGGTAAACATCGAAGCCCTGTTGGTCAGGAAAAGCCCGGAGCCCCGATGTCTGTGGTGCTGTAGATGCGCTGCCAATGGCTGGTGAGCATCAGCAACAGCTTGACTGGCTGGCACTTTTGGTGTGGGAGCAATCGTCAGCCGTTCGTGATTTTTTGGGGTTTTTTTTTCAGTGGGCGCCCAGGTGCAGCTGGTGGTAAACGTCGTAGCCCTGTTTGTCAGGGAAATCCCAGAGCCCCGATGTCTGTGGTGCTGTAGATGCGTTGCCAATGGCCGCTGAGGAGCAGCAAGAGCTTGACTGGCTGGCACTTTCGTGTGGGAGCAATCGTCCGACGTTCATGATTTTTCAGGGATTTTTTTCCAGTGGGCGCCCAGGTGCAGCTGGTGGTAAATATCGAAGCCCTGTTGGTTAGGGAAAGCCAGGAGCCCAGATGTCTGTGGTGCTGTAGATGCGCTGCCAATGGCCGGTGAGGAGCAGCAAGAGCTTGACTGGCTGGCACTTTCGGTGTGGGAGTAATCGTCCGACGTTCGTAATTTTTCGGGGTTTTTTTCCAGTGGGCGCCCAGGTGCAGCTGGTGGTAAACGTCAAAGCCCTGTTGGTCAGGGAAAGCCCGGAGCCCCGATGTCTGTGGTGCTGTAGATGCGCTGCCAATGGCCGGTGAGGAGCAGCAGGAGCTTGAGTTGCTGGCACTTCTGGTGTGGGAGCAATCGTCCGACGTTCATGATTTTTCGTTTTTTTTTTTCAGAGGGCGCCCAGGTGCAGCTGGTGGTAAACGTCGAAGCCCTGTTGGTCAGGGAAAGCCCGGAGCCCCGATGTCTGTGGTGCTGTAGATGCGCTGCCAATGGCCGGTGAGGAGCAGCAAGAGCTTGACTGGCTGGCACTTTCGGTGTGGGAGCAATCGTCCGACGTTCGTGATTTTTCGTTTTTTTTTTTCAGTGGGCGCCGAGGTGCAGCTGGTGGTAAACATCGAAGCCCTGTTGGTCAGGGAAAGCCCGGAGCCCCGATGTCTGTGGTGCTGTAGATGCGCTGCCAATGGCCCATGAGGAGCAGCAAGAGCTTGACTGGCTGGCACTTTCGGTGTGGGAGCAATTGTCCGCCGTTCGTGATTTTTCGGGGTTTTTTTTTCAGTGGGCACCCAGGTGCAGCTGGTGCTAAACGTCGTAGACCTGTTCGTCAGGGAAAGCCCGGAGCCCCGATGTCTGTGGTGCTGTAGATGCGCTGCCAATGGCCGCTGAGGAGCAGCAAGAGCTTGACTGGCTGGCGCTTTCGGTGAGGGAGTAATCGTCCGACGTTCGTGATTTTTCGGGGTTTTTTTTAGTGGGCGCCCAGGTGCAGCTGGTGGTAAACGTCGAAGCCCTGTTCGTCAGGGAAAGCCCGGAGCCCCGATGTCTGTGGTGCTGTAGATGCGCTGCCAATGGCCGGTGAGGAGCAGCAAGAGCTTGACTGGCTGGCACTTTTGGTGTGGGAGCAATCGTCCGACGTTCGTGCTATTTCAGGGTTTTTTTTTCAGGGGTTGCCCAGGTGCAGCTGGTGGTAAACGTTGAAGTCCTGTTGGTTAGGGAAAGCCCGGAGCCCCGATGTCTGTGGTGCTGTAGATGCATTGCCAATGGCCGGTGAGGAGCAGCAAGAGCTTGACTGGCTGGCACTTTGAGTGTGGGAGCAATCGTCCGACGTTCATGATTTTTCAGGGTTTTTTTCCAGTGGGCGCCCAGGTGCAGCTGGTGGTTAACGTCGAAGCCCTGTTGGTCAGGGAAAGCCCGGAGCCCCGATGTCTGTGGTGCTGTAGATGCGCTGCCAATGGCCGCTGAGGAGCAGCAAGAGCTTGACTGGCTGGCACTTTTTGTGTGGGAGCAATCGTCCGACGTTCGTGATTTTTCGGGTTTTTTTTCCAGTGGGCAACCAGGTGCAACTGGTGGTAAACGTCGAAGCCCTGTTTGTCAGGGAAAGCCCGGAGCCCCGATGTCTGTGGTGCTGTAAATGCGCTACCAATGGCCGGTGAGCAGCAGCAAGAGCTTGACTGGCTGGCACATTCGGTGTGGGAGCAATCGTCCAACGTTCGTGATTTTTCGTTTTTTTTTTTCAGTGGGCGCCCAGGTGCAGCTGGTGGTAAATGTCAAAGCCCTGTTGGTCAGGGAAAGCCCGGAGCCCCGATGTCTGTGGTGCTGTAGATGCGCTGCCAATGGCCAATGAGGAGCAGCAAGAGCTTGACTGGCTGGCACTTTCGGTGTGGGAGCAATCGTCCAACGTTCGTGATTTTTCGATTTTTTTTTTTCAGTGGGCGCCCAGGTGCAGCTGGTGGTAAACGTCGAAGCCCTGTTCATCAGGGAAAGCCCGGAGCCCCGATGTCTGTGGTGTTGTAGATGCGCTGCCAATGGCCGCTGAGGAGCAGCAAGAGCTTGACTGGCTGGCGCTTTCGGTGTGGGAGCAATCGTCCGATGTTCGTGATTTTTCGTTTTTTTTTTTCAGTGGGCACCCAGGTGCACCTGGTGGTAAACGTCGTAGCCCTTTTCGTCAGGGAAAGCCCCGAGCCCTGATGTCTGTGGTGCTGTAGATGCGCTGCCAATGGCCGCTGAGGAGCAGCAAGAGCTTGAGTTGCTGGCACTTTCGGTGTGGGAGCAATCGTCTGACATTCGTGATTTTTCGGGTTTTTTTTCCAGTGGGCGCCCAGGTGCAGCAGGTGTTAAATATCGAAGCCCTGTTGGTCAGGGAAAGCCAGGAGCCCAGATGCCTGTGGTGCTGTAGATGCGCTGCCAATGGCCGGTGAGGAGCAGCAAGAGCTTGACTGGCTGGCACTTTCGGTGTGGGAGCAATCGTCCGACGTTCATGATTTTTCGGGGTTTTTTTTTAGTGGGCGCCCAGGTGCAGCTGGTGGTAAACGTCGAAGCCCTGTTGGTCAGGGAAAGCCCGGAGCCCCGATGTCTGTGGTGCTGTACATGCGCTGCCAATGGCCGGTGAGAAGCAGCAAGAGCTTGACTGGCTGGCACTTTCGGTGTGGGAGCAATCGTCCGACGTTCGTGATTTTTCAGGGTTTTTTTTTCAGGGGGTGCCCAGGTGCAGCTGGTGGTAAACGTTGAAGCCCTGTTCGTCAGGGAAAGCCTGGAGCCCCGATGTCTGTGGTGCTGTAGATGCGTTGCCAATGGCCGCTGAGGAGCAGTAAGAGCTTGACTGGCAGGCACATTCGGTGTGGGAGCAATCGTCCGACGTTCATGGTTTTTCGGGGTTTTTTTCCAGTGGGCGCCCAGGTGCAGCTGGTGGTAAACGTCGAAGCCCTGTTGGTCAGGGAAAGCCCGGAGCCCAGATGTCTGTGGTGCTGTAGATGCGCTGCCAATGGCCGGTGAGGAGCAGCAAGAGCTTGACTGGCTGGCACTTTCGGTGTGGGAGCAATCGTCCGACGTTCGTAATTTTTTTGGGTTTTTATCCAGTGGGTGCCCAGGTGCAGCTGGTGGAAAACGTCGAAGCCCTGTTGGTCAGGGAAAGCCCGGAGCCCCGATGTCTGTGGTGCTGTAGATGCGCTGCCAATGGCCGGTGAGGAGCAGCAAGAGCTTGACTGGCTGGCACTTTTGGTGTGGGAGCAATCGTTTGACGTTCATGATTTTTCGGGTTTTTTTTCCAGTGGGCGCCCAGGTGCAGCTGGTGGTAAACGTCGAAGCCCTGTTGGTCAGGGAAAGCCCGGAGCCCCGATGTCTGTGGTGCTGTAGATGCGCTGCCAATGGCCGGTGAGGAACAGCAGGATCTTGAGTTGCTGGCACATTCGGTGTGGGAGCAATCGTCCGATGTTCGTGATTTTTCGTTTTTTTATTTCAGTGGGCACCCAGGTGCAGCTGGTGGTAAACATCGAAGCCCTGTTGGTCAGGGAAAGCCCGGAGCCCCGATGTCTGTGGTGCTGTAGATGCGCTGCCAATGGCCGCTGAGGAGCAGCAAGAGCTTGACTGGCTGGCGCTTTCGGTGTGGGAGCAATCGTCCGATGTTCGTGATTTTTCGTTTTTTTTTTTCAGTGGGCACCCAGGTGCAGCTGGTGGTAAACGTCGAAGCCCTGTTCATCAGGGAAAGCCCGGAGCCCCGATGTCTGTGGTGTTGTAGATGCGCTGCCAATGGCCGCTGAGGAGCAGCAAGAGCTTGACTGGCTTGCACTTCCGGTGTGGGAGCAATCGTCCGATGTTCGTAATTTTTTGGGGTTTTTATCCAGTGGGTGCCCAGGTGCAGCTGGTGGTAAACGTCGAAGCCCTGTTGGTCAGGGAAAGCCCGGAGCCCTGATGTCTGTGGTGCTGTAGATGCGCTGCCAATGGCCGCTGAGGAGCAGCAAGAGCTTGACTGGCTGGCACTTTCGGTGTGGGAGCAATCGTCCGACGTTCATGATTTTTCGGGGTTTTTTTTTCAGTGGGCGCCCAGGTGCAGCTGGGGGTAAACGTCGTAGCCCTGTTTGTCAGGGAAATCCCAGAGCCCCGATGTCTGTGGTGCTGTAGATGCGTTGCCAATGGCCGCTGAGGAGCAGCAAGAGCTTGACTGGCTGGCACTTTCGTGTGGGAGCAATCGTCCGACGTTCATGATTTTTCAGGGATTTTTTTCCAGTGGGCGCCCAGGTGCAGCTGGTGGTAAATATCGAAGCCCTGTTGGTTAGGGAAAGCCAGGAGCCCAGATGTCTGTGGTGCTGTAGATGCGCTGCCAATGGCCGGTGAGGAGCAGCAAGAGCTTGACTGGCTGGCACTTTCGGTGTGGGAGTAATCGTCCGACGTTCGTAATTTTTCGGGGTTTTTTTCCAGTGGGCGCCCAGGTGCAGCTGGTGGTAAACGTCAAAGCCCTGTTGGTCAGGGAAAGCCCGGAGCCCCGATGTCTGTGGTGCTGTAGATGCGCTGCCAATGGCCGGTGAGGAGCAGCAGGAGCTTGAGTTGCTGGCACTTCTGGTGTGGGAGCAATCGTCCGACGTTCATGATTTTTCGTTTTTTTTTTTCAGAGGGCGCCCAGGTGCAGCTGGTGGTAAACGTCGAAGCCCTGTTGGTCAGGGAAAGCCCGGAGCCCCGATGTCTGTGGTGCTGTAGATGCGCTGCCAATGGCCGGTGAGGAGCAGCAAGAGCTTGACTGGCTGGCACTTTCGGTGTGGGAGCAATCGTCCGACGTTCGTGATTTTTCGTTTTTTTTTTTCAGTGGGCGCCCAGGTGCAGCTGGTGGTAAACATCGAAGCCCTGTTGGTCAGGGAAAGCCCGGAGCCCCGATGTCTGTGGTGCTGTAGATGCGCTGCCAATGGCCCATGAGGAGCAGCAAGAGCTTGACTGGCTGGCACTTTCGGTGTGGGAGCAATTGTCCGCCGTTCGTGATTTTTCGGGGTTTTTTTTTCAGTGGGCACCCAGGTGCAGCTGGTGCTAAACGTCGTAGACCTGTTCGTCAGGGAAAGCCCGGAGCCCCGATGTCTGTGGTGCTGTAGATGCGCTGCCAATGGCCGCTGAGGAGCAGCAAGAGCTTGACTGGCTGGCGCTTTCGGTGAGGGAGTAATCGTCCGACGTTCGTGATTTTTCGGGGTTTTTTTTAGTGGGCGCCCAGGTGCAGCTGGTGGTAAACGTCGAAGCCCTGTTCGTCAGGGAAAGCCCGGAGCCCCGATGTCTGTGGTGCTGTAGATGCGCTGCCAATGGCCGGTGAGGAGCAGCAAGAGCTTGACTGGCTGGCACTTTTGGTGTGGGAGCAATCGTCCGACGTTCGTGCTATTTCAGGGTTTTTTTTTCAGGGGTTGCCCAGGTGCAGCTGGTGGTAAACGTTGAAGTCCTGTTGGTCAGGGAAAGCCCGGAGCCCCGATGTCTGTGGTGCTGTAGATGCATTGCCAATGGCCGGTGAGGAGCAGCAAGAGCTTGACTGGCTGGCACTTTGAGTGTGGGAGCAATCGTCCGACGTTCATGATTTTTCAGGGTTTTTTTCCAGTGGGCGCCCAGGTGCAGCTGGTGGTTAACGTCGAAGCCCTGTTGGTCAGGGAAAGCCCGGAGCCCCGATGTCTGTGGTGCTGTAGATGCGCTGCCAATGGCCGCTGAGGAGCAGCAAGAGCTTGACTGGCTGGCACTTTTTGTGTGGGAGCAATCGTCCGACGTTCGTGATTTTTCGGGTTTTTTTTCCAGTGGGCAACCAGGTGCAACTGGTGGTAAACGTCGAAGCCCTGTTTGTCAGGGAAAGCCCGGAGCCCCGATGTCTGTGGTGCTGTAAATGCGCTACCAATGGCCGGTGAGCAGCAGCAAGAGCTTGACTGGCTGGCACATTCGGTGTGGGAGCAATCGTCCAACGTTCGTGATTTTTCGTTTTTTTTTTTCAGTGGGCGCCCAGGTGCAGCTGGTGGTAAATGTCAAAGCCCTGTTGGTCAGGGAAAGCCCGGAGCCCCGATGTCTGTGGTGCTGTAGATGCGCTGCCAATGGCCAATGAGGAGCAGCAAGAGCTTGACTGGCTGGCACTTTCGGTGTGGGAGCAATCGTCCAACGTTCGTGATTTTTCGATTTTTTTTTTTCAGTGGGCGCCCAGGTGCAGCTGGTGGTAAACGTCGAAGCCCTGTTCATCAGGGAAAGCCCGGAGACCCGATGTCTGTGGTGTTGTAGATGCGCTGCCAATGGCCGCTGAGGAGCAGCAAGAGCTTGACTGGCTGGCGCTTTCGGTGTGGGAGCAATCGTCCGATGTTCGTGATTTTTCGTTTTTTTTTTTCAGTGGGCACCCAGGTGCACCTGGTGGTAAACGTCGTAGCCCTTTTCGTCAGGGAAAGCCCCGAGCCCTGATGTCTGTGGTGCTGTAGATGCGCTGCCAATGGCCGCTGAGGAGCAGCAAGAGCTTGAGTTGCTGGCACTTTCGGTGTGGGAGCAATCGTCTGACATTCGTGATTTTTCGGGTTTTTTTTCCAGTGGGCGCCCAGGTGCAGCAGGTGTTAAATATCGAAGCCCTGTTGGTCAGGGAAAGCCAGGAGCCCAGATGCCTGTGGTGCTGTAGATGCGCTGCCAATGGCCGGTGAGGAGCAGCAAGAGCTTGACTGGCTGGCACTTTCGGTGTGGGAGCAATCGTCCGACGTTCGTGATTTTTCGGGGTTTTTTTTTAGTGGGCGCCCAGGTGCAGCTGGTGGTAAACGTCGAAGCCCTGTTGGTCAGGGAAAGCCCGGAGCCCCGATGTCTGTGGTGCTGTACATGCGCTGCCAATGGCCGGTGAGAAGCAGCAAGAGCTTGACTGGCTGGCACTTTCGGTGTGGGAGCAATCGTCCGACGTTCGTGATTTTTCGGGGTTTTTTTTTCAGGGGGTGCCCAGGTGCAGCTGGTGGTAAACGTTGAAGCCCTGTTCGTCAGGGAAAGCCTGGAGCCCCGATGTCTGTGGTGCTGTAGATGCGTTGCCAATGGCCGCTGAGGAGCAGTAAGAGCTTGACTGGCTGGCACTTTCGGTGTGGGAGCAATCGTCCGACGTTCATGATTTTTCGGGGTTTTTTTCCAGTGGGCGCCCAGGTGCAGCTGGTGGTAAACGTCGAAGCCCTGTTGGTCAGGGAAAGCCCGGAGCCCCGATGTCTGTGGTGCTGTAGATGCGCTGCCAATGGCCGGTGAGGAGCAGCAAGAGCTTGACTGGCTGGCACTTTCGGTGTGGGAGCAATCGTCCGACGTTCGTAATTTTTTTGGGTTTTTATCCAGTGGGTGCCCAGGTGCAGCTGGTGGAAAACGTCGAAGCCCTGTTGGTCAGGGAAAGCCCGGAGCCCCGATGTCTGTGGTGCTGTAGATGCGCTGCCAATGGCCGGTGAGGAGCAGCAAGAGCTTGACTGGCTGGCACTTTTGGTGTGGGAGCAATCGTTTGACGTTCATGATTTTTCGGGTTTTTTTTCCAGTGGGCGCCCAGGTGCAGCTGGTGGTAAACGTCGAAGCCCTGTTGGTCAGGGAAAGCCCGGAGCCCCGATGTCTGTGGTGCTGTAGATGCGCTGCCAATGGCCGGTGAGGAACAGCAGGATCTTGAGTTGCTGGCACATTCGGTGTGGGAGCAATCGTCCGATGTTCGTGATTTTTCGTTTTTTTATTTCAGTGGGCACCCAGGTGCAGCTGGTGGTAAACATCGAAGCCCTGTTGGTCAGGGAAAGCCCGGAGCCCCGATGTCTGTGGTGCTGTAGATGCGCTGCCAATGGCCGGTGAGCATCAGCAACAGCTTGACTGGCTGGCACTTTCGGTGTGGGAGCAATCGTCCGATGTTCGTGATTTTTCGTTTTTTTTTTTCAGTGGGCGCCCAGGTGCAGCTGGTGGTAAACGTCGAAGCCCTGTTGGTCAGGGAAAGCCCGGAGCCCCGATGTCTGTGGTGCTGTAGATGCGCTGCCAATGGCCGCTGAGGAGCAGCAAGAGCTTGACTGGCTGGCACTTTTTGTGTGGGAGCAATCGTCCGACGTTCGTGATTTTTCGGGTTTTTTTTCCAGTGGGCAACCAGGTGCAACTGGTGGTAAACGTCGAAGCCCTGTTTGTCAGGGAAAGCCCGGAGCCCCGATGTCTGTGGTGCTGTAAATGCGCTACCAATGGCCGGTGAGCAGCAGCAAGAGCTTGACTGGCTGGCACATTCGGTGTGGGAGCAATCGTCCAACGTTCGTGATTTTTCGTTTTTTTTTTTCAGTGGGCGCCCAGGTGCAGCTGGTGGTAAATGTCAAAGCCCTGTTGGTCAGGGAAAGCCCGGAGCCCCGATGTCTGTGGTGCTGTAGATGCGCTGCCAATGGCCAATGAGGAGCAGCAAGAGCTTGACTGGCTGGCACTTTCGGTGTGGGAGCAATCGTCCAACGTTCGTGATTTTTCGATTTTTTTTTTTCAGTGGGCGCCCAGGTGCAGCTGGTGGTAAACGTCGAAGCCCTGTTCATCAGGGAAAGCCCGGAGCCCCGATGTCTGTGGTGTTGTAGATGCGCTGCCAATGGCCGCTGAGGAGCAGCAAGAGCTTGACTGGCTGGCGCTTTCGGTGTGGGAGCAATCGTCCGATGTTCGTGATTTTTCGTTTTTTTTTTTCAGTGGGCACCCAGGTGCACCTGGTGGTAAACGTCGTAGCCCTTTTCGTCAGGGAAAGCCCCGAGCCCTGATGTCTGTGGTGCTGTAGATGCGCTGCCAATGGCCGCTGAGGAGCAGCAAGAGCTTGAGTTGCTGGCACTTTCGGTGTGGGAGCAATCGTCTGACATTCGTGATTTTTCGGGTTTTTTTTCCAGTGGGCGCCCAGGTGCAGCAGGTGTTAAATATCGAAGCCCTGTTGGTCAGGGAAAGCCAGGAGCCCAGATGCCTGTGGTGCTGTAGATGCGCTGCCAATGGCCGGTGAGGAGCAGCAAGAGCTTGACTGGCTGGCACTTTCGGTGTGGGAGCAATCGTCCGACGTTCGTGATTTTTCGGGGTTTTTTTTTAGTGGGCGCCCAGGTGCAGCTGGTGGTAAACGTCGAAGCCCTGTTGGTCAGGGAAAGCCCGGAGCCCCGATGTCTGTGGTGCTGTACATGCGCTGCCAATGGCCGGTGAGAAGCAGCAAGAGCTTGACTGGCTGGCACTTTCGGTGTGGGAGCAATCGTCCGACGTTCGTGATTTTTCGGGGTTTTTTTTTCAGGGGGTGCCCAGGTGCAGCTGGTGGTAAACGTTGAAGCCCTGTTCGTCAGGGAAAGCCTGGAGCCCCGATGTCTGTGGTGCTGTAGATGCGTTGCCAATGGCCGCTGAGGAGCAGTAAGAGCTTGACTGGCTGGCACTTTCGGTGTGGGAGCAATCGTCCGACGTTCATGATTTTTCGGGGTTTTTTTCCAGTGGGCGCCCAGGTGCAGCTGGTGGTAAACGTCGAAGCCCTGTTGGTCAGGGAAAGCCCGGAGCCCAGATGTCTGTGGTGCTGTAGATGCGCTGCCAATGGCCGGTGAGGAGCAGCAAGAGCTTGACTGGCTGGCACTTTCGGTGTGGGAGCAATCGTCCGACGTTCGTAATTTTTTTGGGTTTTTATCCAGTGGGTGCCCAGGTGCAGCTGGTGGAAAACGTCGAAGCCCTGTTGGTCAGGGAAAGCCCGGAGCCCCGATGTCTGTGGTGCTGTAGATGCGCTGCCAATGGCCGGTGAGGAGCAGCAAGAGCTTGACTGGCTGGCACTTTTGGTGTGGGAGCAATCGTTTGACGTTCATGATTTTTCGGGTTTTTTTTCCAGTGGGCGCCCAGGTGCAGCTGGTGGTAAACGTCGAAGCCCTGTTGGTCAGGGAAAGCCCGGAGCCCCGATGTCTGTGGTGCTGTAGATGCGCTGCCAATGGCCGGTGAGGAACAGCAGGATCTTGAGTTGCTGGCACATTCGGTGTGGGAGCAATCGTCCGATGTTCGTGATTTTTCGTTTTTTTATTTCAGTGGGCACCCAGGTGCAGCTGGTGGTAAACATCGAAGCCCTGTTGGTCAGGGAAAGCCCGGAGCCCCGATGTCTGTGGTGCTGTAGATGCGCTGCCAATGGCCGGTGAGCATCAGCAACAGCTTGACTGGCTGGCACTTTCGGTGTGGGAGCAATCGTCCGATGTTCGTGATTTTTCGTTTTTTTTTTTCAGTGGGCGCCCAGGTGCAGCTGGTGGTAAACGTCGAAGCCCTGTTGGTCAGGGAAAGCCCGGAGCCCCGATGTCTGTGGTGCTGTAGATGCGCTGCCAATGGCCAATGAGGAGCAGCAAGAGCTTGACTGGCTGGCACTTTCGGTGTGGGAGCAATCGTCCAACGTTCATGATTTTTCGTTTTTTTTTTCAGTGGGCGCCCAGGTGCAGCTGGTGGTAAACGTCGAAGCCCTGTTCATCAGGGAAAGCCCGGAGCCCCGATGTCTGTGGTGTTGTAGATGCGCTGCCAATGGCCGCTGAGGAGCAGCAAGAGCTTGACTGGCTGGCACTTTCGGTGTGGGAGCAATCGTCCGACGTTCATGATTTTTCGGGGTTTTTTTTTCAGTGGGCGCCCAGGTGCAGCTGGGGGTAAACGTCGTAGCCCTGTTTGTCAGGGAAATCCCAGAGCCCCGATGTCTGTGGTGCTGTAGATGCGTTGCCAATGGCCGCTGAGGAGCAGCAAGAGCTTGACTGGCTGGCACTTTCGTGTGGGAGCAATCGTCCGACGTTCATGATTTTTCAGGGATTTTTTTCCAGTGGGCGCCCAGGTGCAGCTGGTGGTAAATATCGAAGCCCTGTTGGTTAGGGAAAGCCAGGAGCCCAGATGTCTGTGGTGCTGTAGATGCTCTGCCAATGGCCGGTGAGGAGCAGCAAGAGCTTGACTGGCTGGCACTTTCGGTGTGGGAGTAATCGTCCGACGTTCGTAATTTTTCGGGGTTTTTTTCCAGTGGGCGCCCAGGTGCAGCTGGTGGTAAACGTCAAAGCCCTGTTGGTCAGGGAAAGCCCGGAGCCCCGATGTCTGTGGTGCTGTAGATGCGCTGCCAATGGCCGGTGAGGAGCAGCAGGAGCTTGAGTTGCTGGCACTTCTGGTGTGGGAGCAATCGTCCGACGTTCATGATTTTTCGTTTTTTTTTTTCAGAGGGCGCCCAGGTGCAGCTGGTGGTAAACGTCGAAGCCCTGTTGGTCAGGGAAAGCCCGGAGCCCCGATGTCTGTGGTGCTGTAGATGCGCTGCCAATGGCCGGTGAGGAGCAGCAAGAGCTTGACTGGCTGGCACTTTCGGTGTGGGAGCAATCGTCCGACGTTCGTGATTTTTCGTTTTTTTTTTTCAGTGGGCGCCCAGGTGCAGCTGGTGGTAAACATCGAAGCCCTGTTGGTCAGGGAAAGCCCGGAGCCCCGATGTCTGTGGTGCTGTAGATGCGCTGCCAATGGCCCATGAGGAGCAGCAAGAGCTTGACTGGCTGGCACTTTCGGTGTGGGAGCAATCGTCCAACGTTCGTGATTTTTCGATTTTTTTTTTTCAGTGGGCGCCCAGGTGCAGCTGGTGGTAAACGTCGAAGCCCTGTTCATCAGGGAAAGCCCGGAGCCCCGATGTCTGTGGTGTTGTAGATGCGCTGCCAATGGCCGCTGAGGAGCAGCAAGAGCTTGACTGGCTGGCGCTTTCGGTGTGGGAGCAATCGTCCGATGTTCGTGATTTTTCGTTTTTTTTTTTCAGTGGGCACCCAGGTGCACCTGGTGGTAAACGTCGTAGCCCTTTTCGTCAGGGAAAGCCCCGAGCCCTGATGTCTGTGGTGCTGTAGATGCGCTGCCAATGGCCGCTGAGGAGCAGCAAGAGCTTGAGTTGCTGGCACTTTCGGTGTGGGAGCAATCGTCTGACATTCGTGATTTTTCGGGTTTTTTTTCCAGTGGGCGCCCAGGTGCAGCAGGTGTTAAATATCGAAGCCCTGTTGGTCAGGGAAAGCCAGGAGCCCAGATGCCTGTGGTGCTGTAGATGCGCTGCCAATGGCCGGTGAGGAGCAGCAAGAGCTTGACTGGCTGGCACTTTCGGTGTGGGAGCAATCGTCCGACGTTCGTGATTTTTCGGGGTTTTTTTTTAGTGGGCGCCCAGGTGCAGCTGGTGGTAAACGTCGAAGCCCTGTTGGTCAGGGAAAGCCCGGAGCCCCGATGTCTGTGGTGCTGTACATGCGCTGCCAATGGCCGGTGAGAAGCAGCAAGAGCTTGACTGGCTGGCACTTTCGGTGTGGGAGCAATCGTCCGACGTTCGTGATTTTTCGGGGTTTTTTTTTCAGGGGGTGCCCAGGTGCAGCTGGTGGTAAACGTTGAAGCCCTGTTCGTCAGGGAAAGCCTGGAGCCCCGATGTCTGTGGTGCTGTAGATGCGTTGCCAATGGCCGCTGAGGAGCAGTAAGAGCTTGACTGGCTGGCACTTTCGGTGTGGGAGCAATCGTCCGACGTTCATGATTTTTCGGGGTTTTTTTCCAGTGGGCGCCCAGGTGCAGCTGGTGGTAAACGTCGAAGCCCCGTTCATCAGGGAAAGCCCGGAGCCCCGATGTCTGTGGTGTTGTAGATGCGCTGCCAATGGCCGCTGAGGAGCAGCAAGAGCTTGACTGGCTGGCGCTTTCGGTGTGGGAGCAATCGTCCGATGTTCGTGATTTTTCGTTTTTTTTTTTCAGTGGGCACCCAGGTGCAGCTGGTGGTAAACGTCGAAGCCCTGTTCATCAGGGAAAGCCCGGAGCCCCGATGTCTGTGGTGTTGTAGATGCGCTGCCAATGGCCGCTGAGGAGCAGCAAGAGCTTGACTGGCTTGCACTTCCGGTGTGGGAGCAATCGTCCGATGTTCGTAATTTTTTGGGGTTTTTATCCAGTGGGTGCCCAGGTGCAGCTGGTGGTAAACGTCGAAGCCCTGTTGGTCAGGGAAAGCCCGGAGCCCTGATGTCTGTGGTGCTGTAGATGCGCTGCCAATGGCCGCTGAGGAGCAGCAAGACCTTGACTGGCTGGCACTTTCGGTGTGGGAGCAATCGTCCGACGTTCATGATTTTTCGGGGTTTTTTTTTCAGTGGGCGCCCAGGTGCAGCTGGTGGTAAACGTCGAAGCCCTGTTCGTCAGCGAAAGCCCGGAGCCCCGATGTCTGTGGTGCTGTAGATGCGCTACCAATGGCCGCTGAGGAACAGCAAGAGCTTGAATGGCTGGCACTTTCGGTGTTGTAGCAATCGTCCGTCTTTCGTGATTTTTCTGGGTTTTTTTCCAATGGGCGCCCAGGTGCAGCTGGTGATAAACGTCGTAGCCCTGTTCGTCAGGGAAAGCCCGGAGCCCCGATGTCTGTGGTGCTGTATATGACCTGCCAATGGCCACTGAGGAGCAGCAAGAGCTTGACTGGCTGGAACTTTCTGTGTGGGAGCAATCATCCGACGTTCATGATTTTTCGGTGATTTTTTTCCAGTGGGCGCCCAGGTGCAGCTGGTGGTAAACGTCGAAGCCCTGTTCGTTCAGGAAACCCGGAGCCCCGATGTCTATGGTGCTGTAGATGCGCTGCCGATGGCCATTGAGGAGCAGCAAGGGCTTGACTGGCTGGCACTTCCGGTGTGGGAGCAATCGTCCGACATTCGTGATTTTTCGGGGATTTTTTTCAGTAGGCTCCCAGGTGCAGCTGGTGGTAAATGTCGAAGCCCTGTTGGTCAGGGAAAGCCCGGAGCCCCGATGTCTGTGGTGCTGTGGAAGCGCTGCCATTGGCCGGTGAGGAGCAGCAAGAGCTTGACTGGCTGGCACTTTCGGTGAGGGAGCAATCGTCCGACGTTCGTGATTTTTCGGGGTTTTTTTTCAGTGAGCGCCCAGGTGCAGCTGGTGGTAAACGTCAAAGCCCTGTTGGTCAGGGAAAGCCCGGAGCCCCGATGTCTGTGGTGCTGTAGATGCACTGCAAATGGCCGGTGAGGAACAGCCAGGGCTTGACTGGCTGGCACTTTAGGTGTGGGAGCGATCGTCAGACGTTCGTGATTTTTCGGGGTTTTTTTTCAGTGGGCGCCCAGGTGCAGCTGGTGGTAAACGTCGAAGCCCTGTTCGTCAGGGAAAGCCCGGAGCCCTGATGTCTGTGATGCTGTAGATGCGCTGCCAATGGCCGCTGAGGAGCTGCAAGAGCTTGACTGGCTGGCACTTTCGGTGTGGGAGCAATCGTCCGATGTTCACGATTTTTCAGGGTTTTTTTTTCTAGTGGGCGCCCAGGTGCAGCTGGTGGTAAACGTTGAAGCCTTGTTCGTCAGGGAAACACCGGAGCCCCGATGTCTGTGGTGCTGTAGATGCGCTGCCAATGGCCGCTGAGGAGCAGCAAGAGCTTGACTGGCTGGCACTTTCGGTGTGGGAGCAATCGTCCGACGTTCGTGATTTTTCAGGGATTTTTTCCCGAGGGCGTCCAGGTGCAGCTGGTGGTAAATGTCGAAGCCCTGTTCGTCAGGGAAAGCTTGGAGCCCCTATGTTTGTAGTGCTGTAGATGCGCTGCCAGTGGCCGCTGAGGAGCAGCAAGAGCTTGACTGGCTGGCACTTTCGGTGTGGGAGCAATCGTCCGACGTTCTTGATTTTTCGGGGTTATTTTTCCAGTGGGCGCCCAGGTGCAGCTGGTGGTAAACGTCGAAGCCCTGTTCGTCAGGGAAAGCCCGGAGCCCCGATGTCTGTGGTGCTGTAGATGCGCTGCCAGTGGCCACTGAGGAGCAGCAAGAGCTTGACTGGCTGGCACTTTCGGTGTGGGAGCAATCGTTCGACGTTCGTGATTTTTCAGGGTTTATTTTCAGTGGGCGCCCAGGTGCAGCTGGTGGTAAACGTCGAAGCCCTGTTAGTCAGGGAAGGCTCGGAGCCCTGATGTCTGCGGTGCTGTAGGTGCGCTGCCAATGGCCGGTGAGGAGCAGCAAGAGCTTGAGTTGCTTGCACGTTCGGTGTGGGAGTAATGGTCCTACGTTCGTCATTTTTTTTGGGTTTTTCTTTCAGTGGGCGCCCAGGTGCAGCTGGTGGTAAACGTCGAAGCCCTGTTGGTCAGGGAAAGCCCGGAGCCCCGATGTCTGTGGTGCTGTAGATGCGCTGCCAATGGCCGGTGAGGAGCAGCAAGAGCTTGACTGGCTGGCACTTTCAGTGTGGGAGCAATCGTTTGACGTTCATGATTTTTCAGGGTTTTTTTTCCAGTGGGCGCCCAGGTGCAGCTGGTGGTAAACGTCGAAGCCCTGTTCGTCAGGGAAAGCCCGGAGCCCCGATGTCTGTGGTGCTGTAGATGCGCTACCAATGGCCGCTGAGGAGCAGCAAGAGCTTGACTGGCTGGCACTTTCGGTGTGGGAGCAATCGTCCGACGTTATTGATTTTTCGGGGTTTTTTTTCCAGTGGGCGCCCAGGTGCAGCTGGTGGTAAACGTCGAAGCCTTGTTCGTCAGGCAAAGCCTGGAGCCCGGATGTCTGTGGTGCTGTAGATGCGCTGCCAATGGCCGGTGAGGAGCAGCAAGAGCTTGAGTTGCTTGCACGTTTGCTGTGGGAGTAATCATCCTACGTTCGTGATTTTACGGGGTTTTTTTTCAGTGGGCGCCCAAATGCAACCAGTGGTGAACGTCGAAGCCCTGTTGTCAGGGAAGGCTCGGAGCCCCGATGTCTGTGGTGCTGTAGATGCGCTGCCAATGGCCGCTGAGGAGCAGCAAGAGCTTGAGTTGCTGGCACTTTCGGTGTGGGAGCAATCGTCCAACATTCGTGATTTTTTTGGAGTTTTTCTTTCAGTGGGCGGCCAGGTGCAGCTGGTGGTAAACGTAGAAGCCCTGTTCGTCAGCGAAACCCCTGAGCCCCGATGTCTGTGGTGCTGTAGATGCGCTGCCAATGGCCGGGGAGCAGCAGCAAGAGCTTGACTGGCTGGCGCTTTCGGTGAGGGAGCAATCGTGCGACGTTCGTGATTTTTCGGGGTTTTTTTTTCAGTGGGCACCCAGGTGCAGCTGGTGGTAAACGGCGTAGCCCTGTTCGTCAGGGAAAGCCCGGAGCCCCTATGTCTGTGGTGCTGTAGATGCGCTGCCAATGGCCGCTGAGGAGCAGGAAGAGCTTGACTGGCTGGCACATTCAGTGTGGGATCAATCGTCCGACGTTCTTGATTTTTCGGGGTTTTTTTTCAGTGGGCGCCCAGGTGCAGCTGGTGGTAAACGTCGAAGCCCTGTTGGTCAGGGAAAGCCCGGAGCCCCGATGTCTGTGGTGCTGTAGATGCGCTGCCAATGGCTGGTGAGGAGCAGCAAGAGCTTGACTGGCTGGCACTTTCAGTGTGGGAGCAATCATTCGACGTTCGTGATTTTTCAGGGTTTATTTTCCAGTGGGCGCCCAGGTGCAGCTGGTGGTAAATGTCGAAGCCCTGTTTGTCAGGGAATGCCCGGAGCCCCGATGTCTGTGGTGCTGTAGATGCGCTGCCAATGGCCGCTGAGGAGCAGCAAGAGTTTCAGTTGCTTGCACTTTCGGTGTGGGAGTAATCGTCCTACGTTCGTGATTTTACAGGGTTTTTTTCAGTGGGCGCCCAGGTGCAGCTGGTGGTAAACGTCGAAGCCTTGTTCGTCAGGGAAAGCCCGGAGCCCCGATGTCTGTGGTGCTGTAGATGCGCTGCCAATGGCCAGTGAGGAGCAGCAAGAGCTTGACTGGCTGGCACTTTCGGTGTGGGAGCAATCGTCCGACGTTCGTGATTTTTCAGGGTTTTTTTTTCCCGTGGGCGTCAAGGTGCAGCTGGTGGTAAATGTCGAAGCCCTGTTCGTCAGGGAAACCTTGGAGCCCTGATGTTTGTGGTGCTGTAGATGCACTGCCAATGGCCGCTGAGGAGCAGCAAGAGCTGACTGGCTGGCACTTTCGGTGTGGTAGCAATCGTCCAACATTCGTGATTTTTTTGGAGTTTTTCTTTCAGTGGGCGCCCAGGTGCAGCTGGTGGTAAACGTAGAAGCCCTGTTCGTCAGCGAAACCCCTGAGCCCCGATGTCTGTGGTGCTGTAGATGCGCTGCCAATGGCCGGGGAGCAGCAGCAAGAGCTTGACTGGCTGGCGCTTTCGGTGAGGGAGCAATCGTGCGACGTTCGTGATTTTTTGGGGTTTTTTTTCAGTGGGCGCCCAGGTGCAGCTGGTGGTAACCGTCGAAGCCCTGTTGGTCAGGGAAAGCCCGGAGCCCCGATGTCTGTGGTGCTGTAGATGCGCTGCCAATGGCCGCTGAGGAGCAGGAAGAGCTTGACTGGCTGGCACTTTCGGTGTGGGATCAATCGTCCGACGTTCTTGATTTTTCGGGGTTTTTTTTCAGCGGGCACCCAGGTGCAGCTGGGGGTAAACGTCGAAGCCCTGTTGGTCAGGGAAAGCCCGGAGCCCCGATGTCTGTGGTGCTGTACATGCGCTGCCAATGGCCGCTGAGGAGCAGCAAGAGCTTGACTGGCTGGCGCTTTCGGTGTGGGAGCAATCGTCCGATGTTCGTGATTTTTCGTTTTTTTTTTTCAGTGGGCACCCAGGTGCAGCTGGTGGTAAACGTCGAAGCCCTGTTCATCAGGGAAAGCCTGGAGCCCCGATGTCTGTGGTGTTGTAGATGCGCTGCCAATGGCCGCTGAGGAGCAGCAAGAGCTTGACTGGCTTGCACTTCCGGTGTGGGAGCAATCGTCCGATGTTCGTAATTTTTTGGGGTTTTTATCCAGTGGGTGCCCAGGTGCAGCTGGTGGTAAACGTCGAAGCCCTGTTGGTCAGGGAAAGCCCGGAGCCCTGATGTCTGTGGTGCTGTAGATGCGCTGCCAATGGCCGCTGAGGAGCAGCAAGACCTTGACTGGCTGGCACTTTCGGTGTGGGAGCAATCGTCCGACGTTCATGATTTTTCGGGGTTTTTTTTTCAGTGGGCGCCCAGGTGCAGCTGGGGGTAAACGTCGAAGCCCTGTTCGTCAGCGAAAGCCCGGAGCCCCGATGTCTGTGGTGCTGTAGATGCGCTACCAATGGCCGCTGAGGAACAGCAAGAGCTTGAATGGCTGGCACTTTCGGTGTTGTAGCAATCGTCCGTCTTTCGTGATTTTTCTGGGTTTTTTTCCAATGGGCGCCCAGGTGCAGCTGGTGATAAACGTCGTAGCCCTGTTCGTCAGGGAAAGCCCGGAGCCCCGATGTCTGTGGTGCTGTATATGACCTGCCAATGGCCACTGAGGAGCAGCAAGAGCTTGACTGGCTGGAACTTTCTGTGTGGGAGCAATCATCCGACGTTCATGATTTTTCGGTGATTTTTTTCCAGTGGGCGCCCAGGTGCAGCTGGTGGTAAACGTCGAAGCCCTGTTCGTTCAGGAAACCCGGAGCCCCGATGTCTATGGTGCTGTAGATGCGCTGCCGATGGCCATTGAGGAGCAGCAAGGGCTTGACTGGCTGGCACTTCCGGTGTGGGAGCAATCGTCCGACATTCGTGATTTTTCGGGGATTTTTTTCAGTAGGCTCCCAGGTGCAGCTGGTGGTAAATGTCGAAGCCCTGTTGGTCAGGGAAAGCCCGGAGCCCCGATGTCTGTGGTGCTGTGGAAGCGCTGCCATTGGCCGGTGAGGAGCAGCAAGAGCTTGACTGGCTGGCACTTTCGGTGTGGGAGCAATCGTCCGACGTTCGTGATTTTTCGGGGTTTTTTTTCAGTGAGCGCCCAGGTGCAGCTGGTGGTAAACGTCAAAGCCCTGTTGGTCAGGGAAAGCCCGGAGCCCCGATGTCTGTGGTGCTGTAGATGCACTGCAAATGGCCGGTGAGGAACAGCCAGGGCTTGACTGGCTGGCACTTTAGGTGTGGGAGCGATCGTCAGACGTTCGTGATTTTTCGGGGTTTTTTTTCAGTGGGCGCCCAGGTGCAGCTGGTGGTAAACGTCGAAGCCCTGTTCGTCAGGGAAAGCCCGGAGCCCTGATGTCTGTGATGCTGTAGATGCGCTGCCAATGGCCGCTGAGGAGCTGCAAGAGCTTGACTGGCTGGCACTTTCGGTGTGGGAGCAATCGTCCGATGTTCACGATTTTTCAGGGTTTTTTTTTCTAGTGGGCGCCCAGGTGCAGCTGGTGGTAAACGTTGAAGCCTTGTTCGTCAGGGAAACACCGGAGCCCCGATGTCTGTGGTGCTGTAGATGCGCTGCCAATGGCCGCTGAGGAGCAGCAAGAGCTTGACTGGCTGGCACTTTCGGTGTGGGAGCAATCGTCCGACGTTCGTGATTTTTCAGGGATTTTTTCCCGAGGGCGTCCAGGTGCAGCTGGTGGTAAATGTCGAAGCCCTGTTCGTCAGGGAAAGCTTGGAGCCCCTATGTTTGTAGTGCTGTAGATGCGCTGCCAGTGGCCGCTGAGGAGCAGCAAGAGCTTGACTGGCTGGCACTTTCGGTGTGGGAGCAATCGTCCGACGTTCTTGATTTTTCGGGGTTATTTTTCCAGTGGGCGCCCAGGTGCAGCTGGTGGTAAACGTCGAAGCCCTGTTCGTCAGGGAAAGCCCGGAGCCCCGATGTCTGTGGTGCTGTAGATGCGCTGCCAGTGGCCACTGAGGAGCAGCAAGAGCTTGACTGGCTGGCACTTTCGGTGTGGGAGCAATCGTTCGACGTTCGTGATTTTTCAGGGTTTATTTTCAGTGGGCGCCCAGGTGCAGCTGGTGGTAAACGTCGAAGCCCTGTTAGTCAGGGAAGGCTCGGAGCCCTGATGTCTGCGGTGCTGTAGGTGCGCTGCCAATGGCCGGTGAGGAGCAGCAAGAGCTTGAGTTGCTTGCACGTTCGGTGTGGGAGTAATGGTCCTACGTTCGTCATTTTTTTTGGGTTTTTCTTTCAGTGGGCGCCCAGGTGCAGCTGGTGGTAAACGTCGAAGCCCTGTTGGTCAGGGAAAGCCCGGAGCCCCGATGTCTGTGGTGCTGTAGATGCGCTGCCAATGGCCGGTGAGGAGCAGCAAGAGCTTGACTGGCTGGCACTTTCAGTGTGGGAGCAATCGTTTGACGTTCATGATTTTTCAGGGTTTTTTTTCCAGTGGGCGCCCAGGTGCAGCTGGTGGTAAACGTCGAAGCCCTGTTCGTCAGGGAAAGCCCGGAGCCCCGATGTCTGTGGTGCTGTAGATGCGCTACCAATGGCCGCTGAGGAGCAGCAAGAGCTTGACTGGCTGGCACTTTCGGTGTGGGAGCAATCGTCCGACATTCGTGTTTTTTTGTGATTTTTTTTCAGTGGGCGCCCAGGTGCAGCTGGTGGTAAACGTCGAAGCCCTGTTCGTCAGGGAAAGCCCGGAGCCCCGATGTCTGTGGTGCTGTAGATGCGCTGCCAATGGCCGGTGAGGAGCAGCAAGAGCTTGACTGGCTGGCACTTTCGGTGTGGGAGCAATCGTCCGACGTTATTGATTTTTCGGGGTTTTTTTTCCAGTGGGCGCCCAGGTGCAGCTGGTGGTAAACGTCGAAGCCTTGTTCGTCAGGCAAAGCCTGGAGCCCGGATGTCTGTGGTGCTGTAGATGCGCTGCCAATGGCCGGTGAGGAGCAGCAAGAGCTTGAGTTGCTTGCACGTTTGCTGTGGGAGTAATCATCCTACGTTCGTGATTTTACGGGGTTTTTTTTCAGTGGGCGCCCAAATGCAACCAGTGGTGAACGTCGAAGCCCTGTTGTCAGGGAAGGCTCGGAGCCCCGATGTCTGTGGTGCTGTAGATGCGCTGCCAATGGCCGCTGAGGAGCAGCAAGAGCTTGAGTTGCTGGCACTTTCGGTGTGGGAGCAATCGTCCAACATTCGTGATTTTTTTGGAGTTTTTCTTTCAGTGGGCGGCCAGGTGCAGCTGGTGGTAAACGTAGAAGCCCTGTTCGTCAGCGAAACCCCTGAGCCCCGATGTCTGTGGTGCTGTAGATGCGCTGCCAATGGCCGGGGAGCAGCAGCAAGAGCTTGACTGGCTGGCGCTTTCGGTGAGGGAGCAATCGTGCGACGTTCGTGATTTTTCGGGGTTTTTTTTTCAGTGGGCACCCAGGTGCAGCTGGTGGTAAACGGCGTAGCCCTGTTCGTCAGGGAAAGCCCGGAGCCCCTATGTCTGTGGTGCTGTAGATGCGCTGCCAATGGCCGCTGAGGAGCAGGAAGAGCTTGACTGGCTGGCACATTCAGTGTGGGATCAATCGTCCGACGTTCTTGATTTTTCGGGGTTTTTTTTCAGTGGGCGCCCAGGTGCAGCTGGTGGTAAACGTCGAAGCCCTGTTGGTCAGGGAAAGCCCGGAGCCCCGATGTCTGTGGTGCTGTAGATGCGCTGCCAATGGCTGGTGAGGAGCAGCAAGAGCTTGACTGGCTGGCACTTTCAGTGTGGGAGCAATCATTCGACGTTCGTGATTTTTCAGGGTTTATTTTCCAGTGGGCGCCCAGGTGCAGCTGGTGGTAAATGTCGAAGCCCTGTTTGTCAGGGAATGCCTGGAGCCCCGATGTCTGTGGTGCTGTAGATGCGCTGCCAATGGCCGCTGAGGAGCAGCAAGAGTTTCAGTTGCTTGCACTTTCGGTGTGGGAGTAATCGTCCTACGTTCGTGATTTTACAGGGTTTTTTTCAGTGGGCGCCCAGGTGCAGCTGGTGGTAAACGTCGAAGCCTTGTTCGTCAGGGAAAGCCCGGAGCCCCGATGTCTGTGGTGCTGTAGATGCGCTGCCAATGGCCAGTGAGGAGCAGCAAGAGCTTGACTGGCTGGCACTTTCGGTGTGGGAGCAATCGTCCGACGTTCGTGATTTTTCAGGGTTTTTTTTTCCCGTGGGCGTCAAGGTGCAGCTGGTGGTAAATGTCGAAGCCCTGTTCGTCAGGGAAACCTTGGAGCCCTGATGTTTGTGGTGCTGTAGATGCACTGCCAATGGCCGCTGAGGAGCAGCAAGAGCTGACTGGCTGGCACTTTCGGTGTGGTAGCAATCGTCCAACATTCGTGATTTTTTTGGAGTTTTTCTTTCAGTGGGCGCCCAGGTGCAGCTGGTGGTAAACGTAGAAGCCCTGTTCGTCAGCGAAACCCCTGAGCCCCGATGTCTGTGGTGCTGTAGATGCGCTGCCAATGGCCGGGGAGCAGCAGCAAGAGCTTGACTGGCTGGCGCTTTCGGTGAGGGAGCAATCGTGCGACGTTCGTGATTTTTTGGGGTTTTTTTTCAGTGGGCGCCCAGGTGCAGCTGGTGGTAACCGTCGAAGCCCTGTTGGTCAGGGAAAGCCCGGAGCCCCGATGTCTGTGGTGCTGTAGATGCGCTGCCAATGGCCGCTGAGGAGCAGGAAGAGCTTGACTGGCTGGCACTTTCGGTGTGGGATCAATCGTCCGACGTTCTTGATTTTTCGGGGTTTTTTTTCAGCGGGCACCCAGGTGCAGCTGGGGGTAAACGTCGAAGCCCTGTTGGTCAGGGAAAGCCCGGAGCCCCGATGTCTGTGGTGCTGTACATGCGCTGCCAATGGCCGCTGAGGAGCAGCAAGAGCTTGACTGGCTGGCGCTTTCGGTGTGGGAGCAATCGTCCGATGTTCGTGATTTTTCGTTTTTTTTTTTCAGTGGGCACCCAGGTGCAGCTGGTGGTAAACGTCGAAGCCCTGTTCATCAGGGAAAGCCCGGAGCCCCGATGTCTGTGGTGTTGTAGATGCGCTGCCAATGGCCGCTGAGGAGCAGCAAGAGCTTGACTGGCTTGCACTTCCGGTGTGGGAGCAATCGTCCGATGTTCGTAATTTTTTGGGGTTTTTATCCAGTGGGTGCCCAGGTGCAGCTGGTGGTAAACGTCGAAGCCCTGTTGGTCAGGGAAAGCCCGGAGCCCTGATGTCTGTGGTGCTGTAGATGCGCTGCCAATGGCCGCTGAGGAGCAGCAAGACCTTGACTGGCTGGCACTTTCGGTGTGGGAGCAATCGTCCGACGTTCATGATTTTTCGGGGTTTTTTTTTCAGTGGGCGCCCAGGTGCAGCTGGGGGTAAACGTCGAAGCCCTGTTCGTCAGCGAAAGCCCGGAGCCCCGATGTCTGTGGTGCTGTAGATGCGCTACCAATGGCCGCTGAGGAACAGCAAGAGCTTGAATGGCTGGTACTTTCGGTGTTGTAGCAATCGTCCGTCTTTCGTGATTTTTCTGGGTTTTTTTCCAATGGGCGCCCAGGTGCAGCTGGTGATAAACGTCGTAGCCCTGTTCGTCAGGGAAAGCCCGGAGCCCCGATGTCTGTGGTGCTGTATATGACCTGCCAATGGCCACTGAGGAGCAGCAAGAGCTTGACTGGCTGGAACTTTCTGTGTGGGAGCAATCATCCGACGTTCATGATTTTTCGGTGATTTTTTTCCAGTGGGCGCCCAGGTGCAGCTGGTGGTAAACGTCGAAGCCCTGTTCGTTCAGGAAACCCGGAGCCCCGATGTCTATGGTGCTGTAGATGCGCTGCCGATGGCCATTGAGGAGCAGCAAGGGCTTGACTGGCTGGCACTTCCGGTGTGGGAGCAATCGTCCGACATTCGTGATTTTTCGGGGATTTTTTTCAGTAGGCTCCCAGGTGCAGCTGGTGGTAAATGTCGAAGCCCTGTTGGTCAGGGAAAGCCCGGAGCCCCGATGTCTGTGGTGCTGTGGAAGCGCTGCCATTGGCCGGTGAGGAGCAGCAAGAGCTTGACTGGCTGGCACTTTCGGTGTGGGAGCAATCGTCCGACGTTCGTGATTTTTCGGGGTTTTTTTTCAGTGAGCGCCCAGGTGCAGCTGGTGGTAAACGTCAAAGCCCTGTTGGTCAGGGAAAGCCCGGAGCCCCGATGTCTGTGGTGCTGTAGATGCACTGCAAATGGCCGGTGAGGAACAGCCAGGGCTTGACTGGCTGGCACTTTAGGTGTGGGAGCGATCGTCAGACGTTCGTGATTTTTCGGGGTTTTTTTTCAGTGGGCGCCCAGGTGCAGCTGGTGGTAAACGTCGAAGCCCTGTTCGTCAGGGAAAGCCCGGAGCCCTGATGTCTGTGATGCTGTAGATGCGCTGCCAATGGCCGCTGAGGAGCAGCAAGAGCTTGACTGGCTGGCACTTTCGGTGTGGGAGCAATCGTCCGATGTTCACGATTTTTCAGGGTTTTTTTTTCTAGTGGGCGCCCAGGTGCAGCTGGTGGTAAACGTTGAAGCCTTGTTCGTCAGGGAAACACCGGAGCCCCGATGTCTGTGGTGCTGTAGATGCGCTGCCAATGGCCGCTGAGGAGCAGCAAGAGCTTGACTGGCTGGCACTTTCGGTGTGGGAGCAATCGTCCGACGTTCGTGATTTTTCAGGGTTTTTTTTCCAGTGGGCGCCCAGGTGCAGCTGGTGGTAAACGTCGAAGCCCTGTTCGTCAGGGAAAGCCCGGAGCCCCGATGTCTGTGGTGCTGTAGATGCGCTACCAATGGCCGCTGAGGAGCAGCAAGAGCTTGACTGGCTGGCACTTTCGGTGTGGGAGCAATCGTCCGACATTCGTGTTTTTTTGTGATTTTTTTTCAGTGGGCGCCCAGGTGCAGCTGGTGGTAAACGTCGAAGCCCTGTTCGTCAGGGAAAGCCCGGAGCCCCGATGTCTGTGGTGCTGTAGATGCGCTGCCAATGGCCGGTGAGGAGCAGCAAGAGCTTGACTGGCTGGCACTTTCGGTGTGGGAGCAATCGTCCGACGTTATTGATTTTTCGGGGTTTTTTTTCCAGTGGGCGCCCAGGTGCAGCTGGTGGTAAACGTCGAAGCCTTGTTCGTCAGGCAAAGCCTGGAGCCCGGATGTCTGTGGTGCTGTAGATGCGCTGCCAATGGCCGGTGAGGAGCAGCAAGAGCTTGAGTTGCTTGCACGTTTGCTGTGGGAGTAATCATCCTACGTTCGTGATTTTACGGGGTTTTTTTTCAGTGGGCGCCCAAATGCAACCAGTGGTGAACGTCGAAGCCCTGTTGTCAGGGAAGGCTCGGAGCCCCGATGTCTGTGGTGCTGTAGATGCGCTGCCAATGGCCGCTGAGGAGCAGCAAGAGCTTGAGTTGCTGGCACTTTCGGTGTGGGAGCAATCGTCCAACATTCGTGATTTTTTTGGAGTTTTTCTTTCAGTGGGCGGCCAGGTGCAGCTGGTGGTAAACGTAGAAGCCCTGTTCGTCAGCGAAACCCCTGAGCCCCGATGTCTGTGGTGCTGTAGATGCGCTGCCAATGGCCGGGGAGCAGCAGCAAGAGCTTGACTGGCTGGCGCTTTCGGTGAGGGAGCAATCGTGCGACGTTCGTGATTTTTCGGGGTTTTTTTTTCAGTGGGCACCCAGGTGCAGCTGGTGGTAAACGGCGTAGCCCTGTTCGTCAGGGAAAGCCCGGAGCCCCTATGTCTGTGGTGCTGTAGATGCGCTGCCAATGGCCGCTGAGGAGCAGGAAGAGCTTGACTGGCTGGCACATTCAGTGTGGGATCAATCGTCCGACGTTCTTGATTTTTCGGGGTTTTTTTTCAGTGGGCGCCCAGGTGCAGCTGGTGGTAAACGTCGAAGCCCTGTTGGTCAGGGAAAGCCCGGAGCCCCGATGTCTGTGGTGCTGTAGATGCGCTGCCAATGGCTGGTGAGGAGCAGCAAGAGCTTGACTGGCTGGCACTTTCAGTGTGGGAGCAATCATTCGACGTTCGTGATTTTTCAGGGTTTATTTTCCAGTGGGCGCCCAGGTGCAGCTGGTGGTAAATGTCGAAGCCCTGTTTGTCAGGGAAAGCCCGGAGCCCCGATGTCTGTGGTGCTGTAGATGCGCTGCCAATGGCTGGTGAGGAGCAGCAAGAGTTTCAGTTGCTTGCACTTTCGGTGTGGGAGTAATCGTCCTACGTTCGTGATTTTACAGGGTTTTTTTTCAGTGGGCGCCCAGGTGCAGCTGGTGGTAAACGTCGAAGCCTTGTTCGTCAGGGAAAGCCCGGAGCCCCGATGTCTGTGGTGCTGTAGATGCGCTGCCAATGGCCGGTGAGGAGCAGCAAGAGCTTGACTGGCTGGCACTTTCGGTGTGGGAGCAATCGTCCGACGTTCGTGATTTTTCAGGGTTTTTTTTTCCCGTGGGCGTCAAGGTGCAGCTGGTGGTAAATGTTGAAGCCCTGTTCGTCAGGGAAACCTTGGAGCCCTGATGTTTGTGGTGCTGTAGATGCACTGCCAATGGCCGCTGAGGAGCAGCAAGAGCTGACTGGCTGGCACTTTCGGTGTGGTAGCAATCGTCCAACATTCGTGATTTTTTTGGAGTTTTTCTTTCAGTGGGCGCCCAGGTGCAGCTGGTGGTAAACGTAGAAGCCCTGTTCGTCAGCGAAACCACTGAGCCCCGATGTCTGTGGTGCTGTAGATGCGCTGCCAATGGCCGGGGAGCAGCAGCAAGAGCTTGACTGGCTGGCGCTTTCGGTGAGGGAGCAATCGTGCGACGTTCGTGATTTTTTGGGGTTTTTTTTCAGTGGGCGCCCAGGTGCAGCTGGTGGTAACCGTCGAAGCCCTGTTGGTCAGGGAAAGCCCGGAGCCCTGATGTCTGTGGTGCTGTAGATGCGCTGCCAATGGCCGCTGAGGAGCAGGAAGAGCTTGACTGGCTGGCACTTTCGGTGTGGGATCAATCGTCCGACGTTCTTGATTTTTCGGGGTTTTTTTTCAGCGGGCACCCAGGTGCAGCTGGGGGTAAACGTCGAAGCCCTGTTGGTCAGGGAAAGCCCGGAGCCCCGATGTCTGTGGTGCTGTACATGCGCTGCCAATGGCCGCTGAGGAGCAGCAAGAGCTTGACTGGCTGGCACTTTCGGTGTGGTAGCAATCGTCCGTCTTTCGTGATTTTTCGGGGTTTTTTTCCAGTGGGCGCCCAGGTGCAGCTGGTGGTAAACGTCGAAGCCCTGTTGGTCAGGGAAAGCCCGGAGCCCCGATGTCTGTGGTGCTGTAGATGCGCTGCCAATGGCCGCTGAGGAGCAGCAAGAGCTTGACTGGCTGGCGCTTTCGGTGAGGGAGCAATCGTGCGACGTTCGTGATTTTTCGGGGTTTTTTTTAGTGGGCGCCCAGGTGCAGCTGGTGGTAAACGTCGAAGCCCTGTTCGTCAGGGAAAGCCCGGAGCCCCGATGTCTGTGGTGCTGTACATGCGCTGCCAATGGCCGGTGAGGAGCAGCAAGAGCTTGACTGGCTGGCACTTTCGGTGTGGGAGCAATCGTCCGACGTTCGTGATTTTTCAGGGTTTTTTTTTCAGGGGGTGCCCAGGTGCAGCTGGTGGTAAACGTTGAAGCCCTGTTGGTCAGGGAAGGCTCGGAGCCCCGAAGTCTGTGGTGCTGTAGATGCGCTGCCAATGGCCGGTGAGGAGCAGCAAGAGCTTGAGTTGCTGGCACTTTCGGTGTGGGAGCAATCGTCTGACATTCGTGATTTTTCGGGTTTTTTTCCAGTGGGCGCCCAGGTGCAGCTGGTGGTAAACGTCGAAGCCCTGTTGGTCAGGGAAAGCCCGGAGCCCCGATGTCTGTGGTGCTGTAGATGCGCTGCCAATTGCCGCTGAGGAGCAGCAAGAGCTTGACTGGCTGGCACTTTCGGTGTGGGAGCAATCGTCCTACGTTCGTGATTTTTCGGGGTTTTTTTCCAGTGGGCGCCCAGGTGCAGCTGGTTGTAAACGTTCAAGCCCTGTTCGTCAGGGAAGGCTCGGAGCCCTGATGTCTGTGGTGCTGTAGATGCGCTGCCAATGGCCGCTGAGGAACAGTAAGAGCTTGACTGGCTGGCACTTTCGGTGTGGGAGCAATCATCCGACATTCATGATTTTTCGGGGATTTTTTTCAGTTGGCGCGCAGGTGCAGCTGGTGGTAAATGTCGAAGCCCTGTTCGTCAGGGAAAGCCCGGAGCCCCGATGTCTGTGGTGCTGTAGATGCGCTGCCAATGGCCGCTGAGGAGCAGCAAGAGTTTCAGTTGCTTGCACTTTCGGTGTGGGAGTAATTGTCCTACGTTCGTGATTTTACAGGGTTTTTTTCAGTGGGCGCCCAGGTGCAGCTGGTGGTAAACGTCGAAGCCTTGTTCGTCAGGGAAAGCCCGGAGCCCCGATGTCTGTGGTGCTGTAGATGCGCTGCCAATGGCCGGTGAGGAGCAGCAAGAGCTTGACTGGCTGGCACTTTCGGTGTGGGAGCAATCGTCCGACGTTCGTGATTTTTCAGGGTTTTTTTTTCCCGTGGGCGTCCAGGTGCAGCTGGTGGTAAATGTCGAAGCCCTGTTCGTCAGGGAAAGCTTGGAGCCCCGATGTTTGTGGTGCTGTAGATGCGCTGCCAATGGCCGGTGAGGAGCAGCAAGAGCTTGACTGGCTGGCACTTTCGGTGTGGGAGCAATCGTCCGACGTTCATGATTTTTCGGGGTTTTTTTCCAGTGGGCGCCCAGGTGCAGATGGTGGTAAATGTCGAAGCACTGTTGGTCAGGGAAAGCCCGGAGCCCCGATGTCTGTGGTGCTGTAGATGCGCTGCCAATGGCCGGTGAGGAGCAGCAAGGGCTTGACTGGCTGGCACTTTCGGTGTGGGAGCAATCGTCCGACGTTCGTGATTTTTCAGGGTTTTTTTCCAGTGGGCGCCCAGGTGCAGCTGGTGGTAAACGTCGAAGCCCTGTTGGTCAGGGAAAGCCCGGAGCCCCGATGTCTGTGGTGCTGTAGATGCGCTGCCAATGGCCGCTGAGGAGCAGCAAGAGCTTGACTGGCTGGCACTTTAGGTGAGGGAGCAATCGTCCAACGTTCGTGATGTTTCGTTTTTTTTTTCAGTGGGCGCCCAGGTGCACCTGGTGGTAAACGTCGAAGCCCTGTTGGTCAGGGAAAGCCCGGAGCCCCGATGTCTGTGTTGCTGTAGATGCGCTGCCAATGGCCGGTGAGGAGCAGCAGGATCTTGAGTTGCTGGCACTTTCGGTGTGGGAGCAATCGTCCGACGTTCGTGATTTTTCTTTTTTTTTTTTCAGAGGGCGCCCAGGTGCAGCTGGTGGTAAAGGTCGAAGCCCTGTTCGTCAGGGAAAGCCCGGAGCCCCGATGTCTGTGGTGCTGTAGATGCGCTGCCAATGGCCGGTGAGGAGCAGCAAGAGCTTGACTGGCTGGCACTTTCGGTGTGGGAGCAATCGTCCGACGTTCGTGATTTTTCTTTTTTTTTTTTCAGTGGGCGCCCAGGTGCAGCTGGTGGTAAACGTCGAAGCCCTGTTGGTCAGGGAAAGCCCGGAGCCTTGAGGTGTGTGGTGCTGTAGATGACCTGCCAATGGCCACTGAGGAGCAGCAAGAGCTTGACTGGCTGGAACTTTCTGTGTGGGAGCAATCATCCGACGTTCATGATTTTTCGGTGATTTTTTTCCAGTGGGCGCCCAGGTGCAGCTGGTGGTAAACGTCGAAGCCCTGTTCGTTCAGGAAACCCGGAGCCCCGATGTCTATGGTGCTGTAGATGCGCTGCCGATGGCCATTGAGGAGCAGCAAGGGCTTGACTGGCTGGCACTTCCGGTGTGGGAGCAATCGTCCGACATTCGTGATTTTTCGGGGATTTTTTTCAGTAGGCTCCCAGGTGCAGCTGGTGGTAAATGTCGAAGCCCTGTTGGTCAGGGAAAGCCCGGAGCCCCGATGTCTGTGGTGCTGTGGAAGCGCTGCCATTGGCCGGTGAGGAGCAGCAAGAGCTTGACTGGCTGGCACTTTCGGTGTGGGAGCAATCGTCCGACGTTCGTGATTTTTCGGGGTTTTTTTTCAGTGAGCGCCCAGGTGCAGCTGGTGGTAAACGTCGAAGCCCTGTTGGTCAGGGAAAGCCCGGAGCCCCGATGTCTGTGGTGCTGTAGATGCACTGCAAATGGCCGGTGAGGAACAGCCAGGGCTTGACTGGCTGGCACTTTAGGTGTGGGAGCGATCGTCAGACGTTCGTGATTTTTCGGGGTTTTTTTTCAGTGGGCGCCCAGGTGCAGCTGGTGGTAAACGTCGAAGCCCTGTTCGTCAGGGAAAGCCCGGAGCCCTGATGTCTGTGATGCTGTAGATGCGCTGCCAATGGCCGCTGAGGAGCAGCAAGAGCTTGACTGGCTGGCACTTTCGGTGTGGGAGCAATCGTCCGATGTTCACGATTTTTCAGGGTTTTTTTTTCTAGTGGGCGCCCAGGTGCAGCTGGTGGTAAACGTTGAAGCCTTGTTCGTCAGGGAAACACCGGAGCCCCGATGTCTGTGGTGCTGTAGATGCGCTGCCAATGGCCGCTGAGGAGCAGCAAGAGCTTGACTGGCTGGCACTTTCGGTGTGGGAGCAATCGTCCGACGTTCGTGATTTTTCAGGGATTTTTTCCCGAGGGCGTCCAGGTGCAGCTGGTGGTAAATGTCGAAGCCCTGTTCGTCAGGGAAAGCTTGGAGCCCCTATGTTTGTAGTGCTGTAGATGCGCTGCCAGTGGCCGCTGAGGAGCAGCAAGAGCTTGACTGGCTGGCACTTTCGGTGTGGGAGCAATCGTCCGACGTTCTTGATTTTTCGGGGTTATTTTTCCAGTGGGCGCCCAGGTGCAGCTGGTGGTAAACGTCGAAGCCCTGTTGGTCAGGGAAAGCCCGGAGCCCCGATGTCTGTGGTGCTGTAGATGCGCTGCCAATGGCCACTGAGGAGCAGCAAGAGCTTGACTGGCTGGCACTTTCGGTGTGGGAGCAATCGTTCGACGTTCGTGATTTTTCAGGGTTTATTTTCAGTGGGCGCCCAGGTGCAGCTGGTGGTAAACGTCGAAGCCCTGTTAGTCAGGGAAGGCTCGGAGCCCTGATGTCTGCGGTGCTGTAGGTGCGCTGCCAATGGCCGGTGAGGAGCAGCAAGAGCTTGAGTTGCTTGCACGTTCGGTGTGGGAGTAATCGTCCTACGTTCGTCATTTTTTTTGGGTTTTTCTTTCAGTGGGCGCCCAGGTGCAGCTGGTGGTAAACGTCGAAGCCCTGTTGGTCAGGGAAAGCCCGGAGCCCCGATGTCTGTGGTGCTGTAGATGCGCTGCCAATGGCCGGTGAGGAGCAGCAAGAGCTTGACTGGCTGGCACTTTCAGTGTGGGAGCAATCGTTTGACGTTCATGATTTTTCAGGGTTTTTTTTCCAGTGGGCGCCCAGGTGCAGCTGGTGGTAAACGTCGAAGCCCTGTTCGTCAGGGAAAGCCCGGAGCCCCGATGTCTGTGGTGCTGTAGATGCGCTACCAATGGCCGCTGAGGAGCAGCAAGAGCTTGACTGGCTGGCACTTTCGGTGTGGGAGCAATCGTCCGACATTCGTGTTTTTTTGTGATTTTTTTTCAGTGGGCGCCCAGGTGCAGCTGGTGGTAAACGTCGAAGCCCTGTTCGTCAGGGAAAGCCCGGAGCCCCGATGTCTGTGGTGCTGTAGATGCGCTGCCAATGGCCGGTGAGGAGCAGCAAGAGCTTGACTGGCTGGCACTTTCGGTGTGGGAGCAATCGTCCGACGTTATTGATTTTTCGGGGTTTTTTTTCCAGTGGGCGCCCAGGTGCAGCTGGTGGTAAACGTCGAAGCCTTGTTCGTCAGGCAAAGCCTGGAGCCCGGATGTCTGTGGTGCTGTAGATGCGCTGCCAATGGCCGGTGAGGAGCAGCAAGAGCTTGAGTTGCTTGCACGTTTGCTGTGGGAGTAATCATCCTACGTTCGTGATTTTACGGGGTTTTTTTTCAGTGGGCGCCCAAATGCAACCAGTGGTGAACGTCGAAGCCCTGTTGTCAGGGAAGGCTCGGAGCCCCGATGTCTGTGGTGCTGTAGATGCGCTGCCAATGGCCGGTGAGGAGCAGCAAGAGCTTGAGTTGCTGGCACTTTCGGTGTGGGAGCAATCGTCCAACTTTCGTGATTTTTTTGGAGTTTTTCTTTCAGTGGGCGGCCAGGTGCAGCTGGTGGTAAACGTAGAAGCCCTGTTCGTCACCGAAACCCCTGAGCCCCGATGTCTGTGGTGCTGTAGATGCGCTGCCAATGGCCGGGGAGCAGCAGCAAGAGCTTGACTGGCTGGCGCTTTCGGTGAGGGAGCAATCGTGCGGCGTTCGTGATTTTTCGGGGTTTTTTTTTCAGTGGGCACCCAGGTGCAGCTGGTGGTAAACGGCGTAGCCCTGTTCGTCAGGGAAAGCCCGGAGCCCCTATGTCTGTGGTGCTGTAGATGCACTGCCAATGGCCGCTGAGGAGCAGGAAGAGCTTGACTGGCTGGCACATTCAGTGTGGGATCAATCGTCCGACGTTCTTGATTTTTCGGGGTTTTTTTTCAGTGGGCGCCCAGGTGCAGCTGGTGGTAAACGTCGAAGCCCTGTTGGTCAGGGAAAGCCCGGAGCCCCGATGTCTGTGGTGCTGTAGATGCGCTGCCAATGGCTGGTGAGGAGCAGCAAGAGCTTGACTGGCTGGCACTTTCAGTGTGGGAGCAATCATTCGACGTTCGTGATTTTTCAGGGTTTATTTTCCAGTGGGCGCCCAGGTGCAGCTGGTGGTAAATGTCGAAGCCCTGTTTGTCAGGGAATGCCCGGAGCCCCGATGTCTGTGGTGCTGTAGATGCGCTGCCAATGGCCGCTGAGGAGCAGCAAGAGTTTCAGTTGCTTGCACTTTCGGTGTGGGAGTAATCGTCCTACGTTCGTGATTTTACAGGGTTTTTTTCAGTGGGCGCCCAGGTGCAGCTGGTGGTAAACGTCGAAGCCTTGTTCGTCAGGGAAAGCCCGGAGCCCCGATGTCTGTGGTGCTGTAGATGCGCTGCCAATGGCCAGTGAGGAGCAGCAAGAGCTTGACTGGCTGGCACTTTCGGTGTGGGAGCAATCGTCCGACGTTCGTGATTTTTCAGGGTTTTTTTTTCCCGTGGGCGTCAAGGTGCAGCTGGTGGTAAATGTCGAAGCCCTGTTCGTCAGGGAAACCTTGGAGCCCTGATGTTTGTGGTGCTGTAGATGCACTGCCAATGGCCGCTGAGGAGCAGCAAGAGCTGACTGGCTGGCACTTTCGGTGTGGTAGCAATCGTCCAACATTCGTGATTTTTTTGGAGTTTTTCTTTCAGTGGGCGCCCAGGTGCAGCTGGTGGTAAACGTAGAAGCCCTGTTCGTCAGCGAAACCCCTGAGCCCCGATGTCTGTGGTGCTGTAGATGCGCTGCCAATGGCCGGGGAGCAGCAGCAAGAGCTTGACTGGCTGGCGCTTTCGGTGAGGGAGCAATCGTGCGACGTTCGTGATTTTTTGGGGTTTTTTTTCAGTGGGCGCCCAGGTGCAGCTGGTGGTAACCGTCGAAGCCCTGTTGGTCAGGGAAAGCCCGGAGCCCCGATGTCTGTGGTGCTGTAGATGCGCTGCCAATGGCCGCTGAGGAGCAGGAAGAGCTTGACTGGCTGGCACTTTCGGTGTGGGATCAATCGTCCGACGTTCTTGATTTTTCGGGGTTTTTTTTCAGCGGGCACCCAGGTGCAGCTGGGGGTAAACGTCGAAGCCCTGTTGGTCAGGGAAAGCCCGGAGCCCCGATGTCTGTGGTGCTGTACATGCGCTGCCAATGGCCGCTGAGGAGCAGCAAGAGCTTGACTGGCTGGCACTTTCGGTGTGGTAGCAATCATCCGTCTTTCGTGATTTTTCGGGGTTTTTTTCCAGTGGGCGCCCAGGTGCAGCTGGTGGTAAACGTCGAAGCCCTGTTGGTCAGGGAAAGCCCGGAGCCCCGATGTCTGTGGTGCTGTAGATGCGCTGCCAATGGCCGCTGAGGAGCAGCAAGAGCTTGACTGGCTGGCGCTTTCGGTGAGGGAGCAATCGTGCGACGTTCGTGATTTTTCGGGGTTTTTTTTAGTGGGCGCCCAGGTGCAGCTGGTGGTAAACGTCGAAGCCCTGTTCGTCAGGGAAAGCCCGGAGCCCCGATGTCTGTGGTGCTGTACATGCGCTGCCAATGGCCGGTGAGGAGCAGCAAGAGCTTGACTGGCTGGCACTTTCGGTGTGGGAGCAATCGTCCGACGTTCGTGATTTTTCAGGGTTTTTTTTTCAGGGGGTGCCCAGGTGCAGCTGGTGGTAAACGTTGAAGCCCTGTTGGTCAGGGAAGGCTCGGAGCCCCGAAGTCTGTGGTGCTGTAGATGCGCTGCCAATGGCCGGTGAGGAGCAGCAAGAGCTTGAGTTGCTGGCACTTTCGGTGTGGGAGCAATCGTATGACATTCGTGATTTTTCGGGTTTTTTTCCAGTGGGCGCCCAGGTGCAGCTGGTGGTAAACGTCGAAGCCCTGTTGGTCAGGGAAAGCCCGGAGCCCCGATGTCTGTGGTGCTGTAGATGCGCTGCCAATGGCCGCTGAGGAGCAGCAAGAGCTTGACTGGCTGGCACTTTCGGTGTGGGAGCAATCGTCCTACGTTCGTGATTTTTCGGGGTTTTTTTCCAGTGGGCGCCCAGGTGCAGCTGGTTTTAAACGTTCAAGCCCTGTTCGTCAGGGAAGGCTCGGAGCCCTGATGTCTGTGGTGCTGTAGATGCGCTGCCAATGGCCGCTGAGGAGCAGTAAGAGCTTGACTGGCTGGCACTTTCGGTGTGGGAGCAATCATCCGACATTCATGATTTTTCGGGGATTTTTTTCAGTTGGCGCGCAGGTGCAGCTGGTGGTAAATGTCGAAGCCCTGTTCGTCAGGGAAAGCCCGGAGCCCCGATGTCTGTGGTGCTGTAGATGCGCTGCCAATGGCCGCTGAGGAGCAGCAAGAGTTTCAGTTGCTTGCACTTTCGGCGTGGGAGTAAGCGTCCTACGTTCGTGATTTTACAGGTTTTTTTTCAGTGGGCGCCCAGGTGCAGCTGGTGGTAAACGTCGAAGCCTTGTTCGTCAGGGAAAGCCCGGAGCCCCGATGTCTGTGGTGCTGTAGATGCGCTGCCAATGGCCGGTGAGGAGCAGCAAGAGCTTGACTGGCTGGCACTTTCGGTGTGGGAGCAATCGTCCGACGTTCGTGATTTTTCAGGGTTTTTTTTTCCCGTGGGCGTCCAGGTGCAGCTGGTGGTAAATGTCGAAGCCCTGTTCGTCAGGGAAAGCTTGGAGCCCCGATGTTTGTGGTGCTGTAGATGCGCTGCCAATGGCCGCTGAGGAGCAGCAAGAGCTTGACTGGCTGGCACTTTCGGTGTGGGAGCAATCGTCCGACGTTCATGATTTTTCGGGGTTTTTTTCCAGTGGGCGCCCAGGTGCAGCTGGTGGTAAATGTCGAAGCACTGTTGGTCAGGGAAAGCCCGGAGCCCCGATGTCTGTGGTGCTGTAGATGCGCTGCCAATGGCCGCTGAGGAGCAGCAAGAGCTTGACTGGCTGGCACTTTCGGTGTGGGAGCAATCGTCCGACGTTCATGATTTTTCGGGGTTTTTTTCCAGTGGGCGCCCTGGTGCAGCTGGTGGTAAATGTCGAAGCACTGTTGGTCAGGGAAAGCCCGGAGCCACAATGTCTGTGGTGCTGTAGATGCGCTGCCAATGGCCGGTGAGGAGCAGCAAGAGCTTGACTGGCTGGCACTTTCGGTGTGGGAGCAATCGTCCAACGTTCGTGATTTTTCGGGTTATTTTTTCAGTGGGCGCCCAGGTCCAGCTGGTGGTAAACGTCGAAGCCCTGTTGGTCAGGGAAAGCCCGGAGCCCCGATGTCTGTGGTGCTGTAGATGCGCTGCCAATGGCTGGTGAGGAGCAGCAAGAGCTTGACTGGCTGGCACTTTCGGTGTGGGAGCAATCGTCCGCCGTTCGTGATTTTTCGGGGTTTTTTTTTCAGTGGGCACCCAGGTGCAGCTGGTGGTAAACGTCGTAGCCCTGTTCGTCAGGGAAAGCCCGGAGCCCCGATGTCTGTGGTGCTGTAGATGCGCTGCCAATGGCCGGTGAGGAGCAGCACGAGCTTGACTGGCTGGCGCTTTCGGTGAGGGAGCAATCGTCCGACGTTCGTGATTTTTCGTTTTTTTTTTTCAGTGGGCGCCCAGGTGCAGCTGGTGGTAAACGTCGAAGCCCTGTTGGTCAGGGAAAGCCCGGAGCCCCGATGTCTGTGGTGCTGTAGATGCGCTGCCAATGGCCGGTGAGGAGCAGCAAGGGCTTGACTGGCTGGCACTTTCGGTGTGGGAGCAATTGTCCGGCGTTCGTGATTTTTCAGGTTTTTTTTCCAGTGGGCGCCCAGGTGCAGGTGGTGGTAAACGTCGAAGCCCTGTTGGTCAGGGAAAGCCCGGAGCCCCGATGTCTGTGGTGCTGTAGATGCGCTGCCAATGGCCGCTGAGGAGGAGCAAGAGCTTGACTGGCTGGCACTTTAGGTGAGGGAGCAATCGTCCAACGTTCGTGATGTTTCGTTTTTTTTTTCAGTGGGCGCCCAGGTGCACCTGGTGGTAAACGTCGAAGCCCTGTTGGTCAGGGAAAGCCCGGAGCCCCGATGTCTGTGTTGCTGTAGATGCGCTGCCAATGGCCGGTGAGGAGCAGCAGGATCTTGAGTTGCTGGCACTTTCGGTGTGGGAGCAATCGTCCGACGTTCGTGATTTTTCTTTTTTTTTTTTCAGAGGGCGCCCAGGTGCAGCTGGTGGTAAAGGTCGAAGCCCTGTTCGTCAGGGAAAGCCCGGAGCCCCGATGTCTGTGGTGCTGTAGATGCGCTGACAATGGCCGGTGAGGAGCAGCAAGAGCTTGACTGGCTGGCACTTTCGGTGTGGGAGCAATCGTCCGACGTTCGTGATTTTTCTTTTTTTTTTTTCAGTGGGCGCCCAGGTGCAGCTGGTGGTAAACGTCGAAGCCCTGTTGGTCAGGGAAAGCCCGGAGCCCCGATGTCTGTGGTGCTGTAGATGCGCTGCCAATGGCCGCTGAGGAGCAGGAAGAGCTTGACTGGCTGGCACATTCAGTGTGGGATCAATCGTCCGACGTTCTTGATTTTTCGGGGTTTTTTTTTCAGTGGGCGCCCAGGTGCAGCTGGTGGTAAACGTCGAAGCCCTGTTGGTCAGGGAAAGCCCGGAGCCCCGATGTCTGTGTTGCTGTAGATGCGCTGCCAATGGCCGCTGAGGAGCAGCAGGATCTTCAGTTGCTGGCACTTTCGGTGTGGGAGCAATCCTCCGACGTTCGTGATTTTTCGTTTTTTTTTTTCAGAGGGCGCACAGGTGCAGCTGGTGGTAAAGGTCGAAGCCCTGTTCGTCAGGGAAAGCCCGGAGCCCCGATGTCTGTGGTGCTGTAGATGCGCTGCCAATGGCCGGTGAGGAGCAGCAAGAGCTTGACTGGCTGGCACTTTCGGTGTGGGAGCAATCGTCCGACGTTCGTGATTTTTCGTTTTTTTTTTTCAGTGGGCACCCAGGTGCAGCTGGTGGTAAACGGCGTAGCCCTGTTCGTCAGGGAAAGCCCGGAGCCCCTATGTCTGTAATGCTGTAGATGCGCTGCCAATGGCCGCTGAGGAGCAGGAAGAGCTTGACTGGCTGGCACATTCAGTGTGGGATCAATCGTCCGACGTTCTTGATTTTTCGGGGTTTTTTTTCAGTGGGCGCCCAGGTGCAGCTGGTGGTAAATGTCGAAGCACTGTTGGTCAGGGAAAGCCCGGAGCCCCGATGTCTGTGGTGCTGTAGATGCGTTGCCAATGGCCGCTGAGGAGCAGCAACAGCTTGACTGGCTGTCACTTTCGGTGTGGGAGCAATCGTCCGACGTTCATGATTTTTCGGGGTTTTTTTCAGTGGGCGCCCAGGTGCAGCTGGTGGTAAATGTCGAAGCACTGTTGGTCAGGGAAAGCCCGGAGCCCCGATGTCTGTGGTGCTGTAGATGCGCTGCCAATGGCCGGTGAGGAGCAGCAAGAGCTTGACTGGCTGGCACTTTCGGTGTGGGAGCAATCGTCCAACGTTCGTGATTTTTCGGGTTATTTTTTTAAGTGGGCACCCAGGTGCAGCTGGTGGTAAACGTCGAAGCCCTGTTGGTCAGGGAAAGACCGGAGCCCCGATGTCTGTGGTGCTGTAGATGCGCTGCCAATGGCTGGTGAGGAGCAGCAAGAGCTTGACTGGCTGGCACTTTCGGTGTGGGAGCAATCGTCCACCATTCGTGATTTTTCGGGGTTTTTTTTTCAGTGGGCACCCAGGTGCAGCTGGTGGTAAACGTCGTAGCCCTGTTCGTCAGGGAAAGCCCGGAGCCCCGATGTCTGTGGTGCTGTAGATGCGCTGCCAATGGCCGGTGAGGAGCAGCAAGGGCTTGACTGGGTGGCACTTTCGGTGAGGGAGCAATCGTCCGACGGTCGTGATTTTTCGTTTTTTTTTTCAGTGGGCGCCCAGGTGCACCTGGTGGTAAACGTCGAAGCCCTGTTGGTCAGGGAAAGCCCGGAGCCCCGATGTCTGTGGTGCTGTAGATGCGCTGCCAATGGCCGGTGAGGAGCAGCAGGATCTTGAGTTGCTGGCACTTTCGGTGTGGGAGCAATCGTCCGACGTTCGTGATATTTCGTTTTTTTTTTTCAGAGGGCGCCCAGGTGCAGCTGGTGGTAAAGGTCGAAGCCCTGTTCGTCAGGGAAAGCCCGGAGCCTTGATGTCTGTGGTGCTGTAGATGCGCTGCCAATGGCTGGTGAGGAGCAGCAAGAGCTTGACTGGCTGGCACTTTCGGTGTGGGAGCAATCGTCCGCCGTTCGTGATTTTTCGGGGTTTTTTTTTCAGTGGGCACCCAGGTGCAGCTGGTGGTAAACGTCGTAGCCCTGTTCGTCAGGGAAAGCCCGGAGCCCCGATGTCTGTGGTGCTGTAGATGCGCTGCCAATGGCCGCTGAGGAGCAGCAAGAGCTTGACTGGCTGGCGCTTTCGGTGTGGGAGCAATCGTCCGACGTTCGTGATTTTTCAGGGTTTTTTTTTCAGGGGGTGCCCAGGTGCAGCTGGTGGTAAACGTCGAAGCCCTGTTGGTCAGGGAAAGCCCGGAGCCTTGAGGTGTGTGGTGCTGTAGATGCGCTGCCAATGGCCGCTGAGGAGCAGCAAGAGCTTGACTGGCTGGCACTTTTGGTGTGGGAGCAATCGTCCAACGCTCGTGATTTTTCGTTTTTTTTTTTCAGTTGGCGCCCAGGTCCAGCTGGGGGTAAACGTCGAAGCCCTGTTGGTCAGGGAAAGCCTGGAGCCCCGATGTCTGTGGTGCTGTAGATGCGCTACCAATGGCCGCGGAGGAGCCGCAAGAGCTTGACTGGCTGGCACTTTCGGTGTGGTAGCAATCGTCCGTCTTTGGTGATTTTTCGGGGTTTTTTTCCAGTGGGCGCCCAGGTGCAGCTGGTGGTAAACGTCGAAGCCCTGTTGGTCAGGGAAAGCCCGGAGCCCCGATGTCTGTGGTGCTGTAGATGCGCTGCCAATGGCCGCTGAGGAGCAGCAAGAGCTTGACTGGCTGGCACTTTAGGTGAGGGAGCAATCGTCCAACGTTCGTGATTTTTCGTTTTTTTTTTCAGTGGGCGCCCAGGTGCACCTGGTGGTAAACGTCGAAGCCCTGTTGGTCAGGGAAAGCCCGGAGCCCCGATGTCTGTGGTGCTGTAGATGCGCTGCCAATGGCCGCTGAGGAGCAGCAGGATCTTGAGTTGCTGGCACTTTCGGTGTGGGAGCAATCGTCCGACGTTCGTGAATTTTCGTTTTTTTTTTTCAGAGGGCGCCCAGGTGCAGCTGGTGGTAAAGGTCGAAGCCCTGTTCGTCAGGGAAAGCCCGGAGCCCCGATGTCTGTGGTGCTGTAGATGCGCTGCCAATGGCCGGTGAGGAGCAGCAAGAGCTTGACTGGCTGGCACTTTCGGTGTGGGAGCAATCGTCCGACGTTCGTGATTTTTCGTTTTTTTTTTTCAGTGGGCGCCCAGGTGCAGCTGGTGGTAAACGGCATAGCCCTGTTCGTCAGGGAAAGCCCGGAGCCCCGATGTCTGTGGTGCTGTACATGCGCTGCCAGTGGCCGCTGAGGAGCAGCAAGAGCTTGAGTTGCTGGCACTTTTGGTGTGGGAGCAATCGTCCGACGTTCATCATTTTTCGGGGTTTTTTTCCCGTGGGCGTCCAGGTGCAGCTGGTGGTAAACGTCGAAGCCCTGTTCATCAGGGAAAGCCCGGAGCCCGATGTCTGTGGTGTTGTAGATGCGCTGCCAATGGCTGTTGAGGAGCAGCAAGAGCTTGACTGGCTGGAACTTTCGGTGTGGGCGCAATCGTCCTACGGACGTGATTTTACAGGGTTTATTTTCAGTGGGCGCCCAGATGCAGCTGGTGGTAAACGTCGAAGCCCTGTTCGTCAGGGAAGGCTCGGAGCCCTGATGTCTGCGGTGCTGTAGATGCGCTGCCAATGGCCGGTGAGGAGCAGCAAGAGCTTGAGTGGGTGGCACTTTCGGTGTGGGAGTAATCGTCCTACGTTCGTGATTTTACGGGGTTATTTTCAGTGGGCGACCAGGTGCAGCTTGTGGTAAACGTCAAAGCCCTGTTCGTCAGGGAACGCCCGGAGCCCCAGTGTCTGTGGTGCTGTAGATGCGCTGCCAATGGCCGCTGAGGAGCAGCAAGAGCTTGACTGGCTGGCACTTCCGGTGTGGGAGCAATCGTCCGATGGTCGTGATTTTTCTTTTTTTTTTTCAGTGGGCGCCCAGGTGCACCTGGTGGTAAACGTCGAAGCCCTGTTGGTCAGGGAAAGCCCGGAGCCCCGATGTCTGTGGTGCTGTAGATGCGCTGCCAATGGCCGGTGAGGAGCAGCAGGATCTTGAGTTGCTGGCACTTTCGGTGTGGGAGCAATCGTCCGACGTTCGTGATATTTCGTTTTTTTTTTTCAGAGGGCGCCCAGGTGCAGCTGGTGGTAAAGGTCGAAGCCCTGTTCGTCAGGGAAAGCCCGGAGCCTTGATGTCTGTGGTGCTGTAGATGCGCTGCCAATGGCTGGTGAGGAGCAGCAAGAGCTTGACTGGCTGGCACTTTCGGTGTGGGAGCAATCGTCCGCCGTTCGTGATTTTTCGGGGTTTTTTTTTCAGTGGGCACCCAGGTGCAGCTGGTGGTAAACGTCGTAGCCCTGTTCGTCAGGGAAAGCCCGGAGCCCCGATGTCTGTGGTGCTGTAGATGCGCTGCCAATGGCCGCTGAGGAGCAGCAAGAGCTTGACTGGCTGGCGCTTTCGGTGTGGGAGCAATCGTCCGACGTTCGTGATTTTTCAGGGTTTTTTTTTCAGGGGGTGCCCAGGTGCAGCTGGTGGTAAACGTCGAAGCCCTGTTGGTCAGGGAAAGCCCGGAGCCCCGATGTCTGTGTTGCTGTAGATGCGCTGCCAATGGCCGGTGAGGAGCAGCAGGATCTTGAGTTGCTGGCACTTTCGGTGTGGGAGCAATCGTCCGACGTTCGTGATTTTTCTTTTTTTTTTTTCAGAGGGCGCCCAGGTGCAGCTGGTGGTAAAGGTCGAAGCCCTGTTCGTCAGGGAAAGCCCGGAGCCCCGATGTCTGTGGTGCTGTAGATGCGCTGACAATGGCCGGTGAGGAGCAGCAAGAGCTTGACTGGCTGGCACTTTCGGTGTGGGAGCAATCGTCCGACGTTCGTGATTTTTCTTTTTTTTTTTTCAGTGGGCGCCCAGGTGCAGCTGGTGGTAAACGTCGAAGCCCTGTTGGTCAGGGAAAGCCCGGAGCCCCGATGTCTGTGGTGCTGTAGATGCGCTGCCAATGGCCGCTGAGGAGCAGGAAGAGCTTGACTGGCTGGCACATTCAGTGTGGGATCAATCGTCCGACGTTCTTGATTTTTCGGGGTTTTTTTTTCAGTGGGCGCCCAGGTGCAGCTGGTGGTAAACGTCGAAGCCCTGTTGGTCAGGGAAAGCCCGGAGCCCCGATGTCTGTGTTGCTGTAGATGCGCTGCCAATGGCCGCTGAGGAGCAGCAGGATCTTCAGTTGCTGGCACTTTCGGTGTGGGAGCAATCCTCCGACGTTCGTGATTTTTCGTTTTTTTTTTTCAGAGGGCGCACAGGTGCAGCTGGTGGTAAAGGTCGAAGCCCTGTTCGTCAGGGAAAGCCCGGAGCCCCGATGTCTGTGGTGCTGTAGATGCGCTGCCAATGGCCGGTGAGGAGCAGCAAGAGCTTGACTGGCTGGCACTTTCGGTGTGGGAGCAATCGTCCGACGTTCGTGATTTTTCGTTTTTTTTTTTCAGTGGGCACCCAGGTGCAGCTGGTGGTAAACGGCGTAGCCCTGTTCGTCAGGGAAAGCCCGGAGCCCCTATGTCTGTAATGCTGTAGATGCGCTGCCAATGGCCGCTGAGGAGCAGGAAGAGCTTGACTGGCTGGCACATTCAGTGTGGGATCAATCGTCCGACGTTCTTGATTTTTCGGGGTTTTTTTTCAGTGGGCGCCCAGGTGCAGCTGGTGGTAAATGTCGAAGCACTGTTGGTCAGGGAAAGCCCGGAGCCCCGATGTCTGTGGTGCTGTAGATGCGTTGCCAATGGCCGCTGAGGAGCAGCAACAGCTTGACTGGCTGTCACTTTCGGTGTGGGAGCAATCGTCCGACGTTCATGATTTTTCGGGGTTTTTTTCCAGTGGGCGCCCAGGTGCAGCTGGTGGTAAATGTCGAAGCACTGTTGGTCAGGGAAAGCCCGGAGCCCCGATGTCTGTGGTGCTGTAGATGCGCTGCCAATGGCCGGTGAGGAGCAGCAAGAGCTTGACTGGCTGGCACTTTCGGTGTGGGAGCAATCGTCCAACGTTCGTGATTTTTCGGGTTATTTTTTTAAGTGGGCACCCAGGTGCAGCTGGTGGTAAACGTCGAAGCCCTGTTGGTCAGGGAAAGACCGGAGCCCCGATGTCTGTGGTGCTGTAGATGCGCTGCCAATGGCTGGTGAGGAGCAGCAAGAGCTTGACTGGCTGGCACTTTCGGTGTGGGAGCAATCGTCCACCATTCGTGATTTTTCGGGGTTTTTTTTTCAGTGGGCACCCAGGTGCAGCTGGTGGTAAACGTCGTAGCCCTGTTCGTCAGGGAAAGCCCGGAGCCCCGATGTCTGTGGTGCTGTAGATGCGCTGCCAATGGCCGGTGAGGAGCAGCAAGGGCTTGACTGGGTGGCACTTTCGGTGAGGGAGCAATCGTCCGATGGTCGTGATTTTTCGTTTTTTTTTTCAGTGGGCGCCCAGGTGCACCTGGTGGTAAACGTCGAAGCCCTGTTGGTCAGGGAAAGCCCGGAGCCCCGATGTCTGTGGTGCTGTAGATGCGCTGCCAATGGCCGGTGAGGAGCAGCAGGATCTTGAGTTGCTGGCACTTTCGGTGTGGGAGCAATCGTCCGACGTTCGTGATATTTCGTTTTTTTTTTTCAGAGGGCGCCCAGGTGCAGCTGGTGGTAAAGGTCGAAGCCCTGTTCGTCAGGGAAAGCCCGGAGCCTTGATGTCTGTGGTGCTGTAGATGCGCTGCCAATGGCTGGTGAGGAGCAGCAAGAGCTTGACTGGCTGGCACTTTCGGTGTGGGAGCAATCGTCCGCCGTTCGTGATTTTTCGGGGTTTTTTTTTCAGTGGGCACCCAGGTGCAGCTGGTGGTAAACGTCGTAGCCCTGTTCGTCAGGGAAAGCCCGGAGCCCCGATGTCTGTGGTGCTGTAGATGCGCTGCCAATGGCCGCTGAGGAGCAGCAAGAGCTTGACTGGCTGGCGCTTTCGGTGTGGGAGCAATCGTCCGACGTTCGTGATTTTTCAGGGTTTTTTTTTCAGGGGGTGCCCAGGTGCAGCTGGTGGTAAACGTCGAAGCCCTGTTGGTCAGGGAAAGCCCGGAGCCTTGAGGTGTGTGGTGCTGTAGATGCGCTGCCAATGGCCGCTGAGGAGCAGCAAGAGCTTGACTGGCTGGCACTTTTGGTGTGGGAGCAATCGTCCAACGCTCGTGATTTTTCGTTTTTTTTTTTCAGTTGGCGCCCAGGTCCAGCTGGGGGTAAACGTCGAAGCCCTGTTGGTCAGGGAAAGCCTGGAGCCCCGATGTCTGTGGTGCTGTAGATGCGCTACCAATGGCCGCGGAGGAGCCGCAAGAGCTTGACTGGCTGGCACTTTCGGTGTGGTAGCAATCGTCCGTCTTTCGTGATTTTTCGGGGTTTTTTTCCAGTGGGCGCCCAGGTGCAGCTGGTGGTAAACGTCGAAGCCCTGTTGGTCAGGGAAAGCCCGGAGCCCCGATGTCTGTGGTGCTGTAGATGCGCTGCCAATGGCCGCTGAGGAGCAGCAAGAGCTTGACTGGCTGGCACTTTAGGTGAGGGAGCAATCGTCCAACGTTCGTGATTTTTCGTTTTTTTTTTCAGTGGGCGCCCAGGTGCACCTGGTGGTAAACGTCGAAGCCCTGTTGGTCAGGGAAAGCCCGGAGCCCCGATGTCTGTGGTGCTGTAGATGCGCTGCCAATGGCCGGTGAGGAGCAGCAGGATCTTGAGTTGCTGGCACTTTCGGTGTGGGAGCAATCGTCCGACGTTCGTGATTTTTCTTTTTTTTTTTTCAGAGGGCGCCCAGGTGCAGCTGGTGGTAAAGGTCGAAGCCCTGTTCGTCAGGGAAAGCCCGGAGCCCCGATGTCTGTGGTGCTGTAGATGCGCTGCCAATGGCCGGTGAGGAGCAGCAAGAGCTTGACTGGCTGGCACTTTCGGTGTGGGAGCAATCGTCCGACGTTCGTGATTTTTCGTTTTTTTTTTTCAGTGGGCGCCCAGGTGCAGCTGGTGGTAAACGGCATAGCCCTGTTCGTCAGGGAAAGCCCGGAGCCCCGATGTCTGTGGTGCTGTACATGCGCTGCCAGTGGCCGCTGAGGAGCAGCAAGAGCTTGAGTTGCTGGCACTTTTGGTGTGGGAGCAATCGTCCGATGTTCATCATTTTTCGGGGTTTTTTTCCCGTGGGCGTCCAGGTGCAGCTGGTGGTAAACGTCGAAGCCCTGTTCATCAGGGAAAGCCCGGAGCCCGATGTCTGTGGTGTTGTAGATGCGCTGCCAATGGCTGTTGAGGAGCAGCAAGAGCTTGACTGGCTGGAACTTTCGGTGTGGGCGCAATCGTCCTACGGACGTGATTTTACAGGGTTTATTTTCAGTGGGCGCCCAGATGCAGCTGGTGGTAAACGTCGAAGCCCTGTTCGTCAGGGAAGGCTCGGAGCCCTGATGTCTGCGGTGCTGTAGATGCGCTGCCAATGGCCGGTGAGGAGCAGCAAGAGCTTGAGTGGGTGGCACTTTCGGTGTGGGAGTAATCGTCCTACGTTCGTGATTTTACGGGGTTATTTTCAGTGGGCGACCAGGTGCAGCTTGTGGTAAACGTCAAAGCCCTGTTCGTCAGGGAACGCCCGGAGCCCCAGTGTCTGTGGTGCTGTAGATGCGCTGCCAATGGCCGCTGAGGAGCAGCAAGAGCTTGACTGGCTGGCACTTCCGGTGTGGGAGCAATCGTCCGATGGTCGTGATTTTTCGTTTTTTTTTTCAGTGGGCGCCCAGGTGCACCTGGTGGTAAACGTCGAAGCCCTGTTGGTCAGGGAAAGCCCGGAGCCCCGATGTCTGTGGTGCTGTAGATGCGCTGCCAATGGCCGGTGAGGAGCAGCAGGATCTTGAGTTGCTGGCACTTTCGGTGTGGGAGCAATCGTCCGACGTTCGTGATATTTCGTTTTTTTTTTTCAGAGGGCGCCCAGGTGCAGCTGGTGGTAAAGGTCGAAGCCCTGTTCGTCAGGGAAAGCCCGGAGCCTTGATGTCTGTGGTGCTGTAGATGCGCTGCCAATGGCTGGTGAGGAGCAGCAAGAGCTTGACTGGCTGGCACTTTCGGTGTGGGAGCAATCGTCCGCCGTTCGTGATTTTTCGGGGTTTTTTTTTCAGTGGGCACCCAGGTGCAGCTGGTGGTAAACGTCGTAGCCCTGTTCGTCAGGGAAAGCCCGGAGCCCCGATGTCTGTGGTGCTGTAGATGCGCTGCCAATGGCCGCTGAGGAGCAGCAAGAGCTTGACTGGCTGGCGCTTTCGGTGTGGGAGCAATCGTCCGACGTTCGTGATTTTTCAGGGTTTTTTTTTCAGGGGGTGCCCAGGTGCAGCTGGTGGTAAACGTCGAAGCCCTGTTGGTCAGGGAAAGCCCGGAGCCTTGAGGTGTGTGGTGCTGTAGATGCGCTGCCAATGGCCGCTGAGGAGCAGCAAGAGCTTGACTGGCTGGCACTTTTGGTGTGGGAGCAATCGTCCAACGCTCGTGATTTTTCGTTTTTTTTTTTCAGTTGGCGCCCAGGTCCAGCTGGGGGTAAACGTCGAAGCCCTGTTGGTCAGGGAAAGCCCGGAGCCCCGATGTCTGTGGTGCTGTAGATGCGCTACCAATGGCCGCGGAGGAGCCGCAAGAGCTTGACTGGCTGGCACTTTCGGTGTGGTAGCAATCGTCCGTCTTTCGTGATTTTTCGGGGTTTTTTTCCAGTGGGCGCCCAGGTGCAGCTGGTGGTAAACGTCGAAGCCCTGTTGGTCAGGGAAAGCCCGGAGCCCCGATGTCTGTGGTGCTGTAGATGCGCTGCCAATGGCCGCTGAGGAGCAGCAAGAGCTTGACTGGCTGGCACTTTAGGTGAGGGAGCAATCGTCCAACGTTCGTGATTTTTCGTTTTTTTTTTCAGTGGGCGCCCAGGTGCACCTGGTGGTAAACGTCGAAGCCCTGTTGGTCAGGGAAAGCCCGGAGCCCCGATGTCTGTGGTGCTGTAGATGCGCTGCCAATGGCCGCTGAGGAGCAGCAGGATCTTGAGTTGCTGGCACTTTCGGTGTGGGAGCAATCGTCCGACGTTCGTGAATTTTCGTTTTTTTTTTTCAGAGGGCGCCCAGGTGCAGCTGGTGGTAAAGGTCGAAGCCCTGTTCGTCAGGGAAAGCCCGGAGCCCCGATGTCTGTGGTGCTGTAGATGCGCTGCCAATGGCCGGTGAGGAGCAGCAAGAGCTTGACTGGCTGGCACTTTCGGTGTGGGAGCAATCGTCCGACGTTCGTGATTTTTCGTTTTTTTTTTTCAGTGGGCGCCCAGGTGCAGCTGGTGGTAAACGGCATAGCCCTGTTCGTCAGGGAAAGCCCGGAGCCCCGATGTCTGTGGTGCTGTACATGCGCTGCCAATGGCCGGTGAGGAGCAGCAAGAGCTTGACTGGCTGGCACTTTCGGTGTGGTAGCAATCGTCCGACGTTCGTGATTTTTCAGGGTTTTTTTTTCAGGGGGTGCCCAGGTGCAGCTGGTGGTAAACGTAGAAGCCCTGTTGGTCAGGGAAAGCCCGGAGCCCCGATGTCTGTGGTGCTGTAGATGCGCTGCCAGTGGCCGCTGAGGAGCAGCAAGAGCTTGAGTTGCTGGCACTTTTGGTGTGGGAGCAATCGTCCGACGTTCATCATTTTTCGGGGTTTTTTTCCAGTGGGCGCCCAGGTGCAGCTGGTGGTAAACTTCGAAGCCCTGTTCATCAGGGAAAGCCCGGAGCCCCGATGTCTGTGGTGTTGTAGATGCGCTGCCAATGGCTGTTGAGGAGCAGCAAGAGCTTGACTGGCTGGAACTTTCGGTGTGGGCGCAATCGTCCTACGGACGTGATTTTACAGGGTTTATTTTCAGTGGGCGCCCAGATGCAGCTGGTGGTAAACGTCGAAGCCCTGTTCGTCAGGGAAGGCTCGGAGCCCTGATGTCTGCGGTGCTGTAGATGCGCTGCCAATGGCCGGTGCGGAGCAGCAAGAGCTTGAGTTGCTGGCACTTTTGGTGTGGGAGCAATCGTCCGACGTTCATCATTTTTCGGGGTTTTTTTCCAGTGGGCGCCCAGGTGCAGCTTGTGGTAAACGTCAAAGCCCTGTTCGTCAGGGAACGCCCGGAGCCCCAGTGTCTGTGGTGCTGTAGATGCGCTGCCAATGGCCGCTGAGGAGCAGCAAGAGCTTGACTGGCTGGCACTTCCGGTGTGGGAGCAATCGTCCGCCGTTCGTGATTTTTCGGGGTTTTTTTTCCAGTGGGCGCCCAGGTGCAGCTGGTGGTAAATGTCGAAGCCTTGTTCGTCAGGGAAAGCCTGGAGCCCCGATGTCTGTGGTGCTGTAGATGCGCTGCCAATGGCCGGTGAGGAGCAGCAAGAGCTTGAGTTCCTTGCACGTTTCCTGTGGGAGTAATCATCCTACGTTCGTGATTTTACGGGGTTTTTTTTCAGTGGGCGCCCAAATGCAACCAGTGGTAAACGTCGAAGCCCTGTTGTCAGGGAAGGCTCGGAGCCCCGATGTCTGTGGTGCTGTAGATGCGCTGCCAATGGCCGCTGAGGAGCAGCAAGAGCTTGAGTTGCTGGCACTTTCGGTGTGGGAGCAGTCGTCTGATATTCGTGATTTTTCGGGATTTTTCCAGTGGGCGCCCAGGTGCAGCTGGTGGTAAACGTCGAAGCCCTGTTGGTCAGGGAAAGCCCGGAGCCCCGATGTCTGTGGTGCTGTAGATGTGCTGCCAGTGGCCGCTGAGGAGCAGCAAGAGCTTGACTGGCTGGCACTTTCGGTGTGGGAGCAATCGTCCTACGTTCGTGATTTTTCGGGGTTTTTTTCCAGTGGGCGCCCAGGTGCAGCTGGTTGTAAACGTTGAAGCCCTGTTCGTCAGGGAAGGCTCGGAGCCCCGATGTCTGTGGTGCTGTAGATGCGCTGCCAATGGCCGCTGAGGAGCAGTAAGAGCTTGACTGGCTGGCACTTTCGGTGTGGGAGCAATCATCCGACATTCATGATTTTTCGGGGATTTTTTCAGTTGGCACGCAGGTGCAGCTGGTGGTAAATGTCGAAGCCCTGTTCGTCAGGGAAAGCCCGGAGCCCCGATGTCTGTGGTGCTGTAGATGCGCTGCCAATGGCCGCTGAGGAGCAGCAAGAGTTTCAGTTGCTTGCACTTTCGGTGTGGGAGTAAGCGTCCTATGTTCGTGATTTTACAGGGTTTTTTTCAGTGGGCGCCCAGGTGCAACTGGTGGTAAACGTCGAAGCCTTGTTCGTCAGGGAAAGCCCGGAGCCCCGATGTCTGTGGTGCTGTAGATGCACTGCCAATGGCCGCTGAGGAGCAGCAAGAGCTTGACTGGCTGGCACTTTCGGTGTGGGAGCAATCGTCCGACGCTCGTGATTTTTCAGGGTTTTTTTTTCCCGTGGGCGTCCAGGTGCAGCTGGTGGTAAATGTCGAAGCCCTGTTCGTCAGGGAAAGCTTGGAGCCCCGATGTTTGTGGTGCTGTAGATGCGCTGCCAATGGCCGCTGAGGAGCAGCAAGAGCTTGACTGGCTGGCACTTTCGGTGTGGGAGCAATTGTCCGACGTTCATGATTTTTCGGGGTTTTTTTCCAGTGGGCGCCCAGGTGCAGCTGGTGGTAAATGTCGAAGCACTGTTGGTCAGGGAAAGCCCGGAGCCCCGATGTCTGTGGTGCTGTAGATGCGTTGCCAATGGCCGCTGAGGAGCAGCAAGAGCTTGACTGGCTGGCACTTTCGGTGTGGGAGCAATCGTCCGACGTTCATGATTTTTCGGGGTTTTTTTCCAGTGGGCGCCCAGGTGCAGCTGGTGGTAAATGTCGAAGCACTGTTGGTCAGAGAAAGCCCGGAGCCCCGATGTCTGTGGTGCTGTAGATGCGCTGCCAATGGCCGGTGAGGAGCAGCAAGAGCTTGACTGGCTGGCACTTTCGGTGTGGGAGCAATCGTCCGACGTTCGTGATTTTTCTTTTTTTTTTTTCAGTGGGCGCCCAGGTGCAGCTGGTGGTAAACGTCGAAGCCCTGTTGGTCAGGGAAAGCCCGGAGCCCCGATGTCTGTGGTGCTGTAGATGCGCTGCCAATGGCTGGTGAGGAGCAGCAAGAGCTTGACTGGCTGGCACTTTCTGTGTGGGAGCAATCGTCCGCCGTTCGTGATTTTTCGGGGTTTTTTTTTCAGTGGGCACCCAGGTGCAGCTGGTGGTAAACGTCGTAGCCCTGTTCGTCAGGGAAAGCCCGGAGCCCCGATGTCTGTGGTGCTGTAGATGCGCTGCCAATGGCCGGGGAGGAGCAGCAAGAGCTTGACTGGCTGGCGCTTTCGGTGAGGGAGCAATCGTCCAACGTTCGTGATTTTTCGGGGTTTTTTTCAGTGGGCGCCCAGGTGCAGCTGGTGGTAAACGTCGAAGCCCTGTTGGTCAGGGAAAGCCCGGAGCCCCGATGTCTGTGGTGCTGTAGATGCGCTGCCAATGGCCGGTGAGGAGCAGCAAGGGCTTGACTGGCTGGCACTTTCGGTGTGGGAGCAATCATCCGACGTTCGTGATTTTTCAGGGTTTTTTTTTCAGGGGGTGCCCAGGTGCAGTTGGTGGTAAACGTCGAAGCCCTGTTGGTCAGGGAAAGCCCGGAGCCCCGATGTCTGTGGTGCTGTAGATGCGCTGCCAATGGCCGCTGAGGAGCAGGAAGAGCTTGACTGGCTGGCACATTCAGTGTGGGATCAATCGTCCGACGTTCTTGATTTTTCGGGGTTTTTTTTCAGTGGGCGCCCAGGTGCAGCTGGTGGTAAACGTCGAAGCCCTGTTGGTCAGGGAAAGCCCGGAGCCTTGAGGTGTGTGGTGCTGTAGATGCGCTGCCAATGGCCGCTGAGGAGCAGCAAGAGCTTGACTGGCTGGCACTTTTGGTGTGGGAGCAATCGTCCGACGTTCGTGAATTTTCGTTTTTTTTTTTCAGAGGGCGCCCAGGTGCAGCTGGTGGTAAAGGTCGAAGCCCTGTTCGTCAGGGAAAGCCCGGAGCCCCGATGTCTGTGGTGCTGTAGATGCGCTGCCAATGGCCGGTGAGGAGCAGCAAGAGCTTGACTGGCTGGCACTTTCGGTGTGGGAGCAATCGTCCAACGCTCGTGATTTTTCGTTTTTTTTTTTCAGTGGGCGCCCAGGTGCAGCTGGTGGTAAACGGCATAGCCCTGTTCGTCAGGGAAAGCCCGGAGCCCCGATGTCTGTGGTGCTGTACATGCGCTGCTAATGGCCGGTGAGGAGCAGCAAGAGCTTGACTGGCTGGCACTTTCGGTGTGGTAGCAATCGTCCGACGTTCGTGATTTTTCAGGGTTTTTTTTCAGGGGGTGCCCAGGTGCAGCTGGTGGTAAACGTAGAAGCCCTGTTGGTCAGGGAAAGCCCGGAGCCCCGATGTCTGTGGTGCTGTAGATGCGCTGCCAGTGGCCGCTGAGGAGCAGCAAGAGCTTGAGTTGCTGGCACTTTTGGTGTGGGAGCAATCGTCCGACGTTCATCATTTTTCGGGGTTTTTTTCCCGTGGGCGTCCAGGTGCAGCTGGTGGTAAACGTCGAAGCCCTGTTCATCAGGGAAAGCCCGGAGCCCCGATGTCTGTGGTGTTGTAGATGCGCTGCCAATGGCTGTTGAGGAGCAGCAAGAGCTTGACTGGCTGGAACTTTCGGTGTGGGCGCAATCGTCCTACGGACGTGATTTTACAGGGTTTATTTTCAGTGGGCGCCCAGATGCAGCTGGTGGTAAACGTCGAAGCCCTGTTCGTCAGGGAAGGCTCGGAGCCCTGATGTCTGCGGTGCTGTAGATGCGCTGCCAATGGCCGGTGAGGAGCAGCAAGAGCTTGAGTGGGTGGCACTTTCGGTGTGGGAGTAATCGTCCTACGTTCGTGATTTTACGGGGTTATTTTCAGTGGGCGACCAGGTGCAGCTTGTGGTAAACGTCAAAGCCCTGTTCGTCAGGGAACGCCCGGAGCCCCAGTGTCTGTGGTGCTGTAGATGCGCTGCCAATGGCCGCTGAGGAGCAGCAAGAGCTTGACTGGCTGGCACTTCCGGTGTGGGAGCAATCGTCCGATGGTCGTGATTTTTCGTTTTTTTTTTCAGTGGGCGCCCAGGTGCACCTGGTGGTAAACGTCGAAGCCCTGTTGGTCAGGGAAAGCCCGGAGCCCCGATGTCTGTGGTGCTGTAGATGCGCTGCCAATGGCCGGTGAGGAGCAGCAGGATCTTGAGTTGCTGGCACTTTCGGTGTGGGAGCAATCGTCCGACGTTCGTGATATTTCGTTTTTTTTTTTCAGAGGGCACCCAGGTGCAGCTGGTGGTAAAGGTCGAAGCCCTGTTCGTCAGGGAAAGCCCGGAGCCTTGATGTCTGTGGTGCTGTAGATGCGCTGCCAATGGCTGGTGAGGAGCAGCAAGAGCTTGACTGGCTGGCACTTTCGGTGTGGGAGCAATCGTCCGCCGTTCGTGATTTTTCGGGGTTTTTTTTTCAGTGGGCACCCAGGTGCAGCTGGTGGTAAACGTCGTAGCCCTGTTCGTCAGGGAAAGCCCGGAGCCCCGATGTCTGTGGTGCTGTAGATGCGCTGCCAATGGCCGCTGAGGAGCAGCAAGAGCTTGACTGGCTGGCGCTTTCGGTGTGGGAGCAATCGTCCGACGTTCGTGATTTTTCAGGGTTTTTTTTTCAGGGGGTGCCCAGGTGCAGCTGGTGGTAAACGTCGAAGCCCTGTTGGTCAGGGAAAGCCCGGAGCCTTGAGGTGTGTTGTGCTGTAGATGCGCTGCCAATGGCCGCTGAGGAGCAGCAAGAGCTTGACTGGCTGGCACTTTTGGTGTGGGAGCAATCGTCCAACGCTCGTGATTTTTCGTTTTTTTTTTTCAGTTGGCGCCCAGGTCCAGCTGGGGGTAAACGTCGAAGCCCTGTTGGTCAGGGAAAGCCCGGAGCCCCGATGTCTGTGGTGCTGTAGATGCGCTACCAATGGCCGCGGAGGAGCCGCAAGACCTTGACTGGCTGGCACTTTCGGTGTGGTAGCAATCGTCCGTCTTTCGTGATTTTTCGGGGTTTTTTTCCAGTGGGTGCCCAGGTGCAGCTGGTGGTAAACGTCGAAGCCCTGTTGGTCAGGGAAAGCCCGGAGCCCCGATGTCTGTGGTGCTGTAGATGCGCTGCCAATGGCCGCTGAGGAGCAGCAAGAGCTTGACTGGCTGGCACTTTAGGTGAGGGAGCAATCGTCCAACGTTCGTGATTTTTCGTTTTTTTTTTCAGTGGGCGCCCAGGTGCACCTGGTGGTAAACGTCGAAGCCCTGTTGGTCAGGGAAAGCCCGGAGCCCCGATGTCTGTGGTGCTGTAGATGCGCTGCCAATGGCCGCTGAGGAGCAGCAGGATCTTGAGTTGCTGGCACTTTCGGTGTGGGAGCAATCGTCCGACGTTCGTGAATTTTCGTTTTTTTTTTTCAGAGGGCGCCCAGGTGCAGCTGGTGGTAAAGGTCGAAGCCCTGTTCGTCAGGGAAAGCCCGGAGCCCCGATGTCTGTGGTGCTGTAGATGCGCTGCCAATGGCCGGTGAGGAGCAGCAAGAGCTTGACTGGCTGGCACTTTTGGTGTGGGAGCAATCGTCCGACGTTCGTGATTTTTCGTTTTTTTTTTTCAGTGGGCGCCCAGGTGCAGCTGGTGGTAAACGGCATAGCCCTGTTCGTCAGGGAAAGCCCGGAGCCCCGATGTCTGTGGTGCTGTACATGCGCTGCCAGTGGCCGCTGAGGAGCAGCAAGAGCTTGAGTTGCTGGCACTTTTGGTGTGGGAGCAATCGTCCGACGTTCATCATTTTTCGGGGTTTTTTTCCAGTGGGCGCCCAGGTGCAGCTGGTGGTAAACGTCGAAGCCCTGTTCATCAGGGAAAGCCCGGAGCCCCGATGTCTGTGGTGTTGTAGATGCGCTGCCAATGGCTGTTGAGGAGCAGCAAGAGCTTGACTGGCTGGAACTTTCGGTGTGGGCGCAATCGTCCTACGGACGTGATTTTACAGGGTTTATTTTCAGTGGGCGCCCAGATGCAGCTGGTGGTAAACGTCGAAGCCCTGTTCGTCAGGGAAGGCTCGGAGCCCTGATGTCTGCGGTGCTGTAGATGCGCTGCCAATGGCCGGTGAGGAGCAGCAAGAGCTTGAGTTGCTGGCACTTTTGGTGTGGGAGCAATCGTCCGACGTTCATCATTTTTCGGGGTTTTTTTCCAGTGGGCGCCCAGGTGCAGCTTGTGGTAAACGTCAAAGCCCTGTTCGTCAGGGAACGCCCGGAGCCCCAGTGTCTGTGGTGCTGTAGATGCGCTGCCAATGGCCGCTGAGGAGCAGCAAGAGCTTGACTGGCTGGCACTTCCGGTGTGGGAGCAATCGTCCGCCGTTCGTGATTTTTCGGGGTTTTTTTTCCAGTGGGCGCCCAGGTGCAGCTGGTGGTAAATGTCGAAGCCTTGTTCGTCAGGGAAAGCCTGGAGCCCCGATGTCTGTGGTGCTGTAGATGCGCTGCCAATGGCCGGTGAGGAGCAGCAAGAGCTTGAGTTGCTTGCACGTTTGCTGTGGGAGTAATCATCCTACGTTCGTGATTTTACGGGGTTTTTTTTCAGTGGGCGCCCAAATGCAACCAGTGGTAAACGTCGAAGCCCTGTTGTCAGGGAAGCCTCGGAGCCCCGATGTCTGTGGTGCTGTAGATGCGCTGCCAATGGCCGCTGAGGAGCAGCAAGAGCTTGAGTTGCTGGCACATTCGGTGTGGGAGCAGTCGTCTGATATTCGTGATTTTTCGGGATTTTTCCAGTGGGCGCCCAGGTGCAGCTGGTGGTAAACGTCGAAGCCCTGTTGGTCAGGGAAAGCCCGGAGCCCCGATGTCTGTGGTGCTGTAGATGTGCTGCCAGTGGCCGCTGAGGAGCAGCAAGAGCTTGACTGGCTGGCACTTTCGGTGTGGGAGCAATCGTCCTACGTTCGTGATTTTTCGGGGTTTTTTTCCAGTGGGCGCCCAGGTGCAGCTGGTTGTAAACGTTGAAGCCCTGTTCGTCAGGGAAGGCTCGGAGCCCCGATGTCTGTGGTGCTGTAGATGCGCTGCCAATGGCCGCTGAGGAGCAGTAAGAGCTTGACTGGCTGGCACTTTCGGTGTGGGAGCAATCATCCGACATTCATGATTTTTCGGGGATTTTTTCAGTTGGCACGCAGGTGCAGCTGGTGGTAAATGTCGAAGCCCTGTTCGTCAGGGAAAGCCCGGAGCCCCGATGTCTGTGGTGCTGTAGATGCGCTGCCAATGGCCGCTGAGGAGCAGCAAGAGTTTCAGTTGCTTGCACTTTCGGTGTGGGAGTAAGCGTCCTATGTTCGTGATTTTACAGGGTTTTTTTCAGTGGGCGCCCAGGTGCAGCTGGTGGTAAACGTCGAAGCCTTGTTCGTCAGGGAAAGCCCGGAGCCCCGATGTCTGTGGTGCTGTAGATGCACTGCCAATGGCCGCTGAGGAGCAGCAAGAGCTTGACTGGCTGGCACTTTCGGTGTGGGAGCAATCGTCCGACGTTCGTGATTTTTCAGGGTTTTTTTTTCCCGTGGGCGTCCAGGTGCAGCTGGTGGTAAACGTCGAAGCCCTGTTGGTCAGGGAAAGCCCGGAGCCCCGATGTTTGTGGTGCTGTAGATGCGCTGCCAATGGCCGCTGAGGAGCAGCAAGAGCTTGACTGGCTGGCACTTTCGGTGTGGGAGCAATTGTCCGACGTTCATGATTTTTCGGGGTTTTTTTTCCAGTGGGCGCCCAGGTGCAGCTGGTGGTAAATGTCGAAGCACTGTTGGTCAGGGAAAGCCCGGAGCCCCGATGTCTGTGGTGCTGTAGATGCGTTGCCAATGGCCGCTGAGGAGCAGCAAGAGCTTGACTGGCTGGCACTTTCGGTGTGGGAGCAATCGTCCGACGTTCATGATTTTTCGGGGTTTTTTTCCAGTGGGCGCCCAGGTGCAGCTGGTGGTAAATGTCGAAGCACTGTTGGTCAGAGAAAGCCCGGAGCCCCGATGTCTGTGGTGCTGTAGATGCGCTGCCAATGGCCGGTGAGGAGCAGCAAGAGCTTGACTGGCTGGCACTTTCGGTGTGGGAGCAATCGTCCGACGTTCGTGATTTTTCTTTTTTTTTTTTCAGTGGGCGCCCAGGTGCAGCTGGTGGTAAACGTCGAAGCCCTGTTGGTCAGGGAAAGCCCGGAGCCCCGATGTCTGTGGTGCTGTAGATGCGCTGCCAATGGCTGGTGAGGAGCAGCAAGAGCTTGACTGGCTGGCACTTTCTGTGTGGGAGCAATCGTCCGCCGTTCGTGATTTTTCGGGGTTTTTTTTTCAGTGGGCACCCAGGTGCAGCTGGTGGTAAACGTCGTAGCCCTGTTCGTCAGGGAAAGCCCGGAGCCCCGATGTCTGTGGTGCTGTAGATGCGCTGCCAATGGCCGCTGAGGAGCAGCAAGAGCTTGACTGGCTGGCGCTTTCGGTGAGGGAGCAATCGTCCAACGTTCGTGATTTTTCGGGGTTTTTTTCAGTGGGCGCCCAGGTGCAGCTGGTGGTAAACGTCGAAGCCCTGTTGGTCAGGGAAAGCCCGGAGCCCCGATGTCTGTGGTGCTGTAGATGCGCTGCCAATGGCCGGTGAGGAGCAGCAAGGGCTTGACTGGCTGGCACTTTCGGTGTGGGAGCAATCATCCGACGTTCGTGATTTTTCAGGGTTTTTTTTTCAGGGGGTGCCCAGGTGCAGTTGGTGGTAAACGTCGAAGCCCTGTTGGTCAGGGAAAGCCCGGAGCCCCGATGTCTGTGGTGCTGTAGATGCGCTGCCAATGGCCGCTGAGGAGCAGGAAGAGCTTGACTGGCTGGCACATTCAGTGTGGGATCAATCGTCCGACGTTCTTGATTTTTCGGGGTTTTTTTTCAGTGGGCGCCCAGGTGCAGCTGGTGGTAAACGTCGAAGCCCTGTTGGTCAGGGAAAGCCCGGAGCCTTGAGGTGTGTGGTGCTGTAGATGCGCTGCCAATGGCCGCTGAGGAGCAGCAAGAGCTTGACTGGCTGGCACTTTTGGTGTGGGAGCAATCGTCCGACGTTCGTGAATTTTCGTTTTTTTTTTTCAGAGGGCGCCCAGGTGCAGCTGGTGGTAAAGGTCGAAGCCCTGTTCGTCAGGGAAAGCCCGGAGCCCCGATGTCTGTGGTGCTGTAGATGCGCTGCCAATGGCCGGTGAGGAGCAGCAAGAGCTTGACTGGCTGGCACTTTCGGTGTGGGAGCAATCGTCCGACGTTCGTGATTTTTCGTTTTTTTTTTTCAGTGGGCGCCCAGGTGCAGCTGGTGGTAAACGGCATAGCCCTGTTCGTCAGGGAAAGCCCGGAGCCCCGATGTCTGTGGTGCTGTACATGCGCTGCTAATGGCCGGTGAGGAGCAGCAAGAGCTTGACTGGCTGGCACTTTCGGTGTGGTAGCAATCGTCCGACGTTCGTGATTTTTCAGGGTTTTTTTTTCAGGGGGTGCCCAGGTGCAGCTGGTGGTAAACGTAGAAGCCCTGTTGGTCAGGGAAAGCCCGGAGCCCCGATGTCTGTGGTGCTGTAGATGCGCTGCCAGTGGCCGCTGAGGAGCAGCAAGAGCTTGAGTTGCTGGCACTTTTGGTGTGGGAGCAATCGTCCGACGTTCATCATTTTTCGGGGTTTTTTTCCCGTGGGCGTCCAGGTGCAGCTGGTGGTAAACGTCGAAGCCCTGTTCATCAGGGAAAGCCCGGAGCCCCGATGTCTGTGGTGTTGTAGATGCGCTGCCAATGGCTGTTGAGGAGCAGCAAGAGCTTGACTGGCTGGAACTTTCGGTGTGGGCGCAATCGTCCTACGGACGTGATTTTACAGGCTTTATTTTCAGTGGGCGCCCAGATGCAGCTGGTGGTAAACGTCGAAGCCCTGTTCGTCAGGGAAGGCTCGGAGCCCTGATGTCTGCGGTGCTGTAGATGCGCTGCCAATGGCCGGTGAGGAGCAGCAAGAGCTTGAGTGGGTGGCACTTTCGGTGTGGGAGTAATCGTCCTACGTTCGTGATTTTACGGGGTTATTTTCAGTGGGCGACCAGGTGCAGCTTGTGGTAAACGTCAAAGCCCTGTTCGTCAGGGAACGCCCGGAGCCCCAGTGTCTGTGGTGCTGTAGATGCGCTGCCAATGGCCGCTGAGGAGCAGCAAGAGCTTGACTGGCTGGCACTTCCGGTGTGGGAGCAATCGTCCGATGGTCGTGATTTTTCGTTTTTTTTTTCAGTGGGCGCCCAGGTGCACCTGGTGGTAAACGTCGAAGCCCTGTTGGTCAGGGAAAGCCCGGAGCCCCGATGTCTGTGGTGCTGTAGATGCGCTGCCAATGGCCGGTGAGGAGCAGCAGGATCTTGAGTTGCTGGCACTTTCGGTGTGGGAGCAATCGTCCGACGTTCGTGATATTTCGTTTTTTTTTTTCAGAGGGCACCCAGGTGCAGCTGGTGGTAAAGGTCGAAGCCCTGTTCGTCAGGGAAAGCCCGGAGCCTTGATGTCTGTGGTGCTGTAGATGCGCTGCCAATGGCTGGTGAGGAGCAGCAAGAGCTTGACTGGCTGGCACTTTCGGTGTGGGAGCAATCGTCCGCCGTTCGTGATTTTTCGGGGTTTTTTTTTCAGTGGGCACCCAGGTGCAGCTGGTGGTAAACGTCGTAGCCCTGTTCGTCAGGGAAAGCCCGGAGCCCCGATGTCTGTGGTGCTGTAGATGCGCTGCCAATGGCCGCTGAGGAGCAGCAAGAGCTTGACTGGCTGGCGCTTTCGGTGTGGGAGCAATCGTCCGACGTTCGTGACTTTTCAGGGTTTTTTTTTCAGGGGGTGCCCAGGTGCAGCTGGTGGTAAACGTCGAAGCCCTGTTGGTCAGGGAAAGCCCGGAGCCTTGAGGTGTGTGGTGCTGTAGATGCGCTGCCAATGGCCGCTGAGGAGCAGCAAGAGCTTGACTGGCTGGCACTTTTGGTGTGGGAGCAATCGTCCAACGCTCGTGATTTTTCGTTTTTTTTTTTCAGTTGGCGCCCAGGTCCAGCTGGGGGTAAACGTCGAAGCCCTGTTGGTCAGGGAAAGCCCGGAGCCCCGATGTCTGTGGTGCTGTAGATGCGCTACCAATGGCCGCGGAGGAGCCGCAAGAGCTTGACTGGCTGGCACTTTCGGTGTGGTAGCAATCGTCCGTCTTTCGTGATTTTTCGGGGTTTTTTTCCAGTGGGTGCCCAGGTGCAGCTGGTGGTAAACGTCGAAGCCCTGTTGGTCAGGGAAAGCCCGGAGCCCCGATGTCTGTGGTGCTGTAGATGCGCTGCCAATGGCCGCTGAGGAGCAGCAAGAGCTTGACTGGCTGGCACTTTAGGTGAGGGAGCAATCGTCCAACGTTCGTGATTTTTCGTTTTTTTTTTCAGTGGGCGCCCAGGTGCACCTGGTGGTAAACGTCGAAGCCCTGTTGGTCAGGGAAAGCCCGGAGCCCCGATGTCTGTGGTGCTGTAGATGCGCTGCCAATGGCCGCTGAGGAGCAGCAGGATCTTGAGTTGCTGGCACTTTCGGTGTGGGAGCAATCGTCCGACGTTCGTGAATTTTCGTTTTTTTTTTTCAGAGGGCGCCCAGGTGCAGCTGGTGGTAAAGGTCGAAGCCCTGTTCGTCAGGGAAAGCCCGGAGCCCCGATGTCTGTGGTGCTGTAGATGCGCTGCCAATGGCCGGTGAGGAGCAGCAAGAGCTTGACTGGCTGGCACTTTCGGTGTGGGAGCAATCGTCCGACGTTCGTGATTTTTCGTTTTTTTTTTTCAGTGGGCGCCCAGGTGCAGCTGGTGGTAAACGGCATAGCCCTGTTCGTCAGGGAAAGCCCGGAGCCCCGATGTCTGTGGTGCTGTACATGCGCTGCCAGTGGCCGCTGAGGAGCAGCAAGAGCTTGAGTTGCTGGCACTTTTGGTGTGGGAGCAATCGTCCGACGTTCATCATTTTTCGGGGTTTTTTTCCAGTGGGCGCCCAGGTGCAGCTGGTGGTAAACGTCGAAGCCCTGTTCATCAGGGAAAGCCCGGAGCCCCGATGTCTGTGGTGTTGTAGATGCGCTGCCAATGGCTGTTGAGGAGCAGCAAGAGCTTGACTGGCTGGAACTTTCGGTGTGGGCGCAATCGTCCTACGGACGTGATTTTACAGGGTTTATTTTCAGTGGGCGCCCAGATGCAGCTGGTGGTAAACGTCGAAGCCCTGTTCGTCAGGGAAGGCTCGGAGCCCTGATGTCTGCGGTGCTGTAGATGCGCTGCCAATGGCCGGTGAGGAGCAGCAAGAGCTTGAGTTGCTGGCACTTTTGGTGTGGGAGCAATCGTCCGACGTTCATCATTTTTCGGGGTTTTTTTCCAGTGGGCGCCCAGGTGCAGCTTGTGGTAAACGTCAAAGCCCTGTTCGTCAGGGAACGCCCGGAGCCCCAGTGTCTGTGGTGCTGTAGATGCGCTGCCAATGGCCGCTGAGGAGCAGCAAGAGCTTGACTGGCTGGCACTTCCGGTGTGGGAGCAATCGTCCGCCGTTCGTGATTTTTCGGGGTTTTTTTTCCAGTGGGCGCCCAGGTGCAGCTGGTGGTAAATGTCGAAGCCTTGTTCGTCAGGGAAAGCCTGGAGCCCCGATGTCTGTGGTGCTGTAGATGCGCTGCCAATGGCCGGTGAGGAGCAGCAAGAGCTTGAGTTGCTTGCACGTTTGCTGTGGGAGTAATCATCCTACGTTCGTGATTTTACGGGGTTTTTTTTCAGTGGGCGCCCAAATGCAACCAGTGGTAAACGTCGAAGCCCTGTTGTCAGGGAAGGCTCGGAGCCCCGATGTCTGTGGTGCTGTAGATGCGCTGCCAATGGCCGCTGAGGAGCAGCAAGAGCTTGAGTTGCTGGCACTTTCGGTGTGGGAGCAGTCGTCTGATATTCGTGATTTTTCGGGATTTTTCCAGTGGGCGCCCAGGTGCAGCTGGTGGTAAACGTCGAAGCCCTGTTGGTCAGGGAAAGCCCGGAGCCCCGATGTCTGTGGTGCTGTAGATGTGCTGCCAGTGGCCGCTGAGGAGCAGCAAGAGCTTGACTGGCTGGCACTTTCGGTGTGGGAGCAATCGTCCTACGTTCGTGATTTTTCGGGGTTTTTTTCCAGTGGGCGCCCAGGTGCAGCTGGTTGTAAACGTTGAAGCCCTGTTCGTCAGGGAAGGCTCGGAGCCCCGATGTCTGTGGTGCTGTAGATGCGCTGCCAATGGCCGCTGAGGAGCAGTAAGAGCTTGACTGGCTGGCACTTTCGGTGTGGGAGCAATCATCCGACATTCATGATTTTTCGGGGATTTTTTCAGTTGGCACGCAGGTGCAGCTGGTGGTAAATGTCGAAGCCCTGTTCGTCAGGGAAAGCCCGGAGCCCCGATGTCTGTGGTGCTGTAGATGCGCTGCCAATGGCCGCTGAGGAGCAGCAAGAGTTTCAGTTGCTTGCACTTTCGGTGTGGGAGTAAGCGTCCTATGTTCGTGATTTTACAGGGTTTTTTTCAGTGGGCGCCCAGGTGCAGCTGGTGGTAAACGTCGAAGCCTTGTTCGTCAGGGAAAGCCCGGAGCCCCGATGTCTGTGGTGCTGTAGATGCGCTGCCAATGGCCGCTGAGGAGCAGCAAGAGCTTGACTGGCTGGCACTTTCGGTGTGGGAGCAATCGTCCGACGTTCGTGATTTTTCAGGGTTTTTTTTTCCCGTGGGCGTCCAGGTGCAGCTGGTGGTAAACGTCGAAGCCCTGTTGGTCAGGGAAAGCCCGGAGCCCCGATGTTTGTGGTGCTGTAGATGCGCTGCCAATGGCCGCTGAGGAGCAGCAAGAGCTTGACTGGCTGGCACTTTCGGTGTGGGAGCAATTGTCCGACGTTCATGATTTTTCGGGGTTTTTTTTCCAGTGGGCGCCCAGGTGCAGCTGGTGGTAAATGTCGAAGCACTGTTGGTCAGGGAAAGCCCGGAGCCCCGATGTCTGTGGTGCTGTAGATGCGTTGCCAATGGCCGCTGAGGAGCAGCAAGAGCTTGACTGGCTGGCACTTTCGGTGTGGGAGCAATCGTCCGACGTTCATGATTTTTCGGGGTTTTTTTCCAGTGGGCGCCCAGGTGCAGCTGGTGGTAAATGTCGAAGCACTGTTGGTCAGAGAAAGCCCGGAGCCCCGATGTCTGTGGTGCTGTAGATGCGCTGCCAATGGCCAGTGAGGAGCAGCAAGAGCTTGACTGGCTGGCACTTTCGGTGTGGGAGCAATCGTCCGACGTTCGTGATTTTTCTTTTTTTTTTTTCAGTGGGCGCCCAGGTGCAGCTGGTGGTAAACGTCGAAGCCCTGTTGGTCAGGGAAAGCCCGGAGCCCCGATGTCTGTGGTGCTGTAGATGCGCTGCCAATGGCTGGTGAGGAGCAGCAAGAGCTTGACTGGCTGGCACTTTCTGTGTGGGAGCAATCGTCCGCCGTTCGTGATTTTTCGGGGTTTTTTTTTCAGTGGGCACCCAGGTGCAGCTGGTGGTAAACGTCGTAGCCCTGTTCGTCAGGGAAAGCCCGGAGCCCCGATGTCTGTGGTGCTGTAGATGCGCTGCCAATGGCCGCTGAGGAGCAGCAAGAGCTTGACTGGCTGGCGCTTTCGGTGAGGGAGCAATCGTCCGACGTTCGTGATTTTTCGGGGTTTTTTTCAGTGGGCGCCCAGGTGCAGCTGGTGGTAAACGTCGAAGCCCTGTTGGTCAGGGAAAGCCCGGAGCCCCGATGTCTGTGGTGCTGTAGATGCGCTGCCAATGGCCGGTGAGGAGCAGCAAGGGCTTGACTGGCTGGCACTTTCAATGTGGGAGCAATCGTCCGACGTTCGTGATTTTTCAGGGTTTTTTTTTCAGGGGGTGCCCAGGTGCAGTTGGTGGTAAACGTCGAAGCCCTGTTGGTCAGGGAAAGCCCGGAGCCCCGATGTCTGTGGTGCTGTAGATGCGCTGCCAATGGCCGCTGAGGAGCAGGAAGAGCTTGACTGGCTGGCACATTCAGTGTGGGATCAATCGTCCGACGTTCTTGATTTTTCGGGGTTTATTTTCAGTGGGCGCCCAGGTGCAGCTGGTGGTAAACGTCGAAGCCCTGTTGGTCAGGGAAAGCCCGGAGCCTTGAGGTGTGTGGTGCTGTAGATGCGCTGCCAATGGCCGCTGAGGAGCAGCAAGAGCTTGACTGGCTGGCACTTTTGGTGTGGGAGCAATCGTCCAACGCTCGTGATTTTTCGTTTTTTTTTTTCAGTTGGCGCCCAGGTCCAGCTGGGGGTAAAAGTCGAAGCCCTGTTGGTCAGGGAAAGCCCGGAGCCCCGATGTCTGTGGTGCTGTAGATGCGCTACCAATGGCTGCGGAGGAGCCGCAAGAGCTTGACTGGCTGGCACTTTCGGTGTGGGAGCAATCGTCCGTCTTTCGTGATTTTTCTTTTTTTTTTTCCAGTGGGCGCCCAGGTGCAGCTGGTGGTAAACGTCGAAGCCCTGTTGGTCAGGGAAAGCCCGGAGCCCCGATGTCTGTGGTGCTGTAGATGCGCTGCCAATGGCCGCTGAGGAGCAGCAAGAGCTTGACTGGCTGGCAGTTTAGGTGAGGGAGCAATCGTCCAATGTTCGTGATTTTTCGTTTTTTTTTTCAGTGGGCGCCCAGGTGCACCTGGTGGTAAACGTCGAAGCCCTGTTGGTCAGGGAAAGCCCGGAGCCCCGATGTCTGTGGTGCTGTAGATGTGCTGCCAATGGCCGGTGAGGAGCAGCAGGATCTTGAGTTGCTGGCACTTTCGGTGTGGGAGCAATCGTCCGACGTTCGTGATTTTTGGTTTTTTTTTTTCAGAGGGCGCCCAGGTGCAGCTGGTGGTAAAGGTCGAAGCCCTGTTCGTCAGGGAAAGCCCGGAGCCCCGATGTCTGTGGTGCTGTAGATGCGCTGCCAATGGCCGGTGAGGAGCAGCAAGGGCTTGACTGGCTGGCACTTTCGGTGTGGGAGCAATCGTCCGACGTTCGTGATTTTTCAGGGTTTTTTTTTCAGGGGGTGCCCAGGTGCAGTTGGTGGTAAACGTCGAAGCCCATTTGGTCAGGGAAAGCCCGGAGCCCCGATGTCTGTGGTGCTGTAGATGCGCTGCCAATGGCCGCTGAGGAGCAGGAAGAGCTTGACTGGCTGGCACATTCAGTGTGGGATCAATCGTCCGACGTTCTTGATTTTTCGGGGTTTTTTTTCAGTGGGCGCCCAGGTGCAGCTGGTGGTAAACGTCGAAGCCCTGTTGGTCAGGGAAAGCCCGGAGCCTTGAGGTGTGTGGTGCTGTAGATGCGCTGCCAATGGCCGCTGAGGAGCAGCAAGAGCTTGACTGGCTGGCACTTTTGGTGTGGGAGCAATCGTCCAACACTCGTGATTTTTCGTTTTTTTTTTTCAGTTGGCGCCCAGGTCCAGCTGGGGGTAAAAGTCGAAGCCCTGTTGGTCAGGGAAAGCCCGGAGCCCCGATGTCTGTGGTGCTGTAGATGCGCTGCCAATGGCCGCTGAGGAGCCGCAAGAGCTTGACTGGCTGGCACTTTCGGTGTGGGAGCAATCGTCCGTCTTTCGTGATTTTTCGGGGTTTTTTTCCAGTGGGCGCCCAGGTGCAGCTGGTGGTAAACGTCGAAGCCCTGTTGGTCAGGGAAAGCCCGGAGCCCCGATGTCTGTGGTGCTGTAGATGCGCTGCCAATGGCCGCTGAGGAGCAGCAAGAGCTTGACTGGCTGGAAGTTTAGGTGAGGGAGCAATCGTCCAACGTTCGTGATTTTTCGTTTTTTTTTTCAGTGGGCGCCCAGGTGCACCTGGTGGTAAACGTCGAAGCCCTGTTCGTCAGGGAAAGCCCGGAGCCCCGATGTCTGTGGTGCTGTAGATGTGCTGCCAATGGCCGGTGAGGAGCAGCAGGATCTTGAGTTGCTGGCACTTTCGGTGTGGGAGCAATCGTCCGACGTTCGTGATTTTTGGTTTTTTTTTTTCAGAGGGCGCCCAGGTGCAGATGGTGGTAAAGGTCGAAGCCCTGTTCGTCAGGGAAAGCCCCGAGCCCCGATGTCTGTGGTGCTGTAGATGCGCTGCCAATGGCCGGTGAGGAGCAGCAAGAGCTTGACTGGCTGGCACTTTCGGTGTGGGAGCAATCGTCCGACGTTCGTGATTTTTCGTTTTTTTTTTTCAGTGGGCGCCCAGGTGCAGCTGGTGGTAACCGTCGAAGCCCTGTTGGTCAGGGAAAGCCCGGAGCCCCGATGTCTGTGGTGCTGTAGATGCGCTGCCAATGGCCGCTGAGGAGCAGCAAGAGCTTGACTGGCTGGCACTTTTGGTGTGGGAGCAATCGTCCGTCGTTCGTGATTTTTCGGGGTTTTTTTCCAGTGGGCGCCCAGGTGCAGCTGGTGGTAAATGTCGAAGCACTGTTGGTCAGGGAAAGCCCGGAGCCCCGATGTCTGTGGTGCTGTAGATGCACTGCCAATGGCCGGTGAGGAGCAGCAAGAGCTTGACTGGCTGGCACTTTCGGTGTGGTAGCAATCGTCCGACGTTCGTGATTTTTCTTTTTTTTTTTTCAGTGGGCGCATAGGTGCAGCTGGTGGTAAACGTCGAATCCCTGTTGGTCAGGGAAAGCCCGGAGCCCCGATGTCTGTGGTGCTGTAGATGCGCTGCCAATGGCTGGTGAGGAGCAGCAAGAGCTTGACTGGCTGGCACTTTCGGTGTGGGAGCAATCGTCCGCCGTTCGTGATTTTTCGGGGTTTTTTTTTCAGTGGGCACCCGGGTGCAGCTGGTGGTAAACGTCGTAGCCCTGTTCGTCAGGGAAAGCCCGGAGCCCCGATGTCTGTGGTGCTGTAGATGCGCTGCCAATGGCTGGTGAGGAGCAGCAAGAGCTTGACTGGCTGGCACTTTCGGTGTGGGAGCAATCGTCCAACGCTCGTGATTTTTCGTTTTTTTTTTTCAGTTGGCGCCCAGGTCCAGCTGGTGGTAAACGTCGAAGCCCTGTTGGTCAGGGAAAGCCCGGAGCCCCGATGTCTGTGGTGCTGTAGATGCGCTGCCAATGGCCGGTGAGGAGCAGCAAGAGCTTGACTGGCTGGCACATTCGGTGTGGGTGCAATCGTCCGACGTTCTTGATTTTTCGGCGTTTTTTTTCAGTGGGCGCCCAGGTGCAGCTGGTGATAAACGTCAAAGCCCTGTTGGTCAGGGAAAGCCCGGAGCCTCGATGTCTGTGGTGCTGTAGATGCGCTGCCAATGGCCGGTGAGGAGCAGCAAGAGCTTGAGTTGCTGGCACTTTCGGAGTGGGAGCAATCGTGCAACGTACGTAACTTTTTGGGGTTTTTTTCCAGTGGGCGCCCAGGTGCAGCTGGTGGTAAACGTCGAAGCCCTGTTAGTCAGGGAATGCCCGGAGCCCTGATGTCTGTGGTGCTGTAGTTGCGCTGCCAATGGCCGCTGAGAAGCAGCCAGAGCTTGACTGGCTGGCACTTTTGGTGTGGGAGCAATCGTCCAATGCTCGTGATTTTTCGTTTTTTTTTTTCAGTAGGCGCCCAGGTGCAGCTGGTGGTAAACGTCGAAGCCCTGTTGGTCAGGGAAAGCCCGGAGCTCAATGTCTGTGGTGCTGTAGATGCGCTACCAATGGCCGCTGAGGAGCAGCAAGAGCTTGACTGGCTGGCACTTTCGGTGTGGTAGCAATCGTCCGTCTTTCGTGATTTTTCGGGGTTTTTTTTCAGTGGGCGCCCAGGTGCAGCTGGTGGTAGACGTCGAAGCCCTGTTCGTCAGGGAAAGCCCGGAGCCACAATGTCTGTGGTGCTGTAGATGCGCTGCCAATGGCCGCTGAGGAGCAGCAAGAGCTTGACTGGCTGGCACTTTCGGTGTGGGAGCAATCGTCCGACGTTCGTGATTTTTCGTTTTTTTTTTTTCAGAGGGCGCCCAGGTGCAGCTGGTGGTAAAGGTCGAAGCCCTGTTCGTCAGGGAAAGTCCGGAGCCCCGATGTCTGTGGTGCTGTAGATGCGCTGCCAATGGCCGGTGAGGAGCAGCAAGAGCTTGACTGGCTGGCACTTTCGGTGTGGGAGCAATCGTCCGACGTTCGTGATTTTTCGGGGTTTTTTTTCAGTGGGCACCCAGGTGCAGCTGGTGGTAACCATCGAAGCCCTGTTGGTCAGGGAAAGCCCGGAGCCCCGATGTCTGTGGTGCTGTAGATGCGCTGCCAATGGCCGCTGAGGAGCAGCAAGAGCTTGACTGGCTGGCACTTTTGGTGTGGGAGCAATCGTCCGACGTTCGTGATTTTTCAGGGTTTTTTTTTCAGGGGGTGCCCAGGTGCAGCTGGTGGTAAACGGCGAAGCCCTGTTGGTCAGGGGAAGCCCGGAGCCCCGATGTCTGTGGTGCTGTAGATGCACTGCCAATGGCCGCTGAGGAGCAGGAAGAGCTTGACTGGCTGGCACTTTTGGTGTGGGAGCAATCGTCCAACGCTCGTGATTTTTCGTTTTTTTTTTTTCCAGCGGGCACCCAGGTGCAGCTGGTGGTAAACGTCGAAGCCCTGTTGGTCAGGGAAAGCCCGGAGCCTTGAGGTGTGTGGTGCTGTAGATGCGCTGCCAATGGCCGGTGAGGAGCAGCAAGAGCATGACTGGCTGGCACTTTCGGTGTGGGAGCAATCGTCCGACGTTCTTGATTTTTCAGGGTTTTTTTTTCAGGGGGTGCCCAGGTGCAGCTGGTGGTAAACGTAGAAGCCCTGTTGGTCAGGGAAAGCCCGGAGCCCCGATGTCTGTGGTGCTGTAGATGCGCTGCCAGTGGCCGCTGAGGAGCAGCAAGAGCTTGAGTTGCTGGCACTTTTGGTGTGGGAGCAATCGTCCGACGTTCAGCATTTTTCGGGGTTTTTTTTCAGTGGGCGCCCAGGTGCAGCTGGTGGTAAACGTTGAAGCCTTGTTCGTCAGGGAAATCCTGGAGCCCCGATGTCTGTGGTGCTGTAGATGCGCTGCCAATGGCCGGTGAGGAGCAGCAAGAGCTTGAGTTGCTTGCACGTTTGCTGTGGGAGTAATCATCCTACGTTCGTGATTTTACGGGGTTTTTTTTCAGTGGGCGCCCAAATGCAACCAGTGGTAAACGTCGAAGCCCTGTTGTCAGGGAAGGCTCGGAGCCCCGATGTCTGTGGTGCTGTAGATGCGCTGCCAATGGCTGCTGAGGAGCAGCAAGAGCTTGACTGGCTGGCACTTTCGGTGTGGGAGCAATCGTCTGACATTCGTGATTTTTCGGGATTTTTTTAGTGGGCGCCCAGGTGCAGCTGGTGGTAAACGTCGAAGCCCTGTTGGTCAGGGAAAGCCCGGAGCCCCGATGTCTGTGGTGCTGTAGATGTGCTGCCAGTGGCCGCTGAGGAGCAGCAAGAGCTTGACTGGCTGGCACTTTCGGTGTGGGACCAATCGTCCTACGTTCGTGATTTTTCGGGGTTTTTTTCCAGTGGGCGCCCAGGTGCAGCTGGTGGTAAATGTCGAAGCCCTGTTCGTCAGGGAAAGCCCGGAGCCCCGATGTCTGTGGTGCTGTAGATGCGCTGCCAATGGCCGCTGAGGAGCAGCAAGAGTTTCAGTTGCTTGCACTTTCGGTGTGGGAGTAAGCGTCCTACGTTCGTGATTTTACAGGGTTGTTTTCAGTGGGCGCCCAGGTGCAGCTGGTGGTAAATGTCGAAGCACTGTTGGTCAGAGAAAGCCCGGAGCCCCGATGTCTGTGGTGCTGTAGATGCGCTGCCAATGGCCGGTGAGGAGCAGCAAGAGCTTGACTGGCTGGCACTTTCGGTGTGGGAGCAATCGTCCGACGTTCGTGATTTTTCAGGGTTTTTTTTTCCCGTGGGCGCCCAGGTGCAGCTGGTGGTAAACGTCGAAGCCCTGTTGGTCAGGGAAAGCCCGGAGCCCCGATGTCTGTGGTGCTGTAGATGCGCTGCCAATGGCTGGTGAGGAGCAGCAAGAGCTTGACTGGCTGGCACTTTCGGTGTGGGAGCAATCGTCCTACGGACGTGATTTTACGGGGTTTATTTTCAGTGGGCGCCCAGGTGCAGCTGGTGGTAAACGTCGAAGCCCTGTTCGTCAGGGAAATCCCGGAGCCCCGGTGTCTGTGGTGCTGTAGATGCGCTGCCAATGGCCGCTGAGGAGCAGCAAGAGCTTGACTGGCTGGCACTTCCGGTGTGGGAGCAATCGTCCGCCGTTAGTGATTTTTCAGGGTTTTTTTTCCAGTGGGCGCCCAGGTGCAGCTGGTGGTAAACGTCGAAGCCTTGTTCGTCAGGGAAAGCCTGGAGCCCCGATGTTTGTGGTGCTGTAGATGCGCTGCCAATGGCCGGTGAGGAGCAGCAAGAGCTTGAGTTGCTTGCATGTTTGCTGTGGGAGTAATCATCCTACGTTCGTGATTTTACGGGGTTTTTTTTCAGTGGGCGCCCAAATGCAACCAGTGGTAAACGTCGAAGCCCTGTTGTCAGGGAAGGCTCGGAGCCCCGATGTCTGTGGTGCTGTAGATGCGCTGCCAATGGCCGGTGAGGAGCAGCAAGAGCTTGAGTTGCTGGCACTTTCGGTGTGGGAGCAATCGTCTGACATTCGTGATTTTTCGGGATTTTTCCAGTGGGCGCCCAGGTGCAGCTGGTGGTAAACGTCGAAGCCCTGTTGGTCAGGGAAAGCCCGGAGCCCCGATGTCTGTGGTGCTGTAGATGTGCTGCCAGTGGCCGCTGAGGAGCAGCAAGAGCTTGACTGGCTGGCACTTTCGGTGTGGGAGCAATCGTCCTACGTTCGTGATTTTTCGGGGTTTTTTTCCAGTGGGCGCCCAGGTGCAGCTGGTTGTAAACGTTGAAGCCCTGTTCGTCAGGGAAGGCTCGGAGCCCCAGTGTCTGTGGTGCTGTAGATGCGCTGCCAATGGCCGCTGAGGAGCAGCAAGAGCTTGACTGGCTGGCACTTCCGGTGTGGGAGCAATCGTCCGCCGTTCGTGATTTTTCCGGGTTTTTTTTCCAGTGGGCGCCCAGGTGCAGCTGGTGGTAAATGTCGAAGCCTTGTTCGTCAGGGAAAGCCTGGAGCCCCGATGTCTGTGGTGCTGTAGATGCGCTGCCAATGGCCGCTGAGGAGCAGCAAGAGCTTGAGTTGCTGGCACTTTCGGTGTGGGAGCAATCGTCTGACATTCGTGATTTTTCGGGGTTTTTTTCCAGTGGGCGCCCAGGTGCAGCTGGTTGTAAACGTTGAAGCCCTGTTCGTCAGGGAAGGCTCGGAGCTCCGATGTCTGTGGTGCTGTAGATGCGCTGCCAATGGCCGCTGAGGAGCAGTAAGAGCTTGACTGGCTGGCACTTTCGGTGTGGGAGCAATCATCCGACATTCATGATTTTTCGGGGATTTTTTCAGTTGGCGCGCAGGTGCAGCTGGTGGTAAATGTCGAAGCCCTGTTCGTCAGGGAAAGCCCGGAGCCCCGATGTCTGTGGTGCTGCAGATGCGCTGCCAATGGCCGCTGAGGAGCAGCAAGAGTTTCAGTTGCTTGCACTTTCGGTGTGGGAGTAAGCGTCCTACGTTCGTGATTTTACAGGGTTTTTTTCAGTGGGCGCCCAGGTGCAGCTGGTGGTAAACGTCGAAGCCTTGTTCGTCAGGGAAAGACCGGAGCCCCGATGTCTGTGGTGCTGTAGATGCACTGCCAATGGCCGCTGAGGAGCAGCAAGAACTTGACTGGCTGGCACTTTCGGTGTGGGAGCAATCGTCCGACGTTCGTGATTTTTCAGGGTTTTTTTTTCCCGTGGGCGTCCAGGTGCAGCTGGTGGTAAATGTCGAAGCCCTGTTCGTCAGGGAAAGCTTGGAGCCCCGATGTTTGTGGTGCTGTAGATGCGCTGCCAATGGCCGCTGAGGAGCAGCAAGAGCTTGACTGGCTGGCACTTTCGGTGTGGGAGCAATCGTCCGACGTTCATGATTTTTCGGGGTTTTTTTCCAGTGGGCGCCCAGGTGCAGCTGGTGGTAAATGTCGAAGCACTGTTGGTCAGGGAAAGCCCGGAGCCCCGATGTCTGTGGTGCTGTAGATGCGTTGCCAATGGCCGGTGAGGAGCAGCAAGAGCTTGACTGGCTGGCACTTTCGGTGTGGGAGCAATCGTCCGACGTTCATGATTTTTCGGGGTTTTTTTCCAGTGGGCGCCCAGGTGCAGCTGGTGGTAAATGTCGAAGCACTGTTGGTCAGAGAAAGCCCGGAGCCCCGATGTCTGTGGTGCTGTAGATGCGCTGCCAATGGCCGGTGAGGAGCAGCAAGAGCTTGACTGGCTGGCACTTTCGGTGTGGGAGCAATCGTCCGACGTTCGTGATTTTTCTTTTTTTTTTTTAAGTGGGTGCCCAGGTGCAGCTGGTGGTAAACGTCGAAGCCCTGTTGGTCAGGGGAAGCCCGGAGCCCCGATGTCTGTGGTGCTGTAGATGCGCTGCCAATGGCTGGTGAGGAGCAGCAAGAGCTTGACTGGCTGGCACTTTCTGTGTGGGAGCAATCGTCCGCCGTTCGTGATTTTTCGGGGTTTTTTTTTCAGTGGGCACCCAGGTGCAGCTGGTGGTAAACGTCGTAGCCCTGTTCGTCAGGGAAAGCCCGGAGCCCCGATGTCTGTGGTGCTGTAGATGTGCTGCCAATGGCCGGTGAGGAGCAGCAGGATCTTGAGTTGCTGGCACTTTCGGTGTGGGAGCAATCGTCCGACGTTCGTGATTTTTGGTTTTTTTTTTTCAGAGGGCGCCCAGGTGCAGCTGGTGGTAAAGGTCGAAGCCCTGTTCGTCAGGGAAAGCCCGGAGCCCCGATGTCTGTGGTGCTGTAGATGCGCTGCCAATGGCCGGTGAGGAGCAGCAAGGGCTTGACTGGCTGGCACTTTCGGTGTGGGAGCAATCGTCCGACGTTCGTGATTTTTCAGGGTTTTTTTTTCAGGGGGTGCCCAGGTGCAGTTGGTGGTAAACGTCGAAGCCCTGTTGGTCAGGGAAAGCCCGGAGCCCCGATGTCTGTGGTGCTGTAGATGCGCTGCCAATGGCCGCTGAGGAGCAGCAAGAGCTTGACTGGCTGGCACATTCAGTGTGGGAGCAATCGTCCGTCTTTCGTGATTTTTCGGGGTTTTTTTCCAGTGGGCGCCCAGGTGCAGCTGGTGGTAAACGTCGAAGCCCTGTTGGTCAGGGAAAGCCCGGAGCCCCGATGTCTGTGGTGCTGTAGATGCGCTGCCAATGGCCGCTGAGGAGCAGCAAGAGCTTGACTGGCTGGAAGTTTAGGTGAGGGAGCAATCGTCCAACGTTCGTGATTTTTCGTTTTTTTTTTCAGTGGGCGCCCAGGTGCACCTGGTGGTAAACGTCGAAGCCCTGTTGGTCAGGGAAAGCCCGGAGCCCCGATGTCTGTGGTGCTGTAGATGTGCTGCCAATGGCCGGTGAGGAGCAGCAGGATCTTGAGTTGCTGGCACTTTCGGTGTGGTAGCAATCGTCCGACGTTCGTGATTTTTCTTTTTTTTTTTTCAGTGGGCGCATAGGTGCAGCTGGTGGTAAACGTCGAATCCCTGTTGGTCAGGGAAAGCCCGGAGCCCCGATGTCTGTGGTGCTGTAGATGCGCTGCCAATGGCTGGTGAGGAGCAGCAAGAGCTTGACTGGCTGGCACTTTCGGTGTGGGAGCAATCGTCCAACGCTCGTGATTTTTCGTTTTTTTTTTTCAGTTGGCGCCCAGGTCCAGCTGGTGGTAAACGTCGAAGCCCTGTTGGTCAGGGAAAGCCCGGAGCCCCGATGTCTGTGGTGCTGTAGATGCGCTGCCAATGGCCGGTGAGGAGCAGCAAGAGCTTGACTGGCTGGCACATTCGGTGTGGGTGCAATCGTCCGACGTTCTTGATTTTTCGGCGTTTTTTTTCAGTGGGCGCCCAGGTGCAGCTGGTGATAAACGTCAAAGCCCTGTTGGTCAGGGAAAGCCCGGAGCCTCGATGTCTGTGGTGCTGTAGATGCGCTGCCAATGGCCGGTGAGGAGCAGCAAGAGCTTGAGTTGCTGGCACTTTTGGTGTGGGAGCAATCGTGCAACGTACGTAACTTTTTGGGGTTTTTTTCCAGTGGGCGCCCAGGTGCAGCTGGTGGTAAACGTCGAAGCCCTGTTAGTCAGGGAATGCCCGGAGCCCTGATGTCTGTGGTGCTGTAGTTGCGCTGCCAATGGCCGCTGAGAAGCAGCCAGAGCTTGACTGGCTGGCACTTTTGGTGTGGGAGCAATCGTCCAATGCTCGTGATTTTTCGTTTTTTTTTTTCAGTAGGCGCCCAGGTGCAGCTGGTGGTAAATGTCGAAGCCCTGTTGGTCAGGGAAAGCCCGGAGCTCAATGTCTGTGGTGCTGTAGATGCGCTACCAATGGCCGCTGAGGAGCAGCAAGAGCTTGACTGGCTGGCACTTTCGGTGTGGTAGCAATCGTCCGTCTTTCGTGATTTTTCGGGGTTTTTTTTCAGTGGGCGCCCAGGTGCAGCTGGTGGTAGACGTCGAAGCCCTGTTCGTCAGGGAAAGCCCGGAGCCACAATGTCTGTGGTGCTGTAGATGCGCTGCCAATGGCCGCTGAGGAGCAGCAAGAGCTTGACTGGCTGGCACTTTCGGTGTGGGAGCAATCGTCCGACGTTCGTGATTTTTCGTTTTTTTTTTTCAGAGGGCGCCCAGGTGCAGCTGGTGGTAAAGGTCGAAGCCCTGTTCGTCAGGGAAAGCCCGGAGCCCCGATGTCTGTGGTGCTGTAGATGCGCTGCCAATGGCCGGTGAGGAGCAGCAAGAGCTTGACTGGCTGGCACTTTCGGTGTGGGAGCAATCGTCCGACGTTCGTGATTTTTCGGGGTTTTTTTTCAGTGGGCACCCAGGTGCAGCTGGTGGTAACCGTCGAAGCCCTGTTGGTCAGGGAAAGCCCGGAGCCCCGATGTCTGTGGTGCTGTAGATGCGCTGCCAATGGCCGCTGAGGAGCAGCAAGAGCTTGACTGGCTGGCACTTTAGGTGTGGGACCAATCGTCCTACGTTCGTGATTTTTCGGGGTTTTTTTCCAGTGGGCGCCCAGGTGCAGCTGGTGGTAAATGTCGAAGCCCTGTTCGTCAGGGAAAGCCCGGAGCCCCGATGTCTGTGGTGCTGTAGATGCGCTGCCAATGGCCGCTGAGGAGCAGCAAGAGTTTCAGTTGCTTGCACTTTCGGTGTGGGAGTAAGCGTCCTACGTTCGTGATTTTACAGGGGTTTTTTCAGTGGGCGCCCAGGTGCAGCTGGTGGTAAATGTCGAAGCCTTGTTCGTCAGGGAAAGCCCGGAGCCCCGATGTCTGTGGTGCTGTAGATGCACTGCCAATGGCCGGTGAGGAGCAGCAAGAGCTTGACTGGCTGGCACTTTCGGTGTGGGAGCAATCGTCCGACGTTCGTGATTTTTCAGGGTTTTTTTTTCCCGTGGGCGTCCAGGTGCAGCTGGTGGTAAATGTCGAAGCCCGGTTCGTCTGGGAAAGCTTGGAGCCCCGATGTTTGTGGTGCTGTAGATGCGCTGCCAATGGCCGCTGAGGAGCAGCAAGAGCTTGACTGGCTGGCACTTTCGGTGTGGGAGCAATCGTCCGACGTTCATGATTTTTCGGGGTTTTTTTCCAGTGGGCGCCCAGGTGCAGCTGGTGGTAAATGTCGAAGCACTGTTGGTCAGAGAAAGCCCGGAGCCCCGATGTCTGTGGTGCTGTAGATGCGCTGCCAATGGCCGGTGAGGAGCAGCAAGAGCTTGACTGGCTGGCACTTTCGGTGTGGGAGCAATCGTCCGACGTTCGTGATTTTTCTTTTTTTTTTTTCAGTGGGCGCCCAGGTGCAGCTGGTGGTAAACGTCGAAGCCCTGTTGGTCAGGGAAAGCCCGGAGCCCCGATGTCTGTGGTGCTGTAGATGCGCTGCCAATGGCTGGTGAGGAGCAGCAAGAGCTTGACTGGCTGGCACTTTCTGTGTGGGAGCAATCGTCCTACGGACGTGATTTTACGGGGTTTATTTTCAGTGGGCGCCCAGGTGCAGCTGGTGGTAAACGTAGAAGCCCTGTTCGTCAGGGAACGCCCGGAGCCCCAGTGTCTGTGGTGCTGTAGATGCGCTGCCAATGGCCGCTGAGGAGCAGCAAGAGCTTGACTGGCTGGCACTTCCGGTGTGGGAGCAATCGTCCGCCGTTAGTGATTTTTCAGGGTTTTTTTTCCAGTGGGCGCCCAGGTGCAGCTGGTGGTAAACGTCGAAGCCTTGTTCGTCAGGGAAAGCCTGGAGCCCCGATGTTTGTGGTGCTGTAGATGCGCTGCCAATGGCCGGTGAGGAGCAGCAAGAGCTTGAGTTGCTTGCATGTTTGCTGTGGGAGTAATCATCCTACGTTCGTGATTTTACGGGGTTTTTTTTCAGTGGGCGCCCAAATGCAACCAGTGGTAAACGTCGAAGCCCTGTTGTCAGGGAAGGCTCGGAGCCCCGATGTCTGTGGTGCTGTAGATGCGCTGCCAATGGCCGGTGAGGAGCAGCAAGAGCTTGAGTTGCTGGCACTTTCGGTGTGGGAGCAATCGTCTGACATTCGTGATTTTTCGGGATTTTTCCAGTGGGCGCCCAGGTGCAGCTGGTGGTAAACGTCGAAGCCCTGTTGGTCAGGGAAAGCCCGGAGCCCCGATGTCTGTGGTGCTGTAGATGTGCTGCCAGTGGCCGCTGAGGAGCAGCAAGAGCTTGACTGGCTGGCACTTTCGGTGTGGGAGCAATCGTCCTACGTTCGTGATTTTTCGGGGTTTTTTTCCAGTGGGCGCCCAGGTGCAGCTGGTTGTAAACGTTGAAGCCCTGTTCGTCAGGGAAGGCTCGGAGCCCCGATGTCTGTGGTGCTGTAGATGCGCTGCCAATGGCCGCTGAGGAGCAGTAAGAGCTTGACTGGCTGGCACTTTCGGTGTGGGAGCAATCATCCGACATTCATGATTTTTCAGGGATTTTTTTCAGTTGGCGCGCAGGTGCAGCTGGTGGTAAATGTCGAAGCCCTGTTCGTCAGGGAAAGCCCGGAGCCCCGATGTCTGTGGTGCTGTAGATGCGCTGCCAATGGCCGCTGAGGAGCAGCAAGAGTTTCAGTTGCTTGCACTTTCGGTGTGGGAGTAAGCGTCCTACGTTCGTGATTTTACAGGGTTTTTTTCAGTGGGCGCCCAGGTGCAGCTGGTGGTAAACGTCGAAGCCCTGTTGGTCAGGGAAAGCCTGGAGCCCCGATGTCTGTGGTGCTGTAGATGCGCTGCCAATGGCCGGTGAGGAGCAGGAAGAGCTTGACTGGCTGGCACATTCAGTGTGGGATCAATCGTCCGACGTTCTTGATTTTTCGGGGTTTTTTTTCAGTGGGCGCCTAGGTGCAGCTGGTGGTAAACGTCGAAGCCCTGTTGGTCAGGGAAAGCCCGGAGCCTTGAGGTGTGTGGTGCTGTAGATGCGCTGCCAATGGCCGCTGAGGAGCAGCAAGAGCTTGACTGGCTGGCACTTTTGGTGTGGGAGCAATCGTCCAACGCTCGTAATTTTTCGTTTTTTTTTTTCAGTTGGCGCCCAGGTGCAGGTGGTGGTAAAGGTTGAAGCCCTGTTCGTCAGGGAAAGCCCGGAGCCCCGATGTCTGTGGTGCTGTAGATGCGCTACCAATGGCCGCGGAGGAGCCGCAAGAGCTTGACTGGCTGGCACTTTCGGTGTGGTAGCAATCGTCCGTCTTTCGTGATTTTTCGGGGTTTTTTTCCAGTGGGCGCCCAGGTGCAGCTGGTGGTAAACGTCGAAGCCCTGTTGGTCAGGGAAAGCCCGGAGCCCCGATGTCTGTGGTGCTGTAGATGCGCTGCCAATGGCCGCTGAGGAGCAGCAAGAGCTTGACTGGCTGGCACTTTAGGTGAGGGAGCAATCGTCCAACGTTCGTGATTTTTCGTTTTTTTTTTCAGTGGGCGCCCAGGTGCACCTGGTGGTAAACGTCGAAGCCCTGTTGGTCAGGGAAAGCCCGGAGCCCCGATGTCTGTGGTGCTGTAGATGCGCTGCCAATGGCCGCTGAGGAGCAGCAGGATCTTGAGTTGCTGGCACTTTCGGTGTGGGAGCAATCGTCCGACGTTCGTGATTTTTCGTTTTTTTTTTTCAGAGGGCGCCCAGGTGCAGCTGGTGGTAAAGGTCGAAGCCCTGTTCGTCAGGGAAAGCCCGGAGCCCCGATGTCTGTGGTGCTGTAGATGCGCTGCCAATGGCCGGTGAGGAGCAGCAAGAGCTTGACTGGCTGGCACTTTCGGTGTGGGAGCAATCGTCCGACGTTCGTGATTTTTCGTTTTTTTTTTTCAGTGGGCGCCCAGGTGCAGCTGGTGGTAAATGGCATAGCCCTGTTCGTCAGGGAAAGCCCGGAGCCCCTATGTCTGTAATGCTGTAGATGCGCTGCCAATGGCCGCTGAGGAGCAGGAAGAGCTTGACTGGCTGGCACATTCAGTGTGGGATCAATCGTCCGACGTTCTTGATTTTTCGGGGTTTTTTTTCAGCGGGCACCCAGGTGCAGCTGGGGGTAAACGTCGAAGCCCTGTTGGTCAGGGAAAGCCCGGAGCCCCGATGTCTGTGGTGCTGTACATGCGCTGCCAATGGCCGCTGAGGAGCAGCAAGAGCTTGAGTTGCTGGCACTTTTGGTGTGGGAGCAATCGTCCGACGTTCACCATTTTTCGGGGTTTTTTTTCAGTGGGCGCCCAGGTGCAGCTGGTGGTAAACGTCGAAGCCCTGTTCATCAGGGAAAGCCCGGAGCCCCGATGTCTGTGGTGTTGTAGATGCGCTGCCAATGGCTGCTGAGGAGCAGCAAGAGCTTGACTGGCTGGAACTTTCGGTGTGGGCGCAATCGTCCTACGGACGTGATTTTACGTGGTTTATTTTCAGTGGGCGCCCAGGTGCAGCTGGTGGTAAACGTCGAAGCCCTGTTCGTCAGGGAAGGCTCGGAGCCCTGATGTCTGCGGTGCTGTAGATGCGCTGCCAATGGCCGCTGAGGAGCAGCAAGAGCTTGAGTGGGTGGCACTTTCGGTGTGGGAGTAATCGTCCTACGTTCGTGATTTTACGGGGTTTTTTTTCCAGTGGGCGCCCAGGTGCAGCTGGTGGTAAATGTCGAAGCCCTGTTCGTCAGGGAAAGCCTGGAGCCCCGATGTCTGTGGTGCTGTAGATGCGCTGCCAATGGCTGCTGAGGAGCAGCAAGAGCTTGACTGGCTGGAACTTTCGGTGTGGGCGCAATCGTCCTACGGACGTGATTTTACGTGGTTTATTTTCAGTGGGCTCCCAGGTGCAGCTTGTGGTAAACGTCAAAGCCCTGTTCGTCAGGGAACGCCCGGAGCCCCAGTGTCTGTGGTGCTGTAGATGCGCTGCCAATGGCCGCTGAGGAGCAGCAAGAGCTTGACTGGCTGGCACTTCCGGTGTGGGAGCAATCGTCCGCCGTTCGTGATTTTTCCGGGTTTTTTTTCCAGTGGGCGCCCAGGTGCAGCTGGTGGTAAATGTCGAAGCCTTGTTCGTCAGGGAAAGCCTGGAGCCCCGATGTCTGTGGTGCTGTAGATGCGCTGCCAATGGCCGCTGAGGAGCAGCAAGAGCTTGAGTTGCTGGCACTTTCGGTGTGGGAGCAATCGTCTGACATTCGTGATTTTTCGGGATTTTTCCAGCGGGCGCCCAGGTGCAGCTGGTGGTAAACGTCGAAGCCCTGTTGGTCAGTGAAAGCCCGGAGCCCCGATGTCTGTGGTGCTGTAGATGTGCTGCCAGTGGCCGCTGAGGAGCAGCAAGAGCTTGACTGGCTGGCACTTTCGGTGTGGGAGCAATCGTCCTACGTTCGTGATTTTTCGGGGTTTTTTTCCAGTGGGCGCCCAGGTGCAGCTGGTTGTAAACGTTGAAGCCCTGTTCGTCAGGGAAGGCTCGGAGCTCCGATGTCTGTGGTGCTGTAGATGCGCTGCCAATGGCCGCTGAGGAGCAGTAAGAGCTTGACTGGCTGGCACTTTCGGTGTGGGAGCAATCATCCGACATTCATGATTTTTCGGGGATTTTTTCAGTTGGCGCGCAGGTGCAGCTGGTGGTAAATGTCGAAGCCCTGTTCGTCAGGGAAAGCCCGGAGCCCCGATGTCTGTGGTGCTGCAGATGCGCTGCCAATGGCCGCTGAGGAGCAGCAAGAGTTTCAGTTGCTTGCACTTTCGGTGTGGGAGTAAGCGTCCTACGTTCGTGATTTTACAGGGTTTTTTTCAGTGGGCGCCCAGGTGCAGCTGGTGGTAAACGTCGAAGCCTTGTTCGTCAGGGAAAGACCGGAGCCCCGATGTCTGTGGTGCTGTAGATGCACTGCCAATGGCCGCTGAGGAGCAGCAAGAGCTTGACTGGCTGGCACTTTCGGTGTGGGAGCAATCGTCCGACGTTCGTGATTTTTCAGGGTTTTTTTTTCCCGTGGGCGTCCAGGTGCAGCTGGTGGTAAATGTCGAAGCCCTGTTCGTCAGGGAAAGCTTGGAGCCCCGATGTTTGTGGTGCTGTAGATGCGCTGCCAATGGCCGCTGAGGAGCAGCAAGAGCTTGACTGGCTGGCACTTTCGGTGTGGGAGCAATCGTCCGACGTTCATGATTTTTCGGGGTTTTTTTCCAGTGGGCGCCCAGGTGCAGCTGGTGGTAAATGTCGAAGCACTGTTGGTCAGGGAAAGCCCGGAGCCCCGATGTCTGTGGTGCTGTAGATGCGCTGCCAATGGCCGCTGAGGAGCAGCAAGAGCTTGACTGGCTGGCACTTTCGGTGTGGGAGCAATCGTCCGACGTTCATGATTTTTCGGGGTTTTTTTCCAGTGGGCGCCCAGGTGCAGCTGGTGGTAAATGTCGAAGCACTGTTGGTCAGAGAAAGCCCGGAGCCCCGATGTCTGTGGTGCTGTAGATGCGCTGCCAATGGCCGGTGAGGAGCAGCAAGAGCTTGACTGGCTGGCACTTTCGGTGTGGGAGCAATCGTCCGACGTTCGTGATTTTTCTTTTTTTTTTTTAAGTGGGTGCCCAGGTGCAGCTGGTGGTAAACGTCGAAGCCCTGTTGGTCAGGGGAAGCCCGGAGCCCCGATGTCTGTGGTGCTGTAGATGCGCTGCCAATGGCTGGTGAGGAGCAGCAAGAGCTTGACTGGCTGGCACTTTCTGTGTGGGAGCAATCGTCCGCCGTTCGTGATTTTTCGGGGTTTTTTTTTCAGTGGGCACCCAGGTGCAGCTGGTGGTAAACGTCGTAGCCCTGTTCGTCAGGGAAAGCCCGGAGCCCCGATGTCTGTGGTGCTGTAGATGCGCTGCCAATGGCCGCTGAGGAGCAGCAAGAGCTTGACTGGCTGGCGCTTTCGGTGAGGGAGCAATCGTCCGACGTTCGTGATTTTTCGGGGTTTTTTTCAGTGGGCGGCCAGGTGCAGCTGGTGGTAAACGTTGAAGCCCTGTTGGTCAGGGAAAGCCCGGAGCCCCGATGTCTGTGGTGCTGTAGATGCGCTGCCAATGGCCGGTGAGGAGCAGCAAGGGCTTGACTGGCTGGCACTTTCGGTGTGGGAGCAATCGTCCGACGTTCGTGATTTTTCAGGGTTTTTTTTTCAGGGGGTGCCCAGGTGCAGTTGGTGGTAAACGTCGAAGCCCTGTTGGTCAGGGAAAGCCCGGAGCCCCGATGTCTGTGGTGCTGTAGATGCGCTGCCAATGGCCGCTGAGGAGCAGGAAGAGCTTGACTGGCTGGCACATTCAGTGTGGGATCAATCGTCCGACGTTCTTGATTTTTCGGGGTTTTTTTTCAGTGGGCGCCCAGGTGCAGCTGGTGGTAAACGTCGAAGCCCTGTTGGTCAGGGAAAGCCCGGAGCCTTGAGGTGTGTGGTGCTGTAGATGCGCTGCCAATGGCCGCTGAGGAGCAGCAAGAGCTTGACTGGCTGGCACTTTTGGTGTGGGAGCAATCGTCCAACGCTCGTGATTTTTCGTTTTTTTTTTTCAGTTGGCGCCCAGGTCCAGCTGGGGGTAAAAGTCGAAGCCCTGTTGGTCAGGGAAAGCCCGGAGCCCCGATGTCTGTGGTGCTGTAGATGCGCTACCAATGGCTGCGGAGGAGCCGCAAGAGCTTGACTGGCTGGCACTTTCGGTGTGGGAGCAATCGTCCGTCTTTCGTGATTTTTCGGGGTTTTTTTCCAGTGGGCGCCCAGGTGCACCTGGTGGTAAACGTCGAAGCCCTGTTGGTCAGGGAAAGCCCGGAGCCCCGATGTCTGTGGTGCTGTAGATGTGCTGCCAATGGCCGGTGAGGAGCAGCAGGATCTTGAGTTGCTGGCACTTTCGGTGTGGGAGCAATCGTCCGACGTTCTTGATTTTTGGTTTTTTTTTTTCAGAGGGCGCCCAGGTGCAGCTGGTGGTAAAGGTCGAAGCCCTGTTCGTCAGGGAAAACCCGGAGCCCCGATGTCTGTGGTGCTGTAGATGCGCTGCCAATGGCCGGTGAGGAGCAGCAAGAGCTTGACTGGCTGGCACTTTCGGTGTGGGAGCAATCGTCCGACGTTCGTGATTTTTCGTTTTTTTTTTTCAGTGGGCGCCCAGGTGCAGCTGGTGGTAACCGTCGAAGCCCTGTTGGTCAGGGAAAGCCCGGAGCCCCGATGTCTGTGGTGCTGTAGATGCGCTGCCAATGGCCGCTGAGGAGCAGCAAGAGCTTGACTGGCTGGCACTTTTGGTGTGGGAGCAATCGTCCGTCGTTCGTGATTTTTCGGGGTTTTTTTCCAGTGGGCGCCCAGGTGCAGCTGGTGGTAAATGTCGAAGCACTGTTGGTCAGGGAAAGCCCGGAGCCCCGATGTCTGTGGTGCTGTAGATGCACTGCCAATGGCCGCTGAGGAGCAGCAAGAGCTTGACTGGCTGGCACTTTCGGTGTGGTAGCAATCGTCCGACGTTCGTGATTTTTCTTTTTTTTTTTTCAGTGGGCGCATAGGTGCAGCTGGTGGTAAACGTCGAATCCCTGTTGGTCAGGGAAAGCCCGGAGCCCCGATGTCTGTGGTGCTGTAGATGCGCTGCCAATGGCTGGTGAGGAGCAGCAAGAGCTTGACTGGCTGGCACTTTCGGTGTGGGAGCAATCGTCCGCCGTTCGTGATTTTTCGGGGTTTTTTTTTCAGTGGGCACCCAGGTGCAGCTGGTGGTAAACGTCGTAGCCCTGTTCGTCAGGGAAAGCCCGGAGCCCCGATGTCTGTGGTGCTGTAGATGCGCTGCCAATGGCCGCTGAGGAGCAGCAAGAGCTTGACTGGCTGGCGCTTTCGGTGAGGGAGCAATCGTCCGCCGTTCGTGATTTTTCGGGGTTTTTTTCAGTGGGCGCCCAGGTGCAGCTGGTGGTAAACGTCGAAGCCCTGTTGGTCAGGGAAAGCCCGGAGCCTTGAGGTGTGTGGTGCTGTAGATGCGCTGCCAATGGCCGCTAAGGAGCAGCAAGAGCTTGACTGGCTGGCACTTTTGGTGTGGGAGAAATCGTCCAACGCTCGTGATTTTTCGTTTTTTTTTTTCAGTTGGCGCCCAGGTCCAGCTGGGGGTAAACGTCGAAGCCCTGTTGGTCAGGGAAAGCCCGGAGCCCCGATGTCTGTGGTGCTGTAGATGCGCTACCAATGGCTGCGGAGGAGCCGCAAGAGCTTGACTGGCTGGCACTTTCGGTGTGGTAGCAATCGTCCGTCTTTCGTGATTTTTCGGGGTTTTTTTCCAGTGGGCGCCCAGGTGCAGCTGGTGGTAAACGTCGAAGCCCTGTTGGTCAGGGAAAGCCCGGAGCCCCGATGTCTGTGGTGCTGTAGATGCGCTGCCAATGGCCGCTGAGGAGCAGCAAGAGCTTGACTGGCTGGCACTTTAGGAGAGGGAGCAATCGTCCAACGTTCGTGATTTTTCGTTTTTTTTTTTCAGTTGGCGCCCAGGTGCAGCTGGTGGTAAACGTCGAAGCCCTGTTGGTCAGGGGAAGCCCGGAGCCCCGATGTCTGTGGTGCTGTAGATGCGCTGCCAATGGCCGGTGAGGAGCAGCAAGAGCTTGACTGGCTGGCACTTTTGGTGTGGGAGCAATCGTCCAACGCTCGTGATTTTTCGTTTTTTTTTTTCAGTTGGCGCCCAGGTGCAGCTGGTGGTAAACGTCGAAGCCCTGTTGGTCAGGGAAAGCCCGGAGCCCCGATGTCTGTGGTGCTGTAGATGCGCTGCCAATGGCCGCTGAGGAGCAGCAAGAGCTTGACTGGCTGGCACATTCGGTGTGGGTGCAATCGTCCGACGTTCTTGATTTTTCGGGGTTTTTTTTCAGTGGGCGCCCAGGTGCAGCTGGTGATAAACGTCAAAGCCCTGTTGGTCAGGGAAAGCCCGGAGCCTCGATGTCTGTGGTGCTGTAGATGCGCTGCCAATGGCCGGTGAGGAGCAGCAAGAGCTTGAGTTGCTGGCACTTTCGGAGTGGGAGCAATCGTGCAACGTACGTAACTTTTTGGGGTTTTTTTCCAGTGGGCGCCCAGGTGCAGCTGGTGGTAAACGTCGAAGCCCTGTTAGTCAGGGAATGCCCGGGGCCCTGATGTCTGTGGTGCTGTAGTTGCGCTGCCAATGGAGGCTGAGGAGCAGCAAGGGCTTGACTGGCTGGCACTTTTGGTGTGGGAGCAATCGTCCAATGCTCGTGATTTTTCGTTTTTTTTTTTCAGTAGGCGCCCAGGTGCAGCTGGTGGTAAATGTCGAAGCCCTGTTGGTCAGGGAAAGCCCGGAGCTCAATGTCTGTGGTGCTGTAGATGCGCTACCAATGGCCGCTGAGGAGCAGCAAGAGCTTGACTGGCTGGCACTTTCGGTGTGGTAGCAATCGTCCGTCTTTCGTGATTTTTCGGGGTTTTTTTTCAGTGGGCGCCCAAGTGCACCTGGTGGTAGACGTCGAAGCCCTGTTCGTCAGGGAAAGCCCGGAGCCACAATGTCTGTGGTGCTGTAGATGCGCTGCCAATGGCCGCTGAGGAGCAGCAAGAGCTTGACTGGCTGGCACTTTCGGTGTGGGAGCAATCGTCCGACGTTCGTGATTTTTCGTTTTTTTTTTTCAGAGGGCGCCCAGGTGCAGCTGGTGGTAAAGGTCGAAGCCCTGTTCGTCAGGGAAAGCCCGGAGCCCCGATGTCTGTGGTGCTGTAGATGCGCTGCCAATGGCCGCTGAGGAGCAGCAAGAGCTTGACTGGCTGGCACTTTCGGTGTGGGAGCAATCGTCCGACGTTCGTGATTTTTTGGGGATTTTTTTCAGTGGGCACCCAGGTGCAGCTGGTGGTAACCGTCGAAGCCCTGTTGGTCAGGGAAAGCCCGGAGCCCCGATGTCTGTGGTGCTGTAGATGCGCTGCCAATGGCCGCTGAGGAGCAGCAAGAGCTTGACTGGCTGGCACTTTTGGTGTGGGAGCAATCGTCCGACGTTCTTGATTTTTCGGGGTTTTTTTTCAGTGGGCGCCCAGGTGCAGCTGGTGTTAAGCGTCGAAGCCCTGTTGGTCAGGGAAAGCCCGGAGCCCCGATGTCTGTGGTGCTGTAGATGCGCTGCCAATGGCCGCTGAGGAGCAGGAAGAGCCAGACTGGCTGGCACTTTTGGTGTGGGAGCAATCGTCCAACGCTCGTGATTTTTCGTTTTTTTTTTTCAGTGGGCGCCCAGGTGCAGCTGGTGGTAAACGGCATAGCCCTGTTCGTCAGGGAAAGCCCGGAGCCCCTATGTCTGTAATGCTGTAGATGCGCTGCCAATGGCCGCTGAGGAGCAGGAAGAGCTTGACTGGCTGGCACATTCAGTGTGGGATCAATCGTCCGACGTACTTGATTTTTCGGGGTTTTTTTTCAGTGGGCGCCCAGGTGCAGCTGGTGGTAAACGTCGAAGCCCTGTTGGTCAGGGAAAGCCCGGAGCCTTGAGGTGTGTGGTGCTGTAGATGCGCTGCCAATGGCCGCAGAGGAGCAGCAAGAGCATGACTGGCTGGCACTTTCGGTGTGGGAGCAATCGTCCGACGTTCGTGATTTTTCGTTTTTTTTTTTTCCAGCGGGCACCCAGGTGCAGCTGGGGGTAAACGTCGAAGCCCTGTTGGTCAGGGAAAGCCCGGAGCCCCGATGTCTGTGGTGCTGTACATGCGCTGCCAATGGCCGGTGAGGAGCAGCAAGAGCTTGACTGGCTGGCACTTTCGGTGTGGGAGCAATCGTCCGACGTTCGTGATTTTTCAGGTTTTTTTTTTCAGGGGGTGCCCAGGTGCAGCTGGTGGTAAACGTAGAAGCCCTGTTGGTCAGGGAAAGCCCGGAGCCCCGATGTCTGTGGTGCTGTAGATGCGCTGCCAGTGGCCGCTGAAGAGCAGCAAGAGCTTGAGTTGCTGGCACTTTTGGTGTGGGAGCAATCGTCCGACGTTCATCATTTTTCGGCCTTTTTTTTCAGAGGGCGCCCAGGTGCAGCTGGTGGTAAACGTTGAAGCCCTGTTCATCAGGGAAAGCCCGGAGCCCCGATGTCTGTGGTGTTGTAGATGCGCTGCCAATGGCTGCTGAGGAGCAGCAAGAGCTTGAGTTGCTGGCACTTTTGGTGTGGGAGCAATCGTCCTACGGACGTGATTTTACGGGGTTTATTTTCAGTGGGCGCCCAGGTGCAGCTGGTGGTAAACGTCGAAGCCCTGTTCGTCAGGGAAGGCTCGGAGCCCTGATGTCTGCGGTGCTGTAGATGCGCTGCCAATGGCCGTAGAGGAGCAGCAAGAGCTTGAGTGGCTGGAACTTTCGGTGTGGGAGTAATCGTCCTACGTTCGTGATTTTACGGGGTTTTTTTCAGTGGGCGCCCAGGTGCAGCTTGTGGTAAACGTCAAAGCCCTGTTCGTCAGGGAACGCCCGGAGCCCCGATGTCTGTGGTGCTGTAGATGCGCTGCCAATGGCCGCTGAGGAGCAGCAAGAGCTTGACTGGCTGGCACTTCCGGTGTGGGAGCAATCGTCCGCCGTTCGTGATTTTTCGGGGTTTTTTTTCCAGTGGGCGCCCAGGTGCAGCTGGTGGTAAATGTCGAAGCCTTGTTCGTCAGGGAAAGCCTGGAGCCCCGATGTCTGTGGTGCTGTAGATGCGCTGCCAATGGCCGGTGAGGAGCAGCAAGAGCTTGAGTTGCTTGCACGTTTGCTGTGGGAGTAATCATCCTACGTTCGTGATTTTACGGGGTTTTTTTTCAGTGGGCGCCCAAATGCAACCAGTGGTAAACGTCGAAGCCCTGTTGTCAGGGAAGGCTCGGAGCCCCGATGTCTGTGGTGCTGTAGATGCGCTGCCAATGGCCGCTGAGGAGCAGCAAGAGCTTGACTGGCTGGCACTTTCGGTGTGGGAGCAATCGTCTGACATTCGTGATTTTTCGGGATTTTTTTAGTGGGCGCCCAGGTGCAGCTGGTGGTAAACGTCAAAGCCCTGTTGGTCAGGGAAAGCCCGGAGCCCCGATGTCTGTGGTGCTGTAGATGCGCTGCCAATGGCCGGTGAGGAGCAGCAAGAGCTTGACTGGCTGGCACTTTCGGAGTGGGAGCAATCGTGCAACGTACGTAACTTTTTGGGGTTTTTTTCCAGTGGGCGCCCAGGTGCAGCTGGTGGTAAACGTCGAAGCCCTGTTCGTCAGGGAAAGCCCGGAGCCCCGATGTCTGTGGTGCTGTAGATGCGTTGCCAATGGCCGCTGAGGAGCAGCAAGAGCTTGACTGGCTGGCACTTTCGGTGTGGGAGCAATCGTCCGACGTTCATGATTTTTCGGGGTTTTTTTCCAGTGGGCGCCCAGGTGCAGCTGGTGGTAAACGTCGAAGCCCTGTTGGTCAGGGAAAGCCCGGAGCCCCGATGTCTGTGGTGCTGTAGATGCGCTGCCAATGGCTGGTGAGGAGCAGCAAGAGCTTGACTGGCTGGCACTTTCTGTGTGAGAGCAATCGTCCGTCTTTCGTGATTTTTCGGGGTTTTTTTCCAGTGGGCGCCCAGGTGCAGCTGGTGGTAAACGTCGAAGCCCTGTTGGTCAGGGAAAGCCCGGAGCCCCGATGTCTGTGGTGCTGTAGATGCGCTGCCAATGGCCGCTGAGGAGCAGCAAGAGCTTGACTGGCTGGCACTTTAGGAGAGGGAGCAATCGTCCAACGTTCGTGATTTTTCGTTTTTTTTTTTCAGTTGGCGCCCAGGTGCAGCTGGTGGTAAACGTCGAAGCCCTGTTGGTCAGGGGAAGCCCGGAGCCCCGATGTCTGTGGTGCTGTAGATGCGCTGCCAATGGCCGGTGAGGAGCAGCAAGAGCTTGACTGGCTGGCACTTTTGGTGTGGGAGCAATCGTCCAACGCTCGTGATTTTTCGTTTTTTTTTTTCAGTTGGCGCCCAGGTGCAGCTGGTGGTAAACGTCGAAGCCCTGTTGGTCAGGGAAAGCCCGGAGCCCCGATGTCTGTGGTGCTGTAGATGCGCTGCCAATGGCCGCTGAGGAGCAGCAAGAGCTTGACTGGCTGGCACATTCGGTGTGGGTGCAATCGTCCGACGTTCTTGATTTTTCGGGGTTTTTTTTCAGTGGGCGCCCAGGTGCAGCTGGTGATAAACGTCAAAGCCCTGTTGGTCAGGGAAAGCCCGGAGCCTCGATGTCTGTGGTGCTGTAGATGCGCTGCCAATGGCCGGTGAGGAGCAGCAAGAGCTTGAGTTGCTGGCACTTTCGGAGTGGGAGCAATCGTGCAACGTACGTAACTTTTTGGGGTTTTTTTCCAGTGGGCGCCCAGGTGCAGCTGGTGGTAAACGTCGAAGCCCTGTTAGTCAGGGAATGCCCGGGGCCCTGATGTCTGTGGTGCTGTAGTTGCGCTGCCAATGGAGGCTGAGGAGCAGCAAGGGCTTGACTGGCTGGCACTTTTGGTGTGGGAGCAATCGTCCAATGCTCGTGATTTTTCGTTTTTTTTTTTCAGTAGGCGCCCAGGTGCAGCTGGTGGTAAATGTCGAAGCCCTGTTGGTCAGGGAAAGCCCGGAGCTCAATGTCTGTGGTGCTGTAGATGCGCTACCAATGGCCGCTGAGGAGCAGCAAGAGCTTGACTGGCTGGCACTTTCGGTGTGGTAGCAATCGTCCGTCTTTCGTGATTTTTCGGGGTTTTTTTTCAGTGGGCGCCCAAGTGCACCTGGTGGTAGACGTCGAAGCCCTGTTCGTCAGGGAAAGCCCGGAGCCACAATGTCTGTGGTGCTGTAGATGCGCTGCCAATGGCCGCTGAGGAGCAGCAAGAGCTTGACTGGCTGGCACTTTCGGTGTGGGAGCAATCGTCCGACGTTCGTGATTTTTCGTTTTTTTTTTTCAGAGGGCGCCCAGGTGCAGCTGGTGGTAAAGGTCGAAGCCCTGTTCGTCAGGGAAAGCCCGGAGCCCCGATGTCTGTGGTGCTGTAGATGCGCTGCCAATGGCCGCTGAGGAGCAGCAAGAGCTTGACTGGCTGGCACTTTCGGTGTGGGAGCAATCGTCCGACGTTCGTGATTTTTCGGGGATTTTTTTCAGTGGGCACCCAGGTGCAGCTGGTGGTAACCGTCGAAGCCCTGTTGGTCAGGGAAAGCCCGGAGCCCCGATGTCTGTGGTGCTGTAGATGCGCTGCCAATGGCCGCTGAGGAGCAGCAAGAGCTTGACTGGCTGGCACTTTTGGTGTGGGAGCAATCGTCCGACGTTCTTGATTTTTCGGGGTTTTTTTTCAGTGGGCGCCCAGGTGCAGCTGGTGTTAAGCGTCGAAGCCCTGTTGGTCAGGGAAAGCCCGGAGCCCCGATGTCTGTGGTGCTGTAGATGCGCTGCCAATGGCCGCTGAGGAGCAGGAAGAGCTTGACTGGCTGGCACTTTTGGTGTGGGAGCAATCGTCCAACGCTCGTGATTTTTCGTTTTTTTTTTTCAGTGGGCGCCCAGGTGCAGCTGGTGGTAAACGGCATAGCCCTGTTCGTCAGGGAAAGCCCGGAGCCCCTATGTCTGTAATGCTGTAGATGCGCTGCCAATGGCCGCTGAGGAGCAGGAAGAGCTTGACTGGCTGGCACATTCAGTGTGGGATCAATCGTCCGACGTACTTGATTTTTCGGGGTTTTTTTTCAGTGGGCGCCCAGGTGCAGCTGGTGGTAAACGTCGAAGCCCTGTTGGTCAGGGAAAGCCCGGAGCCTTGAGGTGTGTGGTGCTGTAGATGCGCTGCCAATGGCCGCAGAGGAGCAGCAAGAGCATGACTGGCTGGCACTTTCGGTGTGGGAGCAATCGTCCGACGTTCGTGATTTTTCGTTTTTTTTTTTTTCCAGCGGGCACCCAGGTGCAGCTGGGGGTAAACGTCGAAGCCCTGTTGGTCAGGGAAAGCCCGGAGCCCCGATGTCTGTGGTGCTGTACATGCGCTGCCAATGGCCGGTGAGGAGCAGCAAGAGCTTGACTGGCTGGCACTTTCGGTGTGGGAGCAATCGTCCGACGTTCGTGATTTTTCAGGTTTTTTTTTTCAGGGGGTGCCCAGGTGCAGCTGGTGGTAAACGTAGAAGCCCTGTTGGTCAGGGAAAGCCCGGAGCCCCGATGTCTGTGGTGCTGTAGATGCGCTGCCAGTGGCCGCTGAAGAGCAGCAAGAGCTTGAGTTGCTGGCACTTTTGGTGTGGGAGCAATCGTCCGACGTTCATCATTTTTCGGCCTTTTTTTTCAGAGGGCGCCCAGGTGCAGCTGGTGGTAAACGTTGAAGCCCTGTTCATCAGGGAAAGCCCGGAGCCCCGATGTCTGTGGTGTTGTAGATGCGCTGCCAATGGCTGCTGAGGAGCAGCAAGAGCTTGACTGGCTGGAACTTTCGGTGTGGGAGCAATCGTCCTACGGACGTGATTTTACGGGGTTTATTTTCAGTGGGCGCCCAGGTGCAGCTGGTGGTAAACGTCGAAGCCCTGTTCGTCAGGGAAGGCTCGGAGCCCTGATGTCTGCGGTGCTGTAGATGCGCTGCCAATGGCCGTAGAGGAGCAGCAAGAGCTTGAGTGGCTGGAACTTTCGGTGTGGGAGTAATCGTCCTACGTTCGTGATTTTACGGGGTTTTTTTCAGTGGGCGCCCAGGTGCAGCTTGTGGTAAACGTCAAAGCCCTGTTCGTCAGGGAACGCCCGGAGCCCCGATGTCTGTGGTGCTGTAGATGCGCTGCCAATGGCCGCTGAGGAGCAGCAAGAGCTTGACTGGCTGGCACTTCCGGTGTGGGAGCAATCGTCCGCCGTTCGTGATTTTTCGGGGTTTTTTTTCCAGTGGGCGCCCAGGTGCAGCTGGTGGTAAATGTCGAAGCCTTGTTCGTCAGGGAAAGCCTGGAGCCCCGATGTCTGTGGTGCTGTAGATGCGCTGCCAATGGCCGGTGAGGAGCAGCAAGAGCTTGAGTTGCTTGCACGTTTGCTGTGGGAGTAATCATCCTACGTTCGTGATTTTACGGGGTTTTTTTTCAGTGGGCGCCCAAATGCAACCAGTGGTAAACGTCGAAGCCCTGTTGTCAGGGAAGGCTCGGAGCCCCGATGTCTGTGGTGCTGTAGATGCGCTGCCAATGGCCGCTGAGGAGCAGCAAGAGCTTGACTGGCTGGCACTTTCGGTGTGGGAGCAATCGTCTGACATTCGTGATTTTTCGGGATTTTTTTAGTGGGCGCCCAGGTGCAGCTGGTGGTAAACGTCAAAGCCCTGTTGGTCAGGGAAAGCCCGGAGCCCCGATGTCTGTGGTGCTGTAGATGTGCTGCCAGTGGCCGCTGAGGAGCAGCAAGAGCTTGACTGGCTGGCACTTTCGGTGTGGGAGCAATCGTCCTACGTTCGTGATTTTTCAGGGTTTTTTTTCCAGTGGGCGCCCAGGTGCAGCTGGTGGTAAATGTCGAAGCCCTGTTCGTCAGGGAAAGCCCGGAGCCCCGATGTCTGTGGTGCTGTAGATGCGTTGCCAATGGCCGCTGAGGAGCAGCAAGAGCTTGACTGGCTGGCACTTTCGGTGTGGGAGCAATCGTCCGACGTTCATGATTTTTCGGGGTTTTTTTCCAGTGGGCGCCCAGGTGCAGCTGGTGGTAAACGTCGAAGCCCTGTTGGTCAGGGAAAGCCCGGAGCCCCGATGTCTGTGGTGCTGTAGATGCGCTGCCAATGGCTGGTGAGGAGCAGCAAGAGCTTGACTGGCTGGCACTTTCTGTGTGAGAGCAATCGTCCGTCTTTCGTGATTTTTCGGGGTTTTTTTCCAGTGGGCGCCCAGGTGCAGCTGGTGGTAAACGTCGAAGCCCTGTTGGTCAGGGAAAGCCCGGAGCCCCGATGTCTGTGGTGCTGTAGATGCGCTGCCAATGGCCGCTGAGGAGCAGCAAGAGCTTGACTGGCTGGCACTTTTGGTGTGGGAGCAATCGTCCGTCGTTCGTGATTTTTCGGGGTTTTTTTTTCCAGTGGGCGCCCAGGTGCAGCTGGTGGTAAATGTCGAAGCCCTGTTGGTCAGGGAAAGCCCGGAGCCCCGATGTCTGTGGTGCTGTAGATGCACTGCCAATGGCCGGTGAGGAGCAGCAAGAGCTTGACTGGCTGGCACTTTCGGTGTGGTAGCAATCGTCCGACGTTCGTGATTTTTCTTTTTTTTTTTTCAGTGGGCGCATAGGTGCAGCTGGTGGTAAACGTCGAAGCCCTGTTGGTCAGGGAAAGCCCGGAGCCCCGATGTCTGTGGTGCTGTAGATGCGCTGCCAATGGCCGCTGAGGAGCAGCAAGAGCTTGACTGGCTGGCGCTTTCGGTGAGGGAGCAATCGTCCGACGTTCGTGATTTTTCGGGGTTTTTTTCAGTGGGCGCCCAGGTGCAGCTGGTGGTAAACGTCGAAGCCCTGTTGGTCAGGGAAAGCCCGGAGCCCCGATGTCTGTGGTGCTGTAGATGCGCTTCCAATGGCCGGTGAGGAGCAGCAAGAGCTTGACTGGCTGGCACTTTCGGTGTGGGAGCAATCGTCCGACGTTCGTGATTTTTCAGGGTTTTTTTTTCAGGGGGTGCCCAGGTGCAGTTGGTGGTAAACGTCGAAGCCCTGTTGGTCAGGGAAAGCCCGGAGCCCCGATGTCTGTGGTGCTGTAGATGCGCTGCCAATGGCCGCTGAGGAGCAGCAAGAGCTTGACTGGCTGGCACTTTTGGTGTGGGAGCAATCGTCCAACGCTCGTGATTTTTCGTTTTTTTTTCTTCAGTTGGCGCCCAGGTGCAGCTGGTGGTAAACGTCGAAGCCCTGTTGGTCAGGGAAAGCCCGGAGCCCCGATGTCTGTGGTGCTGTAGATGCGCTGCCAATGGCCGCTGAGGAGCAGCAAGAGCTTGACTGGCTGGCACATTCGGTGTGGGTGCAATCGTCCGACGTTCTTGATTTTTCGGGGTTTTTTTTCAGTGGGCGCCCAGGTGCAGCTGGTGATAAACGTCAAAGCCCTGTTGGTCAGGGAAAGCCCGGAGCCTCGATGTCTGTGGTGCTGTAGATGCGCTGCCAATGGCCGGTGAGGAGCAGCAAGGGCTTGAGTTGCTGGCACTTTCGGAGTGGGAGCAATCGTGCAACGTACGTAACTTTTTGGGGTTTTTTTCCAGTGGGCGCCCAGGTGCAGCTGGTGGTAAATGTCGAAGCCCTGTTCGTCAGGGAAAGCCCGGAGCCACAATGTCTGTGGTGCTGTAGATGCGCTGCCAATGGCCGCTGAGGAGCAGCAAGAGCTTGACTGGCTGGCACTTTCGGTGTGGGAGCAATCGTCCGACGTTCGTGATTTTTCGTTTTTTTTTTTCAGAGGACGCCCAGGTGCAGGTGGTGGTAAAGGTCGAAGCCCTGTTCGTCAGGGAAAGCCCGGAGCCCCGATGTCTGTGGTGCTGTAGATGCGCTGCCAATGGCCGCTGAGGAGCAGCAAGAGCTTGACTGGCTGGCACTTTCGGTGTGGGAGCAATCGTCCGACGTTCGTGATTTTTCGGGGTTTTTTTTCAGTGGGCGCCCAGGTGCAGCTGGTGGTAACCGTCGAAGCCCTGTTGGTCAGGGAAAGCCCGGAGCCCCGATGTCTGTGGTGCTGTAGATGCGCTGCCAATGGCCGCTGAGGAGCAGGAAGAGCTTGACTGGCTGGCACATTCAGTGTGGGATCAATCGTCCGACGTTCTTGATTTTTCGGGGTTTTTTTTCAGTGGGCGCCCAGGTGCAGCTGGTGGTAAGCGTCGAAGCCCTGTTGGTCAGGGGAAGCCCGGAGCCCTGATGTCTGTGGTGCTGTAGATGCGCTGCCAATGGCCGCTGAGGAGCAGGAAGAGCTTGACTGGCTGGCACTTTTGGTGTGGGAGCAATCGTCCAACGCTCGTGATTTTTCGTTTTTTTTTTTCAGTTGGCGCCCAGGTGCAGCTGGTGGTAAACGTCGAAGCCCTGTTGGTCAGGGAAAGCCCGGAGCCCCGATGTCTGTGGTGCTGTAGATGCGCTGCCAATGGCCGCTGAGGAGCAGCAAGAGCTTGACTGGCTGGCACATTCGGTGTGGGAGCAATCGTCCGACATTCGTGATTTTTCGGGGTTTTTTTTCAGTGGGCGCCCAGGTGCAGCTGGTGGTAAACGTCGAAGCCCTGTTAGTCAGGGAATGCCCGGAGCCCCGATGTCTGTGGTGCTGTAGATGCGCTGCCAGTGGACGCTGAGGAGCAGCAAGAGCTTGACTGCCTGGCACTTTTGGTGTGGGAGCAATCGTCCGACGTTCATCATTTTTCGGGGTTTTTTTTCAGTGGGCGCCCAGGTGCAGCTGGTGGTAAACGTCGAAGCCCTGTTCATCAGGGAAAGCCCGGAGCACCGATGTCTGTGGTGTTGTAGATGCGCTGCCAATGGCTGCTGAGGAGCAGCAAGAGCTTGACTGGCTGGAACTTTCGGTGTGGGAGCAATCGTCCTACGGACGTGATTTTACGGGGTTTATATTCAGTGGGCGCCCAGGTGCAGCTGGTGGTAAACGTCGAAGCCCTGTTCGTCAGGGAACGCCCGGAGCCCCAGTGTCTGTGGTGCTGTAGATGCGCTGCCAGTGGCCGCTGAGGAGCAGCAAGAGCTTGACTGGCTGGCACTTCCGGTGTGGGAGCAATCGTCCGCCGTTAGTGATTTTTCAGGGTTTTTTTTCCAGTGGGCGCCCAGGTGCAGCTGGTGGTAAACGTCGAAGCCTTGTTCGTCAGGGAAAGCCTGGAGCCCCGATGTCTGTGGTGCTGTAGATGCGCTGCCAATGGCCGGTGAGGAGCAGCAAGAGCTTGAGTTGCTTGCATGTTTGCTGTGGGAGTAATCATCCTACGTTCGTGATTTTACGGGGTTTTTTTTCAGTGGGCGCCCAAATGCAACCAGTGGTAAACGTCGAAGCCCTGTTGTCAGGGAAGGCTCGGAGCCCCGATGTCTGTGGTGCTGTAGATGCGCTGCCAATGGCCGCTGAGTAGCAGCAAGAGCTTGAGTTGCTGGCACTTTCGGTGTGGGAGCAATCGTCTGACATTCGTGATTTTTCGGGATTTTTCCAGTGGGCGCCCAGGTGCAGCTGGTGGTAAACGTCGAAGCCCTGTTGGTCAGGGAAAGCCCGGTACCTGATGTCTGTGGTGCTGTAGATGTGCTGCCAGTGGCCGCTGAGGAGCAGCAAGAGCTTGACTGGCTGGCACTTTCGGTGTGGGAGCAATCGTCCTACGTTCGTGATTTTTCGGGGTTTTTTTCCAGTGGGCGCCCAGGTGCAGCTGGTTGTAAACGTTGAAGCCCTGTTCGTCAGGGAAGGCTCGGAGCCCCGATGTCTGTGGTGCTGTAGATGCGCTGCCAATGGCCGCTGAGGAGCAGTAAGAGCTTGACTGGCTGGCACTTTCGGTGTGGGAGCAATCATCCGACATTCATGATTTTTCAGGGATTTTTTTCAGTTGGCGCGCAGGTGCAGCTGGTGGTAAATGTCGAAGCCCTGTTCGTCAGGGAAAGCCCGGAGCCCCGATGTCTGTGGTGCTGTAGATGCGCTGCCAATGGCCGCTGAGGAGCAGCAAGAGTTTCAGTTGCTTGCACTTTCGGTGTGGGAGTAAGCGTCCTACGTTCGTGATTTTACAGGGTTTTTTTCAGTGGGCGCCCAGGTGCAGCTGGTGGTAAACGTCGAAGCCTTGTTCGTCAGGGAAAGCCCGGAGCCCCGATGTCTGTGGTGCTGTAGATGCGCTGCCAATGGCCGGTGAGGAGCAGCAAGAGCTTGACTGGCTGGCACTTTCGGTGTGGGAGCAATCGTCCGACGTTCGTGATTTTTCAGGGTTTTTTTTTCCCGTGGGCGTCCAGGTGCAGCTGGTGGTAAATGTCGAAGCCCTGTTCGTCAGGGAAAGCTTGGAGCCCCGATGTCTGTGGTGCTGTAGATGCGCTGCCAATGGCCGCTGAGGAGCAGGAAGAGCTTGACTGGCTGGCACATTCAGTGTGGGATCAATCGTCCGACGTTCTTGATTTTTCGGGGTTTTTTTTCAGTGGGCGCCCAGGTGCAGCTGGTGGTAAACGTCGAAGCCCTGTTGGTCAGGGAAAGCCCGGAGCCTTGAGGTGTGTGGTGCTGTAGATGCGCTGCCAATGGCCGCTGAGGAGCAGCAAGAGCTTGACTGGCTGGCACTTTTGGTGTGGGAGCAATCGTCCAACGCTCGTGATTTTTCGTTTTTTTTTTTCAGTTGGCGCCCAGGTCCAGCTGGGGGTAAAAGTCGAAGCCCTGTTGGTCAGGGAAAGCCCGGAGCCCCGATGTCTGTGGTGCTGTAGATGCGCTACCAATGGCTGCGGAGGAGCCGCAAGAGCTTGACTGGCTGGCACTTTCGGTGTGGGAGCAATCGTCCGTCTTTCGTGATTTTTCGGGGTTTTTTTCCAGTGGGCGCCCAGGTGCAGGTGGTGGTAAACGTCGAAGCCCTGTTGGTCAGGGAAAGCCCGGAGCCCCGATGTCTGTGGTGCTGTAGATGCGCTGCCAATGGCCGCTGAGGAGCAGCAAGAGCTTGACTGGCTGGCACTTTAGGTGAGGGAGCAATCGTCCGACGTTCGTGATTTTTCGATTTTTTTTTTCAGAGGGCGCCCAGGTGCAGCTGGTGGTAACCGTCGAAGCCCTGTTGGTCAGGGAAAGCCCGGAGCCCCGATGTCTGTGGTGCTGTAGATGCGCTGCCAATGGCCGCTGAGGAGCAGCAAGAGCTTGACTGGCTGGCACTTTTGGTGTGGGAGCAATCGTCCGTCGTTCGTGATTTTTCGGGGTTTTTTTCCAGTGGGCGCCCAGGTGCAGCTGGTGGTAAATGTCGAAGCCCTGTTTGTCAGGGAAAGCCCGGAGCCCCGATGTCTGTGGTGCTGTAGATGCGCTGCCAATGGCTGGTGAGGAGCAGCAAGAGCTTGACTGGCTGGCACTTTCGGTGTGGGAGCAATCGTCCGCCGTTCGTGATTTTTCGGGGTTTTTTTTTCAGTGGGCACCCAGGTGCAGCTGGTGGTAAACGTCGTAGCCCTGTTCGTCAGGGAAAGCCCGGAGCCCCGATGTCTGTGGTGCTGTAGATGCACTGCCAATGGCCGCTGAGGAGCAGCAAGAGCTTGACTGGCTGGCACTTTCGGTGTGGGAGCAATCGTCCGACGTTCGTGATTTTTCGGTTTTTTTTTTCAGAGGGCGCCCAGGTGCAGGTGGTGGTAAAGGTCGAAGCCCTGTTCGTCAGGGAAAGCCCGGAGCCCCGATGTCTGTGGTGCTGTAGATGCGCTGCCAATGGCCGCTGAGGAGCAGCAAGAGCTTGACTGGCTGGCACTTTCGGTGTGGGAGCAATCGTCCGACGTTCGTGATTTTTCGGGGTTTTTTTTCAGTGGGCGCCCAGGTGCAGCTGGTGGTAACCGTCGAAGCCCTGTTGGTCAGGGAAAGCCCGGAGCCCCGATGTCTGTGGTGCTGTAGATGCGCTGCCAATGGCCGCTGAGGAGCAGCAAGAGCTTGACTGGCTGGCACTTTCGGTGTGGGAGCAATCGTCCGACGTTCGTGATTTTTCAGGGTTTTTTTTTCAGGGGGTGCCCAGGTGCAGTTGGTGGTAAACGTCGAAGCCCTGTTGGTCAGGGAAAGCCCGGAGCCCCGATGTCTGTGGTGCTGTAGATGCGCTGCCAATGGCCGCTGAGGAGCAGGAAGAGCTTGACTGGCTGGCACATTCAGTGTGGGATCAATCGTCCGACGTTCTTGATTTTTCGGGGTTTTTTTTCAGTGGGCGCCCAGGTGCAGCTGGTGGTAAGCGTCGAAGCCCTGTTGGTCAGGGGAAGCCCGGAGCCCTGATGTCTGTGGTGCTGTAGATGCGCTGCCAATGGCCGCTGAGGAGCAGGAAGAGCTTGACTGGCTGGCACTTTTGGTGTGGGAGCAATCGTCCGACGTTCATCATTTTTCGGGGTTTTTTTTCAGTGGGCGCCCAGGTGCAGCTGGTGGTAAACGTCGAAGCCCTGTTCATCAGGGAAAGCCCGGAGCACCGATGTCTGTGGTGTTGTACATGCGCTGCCAATGGCTGCTGAGGAGCAGCAAGAGCTTGACTGGCTGGCACTTTCGGTGTGGGATCAATCGTCCTACGGACGTGATTTTACGGGGTTTATTTTCAGTGGGCGCCCAGGTGCAGCTGGTGGTAAACGTCGAAGCCCTGTTCGTCAGGGAACGCCCGGAGCCCCAGTGTCTGTGGTGCTGTAGATGCGCTGCCAATGGCCGCTGAGGAGCAGCAAGAGCTTGACTGGCTGGCACTTCCGGTGTGGGAGCAATCATCCGCCGTTAGTGATTTTTCAGGGTTTTTTTTCCAGTGGGCGCCCAGGTGCAGCTGGTGGTAAACGTCGAAGCCTTGTTCATCAGGGAAAGCCTGGAGCCCCGATGTCTGTGGTGCTGTAGATGCGCTGCCAATGGCCGCTGAGGAGCAGCAAGAGCTTGACTGGCTGGCACTTCCGGTGTGGGAGCAATCATCCGCCGTTAGTGATTTTTCAGGGTTTTCTTTCAGTGGGCGCCCAAATGCAACCAGTGGTAAACGTCGAAGCCCTGTTGTCAGGGAAGGCTCGGAGCCCCGATGTCTGTGGTGCTGTAGATGCGCTGCCAATGGCCGCTGAGTAGCAGCAAGAGCTTGAGTTGCTGGCACTTTCGGTGTGGGAGCAATCGTCTGACATTCGTGATTTTTCGGGATTTTTCCAGTGGGCGCCCATGTGCAGCTGGTGGTAAACGTCGAAGCCCTGTTGGTCAGGGAAAGCCCGGAGCCCCGATGTCTGTGGTGCTGTAGATGTGCTGCCAGTGGCCGCTGAGGAGCAGCAAGAGCTTGACTGGCTGGCACTTTCGGTGTGGGAGCAATCGTCCTACGTTCGTGATTTTTCGGGTTTTTTTTCCAGTGGGCGCCCAGGTGCAGCTGGTTGTAAACGTTGAAGCCCTGTTCGTCAGGGAAGGCTCGGAGCCCCGATGTCTGTGGTGCTGTAGATGCGCTGCCAATGGCCGCTGAGGAGCAGTAAGAGCTTGACTGGCTGGCACTTTCGGTGTGGGAGCAATCATCCGACATTCATGATTTTTCAGGGATTTTTTTCAGTTGGCGCGCAGGTGCAGCTGGTGGTAAATGTCGAAGCCCTGTTCGTCAGGGAAAGCCCGGAGCCCCGATGTCTGTGGTGCTGTAGATGCGCTGCCAATGGCCACTGAGGAGCAGCAAGAGTTTCAGTTGCTTGCACTTTCGGTGTGGGAGTAAGCGTCCTACGTTCGTGATTTTACAGGGTTTTTTTCAGTGGGCGCCCAGGTGCAGCTGGTGGTAAACGTCGAAGCCTTGTTCGTCAGGGAAAGCCCGGAGCCCCGATGTCTGTGGTGCTGTAGATGCGCTGCCAATGGCCGGTGAGGAGCAGCAAGAGCTTGACTGGCTGGCACTTTCGGTGTGGGAGCAATCGTCCGACGTTCGTGATTTTTCGTTTTTTTTTTTCAGAGGGCGTCCAGGTGCAGCTGGTGGTAAAGGTCGAAGCCCTGTTCGTCAGGGAAAGCCCGGAGCCCCGATGTCTGTGGTGCTGTAGATGCGCTGCCAATGGCCGCTGAGGAGCAGCAAGAGCTTGACTGGCTGGCACTTTCGGTGTGGGAGCAATCGTCCGACGTTCGTGATTTTTCGGGGTTTTTTTTCAGTGGGCGCCCAGGTGCAGCTGGTGGTAACCGTCGAAGCCCTGTTGGTCAGGGAAAGCCCGGAGCCCCGATGTCTGTGGTGCTGTAGATGCGCTGCCAATGGCCGCTGAGGAGCAGCAAGAGCTTGACTGGCTGGCACTTTCGGTGTGGGAGCAATCGTCCGACGTTCGTGATTTTTCAGGGTTTTTTTTTCAGGGGGTGCCCAGGTGCAGTTGGTGGTAAACGTCGAAGCCCTGTTGGTCAGGGAAAGCCCGGAGCCCCGATGTCTGTGGTGCTGTAGATGCGCTGCCAATGGCCGCTGAGGAGCAGGAAGAGCTTGACTGGCTGGCACATTCAGTGTGGGATCAATCGTCCGACGTTCTTGATTTTTCGGGGTTTTTTTTCAGTGGGCGCCCAGGTGCAGCTGGTGGTAAGCGTCGAAGCCCTGTTGGTCAGGGGAAGCCCGGAGCCCTGATGTCTGTGGTGCTGTAGATGCGCTGCCAATGGCCGCTGAGGAGCAGGAAGAGCTTGACTGGCTGGCACTTTTGGTGTGGGAGCAATCGTCCGACGTTCATCATTTTTCGGGGTTTTTTTTCAGTGGGCGCCCAGGTGCAGCTGGTGGTAAACGTCGAAGCCCTGTTCATCAGGGAAAGCCCGGAGCACCGATGTCTGTGGTGTTGTACATGCGCTGCCAATGGCTGCTGAGGAGCAGCAAGAGCTTGACTGGCTGGCACTTTCGGTGTGGGATCAATCGTCCTACGGACGTGATTTTACGGGGTTTATTTTCAGTGGGCGCCCAGGTGCAGCTGGTGGTAAACGTCGAAGCCCTGTTCGTCAGGGAACGCCCGGAGCCCCAGTGTCTGTGGTGCTGTAGATGCGCTGCCAATGGCCGCTGAGGAGCAGCAAGAGCTTGACTGGCTGGCACTTCCGGTGTGGGAGCAATCATCCGCCGTTAGTGATTTTTCAGGGTTTTTTTTCCAGTGGGCGCCCAGGTGCAGCTGGTGGTAAACGTCGAAGCCTTGTTCATCAGGGAAAGCCTGGAGCCCCGATGTCTGTGGTGCTGTAGATGCGCTGCCAATGGCCGCTGAGGAGCAGCAAGAGCTTGACTGGCTGGCACTTCCGGTGTGGGAGCAATCATCCGCCGTTAGTGATTTTTCAGGGTTTTCTTTCAGTGGGCGCCCAAATGCAACCAGTGGTAAACGTCGAAGCCCTGTTGTCAGGGAAGGCTCGGAGCCCCGATGTCTGTGGTGCTGTAGATGCGCTGCCAATGGCCGCTGAGTAGCAGCAAGAGCTTGAGTTGCTGGCACTTTCGGTGTGGGAGCAATCGTCTGACATTCGTGATTTTTCGGGATTTTTCCAGTGGGCGCCCATGTGCAGCTGGTGGTAAACGTCGAAGCCCTGTTGGTCAGGGAAAGCCCGGAGCCCCGATGTCTGTGGTGCTGTAGATGTGCTGCCAGTGGCCGCTGAGGAGCAGCAAGAGCTTGACTGGCTGGCACTTTCGGTGTGGGAGCAATCGTCCTACGTTCGTGATTTTTCGGGTTTTTTTTCCAGTGGGCGCCCAGGTGCAGCTGGTTGTAAACGTTGAAGCCCTGTTCGTCAGGGAAGGCTCGGAGCCCCGATGTCTGTGGTGCTGTAGATGCGCTGCCAATGGCCGCTGAGGAGCAGTAAGAGCTTGACTGGCTGGCACTTTCGGTGTGGGAGCAATCATCCGACATTCATGATTTTTCAGGGATTTTTTTCAGTTGGCGCGCAGGTGCAGCTGGTGGTAAATGTCGAAGCCCTGTTCGTCAGGGAAAGCCCGGAGCCCCGATGTCTGTGGTGCTGTAGATGCGCTGCCAATGGCCACTGAGGAGCAGCAAGAGTTTCAGTTGCTTGCACTTTCGGTGTGGGAGTAAGCGTCCTACGTTCGTGATTTTACAGGGTTTTTTTCAGTGGGCGCCCAGGTGCAGCTGGTGGTAAACGTCGAAGCCTTGTTCGTCAGGGAAAGCCCGGAGCCCCGATGTCTGTGGTGCTGTAGATGCGCTGCCAATGGCCGGTGAGGAGCAGCAAGAGCTTGACTGGCTGGCACTTTCGGTGTGGGAGCAATCGTCCGACGTTCGTGATTTTTCGTTTTTTTTTTTCAGAGGGCGTCCAGGTGCAGCTGGTGGTAAAGGTCGAAGCCCTGTTCGTCAGGGAAAGCCCGGAGCCCCGATGTCTGTGGTGCTGTAGATGCGCTGCCAATGGCCGCTGAGGAGCAGCAAGAGCTTGACTGGCTGGCACTTTCGGTGTGGGAGCAATCGTCCGACGTTCGTGATTTTTCGGGGTTTTTTTTCAGTGGGCGCCCAGGTGCAGCTGGTGGTAACCGTCGAAGCCCTGTTGGTCAGGGAAAGCCCGGAGCCCCGATGTCTGTGGTGCTGTAGATGCGCTGCCAATGGCCGCTGAGGAGCAGCAAGAGCTTGACTGGCTGGCACTTTCGGTGTGGGAGCAATCGTCCGACGTTCGTGATTTTTCAGGGTTTTTTTTTCAGGGGGTGCCCAGGTGCAGTTGGTGGTAAACGTCGAAGCCCTGTTGGTCAGGGAAAGCCCGGAGCCCCGATGTCTGTGGTGCTGTAGATGCGCTGCCAATGGCCGCTGAGGAGCAGGAAGAGCTTGACTGGCTGGCACATTCAGTGTGGGATCAATCGTCCGACGTTCTTGATTTTTCGGGGTTTTTTTTCAGTGGGCGCCCAGGTGCAGCTGGTGGTAAGCGTCGAAGCCCTGTTGGTCAGGGGAAGCCCGGAGCCCTGATGTCTGTGGTGCTGTAGATGCGCTGCCAATGGCCGCTGAGGAGCAGGAAGAGCTTGACTGGCTGGCACTTTTGGTGTGGGAGCAATCGTCCAACGCTCGTGATTTTTCGTTTTTTTTTTTCAGTTGGCGCCCAGGTGCAGCTGGTGGTAAACGTCGAAGCCCTGTTGGTCAGGGAAAGCCCGGAGCCCCGATGTCTGTGGTGCTGTAGATGCGCTGCCAATGGCCGCTGAGGAGCAGCAAGAGCTTGACTGGCTGGCACATTCGGTGTGGGAGCAATCGTCCGACATTCGTGATTTTTCGGGGTTTTTTTTCAGTGGGCGCCCAGGTGCAGCTGGTGGTAAACGTCGAAGCCCTGTTAGTCAGGGAATGCCCGGAGCCCCGATGTCTGTGGTGCTGTAGATGCGCTGCCAGTGGACGCTGAGGAGCAGCAAGAGCTTGACTGGCTGGCACTTTTGGTGTGGGAGCAATCGTCCGACGTTCATCATTTTTCGGGGTTTTTTTTCAGTGGGCGCCCAGGTGCAGCTGGTGGTAAACGTCGAAGCCCTGTTCATCAGGGAAAGCCCGGAGCACCGATGTCTGTGGTGTTGTACATGCGCTGCCAATGGCTGCTGAGGAGCAGCAAGAGCTTGACTGGCTGGAACTTTCGCTGTGGGATCAATCGTCCTACGGACGTGATTTTACGGGGTTTATTTTCAGTGGGCGCCCAGGTGCAGCTGGTGGTAAACGTCGAAGCCCTGTTCGTCAGGGAACGCCCGGAGCCCCAGTGTCTGTGGTGCTGTAGATGCGCTGCCAATGGCCGCTGAGGAGCAGCAAGAGCTTGACTGGCTGGCACTTCCGGTGTGGGAGCAATCATCCGCCGTTAGTGATTTTTCAGGGTTTTTTTTCCAGTGGGCGCCCAGGTGCAGCTGGTGGTAAACGTCGAAGCCTTGTTCATCAGGGAAAGCCTGGAGCCCCGATGTCTGTGGTGCTGTAGATGCGCTGCCAATGGCCGGTGAGGAGCAGCAAGAGCTTGAGTTGCTTGCATGTTTGCTGTGGGAGTAATCATCCTACGTTCGTGATTTTACGGGGTTTTTTTTCAGTGGGCGCCCAAATGCAACCAGTGGTAAACGTCGAAGCCCTGTTGTCAGGGAAGGCTCGGAGCCCCGATGTCTGTGGTGCTGTAGATGCGCTGCCAATGGCCGCTGAGTAGCAGCAAGAGCTTGAGTTGCTGGCACTTTCGGTGTGGGAGCAATCGTCTGACATTCGTGATTTTTCGGGATTTTTCCAGTGGGCGCCCATGTGCAGCTGGTGGTAAACGTCGAAGCCCTGTTGGTCAGGGAAAGCCCGGAGCCCCGATGTCTGTGGTGCTGTAGATGTGCTGCCAGTGGCCGCTGAGGAGCAGCAAGAGCTTGACTGGCTGGCACTTTCGGTGTGGGAGCAATCGTCCTACGTTCGTGATTTTTCGGGTTTTTTTTCCAGTGGGCGCCCAGGTGCAGCTGGTTGTAAACGTTGAAGCCCTGTTCGTCAGGGAAGGCTCGGAGCCCCGATGTCTGTGGTGCTGTAGATGCGCTGCCAATGGCCGCTGAGGAGCAGTAAGAGCTTGACTGGCTGGCACTTTCGGTGTGGGAGCAATCATCCGACATTCATGATTTTTCAGGGATTTTTTTCAGTTGGCGCGCAGGTGCAGCTGGTGGTAAATGTCGAAGCCCTGTTCGTCAGGGAAAGCCCGGAGCCCCGATGTCTGTGGTGCTGTAGATGCGCTGCCAATGGCCACTGAGGAGCAGCAAGAGTTTCAGTTGCTTGCACTTTCGGTGTGGGAGTAAGCGTCCTACGTTCGTGATTTTACAGGGTTTTTTTCAGTGGGCGCCCAGGTGCAGCTGGTGGTAAACGTCGAAGCTTTGTTCGTCAGGGAAAGCCCGGAGCCCCGATGTCTGTGGTGCTGTAGATGCGCTGCCAATGGCCGGTGAGGAGCAGCAAGAGCTTGACTGGCTGGCACTTTCGGTGTGGGAGCAATCGTCCGACGTTCGTGATTTTTCGTTTTTTTTTTTCAGAGGGCGTCCAGGTGCAGCTGGTGGTAAAGGTCGAAGCCCTGTTCGTCAGGGAAAGCCCGGAGCCCCGATGTCTGTGGTGCTGTAGATGCGCTGCCAATGGCCGCTGAGGAGCAGCAAGAGCTTGACTGGCTGGCACTTTCGGTGTGGGAGCAATCGTCCGACGTTCGTGATTTTTCGGGGTTTTTTTTCAGTGGGCGCCCAGGTGCAGCTGGTGGTAACCGTCGAAGCCCTGTTGGTCAGGGAAAGCCCGGAGCCCCGATGTCTGTGGTGCTGTAGATGCGCTGCCAATGGCCGCTGAGGAGCAGCAAGAGCTTGACTGGCTGGCACTTTCGGTGTGGGAGCAATCGTCCGACGTTCGTGATTTTTCAGGGTTTTTTTTTCAGGGGGTGCCCAGGTGCAGTTGGTGGTAAACGTCGAAGCCCTGTTGGTCAGGGAAAGCCCGGAGCCCCGATGTCTGTGGTGCTGTAGATGCGCTGCCAATGGCCGCTGAGGAGCAGGAAGAGCTTGACTGGCTGGCACATTCAGTGTGGGATCAATCGTCCGACGTTCTTGATTTTTCGGGGTTTTTTTTCAGTGGGCGCCCAGGTGCAGCTGGTGGTAAGCGTCGAAGCCCTGTTGGTCAGGGGAAGCCCGGAGCCCTGATGTCTGTGGTGCTGTAGATGCGCTGCCAATGGCCGCTGAGGAGCAGGAAGAGCTTGACTGGCTGGCACTTTTGGTGTGGGAGCAATCGTCCAACGCTCGTGATTTTTCGTTTTTTTTTTTCAGTTGGCGCCCAGGTGCAGCTGGTGGTAAACGTCGAAGCCCTGTTGGTCAGGGAAAGCCCGGAGCCCCGATGTCTGTGGTGCTGTAGATGCGCTGCCAATGGCCGCTGAGGAGCAGCAAGAGCTTGACTGGCTGGCACATTCGGTGTGGGAGCAATCGTCCGACATTCGTGATTTTTCGGGGTTTTTTTTCAGTGGGCGCCCAGGTGCAGCTGGTGGTAAACGTCGAAGCCCTGTTAGTCAGGGAATGCCCGGAGCCCCGATGTCTGTGGTGCTGTAGATGCGCTGCCAGTGGACGCTGAGGAGCAGCAAGAGCTTGACTGGCTGGCACTTTTGGTGTGGGAGCAATCGTCCGACGTTCATCATTTTTCGGGGTTTTTTTTCAGTGGGCGCCCAGGTGCAGCTGGTGGTAAACGTCGAAGCCCTGTTCATCAGGGAAAGCCCGGAGCACCGATGTCTGTGGTGTTGTACATGCGCTGCCAATGGCTGCTGAGGAGCAGCAAGAGCTTGACTGGCTGGAACTTTCGGTGTGGGATCAATCGTCCTACGGACGTGATTTTACGGGGTTTATTTTCAGTGGGCGCCCAGGTGCAGCTGGTGGTAAACGTCGAAGCCCTGTTCGTCAGGGAACGCCCGGAGCCCCAGTGTCTGTGGTGCTGTAGATGCGCTGCCAATGGCCGCTGAGGAGCAGCAAGAGCTTGACTGGCTGGCACTTCCGGTGTGGGAGCAATCATCCGCCGTTAGTGATTTTTCAGGGTTTTTTTTCCAGTGGGCGCCCAGGTGCAGCTGGTGGTAAACGTCGAAGCCTTGTTCATCAGGGAAAGCCTGGAGCCCCGATGTCTGTGGTGCTGTAGATGCGCTGCCAATGGCCGGTGAGGAGCAGCAAGAGCTTGAGTTGCTTGCATGTTTGCTGTGGGAGTAATCATCCTACGTTCGTGATTTTACGGGGTTTTTTTTCAGTGGGCGCCCAAATGCAACCAGTGGTAATCGTCGAAGCCCTGTTGTCAGGGAAGGCTCGGAGCCCCGATGTCTGTGGTGCTGTAGATGCGCTGCCAATGGCCGCTGAGTAGCAGCAAGAGCTTGAGTTGCTGGCACTTTCGGTGTGGGAGCAATCGTCTGACATTCGTGATTTTTCGGGATTTTTCCAGTGGGCGCCCATGTGCAGCTGGTGGTAAACGTCGAAGCCCTGTTGGTCAGGGAAAGCCCGGAGCCCCGATGTCTGTGGTGCTGTAGATGTGCTGCCAGTGGCCGCTGAGGAGCAGCAAGAGCTTGACTGGCTGGCACTTTCGGTGTGGGAGCAATCGTCCTACGTTCGTGATTTTTCGGGTTTTTTTTCCAGTGGGCGCCCAGGTGCAGCTGGTTGTAAACGTTGAAGCCCTGTTCGTCAGGGAAGGCTCGGAGCCCCGATGTCTGTGGTGCTGTAGATGCGCTGCCAATGGCCGCTGAGGAGCAGTAAGAGCTTGACTGGCTGGCACTTTCGGTGTGGGAGCAATCATCCGACATTCATGATTTTTCAGGGATTTTTTTCAGTTGGCGCGCAGGTGCAGCTGGTGGTAAATGTCGAAGCCCTGTTCGTCAGGGAAAGCCCGGAGCCCCGATGTCTGTGGTGCTGTAGATGCGCTGCCAATGGCCGCTGAGGAGCAGCAAGAGTTTCAGTTGCTTGCACTTTCGGTGTGGGAGTAAGCGTCCTACGTTCGTGATTTTACAGGGTTTTTTTCAGTGGGCGCCCAGGTGCAGCTGGTGGTAAACGTCGAAGCCTTGTTCGTCAGGGAAAGCCCGGAGCCCCGATGTCTGTGGTGCTGTAGATGCGCTGCCAATGGCCGGTGAGGAGCAGCAAGAGCTTGACTGGCTGGCACTTTCGGTGTGGGAGCAATCGTCCGACGTTCGTGATTTTTCAGGGTTTTTTTTTCCCGTGGGCGTCCAGGTGCAGCTGGTGGTAAATGTCGAAGCCCTGTTCGTCAGGGAAAGCTTGGAGCCCCGATGTTTGTGGTGCTGTAGATGCGCTGCCAATGGCCGCTGAGGAGCAGCAACAGCTTGAGTGGCTGGCACTTTCGGTGTGGGAGCAATCGTCCGACGTTCATGATTTTTCGGGGTTTTTTTCCAGTGGGCGCCCAGGTGCAGCTGGTGGTAAATGTCGAAGCACTGTTGGTCAGAGAAAGCCCGGAGCCCCGATGTCTGTGGTGCTGTAGATGCGCTGCCAATGGCCGGTGAGGAGCAGCAAGAGCTTGACTGGCTGGCACTTTCGGTGTGGGAGCAATCGTCCGACGTTCGTGATTTTTCTTTTTTTTTTTTCAGTGGGCGCCCAGGTGCAGCTGGTGGTAAACGTCGAAGCCCTGTTGGTCAGGGAAAGCCCGGAGCCCCGATGTCTGTGGTGCTGTAGATGCGCTGCCAATGGCTGGTGAGGAGCAGCAAGAGCTTGACTGGCTGGCACTTTCTGTGTGGGAGCAATCGTCCGCCGTTCGTGATTTTTCGGGGTTTTTTTTTCAGTGGGCACCCAGGTGCAGCTGGTGGTAAACGTCGTAGCCCTGTTCGTCAGGGAAAGCCCGGAGCCCCGATGTCTGTGGTGCTGTAGATGCGCTGCCAATGGCCGCTGAGGAGCAGCAAGAGCTTGACTGGCTGGCACTTTCGGTGAGGGAGCAATCGTCCGACGTTCGTGATTTTTCGGGGTTTTTTTCAGTGGGCGCCCAGGTGCAGCTGGTGGTAACCGTCGAAGCCCTGTTGGTCAGGGAAAGCCCGGAGCCCCGATGTCTGTGGTGCTGTAGATGCGCTGCCAATGGCCGGTGAGGAGCAGCAAGGGCTTGACTGGCTGGCACTTTCGGTGTGGGAGCAATCGTCCGACGTTCGTGATTTTTCAGGGTTTTTTTTTCAGGGGGTGCCCAGGTGCAGTTGGTGGTAAACGTCGAAGCCCTGTTGGTCAGGGAAAGCCCGGAGCCCCGATGTCTGTGGTGCTGTAGATGCGCTGCCAATGGCCGCTGAGGAGCAGGAAGAGCTTGACTGGCTGGCACATTCAGTGTGGGATCAATCGTCCGACGTTCTTGATTTTTCGGGGTTTTTTTTCAGTGGGCGCCCAGGTGCAGCTGGTGGTAAACGTCGAAGCCCTGTTGGTCAGGGAAAGCCCGGAGCCTTGAGGTGTGTGGTGCTGTAGATGCGCTGCCAATGGCCGCTGAGGAGCAGCAAGAGCTTGACTGGCTGGCACTTTTGGTGTGGGAGCAATCGTCCAACGCTCGTGATTTTTCGTTTTTTTTTTTCAGTTGGCGCCCAGGTCCAGCTGGGGGTAAAAGTCGAAGCGCTGTTGGTCAGGGAAAGCCCGGAGCCCCGATGTCTGTGGTGCTGTAGATGCGCTACCAATGGCTGCGGAGGAGCCGCAAGAGCTTGACTGGCTGGCACTTTCGGTGTGGGAGCAATCGTCCGTCTTTCGTGATTTTTCGGGGTTTTTTTCCAGTGGGCGCCCAGGTGCAGGTGGTGGTAAACGTCGAAGCCCTGTTGGTCAGGGAAAGCCCGGAGCCCCGATGTCTGTGGTGCTGTAGATGCGCTGCCAATGGCCGCTGAGGAGCAGCAAGAGCTTGACTGGCTGGCACTTTAGGTGAGGGAGCAATCGTCCAACGTTCGTGATTTTTCGTTTTTTTTTTCAGTGGGCGCCCAGGTGCAGCTGGTGGTAAACGTCGAAGCCCTGTTGGTCAGGGAAAGCCCGGAGCCCCGATGTCTGTGGTGCTGTAGATGTGCTGCCAATGGCCGGTGAGGAGCAGCAGGATCTTGAGTTGCTGGCACTTTCGGTGTGGGAGCAATCGTCCGACGTTCGTGATTTTTCGTTTTTTTTTTTCAGAGGGCGCCCAGGTGCAGCTGGTGGTAACCGTCGAAGCCCTGTTGGTCAGGGAAAGCCCGGAGCCCCGATGTCTGTGGTGCTGTAGATGCGCTGCCAATGGCTGCTGAGGAGCAGCAAGAGCTTGACTGGCTGGAACTTTCGGTGTGGGAGCAATCGTCCTACGGACGTGATTTTACGGGGTTTATTTTCAGTGGGCGCCCAGGTGCAGCTGGTGGTAAACGTCGAAGCCCTGTTCGTCAGGGAACGCCCGGAGCCCCAGTGTCTGTGGTGCTGTAGATGCGCTGCCAATGGCCGCTGAGGAGCAGCAAGAGCTTGACTGGCTGGCACTTCCGGTGTGGGAGCAATCATCCGCCGTTAGTGATTTTTCAGGGTTTTTTTTCCAGTGGGCGCCCAGCTGCAGCTGGTGGTAAACGTCGAAGCCTTGTTCGTCAGGGAAAGCCTGGAGCCCCGATGTCTGTGGTGCTGTAGATGCGCTGCCAATGGCCGGTGAGGAGCAGCAAGAGCTTGAGTTGCTTGCATGTTTGCTGTGGGAGTAATCATCCTACGTTCGTGATTTTACGGGGTTTTTTTTCAGTGGGCGCCCAAATGCAACCAGTGGTAAACGTCGAAGCCCTGTTGTCAGGGAAGGCTCGGAGCCCCGATGTCTGTGGTGCTGTAGATGCGCTGCCAATGGCCGCTGAGTAGCAGCAAGAGCTTGAGTTGCTGGCACTTTCGGTGTGGGAGCAATCGTCTGACATTCGTGATTTTTCGGGATTTTTCCAGTGGGCGCCCATGTGCAGCTGGTGGTAAACGTCGAAGCCCTGTTGGTCAGGGAAAGCCCGGAGCCCCGATGTCTGTGGTGCTGTAGATGTGCTGCCAGTGGCCGCTGAGGAGCAGCAAGAGCTTGACTGGCTGGCACTTTCGGTGTGGGAGCAATCGTCCTACGTTCGTGATTTTTCGGGGTTTTTTTCCAGTGGGCGCCCAGGTGCAGCTGGTTGTAAACGTTGAAGCCCTGTTCGTCAGGGAAAGCCCGGAGCCCCGATGTCTGTGGTGCTGTAGATGCGCTGCCAATGGCCGCTGAGGAGCAGCAAGAGTTTCAGTTGCTTGCACTTTCGGTGTGGGAGTAAGCGTCCTACGTTCGTGATTTTACAGGGTTTTTTTCAGTGGGCGCCCAGGTGCAGCTGGTGGTAAACGTCGAAGCCTTGTTCGTCAGGGAAAGCCCGGAGCCCCGATGTCTGTGGTGCTGTAGATGCGCTGCCAATGGCCGGTGAGGAGCAGCAAGAGCTTGACTGGCTGGCACTTTCGGTGTGGGAGCAATCGTCCGACGTTCGTGATTTTTCAGGGTTTTTTTTTCCCGTGGGCGTCCAGGTGCAGCTGGTGGTAAATGTCGAAGCCCTGTTCGTCAGGGAAAGCTTGGAGCCCCGATGTTTGTGGTGCTGTAGATGCGCTGCCAATGGCCGCTGAGGAGCAGCAACAGCTTGACTGGCTGGCACTTTCGGTGTGGGAGCAATCGTCCGACGTTCGTGATTTTTCTTTTTTTTTTTTCAGTGGGCGCCCAGGTGCAGCTGGTGGTAAACGTCGAAGCCCTGTTGGTCAGGGAAAGCCCGGAGCCCCGATGTCTGTGGTGCTGTAGATGCGCTGCCAATGGCTGGTGAGGAGCAGCAAGAGCTTGACTGGCTGGCACTTTCTGTGTGGGAGCAATCGTCCGCCGTTCGTGATTTTTCGGGGTTTTTTTTTCAGTGGGCACCCAGGTGCAGCTGGTGGTAAACGTCGTAGCCCTGTTCGTCAGGGAAAGCCCGGAGCCCCGATGTCTGTGGTGCTGTAGATGCGCTGCCAATGGCCGCTGAGGAGCAGCAAGAGCTTGACTGGCTGGCACTTTCGGTGAGGGAGCAATCGTCCGACGTTCGTGATTTTTCGGGGTTTTTTTCAGTGGGCGCCCAGGTGCAGCTGGTGGTAAACGTCGAAGCCCTGTTGGTCAGGGAAAGCCCGGAGCCCCGATGTCTGTGGTGCTGTAGATGCGCTGCCAATGGCCGGTGAGGAGCAGCAAGGGCTTGACTGGCTGGCACTTTCGGTGTGGGAGCAATCGTCCGACGTTCGTGATTTTTCAGGGTTTTTTTTTCAGTGGGCGCCCAGGTGCAGCTGGTGGTAAACGTCGAAGCCCTGTTGGTCAGGGAAAGCCCGGAGCCCCGATGTCTGTGGTGCTGTAGATGCGCTGCCAATGGCCGCTGAGGAGCAGGAAGAGCTTGACTGGCTGGCACATTCAGTGTGGGATCAATCGTCCGACGTTCTTGATTTTTCGGGGTTTTTTTTCAGTGGGCGCCCAGGTGCAGCTGGTGGTAAACGTCGAAGCCCTGTTGGTCAGGGAAAGCCCGGAGCCTTGAGGTGTGTGGTGCTGTAGATGCGCTGCCAATGGCCGCTGAGGAGCAGCAAGAGCTTGACTGGCTGGCACTTTTGGTGTGGGAGCAATCGTCCAACGCTCGTGATTTTTCGTTTTTTTTTTTCAGTTGGCGCCCAGGTCCAGCTGGGGGTAAAAGTCGAAGCCCTGTTGGTCAGGGAAAGCCCGGAGCCCCGATGTCTGTGCTGCTGTAGATGCGCTACCAATGGCTGCGGAGGAGCCGCAAGAGCTTGACTGGCTGGCACTTTCGGTGTGGGAGCAATCGTCCGTCTTTCGTGATTTTTCGGGGTTTTTTTCCAGTGGGCGCCCAGGTGCAGGTGGTGGTAAACGTCGAAGCCCTGTTGGTCAGGGAAAGCCCGGAGCCCCGATGTCTGTGGTGCTGTAGATGCGCTGCCAATGGCCGCTGAGGAGCAGCAAGAGCTTGACTGGCTGGCACTTTAGGTGAGGGAGCAATCGTCCAACGTTCGTGATTTTTCGTTTTTTTTTTCAGTGGGCGCCCAGGTGCAGCTGGTGGTAAACGTCGAAGCCCTGTTGGTCAGGGAAAGCCCGGAGCCCCGATGTCTGTGGTGCTGTAGATGTGCTGCCAATGGCCGGTGAGGAGCAGCAGGATCTTGAGTTGCTGGCACTTTCGGTGTGGGAGCAATCGTCCGACGTTCGTGATTTTTTGTTTTTTTTTTTCAGAGGGCGCCCAGGTGCAGCTGGTGGTAACCGTCGAAGCCCTGTTGGTCAGGGAAAGCCCGGAGCCCCGATGTCTGTGGTGCTGTAGATGCGCTGCCAATGGCTGCTGAGGAGCAGCAAGAGCTTGACTGGCTGGAACTTTCGGTGTGGGAGCAATCGTCCTACGGACGTGATTTTACGGGGTTTATTTTCAGTGGGCGCCCAGGTGCAGCTGGTGGTAAACGTCGAAGCCCTGTTCGTCAGGGAACGCCCGGAGCCCCAGTGTCTGTGGTGCTGTAGATGCGCTGCCAATGGCCGCTGAGGAGCAGCAAGAGCTTGACTGGCTGGCACTTCCGGTGTGGGAGCAATCATCCGCCGTTAGTGATTTTTCAGGGTTTTTTTTCCAGTGGGCGCCCAGCTGCAGCTGGTGGTAAACGTCGAAGCCTTGTTCGTCAGGGAAAGCCTGGAGCCCCGATGTCTGTGGTGCTGTAGATGCGCTGCAAATGGCCGGTGAGGAGCAGCAAGAGCTTGAGTTGCTTGCATGTTTGCTGTGGGAGTAATCATCCTACGTTCGTGATTTTACGGGGTTTTTTTTCAGTGGGCGCCCAAATGCAACCAGTGGTAAACGTCGAAGCCCTGTTGTCAGGGAAGGCTCGGAGCCCCGATGTCTGTGGTGCTGTAGATGCGCTGCCAATGGCCGCTGAGTAGCAGCAAGAGCTTGAGTTGCTGGCACTTTCGGTGTGGGAGCAATCGTCTGACATTCGTGATTTTTCGGGATTTTTCCAGTGGGCGCCCATGTGCAGCTGGTGGTAAACGTCGAAGCCCTGTTGGTCAGGGAAAGCCCGGAGCCCCGATGTCTGTGGTGCTGTAGATGTGCTGCCAGTGGCCGCTGAGGAGCAGCAAGAGCTTGACTGGCTGGCACTTTCGGTGTGGGAGCAATCGTCCTACGTTCGTGATTTTTCGGGGTTTTTTTCCAGTGGGCGCCCAGGTGCAGCTGGTTGTAAACGTTGAAGCCCTGTTCGTCAGGGAAAGCCCGGAGCCCCGATGTCTGTGGTGCTGTAGATGCGCTGCCAATGGCCGCTGAGGAGCAGCAAGAGTTTCAGTTGCTTGCACTTTCGGTGTGGGAGTAAGCGTCCTACGTTCGTGATTTTACAGGGTTTTTTTCAGTGGGCGCCCAGGTGCAGCTGGTGGTAAACGTCGAAGCCTTGTTCGTCAGGGAAAGCCCGGAGCCCCGATGTCTGTGGTGCTGTAGATGCGCTGCCAATGGCCGGTGAGGAGCAGCAAGAGCTTGACTGGCTGGCACTTTCGGTGTGGGAGCAATCGTCCGACGTTCGTGATTTTTCAGGGTTTTTTTTTCCCGTGGGCGTCCAGGTGCAGCTGGTGGTAAATGTCGAAGCCCTGTTCGTCAGGGAAAGCTTGGAGCCCCGATGTTTGTGGTGCTGTAGATGCGCTGCCAATGGCCGCTGAGGAGCAGCAACAGCTTGACTGGCTGGCACTTTCGGTGTGGGAGCAATCGTCCGACGTTCATGATTTTTCGGGGTTTTTTTCCAGTGGGCGCCCAGGTGCAGCTGGTGGTAAATGTCGAAGCACTGTTGGTCAGAGAAAGCCCGGAGCCCCGATGTCTGTGGTGCTGTAGATGCGCTGCCAATGGCCGGTGAGGAACAGCAAGAGCTTGACTGGCTGGCACTTTCGGTGTGGGAGCAATCGTCCGACGTTCGTGATTTTTCTTTTTTTTTTTTCAGTGGGCGCCCAGGTGCAGCTGGTGGTAAACGTCGAAGCCCTGTTGGTCAGGGAAGGCTCGGAGCCCCGATGTCTGTGGTGCTGTAGATGCGCTGCCAATGGCTGGTGAGGAGCAGCAAGAGCTTGACTGGCTGGCACTTTCTGTGTGGGAGCAATCGTCCGCCGTTCGTGATTTTTCGGGGTTTTTTTTTCAGTGGGCACCCAGGTGCAGCTGGTGGTAAACGTCGAAGCCCTGTTCGTCAGGGAAAGCCCGGAGCCCCGATGTCTGTGGTGCTGTAGATGCGCTGCCAATGGCCGCTGAGGAGCAGCAAGAGCTTGACTGGCTGGCACTTTCGGTGAGGGAGCAATCGTCCGACGTTCGTGATTTTTCGGGGTTTTTTTCAGTGGGCGCCCAGGTGCAGCTGGTGGTAAACGTCGAAGCCCTGTTGGTCAGGGAAAGCCCGGAGCCCCGATGTCTGTGGTGCTGTAGATGCGCTGCCAATGGCCGGTGAGGAGCAGCAAGGGCTTGACTGGCTGGCACTTTCGGTGTGGGAGCAATCGTCCGACGTTCGTGATTTTTCAGGGTTTTTTTTTCAGGGGGTGCCCAGGTGCAGTTGGTGGTAAACGTCGAAGCCCTGTTGGTCAGGGAAAGCCCGGAGCCCCGATGTCTGTGGTGCTGTAGATGCGCTGCCAATGGCCGCTGAGGAGCAGGAAGAGCTTGACTGGCTGGCACATTCAGTGTGGGATCAATCGTCCGACGTTCTTGATTTTTCGGGGTTTTTTTTCAGTGGGCGCCCAGGTGCAGCTGGTGGTAAACGTCGAAGCCCTGTTGGTCAGGGAAAGCCCGGAGCCCCGATGTCTGTGGTGCTGTAGATGCGCTACCAATGGCTGCGGAGGAGCCGCAAGAGCTTGACTGGCTGGCACTTTCGGTGTGGGAGCAATCGTCCGTCTTTCGTGATTTTTCGGGGTTTTTTTCCAGTGGGCGCCCAGGTGCAGGTGGTGGTAAACGTCGAAGCCTTGTTCGTCAGGGAAAGCCCGGAGCCCCGATGTCTGTGGTGCTGTAGATGCGCTGCCAATGGCCGGTGAGGAGCAGCAAGAGCTTGAGTTGCTTGCATGTTTGCTGTGGGAGTAATCATCCTACGTTCGTGATTTTACGGGGTTTTTTTTCAGTGGGCGCCCAAATGCAACCAGTGGTAAACGTCGAAGCCCTGTTGTCAGGGAAGGCTCGGAGCCCCGATGTCTGTGGTGCTGTAGATGCGCTGCCAATGGCCGCTGAGTAGCAGCAAGAGCTTGAGTTGCTGGCACTTTCGGTGTGGGAGCAATCGTCTGACATTCGTGATTTTTCGGGATTTTTCCAGTGGGCGCCCATGTGCAGCTGGTGGTAAACGTCGAAGCCCTGTTGGTCAGGGAAAGCCCGGAGCCCCGATGTCTGTGGTGCTGTAGATGTGCTGCCAGTGGCCGCTGAGGAGCAGCAAGAGCTTGACTGGCTGGCACTTTCGGTGTGGGAGCAATCGTCCTACGTTCGTGATTTTTCGGGGTTTTTTTCCAGTGGGCGCCCAGGTGCAGCTGGTTGTAAACGTTGAAGCCCTGTTCGTCAGGGAAAGCCCGGAGCCCCGATGTCTGTGGTGCTGTAGATGCGCTGCCAATGGCCGCTGAGGAGCAGCAAGAGCTTGACTGGCTGGCACTTTCGGTGTGGGAGCAATCGTCCGACGTTCGTGATTTTTCAGGGTTTTTTTTTCCCGTGGGCGTCCAGGTGCAGCTGGTGGTAAATGTCGAAGCCCTGTTCGTCAGGGAAAGCTTGGAGCCCCGATGTTTGTGGTGCTGTAGATGCGCTGCCAATGGCCGCTGAGGAGCAGCAACAGCTTGACTGGCTGGCACTTTCGGTGTGGGAGCAATCGTCCGACGTTCATGATTTTTCGGGGTTTTTTTCCAGTGGGCGCCCAGGTGCAGCTGGTGGTAAATGTCGAAGCACTGTTGGTCAGAGAAAGCCCGGAGCCCCGATGTCTGTGGTGCTGTAGATGCGCTGCCAATGGCCGGTGAGGAGCAGCAAGAGCTTGACTGGCTGGCACTTTCGGTGTGGGAGCAATCGTCCGACGTTCGTGATTTTTCTTTTTTTTTTTTCAGTGGGCGCCCAGGTGCAGCTGGTGGTAAACGTCGAAGCCCTGTTGGTCAGGGAAAGCCCGGAGCCCCGATGTCTGTGGTGCTGTAGATGCGCTGCCAATGGCTGGTGAGGAGCAGCAAGAGCTTGACTGGCTGGCACTTTCTGTGTGGGAGCAATCGTCCGCCGTTCGTGATTTTTCGGGGTTTTTTTTTCAGTGGGCACCCAGGTGCAGCTGGTGGTAAACGTCGAAGCCCTGTTCGTCAGGGAAAGCCCGGAGCCCCGATGTCTGTGGTGCTGTAGATGCGCTGCCAATGGCCGCTGAGGAGCAGCAAGAGCTTGACTGGCTGGCACTTTCGGTGAGGGAGCAATCGTCCGACGTTCGTGATTTTTCGGGGTTTTTTTCAGTGGGCGCCCAGGTGCAGCTGGTGGTAAACGTCGAAGCCCTGTTGGTCAGGGAAAGCCCGGAGCCCCGATGTCTGTGGTGCTGTAGATGCGCTGCCAATGGCCGGTGAGGAGCAGCAAGGGCTTGACTGGCTGGCACTTTCGGTGTGGGAGCAATCGTCCGACGTTCGTGATTTTTCAGGGTTTTTTTTTCAGGGGGTGCCCAGGTGCAGTTGGTGGTAAACGTCGAAGCCCTGTTGGTCAGGGAAAGCCCGGAGCCCCGATGTCTGTGGTGCTGTAGATGCGCTGCCAATGGCCGCTGAGGAGCAGGAAGAGCTTGACTGGCTGGCACATTCAGTGTGGGATCAATCGTCCGACGTTCTTGATTTTTCGGGGTTTTTTTTCAGTGGGCGCCCAGGTGCAGCTGGTGGTAAACGTCGAAGCCCTGTTGGTCAGGGAAAGCCCGGAGCCTTGAGGTGTGTGGTGCTGTAGATGCGCTGCCAATGGCCGCTGAGGAGCAGCAAGAGCTTGACTGGCTGGCACTTTTGGTGTGGGAGCAATCGTCCAACGCTCGTGATTTTTCGTTTTTTTTTTTCAGTTGGCGCCCAGGTCCAGCTGGGGGTAAAAGTCGAAGCCCTGTTGGTCAGGGAAAGCCCGGAGCCCCGATGTCTGTGGTGCTGTAGATGCGCTACCAATGGCTGCGGAGGAGCCGCAAGAGCTTGACTGGCTGGCACTTTCGGTGTGGGAGCAATCGTCCGTCTTTCGTGATTTTTCGGGGTTTTTTTCCAGTGGGCGCCCAGGTGCAGGTGGTGGTAAACGTCGAAGCCCTGTTGGTCAGGGAAAGCCCGGAGCCCCGATGTCTGTGGTGCTGTAGATGCGCTGCCAATGGCCGCTGAGGAGCAGCAAGAGCTTGACTGGCTGGCACTTTAGGTGAGGGAGCAATCGTCCAACGTTCGTGATTTTTCGTTTTTTTTTTCAGTGGGCGCCCAGGTGCAGCTGGTGGTAAACGTCGAAGCCCTGTTGGTCAGGGAAAGCCCGGAGCCCCGATGTCTGTGGTGCTGTAGATGTGCTGCCAATGGCCGGTGAGGAGCAGCAGGATCTTGAGTTGCTGGCACTTTCGGTGTGGGAGCAATCGTCCGACGTTCGTGATTTTTCGTTTTTTTTTTTCAGAGGGCGCCCAGGTGCAGCTGGTGGTAACCGTCGAAGCCCTGTTGGTCAGGGAAAGCCCGGAGCCCCGATGTCTGTGGTGCTGTAGATGCGCTGCCAATGGCCGCTGAGGAGCAGCAAGAGCTTGACTGGCTGGCACTTTTGGTGTGGGAGCAATCGTCCGTCGTTCGTGATTTTTCGGGGTTTTTTTCCAGTGGGCGCCCAGGTGCAGCTGGTGGTAAATGTCGAAGCACTGTTGGTCAGGGGAAGCCCGGAGCCCCGATGTCTGTGGTGCTGTAGATGCGCTGCCAATGGCTGGTGAGGAGCAGCAAGAGCTTGACTGGCTGGCACTTTCGGTGTGGGAGCAATCGTCCGCCGTTCGTGATTTTTCGGGGTTTTTTTTTCAGTGGGCACCCAGGTGCAGCTGGTGGTAAACGTCGTAGCCCTGTTCGTCAGGGAAAGCCCGGAGCCCCGATGTCTGTGGTGCTGTAGATGCGCTGCCAATGGCCGCTGAGGAGCAGCAAGAGCTTGACTGGCTGGCGCTTTCAGTGAGGGATCAATCGTCCGACGTTCGTGATTTTTCGTTTTTTTTTTTCAGAGGGCGCCCAGGTGCAGCTGGTGGTAACCGTCGAAGCCCTGTTCGTCAGGGAAAGCCCGGAGCCCCGATGTCTGTGGTGCTGTAGATGCGCTGCCAATGGCCGCTGAGGAGCAGCAAGAGCTTGACTGGCTGGCACTTTTGGTGTGGGAGCAATCGTCCGTCGTTCGTGATTTTTCGGGGTTTTTTTCCAGTGGGCGCCCAGGTGCAGCTGGTGGTAAATGTCGAAGCACTGTTGGTCAGGGAAAGCCCGGAGCCCCGATGTCTGTGGTGCTGTAGATGCGCTGCCAATGGCCGCTGAGGAGCAGCAAGAGCTTGACTGGCTGGCACTTTCGGTGAGGGAGCAATCGTCCGACGTTCGTGATTTTTCGGGGTTTTTTTCAGTGGGCGCCCAGGTGCAGCTGGTGGTAAACGTCGAAGCCCTGTTGGTCAGGGAAAGCCCGGAGCCTTGAGGTGTGTGGTGCTGTAGATGCGCTGCCAATGGCCGCTGAGGAGCAGCAAGAGCTTGACTGGCTGGCACTTTTGGTGTGGGAGCAATCGTCCAACGCTCGTGATTTTTCGTTTTTTTTTTTCAGTTGTCGCCCAGGTCCAGCTGGGGGTAAACGTCGAAGCCCTGTTCGTCAGGGAAAGCCCGGAGCCCCGATGTCTGTGGTGCTGTAGATGCGCTACCAATGGCTGCGGAGGAGCCGCAAGAGCTTGACTGGCTGGCACTTCCGGTGTGGGAGCAATCGTCCGTCTTTCGTGATTTTTCGGGGTTTTTTTCCAGTGGGCGCCCAGGTGCAGCTGGTGGTAAACGTCGAAGCCCTGTTGGTCAGGGAAAGCCCGGAGCCCCGATGTCTGTGGTGCTGTAGATGCGCTGCCAATGGCCGCTGAGGAGCAGCAAGAGCTTGACTGGCTGGCACTTTAGGAGAGGGAGCAATCGTCCGACGTTCTTGATTTTTCGTTTTTTTTTTTCAGTTGGCGCCCAGGTGCAGCTGGTGGTAAACGTCGAAGCCCTGTTGGTCAGGGGAAGCCCGGAGCCCCGATGTCTGTGGTGCTGTAGATGCGCTGCCAATGGCCGCTGAGGAGCAGGAAGAGCTTGACTGGCTGGCACTTTTGGTGTGGGAGCAATCGTCCAACGCTCGTGATTTTTCGTTTTTTTTTTTCAGTTGGCGCCCAGGTGCAGCTGGTGGTAAACGTCAAAGCCCTGTTGGTCAGGGAAAGCCCGGAGCCTCGATGTCTGTGGTGCTGTAGATGCGCTGCCAATGGCCGGTGAGGAGCAGCAAGAGCTTGAGTTGCTGGCACTTTCGGAGTGGGAGCAATCGTGCAACGTACGTAACTTTTTGGGGTTTTTTTCCAGTGGGCGCTCAGGTGCAGCTGGTGGTAAACGTCGAAGCCCTGTTAGTCAGGGAATGCCCGGAGCCCTGATGTCTGTGGTGCTGTAGTTGCGCTGCCAATGGCCGCTGAGAAGCAGCCAGAGCTTGACTGGCTGGCACTTTTGGTGTGGGAGCAATCGTCCAATGCTCGTGATTTTTCGTTTTTTTTTTTTCAGTAGGCGCCCAGGTGCAGCTGGTGGTAAATGTCGAAGCCCTGTTGGTCAGGGAAAGCCCGGAGCTCAATGTCTGTGGTGCTGTAGATGCGCTACCAATGGCCGCTGAGGAGCAGCAAGAGCTTGACTGGCTGGCACTTTCGGTGTGGTAGCAATCGTCCGTCTTTCGTGATTTTTCGGGGTTTTTTTTCAGTGGGCGCCCAGGTGCAGCTGGTGGTAACCGTCGAAGCCCTGTTGGTCAGGGAAAGCCCGGAGCCCCGATGTCTGTGGTGCTGTAGATGCGCTGCCAATGGCCGCTGAGGAGCAGCAAGAGCTTGACTGGCTGGCACTTTCGGTGTGGGAGCAATCGTCCGACGTTCGTGATTTTTCAGGGTTTTTTTTTCAGGGGGTGCCCAGGTGCAGTTGGTGGTAAACGTCGAAGCCCTGTTGGTCAGGGAAAGCCCGGAGCCCCGATGTCTGTGGTGCTGTAGATGCGCTGCCAATGGCCGCTGAGGAGCAGGAAGAGCTTGACTGGCTGGCACATTCAGTGTGGGATCAATCGTCCGACGTTCTTGATTTTTCGGGGTTTTTTTTCAGTGGGCGCCCAGGTGCAGCTGGTGGTAAGCGTCGAAGCCCTGTTGGTCAGGGGAAGCCCGGAGCCCTGATGTCTGTGGTGCTGTAGATGCGCTGCCAATGGCCGGTGAGGAGCAGGAAGAGCTTGACTGGCTGGCACTTTCGGTGTGGGAGCAATCGTCCAACGCTCGTGATTTTTCGTTTTTTTTTTTTCAGTTGGCGCCCAGGTGCAGCTGGTGGTAAACGTCGAAGCCCTGTTGGTCAGGGAAAGCCCGGAGCCCCGATGTCTGTGGTGCTGTAGATGCGCTGCCAATGGCCGGTGAGGAGCAGCAAGAGCTTGACTGGCTGGCACATTCAGTGTGCGTGCAATCGTCCGACGTTCTTGATTTTACGGGGTTTTTTTTCAGTGGGCGCCCAGGTGCAGCTGGTGATAAACGTCAAAGCCCTGTTCGTCAGGGAAAGCCCGGAGCCTCGATGTCTGTGGTGCTGTAGATGCGCTGCCAATGGCCGCTGAGGAGCAGCAAGAGCTTGAGTTGCTGGGACTTTCGGTGTGGGAGCAATCGTGCAACGTACGTAACTTTTTGGGGTTTTTTTCCAGTGGGCGCCCAGGTGCAGCTGGTGGTAAACGTCGAAGCCCTGTTAGTCAAGGAATGCCCGGAGCCCCGATGTCTGTGGTGCTGTAGATGCGCTGCCAGTGGCCGCTGAGGAGCAGCAAGAGCTTGACTGGCTGGCACTTTTGGTGTGGGAGCAATCGTCCGTCGTTCGTGATTTTTCGGGGTTTTTTTCCAGTGGGCGCCCAGGTGCAGCTGGTGGTAAATGTCGAAGCACTGTTGGTCAGGGAAAGCCCGGAGCCCCGATGTCTGTGGTGCTGTAGATGCGCTGCCAATGGCCGCTGAGGAGCAGCAAGAGCTTGACTGGCTGGCACTTTCGGTGAGGGAGCAATCGTCCGACGTTCGTGATTTTTCGGGGTTTTTTTCAGTGGGCGCCCAGGTGCAGCTGGTGGTAAACGTCGAAGCCCTGTTGGTCAGGGAAAGCCCGGAGCCTTGAGGTGTGTGGTGCTGTAGATGCGCTGCCAATGGCCGCTGAGGAGCAGCAAGAGCTTGACTGGCTGGCACTTTTGGTGTGGGAGCAATCGTCCAACGCTCGTGATTTTTCGTTTTTTTTTTTCAGTTGTCGCCCAGGTCCAGCTGGGGGTAAACGTCGAAGCCCTGTTCGTCAGGGAAAGCCCGGAGCCCCGATGTCTGTGGTGCTGTAGATGCGCTACCAATGGCTGCGGAGGAGCCGCAAGAGCTTGACTGGCTGGCACTTCCGGTGTGGGAGCAATCGTCCGTCTTTCGTGATTTTTCGGGGTTTTTTTCCAGTGGGCGCCCAGGTGCAGCTGGTGGTAAACGTCGAAGCCCTGTTGGTCAGGGAAAGCCCGGAGCCCCGATGTCTGTGGTGCTGTAGATGCGCTGCCAATGGCCGCTGAGGAGCAGCAAGAGCTTGACTGGCTGGCACTTTAGGAGAGGGAGCAATCGTCCGACGTTCTTGATTTTTCGTTTTTTTTTTTCAGTTGGCGCCCAGGTGCAGCTGGTGGTAAACGTCGAAGCCCTGTTGGTCAGGGGAAGCCCGGAGCCCCGATGTCTGTGGTGCTGTAGATGCGCTGCCAATGGCCGCTGAGGAGCAGGAAGAGCTTGACTGGCTGGCACTTTTGGTGTGGGAGCAATCGTCCAACGCTCGTGATTTTTCGTTTTTTTTTTTCAGTTGGCGCCCAGGTGCAGCTGGTGGTAAACGTCAAAGCCCTGTTGGTCAGGGAAAGCCCGGAGCCTCGATGTCTGTGGTGCTGTAGATGCGCTGCCAATGGCCGGTGAGGAGCAGCAAGAGCTTGAGTTGCTGGCACTTTCGGAGTGGGAGCAATCGTGCAACGTACGTAACTTTTTGGGGTTTTTTTCCAGTGGGCGCCCAGGTGCAGCTGGTGGTAAACGTCGAAGCCCTGTTAGTCAGGGAATGCCCGGAGCCCTGATGTCTGTGGTGCTGTAGTTGCGCTGCCAATGGCCGCTGAGAAGCAGGCAGAGCTTGACTGGCTGGCACTTTTGGTGTGGGAGCAATCGTCCAATGCTCGTGATTTTTCGTTTTTTTTTTTTCAGTAGGCGCCCAGGTGCAGCTGGTGGTAAATGTCGAAGCCCTGTTGGTCAGGGAAAGCCCGGAGCTCAATGTCTGTGGTGCTGTAGATGCGCTACCAATGGCCGCTGAGGAGCAGCAAGAGCTTGACTGGCTGGCACTTTCGGTGTGGTAGCAATCGTCCGTCTTTCGTGATTTTTCGGGGTTTTTTTTCAGTGGGCGCCCAGGTGCAGCTGGTGGTAACCGTCGAAGCCCTGTTGGTCAGGGAAAGCCCGGAGCCCCGATGTCTGTGGTGCTGTAGATGCGCTGCCAATGGCCGCTGAGGAGCAGCAAGAGCTTGACTGGCTGGCACTTTCGGTGTGGGAGCAATCGTCCGACGTTCGTGATTTTTCAGGGTTTTTTTTTCAGGGGGTGCCCAGGTGCAGTTGGTGGTAAACGTCGAAGCCCTGTTGGTCAGGGAAAGCCCGGAGCCCCGATGTCTGTGGTGCTGTAGATGCGCTGCCAATGGCCGCTGAGGAGCAGGAAGAGCTTGACTGGCTGGCACATTCAGTGTGGGATCAATCGTCCGACGTTCTTGATTTTTCGGGGTTTTTTTTCAGTGGGCGCCCAGGTGCAGCTGGTGGTAAGCGTCGAAGCCCTGTTGGTCAGGGGAAGCCCGGAGCCCTGATGTCTGTGGTGCTGTAGATGCGCTGCCAATGGCCGGTGAGGAGCAGGAAGAGCTTGACTGGCTGGCACTTTCGGTGTGGGAGCAATCGTCCAACGCTCGTGATTTTTCGTTTTTTTTTTTTCAGTTGGCGCCCAGGTGCAGCTGGTGGTAAACGTCGAAGCCCTGTTGGTCAGGGAAAGCCCGGAGCCCCGATGTCTGTGGTGCTGTAGATGCGCTGCCAATGGCCGGTGAGGAGCAGCAAGAGCTTGACTGGCTGGCACATTCAGTGTGCGTGCAATCGTCCGACGTTCTTGATTTTACGGGGTTTTTTTTCAGTGGGCGCCCAGGTGCAGCTGGTGATAAACGTCAAAGCCCTGTTCGTCAGGGAAAGCCCGGAGCCTCGATGTCTGTGGTGCTGTAGATGCGCTGCCAATGGCCGCTGAGGAGCAGCAAGAGCTTGAGTTGCTGGGACTTTCGGTGTGGGAGCAATCGTGCAACGTACGTAACTTTTTGGGGTTTTTTTCCAGTGGGCGCCCAGGTGCAGCTGGTGGTAAACGTCGAAGCCCTGTTAGTCAAGGAATGCCCGGAGCCCCGATGTCTGTGGTGCTGTAGATGCGCTGCCAGTGGCCGCTGAGGAGCAGCAAGAGCTTGACTGGCTGGCACTTTTGGTGTGGGAGCAATCGTCCGACGTTCATCATTTTTCGGGGTTTTTTTTCAGTGGGCGCCCAGGTGCAGCTGGTGGTAAACGTCGAAGCCCTGTTCATCAGGGAAAGCCCGGAGCACCGATGTCTGTGGTGCTGTAGATGCGCTGCCAATGGCCGCTGAGGAGCAGCAAGAGCTTGACTGGCTGGCACTTCCGGTGTGGGAGCAATCGTCCGCCGTTAGTGATTTTTCAGGGTTTTTTTTCCAGTGGGCGCCCAGGTGCAGCTGGTGGTAAACGTCGAAGCCTTGTTCGTCAGGGAAAGCCTGGAGCCCCGATGTCTGTGGTGCTGTAGATGCGCTGCCAATGGCCGGTGAGGAGCAGCAAGAGCTTGAGTTGCTTGCATGTTTGCTGTGGGAGTAATCATCCTACGTTCGTGATTTTACGGGGTTTTTTTTCAGTGGGCGCCCAAATGCAACCAGTGGTGAACGTCGAAGCCCTGTTGTCAGGGAAGGCTCGGAGCCCCGATGTCTGTGGTGCTGTAGATGCGCTACCAATGGCCGCTGAGTAGCAGCAAGAGCTTGAGTTGCTGGCACTTTCGGTGTGGGAGCAATCGTCTGACATTCGTGATTTTTCGGGATTTTTCCAGTGGGCGCCCAGGTGCAGCTGGTGGTAAACGTCGAAGCCCTGTTGGTCAGGGAAAGCCCGGAGCCCCGATGTCTGTGGTGCTGTAGATGTGCTGCCAGTGGCCGCTGAGGAGCAGCAAGAGCTTGACTGGCTGGCACTTTCGGTGTGGGAGCAATCGTCCTACGTTCGTGATTTTTCGGGGTTTTTTTCCAGTGGGCGCCCAGGTGCAGCTGGTTGTAAACGTTGAAGCCCTGTTCGTCAGGGAAGGCCCGGAGCCCCGATGTCTGTGGTGCTGTAGATGCGCTGCCAATGGCCGCTGAGGAGCAGTAAGAGCTTGACTGGCTGGCACTTTCGGTGTGGGAGCAATCATCCGACATTCATGATTTTTCAGGGATTTTTTTCAGTTGGCGCGCAGGTGCAGCTGGTGGTAAATGTCGAAGCCCTGTTCGTCAGGGAAAGCCCGGAGCCCCGATGTCTGTGGTGCTGTAGATGCGCTGCCAATGGCCGCTGAGGAGCAGCAAGAGTTTCAGTTGCTTGCACTTTCAGTGTGGGAGTAAGTGTCCTACGTTCGTGATTTTACAGGGTTTTTTTCAGTGGGCGCCCAGGTGCAGCTGGTGGTAAACGTCGAAGCCTTGTTCGTCAGGGAAAGCCCGGAGCCCCGATGTCTGTGGTGCTGTAGATGCGCTGCCAATGGCCGGTGAGGAGCAGCAAGAGCTTGACTGGCTGGCACTTTCGGTGTGGGAGCAATCGTCCAACGTTCGTGATTTTTCGTTTTTTTTTTCAGTGGGCGCCCAGGTGCAGCTGGTGGTAAACGTCGAAGCCCTGTTGGTCAGGGAAAGCCCGGAGCCCCGATGTCTGTGGTGCTGTAGATGCGCTGCCAATGGCCGGTGAGGAGCAGCAGGATCTTGAGTTGCTGGCACTTTCGGTGTGGGAGCAATCGTCCGACGATCGTGATTTTTCGTTTTTTTTTTTCAGAGGGCGCCCAGGTGCAGCTGGTGGTAAAGGTCGAAGCCCTGTTCGTCAGGGAAAGCCCGCAGCCCCGATGTCTGTGGTGCTGTAGATGCGCTGCCAATGGCCGGTGAGGAGCAGCAAGAGCTTGACTGGCTGGCACTTTCGGTGTGGGAGCAATCGTCCGACGTTCGTGATTTTTCGTTTTTTTTTTTCAGTGGGCGCCCAGGTGCAGCTGGTGGTAACCGTCGAAGCCCTGTTGGTCAGGGAAAGCCCGGAGCCCCGATGTCTGTGGTGCTGTAGATGCGCTGCCAATGGCCGCTGAGGAGCAGCAAGAGCTTGACTGGCTGGCACTTTTGGTGTGGTAGCAATCGTCCGTCGTTCGTGATTTTTCGGGGTTTTTTTCCAGTGGGCGCCCAGGTGCAGCTGGTGGTAAATGTCGAAGCACTGTTGGTCAGGGAAAGCCCGGAGCCCCGATGTCTGTGGTGCTGTAGATGCACTGCCAATGGCCGGTGAGGAGCAGCAAGAGCTTGACTGGCTGGCACTTTCGGTGTGGTAGCAATCGTCCGACGTTCGTGATTTTTCTTTTTTTTTTTTCAGTGGGCGCCCAGGTGCACCTGGTGGTAAACGTCGAAGCCCTGTTGGTCAGGGAAAGCCCGGAGCCCCGATGTCTGTGGTGCTGTAGATGCGCTGCCAATGGCCCATGAGGAGCAGCAAGAGCTTGACTGGCTGGCACTTTCGGTGTGGGAGCAATCGTCCGACGTTCGTGATTTTTCATGGTTTTTTTTTCAGGGGGTGCCCAGGTGCAGTTGGTGGTAAACGTCGAAGCCCTGTTGGTCAGGGAAAGCCCGGAGCCCCGATGTCTGTGGTGCTGTAGATGCGCTGCCAATGGCCGCTGAGGAGCAGGAAGAGCTTGACTGGCTGGCACATTCAGTGTGGGATCAATCGTCCGACGTTCTTGATTTTTCGGGGTTTTTTTTCAGTGGGCGCCCAGGTGCAGCTGGTGGTAAACGTCGAAGCCCTGTTGGTCAGGGAAAGCCCGGAGCCTTGAGGTGTGTGGTGCTGTAGATGCGCTGCCAATGGCCGCTGAGGAGCAGCAAGAGCTTGACTGGCTGGCACTTTTGGTGTGGGAGCAATCGTCCAAGCTCGTGATTTTTCGGTTTTTTTTTTCAGTTGGCGCCCAGGTCCAGCTGGGGGTAAACGTCGAAGCCCTGTTGGTCAGGGAAAGCCCGGAGCCCCGATGTCTGTGGTGCTGTAGATGCGCTACCAATGGCCGCGGAGGAGCCGCAAGAGCTTGACTGGCTGGCACTTTCGGTGTGGTAGCAATCGTCCGTCTTTCGTGATTTTTCGGGGTTTTTTTCCAGTGGGCGCCCAGGTGCAGCTGGTGGTAAACGTCGTAGCCCTGTTCGTCAGGGAAAGCCCGGAGCCCCGATGTCTGTGGTGCTGTAGATGCGCTGCCAATGGCCGCTGAGGAGCAGGAAGAGCTTGACTGGCTGGCACTTTTGGTGTGGGAGCAATCGTCCAACGCTCGTGATTTTTCGTTTTTTTTTTTCAGTTGGCGCCCAGGTGCAGCTGGTGGTAAACGTCAAAGCCCTGTTGGTCAGGGAAAGCCCGGAGCCTCGATGTCTGTGGTGCTGTAGATGCGCTGCCAATGGCCGGTGAGGAGCAGCAAGAGCTTGAGTTGCTGGCACTTTCGGAGTGGGAGCAATCGTGCAACGTACGTAACTTTTTGGGGTTTTTTTCCAGTGGGCGCCCAGGTGCAGCTGGTGGTAAACGTCGAAGCCCTGTTAGTCAGGGAATGCCCGGAGCCCTGATGTCTGTGGTGCTGTAGTTGCGCTGCCAATGGCCGCTGAGAAGCAGCCAGAGCTTGACTGGCTGGCACTTTTGGTGTGGGAGCAATCGTCCAATGCTCGTGATTTTTCGTTTTTTTTTTTTCAGTAGGCGCCCAGGTGCAGCTGGTGGTAAATGTCGAAGCCCTGTTGGTCAGGGAAAGCCCGGAGCTCAATGTCTGTGGTGCTGTAGATGCGCTACCAATGGCCGCTGAGGAGCAGCAAGAGCTTGACTGGCTGGCACTTTCGGTGTGGGAGCAATCGTCCGTCTTTCGTGATTTTTCGGGGTTTTTTTTCAGTGGGCGCCCAGGTGCAGCTGGTGGTAACCGTCGAAGCCCTGTTGGTCAGGGAAAGCCCGGAGCCCCGATGTCTGTGGTGCTGTAGATGCGCTGCCAATGGCCGCTGAGGAGCAGCAAGAGCTTGACTGGCTGGCACTTTCGGTGTGGGAGCAATCGTCCGACGTTCGTGATTTTTCAGGGTTTTTTTTTCAGGGGGTGCCCAGGTGCAGTTGGTGGTAAACGTCGAAGCCCTGTTGGTCAGGGAAAGCCCGGAGCCCCGATGTCTGTGGTGCTGTAGATGCGCTGCCAATGGCCGCTGAGGAGCAGGAAGAGCTTGACTGGCTGGCACATTCAGTGTGGGATCAATCGTCCGACGTTCTTGATTTTTCGGGGTTTTTTTTCAGTGGGCGCCCAGGTGCAGCTGGTGGTAAGCGTCGAAGCCCTGTTGGTCAAGGGAAGCCCGGAGCCCTGATGTCTGTGGTGCTGTAGATGCGCTGCCAATGGCCGGTGAGGAGCAGCAAGAGCTTGACTGGCTGGCACTTTCGGTGTGGGAGCAATCGTCCGACGTTCGTGATTTTTCTTTTTTTTTTTTCAGTGGGCGCCCAGGTGCAGCTGGTGGTAAACGTCGAAGCCCTGTTGGTCAGGGAAAGCCCGGAGCCCCGATGTCTGTGGTGCTGTAGATGCGCTGCCAATGGCCGCTGAGGAGCAGCAAGAGCTTGACTGGCTGGCACTTTTGGTGTGGGAGCAATCGTCCGTCGTTCGTGATTTTTCGGGGTTTTTTTCCAGTGGGCGCCCAGGTGCAGCTGGTGGTAAATGTCGAAGCACTGTTGGTCAGGGAAAGCCCGGATCCCCGATGTCTGTGGTGCTGTAGATGCACTGCCAATGGCCGGTGAGGAGCAGCAAGAGCTTGACTGGCTGGCACTTTCGGTGTGGTAGCAATCGTCCGACGTTCGTGATTTTTCTTTTTTTTTTTTCAGTGGGCGCATAGGTGCAGCTGGTGGTAAACGTCGAAGCCCTGTTGGTCAGGGAAAGCCCGGAGCCCCGATGTCTGTGGTGCTGTAGATGCGCTGCCAATGGCTGGTGAGGAGCAGCAAGAGCTTGACTGGCTGGCACTTTCGGTGTGGGAGCAATCGTCCGCCGTTCGTGATTTTTCGGGGTTTTTTTTTCAGTGGGCACCCAGGTGCAGCTGGTGGTAAACGTCGTAGCCCTGTTCGTCAGGGAAAGCCCGGAGCCCCGATGTCTGTGGTGCTGTAGATGCGCTGCCAATGGCCGCTGAGGAGCAGCAAGAGCTTGACTGGCTGGCGCTTTCGGTGAGGGAGCAATCGTCCGACGTTCGTGATTTTTCGGGGTTTTTTTCAGGGGGTGCCCAGGTGCAGTTGGTGGTAAACGTCGAAGCCCTGTTGGTCAGGGAAAGCCCGGAGCCCCGATGTCTGTGGTGCTGTAGATGCGCTGCCAATGGCCGCTGAGGAGCAGCAAGAGCTTGACTGGCTGGCACTTTCGGTGTGGTAGCAATCGTCCGTCTTTCGTGATTTTTCGGGGTTTTTTTCCAGTGGGCGCCCAGGTGCAGCTGGTGGTAAGCGTCGAAGCCCTGTTGGTCAGGGAAAGCCCGGAGCCCCGATGTCTGTGGTGCTGTAGATGCGCTGCCAATGGCCGCTGAGGAGCAGCAAGAGCTTGACTGGCTGGCACTTTAGGAGAGGGAGCAATCGTCCAACGTTCGTGATTTTTCGTTTTTTTTTTTCAGTTGGCGCCCAGGTGCAGCTGGTGGTAAACGTCGAAGCCCTGTTGGTCAGGGGAAGCCCGGAGCCCCGATGTCTGTGGTGCTGTAGATGCGCTGCCAATGGCCGCTGAGGAGCAGGAAGAGCTTGACTGGCTGGCACTTTTGGTGTGGGAGCAATCGTCCAACGCTCGTGATTTTTCGTTTTTTTTTTTCAGTTGGCGCCCAGGTGCAGCTGGTGGTAAACGTCAAAGCCCTGTTGGTCAGGGAAAGCCCGGAGCCTCGATGTCTGTGGTGCTGTAGATGCGCTGCCAATGGCCGGTGAGGAGCAGCAAGAGCTTGACTGGCTGGCACTTTCGGAGTGGGAGCAATCGTGCAACGTACGTAACTTTTTGGGGTTTTTTTCCAGTGGGCGCCCAGGTGCAGCTGGTGGTAAAGGTCGAAGCCCTGTTAGTCAGGGAATGCCCGGAGCCCTGATGTCTGTGGTGCTGTAGTTGCGCTGCCAATGGCCGCTGAGAAGCAGCCAGAGCTTGACTGGCTGGCACTTTTGGTGTGGGAGCAATCGTCCAATGCTCGTGATTTTTCGTTTTTTTTTTTTCAGTAGGCGCCCAGGTGCAGCTGGTGGTAAATGTCGAAGCCCTGTTGGTCAGGGAAAGCCCGGAGCTCAATGTCTGTGGTGCTGTAGATGCGCTACCAATGGCCGCTGAGGAGCAGCAAGAGCTTGACTGGCTGGCACTTTCGGTGTGGTAGCAATCGTCCGTCTTTCGTGATTTTTCGGGGTTTTTTTTCAGTGGGCGCCCAGGTGCAGCTGGTGGTAAACGTCGAAGCCCTGTTGGTCAGGGAAAGCCCGGAGCCCCGATGTCTGTGGTGCTGTAGATGCGCTGCCAATGGCCGCTGAGGAGCAGCAAGAGCTTGACTGGCTGGCACTTTCGGTGTGGGAGCAATCGTCCGACGTTCGTGATTTTTCAGGGTTTTTTTTTCAGTGGGTGCCCAGGTGCAGTTGGTGGTAAACGTCGAAGCCCTGTTGGTCAGGGAAAGCCCGGAGCCCCGATGTCTGTGGTGCTGTAGATGCGCTGCCAATGGCCGCTGAGGAGCAGGAAGAGCTTGACTGGCTGGCACATTCAGTGTGGGATCAATCGTCCGACGTTCTTGATTTTTCGGGGTTTTTTTTCAGTGGGCGCCCAGGTGCAGCTGGTGGTAAGCGTCGAAGCCCTGTTGGTCAGGGGAAGCCCGGAGCCCTGATGTCTGTGGTGCTGTAGATGCGCTGCCAATGGCCGGTGAGGAGCAGCAAGAGCTTGACTGGCTGGCACTTTTGGTGTGGGAGCAATCGTCCGACGTTCGTGATTTTTCTTTTTTTTTTTTCAGTGGGGGCCCAGGTGCAGCTGGTGGTAAACGTCGAAGCCCTGTTGGTCAGGGAAAGCCCGGAGCCCCGATGTCTGTGGTGCTGTAGATGCGCTGCCAATGGCTGGTGAGGAGCAGCAAGAGCTTGACTGGCTGGCACTTTCTGTGTGAGAGCAATCGTCCGTCTTTCGTGATTTTTCGGGGTTTTTTTCCAGTGGGCGCCCAGGTGCAGCTGGTGGTAAACGTCGAAGCCCTGTTGGTCAGGGAAAGCCCGGAGCCCCGATGTCTGTGGTGCTGTAGATGCGCTGCCAATGGCCGCTGAGGAGCAGGAAGAGCTTGACTGGCTGGCACTTTTGGTGTGGGAGCAATCGTCCAACGCTCGTGATTTTTCGTTTTTTTTTTTCAGTTGGCGCCCAGGTGCAGCTGGTCGTAAACGTCAAAGCCCTGTTGGTCAGGGAAAGCCCGGAGCCTCGATGTCTGTGGTGCTGTAGATGCGCTGCCAATGGCCGCTGAGGAGCAGCAAGAGCTTGAGTTGCTGGCACTTTCGGAGTGGGAGCAATCGTGCAACGTACGTAACTTTTTGGGGTTTTTTTCCAGTGGGCGCCCAGGTGCAGCTGGTGGTAAACGTCGAAGCCCTGTTAGTCAGGGAATGCCCGGAGCCCTGATGTCTGTGGTGCTGTAGTTGCGCTGCCAATGGCCGCTGAGAAGCAGCCAGAGCTTGACTGGCTGGCACTTTTGGTGTGGGAGCAATCGTCCAATGCTCGTGATTTTTCGTTTTTTTTTTTTCAGTAGGCGCCCAGGTGCAGCTGGTGGTAAATGTCGAAGCCCTGTTGGTCAGGGAAAGCCCGGAGCTCAATGTCTGTGGTGCTGTAGATGCGCTACCAATGGCCGCTGAGGAGCAGCAAGAGCTTGACTGGCTGGCACTTTCGGTGTGGTAGCAATCGTCCGTCTTTCGTGATTTTTCGGGGTTTTTTTTCAGTGGGCGCCCAGGTGCAGCTGGTGGTAACCGTCGAAGCCCTGTTGGTCAGGGAAAGCCCGGAGCCCCGATGTCTGTGGTGCTGTAGATGCGCTGCCAATGGCCGCTGAGGAGCAGCAAGAGCTTGACTGGCTGGCACTTTCGGTGTGGGAGCAATCGTCCGACGTTCGTGATTTTTCAGGGTTTTTTTTTCAGGGGGTGCCCAGGTGCAGTTGGTGGTAAACGTCGAAGCCCTGTTGGTCAGGGAAAGCCCGGAGCCCCGATGTCTGTGGTGCTGTAGATGCGCTGCCAATGGCCGCTGAGGAGCAGGAAGAGCTTGACTGGCTGGCACATTCAGTGTGGGATCAATCGTCCGACGTTCTTGATTTTTCGGGGTTTTTTTTCAGTGGGCGCCCAGGTGCAGCTGGTGGTAAGCGTCGAAGCCCTGTTGGTCAGGGGAAGCCCGGAGCCCTGATGTCTGTGGTGCTGTAGATGCGCTGCCAATGGCCGGTGAGGAGCAGGAAGAGCTTGACTGGCTGGCACTTTCGGTGTGGGAGCAATCGTCCAACGCTCGTGATTTTTCGTTTTTTTTTTTTCAGTTGGCGCCCAGGTGCAGCTGGTGGTAAACGTCGAAGCCCTGTTGGTCAGGGAAAGCCCGGAGCCCCGATGTCTGTGGTGCTGTAGATGCGCTGCCAATGGCCGGTGAGGAGCAGCAAGAGCTTGACTGGCTGGCACATTCAGTGTGCGTGCAATCGTCCGACGTTCTTGATTTTTCGGGGTTTTTTTTCAGTGGGCGCCCAGGTGCAGCTGGTGATAAACGTCAAAGCCCTGTTGGTCAGGGAAAGCCCGGAGCCTCGATGTCTGTGGTGCTGTAGATGCGCTGCCAATGGCCGCTGAGGAGCAGCAAGAGCTTGAGTTGCTGGGACTTTCGGTGTGGGAGCAATCGTGCAACGTACGTAACTTTTTGGGGTTTTTTTCCAGTGGGCGCCCAGGTGCAGCTGGTGGTAAAGGTCGAAGCCCTGTTCGTCAGGGAAAGCCCGCAGCCCCGATGTCTGTGGTGCTGTAGATGCGCTACCAATGGCTGCGGAGGAGCCGCAAGAGCTTGACTGGCTGGCACTTTCGGTGTGGTAGCAATCGTCCGTCTTTCGTGATTTTTCGGGGTTTTTTTCCAGTGGGTGCCCAGGTGCAGCTGGTGGTAAACGTCGTAGCCCTGTTCGTCAGGGAAAGCCCGGAGCCCCGATGTCTGTGGTGCTGTAGATGCGCTGCCAATGGCCGCTGAGGAGCAGGAAGAGCTTGACTGGCTGGCACTTTTGGTGTGGGAGCAATCGTCCAACGCTCGTGATTTTTCGTTTTTTTTTTTCAGTTGGCGCCCAGGTGCAGCTGGTGGTAAACGTCAAAGCCCTGTTGGTCAGGGAAAGCCCGGAGCCTCGATGTCTGTGGTGCTGTAGATGCGCTGCCAATGGCCGGTGAGGAGCAGCAAGAGCTTGAGTTGCTGGCACTTTCGGAGTGGGAGCAATCGTGCAACGTACGTAACTTTTTGGGGTTTTTTTCCAGTGGGCGCCCAGGTGCAGCTGGTGGTAAACGTCGAAGCCCTGTTCGTCAGGGAATGCCCGGAGCCCTGATGTCTGTGGTGCTGTAGTTGCGCTGCCAATGGCCGCTGAGAAGCAGCCAGAGCTTGACTGGCTGGCACTTTTGGTGTGGGAGCAATCGTCCAATGCTCGTGATTTTTCGTTTTTTTTTTTTCAGTAGGCGCCCAGGTGCAGCTGGTGGTAAATGTCGAAGCCCTGTTGGTCAGGGAAAGCCCGGAGCTCAATGTCTGTGGTGCTGTAGATGCGCTACCAATGGCCGCTGAGGAGCAGCAAGAGCTTGACTGGCTGGCACTTTCGGTGTGGGAGCAATCGTCCGTCTTTCGTGATTTTTCGGGGTTTTTTTTCAGTGGGCGCCCAGGTGCAGCTGGTGGTAACCGTCGAAGCCCTGTTGGTCAGGGAAAGCCCGGAGCCCCGATGTCTGTGGTGCTGTAGATGCGCTGCCAATGGCCGCTGAGGAGCAGCAAGAGCTTGACTGGCTGGCACTTTCGGTGTGGGAGGAATCGTCCGACGTTCGTGATTTTTCAGGGTTTTTTTTTCAGGGGGTGCCCAGGTGCAGTTGGTGGTAAACGTCGAAGCCCTGTTGGTCAGGGAAAGCCCGGAGCCCCGATGTCTGTGGTGCTGTAGATGCGCTGCCAATGGCCGCTGAGGAGCAGGAAGAGCTTGACTGGCTGGCACATTCAGTGTGGGATCAATCGTCCGACGTTCTTGATTTTTCGGGGTTTTTTTTCAGTGGGCGCCCAGGTGCAGCTGGTGGTAAGCGTCGAAGCCCTGTTGGTCAAGGGAAGCCCGGAGCCCTGATGTCTGTGGTGCTGTAGATGCGCTGCCAATGGCCGGTGAGGAGCAGCAAGAGCTTGACTGGCTGGCACTTTCGGTGTGGGAGCAATCGTCCGACGTTCGTGATTTTTCTTTTTTTGTTTTTCAGTGGGCGCCCAGGTGCAGCTGGTGGTAAACGTCGAAGCCCTGTTGGTCAGGGAAAGCCCGGAGCCCCGATGTCTGTGGTGCTGTAGATGCGCTGCCAATGGCCGCTGAGGAGCAGCAAGAGCTTGACTGGCTGGCGCTTTCGGTGAGGGAGCAATCGTCCGACGTTCGTGATTTTTCGGGGTTTTTTTCAGGGGGTGCCCAGGTGCAGTTGGTGGTAAACGTCGAAGCCCTGTTGGTCAGGGAAAGCCCGGAGCCCCGATGTCTGTGGTGCTGTAGATGCGCTGCCAATGGCCGCTGAGGAGCAGCAAGAGCTTGACTGGCTGGCACTTTCGGTGTGGTAGCAATCGTCCGTCTTTCGTGATTTTTCGGGGTTTTTTTCCAGTGGGCGCCCAGGTGCAGCTGGTGGTAAGCGTCGAAGCCCTGTTGGTCAGGGAAAGCCCGGAGCCCCGATGTCTGTGGTGCTGTAGATGCGCTGCCAATGGCCGCTGAGGAGCAGCAAGAGCTTGACTGGCTGGCACTTTAGGAGAGGGAGCAATCGTCCAACGTTCGTGATTTTTCGTTTTTTTTTTTCAGTTGGCGCCCAGGTGCAGCTGGTGGTAAACGTCGAAGCCCTGTTGGTCAGGGGAAGCCCGGAGCCCCGATGTCTGTGGTGCTGTAGATGCGCTGCCAATGGCCGCTGAGGAGCAGGAAGAGCTTGACTGGCTGGCACTTTTGGTGTGGGAGCAATCGTCCAACGCTCGTGATTTTTCGTTTTTTTTTTTCAGTTGGCGCCCAGGTGCAGCTGGTGGTAAACGTCAAAGCCCTGTTGGTCAGGGAAAGCCCGGAGCCTCGATGTCTGTGGTGCTGTAGATGCGCTGCCAATGGCCGGTGAGGAGCAGCAAGAGCTTGACTGGCTGGCACTTTCGGAGTGGGAGCAATCGTGCAACGTACGTAACTTTTTGGGGTTTTTTTCCAGTGGGCGCCCAGGTGCAGCTGGTGGTAAACGTCGAAGCCCTGTTAGTCAGGGAATGCCCGGAGCCCTGATGTCTGTGGTGCTGTAGTTGCGCTGCCAATGGCCGCTGAGAAGCAGCCAGAGCTTGACTGGCTGGCACTTTTGGTGTGGGAGCAATCGTCCAATGCTCGTGATTTTTCGTTTTTTTTTTTTCAGTAGGCGCCCAGGTGCAGCTGGTGGTAAATGTCGAAGCCCTGTTGGTCAGGGAAAGCCCGGAGCTCAATGTCTGTGGTGCTGTAGATGCGCTACCAATGGCCGCTGAGGAGCAGCAAGAGCTTGACTGGCTGGCACTTTCGGTGTGGTAGCAATCGTCCGTCTTTCGTGATTTTTCGGGGTTTTTTTTCAGTGGGCGCCCAGGTGCAGCTGGTGGTAACCGTCGAAGCCCTGTTGGTCAGGGAAAGCCCGGAGCCCCAATGTCTGTGGTGCTGTAGATGCGCTGCCAATGGCCGCTGAGGAGCAGCAAGAGCTTGACTGGCTGGCACTTTCGGTGTGGGAGCAATCGTCCGACGTTCGTGATTTTTCAGGGTTTTTTTTTCAGGGGGTGCCCAGGTGCAGTTGGTGGTAAACGTCGAAGCCCTGTTGGTCAGGGAAAGCCCGGAGCCCCGATGTCTGTGGTGCTGTAGATGCGCTGCCAATGGCCGCTGAGGAGCAGGAAGAGCTTGACTGGCTGGCACATTCAGTGTGGGATCAATCGTCCGACGTTCTTGATTTTTCGGGGTTTTTTTTCAGTGGGCGCCCAGGTGCAGCTGGTGGTAAGCGTCGAAGCCCTGTTGGTCAGGGGAAGCCCGGAGCCCTGATGTCTGTGGTGCTGTAGATGCGCTGCCAATGGCCGGTGAGGAGCAGCAAGAGCTTGACTGGCTGGCACTTTTGGTGTGGGAGCAATCGTCCGACGTTCGTGATTTTTCTTTTTTTTTTTTCAGTGGGCGCCCAGGTGCAGCTGGTGGTAAACGTCGAAGCCCTGTTGGTCAGGGAAAGCCCGGAGCCCCGATGTCTGTGGTGCTGTAGATGCGCTGCCAATGGCTGGTGAGGAGCAGCAAGAGCTTGACTGGCTGGCACTTTCTGTGTGAGAGCAATCGTCCGTCTTTCGTGATTTTTCGGGGTTTTTTTCCAGTGGGCGCCCAGGTGCAGCTGGTGGTAAACGTCGAAGCCCTGTTGGTCAGGGAAAGCCCGGAGCCCCGATGTCTGTGGTGCTGTAGATGCGCTGCCAATGGCCGCTGAGGAGCAGGAAGAGCTTGACTGGCTGGCACTTTTGGTGTGGGAGCAATCGTCCAACGCTCGTGATTTTTCGTTTTTTTTTTTCAGTTGGCGCCCAGGTGCAGCTGGTGGTAAACGTCAAAGCCCTGTTGGTCAGGGAAAGCCCGGACCCTCGATGTCTGTGGTGCTGTAGATGCGCTGCCAATGGCCGCTGAGGAGCAGCAAGAGCTTGAGTTGCTGGCACTTTCGGAGTGGGAGCAATCGTGCAACGTACGTAACTTTTTGGGGTTTTTTTCCAGTGGGCGCCCAGGTGCAGCTGGTGGTAAACGTCGAAGCCCTGTTAGTCAGGGAATGCCCGGAGCCCTGATGTCTGTGGTGCTGTAGTTGCGCTGCCAATGGCCGCTGAGAAGCAGCCAGAGCTTGACTGGCTGGCACTTTTGGTGTGGGAGCAATCGTCCAATGCTCGTGATTTTTCGTTTTTTTTTTTTCAGTAGGCGCCCAGGTGCAGCTGGTGGTAAATGTCGAAGCCCTGTTGGTCAGGGAAAGCCCGGAGCTCAATGTCTGTGGTGCTGTAGATGCGCTACCAATGGCCGCTGAGGAGCAGCAAGAGCTTGACTGGCTGGCACTTTCGGTGTGGGAGCAATCGTCCGACGTTCGTGATTTTTCGGGGTTTTTTTTCAGTGGGCGCCCAGGTGCAGCTGGTGGTAACCGTCGAAGCCCTGTTGGTCAGGGAAAGCCCGGAGCCCCGATGTCTGTGGTGCTGTAGATGCGCTGCCAATGGCCGCTGAGGAGCAGCAAGAGCTTGACTGGCTGGCACTTTCGGTGTGGGAGCAATCGTCCGACGTTCGTGATTTTTCAGGGTTTTTTTTTCAGGGGGTGCCCAGGTGCAGTTGGTGGTAAACGTCGAAGCCCTGTTGGTCAGGGAAAGCCCGGAGCCCCGATGTCTGTGGTGCTGTAGATGCGCTGCCAATGGCCGCTGAGGAGCAGGAAGAGCTTGACTGGCTGGCACATTCAGTGTGGGATCAATCGTCCGACGTTCTTGATTTTTCGGGGTTTTTTTTCAGTGGGCGCCCAGGTGCAGCTGGTGGTAAGCGTCGAAGCCCTGTTGGTCAGGGGAAGCCCGGAGCCCTGATGTCTGTGGTGCTGTAGATGCGCTGCCAATGGCCGGTGAGGAGCAGGAAGAGCTTGACTGGCTGGCACTTTCGGTGTGGGAGCAATCGTCCAACGCTCGTGATTTTTCGTTTTTTTTTTTTCAGTTGGCGCCCAGGTGCAGCTGGTGGTAAACGTCGAAGCCCTGTTGGTCAGGGAAAGCCCGGAGCCCCGATGTCTGTGGTGCTGTAGATGCGCTGCCAATGGCCGGTGAGGAGCAGCAAGAGCTTGACTGGCTGGCACATTCAGTGTGCGTGCAATCGTCCGACGTTCTTGATTTTTCGGGTTTTTTTTTCAGTGGGCGCCCAGGTGCAGCTGGTGATAAACGTCAAAGCCCTGTTGGTCAGGGAAAGCCCGGAGCCTCGATGTCTGTGGTGCTGTAGATGCGCTGCCAATGGCCGCTGAGGAGCAGCAAGAGCTTGAGTTGCTGGGACTTTCGGTGTGGGAGCAATCGTGCAACGTACGTAACTTTTTGGGGTTTTTTTCCAGTGGGCGCCCAGGTGCAGCTGGTGGTAAAGGTCGAAGCCCTGTTCGTCAGGGAAAGCCCGCAGCCCCGATGTCTGTGGTGCTGTAGATGCGCTACCAATGGCTGCGGAGGAGCCGCAAGAGCTTGACTGGCTGGCACTTTCGGTGTGGTAGCAATCGTCCGTCTTTCGTGATTTTTCGGGGTTTTTTTCCAGTGGGTGCCCAGGTGCAGCTGGTGGTAAACGTCGTAGCCCTGTTCGTCAGGGAAAGCCCGGAGCCCCGATGTCTGTGGTGCTGTAGATGCGCTGCCAATGGCCGCTGAGGAGCAGGAAGAGCTTGACTGGCTGGCACTTTTGGTGTGGGAGCAATCGTCCAACGCTCGTGATTTTTCGTTTTTTTTTTTCAGTTGGCGCCCAGGTGCAGCTGGTGGTAAACGTCAAAGCCCTGTTGGTCAGGGAAAGCCCGGAGCCTCGATGTCTGTGGTGCTGTAGATGCGCTGCCAATGGCCGGTGAGGAGCAGCAAGAGCTTGAGTTGCTGGCACTTTCGGAGTGGGAGCAATCGTGCAACGTACGTAACTTTTTGGGGTTTTTTTCCAGTGGGCGCCCAGGTGCAGCTGGTGGTAAACGTCGAAGCCCTGTTCGTCAGGGAATGCCCGGAGCCCTGATGTCTGTGGTGCTGTAGTTGCGCTGCCAATGGCCGCTGAGAAGCAGCCAGAGCTTGACTGGCTGGCACTTTTGGTGTGGGAGCAATCGTCCAATGCTCGTGATTTTTCGTTTTTTTTTTTTCAGTAGGCGCCCAGGTGCAGCTGGTGGTAAATGTCGAAGCCCTGTTGGTCAGGGAAAGCCCGGAGCTCAATGTCTGTGGTGCTGTAGATGCGCTACCAATGGCCGCTGAGGAGCAGCAAGAGCTTGACTGGCTGGCACTTTCGGTGTGGGAGCAATCGTCCGTCTTTCGTGATTTTTCGGGGTTTTTTTTCAGTGGGCGCCCAGGTGCAGCTGGTGGTAACCGTCGAAGCCCTGTTGGTCAGGGAAAGCCCGGAGCCCCGATGTCTGTGGTGCTGTAGATGCGCTGCCAATGGCCGCTGAGGAGCAGCAAGAGCTTGACTGGCTGGCACTTTCGGTGTGGGAGGAATCGTCCGACGTTCGTGATTTTTCAGGGTTTTTTTTTCAGGGGGTGCCCAGGTGCAGTTGGTGGTAAACGTCGAAGCCCTGTTGGTCAGGGAAAGCCCGGAGCCCCGATGTCTGTGGTGCTGTAGATGCGCTGCCAATGGCCGCTGAGGAGCAGGAAGAGCTTGACTGGCTGGCACATTCAGTGTGGGATCAATCGTCCGACGTTCTTGATTTTTCGGGGTTTTTTTTCAGTGGGCGCCCAGGTGCAGCTGGTGGTAAGCGTCGAAGCCCTGTTGGTCAAGGGAAGCCCGGAGCCCTGATGTCTGTGGTGCTGTAGATGCGCTGCCAATGGCCGGTGAGGAGCAGCAAGAGCTTGACTGGCTGGCACTTTCGGTGTGGGAGCAATCGTCCGACGTTCGTGATTTTTCTTTTTTTGTTTTTCAGTGGGCGCCCAGGTGCAGCTGGTGGTAAACGTCGAAGCCCTGTTGGTCAGGGAAAGCCCGGAGCCCCGATGTCTGTGGTGCTGTAGATGCGCTGCCAATGGCCGCTGAGGAGCAGCAAGAGCTTGACTGGCTGGCACTTTTGGTGTGGGAGCAATCGTCCGTCGTTCGTGATTTTTCGGGGTTTTTTTCCAGTGGGCGCCCAGGTGCAGCTGGTGGTAAATGTCGAAGCACTGTTGGTCAGGGAAAGCCCGGAGCCCCGATGTCTGTGGTGCTGTAGATGCACTGCCAATGGCCGGTGAGGAGCAGCAAGAGCTTGACTGGCTGGCACTTTCGGTGTGGTAGCAATCGTCCGACGTTCGTGATTTTTCTTTTTTTTTTTTCAGTGGGCGCATAGGTGCAGCTGGTGGTAAACGTCGAAGCCCTGTTGGTCAGGGAAAGCCCGGAGCCCCGATGTCTGTGGTGCTGTAGATGCGCTGCCAATGGCTGGTGAGGAGCAGCAAGAGCTTGACTGGCTGGCACTTTCGGTGTGGGAGCAATCGTCCGCCGTTCGTGATTTTTCGGGGTTTTTTTTTCAGTGGGCACCCAGGTGCAGCTGGTGGTAAACGTCGTAGCCCTGTTCGTCAGGGAAAGCCCGGAGCCCCGATGTCTGTGGTGCTGTAGATGCGCTGCCAATGGCCGCTGAGGAGCAGCAAGAGCTTGACTGGCTGGCGCTTTCGGTGAGGGAGCAATCGTCCGACGTTCGTGATTTTTCGGGGTTTTTTTCAGGGGGTGCCCAGGTGCAGTTGGTGGTAAACGTCGAAGCCCTGTTGGTCAGGGAAAGCCCGGAGCCCCGATGTCTGTGGTGCTGTAGATGCGCTGCCAATGGCCGCTGAGGAGCAGCAAGAGCTTGACTGGCTGGCACTTTCGGTGTGGTAGCAATCGTCCGTCTTTCGTGATTTTTCGGGGTTTTTTTCCAGTGGGCGCCCAGGTGCAGCTGGTGGTAAGCGTCGAAGCCCTGTTGGTCAGGGAAAGCCCGGAGCCCCGATGTCTGTGGTGCTGTAGATGCGCTGCCAATGGCCGCTGAGGAGCAGCAAGAGCTTGACTGGCTGGCACTTTAGGAGAGGGAGCAATCGTCCAACGTTCGTGATTTTTCGTTTTTTTTTTTCAGTTGGCGCCCAGGTGCAGCTGGTGGTAAACGTCGAAGCCCTGTTGGTCAGGGGAAGCCCGGAGCCCCGATGTCTGTGGTGCTGTAGATGCGCTGCCAATGGCCGCTGAGGAGCAGGAAGAGCTTGACTGGCTGGCACTTTTGGTGTGGGAGCAATCGTCCAACGCTCGTGATTTTTCGTTTTTTTTTTTCAGTTGGCGCCCAGGTGCAGCTGGTGGTAAACGTCAAAGCCCTGTTGGTCAGGGAAAGCCCGGAGCCTCGATGTCTGTGGTGCTGTAGATGCGCTGCCAATGGCCGGTGAGGAGCAGCAAGAGCTTGACTGGCTGGCACTTTCGGAGTGGGAGCAATCGTGCAACGTACGTAACTTTTTGGGGTTTTTTTCCAGTGGGCGCCCAGGTGCAGCTGGTGGTAAACGTCGAAGCCCTGTTAGTCAGGGAATGCCCGGAGCCCTGATGTCTGTGGTGCTGTAGTTGCGCTGCCAATGGCCGCTGAGAAGCAGCCAGAGCTTGACTGGCTGGCACTTTTGGTGTGGGAGCAATCGTCCAATGCTCGTGATTTTTCGTTTTTTTTTTTTCAGTAGGCGCCCAGGTGCAGCTGGTGGTAAATGTCGAAGCCCTGTTGGTCAGGGAAAGCCCGGAGCTCAATGTCTGTGGTGCTGTAGATGCGCTACCAATGGCCGCTGAGGAGCAGCAAGAGCTTGACTGGCTGGCACTTTCGGTGTGGTAGCAATCGTCCGTCTTTCGTGATTTTTCGGGGTTTTTTTTCAGTGGGCGCCCAGGTGCAGCTGGTGGTAACCGTCGAAGCCCTGTTGGTCAGGGAAAGCCCGGAGCCCCGATGTCTGTGGTGCTGTAGATGCGCTGCCAATGGCCGCTGAGGAGCAGCAAGAGCTTGACTGGCTGGCACTTTCGGTGTGGGAGCAATCGTCCGACGTTCGTGATTTTTCAGGGTTTTTTTTTCAGGGGGTGCCCAGGTGCAGTTGGTGGTAAACGTCGAAGCCCTGTTGGTCAGGGAAAGCCCGGAGCCCCGATGTCTGTGGTGCTGTAGATGCGCTGCCAATGGCCGCTGAGGAGCAGGAAGAGCTTGACTGGCTGGCACATTCAGTGTGGGATCAATCGTCCGACGTTCTTGATTTTTCGGGGTTTTTTTTCAGTGGGCGCCCAGGTGCAGCTGGTGGTAAACGTCGAAGCCCTGTTGGTCAGGGAAAGCCCGGAGCCCCGATGTCTGTGGTGCTGTAGATGCGCTGCCAATGGCTGGTGAGGAGCAGCAAGAGCTTGACTGGCTGGCACTTTCTGTGTGAGAGCAATCGTCCGTCTTTCGTGATTTTTCGGGGTTTTTTTCCAGTGGGCGCCCAGGTGCAGCTGGTGGTAAACGTCGAAGCCCTGTTGGTCAGGGAAAGCCCGGAGCCCCAATGTCTGTGGTGCTGTAGATGCGCTGCCAATGGCCGCTGAGGAGCAGCAAGAGCTTGACTGGCTGGCACTTTTGGTGTGGGAGCAATCGTCCGTCGTTCGTAATTTTTCGGGGTTTTTTTCCAGTGGGCGCCCAGGTGCAGCTGGTGGTAAATGTCGAAGCACTGTTGGTCAGGGAAAGCCCGGAGCCCCGATGTCTGTGGTGCTGTAGATGCACTGCCAATGGCCGGTGAGGAGCAGCAAGAGCTTGACTGGCTGGCACTTTCGGTGTGGTAGCAATCGTCCAACGCTCGTGATTTTTCGTTTTTTTTTTTCAGTTGGCGCCCAGGTGCAGCTGGTGGTAAACGTCAAAGCCCTGTTGGTCAGGGAAAGCCCGGAGCCCCGATGTCTGTGGTGCTGTAGATGCGCTGCCAATGGCCGGTGAGGAGCAGCAAGAGCTTGACTGGCTGGCACTTTCGGAGTGGGAGCAATCGTGCAACGTACGTAACTTTTTGGGGTTTTTTTCCAGTGGGCGCCCAGGTGCAGCTGGTGGTAAACGTCGAAGCCCTGTTAGTCAGGGAATGCCCGGAGCCCTGATGTCTGTGGTGCTGTAGTTGCGCTGCCAATGGCCGCTGAGAAGCAGCCAGAGCTTGACTGGCTGGCACTTTTGGTGTGGGAGCAATCGTCCAATGCTCGTGATTTTTCGTTTTTTTTTTTTCAGTAGGCGCCCAGGTGCAGCTGGTGGTAAATGTCGAAGCCCTGTTGGTCAGGGAAAGCCCGGAGCTCAATGTCTGTGGTGCTGTAGATGCGCTACCAATGGCCGCTGAGGAGCAGCAAGAGCTTGACTGGCTGGCACTTTCGGTGTGGTAGCAATCGTCCGTCTTTCGTGATTTTTCGGGGTTTTTTTTCAGTGGGCGCCCAGGTGCAGCTGGTGGTAACCGTCGAAGCCCTGTTGGTCAGGGAAAGCCCGGAGCCCCGATGTCTGTGGTGCTGTAGATGCGCTGCCAATGGCCGCTGAGGAGCAGCAAGAGCTTGACTGGCTGGCACTTTCGGTGTGGGAGCAATCGTCCGACGTTCGTGATTTTTCAGGGTTTTTTTTTCAGGGGGTGCCCAGGTGCAGTTGGTGGTAAACGTCGAAGCCCTGTTGGTCAGGGAAAGCCCGGAGCCCCGATGTCTGTGGTGCTGTAGATGCGCTGCCAATGGCCGCTGAGGAGCAGGAAGAGCTTGACTGGCTGGCACATTCAGTGTGGGATCAATCGTCCGACGTTCTTGATTTTTCGGGGTTTTTTTTCAGTGGGCGCCCAGGTGCAGCTGGTGGTAAGCGTCGAAGCCCTGTTGGTCAGGGGAAGCCCGGAGCCCTGATGTCTGTGGTGCTGTAGATGCGCTGCCAATGGCCGGTGAGGAGCAGCAAGAGCTTGACTGGCTGGCACTTTTGGTGTGGGAGCAATCGTCCGACGTTCGTGATTTTTCTTTTTTTTTTTTCAGTGGGCGCCCAGGTGCAGCTGGTGGTAAACGTCGAAGCCCTGTTGGTCAGGGAAAGCCCGGAGCCCCGATGTCTGTGGTGCTGTAGATGCGCTGCCAATGGCTGGTGAGGAGCAGCAAGAGCTTGACTGGCTGGCACTTTCTGTGTGAGAGCAATCGTCCGTCTTTCGTGATTTTTCGGGGTTTTTTTCCAGTGGGCGCCCAGGTGCAGCTGGTGGTAAACGTCGAAGCCCTGTTGGTCAGGGAAAGCCCGGAGCCCCGATGTCTGTGGTGCTGTAGATGCGCTGCCAATGGCCGCTGAGGAGCAGCAAGAGCTTGACTGGCTGGCACTTTTGGTGTGGGAGCAATCGTCCGTCGTTCGTAATTTTTCGGGGTTTTTTTCCAGTGGGCGCCCAGGTGCAGCTGGTGGTAAATGTCGAAGCACTGTTGGTCAGGGAAAGCCCGGAGCCCCGATGTCTGTGGTGCTGTAGATGCACTGCCAATGGCCGGTGAGGAGCAGCAAGAGCTTGACTGGCTGGCACTTTCGGTGTGGTAGCAATCGTCCGACGTTCGTGATTTTTCTTTTTTTTTTTTCAGTGGGCGCATAGGTGCAGCTGGTGGTAAACGTCGAAGCCCTGTTCGTCAGGGAAAGCCCGGAGCCCCGATGTCTGTGGTGCTGTAGATGCGCTGCCAATGGCTGGTGAGGAGCAGCAAGAGCTTGACTGGCTGGCACTTTCGGTGTGGGAGCAATCGTCCGCCGTTCGTGATTTTTCGGGGTTTTTTTTTCAGTGGGCACCCAGGTGCAGCTGGTGGTAAACGTCGTAGCCCTGTTCGTCAGGGAAAGCCCGGAGCCCCGATGTCTGTGGTGCTGTAGATGCGCTGCCAATGGCCGCTGAGGAGCAGCAAGAGCTTGACTGGCTGGCGCTTTCGGTGAGGGAGCAATCGTCCGACGTTCGTGATTTTTCGGGGTTTTTTTCAGTGGGCGCCCAGGTGCAGCTGGTGGTAAACGTCGAAGCCCTGTTGGTCAGGGAAAGCCCGGAGCCCCGATGTCTGTGGTGCTGTAGATGCGCTGCCAATGGCCGGTGAGGAGCAGCAAGAGCTTGACTGGCTGGCACTTTCGGTGTGGGAGCAATCGTCCGACGTTCGTGATTTTTCAGGGTTTTTTTTTCAGGGGGTGCCCAGGTGCAGTTGGTGGTAAACGTCGAAGCCCTGTTGGTCAGGGAAAGCCCGGAGCCCCGATGTCTGTGGTGCTGTAGATGCGCTGCCAATGGCCGCTGAGGAGCAGCAAGAGCTTGACTGGCTGGCACTTTCGGTGTGGGAGCAATCGTCCAACGCTCATGATTTTTCGTTTTTTTTTTTCAGTTGGCGCCCAGGTGCAGCTGGTGGTAAACGTCGAAGCCCTGTTGGTCAGGGAAAGCCCGGAGCCCCGATGTCTGTGGTGCTGTAGATGCGCTGCCAATGGCCGCTGAGGAGCAGCAAGAGCTTGACTGGCTGGCACATTCGGTGTGGGTGCAATCGTCCGACGTTCTTGATTTTTCGGGGTTTTTTTTCAGTGGGCGCCCAGGTGCAGCTGGTGATAAACGTCAAAGCCCTGTTGGTCAGGGAAAGCCCGGAGCCTCGATGTCTGTGGTGCTGTAGATGCGCTGCCAATGGCCGGTGAGGAGCAGCAAGAGCTTGAGTTGCTGGCACTTTCGGAGTGGGAGCAATCGTGCAACGTACGTAACTTTTTGGGGTTTTTTTCCAGTGGGCGCCCAGGTGCAGCTAGTGGTAAATGTCGAAGCCCTGTTCGTCAGGGAAAGCCCGGAGCCACAATGTCTGTGGTGCTGTAGATGCGCTGCCAATGGCCGCTGAGGAGCAGCAAGAGCTTGACTGGCTGGCACTTTCGGTGTGGGAGCAATCGTCCGACGTTCGTGATTTTTCGTTTTTTTTTTTCAGAGGGCGCCCAGGTGCAGGTGGTGGTAAAGGTCGAAGCCCTGTTTGTCAGGGAAAGCCCGGAGCCCCGATGTCTGTGGTGCTGTAGATGCGCTGCCAATGGCCGCTGAGGAGCAGCAAGAGCTTGACTGGCTGGCACTTTCGGTGTGGGAGCAATCGTCCGACGTTCGTGATTTTTCGGGGTTTTTTTTCAGTGGGCGCCCAGGTGCAGCTGGTGGTAACCGTCGAAGCCCTGTTGGTCAGGGAAAGCCCGGAGCCCCGATGTCTGTGGTGCTGTAGATGCGCTGCCAATGGCCGGTGAGGAGCAGCAAGAGCTTGACTGGCTGGCACTTTCGGTGTGGGAGCAATCGTCCGACGTTCGTGATTTTTCAGGGTTTTTTTTTCAGGGGGTGCCCAGGTGCAGTTGGTGGTAAACGTCGAAGCCCTGTTGGTCAGGGAAAGCCCGGAGCCCCGATGTCTGTGGTGCTGTAGATGCGCTGCCAATGGCTGGTGAGGAGCAGCAAGAGCTTGACTGGCTGGCACTTTCGGTGTGGGAGCAATCGTCCGCCGTTCGTGATTTTTCGGGGTTTTTTTTTCAGTGGGCACCCAGGTGCAGCTGGTGGTAAACGTCGTAGCCCTGTTCGTCAGGGAAAGCCCGGAGCCCCGATGTCTGTGGTGCTGTAGATGCGCTGCCAATGGCCGCTGAGGAGCAGCAAGAGCTTGACTGGCTGGCGCTTTCGGTGAGGGAGCAATCGTCCGACGTTCGTGATTTTTCGGGGTTTTTTTCAGTGGGCGCCCAGGTGCAGCTGGTGGTAAACGTCGAAGCCCTGTTGGTCAGGGAAAGCCCGGAGCCCCGATGTCTGTGGTGCTGTAGATGCGCTGCCAATGGCCGCTGAGGAGCAGCAAGAGCTTGACTGGCTGGCACTTTTGGTGTGGGAGCAATCGTCCAACGTTCGTGATTTTTCGTTTTTTTTTTTCAGTTGTCGCCCAGGTCCAGCTGGGGGTAAACGTCGAAGCCCTGTTCGTCAGGGAAAGCCCGGAGCCCCGATGTCTGTGGTGCTGTAGATGCGCTACCAATGGCTGCGGAGGAGCCGCAAGAGCTTGACTGGCTGGCACTTTCGGTGTGGTAGCAATCGTCCGTCTTTCGTGATTTTTCGGGGTTTTTTTCCAGTGGGCGCCCAGGTGCAGCTGTTGGTAAGCGTCGAAGCCCTGTTGGTCAGGGAAAGCCCGGAGCCCCGATGTCTGTGGTGCTGTAGATGCGCTGCCAATGGCCGCTGAGGAGCAGCAAGAGCTTGACTGGCTGGCACTTTAGGAGAGGGAGCAATCGTCCAACGTTCGTGATTTTTCGTTTTTTTTTTTCAGTTGGCGCCCAGGTGCAGCTGGTGGTAAACGTCGAAGCCCTGTTGGTCAGGGGAAGCCCGGAGCCCCGATGTCTGTGGTGCTGTAGATGCGCTGCCAATGGCCGCTGAGGAGCAGGAAGAGCTTGACTGGCTGGCACTTTTGGTGTGGGAGCAATCGTCCAACGCTCGTGATTTTTCGTTTTTTTTTTTCAGTTGGCGCCCAGGTGCAGCTGGTGGTAAACGTCAAAGCCCTGTTGGTCAGGGAAAGCCCGGAGCCTCGATGTCTGTGGTGCTGTAGATGCGCTGCCAATGGCCGGTGAGGAGCAGCAAGAGCTTGAGTTGCTGGCACTTTCGGAGTGGGAGCAATCGTGCAACGTACGTAACTTTTTGGGGTTTTTTTCCAGTGGGCGCCCAGGTGCAGCTGGTGGTAAACGTCGAAGCCCTGTTAGTCAGGGAATGCCCGGAGCCCTGATGTCTGTGGTGCTGTAGTTGCGCTGCCAATGGCCGCTGAGAAGCAGCCAGAGCTTGACTGGCTGGCACTTTTGGTGTGGGAGCAATCGTCCAATGCTCGTGATTTTTCGTTTTTTTTTTTTCAGTAGGCGCCCAGGTGCAGCTGGTGGTAAATGTCGAAGCCCTGTTGGTCAGGGAAAGCCCGGAGCTCAATGTCTGTGGTGCTGTAGATGCGCTACCAATGGCCGCTGAGGAGCAGCAAGAGCTTGACTGGCTGGCACTTTCGGTGTGGTAGCAATCGTCCGTCTTTCGTGATTTTTCGGGGTTTTTTTTCAGTGGGCGCCCAGGTGCAGCTGGTGGTAAACGTCGAAGCCCTGTTGGTCAGGGAAATCCCGGAGCCCCGATGTCTGTGGTGCTGTAGATGCGCTGCCAATGGCCGCTGAGGAGCAGCAAGAGCTTGACTGGCTGGCACTTTCGGTGTGGGAGCAATTGTCCGACGTTCGTGATTTTTCAGGGTTTTTTTTTCAGGGGGTGCCCAGGTGCAGGTGGTGGTAAAGGTCGAAGCCCTGTTCGTCAGGGAAAGCCCGGAGCCCCGATGTCTGTGGTGCTGTAGATGCGCTGCCAATGGCCGCTGAGGAGCAGCAAGAGCTTGACTGGCTGGCACTTTCGGTGTGGGAGCAATCGTCCGACGTTCGTGATTTTTCGGGGTTTTTTTTCAGTGGGCGCCCAGGTGCAGCTGGTGGTAAACGTCGAAGCCCTGTTGGTCAGGGAAAGCCCGGAGCCCCGATGTCTGTGGTGCTGTAGATGCGCTGCCAATGGCCGCTGAGGAGCAGCAAGAGCTTGACTGGCTGGCACTTTCGGTGTGGGAGCAATCGTCCGACGTTCGTGATTTTTCAGGGTTTTTTTTTCAGGGGGTGCCCAGGTGCAGTTGGTGGTAAACGTCGAAGCCCTGTTGGTCAGGGAAAGCCCGGAGCCCCGATGTCTGTGGTGCTGTAGATGCGCTGCCAATGGCTGGTGAGGAGCAGCAAGAGCTTGACTGGCTGGCACTTTCGGTGTGGGAGCAATCGTCCGCCGTTCGTGATTTTTCGGGGTTTTTTTTTCAGTGGGCACCCAGGTGCAGCTGGTGGTAAACGTCGTAGCCCTGTTCGTCAGGGAAAGCCCGGAGCCCCGATGTCTGTGGTGCTGTAGATGCGCTGCCAATGGCCGCTGAGGAGCAGCAAGAGCTTGACTGGCTGGCGCTTTCGGTGAGGGAGCAATCGTCCGACGTTCGTGATTTTTCGGGGTTTTTTTCAGTGGGCGCCCAGGTGCAGCTGGTGGTAAACGTCGAAGCCCTGTTGGTCAGGGAAAGCCCGGAGCCCCGATGTCTGTGGTGCTGTAGATGCGCTGCCAATGGCCGGTGAGGAGCAGCAAGAGCTTGACTGGCTGGCACTTTCGGTGTGGGAGCAATCGTCCGACGTTCGTGATTTTTCAGGGTTTTTTTTTCAGGGGGTGCCCAGGTGCAGTTGGTGGTAAACGTCGAAGCCCTGTTGGTCAGGGAAAGCCCGGAGCCCCGATGTCTGTGGTGCTGTAGATGCGCTGCCAATGGCCGCTGAGGAGCAGCAAGAGCTTGACTGGCTGGCACTTTTGGTGTGGGAGCAATCGTCCAACGTTCGTGATTTTTCGTTTTTTTTTTTCAGTTGTCGCCCAGGTCCAGCTGGGGGTAAACGTCGAAGCCCTGTTCGTCAGGGAAAGCCCGGAGCCCCGATGTCTGTGGTGCTGTAGATGCGCTACCAATGGCTGCGGAGGAGCCGCAAGAGCTTGACTGGCTGGCACTTTCGGTGTGGTAGCAATCGTCCGTCTTTCGTGATTTTTCGGGGTTTTTTTCCAGTGGGCGCCCAGGTGCAGCTGGTGGTAAGCGTCGAAGCCCTGTTGGTCAGGGAAAGCCCGGAGCCCCGATGTCTGTGGTGCTGTAGATGCGCTGCCAATGGCCGCTGAGGAGCAGCAAGAGCTTGACTGGCTGGCACTTTAGGAGAGGGAGCAATCGTCCAACGTTCGTGATTTTTCGTTTTTTTTTTTCAGTTGGCGCCCAGGTGCAGCTGGTGGTAAACGTCGAAGCCCTGTTGGTCAGGGGAAGCCCGGAGCCCTGATGTCTGTGGTGCTGTAGATGCGCTGCCAATGGCCGCTGAGGAGCAGGAAGAGCTTGACTGGCTGGCACATTCAGTGTGGGATCAATCGTCCGACGTTCTTGATTTTTCGGGGTTTTTTTTCAGTGGGCGCCCAGGTGCAGCTGGTGGTAAGCGTCGAAGCCCTGTTGGTCAGGGGAAGCCCGGAGCCCTGATGTCTGTGGTGCTGTAGATGCGCTGCCAATGGCCGGTGAGGAGCAGCAAGAGCTTGACTGGCTGGCACTTTTGGTGTGGGAGCAATCGTCCGACGTTCGTGATTTTTCTTTTTTTTTTTTCAGTGGGCGCCCAGGTGCAGCTGGTGGTAAACGTCGAAGCCCTGTTGGTCAGGGAAAGCCCGGAGCCCCGATGTCTGTGGTGCTGTAGATGCGCTGCCAATGGCTGGTGAGGAGCAGCAAGAGCTTGACTGGCTGGCACTTTCTGTGTGAGAGCAATCGTCCGTCTTTCGTGATTTTTCGGGGTTTTTTTCCAGTGGGCGCCCAGGTGCAGCTGGTGGTAAACGTCGAAGCCCTGTTGGTCAGGGAAAGCCCGGAGCCCCGATGTCTGTGGTGCTGTAGATGCGCTGCCAATGGCCGCTGAGGAGCAGCAAGAGCTTGACTGGCTGGCACTTTTGGTGTGGGAGCAATCGTCCGTCGTTCGTAATTTTTCGGGGTTTTTTTCCAGTGGGCGCCCAGGTGCAGCTGGTGGTAAATGTCGAAGCACTGTTGGTCAGGGAAAGCCCGGAGCCCCGATGTCTGTGGTGCTGTAGATGCACTGCCAATGGCCGGTGAGGAGCAGCAAGAGCTTGACTGGCTGGCACTTTCGGTGTGGTAGCAATCGTCCGACGTTCGTGATTTTTCTTTTTTTTTTTTCAGTGGGCGCATAGGTGCAGCTGGTGGTAAACGTCGAAGCCCTGTTCGTCAGGGAAAGCCCGGAGCCCCGATGTCTGTGGTGCTGTAGATGCGCTGCCAATGGCTGGTGAGGAGCAGCAAGAGCTTGACTGGCTGGCACTTTCGGTGTGGGAGCAATCGTCCGCCGTTCGTGATTTTTCGGGGTTTTTTTTTCAGTGGGCACCCAGGTGCAGCTGGTGGTAAACGTCGTAGCCCTGTTCGTCAGGGAAAGCCCGGAGCCCCGATGTCTGTGGTGCTGTAGATGCGCTGCCAATGGCCGCTGAGGAGCAGCAAGAGCTTGACTGGCTGGCGCTTTCGGTGAGGGAGCAATCGTCCGACGTTCGTGATTTTTCGGGGTTTTTTTCAGTGGGCGCCCAGGTGCAGCTGGTGGTAAACGTCGAAGCCCTGTTGGTCAGGGAAAGCCCGGAGCCCCGATGTCTGTGGTGCTGTAGATGCGCTGCCAATGGCCGGTGAGGAGCAGCAAGAGCTTGACTGGCTGGCACTTTCGGTGTGGGAGCAATCGTCCGACGTTTGTGATTTTTCAGGGTTTTTTTTTCAGGGGGTGCCCAGGTGCAGTTGGTGGTAAACGTCGAAGCCCTGTTGGTCAGGGAAAGCCCGGAGCCCCGATGTCTGTGGTGCTGTAGATGCGCTGCCAATGGCCGCTGAGGAGCAGCAAGAGCTTGACTGGCTGGCACTTTTGGTGTGGGAACAATCGTCCAACGCTCGTGATTTTTCGTTTTTTTTTTTCAGTTGGCGCCCAGGTGCAGTTGGTGGTAAACGTCGAAGCCCTGTTGGTCAGGGAAAGCCCGGAGCCCCGATGTCTGTGGTGCTGTAGATGCGCTGCCAATGGCCGCTGAGGAGCAGCAAGAGCTTGACTGGCTGGCACATTCGGTGTGGGTGCAATCGTCCGACGTTCTTGATTTTTCGGGGTTTTTTTTCAGTGGGCGCCCAGGTGCAGCTGGTGATAAACGTCAAAGCCCTGTTGGTCAGGGAAAGCCCGGAGCCTCGATGTCTGTGGTGCTGTAGATGCGCTGCCAATGGCCGCTGAGGAGCAGCAAGAGCTTGACTGGCTGGCGCTTTCGGTGAGGGAGCAATCGTCCGACGTTCGTGATTTTTCGGGGTTTTTTTCAGTGGGCGCCCAGGTGCAGCTGGTGGTAAACGTCGAAGCCCTGTTGGTCAGGGAAAGCCCGGAGCCCCGATGTCTGTGGTGCTGTAGATGCGCTGCCAATGGCCGGTGAGGAGCAGCAAGAGCTTGACTGGCTGGCACTTTCGGTGTGGGAGCAATCGTCCGACGTTCGTGATTTTTCAGGGTTTTTTTTTCAGGGGGTGCCCAGGTGCAGTTGGTGGTAAACGTCGAAGCCCTGTTGGTCAGGGAAAGCCCGGAGCCCCGATGTCTGTGGTGCTGTAGATGCGCTGCCAATGGCCGCTGAGGAGCAGCAAGAGCTTGACTGGCTGGCACTTTTGGTGTGGGAGCAATCGTCCAACGCTCGTGATTTTTCGTTTTTTTTTTTCAGTTGGCGCCCAGGTGCAGCTGGTGGTAAACGTCGAAGCCCTGTTGGTCAGGGAAAGCCCGGAGCCCCGATGTCTGTGGTGCTGTAGATGCGCTGCCAATGGCCGCTGAGGAGCAGCAAGAGCTTGACTGGCTGGCACATTCGGTGTGGGTGCAATCGTCCGACGTTCTTGATTTTTCGGGGTTTTTTTTCAGTGGGCGCCCAGGTGCAGCTGGTGATAAACGTCAAAGCCCTGTTGGTCAGGGAAAGCCCGGAGCCTCGATGTCTGTGGTGCTGTAGATGCGCTGCCAATGGCCGGTGAGGAGCAGCAAGAGCTTGAGTTGCTGGCACTTTCGGAGTGGGAGCAATCGTGCAACGTACGTAATTTTTTGGGGTTTTTTTCCAGTGGGCGCCCAGGTGCAGCTGGTGGTAAATGTCGAAGCCCTGTTCGTCAGGGAAAGCCCGGAGCCACAATGTCTGTGGTGCTGTAGATGCGCTGCCAATGGCCGCTGAGGAGCAGCAAGAGCTTGACTGGCTGGCACTTTCGGTGTGGGAGCAATCGTCCGACGTTCGTGATTTTTCGGGGTTTTTTTTCAGTGGGCGCCCAGGTGCAGCTGGTGGTAACCGTCGAAGCCCTGTTGGTCAGGGAAAGCCCGGAGCCCCGATGTCTGTGGTGCTGTAGATGCGCTGCCAATGGCCGGTGAGGAGCAGCAAGAGCTTGACTGGCTGGCACTTTCGGTGTGGGAGCAATCGTCCGACGTTCGTGATTTTTCAGGGTTTTTTTTTCAGGGGGTGCCCAGGTGCAGTTGGTGGTAAACGTCGAAGCCCTGTTGGTCAGGGAAAGCCCGGAGCCCCGATGTCTGTGGTGCTGTAGATGCGCTGCCAATGGCTGGTGAGGAGCAGCAAGAGCTTGACTGGCTGGCACTTTCGGTGTGGGAGCAATCGTCCGCCGTTCGTGATTTTTCGGGGTTTTTTTTTCAGTGGGCACCCAGGTGCAGCTGGTGGTAAACGTCGTAGCCCTGTTCGTCAGGGAAAGCCCGGAGCCCCGATGTCTGTGGTGCTGTAGATGCGCTGCCAATGGCCGCTGAGGAGCAGCAAGAGCTTGACTGGCTGGCGCTTTCGGTGAGGGAGCAATCGTCCGACGTTCGTGATTTTTCGGGGTTTTTTTCAGTGGGCGCCCAGGTGCAGCTGGTGGTAAACGTCGAAGCCCTGTTGGTCAGGGAAAGCCCGGAGCCCCGATGTCTGTGGTGCTGTAGATGCGCTGCCAATGGCCGGTGAGGATCAGCAAGAGCTTGACTGGCTGGCACTTTCGGTGTGTGAGCAATCGTCCGACGTTCGTGATTTTTCAGGGTTTTTTTTTCAGGGGGTGCCCAGGTGCAGTTGGTGGTAAACGTCGAAGCCCTGTTGGTCAGGGAAAGCCCGGAGCCCCGATGTCTGTGGTGCTGTAGATGCGCTGCCAATGGCCGCTGAGGAGCAGCAAGAGCTTGACTGGCTGGCACTTTTGGTGTGGGAGCAATCGTCCAACGTTCGTGATTTTTCGTTTTTTTTTTTCAGTTGTCGCCCAGGTCCAGCTGGGGGTAAACGTCGAAGCCCTGTTCGTCAGGGAAAGCCCGGAGCCCCGATGTCTGTGGTGCTGTAGATGCGCTACCAATGGCTGCGGAGGAGCCGCAAGAGCTTGACTGGCTGGCACTTTCGGTGTGGTAGCAATCGTCCGTCTTTCGTGATTTTTCGGGGTTTTTTTCCAGTGGGCGCCCAGGTGCAGCTGGTGGTAAGCGTCGAAGCCCTGTTGGTCAGGGAAAGCCCGGAGCCCCGATGTCTGTGGTGCTGTAGATGCGCTGCCAATGGCCGCTGAGGAGCAGCAAGAGCTTGACTGGCTGGCACTTTAGGAGAGGGAGCAATCGTCCAACGTTCGTGATTTTTCGTTTTTTTTTTTCAGTTGGCGCCCAGGTGCAGCTGGTGGTAAACGTCGAAGCCCTGTTGGTCAGGGGAAGCCCGGAGCCCCGATGTCTGTGGTGCTGTAGATGCGCTGCCAATGGCCGCTGAGGAGCAGGAAGAGCTTGACTGGCTGGCACTTTTGGTGTGGGAGCAATCGTCCAACGCTCGTGATTTTTCGTTTTTTTTTTTTCAGTTGGCGCCCAGGTGCAGCTGGTGGTAAACGTCAAAGCCCTGTTGGTCAGGGAAAGCCCGGAGCCCCGATGTCTGTGGTGCTGTAGATGCGCTGCCAATGGCCGGTGAGGAGCAGCAAGAGCTTGAGTTGCTGGCACTTTCGGAGTGGGAGCAATCGTGCAACGTACGTAACTTTTTGGGGTTTTTTTCCAGTGGGCGCCCAGGTGCAGCTGGTGGTAAACGTCGAAGCCCTGTTAGTCAGGGAATGCCCGGAGCCCTGATGTCTGTGGTGCTGTAGTTGCGCTGCCAATGGCCGCTGAGAAGCAGCCAGAGCTTGACTGGCTGGCACTTTTGGTGTGGGAGCAATCGTCCAATGCTCGTGATTTTTCGTTTTTTTTTTTTCAGTAGGCGCCCAGGTGCAGCTGGTGGTAAATGTCGAAGCCCTGTTGGTCAGGGAAAGCCCGGAGCTCAATGTCTGTGGTGCTGTAGATGCGCTGCCAATGGCCGCTGAGGAGCAGCAAGAGCTTGACTGGCTGGCACTTTCGGTGTGGTAGCAATCGTCCGTCTTTCGTGATTTTTCGGGGTTTTTTTTCAGTGGGCGCCCAGGTGCAGCTGGTGGTAACCGTCGAAGCCCTGTTGGTCAGGGAAAGCCCGGAGCCCCGATGTCTGTGGTGCTGTAGATGCGCTGCCAATGGCTGGTGAGGAGCAGCAAGAGCTTGACTGGCTGGCACTTTCGGTGTGGGAGCAATCGTCCGCCGTTCGTGATTTTTCGGGGTTTTTTTTTCAGTGGGCACCCAGGTGCAGCTGGTGGTAAACGTCGTAGCCCTGTTCGTCAGGGAAAGCCCGGAGCCCCGATGTCTGTGGTGCTGTAGATGCGCTGCCAATGGCCGCTGAGGAGCAGCAAGAGCTTGACTGGCTGGCACTTTCGGTGAGGGAGCAATCGTCCGACGTTCGTGATTTTTCGGGGTTTTTTTCAGTGGGCGCCCAGGTGCAGCTGGTGGTAAACGTCGAAGCCCTGTTGGTCAGGGAAAGCCCGGAGCCCCGATGTCTGTGGTGCTGTAGATGCGCTGCCAATGGCCGGTGAGGAGCAGCAAGAGCTTGACTGGCTGGCACTTTCGGTGTGGGAGCAATCGTCCGACGTTCGTGATTTTTCAGGGTTTTTTTTTCAGGGGGTGCCCAGGTGCAGTTGGTGGTAAACGTCGAAGCCCTGTTGGTCAGGGAAAGCCCGGAGCCCCGATGTCTGTGGTGCTGTAGATGCGCTGCCAATGGCCGCTGAGGAGCAGCAAGAGCTTGACTGGCTGGCACTTTTGGTGTGGGAGCAATCGTCCAACGTTCGTGATTTTTCGTTTTTTTTTTTCAGTTGTCGCCCAGGTCCAGCTGGGGGTAAACGTCGAAGCCCTGTTCGTCAGGGAAAGCCCGGAGCCCCGATGTCTGTGGTGCTGTAGATGCGCTACCAATGGCTGCGGAGGAGCCGCAAGAGCTTGACTGGCTGGCACTTTCGGTGTGGTAGCAATCGTCCGTCTTTCGTGATTTTTCGGGGTTTTTTTCCAGTGGGCGCCCAGGTGCAGCTGGTGGTAAGCGTCGAAGCCCTGTTGGTCAGGGAAAGCCCGGAGCCCCGATGTCTGTGGTGCTGTAGATGCGCTGCCAATGGCCGCTGAGGAGCAGCAAGAGCTTGACTGGCTGGCACTTTAGGAGAGGGAGCAATCGTCCAACGTTCGTGATTTTTCGTTTTTTTTTTTCAGTTGGCGCCCAGGTGCAGCTGGTGGTAAACGTCGAAGCCCTGTTGGTCAGGGGAAGCCCGGAGCCTCGATGTCTGTGGTGCTGTAGATGCGCTGCCAATGGCCGGTGAGGAGCAGCAAGAGCTTGAGTTGCTGGCACTTTCGGAGTGGGAGCAATCGTGCAACGTACGTAACTTTTTGGGGTTTTTTTCCAGTGGGCGCCCAGGTGCAGCTGGTGGTAAACGTCGAAGCCCTGTTAGTCAGGGAATGCCCGGAGCCCTGATGTCTGTGGTGCTGTAGTTGCGCTGCCAATGGCCGCTGAGAAGCAGCCAGAGCTTGACTGGCTGGCACTTTTGGTGTGGGAGCAATCGTCCAATGCTCGTGATTTTTCGTTTTTTTTTTTTTCAGTAGGCGCCCAGGTGCAGCTGGTGGTAAATGTCGAAGCCCTGTTGGTCAGGGAAAGCCCGGAGCTCAATGTCTGTGGTGCTGTAGATGCGCTACCAATGGCCGCTGAGGAGCAGCAAGAGCTTGACTGGCTGGCACTTTCGGTGTGGTAGCAATCGTCCGTCTTTCGTGATTTTTCGGGGTTTTTTTTCAGTGGGCGCCCAGGTGCAGCTGGTGGTAACCGTCGAAGCCCTGTTGGTCAGGGAAAGCCCGGAGCCCCGATGTCTGTGGTGCTGTAGATGCGCTGCCAATGGCTGCTGAGGAGCAGCAAGAGCTTGACTGGCTGGCACTTTCGGTGTGGGAGCAATTGTCCGACGTTCGTGATTTTTCAGGGTTTTTTTTTCAGGGGGTGCCCAGGTGCAGTTGGTGGTAAACGTCGAAGCCCTGTTGGTCAGGGAAAGCCCGGAGCCCTGATGTCTGTGGTGCTGTAGATGCGCTGCCAATGGCCGCTGAGGAGCAGGAAGAGCTTGACTGGCTGGCACTTTCGGTGTGGGAGCAATCGTCCGACGTTCGTGATTTTTCTTTTTTTTTTTTCAGTGGGCGCCCAGGTGCAGCTGGTGGTAAACGTCGAAGCCCTGTTGGTCAGGGAAAGCCCGGAGCCCCGATGTCTGTGGTGCTGTAGATGCGATGCCAATGGCTGGTGAGGAGCAGCAAGAGCTTGACTGGCTGGCACTTTCTGTGTGAGAGCAATCGTCCGTCTTTCGTGATTTTTCGGGGTTTTTTTCCAGTGGGCGCCCAGGTGCAGCTGGTGGTAAACGTCGAAGCCCTGTTGGTCAGGGAAAGCCCGGAGCCCCGATGTCTGTGGTGCTGTAGATGCGCTGCCAATGGCCGCTGAGGAGCAGCAAGAGCTTGACTGGCTGGCACTTTTGGTGTGGGAGCAATCGTCCGTCGTTCGTGATTTTTCGGGGTTTTTTTCCAGTGGGCGCCCAGGTGCAGCTGGTGGTAAATGTCGAAGCACTGTTGGTCAGGGAAAGCCCGGAGCCCCGATGTCTGTGGTGCTGTAGATGCACTGCCAATGGCCGGTGAGGAGCAGGAAGAGCTTGACTGGCTGGCACTTTCGGTGTGGTAGCAATCGTCCGACGTTCGTGATTTTTCTTTTTTTTTTTTCAGTGGGCGCATAGGTGCAGCTGGTGGTAAACGTCGAAGCCCTGTTCGTCAGGGAAAGCCCGGAGCCCCGATGTCTGTGGTGCTGTAGATGCGCTGCCAATGGCTGGTGAGGAGCAGCAATAGCTTGACTGGCTGGCACTTTCGGTGTGGGAGCAATCGTCCGCCGTTCGTGATTTTTCGGGGTTTTTTTTTCAGTGGGCACCCAGGTGCAGCTGGTGGTAAACGTCGTAGCCCTGTTCGTCAGGGAAAGCCCGGAGCCCCGATGTCTGTGGTGCTGTAGATGCGCTGCCAATGGCCGCTGAGGAGCAGCAAGAGCTTGACTGGCTGGCGCTTTCGGTGAGGGAGCAATCGTCCGACGTTCGTGATTTTTCGGGGTTTTTTTCAGTGGGCGCCCAGGTGCAGCTGGTGGTAAACGTCGAAGCCCTGTTGGTCAGGGAAAGCCCGGAGCCCCGATGTCTGTGGTGCTGTAGATGCACTGCCAATGGCCGGTGAGGAGCAGCAAGAGCTTGACTGGCTGGCACTTTCGGTGTGGGAGCAATCGTCCGACGTTCGTGATTTTTCAGGGTTTTTTTTTCAGGGGGTGCCCAGGTGCAGTTGGTGGTAAACGTCGAAGCCCTGTTGGTCAGGGAAAGCCCGGAGCCCCGATGTCTGTGGTGCTGTAGATGCGCTGCCAATGGCCGCTGAGGAGCAGCAAGAGCTTGACTGGCTGGCACTTTTGGTGTGGGAGCAATCGTCCAACGCTCGTGATTTTTCGTTTTTTTTTTTCAGTGGGCGCCCAGGTGCAGCTGGTGGTAAACGTCGAAGCCCTGTTGGTCAGGGAAAGCCCGGAGCCCCGATGTCTGTGGTGCTGTAGATGCGCTGCCAATGGCCGCTGAGGAGCAGCAAGAGCTTGACTGGCTGGCACATTCGGTGTGGGTGCAATCGTCCGACGTTCTTGATTTTTCGGGGTTTTTTTTCAGTGGGCGCCCAGGTGCAGCTGGTGATAAACGTCAAAGCCCTGTTGGTCAGGGAAAGCCCGGAGCCTCGATGTCTGTGGTGCTGTAGATGCGCTGCCAATGGCCGGTGAGGAGCAGCAAGAGCTTGACTGGCTGGCACTTTCGGAGTGGGAGCAATCGTGCAACGTACGTAACTTTTTGGGGTTTTTTTCCAGTGGGCGCCCAGGTGCAGCTGGTGGTAAATGTCGAAGCCCTGTTCGTCAGGGAAAGCCCGGAGCCACAATGTCTGTGGTGCTGTAGATGCGCTGCCAATGGCCGCTGAGGAGCAGCAAGAGCTTGACTGGCTGGCACTTTCGGTGTGGGAGCAATCGTCCGACGTTCGTGATTTTTCGTTTTTTTTTTTCAGAGGGCGCCCAGGTGCAGGTGGTGGTAAAGGTCGAAGCCCTGTTCGTCAGGGAAAGCCCGGAGCCCCGATGTCTGTGGTGCTGTAGATGCGCTGCCAATGGCCGCTGAGGAGCAGCAAGAGCTTGACTGGCTGGCACTTTCGGTGTGGGAGCAATCGTCCGACGTTCGTGATTTTTCGGGGTTTTTTTTCAGTGGGCGCCCAGGTGCAGCTGGTGGTAACCGTCGAAGCCCTGTTGGTCAGGGAAAGCCCGGAGCCCCGATGTCTGTGGTGCTGTAGATGCGCTGCCAATGGCCGCTGAGGAGCAGCAAGAGCTTGACTGGCTGGCACTTTCGGTGTGGGAGCAATCGTCCGACGTTCGTGATTTTTCAGGGTTTTTTTTTCAGGGGGTGCCCAGGTGCAGTTGGTGGTAAACGTCGAAGCCCTGTTGGTCAGGGAAAGCCCGGAGCCCCGATGTCTGTGGTGCTGTAGATGCGCTGCCAATGGCCGCTGAGGAGCAGGAAGAGCTTGACTGGCTGGCACATTCAGTGTGGGATCAATCGTCCGACGTTCTTGATTTTTCGGGGTTTTTTTTCAGTGGGCGCCCAGGTGCAGCTGGTGGTAAGCGTCGAAGCCCTGTTGGTCAGGGGAAGCCCGGAGCCCTGATGTCTGTGGTGCTGTAGATGCGCTGCCAATGGCCGCTGAGGAGCAGGAAGAGCTTGACTGGCTGGCACTTTTGGTGTGGGAGCAATCGTCCGACATTCGTGATTTTTCGGGGTTTTTTTTCAGTGGGCGCCCAGGTGCAGCTGGTGGTAAACGTCGAAGCCCTGTTAGTCAGGGAATGCCCGGAGCCCCGATGTCTGTGGTGCTGTAGATGCGCTGCCAGTGGACGCTGAGGAGCAGCAAGAGCTTGACTGGCTGGCACTTTTGGTGTGGGAGCAATCGTCCGACGTTCATCATTTTTCGGGGTTTTTTTTCAGTGGGCGCCCAGGTGCAGCTGGTGGTAAACGTCGAAGCCCTGTTCATCAGGGAAAGCCCGGAGCACCGATGTCTGTGGTGTTGTAGATGCGCTGCCAATGGCTGCTGAGGAGCAGCAAGAGCTTGACTGGCTGGAACTTTCGGTGTGGGAGCAATCGTCCTACGGACGTGATTTTACGGGGTTTATTTTCAGTGGGCGCCCAGGTGCAGCTGGTGGTAAACGTCGAAGCCCTGTTCGTCAGGGAACGCCCGGAGCCCCAGTGTCTGTGGTGCTGTAGATGCGCTGCCAATGGCCGCTGAGGAGCAGCAAGAGCTTGACTGGCTGGCACTTCTGGTGTGGGAGCAATCGTCCGCCGTTAGTGATTTTTCAGGGTTTTTTTTCCAGTGGGCGCCCAGGTGCACCTGGTGGTAAACGTCGAAGCCTTGTTCGTCAGGGAAAGCCTGGAGCCCCGATGTCTGTGGTGCTGTAGATGCGCTGCCAATGGCCGGTGAGGAGCAGCAAGAGCTTGAGTTGCTTGCATGTTTGCTGTGGGAGTAATCATCCTACGTTCGTGATTTTACGGGGTTTTTTTTCAGTGGGCGCCCAAATGCAACCAGTGGTAAACGTCGAAGCCCTGTTGTCAGGGAAGGCTCGGAGCCCCGATGTCTGTGGTGCTGTAGATGCGCTGCCAATGGCCGCTGAGTAGCAGCAAGAGCTTGAGTTGCTGGCACTTTCGGTGTGGGAGCAATCGTCTGACATTCGTGATTTTTCGGGATTTTTCCAGTGGGCGCCCAGGTGCAGCTGGTGGTAAACGTCGAAGCCCTGTTGGTCAGGGAAAGCCCGGAGCCCCGATGTCTGTGGTGCTGTAGATGTGCTGCCAGTGGCCGCTGAGGAGCAGCAAGAGCTTGACTGGCTGGCACTTTCGGTGTGGGAGCAATCGTCCTACGTTCGTGATTTTTCGGGGTTTTTTTCCAGTGGGCGCCCAGGTGCAGCTGGTTGTAAACGTTGAAGCCCTGTTCGTCAGGGAAGGCTCGGAGCCCCGATGTCTGTGGTGCTGTAGATGCGCTGCCAATGGCCGCTGAGGAGCAGTAAGAGCTTGACTGGCTGGCACTTTCGGTGTGGGAGCAATCATCCGACATTCATGATTTTTCAGGGATTTTTTTCAGTTGGCGCGCAGGTGCAGCTGGTGGTAAATGTCGAAGCCCTGTTCGTCAGGGAAAGCCCGGAGCCCCGATGTCTGTGGTGCTGTAGATGCGCTGCCAATGGCCGCTGAGGAGCAGCAAGAGTTTCAGTTGCTTGCACTTTCGGTGTGGGAGTAAGCGTCCTACGTTCGTGATTTTACAGGGTTTTTTTCAGTGGGCGCCCAGGTGCAGCTGGTGGTAAACGTCGAAGCCTTGTTCGTCAGGGAAAGCCCGGAGCCCCGATGTCTGTGGTGCTGTAGATGCGCTGCCAATGGCCGGTGAGGAGCAGCAAGAGCTTGACTGGCTGGCACTTTCGGTGTGGGAGCAATCGTCCGACGTTCGTGATTTTTCGGGGTTTTTTTTCAGTGGGCGCCCAGGTGCAGCTGGTGATAAACGTCAAAGCCCTGTTGGTCAGGGAAAGCCCGGAGCCTCGATGTCTGTGGTGCTGTAGATGCGCTGCCAATGGCCGGTGAGGAGCAGCAAGAGCTTGAGTTGCTGGCACTTTCGGAGTGGGAGCAATCGTGCAACGTACGTAATTTTTTGGGGTTTTTTTCCAGTGGGCGCCCAGGTGCAGCTGGTGGTAAATGTCGAAGCCCTGTTCGTCAGGGAAAGCCCGGAGCCACAATGTCTGTGGTGCTGTAGATGCGCTGCCAATGGCCGCTGAGGAGCAGCAAGAGCTTGACTGGCTGGCACTTTCGGTGTGGGAGCAATCGTCCGACGTTCGTGATTTTTCGGGGTTTTTTTTCAGTGGGCGCCCAGGTGCAGCTGGTGGTAACCGTCGAAGCCCTGTTGGTCAGGGAAAGCCCGGAGCCCCGATGTCTGTGGTGCTGTAGATGCGCTGCCAATGGCCGGTGAGGAGCAGCAAGAGCTTGACTGGCTGGCACTTTCGGTGTGGGAGCAATCGTCCGACGTTCGTGATTTTTCAGGGTTTTTTTTTCAGGGGGTGCCCAGGTGCAGTTGGTGGTAAACGTCGAAGCCCTGTTGGTCAGGGAAAGCCCGGAGCCCCGATGTCTGTGGTGCTGTAGATGCGCTGCCAATGGCTGGTGAGGAGCAGCAAGAGCTTGACTGGCTGGCACTTTCGGTGTGGGAGCAATCGTCCGCCGTTCGTGATTTTTCGGGGTTTTTTTTTCAGTGGGCACCCAGGTGCAGCTGGTGGTAAACGTCGTAGCCCTGTTCGTCAGGGAAAGCCCGGAGCCCCGATGTCTGTGGTGCTGTAGATGCGCTGCCAATGGCCGCTGAGGAGCAGCAAGAGCTTGACTGGCTGGCGCTTTCGGTGAGGGAGCAATCGTCCGACGTTCGTGATTTTTCGGGGTTTTTTTCAGTGGGCGCCCAGGTGCAGCTGGTGGTAAACGTCGAAGCCCTGTTGGTCAGGGAAAGCCCGGAGCCCCGATGTCTGTGGTGCTGTAGATGCGCTGCCAATGGCCGGTGAGGATCAGCAAGAGCTTGACTGGCTGGCACTTTCGGTGTGTGAGCAATCGTCCGACGTTCGTGATTTTTCAGGGTTTTTTTTTCAGGGGGTGCCCAGGTGCAGTTGGTGGTAAACGTCGAAGCCCTGTTGGTCAGGGAAAGCCCGGAGCCCCGATGTCTGTGGTGCTGTAGATGCGCTGCCAATGGCCGCTGAGGAGCAGCAAGAGCTTGACTGGCTGGCACTTTTGGTGTGGGAGCAATCGTCCAACGTTCGTGATTTTTCGTTTTTTTTTTTCAGTTGTCGCCCAGGTCCAGCTGGGGGTAAACGTCGAAGCCCTGTTCGTCAGGGAAAGCCCGGAGCCCCGATGTCTGTGGTGCTGTAGATGCGCTACCAATGGCTGCGGAGGAGCCGCAAGAGCTTGACTGGCTGGCACTTTCGGTGTGGTAGCAATCGTCCGTCTTTCGTGATTTTTCGGGGTTTTTTTCCAGTGGGCGCCCAGGTGCAGCTGGTGGTAAGCGTCGAAGCCCTGTTGGTCAGGGAAAGCCCGGAGCCCCGATGTCTGTGGTGCTGTAGATGCGCTGCCAATGGCCGCTGAGGAGCAGCAAGAGCTTGACTGGCTGGCACTTTAGGAGAGGGAGCAATCGTCCAACGTTCGTGATTTTTCGTTTTTTTTTTTCAGTTGGCGCCCAGGTGCAGCTGGTGGTAAACGTCGAAGCCCTGTTGGTCAGGGGAAGCCCGGAGCCCCGATGTCTGTGGTGCTGTAGATGCGCTGCCAATGGCCGCTGAGGAGCAGGAAGAGCTTGACTGGCTGGCACTTTTGGTGTGGGAGCAATCGTCCAACGCTCGTGATTTTTCGTTTTTTTTTTTTCAGTTGGCGCCCAGGTGCAGCTGGTGGTAAACGTCAAAGCCCTGTTGGTCAGGGAAAGCCCGGAGCCCCGATGTCTGTGGTGCTGTAGATGCGCTGCCAATGGCCGGTGAGGAGCAGCAAGAGCTTGAGTTGCTGGCACTTTCGGAGTGGGAGCAATCGTGCAACGTACGTAACTTTTTGGGGTTTTTTTCCAGTGGGCGCCCAGGTGCAGCTGGTGGTAAACGTCGAAGCCCTGTTAGTCAGGGAATGCCCGGAGCCCTGATGTCTGTGGTGCTGTAGTTGCGCTGCCAATGGCCGCTGAGAAGCAGCCAGAGCTTGACTGGCTGGCACTTTTGGTGTGGGAGCAATCGTCCAATGCTCGTGATTTTTCGTTTTTTTTTTTTCAGTAGGCGCCCAGGTGCAGCTGGTGGTAAATGTCGAAGCCCTGTTGGTCAGGGAAAGCCCGGAGCTCAATGTCTGTGGTGCTGTAGATGCGCTGCCAATGGCCGCTGAGGAGCAGCAAGAGCTTGACTGGCTGGCACTTTCGGTGTGGTAGCAATCGTCCGTCTTTCGTGATTTTTCGGGGTTTTTTTTCAGTGGGCGCCCAGGTGCAGCTGGTGGTAACCGTCGAAGCCCTGTTGGTCAGGGAAAGCCCGGAGCCCCGATGTCTGTGGTGCTGTAGATGCGCTGCCAATGGCCGCTGAGGAGCAGCAAGAGCTTGAGTTGCTGGCACTTTCGGAGTGGGAGCAATCGTGCAACGTACGTAACTTTTTGGGGTTTTTTTCCAGTGGGCGCCCAGGTGCAGCTGGTGGTAAATGTCGAAGCCCTGTTCGTCAGGGAAAGCCCGGAGCCACAATGTCTGTGGTGCTGTAGATGCGCTGCCAATGGCCGCTGAGGAGCAGCAAGAGCTTGACTGGCTGGCACTTTCGGTGTGGGAGCAATCGTCCGACGTTCGTGATTTTTCGTTTTTTTTTTCCAGTGGGCGCCCAGGTGCAGCTGGTGGTAACCGTCGAAGCCCTGTTGGTCAGGGAAAGCCCGGAGCCCCGATGTCTGTGGTGCTGTAGATGCGCTGCCAATGGCCGCTGAGGAGCAGCAAGAGCTTGACTGGCTGGCACTTTCGGTGTGGGAGCAATCGTCCGACGTTCGTGATTTTTCAGGGTTTTTTTTTCAGGGGGTGCCCAGGTGCAGTTGGTGGTAAACGTCGAAGCCCTGTTGGTCAGGGAAAGCCCGGAGCCCCGATGTCTGTGGTGCTGTAGATGCGCTGCCAATGGCTGGTGAGGAGCAGCAAGAGCTTGACTGGCTGGCACTTTCGGTGTGGGAGCAATCGTCCGCCGTTCGTGATTTTTCGGGGTTTTTTTTTCAGTGGGCACCCAGGTGCAGCTGGTGGTAAACGTCGTAGCCCTGTTCGTCAGGGAAAGCCCGGAGCCCCGATGTCTGTGGTGCTGTAGATGCGCTGCCAATGGCCGCTGAGGAGCAGCAAGAGCTTGACTGGCTGGCGCTTTCGGTGAGGGAGCAATCGTCCGACGTTCGTGATTTTTCGGGGTTTTTTTCAGTGGGCGCCCAGGTGCAGCTGGTGGTAAACGTCGAAGCCCTGTTGGTCAGGGAAAGCCCGGAGCCCCGATGTCTGTGGTGCTGTAGATGCGCTGCCAATGGCCGGTGAGGAGCAGCAAGAGCTTGACTGGCTGGCACTTTCGGTGTGGGAGCAATCGTCCGACGTTCGTGATTTTTCAGGGTTTTTTTTTCAGGGGGTGCCCAGGTGCAGTTGGTGGTAAACGTCGAAGCCCTGTTGGTCAGGGAAAGCCCGGAGCCCCGATGTCTGTGGTGCTGTAGATGCGCTGCCAATGGCCGCTGAGGAGCAGCAAGAGCTTGACTGGCTGGCACTTTTGGTGTGGGAGCAATCGTCCAACGTTCGTGATTTTTCGTTTTTTTTTTTCAGTTGTCGCCCAGGTCCAGCTGGGGGTAAACGTCGAAGCCCTGTTCGTCAGGGAAAGCCCGGAGCCCCGATGTCTGTGGTGCTGTAGATGCGCTACCAATGGCTGCGGAGGAGCCGCAAGAGCTTGACTGGCTGGCACTTTCGGTGTGGTAGCAATCGTCCGTCTTTCGTGATTTTTCGGGGTTTTTTTCCAGTGGGCGCCCAGGTGCAGCTGGTGGTAAGCGTCGAAGCCCTGTTGGTCAGGGAAAGCCCGGAGCCCCGATGTCTGTGGTGCTGTAGATGCGCTGCCAATGGCCGCTGAGGAGCAGCAAGAGCTTGACTGGCTGGCACTTTCGGTGTGGTAGCAATCGTCCGTCTTTCGTGATTTTTCGGGGTTTTTTTTCAGTGGGCGCCCAGGTGCAGCTGGTGGTAACCGTCGAAGCCCTGTTGGTCAGGGAAAGCCCGGAGCCCCGATGTCTGTGGTGCTGTAGATGCGCTGCCAATGGCCGCTGAGGAGCAGCAAGAGCTTGAGTTGCTGGCACTTTCGGAGTGGGAGCAATCGTGCAACGTACGTAACTTTTTGGGGTTTTTTTCCAGTGGGCGCCCAGGTGCAGCTGGTGGTAAATGTCGAAGCCCTGTTCGTCAGGGAAAGCCCGGAGCCACAATGTCTGTGGTGCTGTAGATGCGCTGCCAATGGCCGCTGAGGAGCAGCAAGAGCTTGACTGGCTGGCACTTTCGGTGTGGGAGCAATCGTCCGACGTTCGTGATTTTTCGTTTTTTTTTTCCAGTGGGCGCCCAGGTGCAGCTGGTGGTAACCGTCGAAGCCCTGTTGGTCAGGGAAAGCCCGGAGCCCCGATGTCTGTGGTGCTGTAGATGCGCTGCCAATGGCCGCTGAGGAGCAGCAAGAGCTTGACTGGCTGGCACTTTCGGTGTGGGAGCAATCGTCCGACGTTCGTGATTTTTCAGGGTTTTTTTTTCAGGGGGTGCCCAGGTGCAGTTGGTGGTAAACGTCGAAGCCCTGTTGGTCAGGGAAAGCCCGGAGCCCCGATGTCTGTGGTGCTGTAGATGCGCTGCCAATGGCTGGTGAGGAGCAGCAAGAGCTTGACTGGCTGGCACTTTCGGTGTGGGAGCAATCGTCCGCCGTTCGTGATTTTTCGGGGTTTTTTTTTCAGTGGGCACCCAGGTGCAGCTGGTGGTAAACGTCGTAGCCCTGTTCGTCAGGGAAAGCCCGGAGCCCCGATGTCTGTGGTGCTGTAGATGCGCTGCCAATGGCCGCTGAGGAGCAGCAAGAGCTTGACTGGCTGGCGCTTTCGGTGAGGGAGCAATCGTCCGACGTTCGTGATTTTTCGGGGTTTTTTTCAGTGGGCGCCCAGGTGCAGCTGGTGGTAAACGTCGAAGCCCTGTTGGTCAGGGAAAGCCCGGAGCCCCGATGTCTGTGGTGCTGTAGATGCGCTGCCAATGGCCGGTGAGGAGCAGCAAGAGCTTGACTGGCTGGCACTTTCGGTGTGGGAGCAATCGTCCGACGTTCGTGATTTTTCAGGGTTTTTTTTTCAGGGGGTGCCCAGGTGCAGTTGGTGGTAAACGTCGAAGCCCTGTTGGTCAGGGAAAGCCCGGAGCCCCGATGTCTGTGGTGCTGTAGATGCGCTGCCAATGGCCGCTGAGGAGCAGCAAGAGCTTGACTGGCTGGCACTTTTGGTGTGGGAGCAATCGTCCAACGTTCGTGATTTTTCGTTTTTTTTTTTCAGTTGTCGCCCAGGTCCAGCTGGGGGTAAACGTCGAAGCCCTGTTCGTCAGGGAAAGCCCGGAGCCCCGATGTCTGTGGTGCTGTAGATGCGCTACCAATGGCTGCGGAGGAGCCGCAAGAGCTTGACTGGCTGGCACTTTCGGTGTGGTAGCAATCGTCCGTCTTTCGTGATTTTTCGGGGTTTTTTTCCAGTGGGCGCCCAGGTGCAGCTGGTGGTAAGCGTCGAAGCCCTGTTGGTCAGGGAAAGCCCGGAGCCCCGATGTCTGTGGTGCTGTAGATGCGCTGCCAATGGCCGCTGAGGAGCAGCAAGAGCTTGACTGGCTGGCACTTTAGGAGAGGGAGCAATCGTCCAACGTTCGTGATTTTTCGTTTTTTTTTTTCAGTTGGCGCCCAGGTGCAGCTGGTGGTAAACGTCGAAGCCCTGTTGGTCAGGGGAAGCCCGGAGCCTCGATGTCTGTGGTGCTGTAGATGCGCTGCCAATGGCCGGTGAGGAGCAGCAAGAGCTTGAGTTGCTGGCACTTTCGGAGTGGGAGCAATCGTGCAACGTACGTAACTTTTTGGGGTTTTTTTCCAGTGGGCGCCCAGGTGCAGCTGGTGGTAAACGTCGAAGCCCTGTTAGTCAGGGAATGCCCGGAGCCCTGATGTCTGTGGTGCTGTAGTTGCGCTGCCAATGGCCGCTGAGAAGCAGCCAGAGCTTGACTGGCTGGCACTTTTGGTGTGGGAGCAATCGTCCAATGCTCGTGATTTTTCGTTTTTTTTTTTTTCAGTAGGCGCCCAGGTGCAGCTGGTGGTAAATGTCGAAGCCCTGTTGGTCAGGGAAAGCCCGGAGCTCAATGTCTGTGGTGCTGTAGATGCGCTACCAATGGCCGCTGAGGAGCAGCAAGAGCTTGACTGGCTGGCACTTTCGGTGTGGTAGCAATCGTCCGTCTTTCGTGATTTTTCGGGGTTTTTTTTCAGTGGGCGCCCAGGTGCAGCTGGTGGTAACCGTCGAAGCCCTGTTGGTCAGGGAAAGCCCGGAGCCCCGATGTCTGTGGTGCTGTAGATGCGCTGCCAATGGCTGCTGAGGAGCAGCAAGAGCTTGACTGGCTGGCACTTTCGGTGTGGGAGCAATTGTCCGACGTTCGTGATTTTTCAGGGTTTTTTTTTCAGGGGGTGCCCAGGTGCAGTTGGTGGTAAACGTCGAAGCCCTGTTGGTCAGGGAAAGCCCGGAGCCCCGATGTCTGTGGTGCTGTAGATGCGCTGCCAATGGCCGCTGAGGAGCAGGAAGAGCTTGACTGGCTGGCACATTCAGTGTGGGATCAATCGTCCGACGTTCTTGATTTTTCGGGGTTTTTTTTCAGTGGGCGCCCAGGTGCAGCTGGTGGTAAGCGTCGAAGCCCTGTTGGTCAGGGGAAGCCCGGAGCCCTGATGTCTGTGGTGCTGTAGATGCGCTGCCAATGGCCGGTGAGGAGCAGCAAGAGCTTGACTGGCTGGCACTTTCGGTGTGGGAGCAATCGTCCGACGTTCGTGATTTTTCTTTTTTTTTTTTCAGTGGGCGCCCAGGTGCAGCTGGTGGTAAACGTCGAAGCCCTGTTGGTCAGGGAAAGCCCGGAGCCCCGATGTCTGTGGTGCTGTAGATGCGATGCCAATGGCTGGTGAGGAGCAGCAAGAGCTTGACTGGCTGGCACTTTCTGTGTGAGAGCAATCGTCCGTCTTTCGTGATTTTTCGGGGTTTTTTTCCAGTGGGCGCCCAGGTGCAGCTGGTGGTAAACGTCGAAGCCCTGTTGGTCAGGGAAAGCCCGGAGCCCCGATGTCTGTGGTGCTGTAGATGCGCTGCCAATGGCCGCTGAGGAGCAGCAAGAGCTTGACTGGCTGGCACTTTTGGTGTGGGAGCAATCGTCCGTCGTTCGTGATTTTTCGGGGTTTTTTTCCAGTGGGCGCCCAGGTGCAGCTGGTGGTAAATGTCGAAGCACTGTTGGTCAGGGAAAGCCCGGAGCCCCGATGTCTGTGGTGCTGTAGATGCACTGCCAATGGCCGGTGAGGAGCAGCAAGAGCTTGACTGGCTGGCACTTTCGGTGTGGTAGCAATCGTCCGACGTTCGTGATTTTTCTTTTTTTTTTTTCAGTGGGCGCATAGGTGCAGCTGGTGGTAAACGTCGAAGCCCTGTTCGTCAGGGAAAGCCCGGAGCCCCGATGTCTGTGGTGCTGTAGATGCGCTGCCAATGGCTGGTGAGGAGCAGCAATAGCTTGACTGGCTGGCACTTTCGGTGTGGGAGCAATCGTCCGCCGTTCGTGATTTTTCGGGGTTTTTTTTTCAGTGGGCACCCAGGTGCAGCTGGTGGTAAACGTCGTAGCCCTGTTCGTCAGGGAAAGCCCGGAGCCCCGATGTCTGTGGTGCTGTAGATGCGCTGCCAATGGCCGCTGAGGAGCAGCAAGAGCTTGACTGGCTGGCGCTTTCGGTGAGGGAGCAATCGTCCGACGTTCGTGATTTTTCGGGGTTTTTTTCAGTGGGCGCCCAGGTGCAGCTGGTGGTAAACGTCGAAGCCCTGTTGGTCAGGGAAAGCCCGGAGCCCCGATGTCTGTGGTGCTGTAGATGCACTGCCAATGGCCGGTGAGGAGCAGCAAGAGCTTGACTGGCTGGCACTTTCGGTGTGGGAGCAATCGTCCGACGTTCGTGATTTTTCAGGGTTTTTTTTTCAGGGGGTGCCCAGGTGCAGTTGGTGGTAAACGTCGAAGCCCTGTTGGTCAGGGAAAGCCCGGAGCCCCGATGTCTGTGGTGCTGTAGATGCGCTGCCAATGGCCGCTGAGGAGCAGCAAGAGCTTGACTGGCTGGCACTTTTGGTGTGGGAGCAATCGTCCAACGCTCGTGATTTTTCGTTTTTTTTTTTCAGTGGGCGCCCAGGTGCAGCTGGTGGTAAACGTCGAAGCCCTGTTGGTCAGGGAAAGCCCGGAGCCCCGATGTCTGTGGTGCTGTAGATGCGCTGCCAATGGCCGCTGAGGAGCAGCAAGAGCTTGACTGGCTGGCACATTCGGTGTGGGTGCAATCGTCCGACGTTCTTGATTTTTCGGGGTTTTTTTTCAGTGGGCGCCCAGGTGCAGCTGGTGATAAACGTCAAAGCCCTGTTGGTCAGGGAAAGCCCGGAGCCTCGATGTCTGTGGTGCTGTAGATGCGCTGCCAATGGCCGGTGAGGAGCAGCAAGAGCTTGACTGGCTGGCACTTTCGGAGTGGGAGCAATCGTGCAACGTACGTAACTTTTTGGGGTTTTTTTCCAGTGGGCGCCCAGGTGCAGCTGGTGGTAAATGTCGAAGCCCTGTTCGTCAGGGAAAGCCCGGAGCCACAATGTCTGTGGTGCTGTAGATGCGCTGCCAATGGCCGCTGAGGAGCAGCAAGAGCTTGACTGGCTGGCACTTTCGGTGTGGGAGCAATCGTCCGACGTTCGTGATTTTTCGTTTTTTTTTTTCAGAGGGCGCCCAGGTGCAGGTGGTGGTAAAGGTCGAAGCCCTGTTCGTCAGGGAAAGCCCGGAGCCCCGATGTCTGTGGTGCTGTAGATGCGCTGCCAATGGCCGCTGAGGAGCAGCAAGAGCTTGACTGGCTGGCACTTTCGGTGTGGGAGCAATCGTCCGACGTTCGTGATTTTTCGGGGTTTTTTTTCAGTGGGCGCCCAGGTGCAGCTGGTGGTAACCGTCGAAGCCCTGTTGGTCAGGGAAAGCCCGGAGCCCCGATGTCTGTGGTGCTGTAGATGCGCTGCCAATGGCCGCTGAGGAGCAGCAAGAGCTTGACTGGCTGGTACTTTCGGTGTGGGAGCAATCGTCCGACGTTCGTGATTTTTCAGGGTTTTTTTTTCAGGGGGTGCCCAGGTGCAGTTGGTGGTAAACGTCGAAGCCCTGTTGGTCAGGGAAAGCCCGGAGCCCCGATGTCTGTGGTGCTGTAGATGCGCTGCCAATGGCCGCTGAGGAGCAGGAAGAGCTTGACTGGCTGGCACATTCAGTGTGGGATCAATCGTCCGACGTTCTTGATTTTTCGGGGTTTTTTTTCAGTGGGCGCCCAGGTGCAGCTGGTGGTAAGCGTCGAAGCCCTGTTGGTCAGGGGAAGCCCGGAGCCCTGATGTCTGTGGTGCTGTAGATGCGCTGCCAATGGCCGCTGAGGAGCAGGAAGAGCTTGACTGGCTGGCACTTTTGGTGTGGGAGCAATCGTCCGACATTCGTGATTTTTCGGGGTTTTTTTTCAGTGGGCGCCCAGGTGCAGCTGGTGGTAAACGTCGAAGCCCTGTTAGTCAGGGAATGCCCGGAGCCCCGATGTCTGTGGTGCTGTAGATGCGCTGCCAGTGGACGCTGAGGAGCAGCAAGAGCTTGACTGGCTGGCACTTTTGGTGTGGGAGCAATCGTCCGACGTTCATCATTTTTCGGGGTTTTTTTTCAGTGGGCGCCCAGGTGCAGCTGGTGGTAAACGTCGAAGCCCTGTTCATCAGGGAAAGCCCGGAGCACCGATGTCTGTGGTGTTGTAGATGCGCTGCCAATGGCTGCTGAGGAGCAGCAAGAGCTTGACTGGCTGGAACTTTCGGTGTGGGAGCAATCGTCCTACGGACGTGATTTTACGGGGTTTATTTTCAGTGGGCGCCCAGGTGCAGCTGGTGGTAAACGTCGAAGCCCTGTTCGTCAGGGAACGCCCGGAGCCCCAGTGTCTGTGGTGCTGTAGATGCGCTGCCAATGGCCGCTGAGGAGCAGCAAGAGCTTGACTGGCTGGCACTTCTGGTGTGGGAGCAATCGTCCGCCGTTAGTGATTTTTCAGGGTTTTTTTTCCAGTGGGCGCCCAGGTGCACCTGGTGGTAAACGTCGAAGCCTTGTTCGTCAGGGAAAGCCTGGAGCCCCGATGTCTGTGGTGCTGTAGATGCGCTGCCAATGGCCGGTGAGGAGCAGCAAGAGCTTGAGTTGCTTGCATGTTTGCTGTGGGAGTAATCATCCTACGTTCGTGATTTTACGGGGTTTTTTTTCAGTGGGCGCCCAAATGCAACCAGTGGTAAACGTCGAAGCCCTGTTGTCAGGGAAGGCTCGGAGCCCCGATGTCTGTGGTGCTGTAGATGCGCTGCCAATGGCCGCTGAGTAGCAGCAAGAGCTTGAGTTGCTGGCACTTTCGGTGTGGGAGCAATCGTCTGACATTCGTGATTTTTCGGGATTTTTCCAGTGGGCGCCCAGGTGCAGCTGGTGGTAAACGTCGAAGCCCTGTTGGTCAGGGAAAGCCCGGAGCCCCGATGTCTGTGGTGCTGTAGATGTGCTGCCAGTGGCCGCTGAGGAGCAGCAAGAGCTTGACTGGCTGGCACTTTCGGTGTGGGAGCAATCGTCCTACGTTCGTGATTTTTCGGGGTTTTTTTCCAGTGGGCGCCCAGGTGCAGCTGGTTGTAAACGTTGAAGCCCTGTTCGTCAGGGAAGGCTCGGAGCCCCGATGTCTGTGGTGCTGTAGATGCGCTGCCAATGGCCGCTGAGGAGCAGTAAGAGCTTGACTGGCTGGCACTTTCGGTGTGGGAGCAATCATCCGACATTCATGATTTTTCAGGGATTTTTTTCAGTTGGCGCGCAGGTGCAGCTGGTGGTAAATGTCGAAGCCCTGTTCGTCAGGGAAAGCCCGGAGCCCCGATGTCTGTGGTGCTGTAGATGCGCTGCCAATGGCCGCTGAGGAGCAGCAAGAGTTTCAGTTGCTTGCACTTTCGGTGTGGGAGTAAGCGTCCTACGTTCGTGATTTTACAGGGTTTTTTTCAGTGGGCGCCCAGGTGCAGCTGGTGGTAAACGTCGAAGCCCTGTTGGTCAGGGAAAGCCCGGAGCCCCGATGTCTGTGGTGCTGTAGATGCGCTGCCAATGGCCGCTGAGGAGCAGCAAGAGCTTGACTGGCTGGCACTTTTGGTGTGGGAGCAATCGTCCAACGCTCGTGATTTTTCGTTTTTTTTTTTCAGTGGGCGCCCAGGTGCAGCTGGTGGTAAACGTCGAAGCCCTGTTGGTCAGGGAAAGCCCGGAGCCCCGATGTCTGTGGTGCTGTAGATGCGCTGCCAATGGCCGCTGAGGAGCAGCAAGAGCTTGACTGGCTGGCACATTCGGTGTGGGTGCAATCGTCCGACGTTCTTGATTTTTCGGGGTTTTTTTTCAGTGGGCGCCCAGGTGCAGCTGGTGATAAACGTCAAAGCCCTGTTGGTCAGGGAAAGCCCGGAGCCTCGATGTCTGTGGTGCTGTAGATGCGCTGCCAATGGCCGGTGAGGAGCAGCAAGAGCTTGACTGGCTGGCACTTTCGGAGTGGGAGCAATCGTGCAACGTACGTAACTTTTTGGGGTTTTTTTCCAGTGGGCGCCCAGGTGCAGCTGGTGGTAAATGTCGAAGCCCTGTTCGTCAGGGAAAGCCCGGAGCCACAATGTCTGTGGTGCTGTAGATGCGCTGCCAATGGCCGCTGAGGAGCAGCAAGAGCTTGACTGGCTGGCACTTTCGGTGTGGGAGCAATCGTCCGACGTTCGTGATTTTTCGTTTTTTTTTTTCAGAGGGCGCCCAGGTGCAGGTGGTGGTAAAGGTCGAAGCCCTGTTCGTCAGGGAAAGCCCGGAGCCCCGATGTCTGTGGTGCTGTAGATGCGCTGCCAATGGCCGCTGAGGAGCAGCAAGAGCTTGACTGGCTGGCACTTTCGGTGTGGGAGCAATCGTCCGACGTTCGTGATTTTTCGGGGTTTTTTTTCAGTGGGCGCCCAGGTGCAGCTGGTGGTAACCGTCGAAGCCCTGTTGGTCAGGGAAAGCCCGGAGCCCCGATGTCTGTGGTGCTGTAGATGCGCTGCCAATGGCCGCTGAGGAGCAGCAAGAGCTTGACTGGCTGGCACTTTCGGTGTGGGAGCAATCGTCCGACGTTCGTGATTTTTCAGGGTTTTTTTTTCAGGGGGTGCCCAGGTGCAGTTGGTGGTAAACGTCGAAGCCCTGTTGGTCAGGGAAAGCCCGGAGCCCCGATGTCTGTGGTGCTGTAGATGCGCTGCCAATGGCCGCTGAGGAGCAGGAAGAGCTTGACTGGCTGGCACATTCAGTGTGGGATCAATCGTCCGACGTTCTTGATTTTTCGGGGTTTTTTTTCAGTGGGCGCCCAGGTGCAGCTGGTGGTAAGCGTCGAAGCCCTGTTGGTCAGGGGAAGCCCGGAGCCCTGATGTCTGTGGTGCTGTAGATGCGCTGCCAATGGCCGCTGAGGAGCAGGAAGAGCTTGACTGGCTGGCACTTTTGGTGTGGGAGCAATCGTCCGACATTCGTGATTTTTCGGGGTTTTTTTTCAGTGGGCGCCCAGGTGCAGCTGGTGGTAAACGTCGAAGCCCTGTTAGTCAGGGAATGCCCGGAGCCCCGATGTCTGTGGTGCTGTAGATGCGCTGCCAGTGGACGCTGAGGAGCAGCAAGAGCTTGACTGGCTGGCACTTTTGGTGTGGGAGCAATCGTCCGACGTTCATCATTTTTCGGGGTTTTTTTTCAGTGGGCGCCCAGGTGCAGCTGGTGGTAAACGTCGAAGCCCTGTTCATCAGGGAAAGCCCGGAGCACCGATGTCTGTGGTGTTGTAGATGCGCTGCCAATGGCTGCTGAGGAGCAGCAAGAGCTTGACTGGCTGGAACTTTCGGTGTGGGAGCAATCGTCCTACGGACGTGATTTTACGGGGTTTATTTTCAGTGGGCGCCCAGGTGCAGCTGGTGGTAAACGTCGAAGCCCTGTTCGTCAGGGAACGCCCGGAGCCCCAGTGTCTGTGGTGCTGTAGATGCGCTGCCAATGGCCGCTGAGGAGCAGCAAGAGCTTGACTGGCTGGCACTTCTGGTGTGGGAGCAATCGTCCGCCGTTAGTGATTTTTCAGGGTTTTTTTTCCAGTGGGCGCCCAGGTGCACCTGGTGGTAAACGTCGAAGCCTTGTTCGTCAGGGAAAGCCTGGAGCCCCGATGTCTGTGGTGCTGTAGATGCGCTGCCAATGGCCGGTGAGGAGCAGCAAGAGCTTGAGTTGCTTGCATGTTTGCTGTGGGAGTAATCATCCTACGTTCGTGATTTTACGGGGTTTTTTTTCAGTGGGCGCCCAAATGCAACCAGTGGTAAACGTCGAAGCCCTGTTGTCAGGGAAGGCTCGGAGCCCCGATGTCTGTGGTGCTGTAGATGCGCTGCCAATGGCCGCTGAGTAGCAGCAAGAGCTTGAGTTGCTGGCACTTTCGGTGTGGGAGCAATCGTCTGACATTCGTGATTTTTCGGGATTTTTCCAGTGGGCGCCCAGGTGCAGCTGGTGGTAAACGTCGAAGCCCTGTTGGTCAGGGAAAGCCCGGAGCCCCGATGTCTGTGGTGCTGTAGATGTGCTGCCAGTGGCCGCTGAGGAGCAGCAAGAGCTTGACTGGCTGGCACTTTCGGTGTGGGAGCAATCGTCCTACGTTCGTGATTTTTCGGGGTTTTTTTCCAGTGGGCGCCCAGGTGCAGCTGGTTGTAAACGTTGAAGCCCTGTTCGTCAGGGAAGGCTCGGAGCCCCGATGTCTGTGGTGCTGTAGATGCGCTGCCAATGGCCGCTGAGGAGCAGTAAGAGCTTGACTGGCTGGCACTTTCGGTGTGGGAGCAATCATCCGACATTCATGATTTTTCAGGGATTTTTTTCAGTTGGCGCGCAGGTGCAGCTGGTGGTAAATGTCGAAGCCCTGTTCGTCAGGGAAAGCCCGGAGCCCCGATGTCTGTGGTGCTGTAGATGCGCTGCCAATGGCCGCTGAGGAGCAGCAAGAGTTTCAGTTGCTTGCACTTTCGGTGTGGGAGTAAGCGTCCTACGTTCGTGATTTTACAGGGTTTTTTTCAGTGGGCGCCCAGGTGCAGCTGGTGGTAAACGTCGAAGCCCTGTTGGTCAGGGAAAGCCCGGAGCCCCGATGTCTGTGGTGCTGTAGATGCGCTGCCAATGGCCGCTGAGGAGCAGCAAGAGCTTGACTGGCTGGCACTTTTGGTGTGGGAGCAATCGTCCAACGCTCGTGATTTTTCGTTTTTTTTTTTCAGTGGGCGCCCAGGTGCAGCTGGTGGTAAACGTCGAAGCCCTGTTGGTCAGGGAAAGCCCGGAGCCCCGATGTCTGTGGTGCTGTAGATGCGCTGCCAATGGCCGCTGAGGAGCAGCAAGAGCTTGACTGGCTGGCACATTCGGTGTGGGTGCAATCGTCCGACGTTCTTGATTTTTCGGGGTTTTTTTTCAGTGGGCGCCCAGGTGCAGCTGGTGATAAACGTCAAAGCCCTGTTGGTCAGGGAAAGCCCGGAGCCTCGATGTCTGTGGTGCTGTAGATGCGCTGCCAATGGCCGGTGAGGAGCAGCAAGAGCTTGACTGGCTGGCACTTTCGGAGTGGGAGCAATCGTGCAACGTACGTAACTTTTTGGGGTTTTTTTCCAGTGGGCGCCCAGGTGCAGCTGGTGGTAAATGTCGAAGCCCTGTTCGTCAGGGAAAGCCCGGAGCCACAATGTCTGTGGTGCTGTAGATGCGCTGCCAATGGCCGCTGAGGAGCAGCAAGAGCTTGACTGGCTGGCACTTTCGGTGTGGGAGCAATCGTCCGACGTTCGTGATTTTTCGTTTTTTTTTTTCAGAGGGCGCCCAGGTGCAGGTGGTGGTAAAGGTCGAAGCCCTGTTCGTCAGGGAAAGCCCGGAGCCCCGATGTCTGTGGTGCTGTAGATGCGCTGCCAATGGCCGCTGAGGAGCAGCAAGAGCTTGACTGGCTGGCACTTTCGGTGTGGGAGCAATCGTCCGACGTTCGTGATTTTTCGGGGTTTTTTTTCAGTGGGCGCCCAGGTGCAGCTGGTGGTAACCGTCGAAGCCCTGTTGGTCAGGGAACGCCCGGAGCCCCAGTGTCTGTGGTGCTGTAGATGCGCTGCCAATGGCCGCTGAGGAGCAGCAAGAGCTTGACTGGCTGGCACTTCTGGTGTGGGAGCAATCGTCCGCCGTTAGTGATTTTTCAGGGTTTTTTTTCCAGTGGGCGCCCAGGTGCACCTGGTGGTAAACGTCGAAGCCTTGTTCGTCAGGGAAAGCCTGGAGCCCCGATGTCTGTGGTGCTGTAGATGCGCTGCCAATGGCCGGTGAGGAGCAGCAAGAGCTTGAGTTGCTTGCATGTTTGCTGTGGGAGTAATCATCCTACGTTCGTGATTTTACGGGGTTTTTTTTCAGTGGGCGCCCAAATGCAACCAGTGGTAAACGTCGAAGCCCTGTTGTCAGGGAAGGCTCGGAGCCCCGATGTCTGTGGTGCTGTAGATGCGCTGCCAATGGCCGCTGAGTAGCAGCAAGAGCTTGAGTTGCTGGCACTTTCGGTGTGGGAGCAATCGTCTGACATTCGTGATTTTTCGGGATTTTTCCAGTGGGCGCCCAGGTGCAGCTGGTGGTAAACGTCGAAGCCCTGTTGGTCAGGGAAAGCCCGGAGCCCCGATGTCTGTGGTGCTGTAGATGTGCTGCCAGTGGCCGCTGAGGAGCAGCAAGAGCTTGACTGGCTGGCACTTTCGGTGTGGGAGCAATCGTCCTACGTTCGTGATTTTTCGGGGTTTTTTTCCAGTGGGCGCCCAGGTGCAGCTGGTTGTAAACGTTGAAGCCCTGTTCGTCAGGGAAGGCTCGGAGCCCCGATGTCTGTGGTGCTGTAGATGCGCTGCCAATGGCCGCTGAGGAGCAGTAAGAGCTTGACTGGCTGGCACTTTCGGTGTGGGAGCAATCATCCGACATTCATGATTTTTCAGGGATTTTTTTCAGTTGGCGCGCAGGTGCAGCTGGTGGTAAATGTCGAAGCCCTGTTCGTCAGGGAAAGCCCGGAGCCCCGATGTCTGTGGTGCTGTAGATGCGCTGCCAATGGCCGCTGAGGAGCAGCAAGAGTTTCAGTTGCTTGCACTTTCGGTGTGGGAGTAAGCGTCCTACGTTCGTGATTTTACAGGGTTTTTTTCAGTGGGCGCCCAGGTGCAGCTGGTGGTAAACGTCGAAGCCCTGTTGGTCAGGGAAAGCCCGGAGCCCCGATGTCTGTGGTGCTGTAGATGCGCTGCCAATGGCCGCTGAGGAGCAGCAAGAGCTTGACTGGCTGGCACTTTTGGTGTGGGAGCAATCGTCCAACGCTCGTGATTTTTCGTTTTTTTTTTTCAGTGGGCGCCCAGGTGCAGCTGGTGGTAAACGTCGAAGCCCTGTTGGTCAGGGAAAGCCCGGAGCCCCGATGTCTGTGGTGCTGTAGATGCGCTGCCAATGGCCGCTGAGGAGCAGCAAGAGCTTGACTGGCTGGCACATTCGGTGTGGGTGCAATCGTCCGACGTTCTTGATTTTTCGGGGTTTTTTTTCAGTGGGCGCCCAGGTGCAGCTGGTGATAAACGTCAAAGCCCTGTTGGTCAGGGAAAGCCCGGAGCCTCGATGTCTGTGGTGCTGTAGATGCGCTGCCAATGGCCGGTGAGGAGCAGCAAGAGCTTGACTGGCTGGCACTTTCGGAGTGGGAGCAATCGTGCAACGTACGTAACTTTTTGGGGTTTTTTTCCAGTGGGCGCCCAGGTGCAGCTGGTGGTAAATGTCGAAGCCCTGTTCGTCAGGGAAAGCCCGGAGCCACAATGTCTGTGGTGCTGTAGATGCGCTGCCAATGGCCGCTGAGGAGCAGCAAGAGCTTGACTGGCTGGCACTTTCGGTGTGGGAGCAATCGTCCGACGTTCGTGATTTTTCGTTTTTTTTTTTCAGAGGGCGCCCAGGTGCAGGTGGTGGTAAAGGTCGAAGCCCTGTTCGTCAGGGAAAGCCCGGAGCCCCGATGTCTGTGGTGCTGTAGATGCGCTGCCAATGGCCGCTGAGGAGCAGCAAGAGCTTGACTGGCTGGCACTTTCGGTGTGGGAGCAATCGTCCGACGTTCGTGATTTTTCGGGGTTTTTTTTCAGTGGGCGCCCAGGTGCAGCTGGTGGTAACCGTCGAAGCCCTGTTGGTCAGGGAAAGCCCGGAGCCCCGATGTCTGTGGTGCTGTAGATGCGCTGCCAATGGCCGCTGAGGAGCAGCAAGAGCTTGACTGGCTGGCACTTTCGGTGTGGGAGCAATCGTCCGACGTTCGTGATTTTTCAGGGTTTTTTTTTCAGGGGGTGCCCAGGTGCAGTTGGTGGTAAACGTCGAAGCCCTGTTGGTCAGGGAAAGCCCGGAGCCCCGATGTCTGTGGTGCTGTAGATGCGCTGCCAATGGCCGCTGAGGAGCAGGAAGAGCTTGACTGGCTGGCACATTCAGTGTGGGATCAATCGTCCGACGTTCTTGATTTTTCGGGGTTTTTTTTCAGTGGGCGCCCAGGTGCAGCTGGTGGTAAGCGTCGAAGCCCTGTTGGTCAGGGGAAGCCCGGAGCCCTGATGTCTGTGGTGCTGTAGATGCGCTGCCAATGGCCGCTGAGGAGCAGGAAGAGCTTGACTGGCTGGCACTTTTGGTGTGGGAGCAATCGTCCGACATTCGTGATTTTTCGGGGTTTTTTTTCAGTGGGCGCCCAGGTGCAGCTGGTGGTAAACGTCGAAGCCCTGTTAGTCAGGGAATGCCCGGAGCCCCGATGTCTGTGGTGCTGTAGATGCGCTGCCAGTGGACGCTGAGGAGCAGCAAGAGCTTGACTGGCTGGCACTTTTGGTGTGGGAGCAATCGTCCGACGTTCATCATTTTTCGGGGTTTTTTTTCAGTGGGCGCCCAGGTGCAGCTGGTGGTAAACGTCGAAGCCCTGTTCATCAGGGAAAGCCCGGAGCACCGATGTCTGTGGTGTTGTAGATGCGCTGCCAATGGCTGCTGAGGAGCAGCAAGAGCTTGACTGGCTGGAACTTTCGGTGTGGGAGCAATCGTCCTACGGACGTGATTTTACGGGGTTTATTTTCAGTGGGCGCCCAGGTGCAGCTGGTGGTAAACGTCGAAGCCCTGTTCGTCAGGGAACGCCCGGAGCCCCAGTGTCTGTGGTGCTGTAGATGCGCTGCCAATGGCCGCTGAGGAGCAGCAAGAGCTTGACTGGCTGGCACTTCTGGTGTGGGAGCAATCGTCCGCCGTTAGTGATTTTTCAGGGTTTTTTTTCCAGTGGGCGCCCAGGTGCACCTGGTGGTAAACGTCGAAGCCTTGTTCGTCAGGGAAAGCCTGGAGCCCCGATGTCTGTGGTGCTGTAGATGCGCTGCCAATGGCCGGTGAGGAGCAGCAAGAGCTTGAGTTGCTTGCATGTTTGCTGTGGGAGTAATCATCCTACGTTCGTGATTTTACGGGGTTTTTTTTCAGTGGGCGCCCAAATGCAACCAGTGGTAAACGTCGAAGCCCTGTTGTCAGGGAAGGCTCGGAGCCCCGATGTCTGTGGTGCTGTAGATGCGCTGCCAATGGCCGCTGAGTAGCAGCAAGAGCTTGAGTTGCTGGCACTTTCGGTGTGGGAGCAATCGTCTGACATTCGTGATTTTTCGGGATTTTTCCAGTGGGCGCCCAGGTGCAGCTGGTGGTAAACGTCGAAGCCCTGTTGGTCAGGGAAAGCCCGGAGCCCCGATGTCTGTGGTGCTGTAGATGTGCTGCCAGTGGCCGCTGAGGAGCAGCAAGAGCTTGACTGGCTGGCACTTTCGGTGTGGGAGCAATCGTCCTACGTTCGTGATTTTTCGGGGTTTTTTTCCAGTGGGCGCCCAGGTGCAGCTGGTTGTAAACGTTGAAGCCCTGTTCGTCAGGGAAGGCTCGGAGCCCCGATGTCTGTGGTGCTGTAGATGCGCTGCCAATGGCCGCTGAGGAGCAGTAAGAGCTTGACTGGCTGGCACTTTCGGTGTGGGAGCAATCATCCGACATTCATGATTTTTCAGGGATTTTTTTCAGTTGGCGCGCAGGTGCAGCTGGTGGTAAATGTCGAAGCCCTGTTCGTCAGGGAAAGCCCGGAGCCCCGATGTCTGTGGTGCTGTAGATGCGCTGCCAATGGCCGCTGAGGAGCAGCAAGAGTTTCAGTTGCTTGCACTTTCGGTGTGGGAGTAAGCGTCCTACGTTCGTGATTTTACAGGGTTTTTTTCAGTGGGCGCCCAGGTGCAGCTGGTGGTAAACGTCGAAGCCCTGTTGGTCAGGGAAAGCCCGGAGCCCCGATGTCTGTGGTGCTGTAGATGCGCTGCCAATGGCCGCTGAGGAGCAGCAAGAGCTTGACTGGCTGGCACTTTTGGTGTGGGAGCAATCGTCCAACGCTCGTGATTTTTCGTTTTTTTTTTTCAGTGGGCGCCCAGGTGCAGCTGGTGGTAAACGTCGAAGCCCTGTTGGTCAGGGAAAGCCCGGAGCCCCGATGTCTGTGGTGCTGTAGATGCGCTGCCAATGGCCGCTGAGGAGCAGCAAGAGCTTGACTGGCTGGCACATTCGGTGTGGGTGCAATCGTCCGACGTTCTTGATTTTTCGGGGTTTTTTTTCAGTGGGCGCCCAGGTGCAGCTGGTGATAAACGTCAAAGCCCTGTTGGTCAGGGAAAGCCCGGAGCCTCGATGTCTGTGGTGCTGTAGATGCGCTGCCAATGGCCGGTGAGGAGCAGCAAGAGCTTGACTGGCTGGCACTTTCGGAGTGGGAGCAATCGTGCAACGTACGTAACTTTTTGGGGTTTTTTTCCAGTGGGCGCCCAGGTGCAGCTGGTGGTAAATGTCGAAGCCCTGTTCGTCAGGGAAAGCCCGGAGCCACAATGTCTGTGGTGCTGTAGATGCGCTGCCAATGGCCGCTGAGGAGCAGCAAGAGCTTGACTGGCTGGCACTTTCGGTGTGGGAGCAATCGTCCGACGTTCGTGATTTTTCGTTTTTTTTTTTCAGAGGGCGCCCAGGTGCAGGTGGTGGTAAAGGTCGAAGCCCTGTTCGTCAGGGAAAGCCCGGAGCCCCGATGTCTGTGGTGCTGTAGATGCGCTGCCAATGGCCGCTGAGGAGCAGCAAGAGCTTGACTGGCTGGCACTTTCGGTGTGGGAGCAATCGTCCGACGTTCGTGATTTTTCGGGGTTTTTTTTCAGTGGGCGCCCAGGTGCAGCTGGTGGTAACCGTCGAAGCCCTGTTGGTCAGGGAAAGCCCGGAGCCCCGATGTCTGTGGTGCTGTAGATGCGCTGCCAATGGCCGCTGAGGAGCAGCAAGAGCTTGACTGGCTGGCACTTTCGGTGTGGGAGCAATCGTCCGACGTTCGTGATTTTTCAGGGTTTTTTTTTCAGGGGGTGCCCAGGTGCAGTTGGTGGTAAACGTCGAAGCCCTGTTGGTCAGGGAAAGCCCGGAGCCCCGATGTCTGTGGTGCTGTAGATGCGCTGCCAATGGCCGCTGAGGAGCAGGAAGAGCTTGACTGGCTGGCACATTCAGTGTGGGATCAATCGTCCGACGTTCTTGATTTTTCGGGGTTTTTTTTCAGTGGGCGCCCAGGTGCAGCTGGTGGTAAGCGTCGAAGCCCTGTTGGTCAGGGGAAGCCCGGAGCCCTGATGTCTGTGGTGCTGTAGATGCGCTGCCAATGGCCGCTGAGGAGCAGGAAGAGCTTGACTGGCTGGCACTTTTGGTGTGGGAGCAATCGTCCGACATTCGTGATTTTTCGGGGTTTTTTTTCAGTGGGCGCCCAGGTGCAGCTGGTGGTAAACGTCGAAGCCCTGTTAGTCAGGGAATGCCCGGAGCCCCGATGTCTGTGGTGCTGTAGATGCGCTGCCAGTGGACGCTGAGGAGCAGCAAGAGCTTGACTGGCTGGCACTTTTGGTGTGGGAGCAATCGTCCGACGTTCATCATTTTTCGGGGTTTTTTTTCAGTGGGCGCCCAGGTGCAGCTGGTGGTAAACGTCGAAGCCCTGTTCATCAGGGAAAGCCCGGAGCACCGATGTCTGTGGTGTTGTAGATGCGCTGCCAATGGCTGCTGAGGAGCAGCAAGAGCTTGACTGGCTGGAACTTTCGGTGTGGGAGCAATCGTCCTACGGACGTGATTTTACGGGGTTTATTTTCAGTGGGCGCCCAGGTGCAGCTGGTGGTAAACGTCGAAGCCCTGTTCGTCAGGGAACGCCCGGAGCCCCAGTGTCTGTGGTGCTGTAGATGCGCTGCCAATGGCCGCTGAGGAGCAGCAAGAGCTTGACTGGCTGGCACTTCTGGTGTGGGAGCAATCGTCCGCCGTTAGTGATTTTTCAGGGTTTTTTTTCCAGTGGGCGCCCAGGTGCACCTGGTGGTAAACGTCGAAGCCTTGTTCGTCAGGGAAAGCCTGGAGCCCCGATGTCTGTGGTGCTGTAGATGCGCTGCCAATGGCCGGTGAGGAGCAGCAAGAGCTTGAGTTGCTTGCATGTTTGCTGTGGGAGTAATCATCCTACGTTCGTGATTTTACGGGGTTTTTTTTCAGTGGGCGCCCAAATGCAACCAGTGGTAAACGTCGAAGCCCTGTTGTCAGGGAAGGCTCGGAGCCCCGATGTCTGTGGTGCTGTAGATGCGCTGCCAATGGCCGCTGAGTAGCAGCAAGAGCTTGAGTTGCTGGCACTTTCGGTGTGGGAGCAATCGTCTGACATTCGTGATTTTTCGGGATTTTTCCAGTGGGCGCCCAGGTGCAGCTGGTGGTAAACGTCGAAGCCCTGTTGGTCAGGGAAAGCCCGGAGCCCCGATGTCTGTGGTGCTGTAGATGTGCTGCCAGTGGCCGCTGAGGAGCAGCAAGAGCTTGACTGGCTGGCACTTTCGGTGTGGGAGCAATCGTCCTACGTTCGTGATTTTTCGGGGTTTTTTTCCAGTGGGCGCCCAGGTGCAGCTGGTTGTAAACGTTGAAGCCCTGTTCGTCAGGGAAGGCTCGGAGCCCCGATGTCTGTGGTGCTGTAGATGCGCTGCCAATGGCCGCTGAGGAGCAGTAAGAGCTTGACTGGCTGGCACTTTCGGTGTGGGAGCAATCATCCGACATTCATGATTTTTCAGGGATTTTTTTCAGTTGGCGCGCAGGTGCAGCTGGTGGTAAATGTCGAAGCCCTGTTCGTCAGGGAAAGCCCGGAGCCCCGATGTCTGTGGTGCTGTAGATGCGCTGCCAATGGCCGCTGAGGAGCAGCAAGAGTTTCAGTTGCTTGCACTTTCGGTGTGGGAGTAAGCGTCCTACGTTCGTGATTTTACAGGGTTTTTTTCAGTGGGCGCCCAGGTGCAGCTGGTGGTAAACGTCGAAGCCTTGTTCGTCAGGGAAAGCCCGGAGCCCCGATGTCTGTGGTGCTGTAGATGCGCTGCCAATGGCCGGTGAGGAGCAGCAAGAGCTTGACTGGCTGGCACTTTCGGTGTGGGAGCAATCGTCCGACGTTCGTGATTTTTCAGGGTTTTTTTTTCCCGTGGGCGTCCAGGTGCAGCTGGTGGTAAATGTCGAAGCCCTGTTCGTCAGGGAAAGCTTGGAGCCCCGATGTTTGTGGTGCTGTAGATGCGCTGCCAATGGCCGCTGAGGAGCAGCAACAGCTTGACTGGCTGGCACTTTCGGTGTGGGAGCAATCGTCCGACGTTCATGATTTTTCGGGGTTTTTTTCCAGTGGGCGCCCAGGTGCAGCTGGTGGTAAATGTCGAAGCACTGTTGGTCAGAGAAAGCCCGGAGCCCCGATGTCTGTGGTGCTGTAGATGCGCTGCCAATGGCCGGTGAGGAGCAGCAAGAGCTTGACTGGCTGGCACTTTCGGTGTGGGAGCAATCGTCCGACGTTCGTGATTTTTCTTTTTTTTTTTTCAGGGGGTGCCCAGGTGCAGTTGGTGGTAAACGTCGAAGCCCTGTTGGTCAGGGAAAGCCCGGAGCCCCGATGTCTGTGGTGCTGTAGATGCGCTGCCAATGGCTGGTGAGGAGCAGCAAGAGCTTGACTGGCTGGCACTTTCTGTGTGGGAGCAATCGTCCGCCGTTCGTGATTTTTCGGGGTTTTTTTTTCAGTGGGCACCCAGGTGCAGCTGGTGGTAAATGTCGTAGCCCTGTTCGTCAGGGAAAGCCCGGAGCCCCGATGTCTGTGGTGCTGTAGATGCGCTGCCAATGGCCGCTGAGGAGCAGCAAGAGCTTGACTGGCTGGCACTTTCGGTGAGGGAGCAATCGTCCGACGTTCGTGATTTTTCGGGGTTTTTTTCAGTGGGCGCCCAGGTGCAGCTGGTGGTAAACGTCGAAGCCCTGTTGGTCAGGGAAAGCCCGGAGCCCCGATGTCTGTGGTGCTGTAGATGCGATGCCAATGGCCGGTGAGGAGCAGCAAGGGCTTGACTGGCTGGCACTTTCGGTGTGGGAGCAATCGTCCGACGTTCGTGATTTTTCAGGGTTTTTTTTTCAGGGGGTGCCCAGGTGCAGTTGGTGGTAAACGTCGAAGCCCTGTTGGTCAGGGAAAGCCCGGAGCCTTGAGGTGTGTGGTGCTGTAGATGCGCTGCCAATGGCCGCTGAGGAGCAGCAAGAGCTTGACTGGCTGGCACTTTTGGTGTGGGAGCAATCGTCCAACGCTCGTGATTTTTCGTTTTTTTTTTTCAGTTGGCGCCCAGGTCCAGCTGGGGGTAAAAGTCGAAGCCCTGTTGGTCAGGGAAAGCCCGGAGCCCCGATGTCTGTGGTGCTGTAGATGCGCTACCAATGGCTGCGGAGGAGCCGCAAGAGCTTGACTGGCTGGCACTTTCGGTGTGGGAGCAATCGTCCGTCTTTCGTGATTTTTCGGGGTTTTTTTCCAGTGGGCGCCCAGGTGCAGGTGGTGGTAAACGTCGAAGCCCTGTTGGTCAGGGAAAGCCCGGAGCCCCGATGTCTGTGGTGCTGTAGATGCGCTACCAATGGCCGCTGAGGAGCAGCAAGAGCTTGACTGGCTGGCACTTTAGGTGAGGGAGCAATCGTCCAACGTTCGTGATTTTTCGTTTTTTTTTTCAGTGGGCGCCCAGGTGCAGCTGGTGGTAAACGTCGAAGCCCTGTTGGTCAGGGAAAGCCCGGAGCCCCGATGTCTGTGGTGCTGTAGATGTGCTGCCAATGGCCGGTGAGGAGCAGCAGGATCTTGAGTTGCTGGCACTTTCGGTGTGGGAGCAATCGTCCGACGTTCGTGATTTTTCGTTTTTTTTTTTCAGAGGGCGCCCAGGTGCAGCTGGTGGTAACCGTCGAAGCCCTGTTGGTCAGGGAAAGCCCGGAGCCCCGATGTCTGTGGTGCTGTAGATGCGCTGCCAATGGCCGCTGAGGAGCAGCAAGAGCTTGACTGGCTGGCACTTTTGGTGTGGGAGCAATCGTCCGTCGTTCGTGATTTTTCGGGGTTTTTTTCCAGTGGGCGCCCAGGTGCAGCTGGTGGTAAATGTCGAAGCACTGTTGGTCAGGGAAAGCCCGGAGCCCCGATGTCTGTGGTGCTGTAGATGCGCTGCCAATGGCTGGTGAGGAGCAGCAAGAGCTTGACTGGCTGGCACTTTCGGTGTGGGAGCAATCGTCCGCCGTTCGTGATTTTTCGGGGTTTTTTTTTCAGTGGGCACCCAGGTGCAGCTGGTGGTAAACGTCGTAGCCCTGTTCGTCAGGGAAAGCCCGGAGCCCCGATGTCTGTGGTGCTGTAGATGCGCTGCCAATGGCCGCTGAGGAGCAGCAAGAGCTTGACTGGCTGGCGCTTTCGGTGAGGGAGCAATCGTCCGACGTTCGTGATTTTTCGTTTTTTTTTTTCAGAGGGCGCCCAGGTGCAGCTGGTGGTAACCGTCGAAGCCCTGTTGGTCAGGGAAAGCCCGGAGCCCCGATGTCTGTGGTGCTGTAGATGCGCTGCCAATGGCCGCTGAGGAGCAGCAAGAGCTTGACTGGCTGGCACTTTTGGTGTGGGAGCAATCGTCCGTCGTTCGTGATTTTTCGGGGTTTTTTTCCAGTGGGCGCCCAGGTGCAGCTGGTGGTAAATGTCGAAGCACTGTTGGTCAGGGAAAGCCCGGAGCCCCGATGTCTGTGGTGCTGTAGATGCGCTGCCAATGGCTGGTGAGGAGCAGCAAGAGCTTGACTGGCTGGCACTTTCGGTGTGGGAGCAATCGTCCGCCGTTCGTGATTTTTCGGGGTTTTTTTTTCAGTGCGCACCCAGGTGCAGCTGGTGGTAAACGTCGTAGCCCTGTTCGTCAGGGAAAGCCCGGAGCCCCGATGTCTGTGGTGCTGTAGATGCGCTGCCAATGGCCGCTGAGGAGCAGCAAGAGCTTGACTGGCTGGCGCTTTCGGTGAGGGAGCAATCGTCCGACGTTCTTGATTTTTCGGGGTTTTTTTCAGTGGGCGCCCAGGTGCAGCTGGTGGTAAACGTCGAAGCCCTGTTGGTCAGGGAAAGCCCGGAGCCCCGATGTCTGTGGTGCTGTAGATGCGCTGCCAATGGCCGGTGAGGAGCAGCAAGAGCTTGACTGGCTGGCACTTTCGGTGTGGGAGCAATCGTCCGACGTTCTTGAATTTTCGGGTTTTTTTTTCAGTGGGCGCCCAGGTGCAGCTGGTGGTAAACGTCGAAGCCCTGTTGGTCAGGGAAAGCCCGGAGCCTTGAGGTGTGTGGTGCTGTAGATGCGCTGCCAATGGCCGCTGAGGAGCAGCAAGAGCTTGACTGGCTGGCACTTTTGGTGTGGGAGCAATCGTCCAACGCTCGTGATTTTTCGTTTTTTTTTTTCAGTTGTCGCCCAGGTCCAGCTGGGGGTAAACGTCGAAGCCCTGTTCGTCAGGGAAAGCCCGGAGCCCCGATGTCTGTGGTGCTGTAGATGCGCTACCAATGGCTGCGGAGGAGCCGCAAGAGCTTGACTGGCTGGCACTTTCGGTGTGGTAGCAATCGTCCGTCTTTCGTGATTTTTCGGGGTTTTTTTCCAGTGGGCGCCCAGGTGCAGCTGGTGGTAAACGTCGAAGCCCTGTTGGTCAGGGAAAGCCCGGAGCCCCGATGTCTGTGGTGCTGTAGATGCGCTGCCAATGGCCGCTGAGGAGCAGCAAGAGCTTGACTGGCTGGCACTTTAGGAGAGGGAGCAATCGTCCAACGTTCGTGATATTTCGTTTTTTTTTTTCAGTTGGCGCCCAGGTGCAGCTGGTGGTAAACGTCGAAGCCCTGTTGGTCAGGGGAAGCCCGGAGCCCCGATGTCTGTGGTGCTGTAGATGCGCTGCCAATGGCCGCTGAGGAGCAGGAAGAGCTTGACTGGCTGGCACTTTTGGTGTGGGAGCAATCGTCCAACGCTCGTGATTTTTCGTTTTTTTTTTTTCAGTTGGCGCCCAGGTGCAGCTGGTGGTAAACGTCAAAGCCCTGTTGGTCAGGGAAAGCCCGGAGCCCCGATGTCTGTGGTGCTGTAGATGCGCTGCCAATGGCCGCTGAGGAGCAGCAAGAGCTTGACTGGCTGGCACTTTCGGTGTGGTACCAATCGTCCGTCTTTCGTGATTTTTCGGGGTTTTTTTTCAGTGGGCGCCCAGGTGCAGCTGGTGGTAACCGTCGAAGCCCTGTTGGTCAGGGGAAGCCCGGAGCCCCGATGTCTGTGGTGCTGTAGATGCGCTGCCAATGGCCGCTGAGGAGCAGGAAGAGCTTGACTGGCTGGCACATTCAGTATGGGATCAATCGTCCGACGTTCTTGATTTTTCGGGGTTTTTTTCAGTGGGCGCCCAGGTGCAGCTGGTGGTAAGCGTCGAAGCCCTGTTGGTCAGGGGAAGCCCGGAGCCCTGATGTCTGTGGTGCTGTAGATGCGCTGCCAATGGCCGCTGAGGAGCAGCAAGAGCTTGACTGGCTGGCACTTTTGGTGTGGGAGCAATCGTCCAACGCTCGTGATTTTTCGTTTTTTTTTTTCAGTTGGCGCCCAGGTGCAGCTGGTGGTAAACGTCGAAGCCCTGTTGGTCAGGGAAAGCCCGGAGCCCCGATGTCTGTGGTGCTGTAGATGCGCTGCCAATGGCCGGTGAGGAGCAGCAAGAGCTTGACTGGCTGGCACATTCAGTGTGCGTGCAATCGTCCGACGCTCTTGATTTTTCGGGGTTTTTTTTCAGTGGGCGCCCAGGTGCAGCTGGTGATAAACGTCAAAGCCCTGTTGGTCAGGGAAAGCCCGGAGCCTCGATGTCTGTGGTGCTGTAGATGCGCTGCCAATGGCCGGTGAGGAGCAGCAAGAGCTTGAGTTGCTGGGACTTTCGGTGTGGGAGCAATCGTGCAACGTACGTAACTTTTTGGGGTTTTTTTCCAGTGGGCGCCCAGGTGCAGCTGGTGGTAAACGTCGAAGCCCTGTTAGTCAAGGAATGCCCGGAGCCCCGATGTCTGTGGTGCTGTAGATGCGCTGCCAGTGGCCGCTGAGGAGCAGCAAGAGCTTGACTGGCTGGCACTTTTGGTGTGGGAGCAATCGTCCGACGTTCATCATTTTTCGGGGTTTTTTTTCAGTGGGCGCCCAGGTGCAGCTGGTGGTAAACGTCGAAGCCCTGTTCATCAGGGAAAGCCCGGAGCACCGATGTCTGTGGTGTTGTAGATGCGCTGCCAATGGCTGCTGAGGAGCAGCAAGAGCTTGACTGGCTGGAACTTTCGGTGTGGGATCAGTCGTCCTACGGACGTGATTTTACGGGGTTTATTTTCAGTGGGCGCCCAGGTGCAGCTGGTGGTAAACGTCGAAGCCCTGTTCGTCAGGGAACGCCCGGAGCCCCAGTGTCTGTGGTGCTGTAGATGCGCTGCCAATGGCCGCTGAGGAGCAGCAAGAGCTTGACTGGCTGGCACTTCCGGTGTGGGAGCAATCGTCCGCCGTTAGTGATTATTCAGGGTTTTTTTTCCAGTGGGCGCCCAGGTGCAGCTGGTGGTAAACGTCGAAGCCTTGTTCGTCAGGGAAAGCCTGGAGCCCCGATGTCTGTGGTGCTGTAGATGCGCTGCCAATGGCCGCTGAGGAGCAGCAAGAGCTTGAGTTGCTTGCATGTTTGCTGTGGGAGTAATCATCCTACGTTCGTGATTTTACGGGGTTTTTTTTCAGTGGGCGCCCAAATGCAACCAGTGGTAAACGTCGAAGCCCTGTTGTCAGGGAAGGCTCGGAGCCCCGATGTCTGTGGTGCTGTAGATGCGCTACCAATGGCCGCTGAGTAGCAGCAAGAGCTTGACTGGCTGGCACTTTCGGTGTGGGAGCAATCATCCGACATTCATGATTTTTCAGGGATTTTTTTCAGTTGGCGCGCAGGTGCAGCTGGTGGTAAATGTCGAAGCCCTGTTCGTCAGGGAAAGCCCGGAGCCCCGATGTCTGTGGTGCTGTAGATGCGCTGCCAATGGCCGCTGAGGAGCAGCAAGAGTTTCAGTTTCTTGCACTTTCAGTGTGGGAGTAAGCGTCCTACGTTCGTGATTTTACAGGGTTTTTTTCAGTGGGCGCCCAGGTGCAGCTGGTGGTAAATGTCGAAGCCCTGTTCGTCAGGGAAAGCTTGGAGCCCCGATGTTTGTGGTGCTGTAGATGCGCTGCCAATGGCCGCTGAGGAGCAGCAAGAGCTTGACTGGCTGGCACTTTCGGTGTGGGAGCAATCGTCCGACGTTCATGATTTTTCGGGGTTTTTTTCCAGTGGGCGCCCAGGTGCAGCTGGTGGTAAATGTCGAAGCACTGTTGGTCAGGGAAAGCCCGGAGCCCCGATGTCTGTGGTGCTGTAGATGCGTTGCCAATGGCCGCTGAGGAGCAGCAAGAGCTTGACTGGCTGGCACTTTCGGTGTGGGAGCAATCGTCCGACGTTCATGATTTTTCGGGGTTTTTTTCCAGTGGGCGCCCAGGTGCAGCTGGTGGTAAACGTCGAAGCCCTGTTGGTCAGGGAAAGCCCGGAGCCCCGATGTCTGTGGTGCTGTAGATGCGCTGCCAATGTCTGGTGAGGAGCAGCAAGAGCTTGACTGGCTGGCACTTTCTGTGTTGAAGCAATCGTCCGCCGTTCATGATTTTTCGGGGTTTTTTTCAGTGGGTGCCCAGGTGCAGCTGGTGGTAAACGTCGAAGCCCTGTTGGTCAGGGAAAGCCCGGAGCCTTGAGGTGTGTGGTGCTGTAGATGCGCTGCCAATGGCCGCTGAGGAGCAGCAAGAGCTTGACTGGCTGGCACTTTTGGTGTGGGAGCAATCGTCCAACGCTCGTGATTTTTCGTTTTTTTTTTTCAGTTGGCGCCCAGGTCCAGCTGGGGGTAAAAGTCGAAGCCCTGTTGGTCAGGGAAAGCCCGGAGCCCCGATGTCTGTGGTGCTGTAGATGCGCTACCAATGGCCGCGGAGGAGCCGCAAGAGCTTGACTGGCTGGCACTTTCGGTGTGGGAGCAATCGTCCGTCTTTCGTGATTTTTCGGGGTTTTTTTCCAGTGGGCGCCCAGGTGCAGCTGGTGGTAAACGTCGAAGCCCTGTTGGTCAGGGAAAGCCCGGAGCCCCGATGTCTGTGGTGCTGTAGATGCGCTGCCAATGGCCGCTGAGGAGCAGCAAGAGCTTGACTGGCTGGCACTTTCGGTGTGGGAGCAATCGTCCGACGTTCGTGATTTTTCGTTTTTTTTTTTCAGAGGGCGCCCAGGTGCAGCTGGTGGTAAAGGTCGAAGCCCTGTTCGTCAGGGAAAGCCCGCAGCCCCGATGTCTGTGGTGCTGTAGATGCGCTGCCAATGGCCGGTGAGGAGCAGCAAGAGCTTGACTGGCTGGCACTTTCGGTGTGGGAGCAATCGTCCGACGTTCGTGATTTTTCGTTTTTTTTTTTCAGAGGGCGCCCAGGTGCAGCTGGTGGTAACCGTCGAAGCCCTGTTGGTCAGGGAAAGCCCGGAGCCCCGATGTCTGTGGTGCTGTAGATGCACTGCCAATGGCCGGTGAGGAGCAGCAAGAGCTTGACTGGCTGGCACTTTCGGTGTGGTAGCAATCGTCCGACGTTCGTGATTTTTCTTTTTTTTTTTTCAGTGGGCGCCCAGGTGCAGCTGGTGGTAAACGTCGAAGCCCTGTTGGTCAGGGAAAGCCCGGAGCCCCGATGTCTGTGGTGCTGTAGATGCGCTGCCAATGGCCCATGAGGAGCAGCAAGAGCTTGACTGGCTGGCACTTTCGGTGTGGGAGCAATCGTCCGCCGTTCGTGATTTTTCGGGGTTTTTTTTTCAGTGGGCACCCAGGTGCAGCTGGTGGTAAAGGTCGAAGCCCTGTTCGTCAGGGAAAGCCCGGAGCCCCGATGTCTGTGGTGCTGTAGATGCGCTGCCAATGGCCGGTGAGGAGCAGCAAGAGCTTGACTGGCTGGCGCTTTCGGTGAGGGAGCAATCGTCCGACGTTCGTGATTTTTCGGGGTTTTTTTCAGTGGGCGCCCAGGTGCAGCTGGTGGTAAACGTCGAAGCCCTGTTGGTCAGGGAAAGCCCGGAGCCCCGATGTCTGTGGTGCTGTAGATGCGCTGCCAATGGCCGGTGAGGAGCAGCAAGAGCTTGACTGGCTGGCACTTTCGGTGTGGGAGCAATCGTCCGACGTTCGTGATTTTTCAGGGTTTTTTTTTCAGGGGGTGCCCAGGTGCAGTTGGTGGTAAACGTCGAAGCCCTGTTGGTCAGGGAAAGCCCGGAGCCCCGATGTCTGTGGTGCTGTAGATGCGCTGCCAATGGCCGCTGAGGAGCAGGAAGAGCTTGACTGGCTGGCACATTCAGTGTGGGATCAATTGTCCCACGTTCTTGATTTTTCGGGGTTTTTTTTCAGTGGGCGCCCAGGTGCAGCTGGTGGTAAACGTCGAAGCCCTGTTGGTCAGGGAAAGCCCGGAGCCTTGAGGTGTGTGGTGCTGTAGATGCGCTGCCAATGGCCGCTGAGGAGCAGCAATAGCTTGACTGGCTGGCACTTTTGGTGTGGGAGCAATCGTCCAAGCTCGTGATTTTTCGGGGTTTTTTTCCAGTGGGCGCCCAGGTGCAGCTGGTGTTAAACGTCGAAGCCCTGTTGGTCAGGGAAAGCCCGGAGCCCCGATGTCTGTGGTGCTGTAGATGCGCTACCAATGGCCGCTGAGGAGCAGCAAGAGCTTGACTGGCTGGCGCTTTCGGTGAGGGAGCAATCGTCCGACGTTCGTGATTTTTCGGGGTTTTTTTCAGTGGGCGCCCAGGTGCAGCTGGTGGTAAACGTCGAAGCCCTGTTGGTCAGGGAAAGCCCGGAGCCCCGATGTCTGTGGTGCTGTAGATGCGCTGCCAATGGCCGCTGAGGAGCAGCAAGAGCTTGACTGGCTGGCACTTTCGGTGTGGGAGCAATCGTCCGACGTTCTTGATTTTTCGGGGTTTTTTTTCAGTGGGCGCCCAGGTGCAGCTGGTGGTAAACGTCGAAGCCCTGTTGGTCAGGGAAAGCCCGGAGCCTTGAGGTGTGTGGTGCTGTAGATGCGCTGCCAATGGCCGCTGAGGAGCAGCAAGAGCTTGACTGGCTGGCACTTTTGGTGTGGGAGCAATCGTCCAACGCTCGTGATTTTTCGTTTTTTTTTTTCAGTTGTCGCCCAGGTCCAGCTGGGGGTAAACGTCGAAGCCCTGTTCGTCAGGGAAAGCCCGGAGCCCCGATGTCTGTGGTGCTGTAGATGCGCTACCAATGGCTGCGGAGGAGCCGCAAGAGCTTGACTGGCTGGCACTTTCGGTGTGGTAGCAATCGTCCGTCTTTCGTGATTTTTCGGGGTTTTTTTCCAGTGGGCGCCCAGGTGCAGCTGGTGGTAAGCGTCGAAGCCCTGTTGGTCAGGGAAAGCCCGGAGCCCCGATGTCTGTGGTGCTGTAGATGCGCTGCCAATGGCCGCTGAGGAGCAGCAAGAGCTTGACTGGCTGGCACTTTAGGAGAGGGAGCAATCGTCCAACGTTCGTGATTTTTCGTTTTTTTTTTTCAGTTGGCGCCCAGGTGCAGCTGGTGGTAAACGTCGAAGCCCTGTTGGTCAGGGAAAGCCCGGAGCCTCGATGTCTGTGGTGCTGTAGATGCGCTGCCAATGGCCGGTGAGGAGCAGCAAGAGCTTGAGTTGCTGGCACTTTCGGAGTGGGAGCAATCGTGCAACGTACGTAACTTTTTGGGGTTTTTTTCCAGTGGGCGCCCAGGTGCAGCTGGTGGTAAACGTCGAAGCCCTGTTAGTCAGGGAATGCCCGGAGCCCTGATGTCTGTGGTGCTGTAGTTGCGCTTCCAATGGCCGCTGAGAAGCAGCCAGAGCTTGACTGGCTGGCACTTTTGGTGTGGGAGCAATCGTCCAATGCTCGTGATTTTTCGTTTTTTTTTTTTTCAGTAGGCGCCCAGGTGCAGCTGGTGGTAAATGTCGAAGCCCTGTTGGTCAGGGAAAGCCCGGAGCTCAATGTCTGTGGTGCTGTAGATGCGCTACCAATGGCCGCTGAGGAGCAGCAAGAGCTTGACTGGCTGGCACTTTCGGTGTGGTAGCAATCGTCCGTCTTTCGTGATTTTTCGGGGTTTTTTTTCAGTGGGCGCCCAGGTGCAGCTGGTGGTAACCGTCGAAGCCCTGTTGGTCAGGGAAAGCCCGGAGCCCCGATGTCTGTGGTGCTGTAGATGCGCTGCCAATGGCCGCTGAGGAGCAGGAAGAGCTTGACTGGCTGGCACATTCAGTGTGGGATCAATCGTCCGACGTTCTTGATTTTTCGGGGTTTTTTTTCAGTGGGCGCCCAGGTGCAGCTGGTGGTAAGCGTCGAAGCCCTGTTGGTCAGGGGAAGCCCGGAGCCCTGATGTCTGTGGTGCTGTAGATGCGCTGCCAATGGCCGGTGAGGAGCAGGAAGAGCTTGACTGGCTGGCACTTTTGGTGTGGGAGCAATCGTCCAACGCTCGTGATTTTTCGTTTTATTTTTTCAGTTGGCGCCCAGGTGCAGCTGGTGGTAAACGTCGAAACCCTGTTGGTCAGGGAAAGCCCGGAGCCCCGATGTCTGTGGTGCTGTAGATGCGCTGCCAATGGCCGGTGAGGAGCAGCAAGAGCTTGACTGGCTGGCACATTCGGTGTTCGTGCAATCGTCCGACGTTCTTGATTTTTCGGGGTTTTTTTTCAGTGGGCGCCCAGGTGCAGCTGGTGATAAACGTCAAAGCCCTGTTGGTCAGGGAAAGCCCGGAGCCTCGATGTCTGTGGTGCTGTAGATGCGCTGCCAATGGCCGGTGAGGAGCAGCAAGAGCTTGAGTTGCTGGGACTTTCGGTGTGGGAGCAATCGTGCAACGTACGTAACTTTTTGGGGTTTTTTTCCAGTGGGCGCCCAGGTGCAGCTGGTGGTAAACGTCGAAGCCCTGTTAGTCAGGGAATGCCCGGAGCCCCGATGTCTGTGGTGCTGTAGATGCGCTGCCAGTGGCCGCTGAGGAGCAGCAAGAGCTTGACTGGCTGGCACTTTTGGTGTGGGAGCAATCGTCCGACGTTCATCATTTTTCGGGGTTTTTTTTCAGTGGGCGACCAGGTGCAGCTGGTGGTAAACGTCGAAGCCCTGTTCATCAGGGAAAGCCCGGAGCACCGATGTCTGTGGTGTTGTAGATGCGCTGCCAATGGCTGCTGAGGAGCAGCAAGAGCTTGACTGGCTGGAACTTTCGGTGTGGGATCAATCGTCCTACGGACGTGATTTTACGGGGTTTATTTTCAGTGGGCGCCCAGGTGCAGCTGGTGGTAAACGTCGAAGCCCTGTTCGTCAGGGAACGCGCGGAGCCCCAGTGTCTGTGGTGCTGTAGATGCGCTGCCAATGGCCGCTGAGGAGCAGCAAGAGCTTGACTGGCTGGCACTTCCGGTGTGGGAGCAATCGTCCGCCGTTAGTGATTTTTCAGGGTTTTTTTTCCAGTGGGCGCCCAGGTGCAGCTGGTGGTAAACGTCGAAGCCTTGTTCGTCAGGGAAAGCCTGGAGCCCCGATGTCTGTGGTGCTGTAGATGCGCTGCCAATGGCCGGTGAGGAGCAGCAAGAGCTTGAGTTGCTTGCATGTTTGCTGTGGGAGTAATCATCCTACGTTCGTGATTTTACGGGGTTTTTTTCCAGTGGGCGCCCAGGTGCAGCTGCTGGTAAATGTCGAAGCACTGTTGGTCAGAGAAAGCCCGGAGCCCCGATGTCTGTGGTGCTGTAGATGCGCTGCCAATGGCCGGTGAGGAGCAGCAAGAGCTTGACTGGCTGGCACTTTCTGTGTGGGAGCAATCGTCCGCCGTTCGTGATTTTTCGGGGTTTTTTTCAGTGGGTGCCCAGGTGCAGCTGGTGGTAAACGTCGAAGCCCTGTTGGTCAGGGAAAGCCCGGAGCCTTGAGGTGTGTGGTGCTGTAGATGCGCTGCCAATGGCCGCTGAGGAGCAGCAAGAGCTTGACTGGCTGGCACTTTTGGTGTGGGAGCAATCGTCCAACGCTCGTGATTTTTCGTTTTTTTTTTTCAGTTGGCGCCCAGGTCCAGCTGGGGGTAAAAGTCGAAGCCCTGTTGGTCAGGGAAAGCCCGGAGCCCCGATGTCTGTGGTGCTGTAGATGCGCTACCAATGGCCGCGGAGGAGCCGCAAGAGCTTGACTGGCTGGCACTTTCGGTGTGGGAGCAATCGTCCGTCTTTCGTGATTTTTCGGGGTTTTTTTCCAGTGGGCGCCCAGGTGCAGCTGGTGGTAAACGTCGAAGCCCTGTTGGTCAGGGAAAGCCCGGAGCCCCGATGTCTGTGGTGCTGTAGATGCGCTGCCAATGGCCGCTGAGGAGCAGCAAGAGCTTGACTGGCTGGCACTTTCGGTGTGGGAGCAATCGTCCAACGTTCGTGATTTTTCGTTTTTTTTTTCAGTGGGCGCCCAGGTGCACCTGGTGGTAAACGTCGAAGCCCTGTTGGTCAGGGAAAGCCCGGAGCCCCGATGTCTGTGGTGCTGTAGATGCGCTGCCAATGGCCGGTGAGGAGCAGCAGGATCTTGAGTTGCTGGCACTTTCGGTGTGGGAGCAATCGTCCGACGATCGTGATTTTTCGTTTTTTTTTTTCAGAGGGCGCCCAGGTGCAGCTGGTGGTAAAGGTCGAAGCCCTGTTCGTCAGGGAAAGCCCGCAGCCCCGATGTCTGTGGTGCTGTAGATGCGCTGCCAATGGCCGGTGAGGAGCAGCAAGAGCTTGACTGGCTGGCACTTTCGGTGTGGGAGCAATCGTCCGACGTACTTGATTTTTCGTTTTTTTTTTTCAGTGGGCGCCCAGGTGCAGCTGGTGGTAACCGTCGAAGCCCTGTTGGTCAGGGAAAGCCCGGAGCCCCGATGTCTGTGGTGCTGTAGATGCGCTGCCAATGGCCGCTGAGGAGCAGCAAGAGCTTGACTGGCTGGCACTTTTGGTGTGGGAGCAATCGTCCGTCGTTCGTGATTTTTCGGGGTTTTTTTCCAGTGGGCGCCCAGGTGCAGCTGGTGGTAAATGTCGAAGCACTGTTGGTCAGGGAAAGCCCGGAGCCCCGATGTCTGTGGTGCTGTAGATGCGCTGCCAATGGCCGGTGAGGAGCAGCAAGAGCTTGACTGGCTGGCACTTTCGGTGTGGTAGCAATCGTCCGACGTTCGTGATTTTTCTTTTTTTTTTTTCAGTGGGCGCCCAGGTGCAGCTGGTGGTAAACGTCGAAGCCCTGTTGGTCAGGGAAAGCCCGGAGCCCCGATGTCTGTGGTGCTGTAGATGCGCTGCCAATGGCCCATGAGGAGCAGCAAGAGCTTGACTGGCTGGCACTTTCGGTGTGGGAGCAATCGTCCGCCGTTCGTGATTTTTCGGGGTTTTTTTTTCAGTGGGCACCCAGGTGCAGCTGGTGGTAAAGGTCAAAGCCCTGTTCGTCAGGGAAAGCCCGGAGCCCCGATGTCTGTGGTGCTGTAGATGCGCTGCCAATGGCCGGTGAGGAGCAGCAAGAGCTTGACTGGCTGGCGCTTTCGGTGAGGGAGCAATCGTCCGACGTTCGTGATTTTTCGGGGTTTTTTTCAGTGGGCGCCCAGGTGCAGCTGGTGGTAAACGTCGAAGCCCTGTTGGTCAGGGAAAGCCCGGAGCCCCGATGTCTGTGGTGCTGTAGATGCGCTGCCAATGGCCGGTGAGGAGCAGCAAGAGCTTGACTGGCTGGCACTTTCGGTGTGGGAGCAATCGTCCGACGTTCGTGATTTTTCAGGGTTTTTTTTTCAGGGGGTGCCCAGGTGCAGTTGGTGGTAAACGTCGAAGCCCTGTTGGTCAGGGAAAGCCCGGAGCCCCGATGTCTGTGGTGCTGTAGATGCGCTGCCAATGGCCGCTGAGGAGCAGGAAGAGCTTGACTGGCTGGCACATTCAGTGTGGGATCAATCGTCCGACGTTCTTGATTTTTCGGGGTTTTTTTTCAGTGGGCGCCCAGGTGCAGCTGGTGGTAAACGTCGAAGCCCTGTTGGTCAGGGAAGGCTCGGAGCCCTGATGTCTGCGGTGCTGTAGATGCGCTGCCAATGGCCGGTGAGGAGCAGCAAGAGCTTGAGTGGGTGGCACTTTCGGTGTGGGAGCAATCGTCCGTCGTTCGTGATTTTTCGAGGTTTTTTTTCCAGTGGGCGCCCAGGTGCAGCTGGTGGTAAACGTCGAAGCCTTGTTCGTCAGGGAAAGCCTGGAGCCCCGATGTCTGTGGTGCTGTAGATGCGCTGCCAATGGCCGCTGAGGAGCAGCAAGAGCTTGACTGGCTGGCACTTTAGGAGAGGGAGCAATCGTCCAACGTTCGTGATTTTTCGTTTTTTTTTTTCAGTTGGCGCCCAGGTGCAGCTGGTGGTAAACGTCGAAGCCCTGTTGGTCAGGGGAAGCCCGGAGCCCCAATGTCTGTGGTGCTGTAGATGCGCTGCCAATGGCCGGTGAGGAGCAGCAAGAGCTTGACTGGCTGGCACTTTTGGTGTGGGAGCAATCGTCCAACGCTCGTGATTTTTCGTTTTTTTTTTTCAGTTGGCGCCCAGGTGCAGCTGGTGGTAAACGTCGAAGCCCTGTTGGTCAGGGAAAGCCCGGAGCCCCGATGTCTGTGGTGCTGTAGATGCGCTGCCAATGGCCGGTGAGGAGCAGCAAGAGCTTGACTGGCTGGCACATTCGGTGTGGGTGCAAGCGTCCGACGTTCTTGATTTTTCGGGGTTTTTTTTCAGTGGGCGCCCAGGTGCAGCTGGTGATAAACGTCAAAGCCCTGTTGGTCAGGGAAAGCCCGGAGCCTCGATGTCTGTGGTGCTGTAGATGCGCTGCCAATGGCCGGTGAGGAGCAGCAAGAGCTTGAGTTGCTGGCACTTTCGGTGTGGGAGCAATCGTGCAACGTACGTAACTTTTTGGGGTTTTTTTCCAGTGGGCACCCAGGTGCAGCTGGTGGTAAACGTCGAAGCCCTGTTAGTCAGGGAATGCCCGGAGCCCTGATGTCTGTGGTGCTGTAGTTGCGCTGCCAATGGCCGCTGAGAAGCAGCCAGAGCTTGACTGGCTGGCAATTTTGGTGTGGGAGCAATCGTCCAATGCTCGTGATTTTTCGTTTTTTTTTTTCAGTAGGCGCCCAGGTGCAGCTGGTGGTAAATGTCGAAGCCCTGTTGGTCAGGGAAAGCCCGGAGCCCCGATGTCTGTGGTGCTGTAGATGCGCTGCCAATGGCCGGTGATGAGCAGCAAGAGCTTGACTGGCTGGCACTTTCGGTGTGGGAGCAATCGTCCGACGTTCGTGATTTTTCGTTTTTTTTTTTCAGAGGGCGCCCAGGTGCAGCTGGTGGTAAAGGTCGAAGCCCTGTTCGTCAGGGAAAGCCCGGAGCCCCGATGTCTGTGGTGCTGTAGATGTGCTGCCAATGGCCGGTGAGGAGCAGCAAGAGCTTGACTGGCTGACACTTTCGGTGTGGGAGCAATCGTCCGACGTTCTTGATTTTTCGTTTTTTTTTTTCAGTGGGCGCCCAGGTGCAGCTGGTGGTAACCGTCGAAGCCCTGTTGGTCAGGGAAAGCCCGGAGCCCCGATGTCTGTGGTGCTGTAGATGCGCTGCCAATGGCCGCTGAGGAGCAGCAAGAGCTTGACTGGCTGGCACTTTCGGTGTGGGAGCAATCGTCCGACGTTCGTGATTTTTCGGGGTTTTTTTTCAGTGGGCGCCCAGGTGCAGCTGGTGGTAACCGTCGAAGCCCTGTTGGTCAGGGAAAGCCCAGAGCCCCGATGTCTGTGGTGCTGTAGATGCGCTGCCAATGGCCGCTGAGGAGCAGCAAGAGCTTGACTGGCTGGCACTTTCGGTGTGGGAGCAATCGTCCGACGTTCGTGATTTTTCAGGGTTTTTTTTTCAGGGGGTGCCCAGGTGCAGTTGGTGGTAAACGTCGAAGCCCTGTTGGTCAGGGAAAGCCCGGAGCCCCGATGTCTGTGGTGCTGTAGATGCGCTGCCAATGGCCGCTGAGGAGCAGGAAGAGCTTGACTGGCTGGCACATTCAGTGTGGGATCAATCGTCCGACGTTCTTGATTTTTCGGGGTTTTTTTTCAGTGGGCGCCCAGGTGCAGCTGGTGGTAAACGTCGAAGCCCTGTTGGTCAGGGGAAGCCCGGAGCCCCGATGTCTGTGGTGCTGTAGATGCGCTGCCAATGGCCGCTGAGGAGCAGGAAGAGCTTGACTGGCTGGCACTTTTGGTGTGGGAGCAATCGTCCAACGCTCGTGATTTTTCGTTTTTTTTTTTCAGTTGGCGCCCAGGTGCAGCTGGTGGTAAACGTCGAAGCCCTGTTGGTCAGGGAAAGCCCGGAGCCCCGATGTCTGTGGTGCTGTAGATGCGCTGCCAATGGCCGGTGAGGAGCAGGAAGAGCTTGACTGGCTGGCACATTCGGTGTGGGTGCAATCGTCCGACGTACTTGATTTTTCGGGGTTTTTTTTCAGTGGGCGCCCAGGTGCAGCTGGTGATAAACGTCAAAGCCCTGTTGGTCAGGGAAAGCCCGGAGCCTCGATGTCTGTGGTGCTGTAGATGCGCTGCCAATGGCCGGTGAGGAGCAGCAAGAGCTTGAGTTGCTGGCACTTTCGGTGCGGGAGCAATCGTGCAACGTACGTAACTTTTTGGGGTTTTTTTCCAGTGGGCGCCCAGGTGCAGCTGGTGGTAAACGTCGAAGCCCTGTTCGTCAGGGAATGCCCGGAGCCCTGATGTCTGTGGTGCTGTAGTTGCGCTGCCAATGGCCGCTGAGAAGCAGCCAGAGCTTGACTGGCTGGCACTTTTGGTGTGGGAGCAATCGTCCAATGCTCGTGATTTTTCGTTTTTTTTTTTCAGTAGGCGCCCAGGTGCAGCTGGTGGTAAATGTCGAAGCCCTGTTGGTCAGGGAAAGCCCGGAGCCCCGATGTCTGTGGTGCTGTAGATGCGCTGCCAATGGCCGGTGAGGAGCAGCAAGAGCTTGACTGGCTGGCACTTTCGGTGTGGGAGCAATCGTGCAACGTATGTAACTTTTTGGGGTTTCTTTCCAGTGGGCGCCCAGGTGCAGCTGGTGGTAAACGTCGAAGCCCTGTTAGTCAGGGAATGCCCGGAGCCCCGATGTCTGTGGTGTTGTAGATGCGCTGCCAATGGCTGCTGAGGAGCAGCAAGAGCTTGACTGGCTGGAACTTTCTGTGTGGGAGCAATCGTCCTACGGACGTGATTTTACGGGGTTTATTTTCAGTGGGCGCCCAGGTGCAGCTGGTGGTAAACGTCGAAGCCCTGTTCGTCAGGGAAGGCTCGGAGCCCTGATGTCTGCGGTGCTGTAGATGCGCTGCCAATGGCCGGTGAGGAGCAGCAAGAGCTTGAGTGGGTGGCACTTTCGGTGTGGGAGTAATCGTCCTACGTTCGTGATTTTACGGGGTTTTTTTCAGTGGGCGCCCAGGTGCAGCTTGTGGTAAACGTCAAAGCCCTGTTGGTCAGGGAACGCCCGGAGCCCCAGTGTCTGTGGTGCTGTAGATGCGCTGCCAATGGCCGGTGAGGAGCAGCAAGAGCTTGAGTTGCTTGCACGTTTGCTGTGGGAGTAATCATCCTACGTTCGTGATTTTACGGGGTTTTTTTTCAGTGGGCGCCCAAATGCAACCAGTGGTAAACGTCGAAGCCCTGTTGTCAGGGAAGGCTCGGAGCCCCGATGTCTGTGGTGCTGTAGATGCGCTGCCAATGGCCGCTGAGGAGCAGCAAGAGCTTGAGTTGCTGGCACTTTCGGTGTGGGAGCAATCGTCTGACATTCGTGATTTTTCGGGATTTTTCCAGTGGGCGCCCAGGTGCAGCTGGTGGTAAACGTCGAAGCCCTGTTGGTCAGGGAAAGCCCGGAGCCCCGATGTCTGTGGTGCTGTAGATGTGCTGCCAGTGGCCGCTGAGGAGCAGCAAGAGCTTGACTGGCTGGCACTTTCGGTGTGGGAGCAATCGTCCTACGTTCGTGATTTTTCGGGGTTTTTTTCCAGTGGGCGCCCAGGTGCAGCTGGTTGTAAACGTTGAAGCCCTGTTCGTCAGGGAAGGCTCAGAGCCCCGATGTTTGTGGTGCTGTAGATGCGCTGCCAATGGCTGGTGAGGAGCAGCAAGAGCTTGACTGGCTGGCACTTTTGGTGTGGGAGCAATCGTCCAACGCTCGTGATTTTTCGTTTTTTTTTTTCAGTTGGCGCCCAGGTGCAGCTGGTGGTAAACGTCGAAGCCCTGTTGGTCAGGGAAAGCCCGGAGCCCCGATGTCTGTGGTGCTGTAGATGCGCTGCCAATGGTAGCTGAGGAGCAGCAAGAGCTTGACTGGCTGGCACATTCGGTGTGGGTGCAAGCGTCCGACGTTCTTGATTTTTCGGGGTTTTTTTTCAGTGGGCGCCCAGGTGCAGCTGGTGATAAACGTCAAAGCCCTGTTGGTCAGGGAAAGCCCGGAGCCTCGATGTCTGTGGTGCTGTAGATGCGCTGCCAATGGCCGGTGAGCAGCAGCAAGAGCTTGAGTTGCTGGCACTTTCGGTGTGGGAGCAATCGTGCAACGTACGTAACTTTTTGGGGTTTTTTTCCAGTGGGCGCCCAGGTGCAGCTGGTGGTAACCGTCGAAGCCCTGTTGGTCAGGGAAAGCCCGGAGCCCCGATGTCTGTGGTGCTGTAGATGCGCTGCCAATGGCCGCTGAGGAGCAGCAAGAGCTTGACTGGCTGGCACTTTTGGTGTGGGAGCAATCGTCTGTCGTTCGTGATTTTTCGGGGTTTTTTTCCAGTGGGCGCCCAGGTGCAGCTGGTGGTAAATGTCGAAGCACTGTTGGTCAGGGAAAGCCCGGAGCCCCGATGTCTGTGGTGCTGTAGATGCACTGCCAATGGCCGGTGAGGAGCAGCAAGAGCTTGACTGGCTGGCACTTTCGGTGTGGTAGCAATCGTCCGACGTTCTTGATTTTTCTTTTTTTTTTTTCAGTGGGCGCCCAGGTGCAGCTGGTGGTAAACGTCGAAGCCCTGTTCGTCAGGGAAAGCCCGGAGCCCCGATGTCTGTGGTGCTGTAGATGCGCTACCAATGGCCGCGGAGGAGCCGCAAGAGCTTGACTGGCTGGCACTTTCGGTGTGGGAGCAATCGTCCGTCTTTCGTGATTTTTCGGGGTTTTTTTCCAGTGGGCGCCCAGGTGCAGCTGGTGGTAAACGTCGAAGCCCTGTTGGTCAGGGAAAGCCCGGAGCCCCGATGTCTGTGGTGCTGTAGATGCGCTGCCAATGGCCGCTGAGGAGCAGCAAGAGCTTGACTGGCTGGCACTTTCGGTGTGGGAGCAATCGTCCGACGTTCGTGATTTTTCGTTTTTTTTTTTCAGAGGGCGCCCAGGTGCAGCTGGTGGTAAAGGTCGAAGCCCTGTTCGTCAGGGAAAGCCCGCAGCCCCGATGTCTGTGGTGCTGTAGATGCGCTGCCAATGGCCGGTGAGGAGCAGCAAGAGCTTGACTGGCTGGCACTTTCGGTGTGGGAGCAATCGTCCGACGTTCGTGATTTTTCGTTTTTTTTTTTCAGAGGGCGCCCAGGTGCAGCTGGTGGTAACCGTCGAAGCCCTGTTGGTCAGGGAAAGCCCGGAGCCCCGATGTCTGTGGTGCTGTAGATGCACTGCCAATGGCCGGTGAGGAGCAGCAAGAGCTTGACTGGCTGGCACTTTCGGTGTGGTAGCAATCGTCCGACGTTCGTGATTTTTCTTTTTTTTTTTTCAGTGGGCGCCCAGGTGCAGCTGGTGGTAAACGTCGAAGCCCTGTTGGTCAGGGAAAGCCCGGAGCCCCGATGTCTGTGGTGCTGTAGATGCGCTGCCAATGGCCCATGAGGAGCAGCAAGAGCTTGACTGGCTGGCACTTTCGGTGTGGGAGCAATCGTCCGCCGTTCGTGATTTTTCGGGGTTTTTTTTTCAGTGGGCACCCAGGTGCAGCTGGTGGTAAAGGTCGAAGCCCTGTTCGTCAGGGAAAGCCCGGAGCCCCGATGTCTGTGGTGCTGTAGATGCGCTGCCAATGGCCGGTGAGGAGCAGCAAGAGCTTGACTGGCTGGCGCTTTCGGTGAGGGAGCAATCGTCCGACGTTCGTGATTTTTCGGGGTTTTTTTCAGTGGGCGCCCAGGTGCAGCTGGTGGTAAACGTCGAAGCCCTGTTGGTCAGGGAAAGCCCGGAGCCCCGATGTCTGTGGTGCTGTAGATGCGCTGCCAATGGCCGGTGAGGAGCAGCAAGAGCTTGACTGGCTGGCACTTTCGGTGTGGGAGCAATCGTCCGACGTTCGTGATTTTTCAGGGTTTTTTTTTCAGGGGGTGCCCAGGTGCAGTTGGTGGTAAACGTCGAAGCCCTGTTGGTCAGGGAAAGCCCGGAGCCCCGATGTCTGTGGTGCTGTAGATGCGCTGCCAATGGCCGCTGAGGAGCAGGAAGAGCTTGACTGGCTGGCACATTCAGTGTGGGATCAATTGTCCCACGTTCTTGATTTTTCGGGGTTTTTTTTCAGTGGGCGCCCAGGTGCAGCTGGTGGTAAACGTCGAAGCCCTGTTGGTCAGGGAAAGCCCGGAGCCTTGAGGTGTGTGGTGCTGTAGATGCGCTGCCAATGGCCGCTGAGGAGCAGCAATAGCTTGACTGGCTGGCACTTTTGGTGTGGGAGCAATCGTCCAAGCTCGTGATTTTTCGGGGTTTTTTTCCAGTGGGCGCCCAGGTGCAGCTGGTGTTAAACGTCGAAGCCCTGTTGGTCAGGGAAAGCCCGGAGCCCCGATGTCTGTGGTGCTGTAGATGCGCTACCAATGGCCGCTGAGGAGCAGCAAGAGCTTGACTGGCTGGCGCTTTCGGTGAGGGAGCAATCGTCCGACGTTCGTGATTTTTCGGGGTTTTTTTCAGTGGGCGCCCAGGTGCAGCTGGTGGTAAACGTCGAAGCCCTGTTGGTCAGGGAAAGCCCGGAGCCCCGATGTCTGTGGTGCTGTAGATGCGCTGCCAATGGCCGGTGAGGAGCAGCAAGAGCTTGACTGGCTGGCACTTTCGGTGTGGGAGCAATCGTCCGACGTTCTTGATTTTTCGGGGTTTTTTTTCAGTGGGCGCCCAGGTGCAGCTGGTGGTAAACGTCGAAGCCCTGTTGGTCAGGGAAAGCCCGGAGCCTTGAGGTGTGTGGTGCTGTAGATGCGCTGCCAATGGCCGCTGAGGAGCAGCAAGAGCTTGACTGGCTGGCACTTTTGGTGTGGGAGCAATCGTCCAACGCTCGTGATTTTTCGTTTTTTTTTTTCAGTTGTCGCCCAGGTCCAGCTGGGGGTAAACGTCGAAGCCCTGTTCGTCAGGGAAAGCCCGGAGCCCCGATGTCTGTGGTGCTGTAGATGCGCTACCAATGGCTGCGGAGGAGCCGCAAGAGCTTGACTGGCTGGCACTTTCGGTGTGGTAGCAATCGTCCGTCTTTCGTGATTTTTCGGGGTTTTTTTCCAGTGGGCGCCCAGGTGCAGCTGGTGATAAGCGTCGAAGCCCTGTTGGTCAGGGAAAGCCCGGAGCCCCGATGTCTGTGGTGCTGTAGATGCGCTGCCAATGGCCGCTGAGGAGCAGCAAGAGCTTGACTGGCTGGCACTTTAGGAGAGGGAGCAATCGTCCAACGTTCGTGATTTTTCGTTTTTTTTTTTCAGTTGGCGCCCAGGTGCAGCTGGTGGTAAACGTCGAAGCCCTGTTGGTCAGGGAAAGCCCGGAGCCTCGATGTCTGTGGTGCTGTAGATGCGCTGCCAATGGCCGGTGAGGAGCAGCAAGAGCTTGAGTTGCTGGCACTTTCGGAGTGGGAGCAATCGTGCAACGTACGTAACTTTTTGGGGTTTTTTTCCAGTGGGCGCCCAGGTGCAGCTGGTGGTAAACGTCGAAGCCCTGTTAGTCAGGGAATGCCCGGAGCCCTGATGTCTGTGGTGCTGTAGTTGCGCTTCCAATGGCCGCTGAGAAGCAGCCAGAGCTTGACTGGCTGGCACTTTTGGTGTGGGAGCAATCGTCCAATGCTCGTGATTTTTCGTTTTTTTTTTTTTCAGTAGGCGCCCAGGTGCAGCTGGTGGTAAATGTCGAAGCCCTGTTGGTCAGGGAAAGCCCGGAGCTCAATGTCTGTGGTGCTGTAGATGCGCTACCAATGGCCGCTGAGGAGCAGCAAGAGCTTGACTGGCTGGCACTTTCGGTGTGGTAGCAATCGTCCGTCTTTCGTGATTTTTCGGGGTTTTTTTTCAGTGGGCGCCCAGGTGCAGCTGGTGGTAACCGTCGAAGCCCTGTTGGTCAGGGAAAGCCCGGAGCCCCGATGTCTGTGGTGCTGTAGATGCGCTGCCAATGGCCGCTGAGGAGCAGGAAGAGCTTGACTGGCTGGCACATTCAGTGTGGGATCAATCGTCCGACGTTCTTGATTTTTCGGGGTTTTTTTTCAGTGGGCGCCCAGGTGCAGCTGGTGGTAAGCGTCGAAGCCCTGTTGGTCAGGGGAAGCCCGGAGCCCTGATGTCTGTGGTGCTGTAGATGCGCTGCCAATGGCCGGTGAGGAGCAGGAAGAGCTTGACTGGCTGGCACTTTTGGTGTGGGAGCAATCGTCCAACGCTCGTGATTTTTCGTTTTATTTTTTCAGTTGGCGCCCAGGTGCAGCTGGTGGTAAACGTCGAAACCCTGTTGGTCAGGGAAAGCCCGGAGCCCCGATGTCTGTGGTGCTGTAGATGCGCTGCCAATGGCCGGTGAGGAGCAGCAAGAGCTTGACTGGCTGGCACATTCGGTGTTCGTGCAATCGTCCGACGTTCTTGATTTTTCGGGGTTTTTTTTCAGTGGGCGCCCAGGTGCAGCTGGTGATAAACGTCAAAGCCCTGTTGGTCAGGGAAAGCCCGGAGCCTCGATGTCTGTGGTGCTGTAGATGCGCTGCCAATGGCCGGTGAGGAGCAGCAAGAGCTTGAGTTGCTGGGACTTTCGGTGTGGGAGCAATCGTGCAACGTACGTAACTTTTTGGGGTTTTTTTCCAGTGGGCGCCCAGGTGCAGCTGGTGGTAAACGTCGAAGCCCTGTTAGTCAGGGAATGCCCGGAGCCCCGATGTCTGTGGTGCTGTAGATGCGCTGCCAGTGGCCGCTGAGGAGCAGCAAGAGCTTGACTGGCTGGCACTTTTGGTGTGGGAGCAATCGTCCGACGTTCATCATTTTTCGGGGTTTTTTTTCAGTGGGCGACCAGGTGCAGCTGGTGGTAAACGTCGAAGCCCTGTTCATCAGGGAAAGCCCGGAGCACCGATGTCTGTGGTGTTGTAGATGCGCTGCCAATGGCTGCTGAGGAGCAGCAAGAGCTTGACTGGCTGGAACTTTCGGTGTGGGATCAATCGTCCTACGGACGTGATTTTACGGGGTTTATTTTCAGTGGGCGCCCAGGTGCAGCTGGTGGTAAACGTCGAAGCCCTGTTCGTCAGGGAACGCGCGGAGCCCCAGTGTCTGTGGTGCTGTAGATGCGCTGCCAATGGCCGCTGAGGAGCAGCAAGAGCTTGACTGGCTGGCACTTCCGGTGTGGGAGCAATCGTCCGCCGTTAGTGATTTTTCAGGGTTTTTTTTCCAGTGGGCGCCCAGGTGCAGCTGGTGGTAAACGTCGAAGCCTTGTTCGTCAGGGAAAGCCTGGAGCCCCGATGTCTGTGGTGCTGTAGATGCGCTGCCAATGGCCGGTGAGGAGCAGCAAGAGCTTGAGTTGCTTGCATGTTTGCTGTGGGAGTAATCATCCTACGTTCGTGATTTTACGGGGTTTTTTTCCAGTGGGCGCCCAGGTGCAGCTGCTGGTAAATGTCGAAGCACTGTTGGTCAGAGAAAGCCCGGAGCCCCGATGTCTGTGGTGCTGTAGATGCGCTGCCAATGGCCGGTGAGGAGCAGCAAGAGCTTGACTGGCTGGCACTTTCTGTGTGGGAGCAATCGTCCGCCGTTCGTGATTTTTCGGGGTTTTTTTCAGTGGGTGCCCAGGTGCAGCTGGTGGTAAACGTCGAAGCCCTGTTGGTCAGGGAAAGCCCGGAGCCTTGAGGTGTGTGGTGCTGTAGATGCGCTGCCAATGGCCGCTGAGGAGCAGCAAGAGCTTGACTGGCTGGCACTTTTGGTGTGGGAGCAATCGTCCAACGCTCGTGATTTTTCGTTTTTTTTTTTCAGTTGGCGCCCAGGTCCAGCTGGGGGTAAAAGTCGAAGCCCTGTTGGTCAGGGAAAGCCCGGAGCCCCGATGTCTGTGGTGCTGTAGATGCGCTACCAATGGCCGCGGAGGAGCCGCAAGAGCTTGACTGGCTGGCACTTTCGGTGTGGGAGCAATCGTCCGTCTTTCGTGATTTTTCGGGGTTTTTTTCCAGTGGGCGCCCAGGTGCAGCTGGTGGTAAACGTCGAAGCCCTGTTGGTCAGGGAAAGCCCGGAGCCCCGATGTCTGTGGTGCTGTAGATGCGCTGCCAATGGCCGCTGAGGAGCAGCAAGAGCTTGACTGGCTGGCACTTTCGGTGTGGGAGCAATCGTCCAACGTTCGTGATTTTTCGTTTTTTTTTTCAGTGGGCGCCCAGGTGCACCTGGTGGTAAACGTCGAAGCCCTGTTGGTCAGGGAAAGCCCGGAGCCCCGATGTCTGTGGTGCTGTAGATGCGCTGCCAATGGCCGGTGAGGAGCAGCAGGATCTTGAGTTGCTGGCACTTTCGGTGTGGGAGCAATAGTCCGACGATCGTGATTTTTCGTTTTTTTTTTTCAGAGGGCGCCCAGGTGCAGCTGGTGGTAAAGGTCGAAGCCCTGTTCGTCAGGGAAAGCCCGGAGCCCCGATGTCTGTGGTGCTGTAGATGCGCTGCCAATGGCCGGTGAGGAGCAGCAAGAGCTTGACTGGCTGGCACTTTCGGTGTGGGAGCAATCGTCCGACGTACTTGATTTTTCGTTTTTTTTTTTCAGTGGGCGCCCAGGTGCAGCTGGTGGTAACCGTCGAAGCCCTGTTGGTCAGGGAAAGCCCGGAGCCCCGATGTCTGTGGTGCTGTAGATGCGCTGCCAATGGCCGCTGAGGAGCAGCAAGAGCTTGACTGGCTGGCACTTTTGGTGTGGGAGCAATCGTCCGTCGTTCGTGATTTTTCGGGGTTTTTTTCCAGTGGGCGCCCAGGTGCAGCTGGTGGTAAATGTCGAAGCACTGTTGGTCAGGGAAAGCCCGGAGCCCCGATGTCTGTGGTGCTGTAGATGCGCTGCCAATGGCCGGTGAGGAGCAGCAAGAGCTTGACTGGCTGGCACTTTCGGTGTGGTAGCAATCGTCCGACGTTCGTGATTTTTCTTTTTTTTTTTTCAGTGGGCGCCCAGGTGCAGCTGGTGGTAAACGTCGAAGCCCTGTTGGTCAGGGAAAGCCCGGAGCCCCGATGTCTGTGGTGCTGTAGATGCGCTGCCAATGGCCCATGAGGAGCAGCAAGAGCTTGACTGGCTGGCACTTTCGGTGTGGGAGCAATCGTCCGCCGTTCGTGATTTTTCGGGGTTTTTTTTTCAGTGGGCACCCAGGTGCAGCTGGTGGTAAAGGTCAAAGCCCTGTTCGTCAGGGAAAGCCCGGAGCCCCGATGTCTGTGGTGCTGTAGATGCGCTGCCAATGGCCGGTGAGGAGCAGCAAGAGCTTGACTGGCTGGCGCTTTCGGTGATGGAGCAATCGTCCGACGTTCGTGATTTTTCGGGGTTTTTTTCAGTGGGCGCCCAGGTGCAGCTGGTGGTAAACGTCGAAGCCCTGTTGGTCAGGGAAAGCCCGGAGCCCCGATGTCTGTGGTGCTGTAGATGCGCTGCCAATGGCCGGTGAGGAGCAGCAAGAGCTTGACTGGCTGGCACTTTCGGTGTGGGAGCAATCGTCCGACGTTCGTGATTTTTCAGGGTTTTTTTTTCAGGGGGTGCCCAGGTGCAGTTGGTGGTAAACGTCGAAGCCCTGTTGGTCAGGGAAAGCCCGGAGCCCCGATGTCTGTGGTGCTGTAGATGCGCTGCCAATGGCCGCTGAGGAGCAGGAAGAGCTTGAGTTGCTGGCACATTCAGTGTGGGATCAATCGTCCGACGTTCTTGATTTTTCGGGGTTTTTTTTCAGTGGGCGCCCAGGTGCAGCTGGTGGTAAACGTCGAAGCCCTGTTGGTCAGGGAAGGCTCGGAGCCCTGATGTCTGCGGTGCTGTAGATGCGCTGCCAATGGCCGGTGAGGAGCAGCAAGAGCTTGAGTGGGTGGCACTTTCGGTGTGGGAGTAATCGTCCTACGTTCGTGATTTTACGGGGTTTTTTTCAGTGGGCGCCCAGGTGCAGCTTGTGGTAAACGTCAAAGCCCTGTTGGTCAGGGAACGCCCGGAGCCCCAGTGTCTGTGGTGCTGTAGATGCGCTGCCAATGGCCGCTGAGGAGCAGCAAGAGCTTGACTGGCTGGCACTTCCGGTGTGGGAGCAATCGTCCGTCGTTCGTGATTTTTCGAGGTTTTTTTTCCAGTGGGCGCCCAGGTGCAGCTGGTGGTAAACGTCGAAGCCTTGTTCGTCAGGGAAAGCCTGGAGCCCCGATGTCTGTGGTGCTGTAGATGCGCTGCCAATGGCCGCTGAGGAGCAGCAAGAGCTTGACTGGCTGGCACTTTAGGAGAGGGAGCAATCGTCCAACGTTCGTGATTTTTCGTTTTTTTTTTTCAGTTGGCGCCCAGGTGCAGCTGGTGGTAAACGTCGAAGCCCTGTTGGTCAGGGGAAGCCCGGAGCCCCAATGTCTGTGGTGCTGTAGATGCGCTGCCAATGGCCGGTGAGGAGCAGCAAGAGCTTGACTGGCTGGCACTTTTGGTGTGGGAGCAATCGTCCAACGCTCGTGATTTTTCGTTTTTTTTTTTCAGTTGGCGCCCAGGTGCAGCTGGTGGTAAACGTCGAAGCCCTGTTGGTCAGGGAAAGCCCGGAGCCCCGATGTCTGTGGTGCTGTAGATGCGCTGCCAATGGCCGGTGAGGAGCAGCAAGAGCTTGACTGGCTGGCACATTCGGTGTGGGTGCAAGCGTCCGACGTTCTTGATTTTTCGGGGTTTTTTTTCAGTGGGCGCCCAGGTGCAGCTGGTGATAAACGTCAAAGCCCTGTTGGTCAGGGAAAGCCCGGAGCCTCGATGTCTGTGGTGCTGTAGATGCGCTGCCAATGGCCGGTGAGGAGCAGCAAGAGCTTGAGTTGCTGGCACTTTCGGTGTGGGAGCAATCGTGCAACGTACGTAACTTTTTGGGGTTTTTTTCCAGTGGGCACCCAGGTGCAGCTGGTGGTAAACGTCGAAGCCCTGTTAGTCAGGGAATGCCCGGAGCCCTGATGTCTGTGGTGCTGTAGTTGCGCTGCCAATGGCCGCTGAGAAGCAGCCAGAGCTTGACTGGCTGGCAATTTTGGTGTGGGAGCAATCGTCCAATGCTCGTGATTTTTCGTTTTTTTTTTTCAGTAGGCGCCCAGGTGCAGCTGGTGGTAAATGTCGAAGCCCTGTTGGTCAGGGAAAGCCCGGAGCCCCGATGTCTGTGGTGCTGTAGATGCGCTACCAATGGCCGCTGAGGAGCAGCAAGAGCTTGACTGGCTGGCACTTTCGGTGTGGTAGCAATCGTCCGTCTTTCGTGATTTTTCGGGGTTTTTTTCCAGTGGGCGCCCAGGTGCAGCTGGTGGTAAACGTCGAAGCCCTGTTCGTCAGGGAAAGCCCGGAGCCACAATGTCTGTGGTGCTGTAGATGCGCTGCCAATGGCCGCTGAGGAGCAGCAAGAGCTTGACTGGCTGGCACTTTCGGTGTGGGAGCAATCGTCCGACGTTCGTGATTTTTCGTTTTTTTTTTTCAGAGGGCGCCCAGGTGCAGCTGGTGGTAAAGGTCGAAGCCCTGTTCGTCAGGGAAAGCCCGGAGCCCCGATGTCTGTGGTGCTGTAGATGTGCTGCCAATGGCCGGTGAGGAGCAGCAAGAGCTTGACTGGCTGACACTTTCGGTGTGGGAGCAATCGTCCGACGTTCTTGATTTTTCGTTTTTTTTTTTCAGTGGGCGCCCAGGTGCAGCTGGTGGTAACCGTCGAAGCCCTGTTGGTCAGGGAAAGCCCGGAGCCCCGATGTCTGTGGTGCTGTAGATGCGCTGCCAATGGCCGCTGAGGAGCAGCAAGAGCTTGACTGGCTGGCACTTTCGGTGTGGGAGCAATCGTCCGACGTTCGTGATTTTTCGGGGTTTTTTTTCAGTGGGCGCCCAGGTGCAGCTGGTGGTAACCGTCGAAGCCCTGTTGGTCAGGGAAAGCCCAGAGCCCCGATGTCTGTGGTGCTGTAGATGCGCTGCCAATGGCCGCTGAGGAGCAGCAAGAGCTTGACTGGCTGGCACTTTCGGTGTGGGAGCAATCGTCCGACGTTCGTGATTTTTCAGGGTTTTTTTTTCAGGGGGTGCCCAGGTGCAGTTGGTGGTAAACGTCGAAGCCCTGTTGGTCAGGGAAAGCCCGGAGCCCCGATGTCTGTGGTGCTGTAGATGCGCTGCCAATGGCCGCTGAGGAGCAGGAAGAGCTTGACTGGCTGGCACATTCAGTGTGGGATCAATCGTCCGACGTTCTTGATTTTTCGGGGTTTTTTTTCAGTGGGCGCCCAGGTGCAGCTGGTGGTAAACGTCGAAGCCCTGTTGGTCAGGGGAAGCCCGGAGCCCCGATGTCTGTGGTGCTGTAGATGCGCTGCCAATGGCCGCTGAGGAGCAGGAAGAGCTTGACTGGCTGGCACTTTTGGTGTGGGAGCAATCGTCCAACGCTCGTGATTTTTCGTTTTTTTTTTTCAGTTGGCGCCCAGGTGCAGCTGGTGGTAAACGTCGAAGCCCTGTTGGTCAGGGAAAGCCCGGAGCCCCGATGTCTGTGGTGCTGTAGATGCGCTGCCAATGGCCGGTGAGGAGCAGGAAGAGCTTGACTGGCTGGCACATTCGGTGTGGGTGCAATCGTCCGACGTACTTGATTTTTCGGGGTTTTTTTTCAGTGCGCGCCCAGGTGCAGCTGGTGATAAACGTCAAAGCCCTGTTGGTCAGGGAAAGCCCGGAGCCTCGATGTCTGTGGTGCTGTAGATGCGCTGCCAATGGCCGGTGAGGAGCAGCAAGAGCTTGAGTTGCTGGCACTTTCGGTGCGGGAGCAATCGTGCAACGTACGTAACTTTTTGGGGTTTTTTTCCAGTGGGCGCCCAGGTGCAGCTGGTGGTAAACGTCGAAGCCCTGTTCGTCAGGGAATGCCCGGAGCCCTGATGTCTGTGGTGCTGTAGTTGCGCTGCCAATGGCCGCTGAGAAGCAGCCAGAGCTTGACTGGCTGGCACTTTTGGTGTGGGAGCAATCGTCCAATGCTCGTGATTTTTCGTTTTTTTTTTTCAGTAGGCGCCCAGGTGCAGCTGGTGGTAAATGTCGAAGCCCTGTTGGTCAGGGAAAGCCCGGAGCCCCGATGTCTGTGGTGCTGTAGATGCGCTGCCAATGGCCGGTGAGGAGCAGCAAGAGCTTGACTGGCTGGCACTTTCGGTGTGGGAGCAATCGTCCGACGTTCGTGATTTTTCAGGGTTTTTTTTTCAGGGGGTGCCCAGGTGCAGTTGGTGGTAAACGTCGAAGCCCTGTTGGTCAGGGAAAGCCCGGAGCCCCGATGTCTGTGGTGCTGTAGATGCGCTGCCAATGGCCGCTGAGGAGCAGGAAGAGCTTGACTGGCTGGCACATTCAGTGTGGGATCAATCGTCCGACGTTCTTGATTTTTCGGGGTTTTTTTTCAGTGGGCGCCCAGGTGCAGCTGGTGGTAACCGTCGAAGCCCTGTTGGTCAGGGGAAGCCCGGAGCCCCGATGTCTGTGGTGCTGTAGATGCGCTGCCAATGGCCGGTGAGGAGCAGCAAGAGCTTGAGTTGCTGGCACTTTCGGTGTGGGAGCAATCGTGCAACGTATGTAACTTTTTGGGGTTTCTTTCCAGTGGGCGCCCAGGTGCAGCTGGTGGTAAACGTCGAAGCCCTGTTAGTCAGGGAATGCCCGGAGCCCCGATGTCTGTGGTGTTGTAGATGCGCTGCCAATGGCTGCTGAGGAGCAGCAAGAGCTTGACTGGCTGGAACTTTCTGTGTGGGAGCAATCGTCCTACGGACGTGATTTTACGGGGTTTATTTTCAGTGGGCGCCCAGGTGCAGCTGGTGGTAAACGTCGAAGCCCTGTTCGTCAGGGAAGGCTCGGAGCCCTGATCTCTGCGGTGCTGTAGATGCGCTGCCAATGGCCGGTGAGGAGCAGCAAGAGCTTGAGTGGGTGGCACTTTCGGTGTGGGAGTAATCGTCCTACGTTCGTGATTTTACGGGGTTTTTTTCAGTGGGCGCCCAGGTGCAGCTTGTGGTAAACGTCAAAGCCCTGTTGGTCAGGGAACGCCCGGAGCCCCAGTGTCTGTGGTGCTGTAGATGCGCTGCCAATGGCCGGTGAGGAGCAGCAAGAGCTTGAGTTGCTTGCACGTTTGCTGTGGGAGTAATCATCCTACGTTCGTGATTTTACGGGGTTTTTTTTCAGTGGGCGCCCAAATGCAACCAGTGGTAAACGTCGAAGCCCTGTTGTCAGGGAAGGCTCGGAGCCCCGATGTCTGTGGTGCTGTAGATGCGCTGCCAATGGCCGCTGAGGAGCAGCAAGAGCTTGAGTTGCTGGCACTTTCGGTGTGGGAGCAATCGTCTGACATTCGTGATTTTTCGGGATTTTTCCAGTGGGCGCCCAGGTGCAGCTGGTGGTAAACGTCGAAGCCCTGTTGGTCAGGGAAAGCCCGGAGCCCCGATGTCTGTGGTGCTGTAGATGTGCTGCCAGTGGCCGGTGAGGAGCAGCAAGAGCTTGACTGGCTGGCACTTTCGGTGTGGGAGCAATCGTCCTACGTTCGTGATTTTTCGGGGTTTTTTTCCAGTGGGCGCCCAGGTGCAGCTGGTTGTAAACGTTGAAGCCCTGTTCGTCAGGGAAGGCTCAGAGCCCCGATGTTTGTGGTGCTGTAGATGCGCTGCCAATGGCTGGTGAGGAGCAGCAAGAGCTTGACTGGCTGGCACTTTTGGTGTGGGAGCAATCGTCCAACGCTCGTGATTTTTCGTTTTTTTTTTTCAGTTGGCGCCCAGGTGCAGCTGGTGGTAAACGTCGAAGCCCTGTTGGTCAGGGAAAGCCCGGAGCCCCGATGTCTGTGGTGCTGTAGATGCGCTGCCAATGGTAGCTGAGGAGCAGCAAGAGCTTGACTGGCTGGCACATTCGGTGTGGGTGCAAGCGTCCGACGTTCTTGATTTTTCGGGGTTTTTTTTCAGTGGGCGCCCAGGTGCAGCTGGTGATAAACGTCAAAGCCCTGTTGGTCAGGGAAAGCCCGGAGCCTCGATGTCTGTGGTGCTGTAGATGCGCTGCCAATGGCCGGTGAGCAGCAGCAAGAGCTTGAGTTGCTGGCACTTTCGGTGTGGGAGCAATCGTGCAACGTACGTAACTTTTTGGGGTTTTTTTCCAGTGGGCGCCCAGGTGCAGCTGGTGGTAACCGTCGAAGCCCTGTTGGTCAGGGAAAGCCCGGAGCCCCGATGTCTGTGGTGCTGTAGATGCGCTGCCAATGGCCGCTGAGGAGCAGCAAGAGCTTGACTGGCTGGCACTTTTGGTGTGGGAGCAATCGTCTGTCGTTCGTGATTTTTCGGGGTTTTTTTCCAGTGGGCGCCCAGGTGCAGCTGGTGGTAAATGTCGAAGCACTGTTGGTCAGGGAAAGCCCGGAGCCCCGATGTCTGTGGTGCTGTAGATGCACTGCCAATGGCCGGTGAGGAGCAGCAAGAGCTTGACTGGCTGGCACTTTCGGTGTGGTAGCAATCGTCCGACGTTCTTGATTTTTCTTTTTTTTTTTTCAGTGGGCGCCCAGGTGCAGCTGGTGGTAAACGTCGAAGCCCTGTTGGTCAGGGAAAGCCCGGAGCCCCGATGTCTGTGGTGCTGTAGATGCGCTGCCAATGGCCCATGAGGAGCAGCAAGAGCTTGACTGGCTGGCACTTTCGGTGTGGGAGCAATCGTCCGCCGTTCGTGATTTTTCGGGGTTTTTTTTTCAGTGGGCACCCAGGTGCAGCTGGTGGTAAAGGTCGAAGCCCTGTTCGTCAGGGAAAGCCCGGAGCCCCGATGTCTGTGGTGCTGTAGATGCGCTGCCAATGGCCCATGAGGAGCAGCAAGAGCTTGACTGGCTGGCGCTTTCGGTGAGGGAGCAATCGTCCGACGTTCGTGATTTTTCGGGGTTTTTTTCAGTGGGCGCCCAGGTGCAGCTGGTGGTAAACGTCGAAGCCCTGTTGGTCAGGGAAAGCCCGGAGCCCCGATGTCTGTGGTGCTGTAGATGCGCTGCCAATGGCCGGTGAGGAGCAGCAAGAGCTTGACTGGCTGGCACTTTCGGTGTGGGAGCAATCGTCCGACGTTCGTGATTTTTCAGGGTTTTTTTTTCAGGGGGTGCCCAGGTGCAGTTGGTGGTAAACGTCGAAGCCCTGTTGGTCAGGGAAAGCCCGGAGCCCCGATGTCTGTGGTGCTGTAGATGCGCTGCCAATGGCCGCTGAGGAGCAGGAAGAGCTTGACTGGCTGGCACATTCAGTGTGGGATCAATCGTCCGACGTTCTTGATTTTTCGGGGTTTTTTTTCAGTGGGCGCCCAGGTGCAGCTGGTGGTAAACGTCGAAGCCCTGTTGGTCAGGGAAAGCCCGGAGCCTTGAGGTGTGTGGTGCTGTAGATGCGCTGCCAATGGCCGCTGAGGAGCAGCAAGAGCTTGACTGGCTGGCACTTTTGGTGTGGGAGCAATCGTCCAAGCTCGTGATTTTTCGGTTTTTTTTTTCAGTTGGCGCCCAGGTCCAGCTGGGGGTAAACGTCGAAGCCCTGTTGGTCAGGGAAAGCCCGGAGCCCCGATGTCTGTGGTGCTGTAGATGCGCTACCAATGGCTGCGGAGGAGCCGCAAGAGCTTGACTGGCTGGCACTTTCGGTGTGGTAGCAATCGTCCGTCTTTCGTGATTTTTCGGGGTTTTTTTCCAGTGGGCGCCCAGGTGCAGCTGGTGGTAAACGTCGTAGCCCTGTTCGTCAGGGAAAGCCCGGAGCCCCGATGTCTGTGGTGCTGTAGATGCGCTGCCAATGGCCGCTGAGGAGCAGCAAGAGCTTGACTGGCTGGCGCTTTCGGTGAGGGAGCAATCGTCCGACGTTCGTGATTTTTCGGGGTTTTTTTCAGTGGGCGCCCAGGTGCAGCTGGTGGTAAACGTCGAAGCCCTGTTGGTCAGGGAAAGCCCGGAGCCCCGATGTCTGTGGTGCTGTAGATGCGCTGCCAATGGCCGGTGAGGAGCACCAAGAGCTTGACTGGCTGGCACTTTCGGTGTGGGAGCAATCGTCCGACGTTCTTGATTTTTCGGGGTTTTTTTTCAGTGGGCGCCCAGGTGCAGCTGGTGGTAAACGTCGAAGCCCTGTTGGTCAGGGAAAGCCCGGAGCCTTGAGGTGTGTGGTGCTGTAGATGCGCTGCCAATGGCCGCTGAGGAGCAGCAAGAGCTTGACTGGCTGGCACTTTTGGTGTGGGAGCAATCGTCCAACGCTCGTGATTTTTCGTTTTTTTTTTTCAGTTGTCGCCCAGGTCCAGCTGGGGGTAAACGTCGAAGCCCTGTTCGTCAGGGAAAGCCCGGAGCCCCGATGTCTGTGGTGCTGTAGATGCGCTACCAATGGCTGCGGAGGAGCCGCAAGAGCTTGACTGGCTGGCACTTTCGGTGTGGTAGCAATCGTCCGTCTTTCGTGATTTTTCGGGGTTTTTTTCCAGTGGGCGCCCAGGTGCAGCTGGTGGTAAGCGTCGAAGCCCTGTTGGTCAGGGAAAGCCCGGAGCCCCGATGTCTGTGGTGCTGTAGATGCGCTGCCAATGGCCGCTGAGGAGCAGCAAGAGCTTGACTGTCTGGCACTTTAGGAGAGGGACCAATCGTCCAACGTTCGTGATTTTTCGTTTTTTTTTTTCAGTTGGCGCCCAGGTGCAGCTGGTGGTAAACGTCGAAGCCCTGTTGGTCAGGGGAAGCCCGGAGCCCCGATGTCTGTGGTGCTGTAGATGCGCTGCCAATGGCCGCTGAGGAGCAGGAAGAGCTTGACTGGCTGGCACTTTTGGTGTGGGAGCAATCGTCCAACGCTCGTGATTTTTCGTTTTTTTTTTTCAGTTGGCGCCCAGGTGCAGCTGGTGGTAAACGTCAAAGCCCTGTTGGTCAGGGAAAGCCCGGAGCCTCGATGTCTGTGGTGCTGTAGATGCGCTGCCTATGGCCGGTGAGGAGCAGCAAGAGCTTGAGTTGCTGGCACTTTCGGAGTGGGAGCAATCGTGCAACGTACGTAACTTTTTGGGGTTTTTTTCCAGTGGGCGCCCAGGTGCAGCTGGTGGTAAACGTCGAAGCCCTGTTAGTCAGGGAATGCCCGGAGCCCTGATGTCTGTGGTGCTGTAGTTGCGCTGCCAATGGCCGCTGAGAAGCAGCCAGAGCTTGACTGGCTGGCACTTTTGGTGTGGGAGCAATCGTCCAATGCTCGTGATTTTTCGTTTTTTTTTTTTTCAGTAGGCGCCCAGGTGCAGCTGGTGGTAAATGTCGAAGCCCTGTTGGTCAGGGAAAGCCCGGAGCTCAATGTCTGTGGTGCTGTAGATGCGCTACCAATGGCCGCTGAGGAGCAGCAAGAGCTTGACTGGCTGGCACTTTCGCTGTGGGAGCAATCGTCCGTCTTTCGTGATTTTTCGGGGTTTTTTTTCAGTGGGCGCCCAGGTGCAGCTGGTGGTAACCGTCGAAGCCCTGTTGGTCAGGGAAAGCCCGGAGCCCCGATGTCTGTGGTGCTGTAGATGCGCTGCCAATGGCCGCTGAGGAGCAGGAAGAGCTTGACTGGCTGGCACATTCAGTGTGGGATCAATCGTCCGACGTTCTTGATTTTTCGGGGTTTTTTTTCAGTGGGCGCCCAGGTGCAGCTGGTGGTAAGCGTCGAAGCCCTGTTGGTCAGGGGAAGCCCGGAGCCCTGATTTCTGTGGTGCTGTAGATGCGCTGCCAATGGCCGCTGAGGAGCAGCAAGAGCTTGACTGGCTGGCACTTTTGGTGTGGGAGCAATCGTCCAACGCTCGTGATTTTTCGTTTTTTTTTTTCAGTTGGCGCCCAGGTGCAGCTGGTGGTAAACGTCGAAGCCCTGTTGGTCAGGGAAAGCCCGGAGCCCCGATGTCTGTGGTGCTGTAGATGCGCTGCCAATGGCCGGTGAGGAGCAGCAAGAGCTTGACTGGCTGGCACATTCAGTGTGCGTGCAATCGTCCGACGTTCTTGATTTTTCGGGGTTTTTTTTCAGTGGGCGCCCAGGTGCAGCTGGTGATAAACGTCAAAGCCCTGTTGGTCAGGGAAAGCCCGGAGCCTCGATGTCTGTGGTGCTGTAGATGCGCTGCCAATGGCCGGTGAGGAGCAGCAAGAGCTTGAGTTGCTGGGACTTTCGGTGTGGGAGCAATCGTGCAACGTACGTAACTTTTTGGGGTTTTTTTCCAGTGGGCGCCCAGGTGCAGCTGGTGGTAAACGTCGAAGCCCTGTTAGTCAGGGAATGCCCGGAGCCCCGATGTCTGTGGTGCTGTAGATGCGCTGCCAGTGGCCGCTGAGGAGCAGCAAGAGCTTGAATGGCTGGAACTTTCGGTGTGGGATCAATCGTCCTACGGACGTGATTTTACGCGGTTTATTTTCAGTGGGCGCCCAGGTGCAGCTGGTGGTAAACGTCGAAGCCCTGTTCGTCAGGGAACGCGCGGAGCCCCAGTGTCTGTGGTGCTGTAGATGCGCTGCCAATGGCCGCTGAGGAGCAGCAAGAGCTTGACTGGCTGGCACTTCCGGTGTGGGAGCAATCGTCCGCCGTTAGTGATTTTTCAGGGTTTTTTTTCCAGTGGGCGCCCAGGTGCAGCTGGTGGTAAACGTCGAAGCCTTGTTCGTCAGGGAAAGCCTGGAGCCCCGATGTCTGTGGTGCTGTAGATGCGCTGCCAATGGCCGGTGAGGAGCAGCAAGAGCTTGAGTTGATTGCATGTTTGCTGTGGGAGTAATCATCCTACGTTCGTGATTTTTCGGGGTTTTTTTCCAGTGGGCGCCCAGGTGCAGCTGCTGGTAAATGTCGAAGCACTGTTGGTCAGAGAAAGCCCGGAGCCCCGATGTCTGTGCTGCTGTAGATGCGCTGCCAATGGCCGCTGAGGAGCAGCAAGAGCTTGACTGGCTGGCACTTCCGGTGTCGGAGCAATCGTCCGCCGTTAGTGATTTTTCAGGGTTTTTTTTCCAGTGGGCGCCCAGGTGCAGCTGGTGGTAAACGTCGAAGCACTGTTGGTCAGGGAAAGCCCGGAGCCCCGATGTCTGTGGTGCTGTAGATGCGTTGCCAATGGCCGCTGAGGAGCAGCAAGAGCTTGACTGGCTGGCACTTTCGGTGTGGGAGCAATCGTCCGACGTTCATGATTTTTCGGGGTTTTTTTCCAGTGGGCTCCCAGGTGCAGCTGGTGGTAAATGTCGAAGCACTGTTGGTCAGAGAAAGCCCGGAGCCCCGATGTCTGTGGTGCTGTAGATGCGCTGCCAATGGCCGGTGAGGAGCAGCAAGAGCTTGACTGGCTGGCACTTTCGGTGTGGGAGCAATCGTCCGACGTTCGTGATTTTTCTTTTTTTTTTTTCAGTGGGCGCCCAGGTGCAGCTGGTGGTAAACGTCGAAGCCCTGTTGGTCAGGGAAAGCCCGGAGCCCCGATGTCTGTGGTGCTGTAGATGCGCTGCCAATGTCTGGTGAGGAGCAGCAAGAGCTTGACTGGCTGGCACTTTCTGTGTGGGAGCAATCGTCCGACGATCGTGATTTTTCGGGGTTTTTTTCAGTGGGTGCCCAGGTGCAGCTGGTGGTAAACGTCGAAGCCCTGTTGGTCAGGGAAAGCCCGGAGCCTTGAGGTGTGTGGTGCTGTAGATGCGCTGCCAATGGCCGCTGAGGAGCAGCAAGAGCTTGACTGGCTGGCACTTTTGGTGTGGGAGCAATCGTCCAACGCTCGTGATTTTTCGTTTTTTTTTTCAGTTGGCGCCCAGGTCCAGCTGGGGGTAAAAGTCGAAGCCCTGTTGGTCAGGGAAAGCCCGGAGCCCCGATGTCTGTGGTGCTGTAGATGCGCTACCAATGGCCGCGGAGGAGCCGCAAGAGCTTGACTGGCTGGCACTTTCGGTGTGGGAGCAATCGTCCGTCTTTCGTGATTTTTCGGGGTTTTTTTCCAGTGGGCGCCCAGGTGCAGCTGGTGGTAAACGTCGAAGCCCTGTTGGTCAGGGAAAGCCCGGAGCCCCGATGTCTGTGGTGCTGTAGATGCGCTGCCAATGGCCGCTGAGGAGCAGCAAGAGCTTGACTGGCTGGCACTTTCGGTGTGGGAGCAATCGTCCAACGTTCGTGATTTTTCGTTTTTTTTTTCAGTGGGCGCCCAGGTGCACCTGGTGGTAAACGTCGAAGCCCTGTTGGTCAGGGAAAGCCCGGAGCCCCGATGTCTGTGGTGCTGTAGATGCGCTGCCAATGGCCGGTGAGGAGCAGCAGGATCTTGAGTTGCTGGCACTTTCGGTGTGGGAGCAATCGTCCGACGATCGTGATTTTTCGTTTTTTTTTTTAAGAGGGCGCCCAGGTGCAGCTGGTGGTAAAGGTCGAAGCCCTGTTCGTCAGGGAAAGCCCGCAGCCCCGATGTCTGTGGTGCTGTAGATGCGCTGCCAATGGCCGGTGAGGAGCAGCAAGAGCTTGACTGGCTGGCACTTTCGGTGTGGGAGCAATCGTCCGACGTACTTGATTTTTCGTTTTTTTTTTTCAGTGGGCGCCCAGGTGCAGCTGGTGGTAACCGTCGAAGCCCTGTTGGTCAGGGAAAGCCCGGAGCCCCGATGTCTGTGGTGCTGTAGATGCGCTGCCAATGGCCGCTGAGGAGCAGCAAGAGCTTGACTGGCTGGCACTTTTGGTGTGGGAGCAATCGTCCGTCGTTCGTGATTTTTCGGGGTTTTTTTCCAGTGGGCGCCCAGGTGCAGCTGGTGGTAAATGTCGAAGCACTGTTGGTCAGGGAAAGCCCGGAGCCCCGATGTCTGTGGTGCTGTAGATGCACTGCCAATGGCCGGTGAGGAGCAGCAAGAGCTTGACTGGCTGGCACTTTCGGTGTGGTAGCAATCGTCCGACGTTCGTGATTTTTCTTTTTTTTTTTTCAGTGGGCGCCCAGGTGCAGCTGGTGGTAAACGTCGAAGCCCTGTTGGTCAGGGAAAGCCCGGAGCCCCGATGTCTGTGGTGCTGTAGATGCGCTGCCAATGGCCCATGAGGAGCAGCAAGAGCTTGACTGGCTGGCACTTTCGGTGTGGGAGCAATCGTCCGTCGTTCGTGATTTTTCGGGGTTTTTTTTTCAGTGGGCACCCAGGTGCAGCTGGTGGTAAAGGTCGAAGCCCTGTTCGTCAGGGAAAGCCCGGAGCCCCGATGTCTGTGGTGCTGTAGATGCGCTGCCAATGGCCGGTGAGGAGCACCAAGAGCTTGACTGGCTGGCGCTTTCGGTGAGGGAGCAATCGTCCGACGTTCGTGATTTTTCGGGGTTTTTTTCAGTGGGCGCCCAGGTGCAGCTGGTGGTAAACGTCGAAGCCCTGTTGGTCAGGGAAAGCCCGGAGCCCCGATGTCTGTGGTGCTGTAGATGCGCTGCCAATGGCCGGTGAGGAGCAGCAAGAGCTTGACTGGCTGGCACTTTCGGTGTGGGAGCAATCGTCCGACGTTCGTGATTTTTCAGGGTTTTTTTTTCAGGGGGTGCCCAGGTGCAGTTGGTGGTAAACGTCGAAGCCCTGTTGGTCAGGGAAAGCCCGGAGCCCCGATGTCTGTGGTGCTGTAGATGCACTGCCAATGGCCGCTGAGGAGCAGGAAGAGCTTGACTGGCTGGCACATTCAGTGTGGGATCAATCGTCCGACGTTCTTGATTTTTCGGGGTTTTTTTTCAGTGGGCGCCCAGGTGCAGCTGGTGGTAAACGTCGAAGCCCTGTTGGTCAGGGAAGGCTCGGAGCCCTGATGTCTGCGGTGCTGTAGATGCGCTGCCAATGGCCGGTGAGGAGCAGCAAGAGCTTGAGTGGGTGGCACTTTCGGTGTGGGAGTAATCGTCCTACGTTCGTGATTTTACGGGGTTTTTTTCAGTGGGCGCCCAGGTGCAGCTTGTGGTAAACGTCAAAGCCCTGTTGGTCAGGGAACGCCCGGAGCCCCAGTGTCTGTGGTGCTGTAGATGCGCTGCCAATGGCCGCTGAGGAGCAGCAAGAGCTTGACTGGCTGGCACTTCCGGTGTGGGAGCAATCGTCCGTCGTTCGTGATTTTTCGAGGTTTTTTTTCCAGTGGGCGCCCAGGTGCAGCTGGTGGTAAACGTCGAAGCCTTGTTCGTCAGGGAAAGCCTGGAGCCCCGATGTCTGTGGTGCTGTAGATGCGCTGCCAATGGCCGCTGAGGAGCAGCAAGAGCTTGACTGGCTGGCACTTTAGGAGAGGGAGCAATCGTCCAACGTTCGTGATTTTTCGTTTTTTTTTTTCAGTTGGCGCCCAGGTGCAGCTGGTGGTAAACGTCGAAGCCCTGTTGGTCAGGGGAAGCCCGGAGCCCCAATGTCTGTGGTGCTGTAGATGCGCTGCCAATGGCCGGTGAGGAGCAGCAAGAGCTTGACTGGCTGGCACTTTTGGTGTGGGAGCAATCGTCCAACGCTCGTGATTTTTCGTTTTTTTTTTTCAGTTGGCGCCCAGGTGCAGCTGGTGGTAAACGTCGAAGCCCTGTTGGTCAGGGAAAGCCCGGAGCCCCGATGTCTGTGGTGCTGTAGATGCGCTGCCAATGGCCGGTGAGGAGCAGCAAGAGCTTGACTGGCTGGCACATTCGGTGTGGGTGCAAGCGTCCGACGTTCTTGATTTTTCGGGGTTTTTTTTCAGTGGGCGCCCAGGTGCAGCTGGTGATAAACGTCAAAGCCCTGTTGGTCAGGGAAAGCCCGGAGCCTCGATGTCTGTGGTGCTGTAGATGCGCTGCCAATGGCCGGTGAGGAGCAGCAAGAGCTTGAGTTGCTGGCACTTTCGGTGTGGGAGCAATCGTGCAACGTACGTAACTTTTTGGGGTTTTTTTCCAGTGGGCGCCCAGGTGCAGCTGGTGGTAACCGTCGAAGCCCTGTTGGTCAGGGAAAGCCCGGAGCCCCGATGTCTGTGGTGCTGTAGATGCGCTGCCAATGGCCGCTGAGGAGCAGCAAGAGCTTGACTGGCTGGCACTTTTGGTGTGGGAGCAATCGTCTGTCGTTCGTGATTTTTCGGGGTTTTTTTCCAGTGGGCGCCCAGGTGCAGCTGGTGGTAAATGTCGAAGCACTGTTGGTCAGGGAAAGCCCGGAGCCCCGATGTCTGTGGTGCTGTAGATGCACTGCCAATGGCCGGTGAGGAGCAGCAAGAGCTTGACTGGCTGGCACTTTCGGTGTGGTAGCAATCGTCCGACGTTCGTGATTTTTCTTTTTTTTTTTTCAGTGGGCGCCCAGGTGCAGCTGGTGGTAAACGTCGAAGCCCTGTTGGTCAGGGAAAGCCCGGAGCCCCGATGTCTGTGGTGCTGTAGATGCGCTGCCAATGGCCCATGAGGAGCAGCAAGAGCTTGACTGGCTGGCACTTTCGGTGTGGGAGCAATCGTCCGCCGTTCGTGATTTTTCGGGGTTTTTTTTTCAGTGGGCACCCAGGTGCAGCTGGTGGTAAAGGTCGAAGCCCTGTTCGTCAGGGAAAGCCCGGAGCCCCGATGTCTGTGGTGCTGTAGATGCGCTGCCAATGGCCGGTGAGGAGCAGCAAGAGCTTGACTGGCTGGCGCTTTCGGTGAGGGAGCAATCGTCCGACGTTCGTGATTTTTCGGGGTTTTTTTCAGTGGGCGCCCAGGTGCAGCTGGTGGTAAACGTCGAAGCCCTGTTGGTCAGGGAAAGCCCGGAGCCCCGATGTCTGTGGTGCTGTAGATGCGCTGCCAATGGCCGGTGAGGAGCAGCAAGAGCTTGACTGGCTGGCACTTTCGGTGTGGGAGCAATCGTCCGACGTTCGTGATTTTTCAGGGTTTTTTTTTCAGGGGGTGCCCAGGTGCAGTTGGTGGTAAACGTCGAAGCCCTGTTGGTCAGGGAAAGCCCGGAGCCCCGATGTCTGTGGTGCTGTAGATGCGCTGCCAATGGCCGGTGAGGAGCAGGAAGAGCTTGACTGGCTGGCACATTCAGTGTGGGATCAATCGTCCGACGTTCTTGATTTTTCGGGGTTTTTTTTCAGTGGGCGCCCAGGTGCAGCTGGTGGTAAACGTCGAAGCCCTGTTGGTCAGGGAAGGCTCGGAGCCCTGATGTCTGCGGTGCTGTAGATGCGCTGCCAATGGCCGGTGAGGAGCAGCAAGAGCTTGAGTGGGTGGCACTTTCGGTGTGGGAGTAATCGTCCTACGTTCGTGATTTTACGGGGTTTTTTTCAGTGGGCGCCCAGGTGCAGCTTGTGGTAAACGTCAAAGCCCTGTTGGTCAGGGAACGCCCGGAGCCCCAGTGTCTGTGGTGCTGTAGATGCGCTGCCAATGGCCGCTGAGGAGCAGCAAGAGCTTGACTGGCTGGCACTTCCGGTGTGGGAGCAATCGTCCGCCGTTCGTGATTTTTCGAGGTTTTTTTTCCAGTGGGCGCCCAGGTGCAGCTGGTGGTAAACGTCGAAGCCTTGTTCGTCAGGGAAAGCCTGGAGCCCCGATGTCTGTGGTGCTGTAGATGCGCTGCCAATGGCCGCTGAGGAGCAGCAAGAGCTTGACTGGCTGGCACTTTAGGAGAGGGAGCAATCGTCCAACGTTCGTGATTTTTCGTTTTTTTTTTTTCAGTTGGCGCCCAGGTGCAGCTGGTGGTAAACGTCGAAGCCCTGTTGGTCAGGGGAAGCCCGGAGCCCCAATGTCTGTGGTGCTGTAGATGCGCTGCCAATGGCCGGTGAGGAGCAGCAAGAGCTTGACTGGCTGGCACTTTTGGTGTGGGAGCAATCGTCCAACGCTCGTGATTTTTCGTTTTTTTTTTTCAGTTGGCGCCCAGGTGCAGCTGGTGGTAAACGTCGAAGCCCTGTTGGTCAGGGAAAGCCCGGAGCCCCGATGTCTGTGGTGCTGTAGATGCGCTGCCAATGGCCGGTGAGGAGCAGCAAGAGCTTGACTGGCTGGCACATTCGGTGTGGGTGCAAGCGTCCGACGTTCTTGATTTTTCGGGGTTTTTTTTCAGTGGGCGCCCAGGTGCAGCTGGTGATAAACGTCAAAGCCCTGTTGGTCAGGGAAAGCCCGGAGCCTCGATGTCTGTGGTGCTGTAGATGCGCTGCCAATGGCCGGTGAGGAGCAGCAAGAGCTTGAGTTGCTGGCACTTTCGGTGTGGGAGCAATCGTGCAACGTACGTAACTTTTTGGGGTTTTTTTCCAGTGGGCGCCCAGGTGCAGCTCGTGGTAAACGTCGAAGCCCTGTTAGTCAGGGAATGCCCGGAGCCCTGATGTCTGTGGTGCTGTAGTTGCGCTGCCAATGGCCGCTGAGAAGCAGCCAGAGCTTGACTGGCTGGCAATTTTGGTGTGGGAGCAATCGTCCAATGCTCGTGATTTTTCGTTTTTTTTTTTCAGTAGGCGCCCAGGTGCAGCTGGTGGTAAATGTCGAAGCCCTGTTGGTCAGGGAAAGCCCGGAGCCCCAATGTCTGTGGTGCTGTAGATGCGCTACCAATGGCCGCTGAGGAGCAGCAAGAGCTTGACTGGCTGGCACTTTCGGTGTGGTAGCAATCGTCCGTCTTTCGTGATTTTTCGGGGTTTTTTTCCAGTGGGCGCCCAGGTGCAGCTGGTGGTAAACGTCGAAGCCCTGTTGGTCAGGGAAAGCCCGGAGACACAATGTCTGTGGTGCTGTAGATGCGCTGCCAATGGCCGCTGAGGAGCAGCAAGAGCTTGACTGGCTGGCACTTTCGGTGTGGGAGCAATCGTCCGACGTTCGTGATTTTTCATTTTTTTTTTTCAGAGGGCGCCCAGGTGCAGCTGGTGGTAAAGGTCGAAGCCCTGTTCGTCAGGGAAAGCCCGGAGCCCCGATGTCTGTGGTGCTGTAGATGTGCTGCCAATGGCCGGTGAGGAGCAGCAAGAGCTTGACTGGCTGACACTTTCGGTGTGGGAGCAATCGTCCGACGTTCTTGATTTTTCGTTTTTTTTTTTCAGTGGGCGCCCAGGTGCAGCTGGTGGTAACCGTCGAAGCCCTGTTGGTCAGGGAAAGCCCGGAGCCCCGATGTCTGTGGTGCTGTAGATGCGCTGCCAATGGCCACTGAGGAGCAGCAAGAGCTTGACTGGCTGGCACTTTCGGTGTGGGAGCAATCGTCCGACGTTCGTGATTTTTCGGGGTTTTTTTTCAGTGGGCGCCCAGGTGCAGCTGGTGGTAACCGTCGAAGCCCTGTTGGTCAGGGAAAGCCCAGAGCCCCGATGTCTGTGGTGCTGTAGATGCGCTGCCAATGGCCGCTGAGGAGCAGCAAGAGCTTGACTGGCTGGCACTTTCGGTGTGGGAGCAATCGTCCGACGTTCGTGATTTTTCAGGGTTTTTTTTTCAGGGGGTGCCCAGGTGCAGTTGGTGGTAAACGTCGAAGCCCTGTTGGTCAGGGAAAGCCCGGAGCCCCGATGTCTGTGGTGCTGTAGATGCGCTGCCAATGGCCGCTGAGGAGCAGGAAGAGCTTGACTGGCTGGCACATTCAGTGTGGGATCAATCGTCCGACGTTCTTGATTTTTCGGGGTTTTTTTTCAGTGGGCGCCCAGGTGCAGCTGGTGGTAAACGTCGAAGCCCTGTTGGTCAGGGGAAGCCCGGAGCCCCGATGTCTGTGGTGCTGTAGATGCGCTGCCAATGGCCGGTGAGGAGCAGCAAGAGCTTGACTGGCTGGCACTTTTGGTGTGGGAGCAATCGTCCAACGCTCGTGATTTTTCGTTTTTTTTTTTCAGTTGGCGCCCAGGTGCAGCTGGTGGTAAACGTCGAAGCCCTGTTGGTCAGGGAAAGCCCGGAGCCCCGATGTCTGTGGTGCTGTAGATGCGCTGCCAATGGCCGGTGAGGAGCAGCAAGAGCTTGACTGGCTGGCACATTCGGTGTGGGTGCAATCGTCCGACGTACTTGATTTTTCGGGGTTTTTTTTCAGTGGGCGCCCAGGTGCAGCTGGTGATAAACGTCAAAGCCCTGTTGGTCAGGGAAAGCCCGGAGCCTCGATGTCTGTGGTGCTGTAGATGCGCTGCCAATGGCCGGTGAGGAGCAGCAAGAGCTTGAGTTGCTGGCACTTTCGGTGCGGGAGCAATCGTGCAACGTACGTAACTTTTTGGGGTTTTTTTCCAGTGGGCGCCCAGGTGCAGCTGGTGGTAAACGTCGAATCCCTGTTAGTCAGGGAATGCCCGGAGCCCTGATGTCTGTGGTGCTGTAGTTGCGCTGCCAATGGCCGCTGAGAAGCAGCCAGAGCTTGACTGGCTGGCACTTTTGGTGTGGGAGCAATCGTCCAATGCTCGTGATTTTTCGTTTTTTTTTTTCAGTAGGCGCCCAGGTGCAGCTGGTGGTAAATGTCGAAGCCCTGTTGGTCAGGGAAAGCCCGGAGCCCCGATGTCTGTGGTGCTGTAGATGCGCTGCCAATGGCCGGTGAGGAGCAGCAAGAGCTTGACTGGCTGGCACTTTCGGTGTGGGAGCAATCGTCCGACGTTCGTGATTTTTCAGGGTTTTTTTTTCAGGGGGTGCCCAGGTGCAGTTGGTGGTAAACGTCGAAGCCCTGTTGGTCAGGGAAAGCCCGGAGCCCCGATGTCTGTGGTGCTGTAGATGCGCTGCCAATGGCCGCTGAGGAGCAGGAAGAGCTTGACTGGCTGGCACATTCAGTGTGGGATCAATCGTCCGACGTTCTTGATTTTTCGGGTTTTTTTTTCAGTGGGCGCCCAGGTGCAGCTGGTGGTAACCGTCGAAGCCCTGTTGGTCAGGGGAAGCCCGGAGCCCCGATGTCTGTGGTGCTGTAGATGCGCTGCCAATGGCCGGTGAGGAGCAGCAAGAGCTTGACTGGCTGGCACATTCGGTGTGGGTGCAATCGTCCGACGTTCTTGATTTTTCGGGGTTTTTTTTCAGTGGGCGCCCAGGTGCAGCTGGTGGTAACCGTCAAAGCCCTGTTGGTCAGGGAAAGCCCGGAGCCTCGATGTCTGTGGTGCTGTAGACGCGCTGCCAATGGCCGGTGAGGAGCAGCAAGAGCTTGAGTTGCTGGCACTTTCGGTGTGGGAGCAATCGTGCAACGTATGTAACTTTTTGGGGTTTCTTTCCAGTGGGCGCCCAGGTGCAGCTGGTGGTAAACGTCGAAGCCCTGTTAGTCAGGGAATGCCCGGAGCCCCGATGTCTGTGGTGTTGTAGATGCGCTGCCAATGGCTGCTGAGGAGCAGCAAGAGCTTGACTGGCTGGAACTTTCTGTGTGGGAGCAATCGTCCTACGGACGTGATTTTACGGGGTTTATTTTCAGTGGGCGCCCAGGTGCAGCTGGTGGTAAACGTCGAAGCCCTGTTCGTCAGGGAAGGCTCGGAGCCCTGATGTCTGCGGTGCTGTAGATGCGCTGCCAATGGCCGCTGAGGAGCAGCAAGAGCTTGAGTGGGTGGCACTTTCGGTGTGGGAGTAATCGTCCTACGTTCGTGATTTTACGGGGTTTTTTTCAGTGGGCGCCCAGGTGCAGCTTGTGGTAAACGTCAAAGCCCTGTTGGTCAGGGAACGCCCGGAGCCCCAGTGTCTGTGGTGCTGTAGATGCGCTGCCAATGGCCGCTGAGGAGCAGCAAGAGCTTGACTGGCTGGCACTTCCGGTGTGGGAGCAATCGTCCGCCGTTCGTGATTTTTCGGGGTTTTTTTCCCAGTGGGCGCCCAGGTGCAGCTGGTGGTAAACGTCGAAGCCTTGTTCGTCAGGGAAAGCCTGGAGCCCCGATGTCTGTGGTGCTGTAGATGCGCTGCCAATGGCCGGTGAGGAGCAGCAAGAGCTTGAGTTGCTTGCACGTTTGCTGTGGGAGTAATCATCCTACGTTCGTGATTTTACGGGGTTTTTTTTCAGTGGGCGCCCAAATGCAACCAGTGGTAAACGTCGAAGCCCTGTTGTCAGGGAAGGCTCGGAGCCCCGATGTCTGTGGTGCTGTAGATGCGCTGCCAATGGCCGCTGAGGAGCAGCAAGAGCTTGAGTTGCTGGCACTTTCGGTGTGGGAGCAATCGTCTGACATTCGTGATTTTTCGGGATTTTTCCAGTGGGCGCCCAGGTGCAGCTGGTGGTAAACGTCGAAGCCCTGTTCGTCAGGGAAGGCTCGGAGCCCCGATGTTTGTGGTGCTGTAGATGCGCTGCCAATGGCTGGTGAGGAGCAGCAAGAGCTTGACTGGCTGGCACTTTTGGTGTGGGAGCAATCGTCCAACGCTCGTGATTTTTCGTTTTTTTTTTTCAGTTGGCGCCCAGGTGCAGCTGGTGGTAAACGTCGAAGCCCTGTTGGTCAGGGAAAGCCCGGAGCCCCGATGTCTGTGGTGCTGTAGATGCGCTGCCAATGGCCGGTGAGGAGCAGCAAGAGCTTGAGTTGCTGGCACTTTCGGTGTGGGAGCAATCGTGCAACGTACGTAACTTTTTGGGGTTTTTTTCCAGTGGGCGCCCAGGTGCAGCTGGTGGTAAACGTCGAAGCCCTGTTAGTCAGGGAATGCCCGGAGCCCTGATGTCTGTGGTGCTGTAGTTGCGCTGCCAATGGCCGCTGAGAAGCAGCCAGAGCTTGACTGGCTGGCAATTTTGGTGTGGGAGCAATCGTCCAATGCTCGTGATTTTTCGTTTTTTTTTTTCAGTAGGCGCCCAGGTGCAGCTGGTGGTAAACGTCGAAGCCCTGTTGGTCAGGGAAAGCCCGGAGCCTTGAGGTGTGTGGTGCTGTAGATGCGCTGCCAATGGCCGGTGAGGAGCAGCAAGAGCTTGACTGGCTGGCACTTTTGGTGTGGGAGCAATCGTCCAACGCTCGTGATTTTTCGTTTTTTTTTTTTCAGTTGGCGCCCAGGTCCAGCTCGGGGTAAAAGTCGAAGCCCTGTTGGTCAGGGAAAGCCCGGAGCCCCGATGTCTGTGGTGCTGTAGATCCGCTACCAATGGCCGCGGAGGAGCCGCAAGAGCTTGACTGGCTGGCACTTTTGGTGTGGGAGCAATCGTCCGTCTTTCGTGATTTTTCGGTGTTTTTTTCCAGTGGGCGCCCAGGTGCAGCTGGTGGTAAACGTCGAAGCCCTGTTGGTCAGGGAAAGCCCGGAGCCCCGATGTCTGTGGTGCTGTAGATGCGCTACCAATGGCCGCGGAGGAGCCGCAAGAGCTTGACTGGCTGGCACTTTCGGTGTGGTAGCAATCGTCCGTCTTTCGTGATTTTTCGGGGTTTTTTTCCAGTGGGCGCCCAGGTGCAGCTGGTGGTAAATGTCGAAGCACTGTTGGTCAGGGAAAGCCCGGAGCCCCGATGTCTGTGGTGCTGTAGATGCGTTGCCAATGGCCGGTGAGGAGCAGCAAGAGCTTGACTGGCTGGCACTTTCGGTGTGGGAGCAATCGTCCGACGTTCATGATTTTTCGGGGTTTTTTTCCAGTGGGCGCCCAGGTGCAGCTGGTGGTAAATGTCGAAGCACTGTTGGTCAGAGAAAGCCCGGAGCCCCGATGTCTGTGGTGCTGTAGATGCGCTGCCAATGGCCGGTGAGGAGCAGCAAGAGCTTGACTGGCTGGCACTTTCGGTGTGGGAGCAATCGTCCGACGTTCGTGATTTTTCTTTTTTTTTTTTTAGTGGGCACCCAGGTGCAGCTGGTGGTAAACGTCGTAGCCCTGTTCGTCAGGGAAAGCCCGGAGCCCCGATGTCTGTGGTGCTGTAGATGCGCTGCCAATGGCCGCTGAGGAGCAGCAAGAGCTTGACTGGCTGGCGCTTTCGGTGAGGGAGCAATCGTCCGACGTTCGTGATTTTTCGGGGTTTTTTTCAGTGGGCGCCCAGGTGCAGCTGGTGGTAAACGTCGAAGCCCTGTTGGTCAGGGAAAGCCCGGAGCCCCGATGTCTGTGGTGCTGTAGATGCGCTGCCGATGGCCGCTGAGGAGCAGGAAGAGCTTGACTGGCTGGCACTTTTGGTGTGGGAGCAATCGTCCAACGCTCGTGATTTTTCGTTTTTTTTTTTCAGTTGGCGCCCAGGTGCAGCTGGTGGTAAACGTCGAAGCCCTGTTGGTCAGGGAAAGCCCGGAGCCCCGATGTCTGTGGTGCTGTAGATGCGCTGCCAATGGCCGGTGAGGAGCAGCAAGAGCTTGACTGGCTGGCACATTCGGTGCGGGTGCAAGCGTCCGACGTTCTTGATTTTTCGGGGTTTTTTTTCAGTGGGCGCCCAGGTGCAGCTGGTGATAAACGTCAAAGCCCTGTTGGTCAGGGAAAGCCCGGAGCCTCGATGTCTGTGGTGCTGTAGATGCGCTGCCAATGGCCGGTGAGGAGCAGCAAGAGCTTGAGTTGCTGGCACTTTCGGTGTGGGAGCAATCGTGCAACGTACGTAACTTTTTGGGGTTTTTTTCCAGTGGGCGCCCAGGTGCAGCTGGTGGTAAACGTCGAAGCCCTGTTAGTCAGGGAATGCCCGGAGCCCTGATGTCTGTGGTGCTGTAGTTGCGCTGCCAATGGCCGCTGAGAAGCAGCCAGAGCTTGACTGGCTGGCAATTTTGGTGTGGGAGCAATCGTCCAATGCTCGTGATTTTTCAGGGTTTTTTTTTCAGGGGGTGCCCAGGTGCAGTTGGTGGTAAACGTCGAAGCCCTGTTGGTCAGGGAAAGCCCGGAGCCCCGATGTCTGTGGTGCTGTAGATGCGCTGCCAATGGCCGGTGAGGAGCAGCAAGAGCTTGAGTTGCTGGCACTTCCGGTGCGGGAGCAATCGTGCAACGTACGTAACTTTTTGGGGTTTTTTTCCAGTGGGCGCCCAGGTGCAGCTGGTGGTAAACGTCGAAGCCCTGTTAGTCAGGGAATGCCCGGAGCCCTGATGTCTGTGGTGCTGTAGTTGCGCTGCCAATGGCCGCTGAGAAGCAGCCAGAGCTTTACTGGCTGGCACTTTTGGTGTGGGAGCAATCGTCCAATGCTCGTGATTTTTCGTTTTTTTTTTTTCAGTAGGCGCCCAGGTGCAGCTGGTGGTAAATGTCGAAGCCCTGTTGGTCAGGGAAAGCCCGGAGCCCCGATGTCTGTGGTGCTGTACATGCGCTGCCAATGGCCGGTGAGGAGCAGCAAGAGCTTGACTGGCTGGCACTTTCGGTGTGGGAGCAATCGTCCGACGTTCGTGATTTTTCAGCGTTTTTTTTTCAGGGGGTGCCCAGGTGCAGTTGGTGGTAAACGTCGAAGCCCTGTTGGTCAGGGAAAGCCCGGAGCCCCGATGTCTGTGGTGCTGTAGATGCGCTGCCAATGGCCGCTGAGGAGCAGGAAGAGCTTGACTGGCTGGCACATTCAGTGTGGGATCAATCGTCCGACGTTCTTGATTTTTCGGGGTTTTTTTTCAGTGGGCGCCCAGGTGCAGCTGGTGGTAACCGTCGAAGCCCTGTTGGTCAGGGGAAGCCCGGAGCCCCGATGTCTGTGGTGCTGTAGATGCGCTGCCAATGGCCGGTGAGGAGCAGCAAGAGCTTGACTGGCTGGCACATTTGGTGTGGGTGCAATCGTCCGACGTTCTTGATTTTTCGGGGTTTTTTTTCAGTGGGCGCCCAGGTGCAGCTGGTGATAAACGTCAAAGCCCTGTTGGTCAGGGAAAGCCCGGAGCCTCGATGTCTGTGGTGCTGTAGATGCGCTGCCAATGGCCGGTGAGGAGCAGCAAGAGCTTGAGTTGCTGGCACTTTCGGTTTGGGAGCAATCGTGCAACGTATGTAACTTTTTGGGGTTTCTTTCCAGTGGGCGCCCAGGTGCAGCTGGTGGTAAACGTCGAAGCCCTGTTAGTCAGGGAATGCCCGGAGCCCCGATGTCTGTGGTGTTGTAGATGCGCTGCCAATGGCTGCTGAGGAGCAGCAAGAGCTTGACTGGCTGGCACTTTTGGTGTGGGAGCAATCGTCCTACGGACGTGATTTTACGGGGTTTATTTTCAGTGGGCGCCCAGGTGCAGCTGGTGGTAAACGTCGAAGCCCTGTTCGTCAGGGAAGGCTCGGAGCCCTGATGTCTGCGGTGCTGTAGATGCGCTGCCAATGGCCGGTGAGGAGCAGCAAGAGCTTGAGTGGGTGGCACTTTCGGTGTGGGAGTAATCGTCCTACGTTCGTGATTTTACGGGGTTTTTTTCAGTGGGCGCCCAGGTGCAGCTTGTGGTAAACGTCAAAGCCCTGTTGGTCAGGGAACGCCCGGAGCCCCAGTGTCTGTGGTGCTGTAGATGCGCTGCCAATGGCCGCTGAGGAGCAGCAAGAACTTGACTGGCTGGCACTTCCGGTGTGGGAGCAATCGTCCGCCGTTCGTGATTTTTCGGGGTTTTTTTTCCAGTGGACGCCCAGGTGCAGCTGGTGGTAAACGTCGAAGCCTTGTTCGTCAGGGAAAGCCTGGAGCCCCGATGTCTGTGGTGCTGTAGATGCGCTGCCAATGGCCGGTGAGGAGCAGCAAGAGCTTGAGTTGCTTGCACGTTTGCTGTGGGAGTAATCATCCTACGTTCGTGATTTTACGGGGTTTTTTTTCAGTGGGCGCCCAAATGCAACCAGTGGTAAACGTCGAAGCCCTGTTGTCAGGGAAGGCTCGGAGCCCCGATGTCTGTGGTGCTGTAGATGCGCTGCCAATGGCCGCTGAGGAGCAGCAAGAGCTTGAGTTGCTGGCACTTTCGGTGCGGGAGCAATCGTCTGACATTCGTGATTTTTCGGGGTTTTTTTCCAGTGGGCGCCCAGGTGGAGCTGGTGGTAAATGTCGAAGCCCTGTTCGTCAGGGAAAGCTTGGAGCCCCGATGTTTGTGGTGCTGTAGATGCGCTGCCAATGGCCGCTGAGGAGCAGCAAGAGCTTGACTGGCTGGCACTTTCGGTGTGGGAGCAATCGTCCGACGTTCATGATTTTTCGGGGTTTTTTTCCAGTGGGCGCCCTGGTGCAGCTGGTGGTAAATGTCGAAGCACTGTTGGTCAGGGAAAGCCCGGAGCCCCGATGTCTGTGGTGCTGTAGATGCGTTGCCAATGGCCGCTGAGGAGCAGCAAGAGCTTGACTGGCTGGGACTTTCGGTGTGGGAGCAATCGTCCGACGTTCATGATTTTTCGGGGTTTTTTTCCAGTGGGCGCCCAGGTGCAGCTGGTGGTAAATGTCGAAGCACTGTTGGTCAGAGAAAGCCCGGAGCCCCGATGTCTGTGGTGCTGTAGATGCGCTGCCAATGGCCGGTGAGGAGCAGCAAGAGCTTGACTGGCTGGCACTTTCGGTGTGGGAGCAATCGTCCGACGTTCGTGATTTTTCTTTTTTTTTTTTCAGTGGGCACCCAGGTGCAGCTGGTGGTAAACGTCGTAGCCCTGTTCGTCAGGGAAAGCCCGGAGCCCCGATGTCTGTGGTGCTGTAGATGCGCTGCCAATGGCCGGTGAGGAGCAGCAAGGGCTTGACTGGCTGGCACTTTCGGTGTGGGAGCAATCGTCCGACGTTCGTGATTTTTCAGGGTTTTTTTTTTAAGGGGGTGCCCAGGTGCAGTTGGTGGTAAACGTCGAAGCCCTGTTGGTCAGGGAAAGCCCGGAGCCCCGATGTCTGTGGTGCTGTAGATGCGCTGCCAATGGCCGCTGAGGAGCAGGAAGAGCTTGACTGGCTGGCACTTTTGGTGTGGGAGCAATCGTCCGACGTTCATGATTTTTCGGGGTTTTTTTCCAGTGGGCGCCCAGGTGCAGCTGGTGGTAAATGTCGAAGCACTGTTGGTCAGAGAAAGCCCGGAGCCCCGATGTCTGTGGTGCTGTAGATGCGCTGCCAATGGCCGGTGAGGAGCAGCAAGAGCTTGACTGGCTGGCACTTTCGGTGTGGGAGCAATCGTCCGACGTTCGTGATTTTTCTTTTTTTTTTTTCAGTGGGCACCCAGGTGCAGCTGGTGGTAAACGTCGTAGCCCTGTTAGTCAGGGAAAGCCCGGAGCCCCGATGTCTGTGGTGCTGTAGATGCGCTGCCAATGGCCGGTGAGGAGCAGCAAGGGCTTGACTGGCTGGCACTTTCGGTGTGGGAGCAATCGTCCGACGTTCGTGATTTTTCAGGGTTTTTTTTTTAAGGGGGTGCCCAGGTGCAGTTGGTGGTAAACGTCGAAGCCCTGTTGGTCAGGGAAAGCCCGGAGCCCCGATGTCTGTGGTGCTGTAGATGCGCTGCCAATGGCCGCTGAGGAGCAGGAAGAGCTTGACTGGCTGGCACTTTTGGTGTGGGAGCAATCGTCCGACGTTCGTGATTTTTCGTTTTTTTTTTTCAGTTGGCGCCCAGGTCCAGCTGGTTGTAAACGTCGAAGCCCTGTTGGTCAGGGAAAGCCCGGAGCCCCGATGTCTGTGGTGCTGTAGATCCGCTACCAATGGCCGCGGAGGAGCCGCAAGAGCTTGACTGGCTGGCACTTTCGGTGTGGGAGCAATCGTCCAACGCTCGTGATTTTTCGGGGTTTTTTTCCAGTGGGCGCCCAGGTGCAGCTGGTGGTAAACGTCGAAGCCCTGTTGGTCAGGGAAAGCCCGGAGCCCCGATGTCTGTGGTGCTGTAGATGCGCTACCAATGGCCGCGGAGGAGCCGCAAGAGCTTGACTGGCTGGCACTTTCGGTGTGGGAGCAATCGTCCGTCTTTCGTGATTTTTCGGGGTTTTTTCCAGTGGGCGCCCAGGTGCAGCTGGTGGTAAATGTCGAAGCACTGTTGGTCAGGGAAAGCCCGGAGCCCCGATGTCTGTGGTGCTGTAGATGCGTTGCCAATGGCCGGTGAGGAGCAGCAAGAGCTTGACTGGCTGGCACTTTCGGTGTGGGAGCAATCGTCCGACGTTCATGATTTTTCGGGGTTTTTTTCCAGTGGGCGCCCAGGTGCAGCTGGTGGTAAATGTCGAAGCACTGTTGGTCAGAGAAAGCCCGGAGCCCCGATGTCTGTGGTGCTGTAGATGCGCTGCCAATGGCCGGTGAGGAGCAGCAAGAGCTTGACTGGCTGGCACTTTCGGTGTGGGAGCAATCGTCCGACGTTCGTGATTTTTCTTTTTTTTTTTTCAGTGGGCACCCAGGTGCAGCTGGTGGTAAACGTCGTAGCCCTGTTCGTCAGGGAAAGCCCGGAGCCCCGATGTCTGTGGTGCTGTAGATGCGCTGCCAATGGCCGCTGAGGAGCAGCAAGAGCTTGACTGGCTGGCGCTTTCGGTGAGGGAGCAATCGTCCGACGTTCGTGATTTTTCGGGGTTTTTTTCAGTGGGCGCCCAGGTGCAGCTGGTGGTAAACGTCGAAGCCCTGTTGGTCAGGGAAAGCCCGGAGCCCCGATGTCTGTGGTACTGTAGATGCGCTGCCAATGGCCGGTGAGGAGCAGCAAGGGCTTGACTGGCTGGCACTTTCGGTGTGGGAGCAATCGTCCGACGTTCGTGATTTTTCAGGGTTTTTTTTTCAGGGGGTGCCCAGGTGCAGTTGGTGGTAAACGTCGAAGCCCTGTTGGTCAGGGAAAGCCCGGAGCCCCGATGTCTGTGGTGCTGTAGATGCGCTGCCAATGGCCGCTGAGGAGCAGGAAGAGCTTGACTGGCTGGCACATTCAGTGTGGGATCAATCGTCCGACGTTCTTGATTTTTCGGGGTTTTTTTCCAGTGGGCGCCCAGGTGCAGCTGGTGGTAAACGTCGAAGCCCTGTTGGTCAGGGAAAGCCCGGAGCCTTGAGGTGTGTGGTGCTGTAGATGCGCTGCCAATGGCCGCTGAGGAGCAGCAAGAGCTTGACTGGCTGGCACTTTTGGTGTGGGAGCAATCGTCCAACGCTCGTGATTTTTCGTTTTTTTTTTTCAGTTGGCGCCCAGGTCCAGCTGGGGGTAAAAGTCGAAGCCCTGTTGGTCAGGGAAAGCCCGGAGCCCCGATGTCTGTGGTGCTGTAGATCCGCTACCAATGGCCGCGGAGGAGCCGCAAGAGCTTGACTGGCTGGCACTTTCGGTGTGGGAGCAATCGTCCGTCTTTCGTGATTTTTCGGGGTTTTTTTCCAGTGGGCGCCCAGGTGCAGCTGGTGGTAAACGTCGAAGCCCTGTTGGTCAGGGAAAGCCCGGAGCCCCGATGTCTGTGGTGCTGTAGATGCGCTGCCAATGGCCGGTGAGGAGCAGCAAGAGCTTGACTGGCTGGCACTTTCGGTGTGGGTGCAATCGTCCAACGTTCGTGATTTTTCGTTTTTTTTTTCAGTGGGCGCCCAGGTGCAGCTGGTGATAAACGTCAAAGCCCTGTTGGTCAGGGAAAGCCCGGAGCCCCGATGTCTGTGGTGCTGTAGATGCGCTGCCAATGGCCGCTGAGGAGCAGCAAGAGCTTGACTGGCTGGCACTTTTGGTGTGGGAGCAATCGTCCAACGCTCGTGATTTTTCGTTTTTTTTTTTCAGTTGGCGCCCAGGTCCAGCTGGTTGTAAACGTCGAAGCCCTGTTGGTCAGGGAAAGCCCGGAGCCCCGATGTCTGTGGTGCTGTAGATGCGCTACCAATGGCCGCGGAGGAGCCGCAAGAGCTTGACTGGCTGGCACTTTCGGTGTGGGAGCAATCGTTCCTCTTTCGTGATTTTTCAGGGTTTTTTTCCAGTGGGCGCCCAGGTGCAACTGGTGGTAAACGTCGAAGCCCTGTTGGTCAGGGAAAGCCCGGAGCCCCGATGTCTGTGGTGCTGTAGATGCGTTACCAATGGCCGCGGAGGAGCCGCAAGAGCTTGACTGGCTGGCACTTTCGGTGTGGGAGCAATCGTCCGTCTTTCGTGATTTTTCGGGGTTTTTTTCCAGTGGGCGCCCAGGTGCAGCTGGTGGTAAATGTCGAAGCACTGTTGGTCAGGGAAAGCCCGGAGCCCCGATGTCTGTGGTGCTGTAGATGCGTTGGCAATGGCCGGTGAGGAGCAGCAAGAGCTTGACTGGCTGGCACTTTCGGTGTGGGAGCAATCGTCCGACGTTCATGATTTTTCGGGGTTTTTTTCCAGTGGGCGCCCAGGTGCAGCTGGTGGTAAATGTCGAAGCACTGTTGGTCAGAGAAAGCCCGGAGCCCCGATGTCTGTGGTGCTGTAGATGCGCTGCCAATGGCCGCTGAGGAGCAGCAAGAGCTTGACTGGCTGGCGCTTTCGGTGAGGGAGCAATCGTCCGACGTTCGTGATTTTTCAGGGTTTTTTTCAGTGGGCGCCCAGGTGCAGCTGGTGGTAAACGTCGAAGCCCTGTTCGTCAGGGAAAGCCCGGAGCCCCGATGTCTGTGGTGCTGTAGATGCGCTGCCAATGGCCGGTGAGGAGCAGCAAGGGCTTGACTGGCTGGCACTTTCGGTGTGGGAGCAATCGTCCGACGTTCGTGATTTTTCAGGGTTTTTTTTTCAGGGGGTGCCCAGGTGCAGTTGGTGGTAAACGTCGAAGCCCTGTTGGTCAGGGAAAGCCCGGAGCCCCGATGTCTGTGGTGCTGTAGATGCGCTGCCAATGGCCGCTGAGGAGCAGGAAGAGCTTGACTGGCTGGCACATTCAGTGTGGGATCAGTCGTCCGACGTTCTTGATTTTTCAAGGTTTTTTTTCAGTGGGCGCCCAGGTGCAGCTGGTGGTAAACGTCGAAGCCCTGTTGGTCAGGGAAAGCCCGGAGCCTTGAGGTGTGTGGTGCTGTAGATGCGCTGCCAATGGCCGCTGAGGAGCAGCAAGAGCTTGACTGGCTGGCACTTTTGGTGTGGGAGCAATCGTCCAACGCTCGTGATTTTTCGTTTTTTTTTTTCAGTTGGCGCCCAGGTCCAGCTGGGGTTAAAAGTCGAAGCCCTGTTGGTCAGGGAAAGCCCGGAGCCCCGATGTCTGTGGTGCTGTAGATCCGCTACCAATGGCCGCGGAGGAGCCGCAAGAGCTTGACTGGCTGGCACTTTCGGTGTGGGAGCAATCGTCCGTCTTTCGCGATTTTTCGGGGTTTTTTTCCAGTGGGCGCCCAGGTGCAGCTGGTGGTAAACGTCGAAGCCCTGTTGGTCAGGGAAAGCCCGGAGCCCCGATGTCTGTGGTGCTGTAGATGCGCTGCCAATGGCCGCTGAGGAGCAGCAAGAGCTTGACTGGCTGGCACTTTCGGTGTGGGTGCAATCGTCCAACGTTCGTGATTTTTCGTTTTTTTTTTCAGTGGGTGCCCAGGTGCAGCTGGTGATAAACGTCAAAGCCCTGTTGGTCAGGGAAAGCCCGGAGCCCCGATGTCTGTGGTGCTGTAGATGCGCTGCCAATGGCCGCTGAGGAGCAGCAAGAGCTTGACTGGCTGGCACTTTTGGTGTGGGAGCAATCGTCCAACGCTCGTGATTTTTCGTTTTTTTTTTTCAGTTGGCGCCCAGGTGCAGCTGGTGGTAAACATCGAAGCCCTGTTGGTCAGGGAAAGCCCGGAGCCCCGATGTCTGTGGTGCTGTAGATGCGCTGCCAATGGCCGCTGAGGAGCAGCAAGAGCTTGACTGGCTGGCACATTCGGTGTGGGTGCAATCGTCCGACGTTCTTGATTTTTCGGGGTTTTTTTTCAGTGGGCGCCCAGGTGCAGCTGGTGATAAACGTCAAAGCCCTGTTGGTCAGGGAAAGCCCGGAGCCTCGATGTCTGTGGTGCTGTAGATGCGCTGCCAATGGCCGGTGAGGAGCAGCAAGAGCTTGAGTTGCTGGCACTTTCGGTGCGGGAGCAATCGTGCAACGTACGTAACTTTTTGGGGTTTTTTTCCAGTGGGCGCCCAGGTGCAGCTGGTGGTAAACGTCGAAGCCCTGTTAGTCAGGGAATGCCCGGAGCCCTGATGTCTGTGGTGCTGTAGTTGCGCTGCCAATGGCCGCTGAGAAGCAGCCAGAGCTTGACTGGCTGGCACTTTCGGTGTGGTAGCAATCGTCCGTCTTTCGTGATTTTTCGGGGTTTTTTTCCAGTGGGCGCCCAGGTGCAGCTGGTGGTAAACGTCGAAGCCCTGTTCGTCAGGGAAAGCCCGGAGCCACAATGTCTGTGGTGCTGTAGATGCGCTGCCAATGGCCGCTGAGGAGCAGCAAGAGCTTGACTGGCTGGCACTTTCGGTGTGGGAGCAATCGTCCGACGTTCGTGATTTTTCGTTTTTTTTTTTTCAGAGGGCGCCCAGGTGCAGCTGGTGGTAAAGGTCGAAGCCCTGTTCGTCAGGGAAAGCCCGGAGCCCCGATGTCTGTGGTGCTGTAGATGCGCTGCCAATGGCCGCTGAGGAGCAGCAAGAGCTTGACTGGCTGACACTTTCGGTGTGGGAGCAATCGTCCGACGTTCTTGATTTTTCGTTTTTTTTTTTCAGTGGGCGCCCAGGTGCAGCTGCTGGTAACCGTCGAAGCCCTGTTGGTCAGGGAAAGCCCGGAGCCCCGATGTCTGTGGTGCTGTAGATGCGCTGCCAATGGCCGCTGAGGAGCAGCAAGAGCTTGACTGGCTGGCACTTTTGGTGTGGGAGCAATCGTCCGTCGTTCATGATTTTTCGGGGTTTTTTTTTCGGTGGGCACCCAGGTGCAGCTGGTGGTAAACGTCGTAGCCCTGTTCGTCAGGGAAAGCCCGGAGCCCCGATGTCTGTGGTGCTGTAGATGCGCTGCCAGTGGCCGCTGAGGAGCAGCAAGAGCTTGACTGGCTGGCTCTTTTGGTGTGGGAGCAATCGTCTGACGTTCTTGATTTTTCGGGGATTTATTTCAGTGGGCGCCCAGGTGCAGCTGGTGGTAAACGTCGAAGCCCTGTTGGTCAGGGAAAGCCCAGAGCCCCGATGTCTGTGGTGCTGTAGATGCGCTGCCAATGGCCGGTGAGGAGCAGCAAGAGCTTGACTGGCTGGCACTTTCGGTGTGGGAGCAATCGTCCGCCGTTCGTGATTTTTCGGGGTTTTTTTATTCAGTGGGCACACAGGTGCAGCTGGTGGTAAACGTCGTAGCCCTGTTCGTCAGGGAAAGCCCCGAGCCCTGATATCTGTGGTGCTGTAGATGCGCTGCCAATGGCCGGTGAGGAGCAGCAAGAGCTGGACTGGCTGGCACTTTCGGTGTGGGAGCAATCATCCGACGTTCGTGATTTTTCGGGGTTCTTTTTTCCCGTGGGCGTCCAGGTACCAGCTGGTGGTAAATGTCGAAGCCCTGTTCGTCAGGGAAAGCTTGGAGCATTGATGTTTGTGGTGCTGTAGATGCGCTGCCAATGGCCGCTGAGGAGCAGCAAGAGCTTGACTGGCTGGAACTTTCGGTGTGGGAGCAATTGTCCTACGGTCGTGATTTTACGGGGTTTATTTTCAGTGGGCGCCCAGGTGCAGCTGGTGGTAAACGTCGAAGCCCAGTTCTTCAGGGAAGGCTCGGAGCCCCGATGTCTGTGGTGCTGTAGATGCGCTGCCAACGGCCGGTTAGGAGCAGCAGGAGCTTGAGTGGGTGGCACATTCTGTGTGGGAGCAATCGTTCTACGTTCTTGATTTTACAAGGTTTTTTTTCAGTGGGCGCCCAGGTGCAGCTTGTGGTAAACGTCAAAGCCCTGTTCGTCAGGGAACGCCCGGAGCCCCAGTGTCTGTGGTGCTGTAGATGCGCTGCCAGTGGCCGGTGAGGAGCAGCAAGGGCTTGACTGGCTGGCACTTTCGGTGTGGGAGCAATCGTCCGACGTTCGTGATTTTTCAGGGTTTTTTTTTCAGGGGGTGCCCAGGTGCAGTTGGTGGTAAACGTCGAAGCCCTGTTGGTCAGGGAAAGCCCGGAGCCCCGATGTCTGTGGTGCTGTAGATGCGCTGCCAATGGCCGCTGAGGAGCAGGAAGAGCTTGACTGGCTGGCACTTTTGGTGTGGGAGCAATCGTCCGACGTACTTGATTTTTCGTTTTTTTTTTTCAGTTGGCGCCCAGGTCCAGCTGGTTGTAAACGTCGAAGCCCTGTTGGTCAGGGAAAGCCCGGAGCCCCGATGTCTGTGGTGCTGTAGATCCGCTACCAATGGCCGCGGAGGAGCCGCAAGAGCTTGACTGGCTGGCACTTTCGGTGTGGGAGCAATCGTCCAACGCTCGTGATTTTTCGGGGTTTTTTTCCAGTGGGCGCCCAGGTGCAGCTGGTGGTAAACGTCGAAGCCCTGTTGGTCAGGGAAAGCCCGGAGCCCCGATGTCTGTGGTGCTGTAGATGCGCTACCAATGGCCGCGGAGGAGCCGCAAGAGCTTGACTGGCTGGCACTTTCGGTGTGGGAGCAATCGTCCGTCTTTCGTGATTTTTCGGGGTTTTTTCCAGTGGGCGCCCAGGTGCAGCTGGTGGTAAATGTCGAAGCACTGTTGGTCAGGGAAAGCCCGGAGCCCCGATGTCTGTGGTGCTGTAGATGCGTTGCCAATGGCCGGTGAGGAGCAGCAAGAGCTTGACTGGCTGGCACTTTCGGTGTGGGAGCAATCGTCCGACGTTCATGATTTTTCGGGGTTTTTTTCCAGTGGGCGCCCAGGTGCAGCTGGTGGTAAATGTCGAAGCACTGTTGGTCAGAGAAAGCCCGGAGCCCCGATGTCTGTGGTGCTGTAAATGCGCTGCCAATGGCCGGTGAGGAGCAGCAAGAGCTTGACTGGCTGGCACTTTCGGTGTGGGAGCAATCGTCCGACGTTCGTGATTTTTCTTTTTTTTTTTTCAGTGGGCACCCAGGTGCAGCTGGTGGTAAACGTCGTAGCCCTGTTCGTCAGGGAAAGCCCGGAGCCCCGATGTCTGTGGTGCTGTAGATGCGCTGCCAATGGCCGCTGAGGAGCAGCAAGAGCTTGACTGGCTGGCGCTTTCGGTGAGGGAGCAATCGTCCGACGTTCGTGATTTTTCGGGGTTTTTTTCAGTGGGCGCCCAGGTGCAGCTGGTGGTAAACGTCGAAGCCCTGTTGGTCAGGGAAAGCCCGGAGCCCCGATGTCTGTGGTGCTGTAGATGCGCTGCCAATGGCCGGTGAGGAGCAGCAAGGGCTTGACTGGCTGGCACTTTCGGTGTGGGAGCAATCGTCCGACGTTCGTGATTTTTCGTTTTTTTTTTTTCAGAGGGCGCCCAGGTGCAGCTGGTGGTAAAGGTCGAAGCCCTGTTCGTCAGGGAAAGCCCGGAGCCCCGATGTCTGTGGTGCTGTAGATGCGCTGCCAATGGCCGCTGAGGAGCAGCAAGAGCTTGACTGGCTGACACTTTCGGTGTGGGAGCAATCGTCCGACGTTCTTGATTTTTCGTTTTTTTTTTTCAGTGGGCGCCCAGGTGCAGCTGCTGGTAACCGTCGAAGCCCTGTTGGTCAGGGAAAGCCCGGAGCCCCGATGTCTGTGGTGCTGTAGATGCGCTGCCAATGGCCGCTGAGGAGCAGCAAGAGCTTGACTGGCTGGCACTTTTGGTGTGGGAGCAATCGTCCGTCGTTCATGATTTTTCGGGGTTTTTTTTTCGGTGGGCACCCAGGTGCAGCTGGTGGTAAACGTCGTAGCCCTGTTCGTCAGGGAAAGCCCGGAGCCCCGATGTCTGTGGTGCTGTAGATGCGCTGCCAGTGGCCGCTGAGGAGCAGCAAGAGCTTGACTGGCTGGCTCTTTTGGTGTGGGAGCAATCGTCTGACGTTCTTGATTTTTCGGGGATTTATTTCAGTGGGCGCCCAGGTGCAGCTGGTGGTAAACGTCGAAGCCCTGTTGGTCAGGGAAAGCCCAGAGCCCCGATGTCTGTGGTGCTGTAGATGCGCTGCCAATGGCCGCTGAGGAGCAGCAAGAGCTTGACTGGCTGGCACTTTCGGTGTGGGAGCAATCGTCCGCCGTTCGTGATTTTTCGGGGTTTTTTTATTCAGTGGGCACACAGGTGCAGCTGGTGGTAAACGTCGTAGCCCTGTTCGTCAGGGAAAGCCCCGAGCCCTGATATCTGTGGTGCTGTAGATGCGCTGCCAATGGCCGGTGAGGAGCAGCAAGAGCTGGACTGGCTGGCACTTTCGGTGTGGGAGCAATCGTCCGACGTTCGTGATTTTTCGGGGTTCTTTTTTCCCGTGGGCGTCCAGGTACCAGCTGGTGGTAAATGTCGAAGCCCTGTTCGTCAGGGAAAGCTTGGAGCATTGATGTTTGTGGTGCTGTAGATGCGCTGCCAATGGCCGCTGAGGAGCAGCAAGAGCTTGACTGGCTGGAACTTTCGGTGTGGGAGCAATTGTCCTACGGTCGTGATTTTACGGGGTTTATTTTCAGTGGGCGCCCAGGTGCAGCTGGTGGTAAACGTCGAAGCCCAGTTCTTCAGGGAAGGCTCGGAGCCCCGATGTCTGTGGTGCTGTAGATGCGCTGCCAACGGCCGGTTAGGAGCAGCAGGAGCTTGAGTGGGTGGCACATTCTGTGTGGGAGCAATCGTCCTACGTTCTTGATTTTACAAGGTTTTTTTTCAGTGGGCGCCCAGGTGCAGCTTGTGGTAAACGTCAAAGCCCTGTTCGTCAGGGAACGCCCGGAGCCCCAGTGTCTGTGGTGCTGTAGATGCGCTGCCAGTGGCCGCTGAGGAGCAGCAAGAGCTTGAGTTGCTGGCACTTTCGGTGTGGGAGCAATCGTCCGCCGTTCGTGATTTTTCGGGTTTTTTTTTTCAGTGGGCGCCCAGGTGCAGGTGGTGGTAAACGTCGAAGCCTTGTTCGTCAGGGAAAGCCCGGAGCCTTGAGGTGTGTGGTGCTGTAGATGCGCTGCCAATGGCCGCTGAGGAGCAGCAAGAGCTTGACTGGCTGGCACTTTTGGTGTGGGAGCAATCGTCCAACGCTCGTGATTTTTCGTTTTTTTTTTCCCGTGGGCGTCCAGGTGCAGCTGGTGGTAAACGTCGAAGCCCTGTTGGTCAGGGAAAGCCCGGAGCCCCGATGTCTGTGGTGCTGTAGATGCGCTGCCAATGGCCGGTGAGGAGCAGCAAGAGCTTGACTGGCTGGCACATTCGGTGTGGGTGCAATCGTCCGACGTTCTTGATTTTTCGGGGTTTTTTTTCAGTGGGCGCCCAGGTGCAGCTGGTGATAAACGTCAAAGCCCTGTTGGTCAGGGAAAGCCCGGAGCCTCGATGTCTGTGGTGCTGTAGATGCGCTGCCAATGGCCGCTGAGGAGAAGCAAGAGCTTGAGTTGCTGGCACTTTTGGTGTGGGAGCAATCGTCTAACGTTCGTGATTTTTCGTTTTTTTTTTTCAGTAGGCGCCCAGGTGCAGCTGGTGGTAAATGTCGAAGCCCTGTTGGTCAGGGAAAGCCCGGAGCCCCGATGTCTGTGGTGCTGTAGATGTGCTGCCAATGGCCGCTGAGGAGCAGCAAGAGCTTGACTGGCTGGCACTTTCGGTGTGGGAGCAATCGTCCGACGTTCGTGATTTTTCGTTTTTTTTTTTCAGAGGGCGCCCAGGTGCAGCTGGTGGTAAAGGTCGAAGCCCTGTTCGTCAGGGAAAGCCCGGAGCCCCGATGTCTGTGGTGCTGTAGATGCGCTGCCAATGGCTGGTGAGGAGCAGCAAGAGCTTGACTGGCTGGCACTTTCGGTGTGGGAGCAATCGTCCGACGTTCGTGATTTTTCGTTTTTTTTTTTCAGTGGGCGCCCAGGTGCAGCTGGTGGTAACCGTCGAAGCCCTGTTGGTCAGGGAAAGCCCGGAGCCCCGATGTCTGTGGTGCTGTAGATGCGCTGCCAATGGCCGCTGAGGAGCAGCAAGAGCTTGACTGGCTGGCACTTTTGGTGTGGGAGCAATCGTCCGTCGTTCGTGATTTTTCGGGGTGTTTTTTTCGGTGGGCACCCAGGTGCAGCTGGTGGTAAACGTAGAAGCCCTGTTCGTCAGGGAAAGCCCGGAGCCCCGATGTCTGTGGTGCTGTAGATGCGCTGCCAATGGCCGCTGAGGAGCAGCAAGAGCTTGACTGGCTGGCGCTTTTGGTGAGGGATCAATCGTGCGAAGTTCTTGATTTTTCGGGGTTTTTTTTAGTGGGCGCCCAGGTGCAGCTGGTGGTAAACGTCGTAGCCCTGTTCGTCAGGGAAAGCCCCGAGCCCTGATATCTGTGGTGCTGTAGATGCGCTGCCAATGGCCGGTGAGGAGCAGCAAGAGCTTGACTGGCTGGCACTTTCGGTGTGGGAGCAATCGTCCGACGTTCGTCATTTTATGGGGTTAATTTTCAGTGGGCGCCCAGGTGCAGCTGGTGGTAAACGTCGAAGCCCTGTTCGTCAGGGAAGGCTGGGAGACCTGATGTCTGTGGTGCTGTAGATGCGCTGCCAATGGCCGGTTAGGAGCAGCAAGAGCTTGAGTGGGTAGCACTTTCGGTGTGCGAGTAATCGTCCTACGTTCTTGATTTTACGGGGTTTTTTTTCAGTGGGCGCCCAGGTGCAGCTTGTGGTAAACGTCAAAGCCCTGTTCGTCAGGGAAAGCCCAGAGCCCCAGTGTCTGTGGTGCTGTAGATGCGCTGCCAATGGCCGCTGAGGAGCAGCAAGAGCTTGACTGGCTGGCACTTTCGGTGTGGGAGCAATCGTCCGCCGTTCGTGATTTTTCGGGTTTTTTTTTCCAGTGGGCGCCCAGGTGCAGCTGGTGGTAAACGTCGAAGCCTTGTTCGTCAGGGAAAGCCCGGAGCCCCGATGTCTGTGGTGCTGTAGATGCGCTGCCAATGGCCGCTGAGGAGCAGCAAGAGCTTGAGTTGCTTGCACGTTTGCTGTGGGAGTAATCGTCCAACCTTCGTGATTTTACGGGGTTTTTTTTCAGTAGGCGCCCAAATGCAACCAGTGGTAAACGTCGAAGCCCTGTTGGTCAGGGAAGGCTCGGAGCCCCGATGTCTGTGGTGCTGTAGATGCGCTGCCAATGGCCGCTGAGGAGCAGCAAGAGCTTGACTGGCTGCCACTTTCGGTGTGGGAGCAATCGTCCAACATTCGTGATTTTTTTGGAGTTTTCCTTTGAGTGGGCGCCCAGGTGCAGCTGGTGGTAAATGTCGAAGCCCTGTTGGTCAGGGAAAGCCCGGAGCCCCAATGTCTGTGGTGCTGTAGATGCGCTGCCAATGGCCGCTGAGGAGCAGCAAGAGCTTGACTGGCTGGCACTTTCGGTGTGGGAGCAATCGTCCGACGTTCGTGATTTTTCGTTTTTTTTTTTTCAGAGGGCGCCCAGGTGCAGCTGGTGGTAAAGGTCGAAGCCCTGTTCGTCAGGGAAAGCCCGGAGCCCCGATGTCTGTGGTGCTGTAGATGCGCTGCCAATGGCCGGTGAGGAGCAGCAAGAGCTTGACTGGCTGGCACTTTCGGTGTGGGAGCAATCATCCGACGTTCCTGATTTTTCGGGGTTTTTTTTCAGTGGGCGCCCAGGTGCAGCTGGTGGTAACCGTCGAAGCCCTGTTGGTCAGGGAAAGCCCGGAGCCCCGATGTCTGTGGTGCTGTAGATGCGCTGCCAATGGCCGCTGAGGAGCAGCAAGAGCTTGACTGGCTGGCACTTTTGGTGTGGGAGCAATCGTCCGACGTTCGTGATTTTTCGGGGTTTTTTTTTCGGTGGGCACCCAGGTGCAGCTGGTGGTAAACGTCGTAGCCCTGTTCGTCAGGGAAAGCCCCGAGCCCTGATATCTGTGGTGCTGTAGATGCGCTGCCAATGGCCGGTGAGGAGCAGCAAGAGCTTGACTGGCTGGCACTTTCGGTGTGGGAGCAATCGTCCGACGTTCGTGATTTTATGGGGTTTATTTTCAGTGGGCGCCCAGGTGCAGCTGGTGGTAAACGTCGAAGCCCTGTTCGTCAGGGAAGGCTGGGAGACCTGATGTCTGTGGTGCTGTAGATGCGCTGCCAATGGCCGGTTAGGAGCAGCAAGAGCTTGAGTGGGTAGCACTTTCGGTGTGGGAGTAATCGTCCTACGTTCTTGATTTTACGGGGTTTTTTTTCAGGGGGCGCCCAGGTGCAGCTTGTGGTAAACGTCGTAGCCCTGTTCGTCAGGGAAAGCCCGGAGCATCAGTGTCTGTGGTGCTGTAGATGCGCTGCCAATGGCCGCTGAGGAGCAGCAAGAGCTTGACTGGCTGGCACTTTCGGTGTGGGAGCAATCGTCCGCCGTTCGTGATTTTCCGGGTTTTTTTTTCCAGTGGGCGCCCAGGTGCAGCTGGTGGTAAACGTTGAAGCCTTGTTCGTCAGGGAAAGCCCGGAGCCCCGATGTCTGTGGTGCTGTAGATGCGCTGCCAATGGCCGGTGAGGAGCAGCAAGAGCTTGAGTTGCTTGCACGTTTGCTGTGGGAGTAATCGTCCAACTTTCGTGATTTTACCCGTTTTTTTTTCAGTAGGCGCCCAAATGCAACCAGTGGTAAACGTCGAAGCCCTGTTGGTCAGGGAAGGCTCGGAGCCCCGATGTCTGTGGTGCTGTAGATGCGCTGCCAATGGCCAGTGAGGAGCAGCAAGAGCTTGACTGGCTGCCACTTTCGGTGTGGGAGCAATCGTCCAACATTCGTGATTTTTCGGGTTTTTTTTCCAGTGGACGCCCAGGTGCAGCTGGTGGTAAACGTCGAAGCCCTGTTGGTCAGGGAAAGCCCGGATCCCCGATGTCTGTGGTGCTGTAGATGCGCTGCCAATGGCCAGTGAGGAGCAGCAAGAGCTTGACTGGCTGGCACTTTCGGTGTGGGAGCAATCGTCCGACGTTCGTAATTTTTTGGGGTTTTTATCCAGTGGGTGCCCAGGTGCAGCTGGTGGAAAATGTCGAAGCCCTGTTGGTCAGGGAAAGCCCGGAGCCCCGATGTCTGTGGTGCTGTAGATGCGCTGCCAATGGCCGGTGAGGATCAGCAGGAGCTTGAGTTGCTGGCACTTTCGGTGTGGGAGCAATCGTCCAACGTTCGTGATTTTTCTTTTTTTTTTTCAGTGGGCGCCCAGGTGCAGCTGGTGGTAAACGTCGAAGCCCTGTTGGTCAGGGAAAGCCCGGAGCCCCGATGTCTGTGGTGCTGTAGATGCGCTGCCAATGGCCGCTGAGGAGCAGCAATAGCTTGAGTTGCTGGCATTTTTGGTGTGGGAGCAATCCTTCGACGCTCCTGATTTTTCGTTTTTTTCTTTCAGTGGGCGCCCAGGTGCAGCTGGTTGTAAATGTCGAAGCCCTATTCGTCAGGGATAGCCCGGAGGCCTGATGTCTGTGGTGCTGTAGATGCGCTGCCAATGGCCGGTGAGGAGCAGCAAGAGCTTGACTGGCTGGCACATTCGGTGTGGGATCAATCGTCTGACGTTCTTGATTTTTCGGGGTTTTTTTTCAGTGGGCGCCCAGGTGCAGCTGGTGGTAAACGTCTAAGCCCTGTTGGTCAGGGAAAGCCCAGAGCCTTGAGGTGTGTGGTGCTGTAGATGCGCTGCCAATGGCCGGTGAGGAGCAGCAAGAGCTTGACTGGCTGGCACTTTCGGTGTGGGTGCAATCGTACGACGTTCTTGATTTTTGGGGGTTTTTTTTCAGTGGGCGCCCAGGTGCAGCTGGTGATAAACGTCAAAGCCCTGTTGGTCAGGGAAAACCCGGAGCCTTGATGTCTGTGGTGCTGTAGATGCGCTGCCAATGGCCGCTGAGGAGCAGCAAGGGCTTGAGATGCTGGCACTTTCGGTGTGGGAGCAATCGTGCGACGTACGTAACTTTTTGGGGTTTTTTTTCCAGTGGGCGCCCAGGTGCAGCTGGTGGTAAACGTCGAAGCCCTGTTGGTCAGGGAAAGCCCGGAGCCCCGATGTCTGTGGTGCTGTAGATGCGCTGCCAATGGCCGCTGTGGAGCAGCAAGAGCTTGAGTTGCTTGCACGTTTGCTGTGGGAGTAATCGTCCAACCTTCGTGATTTTACGGGGTTTTTTTTCAGTAGGCGCCCAAATGCAACCAGTGGTAAACGTCGAAGCCCTGTTGGTCAGGGAAGGCTCGGAGCCCCGATGTCTGTGGTGCTGTAGATGCGCTGCCAATGGCCGCTGAGGAGCAGCAAGAGCTTGACTGGCTGCCACTTTCGGTGTGGGAGCAATCGTCCAACATTCGTGATTTTTTTGGAGTTTTCCTTTGAGTGGGCGCCCAGGTGCAGCTGGTGGTAAACGTCGAAGCCCTGTTGGTCAGGGAAAGCCCGGAGCCCCAATGTCTGTGGTGCTGTAGATGCGCTGCCAATGGCCGCTGAGGAGCAGCAAGAGCTTGACTGGCTGGCACTTTCGGTGTGGGAGGAATCGTCCGACGTTCGTGATTTTTCGTTTTTTTTTTTTCAGAGGGCGCCCAGGTGCAGCTGGTGGTAAAGGTCGAAGCCCTGTTCGTCAGGGAAAGCCCGGAGCCCCGATGTCTGTGGGGCTGTAGATGCGCTGCCAATGGCCGGTGAGGAGCAGCAAGAGCTTGACTGGCTGGCACTTTCGGTGTGGGAGCAATCATCCGACGTTCCTGATTTTTCGGGGTTTTTTTTCAGTGGGCGCCCAGGTGCAGCTGGTGGTAACCGTCGAAGCCCTGTTGGTCAGGGAAAGCCCGGAGCCCCGATGTCTGTGGTGCTGTAGATGCGCTGCCAATGGCCGCTGAGGAGCAGCAAGAGCTTGACTGGCTGGCACTTTTGGTGTGGGAGCAATCGTCCGACGTTCGTGATTTTTCGGGGTTTTTTTTTCGGTGGGCACCCAGGTGCAGCTGGTGGTAAACGTCGTAGCCCTGTTCGTCAGGGAAAGCCCCGAGCCCTGATATCTGTGGTGCTGTAGATGCGCTGCCAATGGCCGGTGAGGAGCAGCAAGAGCTTGACTGGCTGGCACTTTCGGTGTGGGAGCAATCGTCCGACGTTCGTGATTTTATGGGGTTTATTTTCAGTGGGCGCCCAGGTGCAGCTGGTGGTAAACGTCGAAGCCCTGTTCGTCAGGGAAGGCTGGGAGACCTGATGTCTGTGGTGCTGTAGATGCGCTGCCAATGGCCGGTTAGGAGCAGCAAGAGCTTGAGTGGGTAGCACTTTCGGTGTGGGAGTAATCGTCCTACGTTCTTGATTTTACGGGGTTTTTTTTCAGGGGGCGCCCAGGTGCAGCTTGTGGTAAACGTCGTAGCCCTGTTCGTCAGGGAAAGCCCGGAGCATCAGTGTCTGTGGTGCTGTAGATGCGCTGCCAATGGCCGCTGAGGAGCAGCAAGAGCTTGACTGGCTGGCACTTTCGGTGTGGGAGCAATCGTCCGCCGTTCGTGATTTTCCGGGTTTTTTTTTCCAGTGGGCGCCCAGGTGCAGCTGGTGGTAAACGTTGAAGCCTTGTTCGTCAGGGAAAGCCCGGAGCCCCGATGTCTGTGGTGCTGTAGATGCGCTGCCAATGGCCGCTGAGGAGCAGCAAGAGCTTGAGTTGCTTGCACGTTTGCTGTGGGAGTAATCGTCCAACTTTCGTGATTTTACCCGTTTTTTTTTCAGTAGGCGCCCAAATGCAACCAGTGGTAAACGTCGAAGCCCTGTTGGTCAGGGAAGGCTCGGAGCCCCGATGTCTGTGGTGCTGTAGATGCGCTGCCAATGGCCAGTGAGGAGCAGCAAGAGCTTGACTGGCTGCCACTTTCGGTGTGGGAGCAATCGTCCAACATTCGTGATTTTTCGGGTTTTTTTTCCAGTGGACGCCCAGGTGCAGCTGGTGGTAAACGTCGAAGCCCTGTTGGTCAGGGAAAGCCCGGATCCCCGATGTCTGTGGTGCTGTAGATGCGCTGCCAATGGCCAGTGAGGAGCAGCAAGAGCTTGACTGGCTGGCACTTTCGGTGTGGGAGCAATCGTCCGACGTTCGTAATTTTCTGGGGTTTTTATCCAGTGGGTGCCCAGGTGCAGCTGGTGGAAAATGTCGAAGCCCTGTTGGTCAGGGAAAGCCCGGAGCCCCGATGTCTGTGGTGCTGTAGATGCGCTGCCAATGGCCGGTGAGGATCAGCAGGAGCTTGAGTTGCTGGCACTTTCGGTGTGGGAGCAATCGTCCAACGTTCGTGATTTTTCATTTTTTTTTTCAGTGGGCGCCCAGGTGCAGCTGGTGGTAAACGTCGAAGCCCTGTTGGTCAGGGAAAGCCCGGAGCCCCGATGTCTGTGGTGCTGTAGATGCGCTGCCAATGGCCGCTGAGGAGCAGCAATAGCTTGAGTTGCTGGCATTTTTGGTGTGGGAGCAATCCTTCGACGCTCCTGATTTTTCGTTTTTTTCTTTCAGTGGGCGCCCAGGTGCAGCTGGTTGTAAATGTCGAAGCCCTATTCGTCAGGGATAGCCCGGAGGCCTGATGTCTGTGGTGCTGTAGTTGCGCTGCCAATGGCCGGTGAGGAGCAGCAAGAGCTTGACTGGCTGGCACATTCGGTGTGGGATCAATCGTCTGACGTTCTTGATTTTTCGGGGTTTTTTTTCAGTGGGCGCCCAGGTGCAGCTGGTGGTAAACGTCTAAGCCCTGTTGGTCAGGGAAAGCCCAGAGCCTTGAGGTGTGTGGTGCTGTAGATGCGCTGCCAATGGCCGGTGAGGAGCAGCAAGAGCTTGACTGGCTGGCACTTTCGGTGTGGGTGCAATCGTACGACGTTCTTGATTTTTGGGGGTTTTTTTTCAGTGGGCGCCCAGGTGCAGCTGGTGATAAACGTCAAAGCCCTGTTGGTCAGGGAAAGCCCGGAGCCTTGATGTCTGTGGTGCTGTAGATGCGCTGCCAATGGCCGCTGAGGAGCAGCAAGGGCTTGAGATGCTGGCACTTTCGGTGTGGGGGCAATCGTGCGACGTACGTAACTTTTTGGGGTTTTTTTTCCAGTGGGCGCCCAGGTGCAGCTGGTGGTAAACGTCGAAGCCCTGTTGGTCAGGGAAAGCCCGGAGCCCCGATGTCTGTGGTGCTGTAGATGCGCTGCCAATGGCCGCTGTGGAGCAGCAAGAGCTTGACTGGCTGGCATTTTCGGTGTGGGAGCAATCGTCTGACGCTCGTGATTTTTCGTTTTTTTCTTTCAGTGGGCGTCCAGGTGCAGCTGGTTGTAAATGTCGAAGCCCTGTTCGTCAGGGAATGCCCGGAGCCCTGATGTCTGTGGTGCTGTAGATGCGCTGCCAATGGCCGCTGAGGAGCAGCCAGAGCTTGACTGGCTGGCACTTTCGGTGTGGGAGCAATCGTCCGACGTTCGTGATATTTCGTTTTTTTTTTCAGTAGGCTCCCAGGTGCAGCTGGTGGTAAATGTCGAAGCCCTGTTGGTCAGGGAAAGCCCGGAGCCCCGATGTCTGTGGTGCTGTAGATGCGCTGCCAATGGCCGGTGAGGAGCAGCAGGAGCTTGAGTTGCTGGCACTTTCGGTGTGGGAGCAATCGTCCGTCTTTCGTGATTTTTCGGGGTTTTTTTCCAGTGGGCGCCCAGGTGCAGCTGGTGGTAAACGTCGAAACCCTGTTCGTCAGGGAAAGCCCGGAGCCCCGATGTCTGTGGTGCTGTAGATGCGCTGCCAATGGCCGCTGAGGAGCAGCAAGAGCTTGACTGGCTGGCACTTTCGGTGAGGGAGCAATCGTCCAACGTTCGTGATTTTTCGTTTTTTTCTTGACTGGGCGCCCAGGTGCAGCTGGTGGTAAACGTCGAAGCCCTGTTTGTCAGGGAAGGCTCGGAGACCTGATGTCTGTGGTGCTGTAGATGCGCTGCCAATGGCCGGTTAGGAGCAGCAAGAGCTTGAGTTGGTAGCACTTTCGGTGTGGGAGTAATCGTCCTACGTTCTTGATTTTACGTGGTTTTTTTTCAGTGGGCGCCCAGGTGCAGCTGGTGGTAAACGTCAAAGCCCTGTTCGTCAGGGAAAGCCCGGATCCCCAGTGTCTGTGGTGCTGTAGATGCGCTGCCAATGGCCGCTGAGGAGCAGCAAGAGCTTGACTGGCTGGCACTTTCGGTGTGGGAGCAATCGTCCGCCGTTCATGATTTTTCGGGTTTTTTTTCAGTAGGCGCCCAAATGCAACCAGTGGTAAACGTCGAAGCCCTGTTGGTCAGGGAAGGCTCGGAGCCCCGATGTCTGTGGTGCTGTAGATGCGCTGCCAATGGCCGATGAGGAGCAGCAAGAGCTTTAGTTGCTGGCACTTTCGGTGTGGGAGCAATCGTCTGACATTCGTGATTTTTCGGGTTTTTTTTCCAGTGGGCGCCCAGGTGCAGCTGGTGGTAAACGTCGAAGCCCTGTTGGTCAGGAAAAGCCCGGAGCCCCGATGTCTGTGGTGCTGTAGATGCGCTGCCAATGGCCGCTGAGGAGCAGCAAGAGCTTGACTGGCTGGCACTTTCGGTGTGGGAGCAATCATCCGACACTCATGATTTTTAAGGGATTTTTTTCAGTTGGCGCGCAGGTGCAGCTGGTGGTAAACGTCGAAGCCCTGTTGGTCAGGGAAAGCCCGGAGCCCCGATGTCTGTGGTGCTGTAGATGCGCTGCCAATGGCCGCTGAGGAGCAGCAAGAGCTTGACTGGCTGGCACTTTCGGTGTGGGAGCAATCGTCCGACGTTCGTGGTTTTTCAGGGTTTTTTTTCCCGTGGGCGTCCAGGTGCAGCTGGTGGTAAATGTCGAAGCCCTGTTCGTCAGGGAAAGCTTGGAGCCCCGATGTTTGTGGTGCTGTAGATGCACTGCCAATGGCCGCTGAGGAGCAGCAAGAGCTGACTGGCTGGCACTTTCGGTGTGGTAGCAATCGTCCAACATTCGTGATTTTTTTGGAGTATTTCCTTCAGTGGGCGCCCAGGTGCAGCTGGTGGTAAACATCGAAGCCCTGTTGGTCAGGGAAAGCCCGGAGCCCCGATGTCTGTGGTGCTGTAGATGCGCTGCCAATGGCCGGTGAGGAGCAGCAAGAGCTTGACTGGCTGGCACTTTCGGTGTGGGAGCAATCGTCCGACGTTCGTAATTTTTTGGGGTTTTTATCCAGTGGGTGCCCAGGTGCAGCTGGTGGTAAATGTCGAAGCCGTGTTGGTCAGGGAAAGCCCAGAGCCCCGATGTCTGTGGTGCTGTAGATGCGTTGCCAATGGCCGGTGAGGAGCAGCAAGAGCTTGACTGGCTGGCACTTTCCGTGTGGGAGCAATCGTCCGACGTTCATGATTTTTCGGGGTTTTTTTCCAGTGGGCGCCCAGGTGCAGCTGGTGGTAAACGTCTAAGCCCTGTTGGTCAGGGAAAGCCCAGAGCCTTGAGGTGTGTGGTGCTGTAGATGCGCTGCCAATGGCCGCTGAGGAGCAGCAAGAGCTTGACTGGCTGGCACTTTCGGTGTGGGAGCAATCGTCCAACGTTCTTGATTTTTCGTTTTTTTTTTCAGTGGGCGCCCAGGTGCAGCTGGTGGTAAACGTCGAAGCCCTGTTGGTCAGGGAAAGCCCGGAGCCCCAGTGTCTGTGGTGCTGTAGATGCGCTGCCAATGGCCGGTGAGGAGCAGCAGGAGCTTGACTGGCTGGCACATTCGGTGTGGGTGCAATCATCCGACGTTCTTGATTTTTGGGGTTTTTTTTTCAGTGGGCGCCCAGGTGCAGCTGGTGATAAACGTGAAAGCCCTGGTGGTCAGGGAAAGCCCGGAGCCTCGATGTCTGTGGTGCTGTAGATGCGCTGCCAATGGCCGCTGAGGAGTAGCAAGAGCTTGAGATGCTGGCACTTTCGGTGTGGGAGCAATCGTGCGACGTACGTAACTTTCTGGGGTTTTTTTCCAGTGGGCGCCCAGGTGCAGCTGGTGGTAAACGTCGAAGCCCTGTTGGTCAGGGAAAGCCCGGAGCCTTGATGTCTGTGGTGCTGTAGATGCGCTGCCAATGGCCGCTGAGGAGCAGCAAGAGCTTGAGTTGCTGGCACTTTCGGTGTGGTAGCAATCGTCCGACGTTCGTGATTTTTCGTTTTTTTTTTTCAGAGGGCGCCCAGGTGCAGCTGGTGGTAAACGTCGAAGCCCTGTTGGTCAGGGAAAGCCCGGAGCCCCGATGTCTGTGGTGCTGTAGATTCGCTGCCAATGGCCGCTGAGGAGCAGCAAGAGCTTGACTGGCTGGCACTTTCGGTGTGGGAGCAATCGTCCGACGCTCTTGATTTTTTGTTTTATTTTTTCAGTGGGCGCCCAGGTGCAGCTGGTGGTAAACGTCTAAGCACTGTTGGTCAGGGAAATCCCAGAGCCTTGAGGTGTGTGGTGCTGTAGATGCGCTGCCAATGTCCGCTGAGGAGCAGCAAGAGCTTGACTGGCTGGCACTTTCGGTGTGGGAGCAATCGTCCAACGTTCATGATTTTTCGTTTTTTTTTTCAGTGGGCGCCCAGTTGCAGCTGGTGGTAAACGTCGAAGCCCGGTTGGTCAGGGAAAGCCCGGAGCCCCAGTGTCTGTGGTGCTGTAGATGCGCTGCCAATGGCCGGTGAGGAGCAGCAAGAGCTTGACTGGCTGGCACATTCGGTGTGGGTGCAATCATCCGACGTTCTTGATTTTTGGGGTTTTTTTTTCAGTGGGCGCCCAGGTGCAGCTGGTGGTAAACATCGAAGCCCTGTTGGTCAGGGAAAGCCCGGAGCCCCGATGTCTGTGGTGCTGTAGATGCGCTGCCAATGGCTGGTGAGGAGCAGCAGGAGCTTGAGTTGCTGGCACTTTCGGTGTGGGAGCAATCGTCCGACGTTCATGATTTTTCGTTTTTTTTTTTCAGAGGGCGCCCAGGTGCAGCTGGTTGTAAACGTCAAAGCCCTGTTGGTCAGGGAAAGCCCGGAGCCACGATGTCTGTGGTGCTGTAGATGCGCTGCCAATGGCCGCTGAGGAGCAGCAAGAGCTTGACTGGCTGGCGCTTTCGGTGAGGGAGCAATCGTCCGACGTTCGTGATTTTTCGGGGTTTTTTTCAGTGGGCGCCCAGGTGCAGCTGGTGGTAAACGTCAAAGCCCTGTTGGTCAGGGAAAGCCCGGAGCCCCGATGTCTGTGGTGCTGTAGATGCGCTACCAATGGCCGCTGAGGAGCAGCAAGAGCTTGACTGGCTGGCACTTTCGGTGTGGGAGCAATCGTCCGACGTTCGTGATTTTTCGGGGTTTTTTTTTCAGTAGGCACCCAGGTGCAGCTGGTGGTAAACGTCGAAGCCCTGTTGGTCAGGGAAAGCCCGGAGCCCAGATGCCTGTGGTGCTGTAGATGCGCTGCCAATGGCCGCTGAGGAGCAGCAAGAGCTTGACTGGCTGGCACTTTCGGTGTGTGAGCAATCGTCCGACGTTCGTAATTTTTTGGGGTTTCTATCCAGTGGGTGCCCAGGTGCAGCTGGTGGAAAACGTCGAAGCCCTGTTGGTCAGGGAAAGCCCGGACCCCGATGTCTGTGGTGCTGTAGATGCGCTGCCAATGGCCGCTGAGGAGCAGCAAGAGCTTGACTGGCTGGCACTTTCGGTGTGGGAGCAATCGTCCGACGTTCATGATTTTTCAGGGTTTTTTTCCAGTGGGCGCCCAGGTGCAGCTGGTGGTAAACATCGAAGCCCTGTTGGTCAGGGAAAGCCCGGAGCCCCGATGTCTGTGGTGCTGTAGATGCGCTGCCAATGGCTGGTGAGGAGCAGCAGGAGCTTGAGTTGCTGGCACTTTCGGTGTGGGAGCAATCGTCCGACGTTCGTGATTTTTCGTTTTTTTTTTTCAGAGGGCGCCCAGGTGCAGCTGGTTGTAAGCGTCGAAGCCCTGTTGGTCAGGGAAAGCCCAGAGCCACAATGTCTGTGGTGCTGTAGATGCGCTGCCAATGGCCGCTGAGGAACAGCAAGAGCTTGACTGGCTGGCACATTCGGTGTGGGAGCAATCGTCCGACGTTCGTGATTTTTCGGTTTTATTTTTTAGTGGGCGCCCAGGTGCAGCTGGTGGTAAACATCGAAGCCCTGTTGGTCAGGGAAAGCCCGGAGGCCCGATGTCTGTGGTACTGTAGATGCGCTGCCAATGGCTACTGAGGAGCAGCAAGAGCTTGACTGGCTGGCACTTTCGGTATGGGAGCAATCGTCCGCCGTTCGTGATTTTTCGGGGTTTTTTTTTCAGTGGGCACCCAGGTGCAGCTGGTGGTAAACGTCGTAGCCCTGTTCGTCAGGGAAAGCCCGGAGCCCCGATGTCTGTGGTGCTGTAGATGCGCTGCCAACGGCCGCTGAGGAGCAGCAAGAGCTTGACTGGCTGGCGCTTTCGGTGAGGCAGCAATCGTCCGACGTTCGTGATTTTTCTGTGTTTTTTTCAGTGGGCGCCCAGGTGCAGCTGGTGGTAAACGTCGAAGCCCTGTTGGTCAGGGAAAGCCCGGAGCCCCGATGTCTGTGGTGCTGTAGATGCGCTACCAATGGCCGCTGAGGAGCAGCAAGAGCTTGACTGGCTGGCACTTTCGGTGTGGGAGCAATCGTCCGACGTTCGTGATTTTTCGTTTTTTTTTTCAGTAGGCTCCCAGGTGCAGCTGGTGGTAAACGTCGAAGCCCTGTTGGTCAGGGAAAGCCCGGAGCCCCGATGTCTGTGGTGCTGTAGATGCGCTGCCAATGGCCGCTGAGGAGCAGCAAGAGCTTGACTGGCTGGCACTTTCGGTGAGGGAGCAATCGTCCAACGTTCGTGATTTTTCGTTTTTTTTTCTTCAGTGGGCGCCCAGGTGCAGCTGGTGGTAAACGTCGAAGCCCTGTTGGTCAGGGAAAGCCCGGAGCCTTGATGTCTGTGGTGCTGTAGATGCGCTGCCAATGGCCGCTGAGGAGCAGCAAGAGCTTGAGTTGCTGGCACTTTCGGTGTGGTAGCAATCGTCCGACGTTCGTGATTTTTCGTTTTTTTTTTTCAGAGGGCGCCCAGGTGCAGCTGGTGGTAAACGTCGAAGCCCTGTTGGTCAGGGAAAGCCCGGAGCCCCGATGTCTGTGGTGCTGTAGATGCGCTGCCAATGGCCGCTGAGGAGCAGCAAGAGCTTGACTGGCTGGCACTTTCGGTGTGGGAGCAATCGTCCGACGCTCTTGATTTTTTGTTTTTTTTTTTCAGTGGGCGCCCAGGTGCAGCTGGTGGTAAACGTCTAAGCCCTGTTGGTCAGGGAAAGCCCGGAGCCCCAGTGTCTGTGGTGCTGTAGATGCGCTGCCAATGGCCGGTGAGGAGCAGCAAGAGCTTGACTGGCTGGCACATTCGGTGTGGGTGCAATCATCCGACGTTCTTGATTTTTGGGGTTTTTTTTTCAGTGGGCGCCCAGGTGCAGCTGGTGGTAAACATCGAAGCCCTGTTGGTCAGGGAAAGCCCGGAGACCCGATGTCTGTGGTGCTGTAGATGCGCTGCCAATGGCTGGTGAGGAGCAGCAGGAGCTTGAGTTGCTGGCACTTTCGGTGTGGGAGCAATCGTCCGACGTTCATGATTTTTCGTTTTTTTTTTTCAGAGGGCGCCCAGGTGCAGCTGGTTGTAAACGTCGAAGCCCTGTTGGTCAGGGAAAGCCCGGAGCCACGATGTCTGTGGTGCTGTAGATGCGCTGCCAATGGCCGCTGAGGAGCAGCAAGAGCTTGACTGGCTGGCGCTTTCGGTGAGGGAGCAATCGTCCGACGTTCGTGATTTTTCAGGGTTTTTTTTTCAGTAGGCACCCAGGTGCAGCTGGTGGTAAACGTCGAAGCCCTGTTGGTCAGGGAAAGCCCGGAGCCCAGATGCCTGTGGTGCTGTAGATGCGCTGCCAATGGCCGCTGAGGAGCAGCAAGAGCTTGACTGGCTGGCACTTTCGGTGTGTGAGCAATCGTCCGACGTTCGTAATTTTTTGGGGTTTCTATCCAGTGGGTGCCCAGGTGCAGCTGGTGGAAAACGTCGAAGCCCTGTTGGTCAGGGAAAGCCCGGACCCCGATGTCTGTGGTGCTGTAGATGCGCTGCCAATGGCTGGTGAGGAGCAGCAGGAGCTTGAGTTGCTGGCACTTTCGGTGTGGGAGCAATCGTCTGACGTTCGTGATTTTTCGTTTTTTTTTTTCAGAGGGCGCCCAGGTGCAGCTGGTTGTAAGCGTCGAAGCCCTGTTGGTCAGGGAAAGCCCAGAGCCACAATGTCTGTGGTGCTGTAGATGCGCTGCCAATGGCCGCTGAGGAACAGCAAGAGCTTGACTGGCTGGCACATTCGGTGTGGGAGCAATCGTCCGACGTTCGTGATTTTTCGGTTTTATTTTTCAGTGGGCGCCCAGGTGCAGCTGGTGGTAAACATCGAAGCCCTGTTGGTCAGGGAAAGCCCGGAGGCCCGATGTCTGTGGTACTGTAGATGCGCTGCCAATGGCTACTGAGGAGCAGCAAGAGCTTGACTGGCTGGCACTTTCGGTATGGGAGCAATCGTCCGCCGTTCGTGATTTTTCGGGGTTTTTTTTCCAGTGGGCACCCAGGTGCAGCTGCTGGTAAACGTCGTAGCCCTGTTCGTCAGGGAAAGCCCGGAGCCCCGATGTCTGTGGTGCTGTAGATGCGCTGCCAACGGCCGCTGAGGAGCAGCAAGAGCTTGACTGGCTGGCGCTTTCGGTGAGGGAGCAATCGTCCGACGTTCGTGATTTTTCTGTGTTTTTTTCAGTGGGCGCCCAGGTGCAGCTGGTGGTAAACGTCGAAGCCCTGTTGGTCAGGGAAAGCCCGGAGCCCCGATGTCTGTGGTGCTGTAGATGCGCTACCAATGGCCGCTGAGGAGCAGCAAGAGCTTGACTGGCCAGCACTTTCGGTGTGGGAGCAATCGTCCGACGTTCGTGATTTTTCAGGGTTTTTTTTTCAGTAGGCACCAAGGTGCAGCTGGTGGTAAACGTCGAAGCCCTGTTGGTCAGGGAAAGCCCGGAGCCCCGATGTCTGTGGTGCTGTAGATGCGCTGCCAATGGCCGGTGAGGAGCAGCAAGAGCTTGACTGGCTGGCACTTTCGGTGTGGTAGCAATCGTCCAACGTTCGTAATTTTTTGGGGTTTTTATCCAGTGGGTGCCCAGGTGCAGCTGGTGGAAAACGTCGAAGCCCTGTTGGTCAGGGAAAGCCCGGACCCCGATGTCTGTGGTGCTGTAGATGCGCTGCCAATGGCCGCTGAGGAGCAGCAAGAGCTTGACTGGCTGGCACTTTCGGTGTGGGAGCAGTCGTCCGACGTTCATGATTTTTCAGGGTTTTTTTCCAATGGGCGCCCAGGTGCAGCTGGTGGTAAACGTCGAAGCCCTGTTGGTCAGGGAAAGCCCGGAGCCCCGATGTCTGTGGTGCTGTAGATGCGCTGCCAATGGCCGGTGAGGAGCAGCAGGAGCTTGAGTTGCTGGCACTTTAGGTGTGGGAGCAATCGTCCGACGTTCGTGATTTTTCGTTTTTTTTTTTCAGAGGGCGCCCAGGTGCAGCTGGTGGTAAACATCGAAGCCCTGTTGGTCAGGGAAAGCCCGGAGGCCCGATGTCTGTGGTGCTGTAGATGCGCTGCCAATGGCTACTGAGGAGCAGCAAGAGCTTGACTGGCTGGCACTTTCGGTATGGGAGCAATCGTCCGCCGTTCGTGATTTTTCAGGGTTTTTTTTTCAGTGGGCGCCCAGGTGCAGCTGGTGGTAAACGTCGAAGCCCTGTTGGTCAGGGAAAGCCCCGAGCCCTGATGTCTGTGGTGCTGTAGATGCGCTGCCAATGGCCGCTGAGGAGCAGCAAGAGCTTGACTGGCTGGCACTTTCGGTGTGGGAGCAATCGTCCGACGTTCTTGATTTTTTGGGGATTTTTTTCAGTGGGCGCCCAGGTGCAGCTGGTGGTAAACGTCGAAGCCCTGTTGGTCAGGGAAAGCCCGGAGCCCCGATGTCTGCGGTGCTGTAGATGCGCTGCCAATGGCCGGTGAGGAGCAGCAAGAGCTTGACTGGCTGGCACTTTCCGTGTGGGAGCAATCGTCCGCCGTTCGTGATTTTTCGGGGTTTTTTTTTCAGTGGGCGCCCAGGTGCAGCTGGTGGTAAACGTCGAAGCCCTGTTGGTCAGGGAAAGCCCGGAGCCCCTATGTCTGTGGTGCTGTACATGCGCTGCCAATGGCCGCTGAGGAGCAGGAAGAGCTTGACTGGTTGGCGCTTTCGGTGAGGGAGCAATCGTCCGACGTTCTTGATTTTTCGGGGTTTTTTTTCAGTGGGCGCATAGGTGCAGCTGGTGGTAAACATCGAAGCCCTGTTGGTCAGGGAATGCCCGGAGCCCAGATGTCTGTGGTGCTGTAGATTCGCTGCCAATGGCCGCTGAGGAGCAGCAAGAGCTTGACTGGCTGGCACTTTCGGTGTGCGAGCAATCGTCCGACGCTCGTGATTTTTTGTTTTTTTTTTTCAGTGGGCGCCCAGGTGCAGCTGGTGGTAAACGTCGAAGCCCTGTTCGTCAGGGAAAGCCCCAAGCCCTGATGTCTGTGGTGCTGTAGATGCGCTGCCAATGGCCGCTGAGGAGCAGCAAGAGCTTTATTGGCTGGCACTTTAAGTGTGGGAGCAATCGTCTGACATTCATGATTTTTCAGGGTTTTTTTCAGTGGGCGCCCAGGTGCAGCTGGTGATAAACGTCAAAGCCCAGTTCGTCAGGGAAAGACCGGAGCCCCGATGTCTGTGGTGCTGTAGATGCGCTGCCAGTGGCCGCTGAGGAGCAGCAAGAGCTTGACTGGCTGGCACTTTCGGTGTGGGAGCAATCGTCCAACGTTCGTGATTTTCGTTTTTTTTTTTCAGTGGGCGCCCAGGTGCTGCTGGTGGTAAACGTCGAAGCCCTGTTCGTCAGGGAAAGCCCGGAGCCCCGATGTCTGTGGTGCTGTAGATGTGCTGCCAATGGCCGCTGAGGAGCAGCAATAGCTTGAGTTGCTGGCACATTCGGTGTGGGATCAATCGTCCGACGTTCTTGATTCTTCGGGGTTTTTTTTCAGTGGGCGCCCAGGTGCAGCTGGTGGTAAACGTCTAAGCCCTGTTGGTCAGGGAAAGCCAGAGCCTTGAGGTGTGTGGTGCTGTAGATGCGCTGCCAATGGCCGCTGAGGAGCAGCAAGAGCTTGACTGGCTGGCACTTTTGGTGTGGGAGCAATCGTCCAACGTTCTTGATTTTTCGTTTTTTTTTTTCAGTGGGCGCCCAGGTGCAGCTGGTGGTAAACTTCGAAGCCCTGTTGGTCAGGGAAAGCCCGGAGCCCCAGTGTCTGTGGTGCTGTAGATGCGCTGCCAATGGCCGGTGAGGAGCAGCAAGAGCTTGACTGGCTGGCACATTCGGTGTGGGTGCAATCGTCCGACGTTCTTGATTTTTGGGGGCTTTTTTTCAGTGGGCGCCCAGGTGCAGCTGGTGGTAAACGTCAAAGCCCTGTTTGTCAGGGAAAGCCCGGAGCCTCGATGTCTGTGGTGCTGTAGATGCGCTGCCAATGGCCGCTGAGGAGCAGCAAGAGCGTGAGATGCTGGCACTTTGGCTGTGGGAGCAATCGTGCGACGTACGTAACTTTTTGGGGTTTTTTTCCAGTGGGCGCCCAGGTGCAGCTGGTGGTAAACGTCGAAGCCCTGTTGGTCAGGGAAAGCCCGGAGCCCTGATGTCTGTGGTGCTGTAGATGCGCTGCCAATGGCCGCTGAGGAGCAGCAAGAGCTTGACTGGCTGGCATTTTCGGTGTGGGAGCAATCGTCCGACGCTCGTGATTTTTCGTTTTTTCTTTCAGTGGGCGTCCAGGTGCAGCTGGTTGTAAACGTCGAAGCCCTGTTCGTCAGGGAATGCCCGGAGCCCTGATGTCTGTGGTGCTGTAGATGCGCTGCCAATGGCCGCTGAGGAGCAGCCAGAGCTTGACTGGCTGGCACTTTAGGTGTGGGAGCAATCGTCCGACTTTCGTGATATTTCGTTTTCTTTTTTCAGTAGGCGCCCAGGTGCAGCTGGTGGTAAACATCGAAGCCCTGTTGGTCAGGGAAAGCCCGGAGCCCCGATGTCTGTGGTGCTGTAGATGCGCTGCCAATGGCCGCTGAGGAGCAGCAAGAGCTTGACTGGCTGGCACTTTCGGTGTGGGAGCAATCGTCTGACGTTCATGATTTTTCGGGGTTTTTTTTCAGTGGGCGCCCAGGTGCAGCTGGTGGTAAACGTCGAAGCCCTGTTGGTCAGGGAAAGCCCGGAGCCCCGATGTCTGTGGTGCTGTAGATGCGCTGCCAATGGCCGGTGAGGAGCAGCAAGAGCTTGACTGGCTGGCACATTCGGTGTGGGAGCAATCGTCCGACGTTCGTGATTTTTCGGGGTTTTTTTTCAGTGGGCGCCCAGGTGCAGCTGGTGGTAAACGTCGAAGCCCTGTTCGCCAGGGAAAGCCCGGAGCCCCGATGTCTGTGGTGTTATAGATGCGCTGCCAATGGCCGGTGAAAAGCAGCAAGAGCTTGAGTTGCTGGCACTTTCGGTGTGGGAGCAATCATCCAACGTTCGTGATTTTTCGTTTTTTCTTTTCAGTGGTCGCCCAGGTGCAGCTGGTGGTAAACCTCGTAGCCCTGTTCGTCAGGGAAAGCCCGGAGCCCCGATGTCTGTGGTGCTGTAGATGCGCTGCCAATGGCCGCTGAGGAGCAGTAAGAGCTTGACTGGCTGGCGCTTTCGGTGAGGGAGCAATCGTCCGTCGTTCGTGATTTTTCGCGGTTTTTTTCAGTGGGCGCCCAGGTGCAGCTGGTGGTAAACGTCAAAGCCCTGTTGGTCAGGGAAAGTCCGGAGCCCCGATGTCTGTGGTGCTGTAGATGCGCTGCCAGTGGCCGCTGAGGAGCAGCAATAGCTTGGATTGCTGGCACTTTCGGTGTGGGAGCAATCGTCCGACGCTCGTGATTTTTCGGGGTTTTTTTTCAGTGGGCGCCCAGGTGCAGCTGGTGGTAAACGTCGAAGCCCTGTTCATCAGGGAAAGCCCGGAGCCTTGATGTCTGTGGTGCTGTAGATGCGCTGCCAATGGCCGATGAGGAGCAGCAAGAGCTTGACTGGCTGGCACTTTTGGTGTGGGAGCAATCGTCCGACGCTCGTGATTTTTCGTTTTTTTTTTCAGTTGGCGCCGAGGTGCAGCTGGTGTTAAACGTCGAAGCCCTGTTGGTCTCAGAAAGCCCAGAGCCCCGATGTCTGTGGTGCTGTAGATGCGCTGTCAATGGCCGGTGAGGAGCAGCAAGAGCTTGAGTGGCTGGCACATTCGGTGTGGGAGCAATCGTCCGACGTTCTTGATTTTTCGGGGTTTTTTTTCAGTGGGCGCCCAGGTGCAGCTGGTGGTAAACGTCAAAGCCCTGTTGGTCAGGGAAAGCCCGGAGCCCCGATGTCTGTGGTGCTGTAGATGCGCTGCCAATGGCCGCTGAGGAGCAGCAAGAGCTTGACTGGCTGGTACTTTCGGTGTGGGAGCAATAGTCCGACGTTCGTAATTTTTTGGTGTTTTTTTCCAGTGGGCGCCCAGGTGCAGCTGGTGGTAAACGTCGAAGCCCTGTTGGTCAGGGAAAGCCTGGAGCCCCGATATCTGTGGTGCTGTAGATGCGCTGCCAATGGCCGCTGAGGAGCAGCAAGAGCTTGACTGGCTGGCACATTCGGTGTCGGATCAATCGTCCGACGTTCGTGATTTTTCGGGGTTTTTTTTCAGTGGGCGCCCAGGTGCAGCTGGTGGTAAACGTCGAAGCCCTGTTGGTCAGGGAAAGCCCGGAGCCCCGATGTCTGTGGTGCTGTAGATGCGCTGCCAATGGCCAGTGAGGAGCAGCAAGAGCTTGACTGGCTGGCACTTTCGGTGTGGGAACAATTGTCCGACGTTCGTGATTTTTCAGGGTTTTTTTTTCAGGGGGTGCCCAGGTGCAGTTGGTGGTAAACGTCGAAGCCCTGTTCGTCAGGGAAAGCCCCAAGCCCTGATGTCTGTGGTGCTGTAGATGCGCTGCCAGTGGCCGCTGAGGAGCAGCAAGAGCTTGACTGGCTGGCACATTCGGTGTGGGATCAATGGTCCGACGTTCTTGATTTTTCGGGGTTTTTTTTCAGTGGGCGCCCAGGTGCAGCTGGTGGTAAACGTCTAAGCCCTGTAGGTCAGGGAAAGCCCAGAGCCTTGAGGTGTGTGGTGCTGTAGATGCGCTGCCAATGGCCGCTGAGGAGCAGCAAGAGCTTCACTGGCTGGCACTTTTGGTGTGGGAGCAATCGTCCAACGTTCTTGATTTTTCGTTTTTTTTTTTCAGTGGGCGCCCAGGTGCAGCTGGTGGTAAACGTCGAAGCCCTGTTGGTCAGGGAAAGCCCGGAGCCCCAGTGTCTGTGGTGCTGTAGATGCGCTGCCAATGGCCGGTGAGGAGCAGCAAGAGCTTGACTGGCTGGCACATTCGGTGTGGGTGCAATCGTCCGACGTTCGTGATTTTTGGGGGTTTTTTTTCAGTGGGCGCCCAGGTGCAGCTGGTGGTAAACGTCAAAGCCCTGTTGGTCAGGGAAAGCCCGGAGCCCCGATGTCTGTGGTGCTGTAGATGCGCTGCCAATGGCCGCTGAGGAGCAGCAAGAGCTTGACTGGCTGGCATTTTCGGTGTGGGAGCAATCGTCCGACGCTCGTGATTTTTCGTTTTTTCTTTCAGTGGGCGTCCAGGTGCAGCTGGTTGTAAATGTCGAAGCCCTGTTCGTCAGGGAATGCCCGGAGCCCGATGTCTGTGGTGCTGTAGATGCGCTGTCAATGGCCGCTGAGGAGCAGCCAGAGCTTGAGTTGCTGGCACTTTAGGTGTGGGAGCAATCGTCCGACTTTCGTGATATTTCGTTTTTTTTTTTCAGTAGGCGCCCAGGTGCAGCTGGTGGTAAATGTCGAAGCCCTGTTGGTCAGGGAAAGCCCGGAGCCCCGATGTCTGTGGTGCTGTAGATGCGCTGCCAATGGCCGCTGAGGAGCAGCAAGAGCTTGACTGGCTGGCACTTTCGGTGTGGGAGCAATCGTCTGACGTTCATGATTTTTCGGGGTTTTTTTCCAGTGGGCGCCCAGGTGCAGCTGGTGGTAAACGTCGAAGCCCTGTTGGTCAGGGAAAGCCCGGAGCCCCGATGTCTGTGGTGCTGTAGATGCGCTGCCAATGGCCACTGAGGAGCAGTAAGAGCTTGACTGGCTGGCGCTTTCGGTGAGGGAGCAATCGTCCGTCGTTCGTGATTTTTCGGGGTTTTTTTCAGTGGGCACCCAGGTGCAGCTGGTGGTAAACGTCAAAGCCCTGTTGGTCAGGGAAAGCCCGGAGCCCCGATGTCTGTGGTGCTGTAGATGCGCTGCCAGTGGCCGCTGAGGAGCAGCAATAGCTTGGATTACTGGCACTTTCGGTGTGGGAGCAATCGTCCGACGCTCGTGATTTTTCGGGGTTTTTTTTCAGTGGGCGCCCAGGTGCAGCTGGTGGTAAACGTCGAAGCCCTGTTCATCAGGGAAAGCCCGGAGCCTTGATGTCTGTGGTGCTGTAGATGCGCTGCCAATGGCCGATGAGGAGCAGCAAGAGCTTGATTGGCTGGCACTTTTGGTGTGGGAGCAATCGTCCGACGCTCGTGATTTTTCGTTTTTTTTTTTCAGTTGGCGCCGAGGTGCAGCTGGTGGTAAACGTCGAAGCCCTGTTGGTCTCAGAAAGCCCAGAGCCCCGATGTCTGTGGTGCTGTAGATGCGCTGCCAATGGCCGCTGAGGAGCAGCAAGAGCTTGACTGGCTGGCACTTTCGGTGTGGGAGCAATCGTCCGACGTTCGTGATTTTTCGGGGTTTTTTTTCAGTGGGCGCCCAGGTGCAGCTGGTGGTAAACGTCGAAGCCCTGTTGGTCAGGGAAAGCCCGGAGCCCCGATGTCTGTGGTGCTGTAGATGCGCTGCCAATGGCCGGGGAGGAGCAGCAAGAGCTTGACTGGCTGGCACTTTCGGTGTGGGAGCAATCGTGCGACGTATGCAACTTTTTTGGGTTTTTTTCCAGTGGGCGCCCAGGTGCAGCTGGTGGTAAACGTCGAAGCCCTGTTGGTCAGGGAAAGCCTGGAGCCCCTATATCTGTGGTGCTGTAGATGCGCTGCCAATGGCCGCTGAGGAGCAGCAAGAGCTTGACTGGCTGGCACTTTCGGTGTGGGAGCAATCGTCCGACGTTCGTGATTTTTCGGGGTTTTTTTTCAGTGGGCGCCCAGGTGCAGCTGGTGGTAAACGTCGAAGCCCTGTTCGTCAGGGAAAGCCCCGAGCCCCGATGTCTGTGGTGCTGTAGATGCGCTGCCAATGGCCGCTGCGGAGCAGCAAGAGCTTGACTGGCTGGCACATTCGGTGTCGGATCAATCGTCCGACGTTCGTGATTTTTCGGGGTTTTTTTTCAGTGGGCGCCCAGGTGCAGCTGGTGGTAAACGTCGAAGCCCTGTTGGTCAGGGAAAGCCCGGAGCCCCGATGTCTGTGGTGCTGTAGATGCGCTGCCAATGGCCGGTGAGGAGCAGCAAGAGCTTGACTGGCTGGCACTTTCGGTGTGGGAGCAATTGTCCGACGTTCGTGATTTTTCAGGGTTTTTTTTTCAGGGGGTGCCCAGGTGCAGTTGGTGGTAAACGTCGAAGCCCTGTTCGTCAGGGAAAGCCCCAAGCCCTGATGTCTGTGGTGCTGTAGATGCGCTGCCAGTGGCCGCTGAGGAGCAGCAAGAGCTTGACTGGCTGGCACTTTCGGTGTGGGAGCAATCGTCCAACGTTCGTGATTTTTCGTTTTTTTTTTCAGTGGGCGCCCAGGTGCAGCTGGTGGTAAACGTCGAAGCCCTGTTCGTCAGGGAAAGCCCGGAGCCCCGATGTCTGTGGTGCTGTAGATGCGCTGCCAATGGCCGCTGAGGAGCAGCAAGAGCTTGACTGGCTGGCACTTTTGGTGTGGGAGCAATCGTCCAACGTTCTTGATTTTTCGTTTTTTTTTTTCAGTGGGCGCCCAGGTGCAGCTGGTGGTAAACGTCGAAGCCCTGTTGGTCAGGGAAAGCCCGGAGCCCCAGTGTCTGTGGTGCTGTAGATGCGCTGCCAATGGCCGGTGAGGAGCAGCAAGAGCTTGACTGGCTGGCACATTCGGTGTGGGTGCAATCGTCCGACGTTCTTGATTTCTGGGGTTTTTTTTTCAGTGGGCGCCCAGGTGCAGCTGGTGGTAAACGTCAAAGCCCTGTTGGTCAGGGAAAGCCCGGAGCCCCGATGTCTGTGGTGCTGTAGATGCGCTGCCAATGGCCGCTGAGGAGCAGCAAGAGCTTGACTGGCTGGCATTTTCGGTGTGGGAGCAATCGTCCGACGCTCGTGATTTTTCGTTTTTTCTTTCAGTGGGCGTCCAGGTGCAGCTGGTTGTAAATGTCGAAGCCCTGTTCGTCAGGGAATGCCCGGAGCCCTGATGTCTGTGGTGCTGTAGATGCGCTGTCAATGGCCGCTGAGGAGCAGCCAGAGCTTGACTGGCTGGCTCTTTAGGTGTGGGAGCAATCGTCCGACTTTCGTGATATTTCGTTTTTTTTTTTCAGTAGGCGCCCAGGTGCAGCTGGTGGTAAATGTCGAAGCCCTGTTGGTCAGGGAAAGCCCGGAGCCCCGATGTCTGTGGTGCTGTAGATGCGCTGCCAATGGCCGCTGAGGAGCAGCAAGTGCTTGACTGGCTGGCACTTTCGGTGTGGGAGCAATCGTCTGACGTTCATGATTTTTCGGGGTTTTTTTCCAGTGGGCGCCCAGGTGCAGCTGGTGGTAAACGTCGAAGCCCTGTTGGTCAGGGAAAGCCCGGAGCCCCGATGTCTGTGGTGCTGTAGATGCGCTGCCAATGGCCGGTGAGGAGCAGTAAGACCTTGACTGGCTGGCACTTTCGGTGTGGGAGCAATCGTCCGACGTTCGTGATTTTTCGGGGTTTTTTTTCAGTGGGCGCCCAGGTGCAGCTGGTGGTAAACGTCGAAGCCCTGTTCGCCAGGGAAAGCCCGGAGCCCCGATGTCTGTGGTGTTATAGATGCGCTGCCAATGGCCGGTGAAAAGCAGCAAGAGCTTGAGTTGCTGGCACTTTCGGTGTGGGAGCAATCATCCAACGTTCGTGATTTTTCGTTTTTTCTTTTCAGTGGGCGCCCAGGTGCAGCTGGTGGTAAACGTCGAAGCCCTGTTCGTCAGGGAAAGCCCCGAGCCCCGATGTCTGTGGTGCTGTAGATGCGCTGCCAATGGCCGCTGCGGAGCAGCAAGAGCTTGACTGGCTGGCACATTCGGTGTCGGATCAATCGTCCGACGTTCGTGATTTTTCGGGGTTTTTTTTCAGTGGGCGCCCAGGTGCAGCTGGTGGTAAAGGTCGAAGCCCTGTTGGTCAGGGAAAGCCCGGAGCCCCGATGTCTGTGGTGCTGTAGATGCGCTGCCAATGGCCGGTGAGGAGCAGCACGAGCTTGACTGGATGGCACTTTTGGTGTGGGAGCAATCGTCCAACGTTCGGGATTTTTCAGGGTTTTTTTCCAGTGGGCGCCCAGGTGCAGCTGGTGGTAAACGTCGAAGCCCTGTTCGTCAGGGAAAGCCCAGAGCCCCGATGTCTGTGGTGCTGTAGATGCGCTGCCAATGGCCGGTGAGGAGCAGCAAGAGCTTGACTGGCTGGCACTTTCGGTGTGGGAGCAATCGTCCGACGTTCGTGATGTTTTGGGGTTTTTTTTCAGTGGGCGCCCAGGTGCAGCTGGTGGTAAACGTCGAAGCCCTGTTCGCCAGGGAAAGCCTGGAGCCCCGATGTCTGTGGTGCTGTAGATGCGCTGCCAATGGCCGGTGAGGAGCAGCAAGAGCTTGAGTTGCTGGCACTTTCGGTGTGGGAGCAATCGCCCAACGTTCGTGATTTTTCGTTTTTTTTTTTCAGTGGGCGCCCAGGTGCACCTGGTGGTAAACGTCGAAGCCCTGTTCGCCAGGGAAAGCCCGGAGCCCCGATGTCTGTGGTGCTGTAGATGCGCTGCCAATGGCCGCTGAGGAGCAGCAATACCTTGACTGGCTGGCACATTCGGTGTGGGAGCAATCGTCCGACGCTCGTGATTTTTCGGGGTTTTTTTTCAGTGGGCGCCCAGGTGCAGCTGGTGGTAAACGTCGAAGCCCTGTTCATCAGGGAAAGCCCGGAGCCTTGATGTCTGTGGTGCTGTAGATGCGCTGCCAATGGCCGATGAGGAGCAGCAAGAGCTTGACTGGCTGGCACTTTTGGTGTGGGAGCAATCGTCCGACGCTCGTGATTTTTCGTTTTTTTTTTCAGTTGGCACCGAGGTGCAGCTGGTGGTAAACGTCGAAGCCCTGTTGGTCTCAGAAAGCCCAGAGCCCCGATGTCTGTGGTGCTGTAGATGCGCTGTCAATGGCCGCTGAGGAGCAGCAAGAGCTTGACTGCCTGGTACTTTTGGTGTGGGAGCAATCGTGCGACGTATGCAACTTTTTTCGGTTTTTTTCCAGTGGGCGCCCAGGTGCAGCTGGTGGTAAACGTCGATGCCCTGTTGGTCAGGGAAAGCCTGGAGCCCCGATATCTGTGGTGCTGTAGATGCGCTGCCAATGGCCGCTGAGGAGCAGCAAGAGCTTGACTGGCTGGCACATTCGGTGTGGGAGCAATCGTCCGACGTTCGTGATTTTTCGGGGTTTTTTTTCAGTGGGCGCCCAGGTGCAGCTGGTGGTAAACGTCGAAGCCCTGTTGGTCAGGGAAAGCCCGGAGCCCCGATGTCTGTGGTGCTGTAGATGCGCTGCCAATGGCCGCTGAGGAGCAGCAAGAGCTTGACTGGCTGGCACTTTCGGTGTGGGAGCAATTGTCCGACGTTCGTGATTTTTCAGGGTTTTTTTTTCAGGGGGTGCCCAGGTGCAGTTGGTGGTAAACGTCGAAGCCCTGTTCGTCAGGGAAAGCCCCAAGCCCTGATGTCTGTGGTGCTGTAGATGCGCTGCCAATGGCCGCTGAGGAGCAGCAAGAGCTTGACTGGCTGGCACTTTCGGTGTGGGAGCAATCGTCCGACGTTCTTGATTTTTTGGGGATTTTTTTCAGTGGGCGCCCAGGTGCAGCTGGTGGTAAACGTCGAAGCCCTGTTGGTCAGGGAAAGTCCGGAGCCCCGATGTCTGTGGTGCTGTAGATGCGCTGCCAATGGCCGGTGAGGAGCAGCAAGAGCTTGACTGGCTGGCACTTTCGGTGTTGGAGCAATCGTCCGCCATTCGTGATTTTTCGGGGTTTTTTTTTCAGTGGGCACCCAGGTGCAGCTGGTGGTAAACGTCGAAGCCCTGTTGGTCAGGGAAAGCCCGGAGCCCCTATGTCTGTGGTGCTGTACATGCGCTGCCAATGGCCGCTGAGGAGCAGGAAGAGCTTGACTGGCTGGCGCTTTCGGTGAGGGAGCAATCGTCCGACGTTCTTGATTTTTCGGGGTTTTTTTCCAGTGGGCGCATAGGTGCAGCTGGTGGTAAACATCGAAGCCCTGTTGGTCAGGGAATGCCCGGAGCCCAGATGTCTGTGGTGCTGTAGATTCGCTGCCAATGGCCGCTGAGGAGCAGCAAGAGCTTGACTGGCTGGCACTTTCGGTGTGGGAGCAATCGTCCGACGCTCGTGATTTTTTGGTTTTTTTTTTCAGTGGGCGCCCAGGTGCAGCTGGTGGTAAACGTCGAAGCCCTGTTCGTCAGGGAAAGCCCCAAGCCCTGATGTCTGTGGTGCTGTAGATGCGCTGCCAATGGCCGCTGAGGAGCAGCAAGAGCTTGATTGGCTGGCACTTTCGGTGTGGGAGCAATCGTCCAACGTTCGTGATTTTTCGTTTTTTTTTTCAGTGGGCGCCCAGGTGCAGCTGGTGGTAAACGTCGAAGCCCTGTTCGTCAGGGAAAGCCCGGAGCCCCGATGTCTGTGGTGCTGTAGATGTGCTGCCAATGGCCGCTGAGGAGCAGCAATAGCTTGAGTTGCTGGCATTTTCGGTGTGGGAGCAATCGTTCGACGCTCCTGATTTTTCGTTTTCTTCTTTCAGTGGGCGCCCAGGTGCAGCTGGTTGTAAACGTCGAAGCCCTATTCGTCAGGGATAGCCCGGAGGCCTGATGTCTGTGGTGCTGTAGATGCGCTGCCAATGGCCGCTGAGAAGCAGCAATACCTTGACTGGCTGGCACTTTCGGTGTGGGATCAGTTGTCCATCGTTTGTGATTATTCGGGGTTTTTTTCCAGTGGGCGCCCAGGTGCACCTGGTGGTAAACGTCGAAGCCCTGTTCGTCAGTGAAAGCCCGGAGCCCCAATGTCTGTGGTGCTGTAGATGCGCTGCCAATGGCCAGTGAGGAGCAGCAAGAGCTTGACTGGCTGGCACTTCCGGTGGGGGAGCAATCGTACGACGTTCATGATTTTTCGGGGTTTTTTTCCAGTGGGCGCCCAGGTGCAGCTGGTGATAAACGTTGAAGCTCTGTTGGTCAGGGAAAGCCTGGAGCCCCTATGTCTGTGGTGCTGTAGATGCGCTGCCAGTCGCCGCTGAGGAGCAGCAAGAGCTTGACTGGCTGGCACTTTCGGTGTGGGAGCAATCGTCCGACGTTCGTGATTTTTTGTTTTTTTTTTTTCAGTGGGCGCCCAGGTGCAGCTGGTGGTAAACGTCGAAGCCCTGTTCATCAGGGAAAGCCCGGAGCCCCGATGTCTGTGGTGCTGTAGATGCGCTGCCAATGGCCGCTGAGGAGCAGCAATAACTTGACTGACTGGCACTTTCGGTGTGGGAGCAATCGTCCGACGTTCGTGATTTTTCGGGGTTTTTTTCCAGTGGGCGCCCAGGTGCAGTTGGTGGTAAACGTCGAAGCCCTGTTGGTCAGGGAAAGCCTGGAGCCACGATGTCTGTGGTGCTGTAGATGCGCTGCCAATGGCCGCTGAGGAGCAGCAAGAGCTTGACTGGCTGGCACTTTCGGTGTGGGAGCAATCGTCCGACGTTCATGATTTTTCGTTTTTTTTTTCCAGTGGGCGCCCAGGTGCAGCTGGTGATAAACGTCAAAGCCCTGTTCGTCAGGGAAAGCCCGGAGCCCCGATGTCTGTGGTGCTGTACATGCGCTGCTAATGGCCGCTGAGGAGCAGCAAGAGCTTGACTGGCTGGCACTTTCGGCGTGGGAGCAATCGTCCGACGTTCATGATTTTTCGGGGTTCTTTTTCAGTGGGCGCCCAGGTGCAGCTGGTGGTAAACGTCAAAGCCCTGTTGGTAAGGGAAAGCCCGGAGCCCCGATGTCTGTGGTGCTGTAGATGCGCTGCTAGTGGCCGCTGAGGAGCAGCAATAGCTTGGATTGCTGGCACTTTCGGTGTCGGATTAATCGTCCGACGTTCGTGATTTTTCGGGGTTTTTTTTCAGTGGGCGCCCAGGTGCAGCTGGTGGTAAACGTCGAAGCCCTGTTAGTCAGGGAAAGCCCGGAGCCTTGATGTCTGTGGTGCTGTAGATGCGCTGCCAATGGCCGATGAGGAGCAGCAAGAGCTTGACTGGCTGGCACTTTTGGTGTGGGAGCAATCGTCCGACGCTCGTGATTTTTCGTTTTTTTTTTTCAGTGGGCGCCCAGGTGCAGCTGGTGGTAAACGTCGAAGCCCTGTTGGTCTCAGAAAGCCCAGAGCCCCTATGTCTGTGGTGCTGTAGATGCGCTGCCAATGGCCGGTGAGGAGCAGCAAGAGCTTGACTGGCTGGCACATTCGGTGTGGGAGCAATCGTCCGACGTTCTTGATTTTTCGGGGTTTTTTTTCAGTGGGCGCCCAGGTGCAGCTGGTGATAAACGTCAAAGCCCTGCTGGTCAGGGAAAGCCCGGAGCCCCGATGTCTGTGGTGCTGTAGATGCGCTGCCAATGGCCGCTGAGGAGCAGCAAGAGCTTGACTGGCTGGCACTTTCGGTGTGGGAGCAATCGTGCGACGTACGCAACTTTTTTGGGTTTTTTTCCAGTGGGCGCCCAGGTGCAGTTGGTGGTAAACGTCGAAGGCCTGTTGGTCAGGGAAAGCCTGGAGCCCCGATATCTGTGGTGCTGTAGATGCGCTGCCAATGGCCGCTGAGGAGCAGCAAGAGCTTGACTGGCTGGCACTTTCGGTGTGGGAGCAATCGTCCAACGTTCGTGATTTTTCGTTTTTTTTTTTCAGTAGGCGCCCAGGTGCAGCTGGTGTTAAACGTCAAAGCCCTGTTGGTCAGGGAAAGCCCGGAGCCCCGATGTCTGTGGTGCTGTAGATGCGCTGCCAATGGCCGGTGAGGAGCAGCAAGAGCTTGACTGGCTGGCACTTTCGGTGTGGGAGCAATCGTCCGACGTTCTTGATTTTTCGGGGTTTTTTTTCCAAGTGGGCGCCCAGGTGCAGCTGGTGGTAAACGTCGAAGCCCTGTTGGTCAGGGAAAGCCCGGAGCCCCGATGTCTGTGGTGCTGTAGATGCGCTGCCAATGGCCGCTGAGGAGCAGCAAGAGCTTGACTGGCTGGCACATTCGGTGTGGGAGCAATCGCCCAACGTTCATGATTTTTCGTTTTTTTTTTTCAGTGGGCGCCCAGGTGCAGCTGGTGGTAAACGTCGAAGCCCTGTTCGCCAGGGAAAGCCCGGAGCCCCGATGTCTGTGGTGCTGTAGATGCGCTGCCAATGGCCGCTGAGGAGCAGCAAGAGCTTGACTGGCTGGCACATTCGGTGTGGGAGCAATCGTCCGACGTTCTTGATTTTTTGGGGTTTTTTTTCAGTGGGCACCCAGGTGCAGCTGGTGGTAAACGTCGAAGCCCTGTTCGCCAGGGAAAGCCCGGAGCCCCGATGTCTGTGGTGTTATAGATGCGCTGCCAATGGCCGGTGAAAAGCAGCAAGAGCTTGAGTTGCTGGCACTTTCGGTGTGGGAGCAATCGTCCGACGCTCGTGATTTTTCGTTTTTTTTTTTCCAGTGGGCGCCTAGGTGCAGCTGGTGGTAAACGTCGAAGCCCTGTTCGTCAGGGAAAGCCCGGAGCCCCGATGTCTGTGGTGCTGTAGATGCGCTGCCAATGGCCGCTGAGGAGCAGCACGAGCTTGACTGGCTGTCACATTCGGTGTCGGATCAATCGTCCGACGTTCGTGATTTTTCGGGGTTTTTTTTCAGTGGGCGCCCAGGTGTAGCTGGTGGTAAACGTCGAAGCCCTGTTGGTAAGGGAAAGCCCGGAGCCTTGATGTCTGTGGTGCTGTAGATGCGCTGCCAATGGCCGATGAGGAGCAGCAAGAGCTTGACTGGCTGGCACTTTCGGTGTGGAAGCAATCGTCCGACGCTCGTGATTTTTCTTTTTTTTTTTTCAGTTGGCGCCCAGGTGCAGCTGGTGGTAAACGTCGAAGCCCTGTTGGTCAGGGAAAGCCCAGAGCCCCGATGTCTGTGGTGCTGTAGATGCGCTGCCAATGGCCGCTGAGGAGCAGCCAGAGCTTGACTGGCTGGCACTTTCGGTGTGGGAGCGATTGTCCAACGTTCGTGATTTTTCGTTTTTTTTTTTTCAGTAGGCGCCCAGGTGCAGCTGGTGTTAAACGTCAAAGCCCTGTTGGTCAGGGAAAGCCCGGAGCCCCGATGTCTGTGGTGCTGTAGATGCGCTGCCAATGGCCGCTGAGGAGCAGCACGAGCTTGACTGGCTGGCACTTTCGGTGTGGGAGCAATCGTCCGACGTTCGTGATTTTTCGGGGTTTTTTCAGTGGGCGCCCAGGTGCAGCTGGTGGTAAACGTCGAAGCCCTGTTGGTCAGGGAAAGCCCGGAGCCCCGATGTCTGTGGTGCTGTAGATGCGCTGCCAATGGCCGCTGAGGAGCAGCAATAGCTTGACTGGCTGGCACTTTCGGTGTGGGAGCAATCATCCGACGTTCGTGATTTTTCGGGGTTTTTTTCCAGTGGGCGCCCAGGTGCAGCTGGTGGTAAACGTCGAAGCCCTGTTCGTCAGGGAAAGCCCAGAGCCCCGATGTCTGTGGTGCTGTAGATGCGCTGCCAATGGCCGCTGAGGAGCAGCAAGAGCTTGACTGGCTGGCACATTCGGTGTGGGAGCAATCGTCCGACGTTCGTGATGTTTTGGGGTTTTTTTTCAGTGGGCGCCCAGGTGCAGCTGGTGGTAAACGTCGAAGCCCTGTTGGTCAGGGAAAGCCCGGAGCCCCGATGTCTGTGGTGCTGTAGATGCGCTGCCAATGGCCGCTGAGGAGCAGCAAGAGCTTGACTGGCTGGCACTTTCGGTGTGGGAGCAATCGCCCAACGTTCGTGATTTTTCGTTTTTTTTTTTCAGTGGGCGCCCAGGTGCAGCTGGTGGAAAACGTCGAAGCCCTGTTCGCCAGGGAAAGCCCGGAGCCCCGATGTCTGTGGTGCTGTAGATGCGCTGCCAATGGCCGCTGAGGAGCAGCAAGAGCTTGACTGGCTGGCACTTTCGGTGTGGGAGCAATCGTCCGACGTTCGTGATTTTTCGGGGTTTTTTTTCAGTGGGCGCCCAGGTGCAGCTGGTGGTAAACGTCGAAGCCCTGTTCGCCAGGGAAAGCCATGGAGCCCCGATGTCTGTGGTGTTATAGATGCGCTGCCAATGGCCGGTGAAAAGCAGCAAGAGCTTGAGTTGCTGGCACTTTCGGTGTGGGAGCAATCATCCAACGTTCGTGATTTTTCGTTTTTTCTTTTCAGTGGGCGCCCAGGTGCAGCTGGTGGTAAACGTCGTAGCCCTGTTCGTCAGGGAAAGCCCGGAGCCCCGATGTCTGTGGTGCTGTAGATGCGCTGCCAATGGCCGCTGAGGAGCAGTAAGAGCTTGACTGGCTGGCGCTTTCGGTGAGGGAGCAATCGTCCGTCGTTCGTGATTTTTCGGGGTTTTTTTCAGTGGGCGCCCAGGTGCAGCTGGTGGTAACGTCGAAGCCCTGTTGGTCAGGGAAAGCCCGGAGCCCCGATGTCTGTGGTGCTGTAGATGCGCTGCCAGTGGCCGCTGCGGAGCAGCAATAGCTTGGATTGCTGGCACTTTCGGTGTGGGAGCAATCGTCCGACGCTCGTGATTTTTCGTTTTTTTTTTTTCCAGTGGGCGCCCAGGTGCAGCTGGTGGTAAACGTCGAAGCCCTGTTCGTCAGGGAAAGCCCCGAGCCCCGATGTCTGTGGTGCTGTAGATGCGCTGCCAATGGCCGATGAGGAGCAGCAAGAGCTTGACTGGCTGGCACTTTTGGTGTGGGAGCAATCGTCCGACGCTCGTGATTTTTCGGGGTTTTTTTCAGTGGGCGCCCAGGTGCAGCTGGTGGAAAACGTCGAAGCCCTGTTCGCCAGGGAAAGCCCGGAGCCCCGATGTCTGTGGTGCTGTAGATGCGCTGCCAATGGCCGCTGAGGAGCAGCAAGAGCTTGACTGGCTGGCACTTTCGGTGTGGGAGCAATCGTCCGACGTTCGTGATTTTTCGGGGTTTTTTTTCAGTGGGCGCCCAGGTGCAGCTGGTGGTAAACGTCGAAGCCCTGTTCGCCAGGGAAAGCCATGGAGCCCCGATGTCTGTGGTGTTATAGATGCGCTGCCAATGGCCGGTGAAAAGCAGCAAGAGCTTGACTGGCTGGCACTTTCGGTGTGGGAGCAATCATCCAACGTTCGTGATTTTTCGTTTTTTCTTTTCAGTGGGCGCCCAGGTGCAGCTGGTGGTAAACGTCGTAGCCCTGTTCGTCAGGGAAAGCCCGGAGCCCCGATGTCTGTGGTGCTGTAGATGCGCTGCCAATGGCCGCTGAGGAGCAGTAAGAGCTTGACTGGCTGGCGCTTTCGGTGAGGGAGCAATCGTCCGTCGTTCGTGATTTTTCGGGGTTTTTTTCAGTGGGCGCCCAGGTGCAGCTGGTGGTAAACGTCGAAGCCCTGTTGGTCAGGGAAAGCCCGGAGCCCCGATGTCTGTGGTGCTGTAGATGCGCTGCCAGTGGCCGCTGCGGAGCAGCAATAGCTTGGATTGCTGGCACTTTCGGTGTGGGAGCAATCGTCCGACGCTCGTGATTTTTCGTTTTTTTTTTTCCAGTGGGCGCCCAGGTGCAGCTGGTGGTAAACGTCGAAGCCCTGTTCGTCAGGGAAAGCCCCGAGCCCCGATGTCTGTGGTGCTGTAGATGCGCTGCCAATGGCCGATGAGGAGCAGCAAGAGCTTGACTGGCTGGCACTTTTGGTGTGGGAGCAATCGTCCGACGCTCGTGATTTTTCGGGGTTTTTTTCAGTGGGCGCCCAGGTGCAGCTGGTGGTAAACGTCGAAGCCCTGTTGGTCAGGGAAAGCCCGGAGCCCCGATGTCTGTGGTGCTGTAGATGCGCTGCCAATGGCCACTGAGAAGCAGCAAGAGCTTGACTGGCTGGCACTTTCGGTGTGGGAGCAATCGTCCGACGTTCGTGATTTTTCAGGGTTTTTTTTCAGGGGGTGCCCAGGTGCAGTTGGTGGTAAACGTCGAAGCCCTGTTCATCAGGGAAAGCCCCAAGCCCTGATGTCTGTGGTGCTGTAGATGCGCTGCCAATGGCCGCTGAGGAGCAGCAAGAGCTTGACTGGCTGGCACTTTCGGTGTGGGAGCAATCGTCCGCCGTTCGTGATTTTTCGGGTTTTTTTTTTCAGTGGGCACCCAGGTGCAGCTGGTGGTAAACGTCGAAGCCCTGTTGGTCAGGGAATGCCCGGAGCCCCGATGTCTGTGCTGCTGTAGATGCGCTGCCAATGGCCGGTGAGGAGCAGCAAGAGCTTGACTGGCTGGCACTTTTGGTGTGGGAGCAATCGTTTAACGTTCTTGATTTTTCATTTTTTTTTTTCAGTGGGCGCCCAGGTGCAGCTGGTGGTAAACGTCGAAGCCCTGTTGGTCAGGGAAAGCCCGGAGCCCCAGTGTCTGTGGTGCTGTAGATGCGCTGCCAATGGCCGCTGAGGAGCAGCCAGAGCTTGACTGGCTGGCATTTTCGGTGTGGGAGCAATCGTCCGACGCTCGTGATTTTTCGTTTTTTCTTTCAGTGGGCGTCCAGGTGCAGCTGGTTGTAAATGTCGAAGCCCTGTTCGTCAGGGAAAGCCCGGAGCCCTGATGTCTGTGGTGCTGTAGATGCGCTGCCAATGGCCGCTGAGGAGCAGCCAGAGCTTGACTGGCTGGCACTTCCGGTGTGGGAGCAATCGTCCGACGTTCGTGATATTTCGTTTTTTTTTTTCAGTAGGCGCCCAGGTGCAGCTGGTGGTAAATGTCGAAGCCCTGTTGGTCAGGGAAAGCCCGGAGCCCCGATGTCTGTGGTGCTGTAGATGCGCTGCCAGTGGACGCTGAGGAGCAGCAAGAGCTTGACTGGCTGGCACTTTCGGTGTGGGAGCAATCGTCTGACGTTCATGATTTTTCTGGGTTTTTTTCCAGTGGGCGCCCAGGTGCAGCTGGTGGTAAACGTCGAATCCCTGTTCGCCAGGGAAAGCCATGGAGCCCCGATGTCTGTGGTGTTATAGATGCGCTGCCAATGGCCGGTGAAAAGCAGCAAGAGCTTGAGTTGCTGGCACTTTCGGTGTGGGAGCAATCGTCCGTCGTTCGTGATTTTTCAGGGTTTTTTTCAGTGGGCGCCCAGGTGCAGCTGGTGGTAAACGTCGTAGCCCTGTTCATCAGGGAAAGCCCGGAGCCCCGATGTCTGTGGTGCTGTAGATACGCTGCCAATGGCCGCTGAGGAGCAGTAAGAGCTTGACTGGCTGGCGCTTTCGGTGAGGGAGCAATCGTCCGTCGTTCGTGATTTTTCGGGGTTTTTTTCAGTGGGCGCCCAGGTGCAGCTGGTGGTAAACGTCGAAGCCCTGTTGGTCAGGGAAAGCCCGGAGCCCCGATGTCTGTGGTGCTGTAGATGCGCTGCCAGTGGCCGCTGAGGAGCAGCAATAGCTTGGATTGCTGGCACTTTCGGTGTGGGAGCAATCGTCCGACGCTCGTGATTTTTCGTTTTTTTTTTTCCAGTGGGCGCCCAGGTGCAGCTGGTGGTAAACGTCGAAGCCCTGTTCGTCAGGGAAAGCCCCGAGCCCCGATGTCTGTGGTGCTGTAGATGCGCTGCCAATGGCCGCTGCGGAGCAGCAAGAGCTTGACTGGCTGGCACATTCGGTGTCGGATCAATCGTCCGACGTTCGTGATTTTTCGGGTTTTTTTTCAGTGGGCGCCCAGGTGCAGCTGGTGGTAAACGTCGAAGCCCTGTTGGTCAGGGAAAGCCCGGAGCCCCGATGTCTGTGGTGCTGTAGATGCGCTGCCAGTGGCCGGTGAGGAGCAGCAAGAGCTTGACTGGCTGGCACTTTCGGTGTGGGAGCAATTGTCCGACGTTCGTGATTTTTCAGGGTTTTTTTTTCAGGGGGTGCCCAGGTGCAGTTGGTGGTAAACGTCGAAGCCCTGTTTGTCAGGGAAATCCCCAAGCCCTGATGTCTGTGGTGCTGTAGATGCGCTGCCAATGGCCGGTGAGGAGCAGCAAGAGCTTGACTGGCTGGCACTTTCGGTGTGGGAGCAATCGTCCGACGTTCTTGATTTTTCGGGGATTTTTTTCAGTGGGCGCCCAGATGCAGCTGGTGGTAAACGTCGAAGCCCTGTTGGTCAGGGAAAGCCCGGAGCCCCGATGTCTGTGGTGCTGTAGATGCGCTGGCAATGGCCGGTGAGGAGCAGCAAGAGCTTGACTGGCTGGCACTTTCGGTGTGGGAGCAATCGTCCGCCGTTCGTGATTTTTCGGGGTTTTTTTTTCAGTGGGCACCCAGGTGCAGCTGGTGGTAAACGTCGAAGCCCTGTTGGTCAGGGAAAGCCCGGAGCCCCGATGTCTGTGGTGCTGTACATGCGCTGCCAATGGCCGCTGAGGAGCAGCAAGAGCTTGACTGGCTGGCACATTCGGTGAGGGAGCAATCGTCCGACGTTCGTGATTTTTCGGGGTTTTTTTTCAGTGGGCGCCCAGGTGCAGCTGGTGGTAAACATCGAAGCCCTGTTGGTCAGGGAATGCCTGGAGCCCTGATGTCTGTGGTGCTGTAGATGCGCTGCCAATGGCCGCTGAGGAGCAGCAAGAGCTTGACTGGCTGGCACTTTCGGTGTGCGAGCAATCGTCCGACGCTCGTGATTTTTTGTTTTTTTTTTTCAGTGGGCGCCCAGGAGCACCTGGTGGTAAACGTCGAAGCCCTGTTGGTCAGGGAAAGCCCGGAGCCCCGATGTCTGTGGTGCTGTAGATGCGCTGCCAATGGCCGGTGAGGAGCAGCAGGAGCTTGAGTTGCTGGCATTTTCGGTGTGGGAGCAATCGTCCGCCGTTCGTGATTTTTCGGGGTTTTTTTTTCAGTGGGCAACCAGGTGCAGCTGGTGGTAAACGTCGTAGCCCTGTTCGTCAGGGAAAGCCCGGAGCCCCGATGTCTGTGGTGCTGTAGATGCGCTGCCAATGGCCGCTGAGGAGCAGCAAGAGCTTGACTGGCTGGCGCTTTCGGTGAGGGAGCAATCGTCCGACGTTCGTGATTTTTCGGGGTTTTTTTCAGTGGGCGCCCAGGTGCAGCTGGTGGTAAACGTCGAAGCCCTGTTGGTCAGGGAAAGCCCGGAGCCCCGATGTCTGTGGTGCTGTAGATGCGCTGCCAATGGCCGCTGAGAAGCAGCAAGAGCTTGACTGGCTGGCACTTTCGGTGTGGGAGCAATTGTCCGACGTTCGTGATTTTTCAGGGTTTTTTTTTCAGGGGGTGCCCAGGTGCAGTTGGTGGTAAACGTCGAAGCCCTGTTCGTCAGGGAAAGCCCCAAGCCCTGATGTCTGTGGTGCTGTAGATGCGCTGCCAATGGCCGCTGAGGAGCAGCAAGAGCTTGACTGGCTGGCACTTTCGGTGTGGGAGCAATCGTCCGACGTTCTTGATTTTTTGGGATTTTTTTCAGTGGGCGCCCAGGTGCAGCTGGTGGTAAACGTCGAAGCCCTGTTGGTCAGGGAAAGCCCGGAGCCCCGATGTCTGTGGTGCTGTAGATGCGCTGCCAATGGCCGGTGAGGAGCAGCAAGAGCTTGACTGGCTGGCACTTCCGGTGTGGGAGCAATCGTCCGACGCTCGTGATTTTTCGGGGTTTTTTTTCAGTGGGCGCCCAGGTGCAGCTGGTGGTAAACGTCGAAGCCCTGTTCGTCAGGGAAAGCCCGGATCCCCGATGTCTGTGGTGCTGTAGATGCGCTGCCAATGGCCGCTGAGGAGCAGCAAGAGCTTGATTGGCTGGCATTTTCGATATGGGAGCAATCGTTCGACGCTCCTGATTTTTCGTTTTCTTCTTTCAGTGGGCGCCCAGGTGCAGCTGGTTGTAAATGTCGAAGCCCTATTCGTCAGGGATAGCCCGGAGGCCTGATGTCTGTGGTGCTGTAGATGCGCTGCCAATGGCCGGTGAGGAGCAGCAAGAGCTTGAGTTGCTGGCACATTCGGTGTGGGATCAATCGTCCGACGTTCTTGATTTTTCGGGGTTTTTTTTCAGTGGGCGCCCAGGTGCAGCTGGTGGTAAACGTCTAAGCCCTGTTGGTCAGGGAAAGCCCAGAGCCTTGAGGTGTGTGGTGCTGTAGATGCGCTGCCAATGGCCGCTGAGGAGCAGCAAGAGCTTGACTGGCTGGCACTTTTGGTGTGGGAGCAATCGTCCAACGTTCTTGATTTTTCGTTTTTTTTTTTTCAGTGGGCGCCCAGGTGCAGCTGGTGGTAAACGTCGAAGCCCTGTTGGTCAGGGAAAGCCCGGAGCCCCAGTGTCTGTGGTGCTGTAGATGCGCTGCCAATGGCCGGTGAGGAGCAGCAAGAGCTTGACTGGCTGGCGCTTTCGGTGAGGGAGCAATCGTCCGACGTTCGTGATTTTTCGGGGTTTTTTTCAGTGGGCGCCCAGGTGCAGCTGGTGGTAAACGTCGAAGCCCTGTTGGTCAGGGAAAGCCCGGAGCCCCGATGTCTGTGGTGCTGTAGATGCGCTGCCAGTGGCCGGTGAGGAGCAGCAAGAGCTTGACTGGCTGGCACTTTCGGTGTGGGAGCAATTGTCCGACGTTCGTGATTTTTCAGGGTTTTTTTTTCAGGGGGTGCCCAGGTGCAGTTGGTGGTAAACGTCGAAGCCCTGTTTGTCAGGGAAATCCCCAAGCCCTGATGTCTGTGGTGCTGTAGATGCGCTGCCAATGGCCGCTGAGGAGCAGCAAGAGCTTGACTGGCTGGCACTTTCGGTGTGGGAGCAATCGTCCGACGTTCTTGATTTTTCGGGGATTTTTTTCAGTGGGCGCCCAGATGCAGCTGGTGGTAAACGTCGAAGCCCTGTTGGTCAGGGAAAGCCCGGAGCCCCGATGTCTGTGGTGCTGTAGATGCGCTGGCAATGGCCGGTGAGGAGCAGCAAGAGCTTGACTGGCTGGCACTTTCGGTGTGGGAGCAATCGTCCGCCGTTCGTGATTTTTCGGGGTTTTTTTTTCAGTGGGCACCCAGGTGCAGCTGGTGGTAAACGTCGAAGCCCTGTTCGTCAGGGAAAGCCCGGAGCCCCGATGTCTGTGGTGCTGTACATGCGCTGCCAATGGCCGCTGAGGAGCAGCAAGAGCTTGACTGGCTGGCACATTCGGTGAGGGAGCAATCGTCCGACGTTCGTGATTTTTCGGGGTTTTTTTTCAGTGGGCGCCCAGGTGCAGCTGGTGGTAAACATCGAAGCCCTGTTGGTCAGGGAATGCCTGGAGCCCTGATGTCTGTGGTGCTGTAGATGCGCTGCCAATGGCCGCTGAGGAGCAGCAAGAGCTTGACTGGCTGGCACGTTCGGTGTGCGAGCAATCGTCCGACGCTCGTGATTTTTTGTTTTTTTTTTTCAGTGGGCGCCCAGGAGCACCTGGTGGTAAACGTCGAAGCCCTGTTGGTCAGGGAAAGCCCGGAGCCCCGATGTCTGTGGTGCTGTAGATGCGCTGCCAATGGCCGGTGAGGAGCAGCAGGAGCTTGAGTTGCTGGCATTTTCGGTGTGGGAGCAATCGTCCGCCGTTCGTGATTTTTCGGGGTTTTTTTTTCAGTGGGCAACCAGGTGCAGCTGGTGGTAAACGTCGTAGCCCTGTTCGTCAGGGAAAGCCCGGAGCCCCGATGTCTGTGGTGCTGTAGATGCGCTGCCAATGGCCGCTGAGGAGCAGCAAGAGCTTGACTGGCTGGCGCTTTCGGTGAGGGAGCAATCGTCCGACGTTCGTGATTTTTCGGGGTTTTTTTCAGTGGGCGCCCAGGTGCAGCTGGTGGTAAACGTCGAAGCCCTGTTGGTCAGGGAAAGCCCGGAGCCCCGATGTCTGTGGTGCTGTAGATGCGCTGCCAATGGCCGCTGAGAAGCAGCAAGAGCTTGACTGGCTGGCACTTTCGGTGTGGGAGCAATTGTCCGACGTTCGTGATTTTTCAGGGTTTTTTTTTCAGGGGGTGCCCAGGTGCAGTTGGTGGTAAACGTCGAAGCCCTGTTCGTCAGGGAAAGCCCCAAGCCCTGATGTCTGTGGTGCTGTAGATGCGCTGCCAATGGCCGCTGAGGAGCAGCAAGAGCTTGACTGGCTGGCACTTTCGGTGTGGGAGCAATCGTCCGACGTTCTTGATTTTTTGGGATTTTTTTCAGTGGGCGCCCAGGTGCAGCTGGTGGTAAACGTCGAAGCCCTGTTGGTCAGGGAAAGCCCGGAGCCCCAGTGTCTGTGGTGCTGTAGATGCGCTGCCAATGGCCGGTGAGGAGCAGCAAGAGCTTGACTGGCTGGCACTTCCGGTGTGGGAGCAATCGTCCGACGCTCGTGATTTTTCGGGGTTTTTTTTCAGTGGGCGCCCAGGTGCAGCTGGTGGTAAACGTCGAAGCCCTGTTCGTCAGGGAAAGCCCCAAGCCCTGATGTCTCTGGTGCTGTAGATGCGCTGCCAATGGCCGCTGAGGAGCAGCAAGAGCTTGATTGGCTGGCATTTTCGATATGGGAGCAATCGTTCGACGCTCCTGATTTTTCGTTTTCTTCTTTCAGTGGGCGCCCAGGTGCAGCTGGTTGTAAATGTCGAAGCCCTATTCGTCAGGGATAGCCCGGAGGCCTGATGTCTGTGGTGCTGTAGATGCGCTGCCAATGGCCGGTGAGGAGCAGCAAGAGCTTGAGTTGCTGGCACATTCGGTGTGGGATCAATCGTCCGACGTTCTTGATTTTTCGGGGTTTTTTTTCAGTGGGCGCCCAGGTGCAGCTGGTGGTAAACGTCTAAGCCCTGTTGGTCAGGGAAAGCCCAGAGCCTTGAGGTGTGTGGTGCTGTAGATGCGCTGCCAATGGCCGCTGAGGAGCAGCAAGAGCTTGACTGGCTGGCACTTTTGGTGTGGGAGCAATCGTCCAACGTTCTTGATTTTTCGTTTTTTTTTTTTCAGTGGGCGCCCAGGTGCAGCTGGTGGTAAACGTCGAAGCCCTGTTGGTCAGGGAAAGCCCGGAGCCCCAGTGTCTGTGGTGCTGTAGATGCGCTGCCAATGGCCGGTGAGGAGCAGCAAGAGCTTGACTGGCTGGCGCTTTCGGTGAGGGAGCAATCGTCCGACGTTCGTGATTTTTCGGGGTTTTTTTCAGTGGGCGCCCAGGTGCAGCTGGTGGTAAACGTCTAAGCCCTGTTGGTCAGGGAAAGCCCGGAGCCCCGATGTCTGTGGTGCTGTAGATGCGCTGCCAATGGCCGGTGAGGAGCAGCAAGAGCTTGACTGGCTGGCACTTTCGGTGTGGGAGCAATTGTCCGACGTTCGTGATTTTTCAGGGTTTTTTTTTCAGGGGGTGCCCAGGTGCAGCTGGTGGTAAACGTCGAAGCCCTGTTGGTCAGGGAAAGCCCCAAGCCCTGATGTCTGTGGTGCTGTAGATGCGCTGCCAATGGCCGCTGAGGAGCAGCAAGAGCTTGACTGGCTGGCACTTTCGGTGTGGGAGCAATCGTCCGACGTTCTTGATTTTTTGGGGATTTTTTTCAGTGGGCGCCCAGGTGCAGCTGGTGGTAAACGTCGAAGCCCTGTTGGTCAGGGAATGCCTGGAGCCCTGATGTCTGTGGTGCTGTAGATGCGCTGCCAATGGCCGCTGAGGAGCAGCAAGAGCTTGACTGGCTGGCACTTTCGGTGTGCGAGCAATCGTCCGACGCTCGTGATTTTTTGTTTTTTTTTTTCAGTGGGCGCCCAGGAGCACCTGGTGGTAAACGTCGAAGCCCTGTTGGTCAGGGAAAGCCCGGAGCCCCGATGTCTGTGGTGCTGTAGATGCGCTGCCAATGGCCGGTGAGGAGCAGCAGGAGCTTGAGTTGCTGGCATTTTCGGTATGGGAGCAATCGTCCGCCGTTCGTGATTTTTCGGGGTTTTTTTTTCAGTGGGCAACCAGGTGCAGCTGGTGGTAAACGTCGTAGCCCTGTTCGTCAGGGAAAGCCCGGAGCCCCGATGTCTGTGGTGCTGTAGATGCGCTGCCAATGGCCGCTGAGGAGCAGCAAGAGCTTGACTGGCTGGCACTTTCGGTGTGGGAGCAATCGTCCGACGTTCTTGATTTTTTGGGATTTTTTTCAGTGGGCGCCCAGGTGCAGCTGGTGGTAAACGTCGAAGCCCTGTTGGTCAGGGAAAGCCCGGAGCCCCGATGTCTGTGGTGCTGTAGATGCGCTGCCAATGGCCGGTGAGGAGCAGCAAGAGCTTGACTGGCTGGCACTTCCGGTGTGGGAGCAATCGTCCGACGCTCGTGATTTTTCGGGGTTTTTTTTCAGTGGGCGCCCAGGTGCAGCTGGTGGTAAACGTCGAAGCCCTGTTCGTCAGGGAAAGCCCCAAGCCCTGATGTCTCTGGTGCTGTAGATGCGCTGCCAATGGCCGCTGAGGAGCAGCAAGAGCTTGATTGGCTGGCATTTTCGATATGGGAGCAATCGTTCGACGCTCCTGATTTTTCGTTTTCTTCTTTCAGTGGGCGCCCAGGTGCAGCTGGTTGTAAATGTCGAAGCCCTATTCGTCAGGGATAGCCCGGAGGCCTGATGTCTGTGGTGCTGTAGATGCGCTGCCAATGGCCGGTGAGGAGCAGCAAGAGCTTGAGTTGCTGGCACATTCGGTGTGGGATCAATCGTCCGACGTTCTTGATTTTTCGGGGTTTTTTTTCAGTGGGCGCCCAGGTGCAGCTGGTGGTAAACGTCTAAGCCCTGTTGGTCAGGGAAAGCCCAGAGCCTTGAGGTGTGTGGTGCTGTAGATGCGCTGCCAATGGCCGCTGAGGAGCAGCAAGAGCTTGACTTGCTGGCACTTTTGGTGTGGGAGCAATCGTCCAACGTTCTTGATTTTTCGTTTTTTTTTTTTCAGTGGGCGCCCAGGTGCAGCTGGTGGTAAACGTCGAAGCCCTGTTGGTCAGGGAAAGCCCGGAGCCCCAGTGTCTGTGGTGCTGTAGATGCGCTGCCAATGGCCGGTGAGGAGCAGCAAGAGCTTGACTGGCTGGCGCTTTCGGTGAGGGAGCAATCGTCCGACGTTCGTGATTTTTTGGGGTTTTTTTCAGTGGGCGCCCAGGTGCAGCTGGTGGTAAACGTCTAAGCCCTGTTGGTCAGGGAAAGCCCGGAGCCCCGATGTCTGTGGTGCTGTAGATGCGCTGCCAATGGCCGGTGAGGAGCAGCAAGAGCTTGACTGGCTGGCACTTTCGGTGTGGGAGCAATTGTCCGACGTTCGTGATTTTTCAGGGTTTTTTTTTCAGGGGGTGCCCAGGTGCAGCTGGTGGTAAACGTCGAAGCCCTGTTGGTCAGGGAAAGCCCCAAGCCCTGATGTCTGTGGTGCTGTAGATGCGCTGCCAATGGCCGCTGAGGAGCAGCAAGAGCTTGACTGGCTGGCACTTTCGGTGTGGGAGCAATCGTCCGACGTTCTTGATTTTTTGGGGATTTTTTTCAGTGGGCGCCCAGGTGCAGCTGGTGGTAAACGTCGAAGCCCTGTTGGTCAGGGAAAGGCCGGAGCCCCGAAGTCTGTGGTGCTGTACATGCGCTGCCAATGGCCGCTGAGGAGCAGGAAGAGCTTGACTGGCTGGCGCTTTCGGTGAGGGAGCAATCGTCCGACGTTCTTGATTTTTCGGGGTTTTTTTTCAGTGGGCGCCCAGGTGCAGCTGGTGGTAAACATCGAAGCCCTGTTGGTCAGGGAATGCCCGGAGCCCAGATGTCTGTGGTGCTGTAGATTCGCTGCCAATGGCCGCTGAGTAGCAGCAAGAGCTTGACTGGCTGGCGCTTTCGGTGAGAAAGCAATCGTCCGACGTTCGTGATTTTTCGGTTTTTTTTTTCAGTGGGCGCCCAGGTGCAGCTGGTGGTAAACATCGAAGCCCTGTTGGTCAGGGAATGCCTGGAGCCCTGATGTCTGTGGTGCTGTAGATGCGCTGCCAATGGCCGGTGAAAAGCAGCAAGAGCTTGAGTTGCTGGCACTTTCGGTGTGGGAGCAATCGTCCGACGCTCGTGATTTTTCGTTTTTTTTTTTCCAGTGGGCGCCTAGGTGCAGCTGGTGGTAAACGTCGAAGCCCTGTTCGTCAGGGAAAGCCCGGAGCCCCGATGTCTGTGGTGCTGTAGATGCGCTGCCAATGGCCGCTGAGGAGCAGCACGAGCTTGACTGGCTGTCACATTCGTTGTCGGATCAATCGTCCGACGTTCGTGATTTTTCGGGGTTTTTTTTCAGTGGGCGCCCAGGTACAGCTGGTGGTAAACGTCGAAGCCCTGTTGGTAAGGGAAAGCCCGGAGCCTTGATGTCTGTGGTGCTGTAGATGCGCTGCCAATGGCCGATGAGGAGCAGCAAGAGCTTGACTGGCTGGCACTTTCGGTGTGGAAGCAATCGTCCGACGCTCGTGATTTTTCTTTTTTTTTTTTCAGTTGGCGCCCAGGTGCAGCTGGTGGTAAACGTCGAAGCCCTGTTGGTCTCAGAAAGCCCAGAGCCCCGATGTCTGTGGTGCTGTAGATGCGCTGCCAATGGCCGCTGAGGAGCAGCCAGAGCTTGACTGGCTGGCACTTTCGGTGTGGGAGCGATTGTCCAACGTTCGTGATTTTTCGTTTTTTTTTTTCAGTAGGCGCCCAGGTGCAGCTGGTGTTAAACGTCAAAGCCCTGTTGGTCAGGGAAAGCCCGGAGCCCCGATGTCTGTGGTGCTGTAGATGCGCTGCCAATGGCCGCTGAGGAGCAGCAAGAGCTTGACTGGCTGGCACTTTCGGTGTGGGAGCAATCGTCCGACGTTCGTGATTTTTCGGGGTTTTTTCAGTGGGCGCCCAGGTGCAGCTGGTGGTAAACGTCGAAGCCCTGTTGGTCAGGGAAAGCCCGGAGCCCCGATGTCTGTGGTGCTGTAGATGCGCTGCCAATGGCCGCTGAGGAGCAGCAATAGCTTGACTGGCTGGCACTTTCGGTGTGGGAGCAATCATCCGACGTTCGTGATTTTTCGGGGTTTTTTTCCAGTGGGCGCCCAGGTGCAGCTGGTGGTAAACGTCGAAGCCCTGTTCGTCAGGGAAAGCCCAGAGCCCCGATGTCTGTGGTGCTGTAGATGCGCTGCCAATGGCCGCTGAGGAGCAGCAAGAGCTTGACTGGCTGGCACATTCGGTGTGGGAGCAATCGTCCGACGTTCGTGATGTTTTGGGGTTTTTTTTCAGTGGGCGCCCAGGTGCAGCTGGTGGTAAACGTCGAAGCCCTGTTCGCCAGGGAAAGCCCGGAGCCCCGATGTCTGTGGTGCTGTAGATGCGCTGCCAATGGCCGCTGAGGAGCAGCAAGAGCTTGACTGGCTGGCACTTTCGGTGTGGGAGCAATCGCCCAACGTTCGTGATTTTTCGTTTTTTTTTTTCAGTGGGCGCCCAGGTGCAGCTGGTGGTAAACGTCGAAGCCCTGTTCGCCAGGGAAAGCCCGGAGCCCCGATGTCTGTGGTGCTGTAGATGCGCTGCCAATGGCCGCTGAGGAGCAGCAAGAGCTTGACTGGCTGGCACTTTCGGTGTGGGAGCAATCGTCCGACGTTCGTGATTTTTCGGGGTTTTTTTTCAGTGGGCGCCCAGGTGCAGCTGGTGGTAAACGTCGAAGCCCTGTTCGCCAGGGAAAGCCATGGAGCCCCGATGTCTGTGGTGTTATAGATGCGCTGCCAATGGCCGGTGAAAAGCAGCAAGAGCTTGAGTTGCTGGCACTTTCGGTGTGGGAGCAATCATCCAACGTTCGTGATTTTTCGTTTTTTCTTTTCAGTGGGCGCCCAGGTGCAGCTGGTGGTAAACGTCGTAGCCCTGTTCGTCAGGGAAAGCCCGGAGCCCCGATGTCTGTGGTGCTGTAGATGCGCTGCCAATGGCCGCTGAGGAGCAGTAAGAGCTTGACTGGCTGGCGCTTTCGGTGAGGGAGCAATCGTCCGTCGTTCGTGATTTTTCGGGGTTTTTTTCAGTGGGCGCCCAGGTGCAGCTGGTGGTAACGTCGAAGCCCTGTTGGTCAGGGAAAGCCCGGAGCCCCGATGTCTGTGGTGCTGTAGATGCGCTGCCAGTGGCCGCTGCGGAGCAGCAATAGCTTGGATTGCTGGCACTTTCGGTGTGGGAGCAATCGTCCGACGCTCGTGATTTTTTGTTTTTTTTTTTTCCAGTGGGCGCCCAGGTGCAGCTGGTGGTAAACGTCGAAGCCCTGTTCGTCAGGGAAAGCCCCGAGCCCCGATGTCTGTGGTGCTGTAGATGCGCTGCCAATGGCCGATGAGGAGCAGCAAGAGCTTGACTGGCTGGCACTTTTGGTGTGGGAGCAATCGTCCGACGCTCGTGATTTTTCGGGGTTTTTTTCAGTGGGCGCCCAGGTGCAGCTGGTGGAAAACGTCGAAGCCCTGTTCGCCAGGGAAAGCCCGGAGCCCTGATGTCTGTGGTGCTGTAGATGCGCTGCCAATGGCCGCTGAGGAGCAGCAAGAGCTTGACTGGCTGGCACTTTCGGTGTGGGAGCAATCGTCCGACGTTCGTGATTTTTCGGGGTTTTTTTTCAGTGGGCGCCCAGGTGCAGCTGGTGGTAAACGTCGAAGCCCTGTTCGTCAGGGAAAGCCATGGAGCCCCGATGTCTGTGGTGTTATAGATGCGCTGCCAATGGCCGGTGAAAAGCAGCAAGAGCTTGACTGGCTGGCACTTTCGGTGTGGGAGCAATCATCCAACGTTCGTGATTTTTCGTTTTTTCTTTTCAGTGGGCGCCCAGGTGCAGCTGGTGGTAAACGTCGTAGCCCTGTTCGTCAGGGAAAGCCCGGAGCCCCGATGTCTGTGGTGCTGTAGATGCGCTGCCAATGGCCGCTGAGGAGCAGTAAGAGCTTGACTGGCTGGCGCTTTCGGTGAGGGAGCAATCGTCCGTCGTTCGTGATTTTTCGGGGTTTTTTTCAGTGGGCGCCCAGGTGCAGCTGGTGGTAAACGTCGAAGCCCTGTTGGTCAGGGAAAGCCCGGAGCCCCGATGTCTGTGGTGCTGTAGATGCGCTGCCAGTGGCCGCTGCGGAGCAGCAATAGCTTGGATTGCTGGCACTTTCGGTGTGGGAGCAATCGTCCGACGCTCGTGATTTTTCGTTTTTTTTTTTCCAGTGGGCGCCCAGGTGCAGCTGGTGGTAAACGTCGAAGCCCTGTTCGTCAGGGAAAGCCCCGAGCCCCGATGTCTGTGGTGCTGTAGATGCGCTGCCAATGGCCGATGAGGAGCAGCAAGAGCTTGACTGGCTGGCACTTTTGGTGTAGGAGCAATCGTCCGACGCTCGTGATTTTTCGTTTTTTTTTTTCAGTGGGCGCCCAGGTGCAGCTGGTGGTAAACGTCGAAGCCCTGTTGGTCAGGGAAAGCCCGGAGCCCCAGTGTCTGTGGTGCTGTAGATGCGCTGCCAATGGCCGCTGAGGAGCAGCCAGAGCTTGACTGGCTGGCATTTTCGGTGTGGGAGCAATCGTCCGACGCTCGTGATTTTTCGTTTTTTCTTTCAGTGGGCGTCCAGGTGCAGCTGGTTGTAAATGTCGAAGCCCTGTTCGTCAGGGAAAGCCCGGAGCCCTGATGTCTGTGGTGCTGTAGATGCGCTGCCAATGGCCGCTGAGGAGCAGCCAGAGCTTGACTGGCTGGCACTTCCGGTGTGGGAGCAATCGTCCGACGTTCGTGATATTTCGTTTTTTTTTTTCAGTAGGCGCCCAGGTGCAGCTGGTGGTAAATGTCGAAGCCCTGTTGGTCAGGGAAAGCCCGGAGCCCCGATGTCTGTGGTGCTGTAGATGCGCTGCCAGTGGACGCTGAGGAGCAGCAAGAGCTTGACTGGCTGGCACTTTCGGTGTGGGAGCAATCGTCTGACGTTCATGATTTTTCTGGGTTTTTTTCCAGTGGGCGCCCAGGTGCAGCTGGTGGTAAACGTCGAATCCCTGTTCGCCAGGGAAAGCCATGGAGCCCCGATGTCTGTGGTGTTATAGATGCGCTGCCAATGGCCGGTGAAAAGCAGCAAGAGCTTGAGTTGCTGGCACTTTCGGTGTGGGAGCAATCGTCCGTCGTTCGTGATTTTTCAGGGTTTTTTTCAGTGGGCGCCCAGGTGCAGCTGGTGGTAAACGTCGTAGCCCTGTTCATCAGGGAAAGCCCGGAGCCCCGATGTCTGTGGTGCTGTAGATACGCTGCCAATGGCTGCTGAGGAGCAGTAAGAGCTTGACTGGCTGGCGCTTTCGGTGAGGGAGCAATCGTCCGTCGTTCGTGATTTTTCGGGGTTTTTTTCAGTGGGCGCCCAGGTGCAGCTGGTGGTAAACGTCGAAGCCCTGTTGGTCAGGGAAAGCCCGGAGCCCCGATGTCTGTGGTGCTGTAGATGCGCTGCCAGTGGCCGCTGAGGAGCAGCAATAGCTTGGATTGCTGGCACTTTCGGTGTGGGAGCAATCGTCCGACGCTCGTGATTTTTCGTTTTTTTTTTTCCAGTGGGCGCCCAGGTGCAGCTGGTGGTAAACGTCGAAGCCCTGTTCGTCAGGGAAAGCCCCGAGCCCCGATGTCTGTGGTGCTGTAGATGCGCTGCCAATGGCCGCTGCGGAGCAGCAAGAGCTTGACTGGCTGGCACATTCGGTGTCGGATCAATCGTCCGACGTTCGTGATTTTTCGGGTTTTTTTTCAGTGGGCGCCCAGGTGCAGCTGGTGGTAAACGTCGAAGCCCTGTTGGTCAGGGAAAGCCCGGAGCCCCGATGTCTGTGGTGCTGTAGATGCGCTGCCAGTGGCCGGTGAGGAGCAGCAAGAGCTTGACTGGCTGGCACTTTCGGTGTGGGAGCAATTGTCCGACGTTCGTGATTTTTCAGGGTTTTTTTTTCAGGGGGTGCCCAGGTGCAGTTGGTGGTAAACGTCGAAGCCCTGTTTGTCAGGGAAATCCCCAAGCCCTGATGTCTGTGGTGCTGTAGATGCGCTGCCAATGGCCGCTGAGGAGCAGCAAGAGCTTGACTGGCTGGCACTTTCGGTGTGGGAGCAATCGTCCGACGTTCTTGATTTTTCGGGGATTTTTTTCAGTGGGCGCCCAGGTGCAGCTGGTGATAAACGTCGAAGCCCTGTTGGTCAGGGAAAGCCCGGAGCCCCGATGTCTGTGGTGCTGTAGATGCGCTGCCAATGGCCGCTGAGGAGCAGCAAGAGCTTGACTGGCTGGCACTTTCGGTGTGCGAGCAATCGTCCGACGCTCGTGATTTTTTGTTTTTTTTTTTCAGTGGGCGCCCAGGAGCACCTGGTGGTAAACGTCGAAGCCCTGTTGGTCAGGGAAAGCCCGGAGCCCCGATGTCTGTGGTGCTGTAGATGCGCTGCCAATGGCCGGTGAGGAGCAGCAGGAGCTTGAGTTGCTGGCATTTTCGGTGTGGGAGCAATCGTCCGACGTTCGTGATTTTTCGGGGTTTTTTTTTCAGTGGGCAACCAGGTGCAGCTGGTGGTAAACGTCGTAGCCCTGTTCGTCAGGGAAAGCCCGGAGCCCCGATGTCTGTGGTGCTGTAGATGCGCTGCCAATGGCCGCTGAGGAGCAGCAAGAGCTTGACTGGCTGGCGCTTTCGGTGAGGGAGCAATCGTCCGACGTTCGTGATTTTTCGGGGTTTTTTTCAGTGGGCGCCCAGGTGCAGCTGGTGGTAAACGTCGAAGCCCTGTTGGTCAGGGAAAGCCCGGAGCCCCGATGTCTGTGGTGCTGTAGATGCGCTGCCAATGGCCGCTGAGAAGCAGCAAGAGCTTGACTGGCTGGCACTTTCGGTGTGGGAGCAATTGTCCGACGTTCGTGATTTTTCAGGGTTTTTTTTTCAGGGGGTGCCCAGGTGCAGTTGGTGGTAAACGTCGAAGCCCTGTTCGTCAGGGAAAGCCCCAAGCCCTGATGTCTGTGGTGCTGTAGATGCGCTGCCAATGGCCGCTGAGGAGCAGCAAGAGCTTGACTGGCTGGCACTTTCGGTGTGGGAGCAATCGTCCGACGTTCTTGATTTTTTGGGATTTTTTTCAGTGGGCGCCCAGGTGCAGCTGGTGGTAAACGTCGAAGCCCTGTTGGTCAGGGAAAGCCCGGAGCCCCGATGTCTGTGGTGCTGTAGATGCGCTGCCAATGGCCGGTGAGGAGCAGCAAGAGCTTGACTGGCTGGCACTTCCGGTGTGGGAGCAATCGTCCGACGCTCGTGATTTTTCGGGGTTTTTTTTCAGTGGGCGCCCAGGTGCAGCTGGTGGTAAACGTCGAAGCCCTGTTCGTCAGGGAAAGCCCCAAGCCCTGATGTCTCTGGTGCTGTAGATGCGCTGCCAATGGCCGCTGAGGAGCAGCAAGAGCTTGATTGGCTGGCATTTTCGATATGGGAGCAATCGTTCGACGCTCCTGATTTTTCGTTTTCTTCTTTCAGTGGGCGCCCAGGTGCAGCTGGTTGTAAATGTCGAAGCCCTATTCGTCAGGGATAGCCCGGAGGCCTGATGTCTGTGGTGCTGTAGATGCGCTGCCAATGGCCGGTGAGGAGCAGCAAGAGCTTGAGTTGCTGGCACATTCGGTGTGGGATCAATCGTCCGACGTTCTTGATTTTTCGGGGTTTTTTTTCAGTGGGCGCCCAGGTGCAGCTGGTGGTAAACGTCTAAGCCCTGTTGGTCAGGGAAAGCCCAGAGCCTTGAGGTGTGTGGTGCTGTAGATGCGCTGCCAATGGCCGCTGAGGAGCAGCAAGAGCTTGACTGGCTGGCACTTTTGGTGTGGGAGCAATCGTCCAACGTTCTTGATTTTTCGTTTTTTTTTTTTCAGTGGGCGCCCAGGTGCAGCTGGTGGTAAACGTCGAAGCCCTGTTGGTCAGGGAAAGCCCGGAGCCCCAGTGTCTGTGGTGCTGTAGATGCGCTGCCAATGGCCGGTGAGGAGCAGCAAGAGCTTGACTGGCTGGCGCTTTCGGTGAGGGAGCAATCGTCCGACGTTCGTGATTTTTCGGGGTTTTTTTCAGTGGGCGCCCAGGTGCAGCTGGTGGTAAACGTCGAAGCCCTGTTGGTCAGGGAAAGCCCGGAGCCCCGATGTCTGTGGTGCTGTAGATGCGCTGCCAGTGGCCGGTGAGGAGCAGCAAGAGCTTGACTGGCTGGCACTTTCGGTGTGGGAGCAATTGTCCGACGTTCGTGATTTTTCAGGGTTTTTTTTTCAGGGGGTGCCCAGGTGCAGTTGGTGGTAAACGTCGAAGCCCTGTTTGTCAGGGAAATCCCCAAGCCCTGATGTCTGTGGTGCTGTAGATGCGCTGCCAATGGCCGCTGAGGAGCAGCAAGAGCTTGACTGGCTGGCACTTTCGGTGTGGGAGCAATCGTCCGACGTTCTTGATTTTTCGGGGATTTTTTTCAGTGGGCGCCCAGATGCAGCTGGTGGTAAACGTCGAAGCCCTGTTGGTCAGGGAAAGCCCGGAGCCCCGATGTCTGTGGTGCTGTAGATGCGCTGGCAATGGCCGGTGAGGAGCAGCAAGAGCTTGACTGGCTGGCACTTTCGGTGTGGGAGCAATCGTCCGCCGTTCGTGATTTTTCGGGGTTTTTTTTTCAGTGGGCACCCAGGTGCAGCTGGTGGTAAACGTCGAAGCCCTGTTGGTCAGGGAAAGCCCGGAGCCCCGATGTCTGTGGTGCTGTACATGCGCTGCCAATGGCCGCTGAGGAGCAGCAAGAGCTTGACTGGCTGGCACATTCGGTGAGGGAGCAATCGTCCGACGTTCGTGATTTTTCGGGGTTTTTTTTCAGTGGGCGCCCAGGTGCAGCTGGTGGTAAACATCGAAGCCCTGTTGGTCAGGGAATGCCTGGAGCCCTGATGTCTGTGGTGCTGTAGATGCGCTGCCAATGGCCGCTGAGGAGCAGCAAGAGCTTGACTGGCTGGCACTTTCGGTGTGCGAGCAATCGTCCGACGCTCGTGATTTTTTGTTTTTTTTTTTCAGTGGGCGCCCAGGAGCACCTGGTGGTAAACGTCGAAGCCCTGTTGGTCAGGGAAAGCCCGGAGCCCCGATGTCTGTGGTGCTGTAGATGCGCTGCCAATGGCCGGTGAGGAGCAGCAGGAGCTTGAGTTGCTGGCATTTTCGGTGTGGGAGCAATCGTCCGCCGTTCGTGATTTTTCGGGGTTTTTTTTTCAGTGGGCAACCAGGTGCAGCTGGTGGTAAACGTCGTAGCCCTGTTCGTCAGGGAAAGCCCGGAGCCCCGATGTCTGTGGTGCTGTAGATGCGCTGCCAATGGCCGCTGAGGAGCAGCAAGAGCTTGACTGGCTGGCGCTTTCGGTGAGGGAGCAATCGTCCGACGTTCGTGATTTTTCGGGGTTTTTTTCAGTGGGCGCCCAGGTGCAGCTGGTGGTAAACGTCGAAGCCCTGTTGGTCAGGGAAAGCCCGGAGCCCCGATGTCTGTGGTGCTGTAGATGCGCTGCCAATGGCCGCTGAGAAGCAGCAAGAGCTTGACTGGCTGGCACTTTCGGTGTGGGAGCAATTGTCCGACGTTCGTGATTTTTCAGGGTTTTTTTTTCAGGGGGTGCCCAGGTGCAGTTGGTGGTAAACGTCGAAGCCCTGTTCGTCAGGGAAAGCCCCAAGCCCTGATGTCTGTGGTGCTGTAGATGCGCTGCCAATGGCCGCTGAGGAGCAGCAAGAGCTTGACTGGCTGGCACTTTCGGTGTGGGAGCAATCGTCCGACGTTCTTGATTTTTTGGGATTTTTTTCAGTGGGCGCCCAGGTGCAGCTGGTGGTAAACGTCGAAGCCCTGTTGGTCAGGGAAAGCCCGGAGCCCCGATGTCTGTGGTGCTGTAGATGCGCTGCCAATGGCCGGTGAGGAGCAGCAAGAGCTTGACTGGCTGGCACTTCCGGTGTGGGAGCAATCGTCCGACGCTCGTGATTTTTCGGGGTTTTTTTTCAGTGGGCGCCCAGGTGCAGCTGGTGGTAAACGTCGAAGCCCTGTTCGTCAGGGAAAGCCCCAAGCCCTGATGTCTCTGGTGCTGTAGATGCGCTGCCAATGGCCGCTGAGGAGCAGCAAGAGCTTGATTGGCTGGCATTTTCGATATGGGAGCAATCGTTCGACGCTCCTGATTTTTCGTTTTCTTCTTTCAGTGGGCGCCCAGGTGCAGCTGGTTGTAAATGTCGAAGCCCTATTCGTCAGGGATAGCCCGGAGGCCTGATGTCTGTGGTGCTGTAGATGCGCTGCCAATGGCCGGTGAGGAGCAGCAAGAGCTTGAGTTGCTGGCACATTCGGTGTGGGATCAATCGTCCGACGTTCTTGATTTTTCGGGGTTTTTTTTCAGTGGGCGCCCAGGTGCAGCTGGTGGTAAACGTCTAAGCCCTGTTGGTCAGGGAAAGCCCAGAGCCTTGAGGTGTGTGGTGCTGTAGATGCGCTGCCAATGGCCGCTGAGGAGCAGCAAGAGCTTGACTGGCTGGCACTTTTGGTGTGGGAGCAATCGTCCAACGTTCTTGATTTTTCGTTTTTTTTTTTTCAGTGGGCGCCCAGGTGCAGCTGGTGGTAAACGTCGAAGCCCTGTTGGTCAGGGAAAGCCCAGAGCCCCAGTGTCTGTGGTGCTGTAGATGCGCTGCCAATGGCCGGTGAGGAGCAGCAAGAGCTTGACTGGCTGGCGCTTTCGGTGAGGGAGCAATCGTCCGACGTTCGTGATTTTTCGGGGTTTTTTTCAGTGGGCGCCCAGGTGCAGCTGGTGGTAAACGTCTAAGCCCTGTTGGTCAGGGAAAGCCCGGAGCCCCGATGTCTGTGGTGCTGTAGATGCGCTGCCAATGGCCGGTGAGGAGCAGCAAGAGCTTGACTGGCTGGCACTTTCGGTGTGGGAGCAATTGTCCGACGTTCGTGATTTTTCAGGGTTTTTTTTTCAGGGGGTGCCCAGGTGCAGCTGGTGGTAAACGTCGAAGCCCTGTTGGTCAGGGAAAGCCCCAAGCCCTGATGTCTGTGGTGCTGTAGATGCGCTGCCAATGGCCGCTGAGGAGCAGCAAGAGCTTGACTGGCTGGCACTTTCGGTGTGGGAGCAATCGTCCGACGTTCTTGATTTTTTGGGGATTTTTTTCAGTGGGCGCCCAGGTGCAGCTGGTGGTAAACGTCGAAGCCCTGTTGGTCAGGGAATGCCTGGAGCCCTGATGTCTGTGGTGCTGTAGATGCGCTGCCAATGGCCGCTGAGGAGCAGCAAGAGCTTGACTGGCTGGCACTTTCGGTGTGCGAGCAATCGTCCGACGCTCGTGATTTTTTGTTTTTTTTTTTCAGTGGGCGCCCAGGAGCACCTGGTGGTAAACGTCGAAGCCCTGTTGGTCAGGGAAAGCCCGGAGCCCCGATGTCTGTGGTGCTGTAGATGCGCTGCCAATGGCCGGTGAGGAGCAGCAGGAGCTTGAGTTGCTGGCATTTTCGGTATGGGAGCAATCGTCCGCCGTTCGTGATTTTTCGGGGTTTTTTTTTCAGTGGGCAACCAGGTGCAGCTGGTGGTAAACGTCGTAGCCCTGTTCGTCAGGGAAAGCCCGGAGCCCCGATGTCTGTGGTGCTGTAGATGCGCTGCCAATGGCCGGTGAGGAGCAGCAAGAGCTTGACTGGCTGGCGCTTTCGGTGAGGGAGCAATCGTCCGACGTTCGTGATTTTTCGGGGTTTTTTTCAGTGGGCGCCCAGGTGCAGCTGGTGGTAAACGTCGAAGCCCTGTTGGTCAGGGAAAGCCCGGAGCCCCGATGTCTGTGGTGCTGTAGATGCGCTGCCAATGGCCGCTGAGAAGCAGCAAGAGCTTGACTGGCTGGCACTTTCGGTGTGGGAGCAATTGTCCGACGTTCGTGATTTTTCAGGGTTTTTTTTTCAGGGGGTGCCCAGGTGCAGTTGGTGGTAAACGTCGAAGCCCTGTTCGTCAGGGAAAGCCCCAAGCCCTGATGTCTGTGGTGCTGTAGATGCGCTGCCAATGGCCGCTGAGGAGCAGCAAGAGCTTGACTGGCTGGCACTTTCGGTGTGGGAGCAATCGTCCGACGTTCTTGATTTTTTGGGATTTTTTTCAGTGGGCGCCCAGGTGCAGCTGGTGGTAAACGTCGAAGCCCTGTTGGTCAGGGAAAGCCCGGAGCCCCGATGTCTGTGGTGCTGTAGATGCGCTGCCAATGGCCGGTGAGGAGCAGCAAGAGCTTGACTGGCTGGCACTTCCGGTGTGGGAGCAATCGTCCGACGCTCGTGATTTTTCGGGGTTTTTTTTCAGTGGGCGCCCAGGTGCAGCTGGTGGTAAACGTCGAAGCCCTGTTCGTCAGGGAAAGCCCCAAGCCCTGATGTCTCTGGTGCTGTAGATGCGCTGCCAATGGCCGCTGAGGAGCAGCAAGAGCTTGATTGGCTGGCATTTTCGATATGGGAGCAATCGTTCGACGCTCCTGATTTTTCGTTTTCTTCTTTCAGTGGGCGCCCAGGTGCAGCTGGTTGTAAATGTCGAAGCCCTATTCGTCAGGGATAGCCCGGAGGCCTGATGTCTGTGGTGCTGTAGATGCGCTGCCAATGGCCGGTGAGGAGCAGCAAGAGCTTGAGTTGCTGGCACATTCGGTGTGGGATCAATCGTCCGACGTTCTTGATTTTTCGGGGTTTTTTTTCAGTGGGCGCCCAGGTGCAGCTGGTGGTAAACGTCTAAGCCCTGTTGGTCAGGGAAAGCCCAGAGCCTTGAGGTGTGTGGTGCTGTAGATGCGCTGCCAATGGCCGCTGAGGAGCAGCAAGAGCTTGACTTGCTGGCACTTTTGGTGTGGGAGCAATCGTCCAACGTTCTTGATTTTTCGTTTTTTTTTTTGCAGTGGGCGCCCAGGTGCAGCTGGTGGTAAACGTCGAAGCCCTGTTGGTCAGGGAAAGCCCGGAGCCCCAGTGTCTGTGGTGCTGTAGATGCGCTGCCAATGGCCGGTGAGGAGCAGCAAGAGCTTGACTGGCTGGCGCTTTCGGTGAGGGAGCAATCGTCCGACGTTCGTGATTTTTCGGGGTTTTTTTCAGTGGGCGCCCAGGTGCAGCTGGTGGTAAACGTCTAAGCCCTGTTGGTCAGGGAAAGCCCGGAGCCCCGATGTCTGTGGTGCTGTAGATGCGCTGCCAATGGCCGGTGAGGAGCAGCAGGAGCTTGACTGGCTGGCACTTTCGGTGTGGGAGCAATTGTCCGACGTTCGTGATTTTTCAGGGTTTTTTTTTCAGGGGGTGCCCAGGTGCAGTTGGTGGTAAACGTCGAAGCCCTGTTCGTCAGGGAAAGCCCCAAGCCCTGATGTCTGTGGTGCTGTAGATGCGCTGCCAATGGCCGCTGAGGAGCAGCAAGAGCTTGACTGGCTGGCACTTTCGGTGTGGGAGCAATCGTCCGACGTTCTTGATTTTTTGGGATTTTTTTCAGTGGGCGCCCAGGTGCAGCTGGTGGTAAACGTCGAAGCCCTGTTGGTCAGGGAAAGCCCGGAGCCCCGATGTCTGTGGTGCTGTAGATGCGCTGCCAATGGCCGGTGAGGAGCAGCAAGAGCTTGACTGGCTGGCACTTCCGGTGTGGGAGCAATCGTCCGACGCTCGTGATTTTTCGGGGTTTTTTTTCAGTGGGCGCCCAGGTGCAGCTGGTGGTAAACGTCGAAGCCCTGTTCGTCAGGGAAAGCCCCAAGCCCTGATGTCTCTGGTGCTGTAGATGCGCTGCCAATGGCCGCTGAGGAGCAGCAAGAGCTTGATTGGCTGGCATTTTCGATATGGGAGCAATCGTTCGACGCTCCTGATTTTTCGTTTTCTTCTTTCAGTGGGCGCCCAGGTGCAGCTGGTTGTAAATGTCGAAGCCCTATTCGTCAGGGATAGCCCGGAGGCCTGATGTCTGTGGTGCTGTAGATGCGCTGCCAATGGCCGGTGAGGAGCAGCAAGAGCTTGAGTTGCTGGCACATTCGGTGTGGGATCAATCGTCCGACGTTCTTGATTTTTCGGGGTTTTTTTTCAGTGGGCGCCCAGGTGCAGCTGGTGGTAAACGTCTAAGCCCTGTTGGTCAGGGAAAGCCCAGAGCCTTGAGGTGTGTGGTGCTGTAGATGCGCTGCCAATGGCCGCTGAGGAGCAGCAAGAGCTTGACTGGCTGGCACTTTTGGTGTGGGAGCAATCGTCCAACGTTCTTGATTTTTCGTTTTTTTTTTTTCAGTGGGCGCCCAGGTGCAGCTGGTGGTAAACGTCGAAGCCCTGTTGGTCAGGGAAAGCCCAGAGCCCCAGTGTCTGTGGTGCTGTAGATGCGCTGCCAATGGCCGGTGAGGAGCAGCAAGAGCTTGACTGGCTGGCGCTTTCGGTGAGGGAGCAATCGTCCGACGTTCGTGATTTTTCGGGGTTTTTTTCAGTGGGCGCCCAGGTGCAGCTGGTGGTAAACGTCTAAGCCCTGTTGGTCAGGGAAAGCCCGGAGCCCCGATGTCTGTGGTGCTGTAGATGCGCTGCCAATGGCCGGTGAGGAGCAGCAAGAGCTTGACTGGCTGGCACTTTCGGTGTGGGAGCAATTGTCCGACGTTCGTGATTTTTCAGGGTTTTTTTTTCAGGGGGTGCCCAGGTGCAGCTGGTGGTAAACGTCGAAGCCCTGTTGGTCAGGGAAAGCCCCAAGCCCTGATGTCTGTGGTGCTGTAGATGCGCTGCCAATGGCCGCTGAGGAGCAGCAAGAGCTTGACTGGCTGGCACTTTCGGTGTGGGAGCAATCGTCCGACGTTCTTGATTTTTTGGGGATTTTTTTCAGTGGGCGCCCAGGTGCAGCTGGTGGTAAACGTCGAAGCCCTGTTGGTCAGGGAATGCCTGGAGCCCTGATGTCTGTGGTGCTGTAGATGCGCTGCCAATGGCCGCTGAGGAGCAGCAAGAGCTTGACTGGCTGGCACTTTCGGTGTGCGAGCAATCGTCCGACGCTCGTGATTTTTTGTTTTTTTTTTTCAGTGGGCGCCCAGGAGCACCTGGTGGTAAACGTCGAAGCCCTGTTGGTCAGGGAAAGCCCGGAGCCCCGATGTCTGTGGTGCTGTAGATGCGCTGCCAATGGCCGGTGAGGAGCAGCAGGAGCTTGAGTTGCTGGCATTTTCGGTATGGGAGCAATCGTCCGCCGTTCGTGATTTTTCGGGGTTTTTTTTTCAGTGGGCAACCAGGTGCAGCTGGTGGTAAACGTCGTAGCCCTGTTCGTCAGGGAAAGCCCGGAGCCCCGATGTCTGTGGTGCTGTAGATGCGCTGCCAATGGCCGGTGAGGAGCAGCAAGAGCTTGACTGGCTGGCGCTTTCGGTGAGGGAGCAATCGTCCGACGTTCGTGATTTTTCGGGGTTTTTTTCAGTGGGCGCCCAGGTGCAGCTGGTGGTAAACGTCGAAGCCCTGTTGGTCAGGGAAAGCCCGGAGCCCCGATGTCTGTGGTGCTGTAGATGCGCTGCCAATGGCCGCTGAGAAGCAGCAAGAGCTTGACTGGCTGGCACTTTCGGTGTGGGAGCAATTGTCCGACGTTCGTGATTTTTCAGGGTTTTTTTTTCAGGGGGTGCCCAGGTGCAGTTGGTGGTAAACGTCGAAGCCCTGTTCGTCAGGGAAAGCCCCAAGCCCTGATGTCTGTGGTGCTGTAGATGCGCTGCCAATGGCCGCTGAGGAGCAGCAAGAGCTTGACTGGCTGGCACTTTCGGTGTGGGAGCAATCGTCCGACGTTCTTGATTTTTTGGGATTTTTTTCAGTGGGCGCCCAGGTGCAGCTGGTGGTAAACGTCGAAGCCCTGTTGGTCAGGGAAAGCCCGGAGCCCCGATGTCTGTGGTGCTGTAGATGCGCTGCCAATGGCCGGTGAGGAGCAGCAAGAGCTTGACTGGCTGGCACTTCCGGTGTGGGAGCAATCGTCCGACGCTCGTGATTTTTCGGGGTTTTTTTTCAGTGGGCGCCCAGGTGCAGCTGGTGGTAAACGTCGAAGCCCTGTTCGTCAGGGAAAGCCCCAAGCCCTGATGTCTCTGGTGCTGTAGATGCGCTGCCAATGGCCGCTGAGGAGCAGCAAGAGCTTGATTGGCTGGCATTTTCGATATGGGAGCAATCGTTCGACGCTCCTGATTTTTCGTTTTCTTCTTTCAGTGGGCGCCCAGGTGCAGCTGGTTGTAAATGTCGAAGCCCTATTCGTCAGGGATAGCCCGGAGGCCTGATGTCTGTGGTGCTGTAGATGCGCTGCCAATGGCCGGTGAGGAGCAGCAAGAGCTTGAGTTGCTGGCACATTCGGTGTGGGATCAATCGTCCGACGTTCTTGATTTTTCGGGGTTTTTTTTCAGTGGGCGCCCAGGTGCAGCTGGTGGTAAACGTCTAAGCCCTGTTGGTCAGGGAAAGCCCAGAGCCTTGAGGTGTGTGGTGCTGTAGATGCGCTGCCAATGGCCGCTGAGGAGCAGCAAGAGCTTGACTTGCTGGCACTTTTGGTGTGGGAGCAATCGTCCAACGTTCTTGATTTTTCGTTTTTTTTTTTGCAGTGGGCGCCCAGGTGCAGCTGGTGGTAAACGTCGAAGCCCTGTTGGTCAGGGAAAGCCCGGAGCCCCAGTGTCTGTGGTGCTGTAGATGCGCTGCCAATGGCCGGTGAGGAGCAGCAAGAGCTTGACTGGCTGGCGCTTTCGGTGAGGGAGCAATCGTCCGACGTTCGTGATTTTTCGGGGTTTTTTTCAGTGGGCGCCCAGGTGCAGCTGGTGGTAAACGTCTAAGCCCTGTTGGTCAGGGAAAGCCCGGAGCCCCGATGTCTGTGGTGCTGTAGATGCGCTGCCAATGGCCGGTGAGGAGCAGCAAGAGCTTGACTGGCTGGCACTTTCGGTGTGGGAGCAATTGTCCGACGTTCGTGATTTTTCAGGGTTTTTTTTTCAGGGGGTGCCCAGGTGCAGCTGGTGGTAAACGTCGAAGCCCTGTTGGTCAGGGAAAGCCCCAAGCCCTGATGTCTGTGGTGCTGTAGATGCGCTGCCAATGGCCGCTGAGGAGCAGCAAGAGCTTGACTGGCTGGCACTTTCGGTGTGGGAGCAATCGTCCGACGTTCTTGATTTTTTGGGGATTTTTTTCAGTGGGCGCCCAGGTGCAGCTGGTGGTAAACGTCGAAGCCCTGTTGGTCAGGGAAAGGCCGGAGCCCCGAAGTCTGTGGTGCTGTACATGCGCTGCCAATGGCCGCTGAGGAGCAGGAAGAGCTTGACTGGCTGGCGCTTTCGGTGAGGGAGCAATCGTCTGACGTTCTTGATTTTTCGGGGTTTTTTTTCAGTGGGCGCCCAGGTGCAGCTGGTGGTAAACATCGAAGCCCTGTTGGTCAGGGAATGCCCGGAGCCCAGATGTCTGTGGTGCTGTAGATTCGCTGCCAATGGCCGCTGAGGAGCAGCAAGAGCTTGACTGGCTGGCACTTTCGGTGTGGGAGCAATTGTCCGACGTTCATGATTTTTTGGGATTTTTTTCAGTGGGCGCCCAGGTGCAGCTGGTGGTAAACGTCGAAGCCCTGTTGGTCAGGGAAAGCCCGGAGCCCCGATGTCTGTGGTGCTGTAGATGCGCTGCCAATGGCCGGTGAGGAGCAGCAAGAGCTTGACTGGCTGGCACTTTCGGTGTGGGAGCAATCGTCCGACGCTCGTGATTTTTCGGGGTTTTTTTTCAGTGGGCGCCCAGGTGCAGCTGGTGGTAAACGTCGAAGCCCTGTTGGTCAGGGAAAGCCCGGAGCCCCGATGTCTGTGGTGCTGTAGATGCGCTGCCAATGGCCGCTGAGAAGCAGCAAGAGCTTGACTGGCTGGCACTTTCGGTGTGGGAGCAATTGTCCGACGTTCGTGATTTTTCAGGGTTTTTTTTTCAGGGGGTGCCCAGGTGCAGTTGGTGGTAAACGTCGAAGCCCTGTTCGTCAGGGAAAGCCCCAAGCCCTGATGTCTGTGGTGCTGTAGATGCGCTGCCAATGGCCGCTGAGGAGCAGCAAGAGCTTGACTGGCTGGCACTTTCGGTGTGGGAGCAATCGTCCGACGTTCTTGATTTTTTGTTTTTTTTTTTCAGTGGGCGCCCAGGTGCAGCTGGTGGTAAACTTCGAAGCCCTGTTGGTCAGGGAAAGCCCGGAGCCCCGATGTCTGTGGTGCTGTAGATGCGCTGCCAATGGCCGCTGAGGAGCAGCAAGAGCTTGACTGGCTGGCACTTTCGGTGTGGGAGCAATCGTCCGACGCTCGTGATTTTTCGGGGTTTTTTTTCAGTGGGCGCCCAGGTGCAGCTGGTGGTAAACGTCGAAGCCCTGTTCGTCAGGGAAAGCCCCAAGCCCTGATGTCTCTGGTGCTGTAGATGCGCTGCCAATGGCCGCTGAGGAGCAGCAAGAGCTTGATTGGCTGGCATTTTCGATATGGGAGTAATCGTTCGACGCTCCTGATTTTTCGTTTTCTTCTTTCAGTGGGCGCCCAGGTGCAGCTGGTTGTAAATGTCGAAGCCCTATTCGTCAGGGATAGCCAGGAGGCCTGATGTCTGTGGTGCTGTAGATGCGCTGCCAATGGTCGGTGAGGAGCAGCAAGAGCTTGAGTTGCTGGCACATTCGGTGTGGGATCAATCGTCCGACGTTCTTGATTTTTCGGGGTTTTTTTTCAGTGGGCGCCCAGGTGCAGCTGGTGGTAAACGTCTAAGCCCTGTTGGTCAGGGAAAGCCCAGAGCCTTGAGGTGTGTGGTGCTGTAGATGCGCTGCCAATGGCCGCTGAGGAGCAGCAAGAGCTTGACTGGCTGGCACTTTTGGTGTGGGAGCAATCGTCCAACGTTCTTGACTTTTTGTTTTTTTTTTTCAGTGGGCGCCCAGGTGCAGCTGGTGGTAAACGTCGAAGCCCTGTTGGTCAGGGAAAGCCCGGAGCCCCAGTGTCTGTGGTGCTGTAGATGCGCTGCCAATGGCCGGTGAGGAGCAGCAAGAGCTTGACTGGCTGGCGCTTTCGGTGAGGGAGCAATCGTCCGACGTTCGTGATTTTTCGGGGTTTTTTTCAGTGGGCGCCCAGGTGCAGCTGGTGGTAAACGTCGAAGCCCTGTTGGTCAGGGAAAGCCCGGAGCCCCGATGTCTGTGGTGCTGTAGATGCGCTGCCAATGGCCGGTGAGGAGCAGCAAGAGCTTGACTGGCTGGCACTTTCGGTGTGGGAGCAATTGTCCGACGTTCGTGATTTTTCAGGGTTTTTTTTTCAGGGGGTGCCCAGGTGCAGCTGGTGGTAAACGTCGAAGCCCTGTTGGTCAGGGAAAGCCCCAAGCCCTGATGTCTGTGGTGCTGTAGATGCGCTGCCAATGGCCGCTGTGGAGCAGCAAGAGCTTGACTGGCTGGCACTTTCGGTGTGGGAGCAATCGTCCGACGTTCTTGATCTTTTGGGGATTTTTTTCAGTGGGCGCCCAGGTGCAGCTGGTGGTAAACGTCGAAGCCCTGTTGGTCAGGGAAAGGCCGGAGCCCCGAAGTCTGTGGTGCTGTACATGCGCTGCCAATGGCCGCTGAGGAGCAGGAAGAGCTTGACTGGCTGGCGCTTTCGGTGAGGGAGCAATCGTCTGACGTTCTTGATTTTTCGGGGTTTTTTTTCAGTGGGCGCCCTGGTGCAGCTGGTGGTAAACATCGAAGCCCTGTTGGTCAGGGAATGCCCAGAGCCCAGATGTCTGTGGTGCTGTAGATTCGCTGCCAATGGCCGCTGAGGAGCAGCAAGAGCTTGACTGGCTGGCACATTCGGTGTGGGAGCAATTGTCCGACGTTCTTGATTTTTTGGGATTTTTTTCAGTGGGCGCCCAGGTGCAGCTGGTGATAAACGTCGAAGCCCTGTTGGTCAGGGAAAGCCCGGAGCCCCGATGTCTGTGGTGCTGTAGATGCGCTGCCAATGGCCGGTGAGGAGCAGCAAGAGCTTGACTGGCTGGCACTTTCGGTGTGGGAGCAATCGTCCGACGCTCGTGATTTTTCGGGGTTTTTTTTCAGTGGGCGCCCAGGTGCAGCTGGTGGTAAACGTCGAAGCCCTGTTCGTCAGGGAAAGCCCCAAGCCCTGATGTCTCTGGTGCTGTAGATGCGCTGCCAATGGCCGCTGAGGAGCAGCAAGAGCTTGATTGGCTGGCATTTTCGATATGGGAGCAATCGTTCGACGCTCCTGATTTTTCGTTTTCTTCTTTCAGTGGGCGCCCAGGTGCAGCTGGTTGTAAATGTCGAAGCCCTATTCGTCAGGGATAGCCCGGAGGCCTGATGTCTGTGGTGCTGTAGATGCGCTGCCAATGGCCGGTGAGGAGCAGCAAGAGCTTGAGTTGCTGGCACATTCGGTGTGGGATCAATCGTCCAACGTTCTTGATTTTTCGGGGTTTTTTTTCAGTGGGCGCCCAGGTGCAGCTGGTGGTAAACGTCTAAGCCCTGTTGGTCAGGGAAAGCCCAGAGCCTTGAGGTGTGTGGTGCTGTAGATGCGCTGCCAATGGCCGCTGAGGAGCAGCAAGAGCTTGACTGGCTGGCACTTTTGGTGTGGGAGCAATCGTCCAACGTTCTTGATTTTTCGTTTTTTTTTTTCAGTGGGCGCCCAGGTGCAGCTGGTGGTAAACGTCGAAGCCCTGTTGGTCAGGGAAAGCCCGGAGCCCCAGTGTCTGTGGTGCTGTAGATGCGCTGCCAATGGCCGGTGAGGAGCAGCAAGAGCTTGACTGGCTGGCGCTTTCGGTGAGGGAGCAATCGTCCGACGTTCGTGATTTTTCGGGGTTTTTTTCAGTGGGCGCCCAGGTGCAGCTGGTGGTAAACGTCGAAGCCCTGTTGGTCAGGGAAAGCCCGGAGCCCCGATGTCTGTGGTGCTGTAGATGCGCTGCCAATGGCCGGTGAGGAGCAGCAAGAGCTTGACTGGCTGGCACTTTCGGTGTGGGAGCAATTGTCCGACGTTCGTGATTTTTCAGGGTTTTTTTTTCAGGGGGTGCCCAGGTGCAGCTGGTGGTAAACGTCGAAGCCCTGTTGGTCAGGGAAAGCCCCAAGCCCTGATGTCTGTGGTGCTGTAGATGCGCTGCCAATGGCCGCTGAGGAGCAGCAAGAGCTTGACTGGCTGGCACTTTCGGTGTGGGAGCAATCGTCCGACGTTCTTGATTTTTTGGGGATTTTTTTCAGTGGGCGCCCAGGTGCAGCTGGTGGTTAACGTCGAAGCCCTGTTGGTCAGGGAAAGGCCGGAGCCCCGAAGTCTGTGGTGCTGTACATGCGCTGCCAATGGCCGCTGAGGAGCAGGAAGAGCTTGACTGGCTGGCGCTTTCGGTGAGGGAGCAATCGTCTGACGTTCTTGATTTTTCGGGGTTTTTTTTCAGTGGGCGCCCAGGTGCAGCTGGTGGTAAACATCGAAGCCCTGTTGGTCAGGGAATGCCCGGAGCCCAGATGTCTGTGGTGCTGTAGATTCGCTGCCAATGGCCGCTGAGGAGCAGCAAGAGCTTGACTGGCTGGCACTTTCGGTGTGGGAGCAATTGTCCGACGTTCTTGATTTTTTGGGATTTTTTTCAGTGGGCGCCCAGGTGCAGCTGGTGGTAAACGTCGAAGCCCTGTTGGTCAGGGAAAGCCCGGAGCCCCGATGTCTGTGGTGCTGTAGATGCGCTGCCAATGGCCGGTGAGGAGCAGCAAGAGCTTGACTGGCTGGCACTTTCGGTGTGGGAGCAATCGTCCGACGCTCGTGATTTTTCGGGGTTTTTTTTCAGTGGGCGCCCAGGTGCAGCTGGTGGTAAACGTCGAAGCCCTGTTCGTCAGGGAAAGCCCCAAGCCCTGATGTCTGTGGTGCTGTAGATGCGCTGCCAATGGCCGCTGAGGAGCAGCAAGAGCTTGATTGGCTGGCATTTTCGATATGGGAGCAATCGTTCGACGCTCCTGATTTTTCGTTTTCTTCTTTCAGTGGGCGCCCAGGTGCAGCTGGTTGTAAATGTCGAAGCCCTATTCGTCAGGGATAGCCCGGAGGCCTGATGTCTGTGGTGCTGTAGATGTGCTGCCAATGGCCGGTGAGGAGCAGCAAGAGCTTGAGTTGCTGGCACCTTCGGTGTGGGATCAATCGTCCGACGTTCTTGATTTTTCGGGGTTTTTTTTCAGTGGGCGCCCAGGTGCAGCTGGTGGTAAACGTCTAAGCCCTGTTGGTCAGGGAAAGCCCAGAGCCTTGAGGTGTGTGGTGCTGTAGATGCGCTGCCAATGGCCGCTGAGGAGCAGCAAGAGCTTGACTGGCTGGCACTTTTGGTGTGGGAGCAATCGTCCAACGTTCTTGATTTTTCGTTTTTTTTTTTCAGTGGGCGCCCAGGTGCAGCTGGTGGTAAACGTCGAAGCCCTGTTGGTCAGGGAAAGCCCGGAGCCCCAGTGTCTGTGGTGCTGTAGATGCGCTGCCAATGGCCGGTGAGGAGCAGCAAGAGCTTGACTGGCTGGCGCTTTCGGTGAGGGAGCAATCGTCCGACGTTCGTGATTTTTCGGGGTTTTTTTCAGTGGGCGCCCAGGTGCAGCTGGTGGTAAACGTCGAAGCCCTGTTGGTCAGGGAAAGCCCGGAGCCCCGATGTCTGTGGTGCTGTAGATGCGCTGCCAATGGCCGGTGAGGAGCAGCAAGAGCTTGACTGGCTGGCACTTTCGGTGTGGGAGCAATTGTCCGACGTTCGTGATTTTTCAGGGTTTTTTTTTCAGGGGGTGCCCTGGTGCAGCTGGTGGTAAACGTCGAAGCCCTGTTGGTCAGGGAAAGCCCCAAGCCCTGATGTCTGTGGTGCTGTAGATGCGCTGCCAATGGCCGCTGAGGAGCAGCAAGAGCTTGACTGGCTGGCACTTTCGGTGTGGGAGCAATCGTCCGACGTTCTTGATTTTTTGGGGATTTTTTTCAGTGGGCGCCCAGGTGCAGCTGGTGGTAAACGTCGAAGCCCTGTTGGTCAGGGAAAGGCCGGAGCCCCGAAGTCTGTGGTGCTGTACATGCGCTGCCAATGGCCGCTGAGGAGCAGGAAGAGCTTGACTGGCTGGCGCTTTCGGTGAGGGAGCAATCGTCTGACGTTCTTGATTTTTCGGGGTTTTTTTTCAGTGGGCGCCCAGGTGCAGCTGGTGGTAAACATCGAAGCCCTGTTGGTCAGGGAATGCCCGGAGCCCAGATGTCTGTGGTGCTGTAGATTCGCTGCCAATGGCCGCTGAGGAGCAGCAAGAGCTTGACTGGCTGGCACATTCGGTGTGGGAGCAATCGTCCGACGTTCGTGATTTTTCGGTTTTTTTTTTCAGTGGGCGCCCAGGTGCAGCTGGTGGTAAACATCGAAGCCCTGTTGGTCAGGGAAAGCCCGGAGCCCCGATGTCTGTGGTACTGTAGATGCGCTGCCAATGGCTACTGAGGAGCAGCAAGAGCTTGACTGGCTGGCACTTTCGGTATGGGAGCAATCGTCCGCCGTTCGTGATTTTTCGGGGTTTTTTTCAGTGGGCGCCCAGGTGCAGCTGGTGGTAAACGTCGAAGCCCTGTTGGTCAGGGAAAGCCCGGAGCCCCGATGTCTGTGGTGCTGTAGATGCGCTGCCAATGGCCGGTGAGGAGCAGCAAGAGCTTGACTGGCTGGCACTTTCGGTGTGGGAGCAATTGTCCGACGTTCGTGATTTTTCAGGGTTTTTTTTTCAGGGGGTGCCCAGGTGCAGTTGGTGGTAAACGTCGAAGCCCTGTTTGTCAGGGAAATCCCCAAGCCCTGATGTCTGTGGTGCTGTAGATGCGCTGCCAATGGCCGCTGAGGAGCAGCAAGAGCTTGACTGGCTGGCACTTTTGGTGTGGGAGCAATCGTCCGACGTTCTTGATTTTTTGGGGATTTTTTTCAGTGGGCGCCCAGATGCAGCTGGTGGTAAACGTCGAAGCCCTGTTGGTCAGGGAAAGCCCGGAGCCCCGATGTCTGTGGTGCTGTAGATGCGCTGCCAATGGCCGGTGAGGAGCAGCAAGAGCTTGACTGGCTGGCACTTTCGGTGTGGGAGCAATCGTCCGCCGTTCGTGATTTTTCGGGGTTTTTTTTTCAGTGGGCACCCAGGTGCAGCTGGTGGTAAACGTCGAAGCCCTGTTGGTCAGGGAAAGCCCGGAGCCCCTATGTCTGTGGTGCTGTACATGCGCTGCCAATGGCCGCTGAGGAGCAGCAAGAGCTTGACTGGCTGGCGCTTTCGGTGAGGGAGCAATCGTCCGACGTACTTGATTTTTCGGGGTTTTTTTTCAGTGGGCGCCCAGGTGCAGCTGGTGGTAAACATCGAAGCCCTGTTGGTCAGGGAATGCCTGGAGCCCTGATGTCTGTGGTGCTGTAGATGCGCTGCCATTGGCCGCTGAGGAGCAGCAAGAGCTTGACTGGCTGGCACTTTCGGTGTGCGAGCAATCGTCCGACGCTCGTGATTTTTTGTTTTTTTTTTTCAGTGGGCGCCCAGGTGCACCTGGTGGTAAACGTCGAAGCCCTGTTGGTCAGGGAAAGCCCGGAGCCCCGATGTCTGTGGTGCTGTAGATGCGCTGCCAATGGCCGGTGAGGAGCAGCAGGAGCTTGAGTTGCTGGCATTTTCGGTATGGGAGCAATCGTCCGCCGTTCGTGATTTTTTGGGGTTTTTTTTTCAGTGGGCACCCAGGTGCAGCTGGTGGTAAACGTCGTAGCCCTGTTCGTCAGGGAAAGCCCGGAGCCACGATGTCTGTGGTGCTGTAGATGCGCTGCCAATGGCCGCTGAGGAGCAGCAAGAGCTTGACTGGCTGGCGCTTTCGGTGAGGGAGCAATCGTCCGACGTTCGTGATTTTTCGGGGTTTTTTTCAGTGGGCGCCCAGGTGCAGCTGGTGGTAAACGTCGAAGCCCTGTTGGTCAGGGAAAGCCCGGAGCCCCGATGTCTGTGGTGCTGTAGATGCGCTGCCAATGGCCGGTGAGAAGCAGCAAGAGCTTGACTGGCTGGCACTTTCGGTGTGGGAGCAATTGTCCGACGTTCGTGATTTTTCAGGGTTTTTTTTTCAGGGGGTGCCCAGGTGCAGCTGGTGGTAAACGTCGAAGCCCTGTTCGTCAGGGAAAGCCCCAAGCCCTGATGTCTGTGGTGCTGTACATGCGCTGCCAATGGCCGCTGAGGAGCAGGAAGAGCTTGACTGGCTGGCGCTTTCGGTGAGGGAGCAATCGTCCGACGTTCTTGATTTTTCGGGGTTTTTTTTCAGTGGGCGCCCAGGTGCAGCTGGTGGTAAACATCGAAGCCCTGTTGGTCAGGGAATGCCCGGAGCCCAGATGTCTGTGGTGCTGTAGATTCGCTGCCAATGGCCGCTGAGGAGCAGCAAGAGCTTGACTGGCTGGCACTTTCGGTGTGGGAGCAATCGTCCGACGCTCGTGATTTTTTGTTTTTTTTTTTCAGTGGGCGCCCAGGTGCAGCTGGTGGTAAACGTCGAAGCCCTGTTCGTCAGGGAAAGCCCCAAGCCCTGATGTCTGTGGTGCTGTAGATGCGCTGCCAATGGCCGCTGAGGAGCAGCAAGAGCTTGACTGGCTGGCACTTTCGGTGTGGGAGCAATCGTCCGCCGTTCGTGATTTTTCGGGGTTTTTTTTTCAGTGGGCACCCAGGTGCAGCTGGTGGTAAACGTCGAAGCCCTGTTGGTCAGGGAAAGCCCGGATCCCCGATGTCTGTGGTGCTGTAGATGCGCTGCCAATGGCCGCTGAGGAGCAGGAAGAGCTTGACTGGCTGGCGCTTTCGGTGAGGGAGCAATCGTCCGACGTTCTTGATTTTTCGGGGTTTTTTTTCAGTGGGCGCCCAGGTGCAGCTGGTGGTAAACGTCGAAGCCCTGTTGGTCAGGGAATGCCCGGAGCCCAGATGTCTGTGGTGCTGTAGATGCGCTGCCAATGGCCGCTGAGGAGCAGCAAGAGCTTGACTGGCTGGCACTTTCGGTGTGGGAGCAATCGTCCGACGTTCTTGATTTTTTGGGATTTTTTTCAGTGGGCGCCCAGGTGCAGCTGGTGGTAAACGTCGAAGCCCTGTTGGTCAGGGAAAGCCCGGAGCCCCGATGTCTGTGGTGCTGTAGATGCGCTGCCAATGGCCGGTGAGGAGCAGCAAGAGCTTGACTGGCTGGCACTTTCGGTGTGGGAGCAATCGTCCGACGTTCGTGATTTTTCGGGGTTTTTTTTCAGTGGGCGCCCAGGTGCAGCTGGTGGTAAACGTCGAAGCCCTGTTCGTCAGGGAAAGCCCCAAGCCCTGATGTCTCTGGTGCTGTAGATGCGCTGCCAATGGCCGCTGAGGAGCAGCAAGAGCTTGATTGGCTGGCACTTTAAGTGTGGGAGCAATCGTCCAACGTTCGTGATTTTTCGTTTTTTTTTTCAGTGGGCGCCCAGGTGCAGCTGGTGGTAAACGTCGAAGCCCTGTTGGTCAGGGAAAGCCCGGAGCCTCGATGTCTGTGGTGCTGTAGATGCGCTGCCAATGGCCGCTGAGGAGCAGCCATAGCTTGAGTTGCTGGCATTTTCGATGTGGGAGCAATCGTTCGACTCTCCTGATTTTTCGTTTTCTTCTTTCAGTGGGCGCCCAGGTGCAGCTGGTTGTAAATGTCGAAGCCCTATTCGTCAGGGATAGCCCGGAGGCCTGATGTCTGTGGTGCTGTAGATGCGCTGCCAATGGCCGGTGAGGAGCAGCAAGAGCTTGAGTTGCTGGCACACTCGGTGTGGGATCAATCGTCCGACGTTCTTGATTTTTCGGGGTTTTTTTTCAGTGGGCGCCCAGGTGCAGCTGGTGGTAAACGTCTAAGCCCTGTTGGTCAGGGAAAGCCCAGAGCCTTGAGGTGTGTGGTGCTGTAGATGCGCTGCCAATGGCCGCTGAGGAGCAGCAAGAGCTTGACTGGCTGGCACTTTTGGTGTGGGAGCAATCGTCCAACGTTCTTGATTTTTCGTTTTTTTTTTTCAGTGGGCGCCCAGGTGCAGCTGGTGGTAAACATCGAAGCCCTGTTCGTCAGGGAAAGCCCGGAGCCCCAGTGTCTGTGGTGCTGTAGATGCGCTGCCAATGGCCGGTGAGGAGCAGCAAGAACTTGACTGGCTGGCGCTTTCGGTGAGGGAGCAATCGTCCGACGTTCGTGATTTTTCGGGGTTTTTTTCAGTGGGCGCCCAGGTGCAGCTGGTGGTAAACGTCGAAGCCCTGTTGGTCAGGGAAAGCCCGGAGCCCCGATGTCTGTGGTGCTGTAGATGCGCTGCCAATGGCCGGTGAGGAGCAGCAAGAGCTTGACTGGCTGGCACTTTCGGTGTGGGAGCAATTGTCCGACGTTCGTGATTTTTCAGGGTTTTTTTTTCAGGGGTTGCCCAGGTGCAGTTGGTGGTAAACGTCGAAGCCCTGTTGGTCAGGGAAAGCCCCAAGCCCTGATGTCTGTGGTGCTGTAGATGCGCTGCCAATGGCCGCTGAGGAGCAGCAAGAGCTTGACTGGCTGGCACTTTCGGTGTGGGAGCAATCGTCCGACGTTCTTGATTTTTTGGGGATTTTTTTCAGTGGGCGCCCAGGTGCAGCTGGTGGTAAACGTCGAAGCCCTGTTGGTCAGGGAAAGGCCGGAGCCCCGAAGTCTGTGGTGCTGTACATGCGCTGCCAATGGCCGCTGAGGAGCAGGAAGAGCTTGACTGGCTGGCGCTTTCGGTGAGGGAGCAATCGTCCGACGTTCTTGGTTTTTCGAGGTTTTTTTTCAGTGGGCGCCCAGGTGCAGCTGGTGGTAAACATCGAAGCCCTGTTGGTCAGGGAATGCCCGGAGCCCAGATGTCTGTGGTGCTGTAGATTCGCTGCCAATGGCCGCTGAGGAGCAGCTAGAGCTTGACTGGCTGGCACTTTCGGTGTGGGAGCAATCGTCCGACGCTCGTGATTTTTTGTTTTTTTTTTTCAGTGGGCGCCCAGGTGCAGCTGGTGGTAAACGTCGAAGCCCTGTTCGTCAGGGAAAGCCCCAAGCCCTGATGTCTGTGGTGCTGTAGATGCGCTGCCAATGGCCGCTGAGGAGCAGCAAGAGCTTGACTGGCTGGCACTTTCGGTGTGGGAGCAATCGTCCGCCGTTCGTGATTTTTCGGGGTTTTTTTCTTCAGTGGGCGCCCAGGTGCAGCTGGTGGTAAACGTCGAAGCCCTGTTGGTCAGGGAAAGCCCGGATCCCCGATGTCTGTGGTGCTGTAGATGCGCTGCCAATGGCCGCTGAGGAGCAGGAAGAGCTTGACTGGCTGGCGCTTTCGGTGAGGGAGCAATCGTCCGACGTTCTTGATTTTTCGGGGTTTTTTTTCAGTGGGCGCCCAGGTGCAGCTGGTGGTAAACGTCGAAGCCCTGTTGGTCAGGGAATGCCCGGAGCCCAGATGTCTGTGGTGCTGTAGATTCGCTGCCAATGGCCGCTGAGGAGCAGCAATAGCTTGACTGGCTGGCACATTCGGTGTGGGAGCAATCGTCCGACGTTCTTGATTTTTCGGGGTTTTTTTTCAGTGGGCGCCCAGGTGCAGCTGGTGATAAACGTCAAAGCCCTGTTGGTCAGGGAAAGCCCGGAGCCCCGATGTCTGTGCTGCTGTAGATGCGCTGCCAATGGCCGGTGAGGAGCAGCAAGAGCTTGACTGGCTGGCACTTTCGGTGTGGGAGCAATCGTGCGACGTATGCAACTTTTTTGGGTTTTTTTCCAGTGGGCGCCCAGCTGCAGCTGGTGGTAAACGTCGAAGCCCTGTTGGTCAGGGAAAGCCTGGAGCCCCGATATCTGTGGTGCTGTAGATGCGCTGCCAATGGCCGCTGAGGAGCAGCAAGAGCTTGAGTGGCTGGCACTTTCGGTGTGGGAGCAATCGTCCGACGCTCGTGATTTTTCGTTTTTTTTTTTCCAGTGGGCACCCAGGTGCAGCTGGTGGTAAACGTCGAAGCCCTGTTCGTCAGGGAAAGCGCGGAGCCCTGATGTCTGTGGTGCTGTAGATGCGCTGCCAATGGCCGCTGAGGAGCAGCCAGAGCTTGACTGGCTGGCACTTTCGGTGTGGGAGCAATCGTCCAGCGTTCGTGATTTTTTGTTTTTTTTTTTCAGTAGGCGCCCAGGTGCAGCTGGTGGTAAACGTCAAAGCCCTGTTGGTCAGGGAAAGCCCGGAGCCCCGATGTCTGTGGTGCTGTAGATGCGCTACCAATGGCCGCTGAGGAGCAGCAAGAGCTTAACTGCCTGGCACTTTCGGTGTGGGAGCAATCGTCCGACGTTCGTGATTTTTCAGGGTTTTTTTTTCAGTAGGCACCCAGGTGCAGCTGGTGGTAAACGTCGAAGCCCTGTTGGTCAGGGAAAGCCCGGAGGCCCGATGTCTGTGGTGCTGTAGATGCGCTGCCAATGGCCGGTGAGGAGCAGCAAGAGCTTGACTGGCTGGCACTTTCGGTGTGGGAGCAATTGTCCGACGTTCGTGATTTTTTGGGGATTTTTTTCAGTGGGCGCCCAGGTGCAGCTGGTGGTAAACGTCGAAGCCCTGTTGGTCAGGGAAAGGCCGGAGCCCCGAAGTCTGTGGTGCTGTACATGCGCTGCCAATGGCCGCTGAGGAGCAGGAAGAGCTTGACTGGCTGGCGCTTTCGGTGAGGGAGCAATCGTCCGACGTTCTTGATTTTTCGGGGTTTTTTTTCAGTGGGCGCCCAGGTGCAGCTGGTGGTAAACATCGAAGCCCTGTTGGTCAGGGAATGCCCGGAGCCCAGATGTCTGTGGTGCTGTAGATTCGCTGCCAATGGCCGCTGAGGAGCAGCAAGAGCTTGACTGGCTGGCACATTCGGTGTGGGAGCAATCGTCCGACGTTCGTGATTTTTCGGTTTTTTTTTTCAGAGGGCGCCCAGGTGCAGCTGGTGGTAAACATCGAAGCCCTGTTGGTCAGGGAAAGCCCGGAGGCCCGATGTCTGTGGTACTGTAGATGCGCTGCCAATGGCTACTGAGGAGCAGCAAGAGCTTGACTGGCTGGCACTTTCGGTATGGGAGCAATCGTCCGCCGTTCGTGATTTTTCGGGGTTTTTTTTTCAGTGGTCACCCAGGTGCAGCTGGTGGTAAACGTCGTAGCCCTGTTCGTCAGGGAAAGCCCGGAGCCACGATGTCTGTGGTGCTGTAGATGTGCTGCCAATGGCCGCTGAGGAGCAGCAAGAGCTTGACTGGCTGGCGCTTTCGGTGAGAAAGCAATCGTCCGACGTTCGTGATTTTTCGGGGTTTTTTTCAGTGGGCGCCCAGGTGCAGCTGGTGGTAAACGTCGAAGCCCTGTTGGTCAGGGAATGCCCGGAGCCCCGATGTCTGTGGTGCTGTAGATGCGCTGCCAATGGCCGGTGAGGAGCAGCAAGAGCTTGACTGGCTGGCACTTTCGGTGTGGGAGCAATTGTCCGACGTTCGTGATTTTTCAGGGTTTTTTTTTCAGGGGGTGCCCAGGTGCAGTTGGTGGTAAACGTCGAAGCCCTGTTTGTCAGGGAAATCCCCAAGCCCTGATGTCTGTGGTGCTGTAGATGCGCTGCCAATGGCCGCTGAGGAGCAGCAAGAGCTTGACTGGCTGGCACTTTCGGTGTGGGAGCAATCGTCCGACGTTCTTGATTTTTTGGGGATTTTTTTCAGTGGGCGCCCAGATGCAGCTGGTGGTAAACGTCGAAGCCCTGTTGGTCAGGGAAAGCCCGGAGCCCCGATGTCTGTGGTGCTGTAGATGCGCTGCCAATGGCCGGTGAGGAGCAGCAAGAGCTTGACTGGCTGGCACTTTCGGTGTGGGAGCAATCGTCCGCCGTTCGTGATTTTTCGGGGTTTTTTTTTCAGTGGGCACCCAGGTGCAGCTGGTGGTAAACGTCGAAGCCCTGTTGGTCAGGGAAAGCCCGGAGCCCCTATGTCTGTGGTGCTGTACATGCGCTGCCAATGGCCGCTGAGGAGCAGGAAGAGCTTGACTGGCTGGCGCTTTCGGTGAGGGAGCAATCGTCCGACGTTCTTGATTTTTCGGGGTTTTTTTTCAGTGGGCGCCCAGGTGCAGCTGGTGGTAAACATCGAAGCCCTGTTGGTCAGGGAATGCCTGGAGCCCTGATGTCTGTGGTGCTGTAGATGTGCTGCCAATGGCCGCTGAGGAGCAGCAAGAGCTTGACTGGCTGGCACTTTCAGTGTGCGAGCAATCGTCCGACGCTCGTGATTTTTTGTTTTTTTTTTTCAGTGGGCGCCCAGGTGCAGCTGGTTGTAAACGTCGAAGCCCTGTTCGTCAGGGAAAGCCCCAAGCCCTGATGTCTGTGGTGCTGTAGATGCGCTGCCAATGGCCGCTGAGGAGCAGCAAGAGCTTGACTGGCTGGCACTTTCGGTGTGGGAGCAATCGTCCGCCGTTCGTGATTTTTCGGGGTTTTTTTTTCAGTGGGCACCCAGGTGCAGCTGGTGGTAAACGTCGAAGCCCTGTTGGTCAGGGAAAGCCCGGATCCCCGATGTCTGTGGTGCTGTAGATGCGCTGCCAATGGCCGCTGAGGAGCAGGAAGAGCTTGACTGGCTGGCGCTTTCGGTGAGGGAGCAATCGTCCGACGTTCTTGATTTTTCGGGGTTTTTTTTCAGTGGGCGCCCAGGTGCAGCTGGTGGTAAACGTCGAAGCCCTGTTGGTCAGGGAATGCCCGGAGCCCAGATGTCTGTGGTGCTGTAGATGCGCTGCCAATGGCCGCTGAGGAGCAGCAAGAGCTTGACTGGCTGGCACTTTCGGTGTGGGAGCAATCGTCCGAAGTTCTTGATTTTTTGGGATTTTTTTCAGTGGGCGCCCAGGTGCAGCTGGTGGTAAACGTCGAAGCCCTGTTGGTCAGGGAAAGCCCGGAGCCCCGATGTCTGTGGTGCTGTAGATGCGCTGCCAATGGCCGGTGAGGAGCAGCAAGAGCTTGAGTGGCTGGCACTTTCGGTGTGGGAGCAATCGTCCGACGTTCGTGATTTTTCGGGGTTTTTTTTCAGTGGGCGCCCAGGTGCAGCTGGTGGTAAACGTCGAAGCCCTGTTCGTCAGGGAAAGCCCCAAGCCCTGATGTCTCTGGTGCTGTAGATGCGCTGCCAATGGCCGCTGAGGAGCAGCAAGAGCTTGATTGGCTGGCACTTTAAGTGTGGGAGCAATCGTCCAACGTTCGTGATTTTTCGTTTTTTTTTTCAGTGGGCGCCCAGGTGCAGCTGGTGGTAAACGTCGAAGCCCTGTTGGTCAGGGAAAGCCCGGAGCCTCGATGTCTGTGGTGCTGTAGATGCGCTGCCAATGGCCGCTGAGGAGCAGCCATAGCTTGAGTTGCTGGCATTTTCGATGTGGGAGCAATCGTTCGACGCTCCTGAATTTTCGTTTTCTTCTTTCAGTGGGCGCCCAGGTGCAGCTGGTTGTAAATGTCGAAGCCCTATTCGTCAGGGATAGCCCGGAGGCCTGATGTCTGTGGTGCTGTAGATGCGCTGCCAATGGCCGGTGAGGAGCAGCAAGAGCTTGATTGGCTGGCACTTTAAGTGTGGGAGCAATCGTCCAACGTTCTTGATTTTTCGTTTTTTTTTTTCAGTGGGCGCCCAGGTGCAGCTGGTGGTAAACGTCGAAGCCCTGTTGGTCAGGGAAAGCCCGGAGCCCCAGTGTCTGTGGTGCTGTAGATGCGCTGCCAATGGCCGGTGAGGAGCAGCAAGAGCTTGACTGGCTGGCGCTTTCGGTGAGGGAGCAATCGTCCGACGTTCGTGATTTTTCGGGGTTTTTTTCAGTGGGCGCCCAGGTGCAGCTGGTGGTAAACGTCGAAGCCCTGTTGGTCAGGGAAAGCCCGGAGGCCCGATGTCTGTGGTGCTGTACATGCGCTGCCAATGGCCGGTGAGGAGCAGCAAGAGCTTGACTGGCTGGCACTTTCGGTGTGGGAGCAATTGTCCGACGTTCGTGATTTTTCAGGGTTTTTTTTTCAGGGGTTGCCCAGGTGCAGTTGGTGGTAAACGTCGAAGCCCTGTTGGTCAGGGAAAGCCCCAAGCCCTGATGTCTGTGGTGCTGTAGATGCGCTGCCAATGGCCGCTGAGGAGCAGCAAGAGCTTGACTGGCTGGCACTTTCGGTGTGGGAGCAATCGTCCGACGTTCTTGATTTTTTGGGGATTTTTTTCAGTGGGCGCCCAGGTGCAGCTGGTGGTAAACGTCGAAGCCCTGTTGGTCAGGGAAAGGCCGGAGCCCCGAAGTCTGTGGTGCTGTACATGCGCTGCCAATGGCCGCTGAGGAGCAGGAAGAGCTTGACTGGCTGGCGCTTTCGGTGAGGGAGCAATCGTCCGACGTTCTTGATTTTTCGGGGTTTTTTTTCAGTGGGCGCCCAGGTGCAGCTGGTGGTAAACATCGAAGCCCTGTTGGTCAGGGAATGCCCGGAGCCCAGATGTCTGTGGTGCTGTAGATTCGCTGCCAATGGCCGCTGAGGAGCAGCAAGAGCTTGACTGGCTGGCACTTTCGGTGTGGGAGCAATCGTCCGACGCTCGTGATTTTTTGTTTTTTTTTTTCAGTGGGCGCCCAGGTGCAGCTGGTGGTAAACGTCGAAGCCCTGTTCGTCAGGGAAAGCCCCAAGCCCTGATGTCTGTGGTGCTGTAGATGCGCTGCCAATGGCCGCTGAGGAGCAGCAAGAGCTTGACTGGCTGGCACTTTCGGTGTGGGAGCAATCGTCCGCCGTTCGTGATTTTTCGGGGTTTTTTTCTTCAGTGGGCGCCCAGGTGCAGCTGGTGGTAAACGTCGAAGCCCTGTTGGTCAGGGAAAGCCCGGATCCCCGATGTCTGTGGTGCTGTAGATGCGCTGCCAATGGCCGCTGAGGAGCAGGAAGAGCTTGACTGGCTGGCGCTTTCGGTGAGGGAGCAATCGTCCGACGTTCTTGATTTTTCGGGGTTTTTTTTCAGTGGGCGCCCAGGTGCAGCTGGTGGTAAACGTCGAAGCCCTGTTGGTCAGGGAATGCCCGGAGCCCAGATGTCTGTGGTGCTGTAGATTCGCTGCCAATGGCCGCTGAGGAGCAGCAATAGCTTGACTGGCTGGCACATTCGGTGTGGGAGCAATCGTCCGACGTTCTTGATTTTTCGGGGTTTTTTTTCAGTGGGCGCCCAGGTGCAGCTGGTGATAAACGTCAAAGCCCTGTTGGTCAGGGAAAGCCCGGAGCCCCGATGTCTGTGCTGCTGTAGATGCGCTGCCAATGGCCGGTGAGGAGCAGCAAGAGCTTGACTGGCTGGCACTTTCGGTGTGGGAGCAATCGTGCGACGTATGCAACTTTTTTGGGTTTTTTTCCAGTGGGCGCCCAGCTGCAGCTGGTGGTAAACGTCGAAGCCCTGTTGGTCAGGGAAAGCCTGGAGCCCCGATATCTGTGGTGCTGTAGATGCGCTGCCAATGGCCGCTGAGGAGCAGCAAGAGCTTGACTGGCTGGCACTTTCGGTGTGGGAGCAATCGTCCGACGCTCGTGATTTTTCGTTTTTTTTTTTCCAGTGGGCACCCAGGTGCAGCTGGTGGTAAACGTCGAAGCCCTGTTTGTCAGGGAAAGCGCGGAGCCCTGATGTCTGTGGTGCTGTAGATGCGCTGCCAATGGCCGCTGAGGAGCAGCCAGAGCTTGACTGGCTGGCACTTTCGGTGTGGGAGCAATCGTCCAGCGTTCGTGATTTTTTGTTTTTTTTTTTCAGTAGGCGCCCAGGTGCAGCTGGTGGTAAACGTCAAAGCCCTGTTGGTCAGGGAAAGCCCGGAGCCCCGATGTCTGTGGTGCTGTAGATGCGCTACCAATGGCCGCTGAGGAGCAGCAAGAGCTTAACTGCCTGGCACTTTCGGTGTGGGAGCAATCGTCCGACGTTCGTGATTTTTCAGGGTTTTTTTTTCAGTAGGCACCCAGGTGCAGCTGGTGGTAAACGTCGAAGCCCTGTTGGTCAGGGAAAGCCCGGAGGCCCGATGTCTGTGGTGCTGTAGATGCGCTGCCAATGGCCGGTGAGGAGCAGCAAGAGCTTGACTGGCTGGCACTTTCGGTGTGGGAGCAATTGTCCGACGTTCGTGATTTTTTGGGGATTTTTTTCAGTGGGCGCCCAGGTGCAGCTGGTGGTAAACGTCGAAGCCCTGTTGGTCAGGGAAAGGCCGGAGCCCCGAAGTCTGTGGTGCTGTACATGCGCTGCCAATGGCCGCTGAGGAGCAGGAAGAGCTTGACTGGCTGGCGCTTTCGGTGAGGGAGCAATCGTCCGACGTTCTTGATTTTTCGGGGTTTTTTTTCAGTGGGCGCCCAGGTGCAGCTGGTGGTAAACATCGAAGCCCTGTTGGTCAGGGAATGCCCGGAGCCCAGATGTCTGTGGTGCTGTAGATTCGCTGCCAATGGCCGCTGAGGAGCAGCAAGAGCTTGACTGGCTGGCACATTCGGTGTGGGAGCAATCGTCCGACGTTCGTGATTTTTCAGTTTTTTTTTTCAGAGGGCGCCCAGGTGCAGCTGGTGGTAAACATCGAAGCCCTGTTGGTCAGGGAAAGCCCGGAGGCCCGATGTCTGTGGTACTGTAGATGCGCTGCCAATGGCTACTGAGGAGCAGCAAGAGCTTGACTGGCTGGCACTTTCGGTATGGGAGCAATCGTCCGCCGTTCGTGATTTTTCGGGGTTTTTTTTTCAGTGGTCACCCAGGTGCAGCTGGTGGTAAACGTCGTAGCCCTGTTCGTCAGGGAAAGCCCGGAGCCACGATGTCTGTGGTGCTGTAGATGTGCTGCCAATGGCCGCTGAGGAGCAGCAAGAGCTTGACTGGCTGGCGCTTTCGGTGAGAAAGCAATCGTCCGACGTTCGTGATTTTTCGGGGTTTTTTTCAGTGGGCGCCCAGGTGCAGCTGGTGGTAAAAGTCGAAGCCCTGTTGGTCAGGGAAAGCCCGGAGCCCCGATGTCTGTGGTGCTGTAGATGCGCTGCCAATGGCCGGTGAGGAGCAGCAAGAGCTTGACTGGCTGGCACTTTCGGTGTGGGAGCAATTGTCCGACGTTCGTGATTTTTCAGGGTTTTTTTTTCAGGGGGTGCCCAGGTGCAGTTGGTGGTAAACGTCGAAGCCCTGTTTGTCAGGGAAATCCCCAAGCCCTGATGTCTGTGGTGCTGTAGATGCGCTGCCAATGGCCGCTGAGGAGCAGCAAGAGCTTGACTGGCTGGCGCTTTCGGTGAGGGAGCAATCGTCCGACGTTCTTGATTTTTCAGGGTTTTTTTTCAGTGGGCGCCCAGGTGCAGCTGGTGGTAAACATCGAAGCCCTGTTGGTCAGGGAATGCCTGGAGCCCTGATGTCTGTGGTGCTGTAGATGTGCTGCCAATGGCCGCTGAGGAGCAGCAAGAGCTTGACTGGCTGGCACTTTCAGTGTGCGAGCAATCGTCCGACGCTCGTGATTTTTTGTTTTTTTTTTTCAGTGGGCGCCCAGGTGCAGCTGGTGGTAAACGTCGAAGCCCTGTTCGTCAGGGAAAGCCCCAAGCCCTGATGTCTGTGGTGCTGTAGATGCGCTGCCAATGGCCAGTGAGGAGCAGCAAGAGCTTGACTGGCTGGCACTTTCGGTGTGGGAGCAATCGTCCGCCGTTCGTGATTTTTCGGGGTTTTTTTTTCAGTGGGCACCCAGGTGCAGCTGGTGGTAAACGTCGAAGCCCTGTTGGTCAGGGAAAGCCCGGATCCCCGATGTCTGTGGTGCTGTAGATGCGCTGCCAATGGCCGCTGAGGAGCAGGAAGAGCTTGACTGGCTGGCGCTTTCGGTGAGGGAGCAATCGTCCGACGTTCTTGATTTTTCGGGGTTTTTTTTCAGTGGGCGCCCAGGTGCAGCTGGTGGTAAACGTCGAAGCCCTGTTGGTCAGGGAATGCCCGGAGCCCAGATGTCTGTGGTGCTGTAGATTCGCTGCCAATGGCCGCTGAGGAGCAGCAATAGCTTGACTGGCTGGCACATTCGGTGTGGGAGCAATCGTCCGACGTTCTTGATTTTTCGGGGTTTTTTTTCAGTGGGCGCCCAGGTGCAGCTGGTGATAAACGTCAAAGCCCTGTTGGTCAGGGAAAGCCCGGAGCCCCGATGTCTGTGCTGCTGTAGATGCGCTGCCAATGGCCGGTGAGGAGCAGCAAGAGCTTGACTGGCTGGCACTTTCGGTGTGGGAGCAATCGTGCGACGTATGCAACTTTTTTGGGTTTTTTTCCAGTGGGCGCCCAGCTGCAGCTGGTGGTAAACGTCGAAGCCCTGTTGGTCAGGGAAAGCCTGGAGCCCCGATATCTGTGGTGCTGTAGATGCGCTGCCAATGGCCGCTGAGGAGCAGCAAGAGCTTGAGTGGCTGGCACTTTCGGTGTGGGAGCAATCGTCCGACGCTCGTGATTTTTAGTTTTTTTTTTTCCAGTGGGCACCCGGGTGCAGCTGGTGGTAAACGTCGAAGCCCTGTTTGTCAGGGAAAGCGCGGAGCCCTGATGTCTGTGGTGCTGTAGATGCGCTGCCAATGGCCGCTGAGGAGCAGCCAGAGCTTGACTGGCTGGCACTTTCGGTGTGGGAGCAATCGTCCAGCGTTCGTGATTTTTTGTTTTTTTTTTTCAGTAGGCGCCCAGGTGCAGCTGGTGGTAAACGTCAAAGCCCTGTTGGTCAGGGAAAGCCCGGAGCCCCGATGTCTGTGGTGCTGTAGATGCGCTACCAATGGCCGCTGAGGAGCAGCAAGAGCTTAACTGCCTGGCACTTTCGGTGTGGGAGCAATCGTCCGACGTTCGTGATTTTTCAGGGTTTTTTTTTCAGTAGGCACCCAGGTGCAGCTGGTGGTAAACGTCGAAGCCCTGTTGGTCAGGGAAAGCCCGGAGGCCCGATGTCTGTGGTGCTGTAGATGCGCTGCCAATGGCCGGTGAGGAGCAGCAAGAGCTTGACTGGCTGGCACTTTCGGTGTGGGAGCAATTGTCCGACGTTCGTGATTTTTTGGGGATTTTTTTCAGTGGGCGCCCAGGTGCAGCTGGTGGTAAACGTCGAAGCCCTGTTGGTCAGGGAAAGGCCGGAGCCCCGAAGTCTGTGGTGCTGTACATGCGCTGCCAATGGCCGCTGAGGAGCAGGAAGAGCTTGACTGGCTGGCGCTTTCGGTGAGGGAGCAATCGTCCGACGTTCTTGATTTTTCGGGGTTTTTTTTCAGTGGGCGCCCAGGTGCAGCTGGTGGTAAACATCGAAGCCCTGTTGGTCAGGGAATGCCCGGAGCCCAGATGTCTGTGGTGCTGTAGATTCGCTGCCAATGGCCGCTGAGGAGCAGCAAGAGCTTGACTGGCTGGCACATTCGGTGTGGGAGCAATCGTCCGACGTTCGTGATTTTTCAGTTTTTTTTTTCAGAGGGCGCCCAGGTGCAGCTGGTGGTAAACATCGAAGCCCTGTTGGTCAGGGAAAGCCCGGAGGCCCGATGTCTGTGGTACTGTAGATGCGCTGCCAATGGCTACTGAGGAGCAGCAAGAGCTTGACTGGCTGGCACTTTCGGTATGGGAGCAATCGTCCGCCGTTCGTGATTTTTCGGGGTTTTTTTTTCAGTGGTCACCCAGGTGCAGCTGGTGGTAAACGTCGTAGCCCTGTTCGTCAGGGAAAGCCCGGAGCCACGATGTCTGTGGTGCTGTAGATGTGCTGCCAATGGCCGCTGAGGAGCAGCAAGAGCTTGACTGGCTGGCGCTTTCGGTGAGAAAGCAATCGTCCGACGTTCGTGATTTTTCGGGGTTTTTTTCAGTGGGCGCCCAGGTGCAGCTGGTGGTAAACGTCGAAGCCCTGTTGGTCAGGGAAAGCCCGGAGCCCCGATGTCTGTGGTGCTGTAGATGCGCTGCCAATGGCCGGTGAGGAGCAGCAAGAGCTTGACTGGCTGGCACTTTCGGTGTGGGAGCAATTGTCCGACGTTCGTGATTTTTCAGGGTTTTTTTTTCAGGGGGTGCCCAGGTGCAGTTGGTGGTAAACGTCGAAGCCCTGTTTGTCAGGGAAATCCCCAAGCCCTGATGTCTGTGGTGCTGTAGATGCGCTGCCAATGGCCGCTGAGGAGCAGCAAGAGCTTGACTGGCTGGCACTTTCGGTGTGGGAGCAATCGTCCGACGTTCTTGATTTTTTGGGGATTTTTTTCAGTGGGCGCCCAGATGCAGCTGGTGGTAAACGTCGAAGCCCTGTTGGTCAGGGAAAGCCCGGAGCCACGATGTCTGTGGTGCTGTAGATGCGCTGCCAATGGCCGGTGAGGAGCAGCAAGAGCTTGACTGGCTGGCACTTTCGGTGTGGGAGCAATCGTCCGCCGTTCGTGATTTTTCGGGGTTTTTTTTTCAGTGGGCACCCAGGTGCAGCTGGTGGTAAACGTCGAAGCCCTGTTGGTCAGGGAAAGCCCGGAGCCCCTATGTCTGTGGTGCTGTACATGCGCTGCCAATGGCCGCTGAGGAGCAGGAAGAGCTTGACTGGCTGGCGCTTTCGGTGAGGGAGCAATCGTCCGACGTTCTTGATTTTTCGGGGTTTTTTTTCAGTGGGCGCCCAGGTGCAGCTGGTGGTAAACATCGAAGCCCTGTTGGTCAGGGAATGCCTGGAGCCCTGATGTCTGTGGTGCTGTAGATGTGCTGCCAATGGCCGCTGAGGAGCAGCAAGAGCTTGACTGGCTGGCACTTTCAGTGTGCGAGCAATCGTCCGACGCTCGTGATTTTTTGTTTTTTTTTTTCAGTGGGCGCCCAGGTGCAGCTGGTGGTAAACGTCGAAGCCCTGTTCGTCAGGGAAAGCCCCAAGCCCTGATGTCTGTGGTGCTGTAGATGCGCTGCCAATGGCCGCTGAGGAGCAGCAAGAGCTTGACTGGCTGGCACTTTCGGTGTGGGAGCAATCGTCCGCCGTTCGTGATTTTTCGGGGTTTTTTTTTCAGTGGGCACCCAGGTGCAGCTGGTGGTAAACGTCGAAGCCCTGTTGGTCAGGGAAAGCCCGGATCCCCGATGTCTGTGGTGCTGTAGATGCGCTGCCAATGGCCGCTGAGGAGCAGCAAGAGCTTGACTGGCTGGCGCTTTCGGTGAGGGAGCAATCGTCCGACGTTCTTGATTTTTCGGGGTTTTTTTTCAGTGGGCGCCCAGGTGCAGCTGGTGGTAAACGTCGAAGCCCTGTTGGTCAGGGAATGCCCGGAGCCCAGATGTCTGTGGTGCTGTAGATGCGCTGCCAATGGCCGCTGAGGAGCAGCAAGAGCTTGACTGGCTGGCACTTTCGGTGTGGGAGCAATCGTCCGAAGTTCTTGATTTTTTGGGATTTTTTTCAGTGGGCGCCCAGGTGCAGCTGGTGGTAAACGTCGAAGCCCTGTTGGTCAGGGAAAGCCCGGAGCCCCGATGTCTGTGGTGCTGTAGATGCGCTGCCAATGGCCGGTGAGGAGCAGCAAGAGCTTGAGTGGCTGGCACTTTCGGTGTGGGAGCAATCGTCCGACGTTCGTGATTTTTCGGGGTTTTTTTTCAGTGGGCGCCCAGGTGCAGCTGGTGGTAAACGTCGAAGCCCTGTTCGTCAGGGAAAGCCCCAAGCCCTGATGTCTCTGGTGCTGTAGATGCGCTGCCAATGGCCGCTGAGGAGCAGCAAGAGCTTGATTGGCTGGCACTTTAAGTGTGGGAGCAATCGTCCAACGTTCGTGATTTTTCGTTTTTTTTTTCAGTGGGCGCCCAGGTGCAGCTGGTGGTAAACGTCGAAGCCCTGTTGGTCAGGGAAAGCCCGGAGCCTCGATGTCTGTGGTGCTGTAGATGCGCTGCCAATGGCCGCTGAGGAGCAGCCATAGCTTGAGTTGCTGGCATTTTCGATGTGGGAGCAATCGTTCGACGCTCCTGAATTTTCGTTTTCTTCTTTCAGTGGGCGCCCAGGTGCAGCTGGTTGTAAATGTCGAAGCCCTATTCGTCAGGGATAGCCCGGAGGCCTGATGTCTGTGGTGCTGTAGATGCGCTGCCAATGGCCGGTGAGGAGCAGCAAGAGCTTGAGTTGCTGGCACTTTTGGTGTGGGAGCAATCGTCCAACGTTCTTGATTTTTCGTTTTTTTTTTTCAGTGGGCGCCCAGGTGCAGCTGGTGGTAAACGTCGAAGCCCTGTTGGTCAGGGAAAGCCCGGAGCCCCAGTGTCTGTGGTGCTGTAGATGCGCTGCCAATGGCCGGTGAGGAGCAGCAAGAGCTTGACTGGCTGGCGCTTTCGGTGAGGGAGCAATCGTCCGACGTTCGTGATTTTTCGGGGTTTTTTTCAGTGGGCGCCCAGGTGCAGCTGGTGGTAAACATCGAAGCCCTGTTGGTCAGGGAAAGCCCGGAGCCCCGATGTCTGTGGTGCTGTACATGCGCTGCCAATGGCCGGTGAGGAGCAGCAAGAGCTTGACTGGCTGGCACTTTCGGTGTGGGAGCAATTGTCCGACGTTCGTGATTTTTCAGGGTTTTTTTTTCAGGGGTTGCCCAGGTGCAGTTGGTGGTAAACGTCGAAGCCCTGTTGGTCAGGGAAAGCCCCAAGCCCTGATGTCTGTGGTGCTGTAGATGCGCTGCCAATGGCCGCTGAGGAGCAGCAAGAGCTTGACTGGCTGGCACTTTCGGTGTGGGAGCAATCGTCCGACGTTCTTGATTTTTTGGGGATTTTTTTCAGTGGGCGCCCAGGTGCAGCTGGTGGTAAACGTCGAAGCCCTGTTGGTCAGGGAAAGGCCGGAGCCCCGAAGTCTGTGGTGCTGTACATGCGCTGCCAATGGCCGCTGAGGAGCAGGAAGAGCTTGACTGGCTGGCGCTTTCGGTGAGGGAGCAATCGTCCGACGTTCTTGATTTTTCGGGGTTTTTTTTCAGTGGGCGCCCAGGTGCAGCTGGTGGTAAACATCGAAGCCCTGCTGGTCAGGGAATGCCCGGAGCCCAGATGTCTGTGGTGCTGTAGATTCGCTGCCAATGGCCGCTGAGGAGCAGCAAGAGCTTGACTGGCTGGCACTTTCGGTGTGGGAGCAATCGTCCGACGCTCGTGATTTTTTGTTTTTTTTTTTCAGTGGGCGCCCAGGTGCAGTTGGTGGTAAACGTCGAAGCCCTGTTCGTCAGGGAAAGCCCCAAGCCCTGATGTCTGTGGTGCTGTAGATGCGCTGCCAATGGCCGCTGAGGAGCAGCAAGAGCTTGACTGGCTGGCACTTTCGGTGTGGGAGCAATCGTCCGCCGTTCGTGATTTTTCGGGGTTTTTTTCTTCAGTGGGCGCCCAGGTGCAGCTGGTGGTAAACGTCGAAGCCCTGTTGGTCAGGGAAAGCCCGGATCCCCGATGTCTGTGGTGCTGTAGATGCGCTGCCAATGGCCGCTGAGGAGCAGGAAGAGCTTGACTGGCTGGCGCTTTCGGTGAGGGAGCAATCGTCCGACGTTCTTGATTTTTCGGGGATTTTTTTCAGTGGGCGCCCAGGTGCAGCTGGTGGTAAACGTCGAAGCCCTGTTGGTCAGGGAATGCCTGGAGCCCAGATGTCTGTGGTGCTGTAGATTCGCTGCCAATGGCCGCTGAGGAGCAGCAATAGCTTGACTGGCTGGCACATTCGGTGTGGGAGCAATCGTCCGACGTTCTTGATTTTTCGGGGTTTTTTTTCAGTGGGCGCCCAGGTGCAGCTGGTGATAAACGTCAAAGCCCTGTTGGTCAGGGAAAGCCCGGAGCCCCGATGTCTGTGGTGCTGTAGATGCGCTGCCAATGGCCGGTGAGGAGCAGCAAGAGCTTGACTGGCTGGCACTTTCGGTGTGGGAGCAATCGTGCGGCGTATGCAACTTTTTTGGGTTTTTTTCCAGTGGGCGCCCAGCTGCAGCTGGTGGTAAACGTCGAAGCCCTGTTGGTCAGGGAAAGCCTGGAGCCCCGATATCTGTGGTGCTGTAGATGCGCTGCCAATGGCCGCTGAGGAGCAGCAAGAGCTTGAGTGGCTGGCACTTTCGGTGTAGGAGCAATCGTCCGACGCTCGTGATTTTTCGTTTTTTTTTTTCCAGTGGGCACCCAGGTGCAGCTGGTGGTAAACGTCGAAGCCCTGTTCGTCAGGGAAAGCGCGGAGCCCTGATGTCTGTGGTGCTGTAGATGCGCTGCCAATGGCCGCTGAGGAGCAGCCAGAGCTTGACTGGCTGGCACTTTCGGTGTGGGAGCAATCGTCCAGCGTTCGTGATTTTTTGTTTTTTTTTTTCAGTAGGCACCCAGGTGCAGCTGGTGGTAAACGTCGAAGCCCTGTTCGTCAGGGAATGCCCGGAGCCCCGAAGTCTGTGGTGCTGTACATGCGCTGCCAATGGCCGCTGAGGAGCAGGAAGAGCTTGACTGGCTGGCGCTTTCGGTGAGGGAGCAATCGTCCGACGTTCTTGATTTTTCGGGGTTTTTTTTCAGTGGGCGCCCAGGTGCAGCTGGTGGTAAACATCGAAGCCCTGTTGGTCAGGGAATGCCCGGAGCCCAGATGTCTGTGGTGCTGTAGATTCGCTGCCAATGGCCGCTGAGGAGCAGCAAGAGCTTGACTGGCTGGCACATTCGGTGTGGGAGCAATCGTCCGACGTTCGTGATTTTTCGGTTTTTTTTTTCAGAGGGCGCCCAGGTGCAGCTGGTGGTAAACATCGAAGCCCTGTTGGTCGGGGAAAGCCCGGAGGCCCGATGTCTGTGGTACTGTAGATGCGCTGCCAATGGCTACTGAGGAGCAGCAAGAGCTTGACTGGCTGGCACTTTCGGTATGGGAGCAATCGTCCGCCGTTCGTGATTTTTCGGGGTTTTTTTTTCAGTGGTCACCCAGGTGCAGCTGGTGGTAAACGTCGTAGCCCTGTTCGTCAGGGAAAGCCCGGAGCCACGATGTCTGTGGTGCTGTAGATGTGCTGCCAATGGCCGCTGAGGAGCAGCAAGAGCTTGACTGGCTGGCGCTTTCGGTGAGAAAGCAATCGTCCGACGTTCGTGATTTTTCGGGGTTTTTTTCAGTGGGCGCCCAGGTGCAGCTGGTGGTAAACGTCGAAGCCCTGTTGGTCAGGGAAAGCCCGGAGCCCCGATGTCTGTGGTGCTGTAGATGCGCTGCCAATGGCCGGTGAGGAGCAGCAAGAGCTTGACTGGCTGGCACTTTCGGTGTGGGAGCAATTGTCCGACGTTCGTGATTTTTCAGGGTTTTTTTTTCAGGGGGTGCCCAGGTGCAGTTGGTGGTAAACGTCGAAGCCCTGTTTGTCAGGGAAATCCCCAAGCCCTGATGTCTGTGGTGCTGTAGATGCGCTGCCAATGGCCGGTGAGGAGCAGCAAGAGCTTGACTGGCTGGCACTTTCGGTGTGGGAGCAATCGTCCGACGTTCTTGATTTTTTGGGGATTTTTTTCAGTGGGCGCCCAGATGCAGCTGGTGGTAAACGTCGAAGCCCTGTTGGTTAGGGAAAGCCCGGAGCCCCGATGTCTGTGGTGCTGTAGATGCGCTGCCAATGGCCGGTGAGGAGCAGCAAGAGCTTGACTGGCTGGCACTTTCGGTGTGGGAGCAATCGTCCGCCGTTCGTGATTTTTCAAGGTTTTTTTTTCAGTGGGCACCCAGGTGCAGCTGGTGGTAAACGTCGAAGCCCTGTTGGTCAGGGAAAGCCCGGAGCCCCTATGTCTGTGGTGCTGTACATGCGCTGCCAATGGCCGCTGAGGAGCAGGAAGAGCTTGACTGGCTGGCGCTTTCGGTGAGGGAGCAATCGTCCGACGTTCTTGATTTTTCGGGGTTTTTTTTCAGTGGGCGCCCAGGTGCAGCTGGTGGTAAACATCGAAGCCCTGTTGGTCAGGGAATGCCTGGAGCCCTGATGTCTGTGGTGCTGTAGATGTGCTGCCAATGGCCGCTGAGGAGCAGCAAGAGCTTGACTGGCTGGCACTTTCGGTGTGCGAGCAATCGTCCGACGCTCGTGATTTTTTGTTTTTTTTTTTCAGTGGGCGCCCAGGTGCAGCTGGTGGTAAACGTCGAAGCCCTGTTGGTCAGGGAAAGCCCGGAGCCCCGATGTCTGTGGTGCTGTAGATGCGCTGCCAATGGCCGGTGAGGAGCAGCAGGAGCTTGAGTTGCTGGCATTTTCGGTATGGGAGCAATCGTCCGCCGTTCGTGATTTTTCGGGGTTTTTTTTTCAGTGGGCACCCAGGTGCAGCTGGTGGTAAACGTCGTAGCCCTGTTCGTCAGGGAAAGCCCGGAGCCACGATGTCTGTGGTGCTGTAGATGCGCTGCCAATGGCCGCTGAGGAGCAGCAAGAGCTTGACTGGCTGGCGCTTTCGGTGAGGGAGCAATCGTCCGACGTTCGTGATTTTTCGGGGTTTTTTTCAGTGGGCGCCCATGTGCAGCTGGTGGTAAACGTCGAAGCCCTGTTGGTCAGGGAAAGCCCGGAGCCCCGATGTCTGTGGTGCTGTAGATGCGCTGCCAATGGCCGCTGAGAAGCAGCAAGAGCTTGACTGGCTGGCACTTTCGGTGTGGGAGCAATTGTCCGACGTTCGTGATTTTTCAGGGTTTTTTTTTCAGGGGGTGCCCAGGTGCAGTTGGTGGTAAACGTCGAAGCCCTGTTCGTCAGGGAAAGCCCCAAGCCCTGATGTCTGTGGTGCTGTAGATGCGCTGCCAATGGCCGCTGAGGAGCAGCAAGAGCTTGACTGGCTGGCACTTTCGGTGTGGGAGCAATCGTCCGACGTTCGTGATTTTTTGGGATTTTTTTCAGTGGGCGCCCAGGTGCAGCTGGTGGTAAACGTCGAAGCCCTGTTGGTCAGGGAAAGCCCGGAGCCACAATGTCTGTGGTGCTGTAGATGCGCTGCCAATGGCCGGTGAGGAGCAGCAAGAGCTTGACTGGCTGGCACTTTCGGTGTGGGAGCAATCGTCCGACGTTCGTGATTTTTCGGGGTTTTTTTTCAGTGGGCGCCCAGGTGCAGCTGGTGGTAAACGTCGAAGCCCTGTTCGTCAGGGAAAGCCCCAAGCCCTGATGTCTCTGGTGCTGTAGATGCGCTGCCAATGGCCGCTGAGGAGCAGCAAGAGCTTGATTGGCTGGCACTTTAAGTGTGGGAGCAATCGTCCAACGTTCGTGATTTTTCGTTTTTTTTTTCAGTGGGCGCCCAAGTGCAGCTGGTGGTAAACGTCGAAGCCCTGTTGGTCAGGGAAAGCCCGGAGCTTCGATGTCTGTGGTGCTGTAGATGCGCTGCCAATGGCCGCTGAGGAGCAGCCATAGCTTGAGTTGATGGCATTTTCGATGTGGGAGCAATCGTTCGACGCTCCTGATTTTTCGTTTTCTTCTTTCAGTGGGCGCCCAGGTGCAGCTGGTTGTAAATGTCGAAGCCCTATTCGTCAGGGATAGCCCGGAGGCCTGATGTCTGTGGTGCTGTAGATGCGCTGCCAATGGCCGGTGAGGAGCAGCAAGAGCTTGAGTTGCTGGCACATTCGGTGTGGGATCAATCGTCCGACGTTCTTGATTTTTCGGGGTTTTTTTTCAGTGGGCGCCCAGGTGCAGCTGGTGGTAAACGTCTAAGCCCTGTTGGTCAGGGAAAGCCCAGAGCCTTGAGGTGTGTGGTGCTGTAGATGCGCTGCCAATGGCCGCTGAGGAGCAGCAAGAGCTTGACTGGCTGGCACTTTTGGTGTGGGAGCAATCGTCCAACGTTCTTGATTTTTCGGGGTTTTTTTTCAGTGGGCGCCCAGGTGCAGCTGGTGGTAAACATCGAAGCCCTGTTGGTCAGGGAATGCCCGGAGCCCAGATGTCTGTGGTGCTGTAGATTCGCTGCCAATGGCCGCTGAGGAGCAGCAAGAGCTTGACTGGCTGGCACTTTCGGTATGGGAGCAATCGTCCGCCGTTCGTGATTTTTCGGGGTTTTTTTTTCAGTGGGCACCCAGGTGCAGCTGGTGGTAAACGTCGTAGCCCTGTTCGTCAGGGAAAGCCCGGAGCCTCGATGTCTGTGGTGCTGTAGATGTGCTGCCAATGGCCGCTGAGGAGCAGCAAGAGCTTGACTGGCTGGCGCTTTCGGTGAGAAAGCAATTGTCCGACGTTCGTGATTTTTCGGGGTTTTTTTCAGTGGGCGCCCAGGTGCAGCTGGTGGTAAACGTCGAAGCCCTGTTGGTCAGGGAATGCCTGGAGCCCTGATGTCTGTAGTGCTGTAGATGCGCTGCCAATGGCCGCTGAGGAGCAGCAAGAGCTTGACTGGCTGGCACTTTCGGTGTGCGAGCAATCGTCCGACGCTCGTGATTTTTTGTTTTTTTTTTTCAGTGGGCGCCCAGGTGCACCTGGTGGTAAACGTCGAAGCCCTGTTGGTCAGGGAAAGCCCGGAGCCCCGATGTCTGTGGTGCTGTAGATGCGCTGCCAATGGCCGGTGAGGAGCAGCAGGAGCTTGAGTTGCTGGCATTTTCGGTATGGGAGCAATCGTCCGCCGTTCGTGATTTTTCGGGGTTTTTTTTTCAGTGGGCACCCAGGTGCAGCTGGTGGTAAACGTCGTAGCCCTGTTCGTCAGGGAAAGCCCGGAGCCACGATGTCTGTGGTGCTGTAGATGCGCTGCCAATGGCCGCTGAGGAGCAGCAAGCGCTTGACTGGCTGGCGCTTTCGGTGAGGGAGCAATCGTCCGACGTTCGTGATTTTTCGGGGTTTTTTTCAGTGGGCGCCCAGGTGCAGCTGGTGGTAAACGTCGAAGCCCTGTTGGTCAGGGAAAGCCCGGAGCCCCGATGTCTGTGGTGCTGTAGATGCGCTGCCAATGGCCGCTGAGAAGCAGCAAGAGCTTGACTGGCTGGCACTTTCGGTGTGGGAGCAATTGTCCGACGTTCGTGATTTTTTGGGGATTTTTTTCAGTGGGCGCCCAGGTGCAGCTGGTGGTAAACGTCGAAGCCCTGTTGGTCAGGGAAAGGCCGGAGCCCCGAAGTCTGTGGTGCTGTACATGCGCTGCCAATGGCCGCTGAGGAGCAGGAAGAGCTTGACTGGCTGGCGCTTTCGGTGAGGGAGCAATCGTCCGACGTTCTTGATTTTTCGGGGTTTTTTTTCAGTGGGCGCCCAGGTGCAGCTGGTGGTAAACATCGAAGCCCTGTTGGTCAGGGAATGCCCGGAGCCCAGATGTCTGTGGTGCTGTAGATTCGCTGCCAATGGCCGCTGAGGAGCAGCAAGAGCTTGACTGGCTGGCACATTCGGTGTGGGAGCAATCGTCCGACGTTCGTGATTTTTCGGTTTTTTTTTTCAGAGGGCGCCCAGGTGCAGCTGGTGGTAAACATCGAAGCCCTGTTGGTCAGGGAAAGCCCGGAGGCCCGATGTCTGTGGTACTGTAGATGCGCTGCCAATGGCTACTGAGGAGCAGCAAGAGCTTGACTGGCTGGCACTTTCGGTATGGGAGCAATCGTCCGCCGTTCGTGATTTTTCGGGGTTTTTTTTTCAGTGGTCACCCAGGTGCAGCTGGTGGTAAACGTCGTAGCCCTGTTCGTCAGGGAAAGCCCGGAGCCACGATGTCTGTGGTGCTGTAGATGTGCTGCCAATGGCCGCTGAGGAGCAGCAAGAGCTTGACTGGCTGGGGCTTTCGGTGAGAAAGCAATCGTCCGACGTTCGTGATTTTTCGGGGTTTTTTTCAGTGGGCGCCCAGGTGCAGCTGGTGGTAAACGTCGAAGCCCTGTTGGTCAGGGAAAGCCCGGAGCCCCGATGTCTGTGGTGCTGTAGATGCGCTGCCAATGGCCGGTGAGGAGCAGCAAGAGCTTGACTGGCTGGCACTTTCGGTGTGGGAGCAATTGTCCGACGTTCGTGATTTTTCAGGGTTTTTTTTTCAGGGGGTGCCCAGGTGCAGTTGGTGGTAAACGTCGAAGCCCTGTTTGTCAGGGAAATCCCCAAGCCCTGATGTCTGTGGTGCTGTAGATGCGCTGCCAATGGCCGCTGAGGAGCAGCAAGAGCTTGACTGGCTGGCACTTTCGGTGTGCGAGCAATCGTCCGACGCTCGTGATTTTTTGTTTTTTTTTTTCAGTGGGCGCCCAGGTGCACCTGGTGGTAAACGTCGAAGCCCCGTTGGTCAGGGAAAGCCCGGAGCCCCGATGTCTGTGGTGCTGTAGATGGGCTGCCAATGGCCGGTGAGGAGCAGCAGGAGCTTGAGTTGCTGGCATTTTCGGTATGGGAGCAATCGTCCGCCGTTCGTGATTTTTCGGGGTTTTTTTTTCAGTGGGCACCCAGGTGCAGCTGGTGGTAAACATCGTAGCCCTGTTCGTCAGGGAAAGCCCGGAGCCACGATGCCTGTGGTGCTGTAGATGCGCTGCCAATGGCCGGTGAGGAGCAGCAAGAGCTTGACTGGCTGGCACTTTCGCTGTGGGAGCAATCGTCCGACGTTCGTGATTTTTCGGGGTTTTTTTTCAGTGGGCGCCCAGGTGCAGCTGGTGGTAAACGTCGAAGCCCTGTTCGTCAGGGAAAGCCCCAAGCCCTGATGTCTCTGGTGCTGTAGATGCGCTGCCAATGGCCGCTGAGGAGCAGCAAGAGCTTGATTGGCTGGCACTTTCGGTGTGGGAGCAATCGTCCAACGTTCGTGATTTTTCGTTTTTTTTTTCAGTGGGCGCCCAGGTGCAGCTGGTGGTAAACGTCGAAGCCCTGTTGGTCAGGGAAAGCCCGGAGCCCCTATGTCTGTGGTGCTGTACATGCGCTGCCAATGGCCGCTGAGGAGCAGCCATAGCTTGAGTTGCTGGCATTTTCGATGTGGGAGCAATCGTTCGACGCTCCTGATTTTTCGTTTTCTTCTTTCAGTGGGCGCCCAGGTGCAGCTGGTTGTAAATGTCGAAGCCCTATTCGTCAGGGATAGCCCGGAGGCCTGATGTCTGTGGTGCTGTAGATGCGCTGCCAATGGCCGGTGAGGAGCAGCAAGAGCTTGACTGGCTGGCACTTTCGGTGTGGGAGCAATCGTCCGCCGTTCGTGATTTTTCGGGGTTTTTTTTTCAGTGGGCACCCAGGTGCAGCTGGTGGTAAACGTCGAAGCCCTGTTGGTCAGGGAAAGCCCGGAGCCCCTATGTCTGTGGTGCTGTACATGCGCTGCCAATGGCCGCTGAGGAGCAGCAAGAGCTTGACTGGCTGGCACTTTCGTTGTGGGAGCAATCGTCCAACGTTCGTGATTTTTCGTTTTTTTTTTCCAGTGGGCAGCCAGGTGCAGCTGGTGGTAAACGTCGTAGCCCTGTTCGTCAGGGAAAGCCCGGAGCCACGATGTCTGTGGTGCTGTAGATGTGCTGCCAATGGCCGCTGAGGAGCAGCAAGAGCTTGACTGGCTGGCGCTTTCGGTGAGAAAGCAATCGTCCGACGTTCGTGATTTTTCGGGGTTTTTTTCAGTGGGCGCCCAGGTGCAGCTGGTGGTAAACGTCGAAGCCCTGTTGGTCAGGGAATGCCTGGAGCCCTGATGTCTGTGGTGCTGTAGATGCGCTGCCAATGGCCGCTGAGGAGCAGCAAGAGCTTGACTGGCTGGCACTTTCGGTGTGCGAGCAATCGTCCGACGCTCGTGATTTTTTGTTTTTTTTTTTCAGTGGGCGCCCAGGTGCACCTGGTGGTAAACGTCGAAGCCCTGTTGGTCAGGGAAAGCCCGGAGCCCCGATGTCTGTGGTGCTGTAGATGCGCTGCCAATGGCCGGTGAGGAGCAGCAGGAGCTTGAGTTGCTGGCATTTTCGGTATGGGAGCAATCGTCCGCCGTTCGTGATTTTTCGGGGTTTTTTTTTCAGTGGGCACCCAGGTGCAGCTGGTGGTAAACGTCGTAGCCCTGTTCGTCAGGGAAAGCCCGGAGCCACGATGTCTGTGGTGCTGTAGATGCGCTGCCAATGGCCGCTGAGGAGCAGCAAGAGCTTGACTGGCTGGCGCTTTCGGTGAGGGAGCAATCGTCCGACGTTCTTGATTTTTCGGGGTTTATTTTCAGTGGGCGCCCAGGTGCAGCTGGTGGTAAACATCGAAGCCCTGTTGGTCAGGGAATGCCTGGAGCCCTGATGTCTGTGGTGCTGTAGATGTGCTGCCAATGGCCGCTGAGGAGCAGCAAGAGCTTGACTGGCTGGCACTTTCGGTGTGCGAGCAATCATCCGACGCTCGTGATTTTTCGGGGTTTTTTCAGTGGGCGCCCAGGTGCAGCTGGTGGTAAACGTCGAAGCCCTGTTGGTCAGGGAAAGCCCGGAGCCCCGATGTCTGTGGTGCTGTAGATGCGCTGCCAATGGCCGCTGAGAAGCAGCAAGAGCTTGACTGGCTGGCACTTTCGGTATGGGAGCAATTGTCCGACGTTCGTGATTTTTCAGGGTTTTTTTTTCAGGGGGTGCCCAGGTGCAGTTGGTGGTAAACGTCGAAGCCCTGTTCGTCAGGGAAAGCCCCAAGCCCTGATGTCTGTGGTGCTGTAGATGCGCTGCCAATGGCCGCTGAGGAGCAGCAAGAGCTTGACTGGCTGGCACTTTCGGTGTGGGAGCAATCGTCCGACGTTCGTGATTTTTTGGGATTTTTTTCAGTGGGCGCCCAGGTGCAGCTGGTGGTAAACGTCGAAGCCCTGTTGGTCAGGGAAAGCCCGGAGCCCCGATGTCTGTGGTGCTGTAGATGCGCTGCCAATGGCCGGTGAGGAGCAGCAAGAGCTTGACTGGCTGGCACTTTCGGTGTGGGAGCAATCGTCCGACGTTCGTGATTTTTCGGGGTTTTTTTTCAGTGGGCGCCCAGGTGCAGCTGGTGGTAAACGTCGAAGCCCTGTTCGTCAGGGAAAGCCCCAAGCCCTGATGTCTCTGGTGCTGTAGATGCGCTGCCAATGGCCGCTGAGGAGCAGCAAGAGCTTGATTGGCTGGCACTTTAAGTGTGGGAGCAATCGTCCAATGTTCGTGATTTTTCGTTTTTTTTTTCAGTGGGCGCCCAGGTGCAGCTGGTGGTAAACGTCGAAGCCCTGTTGGTCAGGGAAAGCCCGGAGCCTCGATGTCTGTGGTGCTGTAGATGCGCTGCCAATGGCCGGTGAGGAGCAGCAAGAGCTTGACTGGCTGGCACTTTCGGTGTGGGAGCAATCGTTCGACGCTCCTGATTTTTCGTTTTCTTCTTTCAGTGGGCGCCCAGGTGCAGCTGGTTGTAAATGTCGAAGCCCTATTCGTCAGGGATAGCCCGGAGGCCTGATGTCTGTGGTGCTGTAGATGCGCTGCCAATGGCCGGTGAGGAGCAGCAAGAGCTTGAGTTGCTGGCACATTCGGTGTGGGATCAATGGTCCGACGTTCTTGATTTTTCGGGGTTTTTTTTCAGTGGGCGCCCAGGTGCAGCTGGTGGTAAACGTCTAAGCCCTGTTGGTCAGGGAAAGCCCAGAGCCTTGAGGTGTGTGGTGCTGTAGATGCGCTGCCAATGGCCGCTGAGGAGCAGCAAGAGCTTGACTGGCTGGCACTTTTGGTGTGGGAGCAATCGTCCAACGTTCTTGATTTTTCGGGGTTTTTTTTCAGTGGGCGCCCAGGTGCAGCTGGTGGTAAACATCGAAGCCCTGTTGGTCAGGGAATGCCCGGAGCCCAGATGTCTGTGGTGCTGTAGATTCGCTGCCAATGGCCGCTGAGGAGCAGCAAGAGCTTGACTGGCTGGCACTTTCGGTATGGGAGCAATCGTCCGCCGTTCGTGATTTTTCGGGGTTTTTTTTTTCAGTGGGCACCCAGGTGCAGCTGGTGGTAAACGTCGTAGCCCTGTTCGTCAGGGAAAGCCCGGAGCCACGATGTCTGTGGTGCTGTAGATGTGCTGCCAATGGCCGCTGAGGAGCAGCAAGAGCTTGACTGGCTGGCGCTTTCGGTGAGAAAGCAATCGTCCGACGTTCGTGATTTTTCGGGGTTTTTTTCAGTGGGCGCCCAGGTGCAGCTGGTGGTAAACGTCGAAGCCCTGTTGGTCAGGGAATGCCTGGAGCCCTGATGTCTGTGGTGCTGTAGATGCGCTGCCAATGGCCGCTGAGGAGCAGCAAGAGCTTGACTGGCTGGCACTTTCGGTGTGCGAGCAATCGTCCGACGCTCGTGATTTTTTGTTTTTTTTTTTCAGTGGGCGCCCAGGTGCACCTGGTGGTAAACGTCGAAGCCCTGTTGGTCAGGGAAAGCCCGGAGCCCCGATGTCTGTGGTGCTGTAGATGCGCTGCCAATGGCCGGTGAGGAGCAGCAGGAGCTTGAGTTGCTGGCATTTTCGGTATGGGAGCAATCGTCCGCCGTTCGTGATTTTTCGGGGTTTTTTTTTCAGTGGGCACCCAGGTGCAGCTGGTGGTAAACGTCGTAGCCCTGTTCGTCAGGGAAAGCCCGGAGCCACGATGTCTGTGGTGCTGTAGATGCGCTGCCAATGGCCGCTGAGGAGCAGCAAGAGCTTGACTGGCTGGCGCTTTCGGTGAGGGAGCAATCGTCCGACGTTCGTGATTTTTCGGGGTTTTTTTCAGTGGGCGCCCAGGTGCAGCTGGTGGTAAACGTCGAAGCCCTGTTGGTCAGGGAAAGCCCGGAGCCCCGATGTCTGTGGTGCTGTAGATGCGCTGCCAATGGCCGCTGAGAAGCAGCAAGAGCTTGACTGGCTGGCACTTTCGGTGTGGGAGCAATTGTCCGACGTTCGTGATTTTTCAGGGTTTTTTTTTCAGGGGGTGCCCAGGTGCAGTTGGTGGTAAACGTCGAAGCCCTGTTCGTCAGGGAAAGCCCCAAGCCCTGATGTCTCTGGTGCTGTAGATGCGCTGCCAATGGCTGCTGAGGAGCAGCAAGAGCTTGATTGGCTGGCACTTTCGGTGTGGGAGCAATCGTCCAACGTTCGTGATTTTTCGTTTTTTTTTTCAGTGGGCGCCCAGGTGCAGCTGGTGGTAAACGTCGAAGCCCTGTTGGTCAGGGAAAGCCCGGAGCCTCGATGTCTGTGGTGCTGTAGATGCGCTGCCAATGGCCGCTGAGGAGCAGCCATAGCTTGAGTTGCTGGCATTTTCGATGTGGGAGCAATCGTTCGACGCTCCTGATTTTTCGTTTTCTTCTTTCAGTGGGCGCCCAGGTGCAGCTGGTTGTAAATGTCGAAGCCCTATTCGTCAGGGATAGCCCGGAGGCCTGATGTCTGTGGTGCTGTAGATGCGCTGCCAATGGCCGGTGAGGAGCAGCAAGAGCTTGACTGGCTGGCACTTTCGGTGTGGGAGCAATCGTCCGCCGTTCGTGATTTTTCGGGGTTTTTTTTTCAGTGGGCACCCAGGTGCAGCTGGTGGTAAACGTCGAAGCCCTGTTGGTCAGGGAAAGCCCGGAGCCCCTATGTCTGTGGTGCTGTACATGCGCTGCCAATGGCCGCTGAGGAGCAGGAAGAGCTTGACTGGCTGGCGCTTTCGGTGAGGGAGCAATCGTCCGACGTTCTTGATTTTTCGGGGTTTTTTTTCAGTGGGCGCCCAGGTGCAGCTGGTGGTAAACATCGAAGCCCTGTTGGTCAGGGAATGCCTGGAGCCCTGATGTCTGTGGTGCTGTAGATGTGCTGCCAATGGCCGCTGAGGAGCAGCAAGAGCTTGACTGGCTGGCACTTTCGGTGTGCGAGCAATCGTCCGACGCTCGTGATTTTTCGGGGTTTTTTTCAGTGGGCGCCCAGGTGCAGCTGGTGGTAAACGTCGAAGCCCTGTTGGTCAGGGAAAGCCCGGAGCCCCGATGTCTGTGGTGCTGTAGATGCGCTGCCAATGGCCGCTGAGAAGCAGCAAGAGCTTGACTGGCTGGCACTTTCGGTATGGGAGCAATTGTCCGACGTTCGTGATTTTTCAGGGTTTTTTTTTCAGGGGGTGCCCAGGTGCAGTTGGTGGTAAACGTCGAAGCCCTGTTCGTCAGGGAAAGCCCCAAGCCCTGATGTCTGTGGTGCTGTAGATGCGCTGCCAATGGCCGCTGAGGAGCAGCAAGAGCTTGACTGGCTGGCACTTTCGGTGTGGGAGCAATCGTCCGACGTTCGTGATTTTTTGGGATTTTTTTCAGTGGGCGCCCAGGTGCAGCTGGTGGTAAACGTCGAAGCCCTGTTGGTCAGGGAAAGCCCGGAGCCCCGATGTCTGTGGTGCTGTAGATGCGCTGCCAATGGCCGGTGAGGAGCAGCAAGAGCTTGACTGGCTGGCACTTTCGGTGTGGGAGCAATCGTCCGACGTTCGTGATTTTTCGGGGTTTTTTTTCAGTGGGCGCCCAGGTGCAGCTGGTGGTAAACGTCGAAGCCCTGTTCGTCAGGGAAAGCCCCAAGCCCTGATGTCTCTGGTGCTGTAGATGCGCTGCCAATGGCCGCTGAGGAGCAGCAAGAGCTTGATTGGCTGGCACTTTAAGTGTGGGAGCAATCGTCCAATGTTCGTGATTTTTCGTTTTTTTTTTCAGTGGGCACCCAGGTGCAGCTGGTGGTAAACGTCGAAGCCCTGTTGGTCAGGGAAAGCCCGGAGCCTCGATGTCTGTGGTGCTGTAGATGCGCTGCCAATGGCCGCTGAGGAGCAGCCATAGCTTGAGTTGATGGCATTTTCGATGTGGGAGCAATCGTTCGACGCTCCTGATTTTTCGTTTTCTTCTTTCAGTGGGCGCCCAGGTGCAGCTGGCTGTAAATGTCGAAGCCCTATTCGTCAGGGATAGCCCGGAGGCCTGATGTCTCTGGTGCTGTAGATGCGCTGCCAATGGCCGGTGAGGAGCAGCAAGAGCTTGAGTTGCTGGCACATTCGGTGTGGGATCAATCGTCCGACGTTCTTGATTTTTCGGGGTTTTTTTTCAGTGGGCGCCCAGGTGCAGCTGGTGGTAAACGTCTAAGCCCTGTTGGTCAGGGAAAGCCCAGAGCCTTGAGGTGTGTGGTGCTGTAGATGCGCTGCCAATGGCCGCTGAGGAGCAGCAAGAGCTTGACTGGCTGGCACTTTTGGTGTGGGAGCAATCGTCCAACGTTCTTGATTTTTCGGGGTTTTTTTTCAGTGGGCGCCCAGGTGCAGCTGGTGGTAAACATTGAAGCCCTGTTCGTCAGGGAATGCCCGGAGCCCAGATGTCTGTGGTGCTGTAGATTCGCTGCCAATGGCCGCTGAGGAGCAGCAAGAGCTTGACTGGCTGGCACTTTCGGTATGGGAGCAATCGTCCGCCGTTCGTGATTTTTCGGGGTTTTTTTTTCAGTGGGCACCCAGGTGCAGCTGGTGTTAAACGTCGTGGCCCTGTTCGTCAGGGAAAGCCCGGAGCCACGATGTCTGTGGTGCTGTAGATGTGCTGCCAATGGCCGCTGAGGAGCAGCAAGAGCTTGACTGGCTGGCGCTTTCGGTGAGAAAGCAATCGTCCGACGTTCGTGATTTTTCGGGGTTTTTTTCAGTGGGCGCCCAGGTGCAGCTGGTGGTAAACGTCGAAGCCCTGTTGGTCAGGGAATGCCTGGAGCCCTGATGTCTGTGGTGCTGTAGATGCGCTGCCAATGGCCGCTGAGGAGCAGCAAGAGCTTGACTGGCTGGCACTTTCGGTGTGCGAGCAATCGTCCGACGCTCGTGATTTTTTGTTTTTTTTTTTCAGTGGGCGCCCAGGTGCACCTGGTGGTAAACGTCGAAGCCCTGTTGGTCAGGGAAAGCCCGGAGCCCCGATGTCTGTGGTGCTGTAGATGCGCTGCCAATGGCCGGTGAGGAGCAGCAGGAGCTTGAGTTGCTGGCATTTTCGGTATGGGAGCAATCGTCCGCCGTTCGTGATTTTTCGGGGTTTTTTTTTCAGTGGGCACCCAGGTGCAGCTGGTGGTAAACGTCGTAGCCCTGTTCGTCAGGGAAAGCCCGGAGCCACGATGTCTGTGGTGCTGTAGATGCGCTGCCAATGGCCGCTGAGGAGCAGCAAGAGCTTGACTGGCTGGCGCTTTCGGTGAGGGAGCAATCGTCCGACGTTCGTGATTTTTCGGGGTTTTTTTCAGTGGGCGCCCAGGTGCAGCTGGTGGTAAACGTCGAAGCCCTGTTGGTCAGGGAAAGCCCGGAGCCCCGATGTCTGTGGTGCTGTAGATGCGCTGCCAATGGCCGCTGAGAAGCAGCAAGAGCTTGACTGGCTGGCACTTTCGGTGTGGGAGCAATTGTCCGACGTTCGTGATTTTTCAGGGTTTTTTTTTCAGGGGGTGCCCAGGTGCAGTTGGTGGTAAACGTCGAAGCCCTGTTCGTCAGGGAAAGCCCCAAGCCCTGATGTCTGTGGTGCTGTAGATGCGCTGCCAATGGCTGCTGAGGAGCAGCAAGAGCTTGACTGGCTGGCACTTTCGGTGTGGGAGCAATCGTCCGACGTTCTTGATTTTTTGGGATTTTTTTCAGTGGGCGCCCAGGTGCAGCTGGTGGTAAACGTCGAAGCCCTGTTCGTCAGGGAAAGCCCCAAGCCCTGATGTCTCTGGTGCTGTAGATGCGCTGCCAATGGCCGCTGAGGAGCAGCAAGAGTTTGATTGGCTGGCACTTTCGGTGTGGGAGCAATCGTCCAACGTTCGTGATTTTTCGTTTTTTTTTTCAGTGGGCGCCCAGGTGCAGCTGGTGGTAAACGTCGAAGCCCTGTTGGTCAGGGAAAGCCCGGAGCCTCGATGTCTGTGGTGCTGTAGATGCGCTGCCAATGGCCGCTGAGGAGCAGCCATAGCTTGAGTTGCTGGCATTTTCGATGTGGGAGCAATCGTTCGACGCTCCTGATTTTTCGTTTTCTTCTTTCAGTGGGCGCCCAGGTGCAGCTGGTTGTAAATGTCGAAGCCCTATTCGTCAGGGATAGCCCGGAGGCCTGATGTCTGTGGTGCTGTAGATGCGCTGCCAATGGCCGGTGAGGAGCAGCAAGAGCTTGACTGGCTGGCACTTTCGGTGTGGGAGCAATCGTCCGCCGTTCGTGATTTTTCGGGGTTTTTTTTTCAGTGGGCACCCAGGTGCAGCTGGTGGTAAACGTCGAAGCCCTGTTGGTCAGGGAAAGCCCGGAGCCCCTATGTCTGTGGTGCTGTACATGCGCTGCCAATGGCCGCTGAGGAGCAGGAAGAGCTTGACTGGCTGGCGCTTTCGGTGAGGGAGCAATCGTCCGACGTTCTTGATTTTTCGGGGTTTTTTTTCAGTGGGCGCCCAGGTGCAGCTGGTGGTAAACATCGAAGCCCTGTTGGTCAGGGAATGCCTGGAGCCCTGATGTCTGTGGTGCTGTAGATGTGCTGCCAATGGCCGCTGAGGAGCAGCAAGAGCTTGACTGGCTGGCACTTTCGGTGTGCGAGCAATCGTCCGACGCTCGTGATTTTTCGGGGTTTTTTTCAGTGGGCGCCCAGGTGCAGCTGGTGGTAAACGTCGAAGCCCTGTTGGTCAGGGAAAGCCCGGAGCCCCGATGTCTGTGGTGCTGTAGATGCGCTGCCAATGGCCGCTGAGAAGCAGCAAGAGCTTGACTGGCTGGCACTTTCGGTATGGGAGCAATTGTCCGACGTTCGTGATTTTTCAGGGTTTTTTTTTCAGGGGGTGCCCAGGTGCAGTTGGTGGTAAACGTCGAAGCCCTGTTCGTCAGGGAAAGCCCCAAGCCCTGATGTCTGTGGTGCTGTAGATGCGCTGCCAATGGCCGCTGAGGAGCAGCAAGAGCTTGACTGGCTGGCACTTTCGGTGTGGGAGCAATCGTCCGACGTTCGTGATTTTTTGGGATTTTTTTCAGTGGGCGCCCAGGTGCAGCTGGTGGTAAACGTCGAAGCCCTGTTGGTCAGGGAAAGCCCGGAGCCTCGATGTCTGTGGTGCTGTAGATGCGCTGCCAATGGCCGCTGAGGAGCAGCCATAGCTTGAGTTGCTGGCATTTTCGATGTGGGAGCAATCGTTCGACGCTCCTGATTTTTCGTTTTCTTCTTTCAGTGGGCGCCCAGGTGCAGCTGGTTGTAAATGTCGAAGCCCTATTCGTCAGGGATAGCCCGGAGGCCTGATGTCTGTGGTGCTGTAGATGCGCTGCCAATGGCCGGTGAGGAGCAGCAAGAGCTTGACTGGCTGGCACTTTCGGTGTGGGAGCAATCGTCCGCCGTTCGTGATTTTTCGGGGTTTTTTTTTCAGTGGGCACCCAGGTGCAGCTGGTGGTAAATGTTGAAGCCCTGTTGGTCAGGGAAAGCCCGGAGCCCCTATGTCTGTGGTGCTGTACATGCGCTGCCAATGGCCGCTGAGGAGCAGGAAGAGCTTGACTGGCTGGCGCTTTCGGTGAGGGAGCAATCGTCCGACGTTCTTGATTTTTCGGGGTTTTTTTTCAGTGGGCGCCCAGGTGCAGCTGGTGGTAAACATCGAAGCCCTGTTGGTCAGGGAATGCCTGGAGCCCTGATGTCTGTGGTGCTGTAGATGTGCTGCCAATGGCCGCTGAGGAGCAGCAAGAGCTTGACTGGCTGGCACTTTCGGTGTGCGAGCAATCGTCCGACGCTCGTGATTTTTCGGGGTTTTTTTCAGTGGGCGCCCAGGTGCAGCTGGTGGTAAACGTCGAAGCCCTGTTGGTCAGGGAAAGCCCGGAGCCCCGATGTCTGTGGTGCTGTAGATGCGCTGCCAATGGCCGCTGAGAAGCAGCAAGAGCTTGACTGGCTGGCACTTTCGGTATGGGAGCAATTGTCCGACGTTCGTGATTTTTCAGGGTTTTTTTTTCAGGGGGTGCCCAGGTGCAGTTGGTGGTAAACGTCGAAGCCCTGTTCGTCAGGGAAAGCCCCAAGCCCTGATGTCTGTGGTGCTGTAGATGCGCTGCCAATGGCCGCTGAGGAGCAGCAAGAGCTTGACTGGCTGGCACTTTCGGTGTGGGAGCAATCGTCCGACGTTCGTGATTTTTTGGGATTTTTTTCAGTGGGCGCCCAGGTGCAGCTGGTGGTAAACGTCGAAGCCCTGTTGGTCAGGGAAAGCCCGGAGCCCCGATGTCTGTGGTGCTGTAGATGCGCTGCCAATGGCCGGTGAGGAGCAGCAAGAGCTTGACTGGCTGGCACTTTCGGTGTGGGAGCAATCGTCCGACGTTCGTGATTTTTCGGGGTTTTTTTTCAGTGGGCGCCCAGGTGCAGCTGGTGGTAAACGTCGAAGCCCTGTTCGTCAGGGAAAGCCCCAAGCCCTGATGTCTCTGGTGCTGTAGATGCGCTGCCAATGGCCGCTGAGGAGCAGCAAGAGCTTGATTGGCTGGCACTTTAAGTGTGGGAGCAATCGTCCAATGTTCGTGATTTTTCGTTTTTTTTTTCAGTGGGCGCCCAGGTGCAGCTGGTGGTAAACGTCGAAGCCCTGTTGGTCAGGGAAAGCCCGGAGCCTCGATGTCTGTGGTGCTGTAGATGCGCTGCCAATGGCCGCTGAGGAGCAGCCATAGCTTGAGTTGATGGCATTTTCGATGTGGGAGCAATCGTTCGACGCTCCTGATTTTTCGTTTTCTTCTTTCAGTGGGCGCCCAGGTGCAGCTGGTTGTAAATGTCGAAGCCCTATTCGTCAGGGATAGCCCGGAGGCCTGATGTCTGTGGTGCTGTAGATGCGCTGCCAATGGCCGGTGAGGAGCAGCAAGAGCTTGAGTTGCTGGCACATTCGGTGTGGGATCAATCGTCCGACGTTCTTGATTTTTCGGGGTTTTTTTTCAGTGGGCGCCCAGGTGCAGCTGGTGGTAAACGTCTAAGCCCTGTTGGTCAGGGAAAGCCCAGAGCCTTGAGGTGTGTGGTGCTGTAGATGCGCTGCCAATGGCCGCTGAGGAGCAGCAAGAGCTTGACTGGCTGGCACTTTTGGTGTGGGAGCAATCGTCCAACGTTCTTGATTTTTCGGGGTTTTTTTTCAGTGGGCGCCCAGGTGCAGCTGGTGGTAAACATCGAAGCCCTGTTGGTCAGGGAATGCCCGGAGCCCAGATGTCTGTGGTGCTGTAGATTCGCTGCCAATGGCCGCTGAGGAGCAGCAAGAGCTTGACTGGCTGGCACTTTCGGTATGGGAGCAATCGTCCGCCGTTCGTGATTTTTCGGGGTTTTTTTTTCAGTGGGCACCCAGGTGCAGCTGGTGGTAAACGTCGTAGCCCTGTTCGTCAGGGAAAGCCCGGAGCCCCGATGTCTGTGCTGCTGTAGATGTGCTGCCAATGGCCGCTGAGGAGCAGCAAGAGCTTGACTGGCTGGCGCTTTCGGTGAGAAAGCAATCGTCCGACGTTCGTGATTTTTTGGGGTTTTTTTCAGTGGGCGCCCAGGTGCAGCTGGTGGTAAACGTCGAAGCCCTGTTGGTCAGGGAATGCCTGGAGCCCTGATGTCTGTGGTGCTGTAGATGCGCTGCCAATGGCCGCTGAGGAGCAGCAAGAGCTTGACTGGCTGGCACTTTCGGTGTGCGAGCAATCGTCCGACGCTCGTGATTTTTTGTTTTTTTTTTTCAGTGGGCGCCCAGGTGCACCTGGTGGTAAACGTCGAAGCCCTGTTGGTCAGGGAAAGCCCGGAGCCCCGATGTCTGTGGTGCTGTAGATGCGCTGCCAATGGCCGGTGAGGAGCAGCAGGAGCTTGAGTTGCTGGCATTTTCGGTATGGGAGCAATCGTCCGCCGTTCGTGATTTTTCGGGGTTTTTTTTTCAGTGGGCACCCAGGTGCAGCTGGTGGTAAACGTCGTAGCCCTGTTCGTCAGGGAAAGCCCGGAGCCACGATGTCTGTGGTGCTGTAGATGCGCTGCCAATGGCCGCTGAGGAGCAGCAAGAGCTTGACTGGCTGGCGCTTTCGGTGAGGGAGCAATCGTCCGACGTTCGTGATTTTTCGGGGTTTTTTTCAGTGGGCGCCCAGGTGCAGCTGGTGGTAAACGTCGAAGCCCTGTTGGTCAGGGAAAGCCCGGAGCCCCGATGTCTGTGGTGCTGTAGATGCGCTGCCAATGGCCGCTGAGAAGCAGCAAGAGCTTGACTGGCTGGCACTTTCGGTGTGGGAGCAATTGTCCGACGTTCGTGATTTTTCAGGGTTTTTTTTTCAGGGGGTGCCCAGGTGCAGTTGGTGGTAAACGTCGAAGCCCTGTTCGTCAGGGAAAGCCCCAAGCCCTGATGTCTGTGGTGCTGTAGATGCGCTGCCAATGGCCGCTGAGGAGCAGCAAGAGCTTGACTGGCTGGCACTTTCGGTGTGGGAGCAATCGTCCGACGTTCTTGATTTTTTGGGATTTTTTTCAGTGGGCGCCCAGGTGCAGCTGGTGGTAAACGTCGAAGCCCTGTTGGTCAGGGAAAGCCCGGAGCCCCGATGTCTGTGGTGCTGTAGATGCGCTGCCAATGGCCGGTGAGGAGCAGCAAGAGCTTGACTGGCTGGCACTTTCGGTGTGGGAGCAATCGTCCGACGTTCGTGATTTTTCGGGGTTTTTTTTCAGTGGGCGCCCAGGTGCAGCTGGTGGTAAACGTCGAAGCCCTGTTCGTCAGGGAAAGCCCCAAGCCCTGATGTCTCTGGTGCTGTAGATGCGCTGCCAATGGCCGCTGAGGAGCAGCAAGAGCTTGATTGGCTGGCACTTTCGGTGTGGGAGCAATCGTCCAACGTTCGTGATTTTTCGTTTTTTTTTTCAGTGGGCGCCCAGGTGCAGCTGGTGGTAAACGTCGAAGCCCTGTTGGTCAGGGAAAGCCCGGAGCCTCGATGTCTGTGGTGCTGTAGATGCGCTGCCAATGGCCGCTGAGGAGCAGCCATAGCTTGAGTTGCTGGCATTTTCGATGTGGGAGCAATCGTTCGACGCTCCTGATTTTTCGTTTTCTTCTTTCAGTGGGCGCCCAGGTGCAGCTGGTTGTAAATGTCGAAGCCCTATTCGTCAGGGATAGCCCAGAGGCCTGATGTCTGTGGTGCTGTAGATGCGCTGCCAATGGCCGGTGAGGAGCAGCAAGAGCTTGAGTTGCTGGCACATTCGGTGTGGGATCAATCGTCCGACGTTCTTGATTTTTCGGGGTTTTTTTTCAGTGGGCGCCCAGGTGCAGCTGGTGGTAAACGTCTAAGCCCTGTTGGTCAGGGAAAGCCCAGAGCCTTGAGGTGTGTGGTGCTGTAGATGCGCTGCCAATGGCCGCTGAGGAGCAGCAAGAGCTTGACTGGCTGGCACTTTTGGTGTGGGAGCAATCGTCCAACGTTCTTGATTTTTCGTTTTTTTTTTTCAGTGGGCGCCCAGGTGCAGCTGGTGGTAAACGTCGAAGCCCTGTTGGTCAGGGAAAGCCCGGAGCCCCAGTGTCTGTGGTGCTGTAGATGCGCTGCCTATGGCCGGTGAGGAGCAGCAAGAGCTTGACTGGCTGGCGCTTTCGGTGAGAAAGCAATCGTCCGACGTTCGTGATTTTTCGGGGTTTTTTTCAGTGGGCGCCCAGGTGCAGCTGGTGGTAAACGTCGAAGCCCTGTTGGTCAGGGAAAGCCCGGAGCCCCGATGTCTGTGGTGCTGTAGATGCGCTGCCAATGGCCGGTGAGGAGCAGCAAGAGCTTGACTGGCTGGCACTTTCGGTGTGGGAGCAATTGTCCGACGTTCGTGATTTTTCAGGGTTTTTTTTTCAGGGGGTGCCCAGGTGCAGTTGGTGGTAAACGTCGAAGCCCTGTTGGTCAGGGAAAGCCCCAAGCCCTGATGTCTGTGGTGCTGTAGATGCGCTGCCAATGGCCGCTGAGGAGCAGCAAGAGCTTGACTGGCTGGCACTTTCGGTGTGGGAGCAATCGTCCGACGTTCTTGATTTTTGGGGGATTTTTTTCAGTGGGCGCCCAGGTGCAGCTGGTGGTAAACGTCGAAGCCCTGTTGGTCAGGGAAAGGCCGGAGCCCCGAAGTCTGTGGTGCTGTAGATGCGCTGCCAATGGCCAGTGAGGAGCAGCAAGAGCTTGACTGGCTGGCGCTTTCGGTGAGGGAGCAATCGTCCGACGTTCTTGATTTTTCGGGGTTTTTTTTCAGTGGGCGCCCAGGTGCAGCTGGTGGTAAACATCGAAGCCCTGTTGGTCAGGGAATGCCCGGAGCCCAGATGTCTGTGGTGCTGTAGATTCGCTGCCAATGGCCGCTGAGGAGCAGCAAGAGCTTGACTGGCTGGCACTTTCGGTGTGGGAGCAATCGTCCGACGCTCGTGATTTTTTGTTTTTTTTTTTCAGTGGGCGCCCAGGTGCAGCTGGTGGTAAACGTCGAAGCCCTGTTCGTCAGGGAAAGCCCCAAGCCCTGATGTCTGTGGTGCTGTAGATGCGCTGCCAATGGCCGCTGAGGAGCAGGAAGAGCTTGACTGGCTGGCACTTTCGGTGTGGGAGCAATCGTCCGCCGTTCGTTATTTTTCGGGGTTTTTTTTTCAGTGGGCACCCAGGTGCAGCTGGTGGTAAACGTCGAAGCCCTGTTGGTCAGGGAAAGCCCGGATCCCCGATGTCTGTGGTGCTGTAGATGCGCTGCCAATGGCCGCTGAGGAGCAGCAAGAGCTTGACTGGCTGGCGCTTTCGGTGAGGGAGCAATCGTCCGACGTTCTTGATTTTTCGGGGTTTTTTTTCAGTGGGCGCCCAGGTGCAGCTGGTGATAAACGTCGAAGCCCTGTTGGTCAGGGAAAGCCCGGAGCCCCGATGTCTGTGCTGCTGTAGATGCGCTGCCAATGGCCGGTGAGGAGCAGCAAGAGCTTGACTGGCTGGCACTTTCGGTGTGGGAGCAATCGTGCGACGTATGCAACTTTTTTGGGTTTTTTTCCAGTGGGCGCCCAGGTGCAGCTGGTGGTAAACGTCGAAGCCCTGTTGGTCAGGGAAAGCCTGGAGCCCCGATATCTGTGGTGCTGTAGATGCGCTGCCAATGGCCGCTGAGGAGCAGCAAGAGCTTGACTGGCTGGCACTTCCGGTGTGGGAGCAATCGTCCGACGCTCGTGATTTTTCGTTTTTTTTTTTCCAGTGGGCACCCAGGTGCAGCTGGTGGTAAACGTCGAAGCCCTGTTCGTCAGGGAAAGCCCGGAGCCCTGATGTCTGTGGTGCTGTAGATGCGCTGCCAATGGCCGCTGAGGAGCAGCCAGAGCTTGACTGGCTGGCACTTTCGGTGTGGGAGCAATCGTCCAGCGTTCGTGATTTTTTGTTTTTTTTTTTCAGTAGGCGCCCAGGTGCAGCTGGTGGTAAACGTCAAAGCCCTGTTGGTCAGGGAAAGCCCGGAGCCCCGATGTCTCTGGTGCTGTAGATGCGCTGCCAATGGCCGGTGAGGAGCAGCAAGAGCTTGACTGGCTGGCACTTTCGGTGTGGGAGCAATCGTCCGACGTTCGTGATTTTTCGGGGTTTTTTTTCAGTGGGCGCCCAGGTGCAGCTGGTGGTAAACGTCGAAGCCCTGTTCGCCAGGGAAAGCCCCAAGCCCTGATGTCTCTGGTGCTGTAGATGCGCTGCCAATGGCCGCTGAGGAGCAGCAAGAGCTTGATTGGCTGGCACTTTCGGTGTGGGAGCAATCGTCCAACGTTCGTGATTTTTCGTTTTTTTTTTTCAGTGGGCGCCCAGGTGCAGCTGGTGGTAAACGTCGAAGCCCTGTTGGTCAGGGAAAGCCCGGAGCCTCGATGTCTGTGGTGCTGTAGATGCGCTGCCAATGGCCGGTGAGGAGCAGCAAGAGCTTGAGTTGCTGGCACATTCGGTGTGGGATCAATCGTCCGACGTTCTTGATTTTTCGGGGTTTTTTTTCAGTGGGCGCCCAGGTGCAGCTGGTGGTAAACGTCTAAGCCCTGTTGGTCAGGGAAAGCCCAGAGCCTTGAGGTGTGTGGTGCTGTAGATGCGCTGCCAATGGCCGCTGAGGAGCAGCAAGAGCTTGACTGGCTGGCACTTTTGGTGTGGGAGCAATCGTCCAACGTTCTTGATTTTTCGTTTTTTTTTTTCAGTGGGCGCCCAGGTGCAGCTGGTGGTAAACTTCGAAGCCCTGTTGGTCAGGGAAAGCCCGGAGCCCCGATGTCTGTGGTGCTGTAGATGCGCTGCCAATGGCCGGTGAGGAGCAGCAAGAGCTTGACTGGCTGGCACTTTCGGTGTGGGAGCAATTGTCCGACGTTCGTGATTTTTCAGGGTTTTTTTTTCAGGGGGTGCCCAGGTGCAGTTGGTGGTAAACGTCGAAGCCCTGTTGGTCAGGGAAAGCCCCAAGCCCTGATGTCTGTGGTGCTGTAGATGCGCTGCCAATGGCCGCTGAGGAGCAGCAAGAGCTTGACTGGCTGGCACTTTCGGTGTGGGAGCAATCGTCCGACGTTCTTGATTTTTGGGGGATTTTTTTCAGTGGGCGCCCAGGTGCAGCTGGTGGTAAACGTCGAAGCCCTGTTGGTCAGGGAAAGGCCGGAGCCCCGAAGTCTGTGGTGCTGTACATGCGCTGCCAATGGCCGCTGAGGAGCAGCAAGAGCTTGACTGGCTGGCGCTTTCGGTGAGGGAGCAATCGTCCGACGTTCTTGATTTTTCGGGGTTTTTTTTCAGTGGGCGCCCAGGTGCAGCTGGTGGTAAACATCGAAGCCCTGTTGGTCAGGGAATGCCCGGAGCCCAGATGTCTGTGGTGCTGTAGATTCGCTGCCAATGGCCGCTGAGGAGCAGCAAGAGCTTGACTGGCTGGCACTTTCGGTGTGGGAGCAATCGTCCGACGCTCGTGATTTTTTGTTTTTTTTTTTCAGTGGGCGCCCAGGTGCAGCTGGTGGTAAACGTCGAAGCCCTGTTCGTCAGGGAAAGCCCCAAGCCCTGATGTCTGTGGTGCTGTAGATGCGCTGCCAATGGCCGCTGAGGAGCAGCAAGAGCTTGACTGGCTGGCACTTTCGGTGTGGGAGCAATCGTCCGCCGTTCGTGATTTTTCGGGGTTTTTTTTTCAGTGGGCACCCAGGTGCAGCTGGTGGTAAACGTCGAAGCCCTGTTGGTCAGGGAAAGCCCGGATCCCCGATGTCTGTGGTGCTGTAGATGCGCTGCCAATGGCCGCTGAGGAGCAGCAAGAGCTTGACTGGCTGGCGCTTTCGGTGAGGGAGCAATCGTCCGACGTTCTTGATTTTTCGGGGTTTTTTTTCAGTGGGCGCCCAGGTGCAGCTGGTGATAAACGTCGAAGCCCTGTTGGTCAGGGAAAGCCCGGAGCCCCGATGTCTGTGCTGCTGTAGATGCGCTGCCAATGGCCGGTGAGGAGCAGCAAGAGCTTGACTGGCTGGCACTTTCGGTGTGGGAGCAATCGTGCGACGTATGCAACTTTTTTGGGTTTTTTTCCAGTGGGCGCCCAGGTGCAGCTGGTGGTAAACGTCGAAGCCCTGTTGGTCAGGGAAAGCCTGGAGCCCCGATATCTGTGGTGCTGTAGATGCGCTGCCAATGGCCGCTGAGGAGCAGCAAGAGCTTGAGTGGCTGGCACTTCCGGTGTGGGAGCAATCGTCCGACGCTCGTGATTTTTCGTTTTTTTTTTTCCAGTGTGCACCCAGGTGCAGCTGGTGGTAAACGTCGAAGCCCTGTTCGTCAGGGAAAGCCCGGAGCCCTGATGTCTGTGGTGCTGTAGATGCGCTGCCAATGGCCGCTGAGGAGCAGCCAGAGCTTGACTGGCTGGCACTTTCGGTGTGGGAGCAATCGTCCAGCGTTCGTGATTTTTTGTTTTTTTTTTTCAGTAGGCGCCCAGGTGCAGCTGGTGGTAAACGTCAAAGCCCTGTTGGTCAGGGAAAGCCCGGAGCCCCGATGTCTGTGGTGCTGTAGATGCGCTACCAATGGCCGCTGAGGAGCAGCAAGAGCTTGACTGGCTGGCACTTTCGGTGTGGGAGCAATCGTCCGACGTTTGTGATTTTTCAGGGTTTTTTTTTCAGTAGGCACCCAGGTGCAGCTGGTGGTAAACGTCGAAGCCCTGTTGGTCAGGGAAAGCCCGGAGGCCCGATGTCTGTGGTGCTGTAGATGCGCTGCCAATGGCCGGTGAGGAGCAGCAAGAGCTTGACTGGCTGGCACTTTCGGTGTGGGAGCAATCGTCCGACGTTCGTAATTTTTTGGGGTTTTTATCCAGTGGGTGCCCAGGTGCAGCTGGTGGAAAACGTCGAAGCCCTGTTGGTCAGGGAAAGCCCGGACCCCGATGTCTGTGGTGCTGTAGATGCGCTGCCAATGGCCGCTGAGGAGCAGCAAGAGCTTGACTGGCTGGCACTTTCGGTGTGGGAGCAATCGTCCGACGTTCATGATTTTTCAGGGTTTTTTTCCAGTGGGCGCCCAGGTGCAGCTGGTGGTAAACGTCAAAGCCCTGTTGGTCAGGGAAAGCCCGGAGCCCCGATGTCTGTGGTGCTGTAGATGCGCTGCCAATGGCCGGTGAGGAGCAGCAGGAGCTTGAGTTGCTGGCACTTTCGGTGTGGGAGCAATCGTCCGACGTTCGTGATTTTTCGTTTTTTTTTTTCAGAGGGCGCCCAGGTGCAGCTGGTGGTAAACGTCGAAGCCCTGTTGGTCAGGGAAAGCCCAGAGCCACAATGTCTGTGGTGCTGTAGATGCGCTGCCAATGGCCGCTGAGGAGCAGCAAGAGCTTGACTGGCTGGCACATTCGGTGTGGGAGCAATCGTCCGACGTTCGTGATTTTTCGTTTTTTTTTTTCAGTGGGCGCCCAGGTGCAGCTGGTGGTAAACATCGAAGCCCTGTTGGTCAGGGAAAGCCCGGAGCCCCGATGTCTGTGGTGCTGTAGATGCGCTGCCAATAGCTACTGAGGAGCAGCAAGAGCTTGACTGGCTGGCACTTTCGGTATGGGAGCAATCGTCCGCCGTTCGTGATTTTTCGGGGTTTTTTTTTCAGTGGGCACCCAGGTGCAGCTGGTGGTAAACGTCGTAGCCCTGTTGGTCAGGGAAAGCCCGGAGCCATGATGTCTGTGGTGCTGTAGATGCGCTGCCAATGGCCGGTGAGGAGCAGCAAGAGCTTGACTGGCTGGCGCTTTCGGTGAGAAAGCAATCGTCCGACGTTCGTGATTTTTCGGGGTTTTTTTCAGTGGGCGCCCAGGTGCAGCTGGTGGTAAACATCGAAGCCCTGTTGGTCAGGGAATGCCCGGAGCCCAGATGTCTGTGGTGCTGTAGATTCGCTGCCAATGGCCGCTGAGGAGCAGCAAGAGCTTGACTGGCTGGCACTTTCGGTATGGGAGCAATCGTCCGCCGTTCGTGATTTTTCGGGGTTTTTTTTTCAGTGGTCACCCAGGTGCAGCTGGTGGTAAACGTCGTAGCCCTGTTCGTCAGGGAAAGCCCGGAGCCACGATGTCTGTGGTGCTGTAGATGCGCTGCCAATGGCCGGTGAGGAGCAGCAAGAGCTTGACTGGCTGGCGCTTTCGGTGAGAAAGCAATCGTCCGACGTTCGTGATTTTTCGGGGTTTTTTTCACTGGGCGCCCAGGTGCAGCTGGTGGTAAACATCGAAGCCCTGTTGGTCAGGGAATGCCCGGAGCCCAGATGTCTGTGGTGCTGTAGATGCGCTGCCAATGGCCGCTGAGGAGCAGCAAGAGCTTGACTGGCTGGCACTTTCGGTATGGGAGCAATCGTCCGCCGTTCGTGATTTTTCGGGGTTTTTTTTTCAGTGGTCACCCAGGTGCAGCTGGTGGTAAACGTCGTAGCCCTGTTCGTCAGGGAAAGCCCGGAGCCACGATGTCTGTGGTGCTGTAGATGTGCTGCCAATGGCCGCTGAGGAGCAGCAAGAGCTTGACTGGCTGGCGCTTTCGGTGAGAAAGCAATCGTCCGACGTTCGTGATTTTTCGGGGTTTTTTTCAGTGGGCGCCCAGGTGCAGCTGGTGGTAAACGTCGAAGCCCTGTTGGTCAGGGAAAGCCCGGAGCCCCGATGTCTGTGGTGCTGTAGATGCGCTGCCAATGGCCGGTGAGGAGCAGCAAGAGCTTGACTGGCTGGCACTTTCGGTGTGGGAGCAATTGTCCGACGTTCGTGATTTTTCAGGGTTTTTTTTTCAGGGGGTGCCCAGGTGCAGTTGGTGGTAAACGTCGAAGCCCTGTTTGTCAGGGAAATCCCCAAGCCCTGATGTCTGTGGTGCTGTAGATGTGATGCCAATGGCCGCTGAGGAGCAGCAAGAGCTTGACTGGCTGGCACTTTCGGTGTGGGAGCAATCGTCCGACGTTCTTGATTTTTTGGGGATTTTTTTCAGTGGGCGCCCAGATGCAGCTGGTGGTAAACGTCGAAGCCCTGTTGGTCAGGGAAAGCCCGGAGCCCCTATGTCTGTGGTGCTGTAGATGCGCTGCCAATGGCCGCTGAGGAGCAGCAAGAGCTTGACTGGCTGGCACTTTCGGTGTGGGAGCAATCGTCCAACGTTCTTGATTTTTCGTTTTTTTTTTTCAGTGGGCGCCCAGGTGCAGCTGGTGGTAAACTTCGAAGCCCTGTTGGTCAGGGAAAGCCCGGAGCCCCAGTGTCTGTGGTGCTGTAGATGCGCTGCCAATGGCCGGTGAGGAGCAGCAAGAGCTTGACTGGCTGGCGCTTTCGGTGAGGGAGCAATCGTCCGACGTTCGTGATTTTTCGGGGTTTTTTTCAGTGGGCGCCCAGGTGCAGCTGGTGGTAAACGTCGAAGCCCTGTTGGTCAGGGAAAGCCCGGAGCCCCGATGTCTGTGGTGCTGTAGATGCGCTGCCAATGGCCGGTGAGGAGCAGCAAGAGCTTGACTGGCTGGCACTTTCGGTGTGGGAGCAATTGTCCGACGTTCGTGATTTTTCAGGGTTTTTTTTTCAGGGGGTGCCCAGGTGCAGTTGGTAGTAAACGTCGAAGCCCTGTTGGTCAGGGAAAGCCCCAAGCCCTGATGTCTGTGGTGCTGTAGATGCGCTGCCAATGGCCGCTGAGGAGCAGCAAGAGCTTGACTGGCTGGCACTTTCGGTGTGGGAGCAATCGTCCGACGTTCTTGATTTTTGGGGGATTTTTTTCAGTGGGCGCCCAGGTGCAGCTGGTGGTAAACGTCGAAGCCCTGTTGGTCAGGGAAAGGCCGGAGCCCCGAAGTCTGTGGTGCTGTACATGCGCTGCCAATGGCCGCTAAGGAGCAGCAAGAGCTTGACTGGCTGGCGCTTTCGGTGAGGGAGCAATCGTCCGACGTTCTTGATTTTTCGGGGTTTTTTTTCAGTGGGCGCCCAGGTGCAGCTGGTGGTAAACATCGAAGCCCTGTTGGTCAGGGAATGCCCGGAGCCCAGATGTCTGTGGTGCTGTAGATTCGCTGCCAATGGCCGCTGAGGAGCAGCAAGAGCTTGACTGGCTGGCAGTTTCGGTGTGGGAGCAATCGTCCGACGCTCGTGATTTTTTGTTTTTTTTTTTCAGTGGGCGCCCAGGTGCAGCTGGTGGTAAACGTAGAAGCCCTGTTCGTCAGGGAAAGCCCCAAGCCCTGATGTCTGTGGTGCTGCAGATGTGCTGCCAATGGCCGCTGAGGAGCAGCAAGAGCTTGACTGGCTGGCACTTTCGGTGTGGGAGCAATCGTCCGCCGTTCGTGATTTTTCGGGGTTTTTTTTTCAGTGGGCACCCAGGTGCAGCTGGTGGTAAACGTCGAAGCCCTGTTGGTCAGGGAAAGCCCGGATCCCCGATGTCTGTGGTGCTGTAGATGCGCTGCCAATGGCCGCTGAGGAGCAGGAAGAGCTTGACTGGCTGGCGCTTTCGGTGAGGGAGCAATCGTCCGACGTTCTTGATTTTTCGGGGTTTTTTTTCAGTGGGCGCCCAGGTGCAGCTGGTGATAAACGTCGAAGCCCTGTTGGTCAGGGAAAGCCCGGAGCCCCGATGTCTGTGCTGCTGTAGATGCGCTGCCAATGGCCGGTGAGGAGCAGCAAGAGCTTGACTGGCTGGCACTTTCGGTGTGGGAGCAATCGTGCGACGTATGCAACTTTTTTGGGTTTTTTTCCAGTGGGCGCCCAGGTGCAGCTGGTGGTAAACGTCGAAGCCCTGTTGGTCAGGGAAAGCCTGGAGCCCCGATATCTGTGGTGCTGTAGATGCGCTGCCAATGGCCGCTGAGGAGCAGCAAGAGCTTGAGTGGCTGGCACTTCCGGTGTGGGAGCAATCGTCCGACGTTCGTGATTTTTTGTTTTTTTTTTTCAGTAGGCGCCCAGGTGCAGCTGGTGGTAAACGTCAAAGCCCTGTTGGTCAGGGAAAGCCCGGAGCCCCGATGTCTGTGGTGCTGTAGATGCGCTACCAATGGCCGCTGAGGAGCAGCAAGAGCTTGACTGGCTGGCACTTTCGGTGTGGGAGCAATCGTCCGACGTTCGTGATTTTTCAGGGTTTTTTTTTCAGTAGGCACCCAGGTGCAGCTGGTGGTAAACGTCGAAGCCCTGTTGGTCAGGGAAAGCCCGGACCCCGATGTCTGTGGTGCTGTAGATGCGCTGCCAATGGCCGCTGAGGAGCAGCAAGAGCTTGACTGGCTGGCACTTTCGGTGTGGGAGCAATCGTCCGACGTTCATGATTTTTCAGGGTTTTTTTCCAGTGGGCGCCCAGGTGCAGCTGGTGGTAAACGTCGAAGCCCTGTTGGTCAGGGAAAGCCCGGAGCCCCGATGTCTGTGGTGCTGTAGATGCGCTGCCAATGGCCGGTGAGGAGCAGCAGGAGCTTGAGTTGCTGGCACTTTCGGTGTGGGAGCAATCGTCCGACGTTCGTGATTTTTCGTTTTTTTTTTTCAGAGGGCGCCCAGGTGCAGCTGGTGGTAAACGTCGAAGCCCTGTTGGTCAGGGAAAGCCCAGAGCCACAATGTCTGCGGTGCTGTAGATGCGCTGCCAATGGCCGCTGAGGAGCAGCAAGAGCTTGACTGGCTGGCACATTCGGTGTGGGAGCAATCGTCCGACGTTCGTGATTTTTCGTTTTTTTTTTTCAGTGGGCGCCAAGGTGCAGCTGGTGGTAAACATCGAAGCCCTGTTGGTCAGGGAAAGCCCGGAGCCCCGATGTCTGTGGTGCTGTAGATGCGCTGCCAATAGCTACTGAGGAGCAGCAAGAGCTTGACTGGCTGGCACTTTCGGTATGGGAGCAATCGTCCGCCGTTCGTGATTTTTCGGGGTTTTTTTTTCAGTGGGCACCCAGGTGCAGCTGGTGGTAAACGTCGAAGCCCTGTTGGTCAGGGAAAGCCCGGAGCCACGATGTCTGTGGTGCTGTAGATGCGCTGCCAATGGCCGGTGAGGAGCAGCAAGAGCTTGACTGGCTGGCGCTTTCGGTGAGAAAGCAATCGTCCGACGTTCGTGATTTTTCGGGGTTTTTTTCACTGGGCGCCCAGGTGCAGCTGGTGGTAAACGTCGAAGCCCTGTTGGTCAGGGAATGCCCGGAGCCCAGATGTCTGTGGTGCTGTAGATTCGCTGCCAATGGCCGCTGAGGAGCAGCAAGAGCTTGACTGGCTGGCACTTTCGGTATGGGAGCAATCGTCCGCCGTTCGTGATTTTTCGGGGTTTTTTTTTCAGTGGTCACCCAGGTGCAGCTGGTGGTAAACGTCGTAGCCCTGTTCGTCAGGGAAAGCCCGGAGCCACGATGTCTGTGGTGCTGTAGATGTGCTGCCAATGGCCGCTGAGGAGCAGCAAGAGCTTGACTGGCTGGCGCTTTCGGTGAGAAAGCAATCGTCCGACGTTCGTGATTTTTCGGGGTTTTTTTCAGTGGGCGCCCAGGTGCAGCTGGTGGTAAACGTCGAAGCCCTGTTGGTCAGGGAAAGCCCGGAGCCCCGATGTCTGTGGTGCTGTAGATGCGCTGCCAATGGCCGGTGAGGAGCAGCAAGAGCTTGACTGGCTGGCACTTTCGGTGTGGGAGCAATTGTCCGACGTTCGTGATTTTTCAGGATTTTTTTTTCAGGGGGTGCCCAGGTGCAGTTGGTGGTAAACGTCGAAGCCCTGTTTGTCAGGGAAATCCCCAAGCCCTGATGTCTGTGGTGCTGTAGATGCGCTGCCAATGGCCGCTGAGGAGCAGCAAGAGCTTGACTGGCTGGCACTTTCGGTGTGGGAGCAATCGTCCGACGTTCTTGATTTTTTGGGGATTTTTTTCAGTGGGCACCCAGATGCAGCTGGTGGTAAACGTCGAAGCCCTGTTGGTCAGGGAAAGCCCGGAGCCCCAGTGTCTGTGGTGCTGTAGATGCGCTACCAATGGCCGGTGAGGAGCAGCAAGAGCTTGACTGGCTGGCGCTTTCGGTGAGGGAGCAATCGTCCGACGTTCGTGATTTCTCGGGGTTTTTTTCAGTGGGCGCCCAGGTGCAGCTGGTGGTAAACGTCGAAGCCCTGTTGGTCAGGGAAAGCCCGGAGCCCCGATGTCTGTGGTGCTGTAGATGCGCTGCCAATGGCCGGTGAGGAGCAGCAAGAGCTTGACTGGCTGGCGCTTTCGGTGAGGGAGCAATCGTCCGACGTTCGTGATTTTTCGGGGTTTTTTTCAGTGGGCGCCCAGGTGCAGCTGGTGGTAAACGTCGAAGCCCTGTTGGTCAGGGAAAGCCCGGAGCCCCGATGTCTGTGGTGCTGTAGATGCGCTGCCAATGGCCGGTGAGGAGCAGCAAGAGCTTGACTGGCTGGCACTTTCGGTGTGGGAGCAATTGTCCGACGTTCGTGATTTTTCAGGGTTTTTTTTTCAGGGGGTGCCCGGGTGCAGTTGGTAGTAAACGTCGAAGCCCTGTTGGTCAGGGAAAGCCCCAAGCCCTGATGTCTGTGGTGCTGTAGATGCGCTGCCAATGGCCGCTGAGGAGCAGCAAGAGCTTGACTGGCTGGCACTTTCGGTGTGGGAGCAATCGTCCGACGTTCTTGATTTTTGGGGGATTTTTTTCAGTGGGCGCCCAGGTGCAGCTGGTGGTAAACGTCGAAGCCCTGTTGGTCAGGGAAAGGCCGGAGCCCAGATGTCTGTGGTGCTGTAGATTCGCTGCCAATGGCCGCTGAGGAGCAGCAATAGCTTGACTGGCTGGCACTTTCGGTGTGGGAGCAATCGTCCGACGCTCGTGATTTTTTGTTTTTTTTTTTCAGTGGGCGCCCAGGTGCAGCTGGTGGTAAACGTAGAAGCCCTGTTCGTCAGGGAAAGCCCCAAGCCCTGATGTCTGTGGTGCTGTAGATGCGCTGCCAATGGCCGCTGAGGAGCAGCAAGAGCTTGACTGGCTGGCACTTTCGGTGTGGGAGCAATCGTCCGCCGTTCGTGATTTTTCGGGGTTTTTTTTTCAGTGGGCACCCAGGTGCAGCTGGTGGTAAACGTCGAAGCCCTGTTGGTCAGGGAAAGCCCGGATCCCCGATGTCTGTGGTGCTGTAGATGCGCTGCCAATGGCCGCTGAGGAGCAGGAAGAGCTTGACTGGCTGGCGCTTTCGGTGAGGGAGCAATCGTCCGACGTTCTTGATTTTTCGGGGTTTTTTTTCAGTGGGCGCCCAGGTGCAGCTGGTGATAAACGTCGAAGCCCTGTTGGTCAGGGAAAGCCCGGAGCCCCGATGTCTGTGCTGCTGTAGATGCGCTGCCAATGGCCGGTGAGGAGCAGCAAGAGCTTGACTGGCTGGCACTTTCGGTGTGGGAGCAATCGTGCGACGTATGCAACTTTTTTGGGTTTTTTTCCAGTGGGCGCCCAGGTGCAGCTGGTGGTAAACGTCGAAGCCCTGTTGGTCAGGGAAAGCCTGGAGCCCCGATATCTGTGGTGCTGTAGATGCGCTGCCAATGGCCGCTGAGGAGCAGCAAGAGCTTGAGTGGCTGGCACTTCCGGTGTGGGAGCAATCGTCCGACGTTCGTGATTTTTTGTTTTTTTTTTTCAGTAGGCGCCCAGGTGCAGCTGGTGGTAAACGTCAAAGCCCTGTTGGTCAGGGAAAGCCCGGAGCCCCGATGTCTGTGGTGCTGTAGATGCGCTACCAATGGCCGCTGAGGAGCAGCAAGAGCTTGACTGGCTGGCACTTTCGGTGTGGGAGCAATCGTCCGACGTTCGTGATTTTTCGGGGTTTTTTTTTCAGTAGGCACCCAGGTGCAGCTGGTGGTAAACGTCGAAGCCCTGTTGGTCAGGGAAAGCCCGGAGGCCCGATGTCTGTGGTGCTGTAGATGCGCTGCCAATTGCCGGTGAGGAGCAGCAAGAGCTTGACTGGCTGGCACTTTCGGTGTGGGAGCAATCGTCCGACGTTCGTAATTTTTTGGGGTTTTTATCCAGTGGGTGCCCAGGTGCAGCTGGTGGAAAACGTCGAAGCCCTGTTGGTCAGGGAAAGCCCGGACCCCGATGTCTGTGGTGCTGTAGATGCGCTGCCAATGGCCGCTGAGGAGCAGCAAGAGCTTGACTGGCTGGCACTTTCGGTGTGGGAGCAATCGTCCGACGTTCATGATTTTTCAGGGTTTTTTTCCAGTGGGCGCCCAGGTGCAGCTGGTGGTAAACGTCGAAGCCCTGTTGGTCAGGGAAAGCCCGGAGCCCCGATGTCTGTGGTGCTGTAGATGCGCTGCCAATGGCCGGTGAGGAGCAGCAGGAGCTTGAGTTGCTGGCACTTTCGGTGTGGGAGCAATCGTCCGACGTTCGTGATTTTTCGTTTTTTTTTTTCAGTGGGCGCCCAGGTGCAGCTGGTGGTAAACATCGAAGCCCTGTTGGTCAGGGAAAGCCCGGAGCCCCGATGTCTGTGGTGCTGTAGATGCGCTGCCAATAGCTACTGAGGAGCAGCAAGAGCTTGACTGGCTGGCACTTTCGGTATGGGAGCAATCGTCCGCCGTTCGTGATTTTTCGGGGTTTTTTTTTCAGTGGGCACCCAGGTGCAGCTGGTGGTAAACGTAGTAGCCCTGTTGGTCAGGGAAAGCCCGGAGCCACGATGTCTGTGGTGCTGTAGATGCGCTGCCAATGGCCGGTGAGGAGCAGCAAGAGCTTGACTGGCTGGCGCTTTCGGTGAGAAAGCAATCGTCCGACGTTCGTGATTTTTCGGGGTTTTTTTCACTGGGCGCCCAGGTGCAGCTGGTGGTAAACATCGAAGCCCTGTTGGTCAGGGAATGCCCGGAGCCCAGATGTCTGTGGTGCTGTAGATTCGCTGCCAATGGCCGCTGAGGAGCAGCAAGAGCTTGACTGGCTGGCACTTTCGGTATGGGAGCAATCGTCCGCCGTTCGTGATTTTTCGGGGTTTTTTTTTCAGTGGTCACCCAGGTGCAGCTGGTGGTAAACGTCGTAGCCCTGTTCGTCAGGGAAAGCCCGGAGCCACGATGTCTGTGGTGCTGTAGATGTGCTGCCAATGGCCGCTGAGGAGCAGCAAGAGCTTGACTGGCTGGCGCTTTCGGTGAGAAAGCAATCGTCCGACGTTCGTGATTTTTCGGGGTTTTTTTCAGTGGGCGCCCAGGTGCAGCTGGTGGTAAACGTCGAAGCCCTGTTGGTCAGGGAAAGCCCGGAGCCCCGATGTCTGTGGTGCTGTAGATGCGCTGCCAATGGCCGGTGAGGAGCAGCAAGAGCTTGACTGGCTGGCACTTTCGGTGTGGGAGCAATTGTCCGACGTTCGTGATTTTTCAGGGTTTTTTTTTCAGGGGGTGCCCAGGTGCAGTTGGTGGTAAACGTCGAAGCCCTGTTTGTCAGGGAAATCCCCAAGCCCTAATGTCTGTGGTGCTGTAGATGCGCTGCCAATGGCCGCTGAGGAGCAGCAAGAGCTTGACTGGCTGGCACTTTCGGTGTGGGAGCAATCGTCCGACGTTCTTGATTTTTTGGGGATTTTTTTCAGTGGGCGCCCAGATGCAGCTGGTGGTAAACGTCGAAGCCCTGTTGGTCAGGGAAAGCCCGGAGCCCCGATGTCTGTGGTGCTGTAGATGCGCTGCCAATGGCCGGTGAGGAGCAGCAAGAGCTTGACTGGCTGGCACTTTCGGTGTGGGAGCAATCGTCCGCCGTTCGTGATTTTTCGGGGTTTTTTTTTCAGTGGGCACCCAGGTGCAGCTGGTGGTAAACGTCGAAGCCCTGTTGGTCAGGGAAAGCCCGGAGCCCCTATGTCTGTGGTGCTGTACATGCGCTGCAAATGGCCGCTGAGGAGCAGGAAGAGCTTGACTGGCTGGCGCTTTCGGTGAGGGAGCAATCGTCCGACGTTCTTGATTTTTCGGGGTTTTTTTTCAGTGGGCGCCCAGGTGCAGCTGGTGGTAAACATCGAAGCCCTGTTGGTCAGGGAATGCCTGGAGCCCTGATGTCTGTGGTGCTGTAGATGTGCTGCCAATGGCCGCTGAGGAGCAGCAAGAGCTTGACTGGCTGGCACTTTCGGTGTGCGAGCAATCGTCCGACGCTCGTGATTTTTTGTTTTTTTTTTTCAGTGGGCGCCCAGGTGCAGCTGGTGGTAAACGTCGAAGCCCTGTTGGTCAGGGAAAGCCCGGAGCCCCGATGTCTGTGGTGCTGTAGATGCGCTGCCAATGGCCGCTGAGGAGCAGCAGGAGCTTGAGTGGCTGGCATTTTCGGTATGGGAGCAATCGTCCGCCGTTCGTGATTTTTCGGGGTTTTTTTTTCAGTGGGCACCCAGGTGCAGCTGGTGGTAAACGTCGTAGCCCTGTTCGTCAGGGAAAGCCCGGAGCCACGATGTCTGTGGTGCTGTAGATGCGCTGCCAATGGCCGCTGAGGAGCAGCAAGAGCTTGACTGGCTGGCGCTTTCGGTGAGGGAGCAATCGTCCGACGTTAGTGATTTTTCGGGGTTTTTTTCAGTGGGCGCCCAGGTGCAGCTGGTGGTAAACGTCGAAGCCCTGTTGGTCAGGGAAAGCCCGGAGCCCCGATGTCTGTGGTGCTGTAGATGCGCTGCCAATGGCCGCTGAGGAGCAGCAAGAGCTTGACTGGCTGGCACTTTCGGTGTGGGAGCAATCGTCCGACATTCGTGATTTTTCGGGGTTTTTTTTCAGTGGGCGCCCAGGTGCAGCTGGTGGTAAACGTCGAAGCCCTGTTCGTCAGGGAAAGCCCCAAGCCCTGATGTCTCTGGTGCTGTAGATGCGCTGCCAATGGCCGCTGAGGAGCAGCAAGAGCTTGATTGGCTGGCACTTTAAGTGTGGGAGCAATCGTCCAACGTTCGTGATTTTTCGTTTTTTTTTTCAGTGGGCGCCCAGGTGCAGCTGGTGGTAAACGTCGAAGCCCTGTTGGTCAGGGAAAGCCCGGAGCCTCGATGTCTGTGGTGCTGTAGATGCGCTGCCAATGGCCGCTGAGGAGCAGCCATAGCTTGAGTTGATGGCATTTTCGATGTGGGAGCAATCGTTCGACGCTCCTGATTTTTCGTTTTCTTCTTTCAGTGGGCGCCCAGGTGCAGCTGGTTGTAAATGTCGAAGCCCTATTCGTCAGGGATAGCCCGGAGGCCTGATGTCTGTGGTGCTGTAGATGCGCTGCCAATGGCCGGTGAGGAGCAGCAAGAGCTTGAGTTGCTGGCACATTCGGTGTGGGATCAATCGTCCGACGTTCTTGATTTTTCGGGGTTTTTTTTCAGTGGGCGCCCAGGTGCAGCTGGTGGTAAACGTCTAAGCCCTGTTGGTCAGGGAAAGCCCAGAGCCTTGAGGTGTGTGGTGCTGTAGATGCGCTGCCAATGGCCGCTGAGGAGCAGCAAGAGCTTGACTGGCTGGCACTTTTGGTGTGGGAGCAATCGTCCAACGTTCTTGATTTTTCGGGGTTTTTTTTCAGTGGGCGCCCAGGTGCAGCTGGTGGTAAACATCGAAGCCCTGTTGGTCAGGGAAAGCCCGGAGCCACGATGTCTGTGGTGCTGTAGATGTGCTGCCAATGGCCGCTGAGGAGCAGCAAGAGCTTGACTGGCTGGCGCTTTCGGTGAGAAAGCAATCGTCCGACGTTCGTAATTTTTCGGGGTTTTTTTCAGTGGGCGCCCAGGTGCAGCTGGTGGTAAATGTCGAAGCCCTGTTGGTCAGGGAATGCCTGGAGCCCTGATGTCTGTGGTGCTGTAGATGCGCTGCCAATGGCCGCTGAGGAGCAGCAAGAGCTTGACTGGCTGGCACTTTCGGTGTGCGAGCAATCGTCCGACGCTCGTGATTTTTTGTTTTTTTTTTTCAGTGGGCGCCCAGGTGCACCTGGTGGTAAACGTCGAAGCCCTGTTGGTCAGGGAAAGCCCGGAGCCCCGATGTCTGTGGTGCTGTAGATGCGCTGCCAATGGCCGGTGAGGAGCAGCAGGAGCTTGAGTTGCTGGCATTTTCGGTATGGGAGCAATCGTCCGCCGTTCGTGATTTTTCGGGGTTTTTTTTTCAGTGGGCACCCAGGTGCAGCTGGTGGTAAACGTCGTAGCCCTGTTCGTCAGGGAAAGCCCGGAGCCACGATGTCTGTGGTGCTGTAGATGCGCTGCCAATGGCCGCTGAGGAGCAGCAAGAGCTTGACTGGCTGGCGCTTTCGGTGAGGGAGCAATCGTCCGACGTTCGTGATTTTTCGGGGTTTTTTTCAATGGGCGCCCAGGTGCAGCTGGTGGTAAACGTCGAAGCCCTGTTGGTCAGGGAAAGCCCGGAGCCCCGATGTCTGTGGTGCTGTAGATGCGCTGCCAATGGCCGCTGAGAAGCAGCAAGAGCTTGACTGGCTGGCACTTTCGGTGTGGGAGCAATTGTCCGACGTTCGTGATTTTTCAGGGTTTTTTTTTTCAGGGGGTGCCCAGGTGCAGTTGGTGGTAAACGTCGAAGCCCTGTTCGTCAGGGAAAGCCCCAAGCCCTGATGTCTGTGGTGCTGTAGATGCGCTGCCAATGGCCGCTGAGGAGCAGCAAGAGCTTGACTGGCTGGCACTTTCGGTGTGGGAGCAATCGTCCGACGTTCTTGATTTTTTGGGATTTTTTTCAGTGGGCGCCCAGGTGCAGCTGGTGGTAAACGTCGAAGCCCTGTTGGTCAGGGAAAGCCCGGAGCCCCGATGTCTGTGGTGCTGTAGATGCGCTGCCAATGGCCGGTGAGGAGCAGCAAGAGCTTGACTGGCTGGCACTTTCGGTGTGGGAGCAATCGTCCGACGTTCGTGATTTTTCGGGGTTTTTTTTCAGTGGGCGCCCAGGTGCAGCTGGTGGTAAACGTCGAAGCCCTGTTCGTCAGGGAAAGCCCCAAGCCCTGATGTCTCTGGTGCTGTAGATGCGCTGCCAATGGCCGCTGAGGAGCAGCAAGAGCTTGATTGGCTGGCACTTTCGGTGTGGGAGCAATCGTCCAACGTTCGTGATTTTTCGTTTTTTTTTTCAGTGGGCGCCCAGGTGCAGCTGGTGGTAAACGTCGAAGCCCTGTTGGTCAGGGAAAGCCCGGAGCCTCGATGTCTGTGGTGCTGTAGATGCGCTGCCAATGGCCGCTGAGGAGCAGCCATAGCTTGAGTTGCTGGCATTTTCGATGTGGGAGCAATCGTTCGACGCTCCTGATTTTTCGTTTTCTTCTTTCAGTGGGCGCCCAGGTGCAGCTGGTTGTAAATGTCGAAGCCCTATTCGTCAGGGATAGCCCGGAGGCCTGATGTCTGTGGTGCTGTAGATGCGCTGCCAATGGCCGGTGAGGAGCAGCAAGAGCTTGACTGGCTGGCACTTTTGGTGTGGGAGCAATCGTCCAACGTTCTTGATTTTTCGTTTTTTTTTTTCAGTGGGCGCCCAGGTGCAGCTGGTGGTAAACGTCGAAGCCCTGTTGGTCAGGGAAAGCCCGGAGCCCCAGTGTCTGTGGTGCTGTAGATGCGCTGCCAATGGCCGGTGAGGAGCAGCAAGAGCTTGACTGGCTGGCACATTCGGTGTGGGATCAATCGTCCGACGTTCTTGATTTTTCGGGGTTTTTTTTCAGTGGGCGCCCAGGTGCAGCTGGTGGTAAACTTCGAAGCCCTGTTGGTCAGGGAAAGCCCGGAGCCCCAGTGTCTGTGGTGCTGTAGATGCGCTGCCAATGGCCGGTGAGGAGCAGCAAGAGCTTGACTGGCTGGCACATTCGGTGTGGGATCAATCGTCCGACGTTCTTGATTTTTCGGGGTTTTTTTTCAGTGGGCGCCCAGGTGCAGCTGGTGGTAAACGTCTAAGCCCTGTTGGTCAGGGAAAGCCCAGAGCCTTGAGGTGTGTGGTGCTGTAGATGCGCTGCCAATGGCCGCTGAGGAGCAGCAAGAGCTTGACTGGCTGGCACTTTTGGTGTGGGAGCAATCGTCCAACGTTCTTGATTTTTCGTTTTTTTTTTTCAGTGGGCGCCCAGGTGCAGCTGGTGGTAAACTTCGAAGCCCTGTTGGTCAGGGAAAGCCCGGAGCCCCAGTGTCTGTGGTGCTGTAGATGCGCTGCCAATGGCCGGTGAGGAGCAGCAAGAGCTTGACTGGCTGGCGCTTTCGGTGAGGGAGCAATCGTCCGACGTTCGTGATTTTTCGGGGTTTTTTTCAGTGGGCGCCCAGGTGCAGCTGGTGGTAAACGTCGAAGCCCTGTTGGTCAGGGAAAGCCCGGAGCCCCGATGTCTGTGGTGCTGTAGATGCGCTGCCAATGGCCGGTGAGGAGCAGCAAGAGCTTGACTGGCTGGCACTTTCGGTGTGGGAGCAATCGTCCGACGTTCTTGATTTTTGGGGGATTTTTTTCAGTGTGCGCCCAGGTGCAGCTGGTGGTAAACGTCGAAGCCCTGTTGGTCAGGGAAAGGCCGGAGCCCCGAAGTCTGTGGTGCTGTACATGCGCTGCCAATGGCCGCTGAGGAGCAGCAAGAGCTTGACTGGCTGGCGCTTTCGGTGAGGGAGCAATCGTCCGACGTTCTTGATTTTTCGGGGTTTTTTTTCAGTGGGCGCCCAGGTACAGCTGGTGGTAAACATCGAAGCCCTGTTGGTCAGGGAATGCCCGGAGCCCAGATGTCTGTGGTGCTGTAGATTCGCTGCCAATGGCCGCTGAGGAGCAGCAAGAGCTTGACTGGCTGGCACTTTCGGTGTGGGAGCAATCGTCCGACGCTCGTGATTTTTTGTTTTTTTTTTTCAGTGGGCGCCCAGGTGCAGCTGGTGGTAAACGTCGAAGCCCTGTTCGTCAGGGAAAGCCCCAAGCCCTGATGTCTGTGGTGCTGTAGATGCGCTGCCAATGGCCGCTGAGGAGCAGCAAGAGCTTGACTGGCTGGCACTTTCGGTGTGGGAGCAATCGTCCGACGTTCTTGATTTTTGGGGGATTTTTTTCAGTGGGCGCCCAGGTGCAGCTGGTGGTAAACGTCGAAGCCCTGTTGGTCAGGGAAAGCCCGGAGCCCCGAAGTCTGTGGTGCTGTACATGAGCTGCCAATGGCCGCTGAGGAGCAGCAAGAGCTTGACTGGCTGGCGCTTTCGGTGAGGGAGCAATCGTCCGACGTTCTTGATTTTTCGGGGTTTTTTTTCAGTGGGCGCCCAGGTGCAGCTGGTGGTAAACATCGAAGCCCTGTTGGTCAGGGAATGCCCGGAGCCCAGATGTCTGTGGTGCTGTAGATTCGCTGCCAATGGCCGCTGAGGAGCAGCAAGAGCTTGACTGGCTGGCACTTTCGGTGTGGGAGCAATCGTCCGACGTTCGTGATTTTTCGGGGTTTTTTTTTCAGTGGGCACCCAGGTGCAGCTGGTGGTAAACGTCGTAGCCCTGTTCGTCAGGGAAAGCCCGGAGCCACGATGTCTGTGGTGCTGTAGATGCGCTGCCAATGGCCGGTGAGGAGCAGCAAGAGCTTGACTGGCTGGCGCTTTCGGTGTGGGAGCAATCGTCCGACGTTCGTGATTTTTCGGGGTTTTTTTCACTGGGCGCCCAGGTGCAGCTGGTGGTAAACATCGAAGCCCTGTTGGTCAGGGAATGCCCGGAGCCCAGATGTCTGTGGTGCTGTAGATTCGCTGCCAATGGCCGCTGAGGAGCAGCAAGAGCTTGACTGGCTGGCACTTTCGGTGTGGGAGCAATCGTCCGACGCTCGTGATTTTTTGTTTTTTTTTTTCAGTGGGCGCCCAGGTGCAGCTGGTGGTAAACGTCGAAGCCCTGTTGGTCAGGGAAAGCCCCAAGCCCTGATGTCTGTGGTGCTGTAGATGCGCTGCCAATGGCCGCTGAGGAGCAGCAATAGCTTGACTGGCTGGCACTTTCGGTGTGGGAGCAATCGTCCGCCGTTCGTGATTTTTCGGGGTTTTTTTTTCAGTGGGCACCCAGGTGCAGCTGGTGGTAAACGTCGAAGCCCTGTTGGTCAGGGAAAGCCCGGATCCCCGATGTCTGTGGTGCTGTAGATGCGCTGCCAATGGCCGCTGAGGAGCAGGAAGAGCTTGACTGGCTGGCGCTTTCGGTGAGGGAGCAATCGTCCGACGTTCTTGATTTTTCGGGGTTTTTTTTCAGTGGGCGCCCAGGTGCAGCTGGTGATAAACGTCAAAGCCCTGTTGGTCAGGGAAAGCCCGGAGCCCCGATGTCTGTGCTGCTGTAGATGCGCTGCCAATGGCCGGTGAGGAGCAGCAAGAGCTTGACTGGCTGGCACTTTCGTTGTGGGAGCAATCGTGCGACGTATGCAACTTTTTTGGTTTTTTTTCCAGTGGGCGCCCAGGTGCAGCTGGTGGTAAACGTCGAAGCCCTGTTGGTCAGGGAAAGCCTGGAGCCCCGATATCTGTGGTGCTGTAGATGCGCTGCCAATGGCCGCTGAGGAGCAGCAAGAGCTTGAGTGGCTGGCACTTTCGGTGTGGGAGCAATCGTCCGACGCTCGTGATTTTTCGTTTTTTTTTTTCCAGTGGGCACCCAGGTGCAGCTGGTGGTAAACGTCGAAGCCCTGTTCGTCAGGGAAAGCCCGGAGCCCTGATGTCTGTGGTGCTGTAGATGCGCTGCCAATGGCCGCTGAGGAGCAGCCAGAGCTTGACTGGCTGGCACTTTCGGTGTGGGAGCAATCGTCCAGCGTTCGTGATTTTTTGTTTTTTTTTTTCAGTAGGCGCCCAGGTGCAGCTGGTGGTAAACGTCAAAGCCCTGTTGGTCAGGGAAAGCCCGGAGCCCCGATGTCTGTGGTGCTGTAGATGCGCTGCCAATGGCTACTGAGGAGCAGCAAGAGCTTGACTGGCTGGCACTTTCGGTATGGGAGCAATCGTCCGCCGTTCGTGATTTTTCGGGGTTTTTTTTTCAGTGGGCACCCAGGTGCAGCTGGTGGTAAACGTCGTAGCCCTGTTCGTCAGGGAAAGCCCGGAGCCACGATGTCTGTGGTGCTGTAGATGCGCTGCCAATGGCCGCTGAGGAGCAGCAAGAGCTTGACTGGCTGGCGCTTTCGGTGAGAAAGCAATTGTCCGACGTTCGTGATTTTTCGGGGTTTTTTTCACTGGGCGCCCAGGTGCAGCTGGTGGTAAACGTCGAAGCCCTGTTGGTCAGGGAAAGCCCGGAGCCCCGATGTCTGTGGTGCTGTAGATGCGCTGCCAATGGCCGCTGAGGAGCAGCAAGAGCTTGACTGGCTGGCACTTTCGGTGTGGGAGCAATCGTCCGACGTTCTTGATTTTTTGGGGATTTTTTTCAGTGGGCGCCCAGGTGCAGCTGGTGGTAAACGTCGAAGCCCTGTTGGTCAGGGAAAGGCCGGAGCCCCGAAGTCTGTGGTGCTGTAGATGCGCTGCCAATGGCCGCTGAGGAGCAGGAAGAGCTTGACTGGCTGGCGCTTTCGGTGAGGGAGCAATCGTCCGACGTTCTTGATTTTTCGGGGATTTTTTTCAGTGGGCGCCCAGGTGCAGCTGGTGGTAAACATCGAAGCCCTGTTGGTCAGGGAATGCCCAGAGCCCAGATGTCTGTGGTGCTGTAGATTCGCTGCCAATGGCCGCTGAGGAGCAGCAAGAGCTTGACTGGCTGGCACTTTCGGTGTGGGAGCAATCGTCCGACGCTCGTGATTTTTTGTTTTTTTTTTTCAGTGGGCGCCCAGGTGCAGCTGGTGGTAAACGTCGAAGCCCTGTTGGTCAGGGAAAGCCCCAAGCCCTGATGTCTGTGGTGCTGCAGATGCGCTGCCAATGGCCGCTGAGGAGCAGCAAGAGCTTGACTGGCTGGCACTTTCGGTGTGGGAGCAATCGTCCGCCGTTCGTGATTTTTCGGGGTTTTTTTTTCAGTGGGCACCCAGGTGCAGCTGGTGGTAAACGTCGAAGCCCTGTTGGTCAGGGAAAGCCCGGATCCCCGATGTCTGTGGTGCTGTAGATGCGCTGCCAATGGCCGCTGAGGAGCAGGAAGAGCTTGACTGGCTGGCGCTTTCGGTGAGGGAGCAATCGTCCGACGTTCTTGATTTTTCGGGGTTTTTTTTCAGTGGGCGCCCAGGTGCAGCTGGTGATAAACGTCAAAGCCCTGTTGGTCAGGGAAAGCCCGGAGCCCCGATGTCTGTGCTGCTGTAGATGCGCTGCCAATGGCCGGTGAGGAGCAGCAAGAGCTTGACTGGCTGGCACTTTCGTTGTGGGAGCAATCGTGCGACGTATGCAACTTTTTTGGTTTTTTTTCCAGTGGGCGCCCAGGTGCAGCTGGTGGTAAACGTCGAAGCCCTGTTGGTCAGGGAAAGCCTGGAGCCCCGATATCTGTGGTGCTGTAGATGCGCTGCCAATGGCCGCTGAGGAGCAGCAAGAGCTTGAGTGGCTGGCACTTTCGGTGTGGGAGCAATCGTCCGACGCTCGTGATTTTTCGTTTTTTTTTTTCCAGTGGGCACCCAGGTGCAGCTGGTGGTAAACGTCGAAGCCCTGTTCGTCAGGGAAAGCCCGGAGCCCTGATGTCTGTGGTGCTGTAGATGCGCTGCCAATGGCCGGTGAGGAGCAGCCAGAGCTTGACTGGCTGGCACTTTCGGTGTGGGAGCAATCGTCCAGCGTTCGTGATTTTTTGTTTTTTTTTTTCAGTAGGCGCCCAGGTGCAGCTGGTGGTAAACGTCAAAGCCCTGTTGGTCAGGGAAAGCCCGGAGCCCCGATGTCTGTGGTGCTGTAGATGCGCTGCCAATGGCTACTGAGGAGCAGCAAGAGCTTGACTGGCTGGCACTTTCGGTATGGGAGCAATCGTCCGCCGTTCGTGATTTTTCGGGGTTTTTTTTTCAGTGGGCACCCAGGTGCAGCTGGTGGTAAACGTCGTAGCCCTGTTCGTCAGGGAAAGCCCGGAGCCACGATGTCTGTGGTGCTGTAGATGCGCTGCCAATGGCCGGTGAGGAGCAGCAAGAGCTTGACTGGCTGGCGCTTTCGGTGAGAAAGCAATTGTCCGACGTTCGTGATTTTTCGGGGTTTTTTTCACTGGGCGCCCAGGTGCAGCTGGTGGTAAACGTCGAAGCCCTGTTGGTCAGGGAAAGCCCGGAGCCCCGATGTCTGTGGTGCTGTAGATGCGCTGCCAATGGCCGCTGAGGAGCAGCAAGAGCTTGACTGGCTGGCACTTTCGGTGTGGGAGCAATCGTCCGACGTTCTTGATTTTTTGGGGATTTTTTTCAGTGGGCGCCCAGGTGCAGCTGGTGGTAAACGTCGAAGCCCTGTTGGTCAGGGAAAGGCCGGAGCCCCGAAGTCTGTGGTGCTGTAGATGCGCTGCCAATGGCCGCTGAGGAGCAGGAAGAGCTTGACTGGCTGGCGCTTTCGGTGAGGGAGCAATCGTCCGACGTTCTTGATTTTTCGGGGATTTTTTTCAGTGGGCGCCCAGGTGCAGCTGGTGGTAAACATCGAAGCCCTGTTGGTCAGGGAATGCCCAGAGCCCAGATGTCTGTGGTGCTGTAGATTCGCTGCCAATGGCCGCTGAGGAGCAGCCAGAGCTTGACTGGCTGGCACTTTCGGTGTGGGAGCAATCGTCCGACGCTCGTGATTTTTTGTTTTTTTTTTTCAGTGGGCGCCCAGGTGCAGCTGGTGGTAAACGTCGAAGCCCTGTTGGTCAGGGAAAGCCCCAAGCCCTGATGTCTGTGGTGCTGTAGATGCGCTGCCAATGGCCGCTGAGGAGCAGCAAGAGCTTGACTGGCTGGCACTTTCGGTGTGGGAGCAATCGTCCGCCGTTCGTGATTTTTCGGGGTTTTTTTTTCAGTGGGCACCCAGGTGCAGCTGGTGGTAAACGTCGAAGCCCTGTTGGTCAGGGAAAGCCCGGATCCCCGATGTCTGTGGTGCTGTAGATGCGCTGCCAATGGCCGCTGAGGAGCAGGAAGAGCTTGACTGGTTGGCGCTTTCGGTGAGGGAGCAATCGTCCGACGTTCTTGATTTTTCGGGGTTTTTTTTCAGTGGGCGCCCAGGTGCAGCTGGTGATAAACGTCAAAGCCCTGTTGGTCAGGGAAAGCCCGGAGCCCCGATGTCTGTGCTGCTGTACATGCGCTGCCAATGGCCGGTGAGGAGCAGCAAGAGCTTGACTGGCTGGCGCTTTCGGTGAGAAAGCAATTGTCCGACGTTCGTGATTTTTCGGGGTTTTTTTCACTGGGCGCCCAGGTGCAGCTGGTGGTAAACGTCGAAGCCCTGTTGGTCAGGGAAAGCCCGGAGCCCCGATGTCTGTGGTGCTGTAGATGCGCTGCCAATGGCCGCTGAGGAGCAGCAAGAGCTTGACTGGCTGGCACTTTCGGTGTGGGAGCAATCGTCCGACGTTCTTGATTTTTTGGGGATTTTTTTCAGTGGGCGCCCAGGTGCAGCTGGTGGTAAACGTCGAAGCCCTGTTGGTCAGGGAAAGGCCGGAGCCCCGAAGTCTGTGGTGCTGTAGATGCGCTGCCAATGGCCGCTGAGGAGCAGGAAGAGCTTGACTGGCTGGCACTTTCGGTGAGGGAGCAATCGTCCGACGTTCTTGATTTTTCGGGGTTTTTTTTCAGTGGGCGCCCAGGTGCAGCTGGTGGTAAACATCGAAGCCCTGTTGGTCAGGGAATGCCCAGAGCCCAGATGTCTGTGGTGCTGTAGATTCGCTGCCAATGGCCGCTGAGGAGCAGCAAGAGCTTGACTGGCTGGCACTTTCGGTGTGGGAGCAATCGTCCGACGCTCGTGATTTTTTGTTTTTTTTTTTCAGTGGGCGCCCAGGTGCAGCTGGTGGTAAACGTCGAAGCCCTGTTCGTCAGGGAAAGCCCCAAGCCCTGATGTCTGTGGTGCTGTAGATGCGCTGCCAATGGCCGCTGAGGAGCAGCAAGAGCTTGACTGGCTGGCACTTTCGGTGTGGGAGCAATCATCCGCCGTTCGTGATTTTTCGGGGTTTTTTTTTCAGTGGGCACCCAGGTGCAGCTGGTGGTAAACGTCGAAGCCCTGTTGGTCAGGGAAAGCCCGGATCCCCGATGTCTGTGGTGCTGTAGATGCGCTGCCAATGGCCGCTGAGGAGCAGGAAGAGCTTGACTGGCTGGCGCTTTCGGTGAGGGAGCAATCGTCCGACGTTCTTGATTTTTCGGGGTTTTTTTTCAGTGGGCGCCCAGGTGCAGCTGGTGATAAACGTCAAAGCCCTGTTGGTCAGGGAAAGCCCGGAGCCCCGATGTCTGTGCTGCTGTAGATGCGCTGCCAATGGCCGGTGAGGAGCAGCAATAGCTTGACTGGCTGGCACTTTCGGTGTGGGAGCAATCGTGCGACGTATGCAACTTTTTTGGGTTTTTTTCCAGTGGGCGCACAGGTGCAGCTGGTGGTAAACGTCGAAGCCCTGTTGGTCAGGGAAAGCCTGGAGCCCCGATATCTGTGGTGCTGTAGATGCGCTGCCAATGGCCGCTGAGGAGCAGCAAGAGCTTGAGTGGCTGGCACTTTCGGTGTGGGACCAATCGTCCGACGCTCGTGATTTTTCGTTTTTTTTTTTCCAGTGGGCACCCAGGTGCAGCTGGTGGTAAACTTCGAAGCCCTGTTCGTCAGGGAAAGCCCGGAGCCCTGATGTCTGTGGTGCTGTAGATGCACTGCCAATGGCCGCTGAGGAGCAGCCAGAGCTTGACTGGCTGGCACTTTCGGTGTGGGAGCAATCGTCCAGCGTTCGTGATTTTTTGTTTTTTTTTTTCAGTGGGCGCCCAGGTGCAGCTGGTGGTAAACGTCGAAGCCCTGTTGGTCAGGGAAAGCCCGGAGCCCCGATGTCTGTGGTGCTGTAGATGCGCTACCAATGGCCGCTGAGGAGCAGCAAGAGCTTGACTGGCTGGCACTTTCGGTGTGGGAGCAATCGTCCGACGTTCGTGATTTTTCAGGGTTTTTTTTTCAGTAGGCACCCAGGTGCAGCTGGTGGTAAACGTCGAAGCCCTGTTGGTCAGGGAAAGCCCGGAGGCCCGATGTCTGTGGTGCTGTAGATGCGCTGCCAATGGCCGGTGAGGAGCAGCAAGAGCTTGACTGGCTGGCACTTTCGGTGTGGGAGCAATCGTCCGACGTTCGTGATTTTTTGGGGTTTTTATCCAGTGGGTGCCCAGGTGCAGCTGGTGGAAAACGTCGAAGCCCTGTTGGTCAGGGAAAGCCCGGACCCCGATGTCTGTGGTGCTGTAGATGCGCTGCCAATGGCCGCTGAGGAGCAGCAAGAGCTTGACTGGCTGGCACTTTCGGTGTGGGAGCAATCGTCCGACGTTCATGATTTTTCAGTGTTTTTTTCCAGTGGGCGCCCAGGTGCAGCTGGTGGTAAACGTCAAAGCCCTGTTCGTCAGGGAAAGCCCGGAGCCCCGATGTCTGTGGTGCTGTAGATGCGCTGCCAATGGCCGGTGAGGAGCAGCAGGAGCTTGAGTTGCTGGCACTTTCGGTGTGGGAGCAATCGTCCGATGTTCGTGATTTTTCGTTTTTTTTTTTCAGAGGGCGCCCAGGTGCAGCTGGTGGTAAACGTCGAAGCCCTGTTGGTCAGGGAAAGCCCGGAGCCCCGATGTCTGTGGTGCTGTAGATGCGCTGCCAATGGCCGGTGAGGAGCAGCAAGAGCTTGACTGGCTGGCACATTCGGTGTGGGAGCAATCGTCCGACGTTCGTGATTTTTCGTTTTTTTTTTTCAGTGGGCGCCCAGGTGCAGCTGGTGGTAAACGTCGAAGCCCTGTTCGTCAGGGAAAGCCCCAAGCCCTGATGTCTGTGGTGCTGTAGATGCGCTGCCAATGGCCGCTGAGGAGCAGGAAGAGCTTGACTGGCTGGCACTTTCGGTGTGGGAGCAATCGTCCAGCGTTCGTGATTTTTTGTTTTTTTTTTTCAGTAGGTGCCCAGGTGCAGCTGGTGGTAAACGTCAAAGCCCTGTTGGTCAGGGAAAGCCCGGAGCCCCGATGTCTGTGGTGCTGTAGATGCGCTGCCAATGGCTACTGAGGAGCAGCAAGAGCTTGACTGGCTGGCACTTTCGGTATGGGAGCAATCGTCCGCCGTTCGTGATTTTTCGGGGTTTTTTTTTCAGTGGGCACCCAGGTGCAGCTGGTGGTAAACGTCGAAGCCCTGTTGGTCAGGGAAAGCCCGGAGCCCCGATGTCTGTGGTGCTGTAGATGCGCTGCCAATGGCCGCTGAGGAGCAGCAAGAGCTTGACTGGCTGGCACTTTCGGTGTGGGAGCAATCGTCCGACGTTCTTGATTTTTTGGGGATTTTTTTCAGTGGGCGCCCAGGTGCAGCTGGTGGTAAACGTCGAAGCCCTGTTGGTCAGGGAAAGGCCGGAGCCCCGAAGTCTGTGGTGCTGTAGATGCGCTGCCAATGGCCGCTGAGGAGCAGGAAGAGCTTGACTGGCTGGCACTTTCGGTGAGGGAGCAATCGTCCGACGTTCTTGATTTTTCGGGGTTTTTTTTCAGTGGGCGCCCAGGTGCAGCTGGTGGTAAACATCGAAGCCCTGTTGGTCAGGGAATGCCCAGAGCCCAGATGTCTGTGGTGCTGTAGATTCGCTGCCAATGGCCGCTGAGGAGCAGCAAGAGCTTGACTGGCTGGCACTTTCGGTGTGGGAGCAATCGTCCGACGCTCGTGATTTTTTGTTTTTTTTTTTCAGTGGGCGCCCAGGTGCAGCTGGTGGTAAACGTCGAAGCCCTGTTCGTCAGGGAAAGCCCCAAGCCCTGATGTCTGTGGTGCTGTAGATGCGCTGCCAATGGCCGCTGAGGAGCAGCAAGAGCTTGACTGGCTGGCACTTTCGGTGTGGGAGCAATCATCCGCCGTTCGTGATTTTTCGGGGTTTTTTTTTCAGTGGGCACCCAGGTGCAGCTGGTGGTAAACGTCGAAGCCCTGTTGGTCAGGGAAAGCCCGGATCCCCGATGTCTGTGGTGCTGTAGATGCGCTGCCAATGGCCGCTGAGGAGCAGGAAGAGCTTGACTGGCTGGCGCTTTCGGTGAGGGAGCAATCGTCCGACGTTCTTGATTTTTCGGGGTTTTTTTTCAGTGGGCGCCCAGGTGCAGCTGGTGATAAACGTCAAAGCCCTGTTGGTCAGGGAAAGCCCGGAGCCCCGATGTCTGTGCTGCTGTAGATGCGCTGCCAATGGCCGGTGAGGAGCAGCAATAGCTTGACTGGCTGGCACTTTCGGTGTGGGAGCAATCGTGCGACGTATGCAACTTTTTTGGGTTTTTTTCCAGTGGGCGCACAGGTGCAGCTGGTGGTAAACGTCGAAGCCCTGTTGGTCAGGGAAAGCCTGGAGCCCCGATATCTGTGGTGCTGTAGATGCGCTGCCAATGGCCGCTGAGGAGCAGCAAGAGCTTGAGTGGCTGGCACTTTCGGTGTGGGAGCAATCGTCCGACGCTCGTGATTTTTCGTTTTTTTTTTTCCAGTGGGCACCCAGGTGCAGCTGGTGGTAAACGTCGAAGCCCTGTTCGTCAGGGAAAGCCCGGAGCCCTGATGTCTGTGGTGCTGTAGATGCACTGCCAATGGCCGCTGAGGAGCAGCCAGAGCTTGACTGGCTGGCACTTTCGGTGTGGGAGCAATCGTCCAGCGTTCGTGATTTTTTGTTTTTTTTTTTCAGTGGGCGCCCAGGTGCAGCTGGTGGTAAACGTCGAAGCCCTGTTGGTCAGGGAAAGCCCGGAGCCCCGATGTCTGTGGTGCTGTAGATGCGCTACCAATGGCCGCTGAGGAGCAGCAAGAGCTTGACTGGCTGGCACTTTCGGTGTGGGAGCAATCGTCCGACGTTCGTGATTTTTCAGGGTTTTTTTTTCAGTAGGCACCCAGGTGCAGCTGGTGGTAAACGTCGAAGCCCTGTTGGTCAGGGAAAGCCCGGAGGCCCGATGTCTGTGGTGCTGTAGATGCGCTGCCAATGGCCGGTGAGGAGCAGGAAGAGCTTGACTGGCTGGCACTTTCGGTGTGGGAGCAATCGTCCGACGTTCGTGATTTTTTGGGGTTTTTATCCAGTGGGTGCCCAGGTGCAGCTGGTGGAAAACGTCGAAGCCCTGTTGGTCAGGGAAAGCCCGGACCCCGATGTCTGTGGTGCTGTAGATGCGCTGCCAATGGCCGCTGAGGAGCAGCAAGAGCTTGACTGGCTGGCACTTTCGGTGTGGGAGCAATCGTCCGACGTTCATGATTTTTCAGTGTTTTTTTCCAGTGGGCGCCCAGGTGCAGCTGGTGGTAAACGTCAAAGCCCTGTTCGTCAGGGAAAGCCCGGAGCCCCGATGTCTGTGGTGCTGTAGATGCGCTGCCAATGGCCGGTGAGGAGCAGCAGGAGCTTGAGTTGCTGGCACTTTCGGTGTGGGAGCAATCGTCCGATGTTCGTGATTTTTCGTTTTTTTTTTTCAGAGGGCGCCCAGGTGCAGCTGGTGGTAAACGTCGAAGCCCTGTTGGTCAGGGAAAGCCCGGAGCCCCGATGTCTGTGGTGCTGTAGATGCGCTGCCAATGGCCGGTGAGGAGCAGCAAGAGCTTGACTGGCTGGCACATTCGGTGTGGGAGCAATCGTCCGACGTTCGTGATTTTTCGTTTTTTTTTTTCAGTGGGCGCCCAGGTGCAGCTGGTGGTAAACATCGAAGCCCTGTTGGTCAGGGAAAGCCCGGAGCCCCGATGTCTGTGGTGCTGTAGATGCGCTGCCAATGGCTACTGAGGAGCAGCAAGAGCTTGACTGGCTGGCACTTTTGGTGTGGGAGCAATCGTCCAACGTTCTTGATTTTTCGTTTTTTTTTTTCAGTGGGCGCCCAGGTGCAGCTGGTGGTAAACTTCGAAGCCCTGTTGGTCAGGGAAAGCCCGGAGCCCCAGTGTCTGTGGTGCTGTAGATGCGCTGCCAATGGCCGGTGAGGAGCAGCAAGAGCTTGACTGGCTGGCGCTTTCGGTGAGGGAGCAATCGTCCGACGTTCGTGATTTTTCGGGGTTTTTTTCAGTGGGCGCCCAGGTGCAGCTGGTGGTAAACGTCGAAGCCCTGTTGGTCAGGGAAAGCCCGGAGCCCCGATGTCTGTGGTGCTGTAGATGCGCTGCCAATGGCCGGTGAGGAGCAGCAAGAGCTTGACTGGCTGGCACTTTCGGTGTGGGAGCAATTGTCCGACGTTCGTGATTTTTCAGGGTTTTTTTTTCAGGGGGTGCCCAGGTGCAGTTGGTGGTAAACGTCGAAGCCCTGTTGGTCAGGGAAAGCCCCAAGCCCTGATGTCTGTGGTGCTGTAGATGCGCTGCCAATGGCCGCTGAGGAGCAGCAAGAGCTTGACTGGCTGGCACTTTCGGTGTGGGAGCAATCGTCCGACGTTCTTGATTTTTGGGGGATTTTTTTCAGTGGGCGCCCAGGTGCAGCTGGTGGTAAACGTCGAAGCCCTGTTGGTCAGGGAAAGCCCGGAGCCCCGATGTCTGTGGTGCTGTAGATGCGCTGCCAATGGCCGCTGAGGAGCAGCAAGAGCTTGACTGGCTGGCGCTTTCGGTGAGGGAGCAATCGTCCGACGTTCTTGATTTTTCGGGGTTTTTTTTCAGTGGGCGCCCAGGTACAGCTGGTGGTAAACATCGAAGCCCTGTTGGTCAGGGAATGCCCGGAGCCCAGATGTCTGTGGTGCTGTAGATTCGCTGCCAATGGCCGCTGAGGAGCAGCAAGAGCTTGACTGGCTGGCACTTTCGGTGTGGGAGCAATCGTCCGACGCTCGTGATTTTTTGTTTTTTTTTTTCAGTGGGCGCCCAGGTGCAGCTGGTGGTAAACGTCGAAGCCCTGTTCGTCAGGGAAAGCCCCAAGCCCTGATGTCTGTGGTGCTGTAGATGCGCTGCCAATGGCCGCTGAGGAGCAGGAAGAGCTTGACTGGCTGGCGCTTTCGGTGTGGGAGCAATCGTCCGACGTTCTTGATTTTTCGGGGTTTTTTTTCAGTGGGCGCCCAGGTGCAGCTGGTGATAAACGTCAAAGCCCTGTTGGTCAGGGAAAACCCGGAGCCCCGATGTCTGTGCTGCTGTAGATGCGCTGCCAATGGCCGGTGAGGAGCAGCAATAGCTTGACTGGCTGGCACTTTCGGTGTGGGAGCAATCGTGCGACGTATTCAACTTTTTTGGGTTTTTTTCCAGTGGGCGCCCAGGTGCAGCTGGTGGTAAACGTCGAAGCCCTGTTGGTCAGGGAAAGCCTGGAGCCCCGATATCTGTGGTGCTGTAGATGCGCTGCCAATGGCCGCTGAGGAGCAGCAAGAGCTTGACTGGCTGGCACTTTCGGTGTGGGAGCAATTGTCCGACGTTCGTGATTTTTCAGGGTTTTTTTTTCAGGGGGTGCCCAGGTGCAGTTGGTGGTAAACGTCGAAGCCCTGTTGGTCAGGGAAAGCCCCAAGCCCTGATGTCTGTGGTGCTGTAGATGCGCTGCCAATGGCCGCTGAGGAGCAGCAAGAGCTTGACTGGCTGGCACTTTCGGTGTGGGAGCAATCGTCCGACGTTCTTGATTTTTGGGGGATTTTTTTCAGTGGGCGCCCAGGTGCAGCTGGTGGTAAACGTCGAAGCCCTGTTGGTCAGGGAAAGCCCGGAGCCCCGATGTCTGTGGTGCCGTACATGCGCTGCCAATGGCCGCTGAGGAGCAGCAAGAGCTTGACTGGCTGGCGCTTTCGGTGAGGGAGCAATCGTCCGACGTTCTTGATTTTTCGGGGTTTTTTTTCAGTGGGCGCCCAGGTACAGCTGGTGGTAAACATCGAAGCCCTATTGGTCAGGGAATGCCCGGAGCCCAGGTGTCTGTGGTGCTGTAGATTCGCTGCCAATGGCCGCTGAGGAGCAGCAAGAGCTTGACTGGCTGGCACTTTCGGTGTGGGAGCAATCGTCCGACGCTCGTGATTTTTTGTTTTTTTTTTTCAGTGGGCGCCCAGGTGCAGCTGGTGGTAAACGTCGAAGCCCTGTTCGTCAGGGAAAGCCCCAAGCCCTGATGTCTGTGGTGCTGTAGATGCGCTGCCAATGGCCGCTGAGGAGCAGGAAGAGCTTGACTGGCTGGCGCTTTCGGTGAGGGAGCAATCGTCCGACGTTCTTGATTTTTCGGGGTTTTTTTTCAGTGGGCGCCCAGGTGCAGCTGGTGATAAACGTCAAAGCCCTGTTGGTCAGGGAAAGCCCAGAGCCCCGATGTCTGTGCTGCTGTAGATGCGCTGCCAATGGCCGGTGAGGAGCAGCAATAGCTTGACTGGCTGGCACTTTCGGTGTGGGAGCAATCGTGCGACGTATGCAACTTTTTTGGGTTTTTTTCCAGTGGGCGCCCAGGTGCAGCTGGTGGTAAACGTCGAAGCCCTGTTGGTCAGGGAAAGCCTGGAGCCCCGATATCTGTGGTGCTGTAGATGCGCTGCCAATGGCCGCTGAGGAGCAGCAAGAGCTTGAGTGGCTGGCACTTTCGGTGTGGGAGCAATCGTCCGACGCTCGTGATTTTTCGTTTTTTTTTTTCCAGTGGGCACCCAGGTGCAGCTGGTGGTAAACGTCGAAGCCCTGTTCGTCAGGGAAAGCCCGGAGCCCTGATGTCTGTGGTGCTGTAGATGCGCTGCCAATGGCCGCTGAGGAGCAGCCAGAGCTTGACTGGCTGGCACTTTCGGTGTGGGAGCAATCGTCCAGCGTTCGTGATTTTTTGTTTTTTTTTTTCAGTGGGCGCCCAGGTGCAGCTGGTGGTAAACGTCGAAGCCCTGTTGGTCAGGGAAAGCCCGGAGCCCCGATGTCTGTGGTGCTGTAGATGCGCTACCAATGGCCGCTGAGGAGCAGCAAGAGCTTGACTGGCTGGCACTTTCGGTGTGGGAGCAATCGTCCGACGTTCGTGATTTTTCAGGGTTTTTTTTTCAGTAGGCACCCAGGTGCAGCTGGTGGTAAACGTCGAAGCCCTGTTGGTCAGGGAAAGCCCGGAGGCCCGATGTCTGTGGTGCTGTAGATGCGCTGCCAATGGCCGGTGAGGAGCAGCAAGAGCTTGACTGGCTGGCACTTTCGGTGTGGGAGCAATCGTCCGACGTTCGTAATTTTTTGGGGTTTTTATCCAGTGGGTGCCCAGGTGCAGCTGGTGGAAAACGTCGAAGCCCTGTTGGTCAGGGAAAGCCCGGACCCCGATGTCTGTGGTGCTGTAGATGCGCTGCCAATGGCCGCTGAGGAGCAGCAAGAGCTTGACTGGCTGGCACTTTCGGTGTGGGAGCAATCGTCCGACGTTCATGATTTTTCAGGGTTTTTTTCCAGTGGGCGCCCAGGTGCAGCTGGTGGTAAACGTCAAAGCCCTGTTCGTCAGGGAAAGCCCGGAGCCCCGATGTCTGTGGTGCTGTAGATGCGCTGCCAATGGCCGGTGAGGAGCAGCAGGAGCTTGAGTTGCTGGCACTTTCGGTGTGGGAGCAATCGTCCGATGTTCGTGATTTTTCGGGGTTTTTTTTTCAGAGGGCGCCCAGGTGCAGCTGGTGGTAAACGTCGAAGCCCTGTTGGTCAGGGAAAGCCCGGAGCCCCGATGTCTGTGGTGCTGTAGATGCGCTGCCAATGGCCGGTGAGGAGCAGCAAGAGCTTGACTGGCTGGCACATTCGGTGTGGGAGCAATCGTCCGACGTTCGTGATTTTTCGTTTTTTTTTTTCACTGGGCGCCCAGGTGCAGCTGGTGGTAAACATCGAAGCCCTGTTGGTCAGGGAAAGCCCGGAGCCCCGATGTCTGTGGTGCTGTAGATGCGCTGCCAATGGCTACTGAGGAGCAGCAAGAGCTTGACTGGCTGGCGCTTTCGGTGAGGGAGCAATCGTCCGACGTTCTTGATTTTTCGGGGTTTTTTTTCAGTGGGCGCCCAGGTACAGCTGGTGTTAAACATCGAAGCCCTGTTGGTCAGGGAATGCCCGGAGCCCAGATGTCTGTGGTGCTGTAGATTCGCTGCCAATGGCCGCTGAGGAGCAGCAAGAGCTTGACTGGCTGGCACTTTCGGTGTGGGAGCAATCGTCCGACGCTCGTGATTTTTTGTTTTTTTTTTTCAGTGGGCGCCCAGGTGCAGCTGGTGGTAAACGTCGAAGCCCTGTTCGTCAGGGAAAGCCCGGACCCCGATGTCTGTGGTGCTGTAGATGCGCTGCCAATGGCCGGTGAGGAGCAGCAAGAGCTTGACTGGCTGGCACTTTCGGTGTGGGAGCAATTGTCCGACGTTCGTGATTTTTCAGGGTTTTTTTTTCAGGGGGTGCCCAGGTGCAGTTGGTGGTAAACGTCGAAGCCCTGTTGGTCAGGGAAAGCCCCAAGCCCTGATGTCTGTGGTGCTGTAGATGCGCTGCCAATGGCCGGTGAGGAGCAGCAAGAGCTTGACTGGCTGGCACTTTCGGTGTGGGAGCAATCGTCCGACGTTCTTGATTTTTGGGGGATTTTTTTCAGTGGGCGCCCAGGTGCAGCTGGTGGTAAACGTCGAAGCCCTGTTGGTCAGGGAAAGGCCGGAGCCCAGATGTCTGTGGTGCTGTAGATTCGCTGCCAATGGCCGCTGAGGAGCAGCAAGAGCTTGACTGGCTGGCACTTTCGGTGTGGGAGCAATCGTCCGACGCTCGTGATTTTTTGGTTTTTTTTTTCAGTGGGCGCCCAGGTGCAGCTGGTGGTAAACGTCGAAGCCCTGTTCGTCAGGGAAAGCCCCAAGCCCTGATGTCTGTGGTGCTGTAGATGCGCTGCCAATGGCCGCTGAGGAGCAGCAAGAGCTTGACTGGCTGGCACTTTCGGTGTGGGAGCAATCGTCCGACGTTCTTGATTTTTGGGGGATTTTTTTCAGTGGGCGCCCAGGTGCAGCTGGTGGTAAACGTCGAAGCCCTGTTGGTCAGGGAAAGGCCGGAGCCCCGAAGTCTGTGGTGCTGTACATGCGCTGCCAATGGCCGCTGAGGAGCAGCAAGAGCTTGACTGGCTGGCGCTTTCGGTGAGGGAGCAATCGTCCGACGTTCTTGATTTTTCGGGGTTTTTTTTCAGTGGGCGCCCAGGTGCAGCTGGTGGTAAACATCGAAGCCCTGTTGGTCAGGGAATGCCCGGAGCCCAGATGTCTGTGGTGCTGTAGATTCGCTGCCAATGGCCGCTGAGGAGCAGCAAGAGCTTGACTGGCTGGCACTTTCGGTGTGGGAGCAATCGTCCGACGCTCGTGATTTTTTGTTTTTTTTTTTCAGTGGGCGCCCAGGTGCAGCTGGTGGTAAACATCGAAGCCCTGTTCGTCAGGGAAAGCCCCAAGCCCTGATGTCTGTGGTGCTGTAGATGCGCTGCCAATGGCCGCTGAGGAGCAGCAAGAGCTTGACTGGCTGGCACTTTCGGTGTGGGAGCAATCGTCCGCCGTTCGTGATTTTTCGGGGTTTTTTTTTCAGTGGGCACCCAGGTGCAGCTGGTGGTAAACGTCGAAGCCCTGTTGGTCAGGGAAAGCCCGGATCCCCGATGTCTGTGGTGCTGTAGATGCGCTGCCAATGGCCGCTGAGGAGCAGGAAGAGCTTGACTGGCTGGCGCTTTCGGTGAGGGAGCAATCGTCCGACGTTCTTGATTTTTTGGGGTTTTTTTTCAGTGGGCGCCCAGGTGCAGCTGGTGATAAACGTTGAAGCCCTGTTGGTCAGGGAAAGCCCGGAGCCCCGATGTCTGTGGTGCTGTAGATGCGCTGCCAATGGCCGCTGAGAAGCAGCAAGAGCTTGACTGGCTGGCACTTTCGGTGTGGGAGCAATCGTGCGACGTATGCAACTTTTTTGGGTTTTTTTCCAGTGGGCGCCCAGGTGCAGCTGGTGGTAAACGTCGAAGCCCTGTTGGTCAGGGAAAGCCTGGAGCCCCGATATCTGTGGTGCTGTAGATGCGCTGCCAATGGCCGCTGAGGAGCAGCCAGAGCTTGACTGGCTGGCACTTTCGGTGTGGGAGCAATCGTCCAGCGTTCGTGATTTTTTGTTTTTTTTTTTCAGTAGGCGCCCAGGTGCAGCTGGTGGTAAACGTCGAAGCCCTGTTGGTCAGGGAAAGCCCGGAGCCCCGATGTCTGTGGTGCTGTAGATGCGCTGCCAATGGCCGGTGAGGAGCAGCAAGAGCTTGACTGGCTGGCACTTTCGGTGTGGGAGCAATCGTCCGACGTTCGTGATTTTTCAGGGTTTTTTTTTCAGTAGGCACCCAGGTGCAGCTGGTGGTAAACGTCGAAGCCCTGTTGGTCAGGGAAAGCCCGGAGGCCCGATGTCTGTGGTGCTGTAGATGCGCTGCCAATGGCCGGTGAGGAGCAGCAAGAGCTTGACTGGCTGGCACTTTCGGTGTGGGAGCAATCGTCCGACGTTCGTAATTTTTTGGGGTTTTTATCCAGTGGGTGCCCAGGTGCAGCTGGTGGAAAACGTCGAAGCCCTGTTGGTCAGGGAAAGCCCGGACCCCGATGTCTGTGGTGCTGTAGATGCGCTGCCAATGGCCGCTGAGGAGCAGCAAGAGCTTGACTGGCTGGCACTTTCGGTGTGGGAGCAATCGTCCGACGTTCATGATTTTTCAGGGTTTTTTTCCAGTGGGCGCCCAGGTGCAGCTGGTGGTAAACGTCGAAGCCCTGTTGGTCAGGGAAAGCCCGGAGCCCCGATGTCTGTGGTGCTGTAGATGCGCTGCCAATGGCCGGTGAGGAGCAGCAGGAGCTTGAGTTGCTGGCACTTTCGGTGTGGGAGCAATCGTCCGACGTTCGTGATTTTTCGTTTTTTTTTTTCAGAGGGCGCCCAGGTGCAGCTGGTGGTAAACGTCGAAGCCCTGTTGGTCAGGGAAAGCCCAGAGCCACAATGTCTGTGGTGCTGTAGATGCGCTGCCAATGGCTGCTGAGGAGCAGCAAGAGCTTGACTGGCGGGCACTTTCGGTGTGGGAGCAATCGTCCGACGTTCGTGATTTTTCAGGGTTTTTTTTTCAGGGGGTGCCCAGGTGCAGTTGGTGGTAAACGTCGAAGCCCTGTTCGTCAGGGAAAGCCCCAAGCCCTGATGTCTGTGGTGCTGTAGATGCGCTGCCAATGGCCGCTGAGGAGCAGCAAGAGCTTGACTGGCTGGCACTTTCGGTGTGGGAGCAATCGTCCGACGTTCTTGATTTTTTGGGATTTTTTTCAGTGGGCGCCCAGGTGCAGCTGGTGGTAAACGTCGAAGCCCTGTTGGTCAGGGAAAGCCCGGAGCCCCGATGTCTGTGGTGCTGTAGATGCGCTGCCAATGGCCGGTGAGGAGCAGCAAGAGCTTGACTGGCTGGCACTTTCGGTGTGGGAGCAATCGTCCGACGTTCGTGATTTTTCGGGGTTTTTTTTCAGTGGGCGCCCAGGTGCAGCTGGTGGTAAACGTCGAAGCCCTGTTCGTCAGGGAAAGCCCCAAGCCCTGATGTCTCTGGTGCTGTAGATGCGCTGCCAATGGCCGCTGAGGAGCAGCAAGAGCTTGATTGGCTGGCACTTTCGGTGTGGGAGCAATCGTCCAACGTTCGTGATTTTTCGTTTTTTTTTTCAGTGGGCGCCCAGGTGCAGCTGGTGGTAAACGTCGAAGCCCTGTTGGTCAGGGAAAGCCCGGAGCCTCGATGTCTGTGGTGCTGTAGATGCGCTGCCAATGGCCGCTGAGGAGCAGCCATAGCTTGAGTTGCTGGCATTTTCGATGTGGGAGCAATCGTTCGACGCTCCTGATTTTTCGTTTTCTTCTTTCAGTGGGCGCCCAGGTGCAGCTAGTTGTAAATGTCGAAGCCCTATTCGTCAGGGATAGCCCGGAGGCCTGATGTCTGTGGTGCTGTCGATGCGCTGCCAATGGCCGGTGAGGAGCAGCAAGAGCTTGAGTTGCTGGCACATTCGGTGTGGGAGCAATTGTCCGACGTTCGTGATTTTTCAGGGTTTTTTTTTCAGGGGGTGCCCAGGTGCAGTTGGTGGTAAACGTCGAAGCCCTGTTGGTCAGGGAAAGCCCCAAGCCCTGATGTCTGTGGTGCTGTAGATGCGCTGCCAATGGCCGCTGAGGAGCAGCAAGAGCTTGACTGGCTGGCACTTTCGGTGTGGGAGCAATCGTCCGACGTTCTTGATTTTTGGGGGATTTTTTTCAGTGGGCGCCCAGGTGCAGCTGGTGGTAAACGTCGAAGCCCTGTTGGTCAGGGAAAGGCCGGAGCCCCGAAGTCTGTGGTGCTGTACATGCGCTGCCAATGGCCGCTGAGGAGCAGCAAGAGCTTGACTGACTGGCGCTTTCGGTGAGGGAGCAATCGTCCGACGTTCTTGATTTTTCGGGGTTTTTTTTCAGTGGGCGCCCAGGTGCAGCTGGTGGTAAACATCGAAGCCCTGTTGGTCAGGGAATGCCCGGAGCCCAGATGTCTGTGGTGCTGTAGATTCGCTGCCAATGGCCGCTGAGGAGCAGCAAGAGCTTGACTGGCTGGCACTTTCGGTGTGGGAGCAATCGTCCGACGCTCGTGATTTTTTGTTTTTTTTTTTCAGTGGGCGCCCAGGTGCAGCTGGTGGTAAACGTCGAAGCCCTGTTCGTCAGGGAAAGCCCCAAGCCCTGATGTCTGTGGTGCTGTAGATGCGCTGCCAATGGCCGCTGAGGAGCAGCAAGAGCTTGACTGGCTGGCACTTTCGGTGTGGGAGCAATCGTCCGCCGTTCGTGATTTTCCGGGGTTTTTTTTTCAGTAGGCACCCAGGTGCAGCTGGTGGTAAACGTCGAAGCCCTGTTGGTCAGGGAAAGCCCGGATCCCCGATGTCTGTGGTGCTGTAGATGCGCTGCCAATGGCCGCTGAGGAGCAGCAAGAGCTTGACTGGCTGGCACTTTCGGTGTGGGAGCAATCGTCCGACGTTCGTGATTTTTCAGGGTTTTTTTTTCAGTAGGCACCCAGGTGCAGCTGGTGGTAAACGTCGAAGCCCTGTTGGTCAGGGAAAGCCCGGAGCCCCGATGTCTGTGGTGCTGTAGATGCGCTGCCAATGGCCGGTGAGGAGCAGCAAGAGCTTGACTGGCTGGCACTTTCGGTGTGGGAGCAATCGTCCGACGTTCGTAATTTTTTGGGGTTTTTATCCAGTGGGTGCCCAGGTGCAGCTGGTGGAAAACGTCGAAGCCCTGTTGGTCAGGGAAAGCCCGGACCCCGATGTCTGTGGTGCTGTAGATGCGCTGCCAATGGCCGCTGAGGAGCAGCAAGAGCTTGACTGGCTGGCACTTCCGGTGTGGGAGCAATCGTCCGACGTTCATGATTTTTCAGGGTTTTTTTCCAGTGGGCGCCCAGGTGCAGCTGGTGGTAAACGTCAAAGCCCTGTTCGTCAGGGAAAGCCCGGAGCCCCGATGTCTGTGGTGCTGTAGATGCGCTGCCAATGGCCGGTGAGGAGCAGCAGGAGCTTGAGTTGCTGGCACTTTCGGTGTGGGAGCAATCGTCCGATGTTCGTGATTTTTCGGGGTTTTTTTTTCAGAGGGCGCCCAGGTGCAGCTGGTGGTAAACGTCGAAGCCCTGTTGGTCAGGGAAAGCCCGGAGCCCCGATGTCTGTGGTGCTGTAGATGCGCTGCCAATGGCCGGTGAGGAGCAGCAAGAGCTTGACTGGCTGGCACATTCGGTGTGGGAGCAATCGTCCGACGTTCGTGATTTTTCGTTTTTTTTTTTCACTGGGCGCCCAGGTGCAGCTGGTGGTAAACATCGAAGCCCTGTTGGTCAGGGAAAGCCCGGAGCCCCGATGTCTGTGGTGCTGTAGATGCGCTGCCAATGGCTACTGAGGAGCAGCAAGAGCTTGACGGGCTGGCGCTTTCGGTGAGGGAGCAATCGTCCGACGTTCTTGATTTTTCGGGGTTTTTTTTCAGTGGGCGCCCAGGTACAGCTGGTGTTAAACATCGAAGCCCTGTTGGTCAGGGAATGCCCGGAGCCCAGATGTCTGTGGTGCTGTAGATTCGCTGCCAATGGCCGCTGTGGAGCAGCAAGAGCTTGACTGGCTGGCACTTTCGGTGTGGGAGCAATCGTCCGACGCTCGTGATTTTTTGTTTTTTTTTTTCAGTGGGCGCCCAGGTGCAGCTGGTGGTAAACGTCGAAGCCCTGTTCGTCAGGGAAAGCCCGGACCCCGATGTCTGTGGTGCTGTAGATGCGCTGCCAATGGCCGGTGAGGAGCAGCAAGAGCTTGACTGGCTGGCACTTTCGGTGTGGGAGCAATTGTCCGACGTTCGTGATTTTTCAGGGTTTTTTTTTCAGGGGGTGCCCAGGTGCAGTTGGTGGTAAACGTCGAAGCCCTGTTGGTCAGGGAAAGCCCCAAGCCCTGATGTCTGTGGTGCTGTAGATGCGCTGCCAATGGCCGCTGAGGAGCAGCAAGAGCTTGACTGGCTGGCACTTTCGGTGTGGGAGCAATCGTCCGACGTTCTTGATTTTTGGGGGATTTTTTTCAGTGGGCGCCCAGGTGCAGCTGGTGGTAAACGTCGAAGCCCTGTTGGTCAGGGAAAGGCCGGAGCCCAGATGTCTGTGGTGCTGTAGATTCGCTGCCAATGGCCGCTGAGGAGCAGCAAGAGCTTGACTGGCTGGCACTTTCGGTGTGGGAGCAATCGTCCGACGCTCGTGATTTTTTGGTTTTTTTTTTCAGTGGGCGCCCAGGTGCAGCTGGTGGTAAACGTCGAAGCCCTGTTCGTCAGGGAAAGCCCCAAGCCCTGATGTCTGTGGTGCTGTAGATGCGCTGCCAATGGCCGCTGAGGAGCAGCAAGAGCTTGACTGGCTGGCACTTTCGGTGTGGGAGCAATCGTCTGACGTTCTTGATTTTTGGGGGATTTTTTTCAGTGGGCGCCCAGGTGCAGCTGGTGGTAAACGTCGAAGCCCTGTTGGTCAGGGAAAGGCCGGAGCCCCGAAGTCTGTGGTGCTGTACATGCGCTGCCAATGGCCGCTGAGGAGCAGCAAGAGCTTGACTGGCTGGCGCTTTCGGTGAGGGAGCAATCGTCCGACGTTCTTGATTTTTCGGGGTTTTTTTTCAGTGGGCGCCCAGGTGCAGCTGGTGGTAAACATCGAAGCCCTGTTGGTCAGGGAATGCCCGGAGCCCAGATGTCTGTGGTGCTGTAGATTCGCTGCCAATGGCCGCTGAGGAGCAGCAAGAGCTTGACTGGCTGGCACTTTCGGTGTGGGAGCAATCGTCCGACGCTCGTGATTTTTTGTTTTTTTTTTTCAGTGGGCGCCCAGGTGCAGCTGGTGGTAAACATCGAAGCCCTGTTCGTCAGGGAAAGCCCCAAGCCCTGATGTCTGTGGTGCTGTAGATGCGCTGCCAATGGCCGCTGAGGAGCAGCAAGAGCTTGACTGGCTGGCACTTTCGGTGTGGGAGCAATCGTCCGCCGTTCGTGATTTTTCGGGGTTTTTTTTTCAGTGGGCACCCAGGTGCAGCTGGTGGTAAACGTCGAAGCCCTGTTGGTCAGGGAAAGCCCGGATCCCCGATGTCTGTGGTGCTGTAGATGCGCTGCCAATGGCCGCTGAGGAGCAGGAAGAGCTTGACTGGCTGGCGCTTTCGGTGAGGGAGCAATCGTCCGACGTTCTTGATTTTTCGGGGTTTTTTTTCAGTGGGCGCCCAGGTGCAGCTGGTGATAAACGTCGAAGCCCTGTTGGTCAGGGAAAGCCCGGAGCCCCGATGTCTGTGGTGCTGTAGATGCGCTGCCAATGGCCGCTGAGAAGCAGCAAGAGCTTGACTGGCTGGCACTTTCGGTGTGGGAGCAATCGTGCGACGTATGCAACTTTTTTGGGTTTTTTTCCAGTGGGCGCCCAGGTGCAGCTGGTGGTAAACGTCGAAGCCCTGTTGGTCAGGGAAAGCCTGGAGCCCCGATATCTGTGGTGCTGTAGATGCGCTGCCAATGGCCGCTGAGGAGCAGCCAGAGCTTGACTGGCTGGCACTTTCGGTGTGGGAGCAATCGTCCAGCGTTCGTGATTTTTTGTTTTTTTTTTTCAGTAGGCGCCCAGGTGCAGCTGGTGGTAAACGTCGAAGCCCTGTTGGTCAGGGAAAGCCCGGAGCCCCGATGTCTGTGGTGCTGTAGATGCGCTGCCAATGGCCGGTGAGGAGCAGCAAGAGCTTGACTGGCTGGCACTTTCGGTGTGGGAGCAATCGTCCGACGTTCGTGATTTTTCAGGGTTTTTTTTTCAGTAGGCACCCAGGTGCAGCTGGTGGTAAACGTCGAAGCCCTGTTGGTCAGGGAAAGCCCGGAGGCCCGATGTCTGTGGTGCTGTAGATGCGCTGCCAATGGCCGGTGAGGAGCAGCAAGAGCTTGACTGGCTGGCACTTTCGGTGTGGGAGCAATCGTCCGACGTTCGTAATTTTTTGGGGTTTTTATCCAGTGGGTGCCCAGGTGCAGCTGGTGGAAAACGTCGAAGCCCTGTTGGTCAGGGAAAGCCCGGACCCCGATGTCTGTGCTGCTGTAGATGCGCTGCCAATGGCCGCTGAGGAGCAGCAAGAGCTTGACTGGCTGGCACTTTCGGTGTGGGAGCAATCGTCCGACGTTCATGATTTTTCAGGGTTTTTTTCCAGTGGGCGCCCAGGTGCAGCTGGTGGTAAACGTCGAAGCCCTGTTGGTCAGGGAAAGCCCGGAGCCCCGATGTCTGTGGTGCTGTAGATGCGCTGCCAATGGCCGGTGAGGAGCAGCAGGAGCTTGAGTTGCTGGCACTTTCGGTGTGGGAGCAATCGTCCGACGTTCGTGATTTTTCGTTTTTTTTTTTCAGAGGGCGCCCAGGTGCAGCTGGTGGTAAACGTCGAAGCCCTGTTGGTCAGGGAAAGCCCAGAGCCACAATGTCTGTGGTGCTGTAGATGCGCTGCCAATGGCTGCTGAGGAGCAGCAAGAGCTTGACTGGCTGGCACTTTCGGTGTGGGAGCAATCGTCCGACGTTCGTGATTTTTCAGGGTTTTTTTTTCAGGGGGTGCCCAGGTGCAGTTGGTGGTAAACGTCGAAGCCCTGTTCGTCAGGGAAAGCCCCAAGCCCTGATGTCTGTGGTGCTGTAGATGCGCTGCCAATGGCCGCTGAGGAGCAGCAAGAGCTTGACTGGCTGGCACTTTCGGTGTGGGAGCAATCGTCCGACGTTCTTGATTTTTTGGGATTTTTTTCAGTGGGCGCCCAGGTGCAGCTGATGGTAAACGTCGAAGCCCTGTTGGTCAGGGAAAGCCCGGAGCCCCGATGTCTGTGGTGCTGTAGATGCGCTGCCAATGGCCGGTGAGGAGCAGCAAGAGCTTGACTGGCTGGCACTTTCGGTGTGGGAGCAATCGTCCGACGTTCGTGATTTTTCGGGGTTTTTTTTCAGTGGGCGCCCAGGTGCAGCTGGTGGTAAACGTCGAAGCCCTGTTCGTCAGGGAAAGCCCCAAGCCCTGATGTCTCTGGTGCTGTAGATGCGCTGCCAATGGCCGCTGAGGAGCAGCAAGAGCTTGATTGGCTGGCACTTTCGGTGTGGGAGCAATCGTCCAACGTTCGTGATTTTTCGTTTTTTTTTTCAGTGGGCGCCCAGGTGCAGCTGGTGGTAAACGTCGAAGCCCTGTTGGTCAGGGAAAGCCCGGAGCCTCGATGTCTGTGGTGCTGTAGATGCGCTGCCAATGGCCGCTGAGGAGCAGCCATAGCTTGAGTTGCTGGCATTTTCGATGTGGGAGCAATCGTTCGACGCTCCTGATTTTTCGTTTTCTTCTTTCAGTGGGCGCCCAGGTGCAGCTGGTTGTAAATGTCGAAGCCCTATTCGTCAGGGATAGCCCGGAGGCCTGATGTCTGTGGTGCTGTAGATGCGCTGCCAATGGCCGGTGAGGAGCAGCAAGAGCTTGAGTTGCTGGCACATTCGGTGTGGGAGCAATTGTCCGACGTTTGTGATTTTTCAGGGTTTTTTTTTCAGGGGGTGCCCAGGTGCAGTTGGTGGTAAACGTCGAAGCCCTGTTGGTCAGGGAAAGCCCCAAGCCCTGATGTCTGTGGTGCTGTAGATGCGCTGCCAATGGCCGCTGAGGAGCAGCAAGAGCTTGACTGGCTGGCACTTTCGGTGTGGGAGCAATCGTCCGACGTTCTTGATTTTTGGGGGATTTTTTTCAGTGGGCGCCCAGGTGCAGCTGGTGGTAAACGTCGAAGCCCTGTTGGTCAGGGAAAGGCCGGAGCCCCGAAGTCTGTGGTGCTGTACATGCGCTGCCAATGGCCGCTGAGGAGCAGCAAGAGCTTGACTGACTGGCGCTTTCGGTGAGGGAGCAATCGTCCGACGTTCTTGATTTTTCGGGGTTTTTTTTCAGTGGGCGCCCAGGTGCAGCTGGTGGTAAACATCGAAGCCCTGTTGGTCAGGGAATGCCCGGAGCCCAGATGTCTGTGGTGCTGTAGATTCGCTGCCAATGGCCGCTGAGGAGCAGCAAGAGCTTGACTGGCTGGCACTTTCGGTGTGGGAGCAATCGTCCGACGCTCGTGATTTTTTGTTTTTTTTTTTCAGTGGGCGCCCAGGTGCAGCTGGTGGTAAACGTCGAAGCCCTGTTCGTCAGGGAAAGCCCCAAGCCCTGATGTCTGTGGTGCTGTAGATGCGCTGCCAATGGCCGCTGAGGAGCAGCAAGAGCTTGACTGGCTGGCACTTTCGGTGTGGGAGCAATCGTCCGCCGTTCGTGATTTTCCGGGGTTTTTTTTTCAGTGGGCACCCAGGTGCAGCTGGTGGTAAACGTCGAAGCCCTGTTGGTCAGGGAAAGCCCGGATCCCCGATGTCTGTGGTGCTGTAGATGCGCTGCCAATGGCCGCTGAGGAGCAGGAAGAGCTTGACTGGCTGGCGCTTTCGGTGAGGGAGCAATCGTCCGACGTTCTTGATTTTTCGGGGTTTTTTTTCAGTGGGCGCCCAGGTGCAGCTGGTGATAAACGTCGAAGCCCTGTTGGTCAGGGAAAGCCCGGAGCCCCGATGTCTGTGGTGCTGTAGATGCGCTGCCAATGGCCGGTGAGGAGCAGCAAGAGCTTGACTGGCTGGCACTTTCGGTGTGGGAGCAATCGTGCGACGTATGCAACTTTTTTGGGTTTTTTTCCAGTGGGCGCCCAGGTGCAGCTGGTGGTAAACGTCGAAGCCCTGTTGGTCAGGGAAAGCCTGGAGCCCCAATATCTGTGGTGCTGTAGATGCGCTGCCAATGGCCGCTGAGGAGCAGCAAGAGCTTGAGTGGCTGGCACTTCCGGTGTGGGAGCAATCGTCCGATGCTCGTGATTTTTCGTTTTTTTTTTTCCAGTGGGCACCCAGGTGCAGCTGGTGGTAAACGTCGAAGCCCTGTTCGTCAGGGAAAGCCCGGAGCCCTGATGTCTGTGGTGCTGTAGATGCGCTGCCAATGGCCGCTGAGGAGCAGCCAGAGCTTGACTGGCTGGCACTTTCGGTGTGGGAGCAATCGTCCAGCGTTCGTGATTTTTTGGGGTTTTTATCCAGTGGGTGCCCAGGTGCAGCTGGTGGAAAACGTCGAAGCCCTGTTGGTCAGGGAAAGCCCGGACCCCGATGTCTGTGGTGCTGTAGATGCGCTGCCAATGGCCGCTGAGGAGCAGCAAGAGCTTGACTGGCTGGCACTTTCGGTGTGGGAGCAATCGTCCGACGTTCATGATTTTTCAGGGTTTTTTTCCAGTGGGCGCCCAGGTGCAGCTGGTGGTAAACGTCGAAGCCCTGTTGGTCAGGGAAAGCCCGGAGCCCCGATGTCTGTGGTGCTGTAGATGCGCTGCCAATGGCCGGTGAGGAGCAGCAGGAGCTTGAGTTGCTGGCACTTTCGGTGTGGGAGCAATCGTCCGACGTTCGTGATTTTTCGGGGTTTTTTTTCAGAGGGCGCCCAGGTGCAGCTGGTGGTAAACGTCGAAGCCCTGTTGGTCAGGGAAAGCCCAGAGCCACAATGTCTGTGGTGCTGTAGATGCGCTGCCAATGGCCGCTGAGGAGCAGCAAGAGCTTGACTGGCTGGCACATTCGGTGTGGGAGCAATCGTCCGACGTTCGTGATTTTTCGTTTTTTTTTTTCAGTGGGCGCCCAGGTGCAGCTGGTGGTAAACATCGAAGCCCTGTTGGTCAGGGAAAGCCCGGAGCCCCGATGTCTGTGGTGCTGTAGATGCGCTGCCAATAGCTACTGAGGAGCAGCAAGAGCTTGACTGGCTGGCACTTTCGGTATGGGAGCAATCGTCCGCCGTTCGTGATTTTTCGGGGTTTTTTTTTCAGTGGTCACCCAGGTGCAGCTGGTGGTAAACGTCGTAGCCCTGTTCGTCAGGGAAAGCCCGGAGCCACGATGTCTGTGGTGCTGTAGATGTGCTGCCAATGGCCGCTGAGGAGCAGCAAGAGCTTGACTGGCTGGCGCTTTCGGTGAGAAAGCAATCGTCCGACGTTCGTGATTTTTCGGGGTTTTTTTCAGTGGGCGCCCAGGTGCAGCTGGTGGTAAACGTCGAAGCCCTGTTGGTCAGGGAAAGGCCGGAGCCCCGAAGTCTGTGGTGCTGTACATGCGCTGCCAATGGCCGCTGAGGAGCAGCAAGAGCTTGACTGACTGGCGCTTTCGGTGAGGGAGCAATCGTCCGACGTTCTTGATTTTTCGGGGTTTTTTTTCAGTGGGCGCCCAGGTGCAGCTGGTGGTAAACATCGAAGCCCTGTTGGTCAGGGAATGCCCGGAGCCCAGATGTCTGTGGTGCTGTAGATTCGCTGCCAATGGCCGCTGAGGAGCAGCAAGAGCTTGACTGGCTGGCACTTTCGGTGTGGGAGCAATCGTCCGACGCTCGTGATTTTTTGTTTTTTTTTTTCAGTGGGCGCCCAGGTGCAGCTGGTGGTAAACGTCGAAGCCCTGTTCGTCAGGGAAAGCCCCAAGCCCTGATGTCTGTGGTGCTGTAGATGCGCTGCCAATGGCCGCTGAGGAGCAGCAAGAGCTTGACTGGCTGGCACTTTCGGTGTGGGAGCAATCGTCCGCCGTTCGTGATTTTCCGGGGTTTTTTTTTCAGTAGGCACCCAGGTGCAGCTGGTGGTAAACGTCGAAGCCCTGTTGGTCAGGGAAAGCCCGGATCCCCGATGTCTGTGGTGCTGTAGATGCGCTGCCAATGGCCGCTGAGGAGCAGCAAGAGCTTGACTGGCTGGCACTTTCGGTGTGGGAGCAATCGTCCGACGTTCGTGATTTTTCAGGGTTTTTTTTTCAGTAGGCACCCAGGTGCAGCTGGTGGTAAACGTCGAAGCCCTGTTGGTCAGGGAAAGCCCGGAGCCCCGATGTCTGTGGTGCTGTAGATGCGCTGCCAATGGCCGGTGAGGAGCAGCAAGAGCTTGACTGGCTGGCACTTTCGGTGTGGGAGCAATCGTCCGACGTTCGTAATTTTTTGGGGTTTTTATCCAGTGGGTGCCCAGGTGCAGCTGGTGGAAAACGTCGAAGCCCTGTTGGTCAGGGAAAGCCCGGACCCCGATGTCTGTGGTGCTGTAGATGCGCTGCCAATGGCCGCTGAGGAGCAGCAAGAGCTTGACTGGCTGGCACTTCCGGTGTGGGAGCAATCGTCCGACGTTCATGATTTTTCAGGGTTTTTTTCCAGTGGGCGCCCAGGTGCAGCTGGTGGTAAACGTCAAAGCCCTGTTCGTCAGGGAAAGCCCGGAGCCCCGATGTCTGTGGTGCTGTAGATGCGCTGCCAATGGCCGGTGAGGAGCAGCAGGAGCTTGAGTTGCTGGCACTTTCGGTGTGGGAGCAATCGTCCGATGTTCGTGATTTTTCGGGGTTTTTTTTTCAGAGGGCGCCCAGGTGCAGCTGGTGGTAAACGTCGAAGCCCTGTTGGTCAGGGAAAGCCCGGAGCCCCGATGTCTGTGGTGCTGTAGATGCGCTGCCAATGGCCGGTGAGGAGCAGCAAGAGCTTGACTGGCTGGCACATTCGGTGTGGGAGCAATCGTCCGACGTTCGTGATTTTTCGTTTTTTTTTTTCACTGGGCGCCCAGGTGCAGCTGGTGGTAAACATCGAAGCCCTGTTGGTCAGGGAAAGCCCGGAGCCCCGATGTCTGTGGTGCTGTAGATGCGCTGCCAATGGCTACTGAGGAGCAGCAAGAGCTTGACGGGCTGGCGCTTTCGGTGAGGGAGCAATCGTCCGACGTTCTTGATTTTTCGGGGTTTTTTTTCAGTGGGCGCCCAGGTACAGCTGGTGTTAAACATCGAAGCCCTGTTGGTCAGGGAATGCCCGGAGCCCAGATGTCTGTGGTGCTGTAGATTCGCTGCCAATGGCCGCTGTGGAGCAGCAAGAGCTTGACTGGCTGGCACTTTCGGTGTGGGAGCAATCGTCCGACGCTCGTGATTTTTTGTTTTTTTTTTTCAGTGGGCGCCCAGGTGCAGCTGGTGGTAAACGTCGAAGCCCTGTTCGTCAGGGAAAGCCCGGACCCCGATGTCTGTGGTGCTGTAGATGCGCTGCCAATGGCCGGTGAGGAGCAGCAAGAGCTTGACTGGCTGGCACTTTCGGTGTGGGAGCAATTGTCCGACGTTCGTGATTTTTCAGGGTTTTTTTTTCAGGGGGTGCCCAGGTGCAGTTGGTGGTAAACGTCGAAGCCCTGTTGGTCAGGGAAAGCCCCAAGCCCTGATGTCTGTGGTGCTGTAGATGCGCTGCCAATGGCCGCTGAGGAGCAGCAAGAGCTTGACTGGCTGGCACTTTCGGTGTGGGAGCAATCGTCCGACGTTCTTGATTTTTGGGGGATTTTTTTCAGTGGGCGCCCAGGTGCAGCTGGTGGTAAACGTCGAAGCCCTGTTGGTCAGGGAAAGGCCGGAGCCCAGATGTCTGTGGTGCTGTAGATTCGCTGCCAATGGCCGCTGAGGAGCAGCAAGAGCTTGACTGGCTGGCACTTTCGGTGTGGGAGCAATCGTCCGACGCTCGTGATTTTTTGGTTTTTTTTTTCAGTGGGCGCCCAGGTGCAGCTGGTGGTAAACGTCGAAGCCCTGTTCGTCAGGGAAAGCCCCAAGCCCTGATGTCTGTGGTGCTGTAGATGCGCTGCCAATGGCCGCTGAGGAGCAGCAAGAGCTTGACTGGCTGGCACTTTCGGTGTGGGAGCAATCGTCCGACGTTCTTGATTTTTGGGGGATTTTTTTCAGTGGGCGCCCAGGTGCAGCTGGTGGTAAACGTCGAAGCCCTGTTGGTCAGGGAAAGGCCGGAGCCCCGAAGTCTGTGGTGCTGTACATGCGCTGCCAATGGCCGCTGAGGAGCAGCAAGAGCTTGACTGGCTGGCGCTTTCGGTGAGGGAGCAATCGTCCGACGTTCTTGATTTTTCGGGGTTTTTTTTCAGTGGGCGCCCAGGTGCAGCTGGTGGTAAACATCGAAGCCCTGTTGGTCAGGGAATGCCCGGAGCCCAGATGTCTGTGGTGCTGTAGATTCGCTGCCAATGGCCGCTGAGGAGCAGCAAGAGCTTGACTGGCTGGCACTTTCGGTGTGGGAGCAATCGTCCGACGCTCGTGATTTTTTGTTTTTTTTTTTCAGTGGGCGCCCAGGTGCAGCTGGTGGTAAACATCGAAGCCCTGTTCGTCAGGGAAAGCCCCAAGCCCTGATGTCTGTGGTGCTGTAGATGCGCTGCCAATGGCCGCTGAGGAGCAGCAAGAGCTTGACTGGCTGGCACTTTCGGTGTGGGAGCAATCGTCCGCCGTTCGTGATTTTTCGGGGTTTTTTTTTCAGTGGGCACCCAGGTGCAGCTGGTGGTAAACGTCGAAGCCCTGTTGGTCAGGGAAAGCCCGGATCCCCGATGTCTGTGGTGCTGTAGATGCGCTGCCAATGGCCGCTGAGGAGCAGGAAGAGCTTGACTGGCTGGCGCTTTCGGTGAGGGAGCAATCGTCCGACGTTCTTGATTTTTCGGGGTTTTTTTTCAGTGGGCGCCCAGGTGCAGCTGGTGATAAACGTCGAAGCCCTGTTGGTCAGGGAAAGCCCGGAGCCCCGATGTCTGTGGTGCTGTAGATGCGCTGCCAATGGCCGCTGAGAAGCAGCAAGAGCTTGACTGGCTGGCACTTTCGGTGTGGGAGCAATCGTGCGACGTATGCAACTTTTTTGGGTTTTTTTCCAGTGGGCGCCCAGGTGCAGCTGGTGGTAAACGTCGAAGCCCTGTTGGTCAGGGAAAGCCTGGAGCCCCGATATCTGTGGTGCTGTAGATGCGCTGCCAATGGCCGCTGAGGAGCAGCCAGAGCTTGACTGGCTGGCACTTTCGGTGTGGGAGCAATCGTCCAGCGTTCGTGATTTTTTGTTTTTTTTTTTCAGTAGGCGCCCAGGTGCAGCTGGTGGTAAACGTCGAAGCCCTGTTGGTCAGGGAAAGCCCGGAGCCCCGATGTCTGTGGTGCTGTAGATGCGCTGCCAATGGCCGGTGAGGAGCAGCAAGAGCTTGACTGGCTGGCACTTTCGGTGTGGGAGCAATCGTCCGACGTTCGTGATTTTTCAGGGTTTTTTTTTCAGTAGGCACCCAGGTGCAGCTGGTGGTAAACGTCGAAGCCCTGTTGGTCAGGGAAAGCCCGGAGGCCCGATGTCTGTGGTGCTGTAGATGCGCTGCCAATGGCCGGTGAGGAGCAGCAAGAGCTTGACTGGCTGGCACTTTCGGTGTGGGAGCAATCGTCCGACGTTCGTAATTTTTTGGGGTTTTTATCCAGTGGGTGCCCAGGTGCAGCTGGTGGAAAACGTCGAAGCCCTGTTGGTCAGGGAAAGCCCGGACCCCGATGTCTGTGCTGCTGTAGATGCGCTGCCAATGGCCGCTGAGGAGCAGCAAGAGCTTGACTGGCTGGCACTTTCGGTGTGGGAGCAATCGTCCGACGTTCATGATTTTTCAGGGTTTTTTTCCAGTGGGCGCCCAGGTGCAGCTGGTGGTAAACGTCGAAGCCCTGTTGGTCAGGGAAAGCCCGGAGCCCCGATGTCTGTGGTGCTGTAGATGCGCTGCCAATGGCCGGTGAGGAGCAGCAGGAGCTTGAGTTGCTGGCACTTTCGGTGTGGGAGCAATCGTCCGACGTTCGTGATTTTTCGTTTTTTTTTTTCAGAGGGCGCCCAGGTGCAGCTGGTGGTAAACGTCGAAGCCCTGTTGGTCAGGGAAAGCCCAGAGCCACAATGTCTGTGGTGCTGTAGATGCGCTGCCAATGGCTGCTGAGGAGCAGCAAGAGCTTGACTGGCTGGCACTTTCGGTGTGGGAGCAATCGTCCGACGTTCGTGATTTTTCAGGGTTTTTTTTTCAGGGGGTGCCCAGGTGCAGTTGGTGGTAAACGTCGAAGCCCTGTTCGTCAGGGAAAGCCCCAAGCCCTGATGTCTGTGGTGCTGTAGATGCGCTGCCAATGGCCGCTGAGGAGCAGCAAGAGCTTGACTGGCTGGCACTTTCGGTGTGGGAGCAATCGTCCGACGTTCTTGATTTTTTGGGATTTTTTTCAGTGGGCGCCCAGGTGCAGCTGATGGTAAACGTCGAAGCCCTGTTGGTCAGGGAAAGCCCGGAGCCCCGATGTCTGTGGTGCTGTAGATGCGCTGCCAATGGCCGGTGAGGAGCAGCAAGAGCTTGACTGGCTGGCACTTTCGGTGTGGGAGCAATCGTCCGACGTTCGTGATTTTTCGGGGTTTTTTTTCAGTGGGCGCCCAGGTGCAGCTGGTGGTAAACGTCGAAGCCCTGTTCGTCAGGGAAAGCCCCAAGCCCTGATGTCTCTGGTGCTGTAGATGCGCTGCCAATGGCCGCTGAGGAGCAGCAAGAGCTTGATTGGCTGGCACTTTCGGTGTGGGAGCAATCGTCCAACGTTCGTGATTTTTCGTTTTTTTTTTCAGTGGGCGCCCAGGTGCAGCTGGTGGTAAACGTCGAAGCCCTGTTGGTCAGGGAAAGCCCGGAGCCTCGATGTCTGTGGTGCTGTAGATGCGCTGCCAATGGCCGCTGAGGAGCAGCCATAGCTTGAGTTGCTGGCATTTTCGATGTGGGAGCAGTCGTTCGACGCTCCTGATTTTTCGTTTTCTTCTTTCAGTGGGCGCCCAGGTGCAGCTGGTTGTAAATGTCGAAGCCCTATTCGTCAGGGATAGCCCGGAGGCCTGATGTCTGTGGTGCTGTAGATGCGCTGCCAATGGCCGGTGAGGAGCAGCAAGAGCTTGAGTTGCTGGCACATTCGGTGTGGGAGCAATTGTCCGACGTTTGTGATTTTTCAGGGTTTTTTTTTCAGGGGGTGCCCAGGTGCAGTTGGTGGTAAACGTCGAAGCCCTGTTGGTCAGGGAAAGCCCCAAGCCCTGATGTCTGTGGTGCTGTAGATGCGCTGCCAATGGCCGCTGAGGAGCAGCAAGAGCTTGACTGGCTGGCACTTTCGGTGTGGGAGCAATCGTCCGACGTTCTTGATTTTTGGGGGATTTTTTTCAGTGGGCGCCCAGGTGCAGCTGGTGGTAAACGTCGAAGCCCTGTTGGTCAGGGAAAGGCCGGAGCCCCGATGTCTGTGGTGCTGTAGATGCGCTGCCAATGGCCGCTGAGGAGCAGCAAGAGCTTGACTGACTGGCGCTTTCGGTGAGGGAGCAATCGTCCGACGTTCTTGATTTTTCGGGGTTTTTTTTCAGTGGGCGCCCAGGTGCAGCTGGTGGTAAACATCGAAGCCCTGTTGGTCAGGGAATGCCCGGAGCCCAGATGTCTGTGGTGCTGTAGATTCGCTGCCAATGGCCGCTGAGGAGCAGCAAGAGCTTGACTGGCTGGCACTTTCGGTGTGGGAGCAATCGTCCGACGCTCGTGATTTTTTGTTTTTTTTTTTCAGTGGGCGCCCAGGTGCAGCTGGTGGTAAACGTCGAAGCCCTGTTCGTCAGGGAAAGCCCCAAGCCCTGATGTCTGTGGTGCTGTAGATGCGCTGCCAATGGCCGCTGAGGAGCAGCAAGAGCTTGACTGGCTGGCACTTTCGGTGTGGGAGCAATCGTCCGCCGTTCGTGATTTTCCGGGGTTTTTTTTTCAGTGGGCACCCAGGTGCAGCTGGTGGTAAACGTCGAAGCCCTGTTGGTCAGGGAAAGCCCGGATCCCCGATGTCTGTGGTGCTGTAGATGCGCTGCCAATGGCCGCTGAGGAGCAGGAAGAGCTTGACTGGCTGGCGCTTTCGGTGAGGGAGCAATCGTCCGACGTTCTTGATTTTTCGGGGTTTTTTTTCAGTGGGCGCCCAGGTGCAGCTGGTGATAAACGTCGAAGCCCTGTTGGTCAGGGAAAGCCCGGAGCCCCGATGTCTGTGGTGCTGTAGATGCGCTGCCAATGGCCGGTGAGGAGCAGCAAGAGCTTGACTGGCTGGCACTTTCGGTGTGGGAGCAATCGTGCGACGTATGCAACTTTTTTGGGTTTTTTTCCAGTGGGAGCCCAGGTGCAGCTGGTGGTAAACGTCGAAGCCCTGTTGGTCAGGGAAAGCCTGGAGCCCCAATATCTGTGGTGCTGTAGATGCGCTGCCAATGGCCGCTGAGGAGCAGCAAGAGCTTGAGTGGCTGGCACTTCCGGTGTGGGAGCAATCGTCCGACGCTCGTGATTTTTCGTTTTTTTTTTTCCAGTGGGCACCCAGGTGCAGCTGGTGGTAAACGTCGAAGCCCTGTTCGTCAGGGAAAGCCCGGAGCCCTGATGTCTGTGGTGCTGTAGATGCGCTGCCAATGGCCGCTGAGGAGCAGCCAGAGCTTGACTGGCTGGCACTTTCGGTGTGGGAGCAATCGTCCAGCGTTCGTGATTTTTTGGGGTTTTTATCCAGTGGGTGCCCAGGTGCAGCTGGTGGAAAACGTCGAAGCCCTGTTGGTCAGGGAAAGCCCGGACCCCGATGTCTGTGGTGCTGTAGATGCGCTGCCAATGGCCGCTGAGGAGCAGCAAGAGCTTGACTGGCTGGCACTTTCGGTGTGGGAGCAATCGTCCGACGTTCATGATTTTTCAGGGTTTTTTTCCAGTGGGCGCCCAGGTGCAGCTGGTGGTAAACGTCGAAGCCCTGTTGGTCAGGGAAAGCCCGGAGCCCCGATGTCTGTGGTGCTGTAGATGCGCTGCCAATGGCCGGTGAGGAGCAGCAGGAGCTTGAGTTGCTGGCACTTTCGGTGTGGGAGCAATCGTCCGACGTTCGTGATTTTTCGGGGTTTTTTTTCAGAGGGCGCCCAGGTGCAGCTGGTGGTAAACGTCGAAGCCCTGTTGGTCAGGGAAAGCCCAGAGCCACAATGTCTGTGGTGCTGTAGATGCGCTGCCAATGGCCGCTGAGGAGCAGCAAGAGCTTGACTGGCTGGCACATTCGGTGTGGGAGCAATCGTCCGACGTTCGTGATTTTTCGTTTTTTTTTTTCAGTGGGCGCCCAGGTGCAGCTGGTGGTAAACATCGAAGCCCTGTTGGTCAGGGAAAGCCCGGAGCCCCGATGTCTGTGGTGCTGTAGATGCGCTGCCAATAGCTACTGAGGAGCAGCAAGAGCTTGACTGGCTGGCACTTTCGGTATGGGAGCAATCGTCCGCCGTTCGTGATTTTTCGGGGTTTTTTTTTCAGTGGGCACCCAGGTGCAGCTGGTGGTAAACGTCGTAGCCCTGTTCGTCAGGGAAAGCCCGGAGCCACGATGTCTGTGGTGCTGTAGATGCGCTGCCAATGGCCGGTGAGGAGCAGCAAGAGCTTGACTGGCTGGCGCTTTCGGTGTGGGAGCAATCGTCCGACGTTCGTGATTTTTCGGGGTTTTTTTCACTGGGCGCCCAGGTGCAGCTGGTGGTAAACATCGAAGCCCTGTTGGTCAGGGAATGCCCGGAGCCCAGATGTCTGTGGTGCTGTAGATTCGCTGCCAATGGCCGCTGAGGAGCAGCAAGAGCTTGACTGGCTGGCACTTTCGGTGTGGGAGCAATCGTCCGACGCTCGTGATTTTTTGTTTTTTTTTTTCAGTGGGCGCCCAGGTGCAGCTGGTGGTAAACGTCGAAGCCCTGTTGGTCAGGGAAAGCCCCAAGCCCTGATGTCTGTGGTGCTGTAGATGCGCTGCCAATGGCCGCTGAGGAGCAGCAAGAGCTTGAATGGCTGGCACTTTCGGTGTGGGAGCAATCGTCCGCCGTTCGTGATTTTTCGGGGTTTTTTTTTCAGTGGGCACCCAGGTGCAGCTGGTGGTAAACGTCGAAGCCCTGTTGGTCAGGGAAAGCCCGGAGCCCCGATGTCTGTGCTGCTGTAGATGCGCTGCCAATGGCCGGTGAGGAGCAGCAAGAGCTTGACTGGCTGGCACTTTCGTTGTGGGAGCAATCGTGCGACGTATGCAACTTTTTTGGTTTTTTTTCCAGTGGGCGCCCAGGTGCAGCTGGTGGTAAACGTCGAAGCCCTGTTGGTCAGGGAAAGCCTGGAGCCCCGATATCTGTGGTGCTGTAGATGCGCTGCCAATGGCCGCTGAGGAGCAGCAAGAGCTTGAGTGGCTGGCACTTTCGGTGTGGGAGCAATCGTCCGACGCTCGTGATTTTTCGTTTTTTTTTTTCCAGTGGGCACCCAGGTGCAGCTGGTGGTAAACGTCGAAGCCCTGTTCGTCAGGGAAAGCCCGGAGCCCTGATGTCTGTGGTGCTGTAGATGCGCTGCCAATGGCCGCTGAGGAGCAGCCAGAGCTTGACTGGCTGGCACTTTCGGTGTGGGAGCAATCGTCCAGCGTTCGTGATTTTTTGTTTTTTTTTTTCAGGGGGTGCCCAGGTGCAGCTGGTGGTAAACGTCAAAGCCCTGTTGGTCAGGGAAAGCCCGGAGCCCCGATGTCTGTGGTGCTGTAGATGCGCTGCCAATGGCTACTGAGGAGCAGCAAGAGCTTGACTGGCTGGCACTTTCGGTATGGGAGCAATCGTCCGCCGTTCGTGATTTTTCGGGGTTTTTTTTTCAGTGGGCGCCCAGGTGCAGCTGGTGGTAAACGTCGAAGCCCTGTTCATCAGGGAAAGCCCGGAGCCACGATGTCTGTGGTGCTGTAGATGCGCTGCCAATGGCCGGTGAGGAGCAGCAAGAGCTTGACTGGCTGGCGCTTTCGGTGAGAAAGCAATTGTCCGACGTTCGTGATTTTTCGGGGTTTTTTTCACTGGGCGCCCAGGTGCAGCTGGTGGTAAACGTCGAAGCCCTGTTGGTCAGGGAAAGGCCGGAGCCCCGAAGTCTGTGGTGCTGTAGATGCGCTGCCAATGGCCGCTGAGGAGCAGGAAGAGCTTGACTGGCTGGCGCTTTCGGTGAGGGAGCAATCGTCCGACGTTCTTGATTTTTCGGGGATTTTTTTCAGTGGGCGCCCAGGTGCAGCTGGTGGTAAACATCGAAGCCCTGTTGGTCAGGGAATGCCCAGAGCCCAGATGTCTGTGGTGCTGTAGATTCGCTGCCAATGGCCGCTGAGGAGCAGCAAGAGCTTGACTGGCTGGCACTTTCGGTGTGGGAGCAATCGTCCGACGCTCGTGATTTTTTGTTTTTTTTTTTCAGTGGGCGCCCAGGTGCAGCTGGTGGTAAACGTCGAAGCCCTGTTGGTCAGGGAAAGCCCCAAGCCCTGATGTCTGTGGTGCTGTAGATGCGCTGCCAATGGCCGCTGAGGAGCAGCAAGAGCTTGACTGGCTGGCACTTTCGGTGTGGGAGCAATCGTCCGCCGTTCGTGATTTTTCGGGGTTTTTTTTTCAGTGGGCACCCAGGTGCAGCTGGTGGTAAACGTCGAAGCCCTGTTGGTCAGGGAAAGCCCGGAGCCCTGATGTCTGTGGTGCTGTAGATGCGCTGCCAATGGCCGCTGAGGAGCAGCAAGAGCTTGAGTGGCTGGCACTTTCGGTGTGGGAGCAATCGTCCGACGCTCGTGATTTTTCGTTTTTTTTTTTTCCAGTGGGCACCCAGGTGCAGCTGGTGGTAAACGTCGAAGCCCTGTTCGTCAGGGAAAGCCTGGAGCCCCGATATCTGTGGTGCTGTAGATGCGCTGCCAATGGCCGCTGAGGAGCAGCAAGAGCTTGAGTGGCTGGCACTTTCGGTGTGGGAGCAATCGTCCGACGCTCGTGATTTTTCGTTTTTTTTTTTCCAGTGGGCACCCAGGTGCAGCTGGTGGTAAACGTCGAAGCCCTGTTCGTCAGGGAAAGCCCGGAGCCCTGATGTCTGTGGTGCTGTAGATGCGCTGCCAATGGCCGCTGAGGAGCAGCAAGAGCTTGACTGGCTGGCACTTTCGGTGTGGGAGCAATCGTCCGACGTTCGTGATTTTTCAGGGTTTTTTTTTCAGGGGGTGCCCAGGTGCAGTTGGTGGTAAACGTCGAAGCCCTGTTCGTCAGGGAAAGCCCCAAGCCCTGATGTCTGTGGTGCTGTAGATGCGCTGCCAATGGCCGCTGAGGAGCAGCAAGAGCTTGACTGGCTGGCACTTTCGGTGTGGGAGCAATCGTCCGACGTTCTTGATTTTTTGGGATTTTTTTCAGTGGGCGCCCAGGTGCAGCTGGTGGTAAACGTCGAAGCCCTGTTGGTCAGGGAAAGCCCGGAGCCCCGATGTCTGTGGTGCTGTAGATGCGCTGCCAATGGCCGGTGAGGAGCAGCAAGAGCTTGACTGGCTGGCACTTTCGGTGTGGGAGCAATCGTCCGACGTTCGTGATTTTTCGGGGTTTTTTTTCAGTGGGCGCCCAGGTGCAGCTGGTGGTAAACGTCGAAGCCCTGTTCGTCAGGGAAAGCCCCAAGCCCTGATGTCTCTGGTGCTGTAGATGCGCTGCCAATGGCCGCTGAGGAGCAGCAAGAGCTTGATTGGCTGGCACTTTCGGTGTGGGAGCAATCGTCCAACGTTCGTGATTTTTCGTTTTTTTTTTCAGTGGGCGCCCAGGTGCAGCTGGTGGTAAACGTCGAAGCCCTGTTGGTCAGGGAAAGCCCGGAGCCTCGATGTCTGTGGTGCTGTAGATGCGCTGCCAATGGCCGCTGAGGAGCAGCCATAGCTTGAGTTGCTGGCATTTTCGATGTGGGAGCAATCGTTCGACGCTCCTGATTTTTCGTTTTCTTCTTTCAGTGGGCGCCCAGGTGCAGCTGGTTGTAAATGTCGAAGCCCTATTCGTCAGGGATAGCCCGGAGGCCTGATGTCTGTGGTGCTGTAGATGCGCTGCCAATGGCCGGTGAGGAGCAGCAAGATCTTGAGTTGCTGGCACATTCGGTGTGGGAGCAATTGTCCGACGTTCGTGATTTTTCAGGGTTTTTTTTTCAGGGGGTGCCCAGGTGCAGTTGGTGGTAAACGTCGAAGCCCTGTTGGTCAGGGAAAGCCCCAAGCCCTGATGTCTGTGGTGCTGTAGATGCGCTGCCAATGGCCGCTGAGGAGCAGCAAGAGCTTGACTGGCTGGCACTTTCGGTGTGGGAGCAATCGTCCGACGTTCTTGATTTTTGGGGGATTTTTTTCAGTGGGCGCCCAGGTGCAGCTGGTGGTAAACGTCGAAGCCCTGTTGGTCAGGGAAAGGCCGGAGCCCCGAAGTCTGTGGTGCTGTACATGCGCTGCCAATGGCCGCTGAGGAGCAGCAAGAGCTTGACTGACTGGCGCTTTCGGTGAGGGAGCAATCGTCCGTCTTTCGTGATTTTTCGGGGTTTTTTTTCAGTGGGCGCCCAGGTGCAGCTGGTGGTAAACATCGAAGCCCTGTTGGTCAGGGAAAGCCCGGACCCCGATGTCTGTGGTGCTGTAGATGCGCTGCCAATGGCCGCTGAGGAGCAGCAAGAGCTTGACTGGCTGGCACTTTCGGTGTGGGAGCAATCGTCCGACGTTCATGATTTTTCAGGGTTTTTTTCCAGTGGGCGCCCAGGTGCAGCTGGTGGTAAACGTCGAAGCCCTGTTGGTCAGGGAAAGCCCGGAGCCCCGATGTCTGTGGTGCTGTAGATGCGCTGCCAATGGCCGGTGAGGAGCAGCAGGAGCTTGAGTTGCTGGCACTTTCGGTGTGGGAGCAATCGTCCGACGTTCGTGATTTTTCGTTTTTTTTTTTCAGAGGGCGCCCAGGTGCAGCTGGTGGTAAACGTCGAAGCCCTGTTGGTCAGGGAAAGCCCGGAGCCCCGATGTCTGTGGTGCTGTAGATGCGCTGCCAATGGCCGCTGAGGAGCAGCAAGAGCTTGACTGGCTGGCACATTCGGTGTGGGAGCAATCGTCCGCCGTTCGTGATTTTTCGGGGTTTTTTTTTCAGTGGGCACCCAGGTGCAGCTGGTGGTAAACGTCGTAGCCCTGTTCGTCAGGGAAAGCCCGGAGCCACGATGTCTGTGGTGCTGTAGATGCGCTGCCAATGGCCGGTGAGGAGCAGCAAGAGCTTGACTGGCTGGCGCTTTCGGTGTGGGAGCAATCGTCCGACGTTCGTGATTTTTCGGGGTTTTTTTCACTGGGCGCCCAGGTGCAGCTGGTGGTAAACATCGAAGCCCTGTTGGTCAGGGAATGCCCGGAGCCCAGATGTCTGTGGTGCTGTAGATTCGCTGCCAATGGCCGCTGAGGAGCAGCAAGAGCTTGACTGGCTGGCACTTTCGGTGTGGGAGCAATCGTCCGACGCTCGTGATTTTTTGTTTTTTTTTTTCAGTGGGCGCCCAGGTGCAGCTGGTGGTAAACGTCGAAGCCCTGTTGGTCAGGGAAAGCCCCAAGCCCTGATGTCTGTGGTGCTGTAGATGCGCTGCCAATGGCCGCTGAGGAGCAGCAAGAGCTTGAATGGCTGGCACTTTCGGTGTGGGAGCAATCGTCCGCCGTTCGTGATTTTTCGGGGTTTTTTTTTCAGTGGGCACCCAGGTGCAGCTGGTGGTAAACGTCGAAGCCCTGTTGGTCAGGGAAAGCCCGGATCCCCGATGTCTGTGGTGCTGTAGATGCGCTGCCAATGGCCGCTGAGGAGCAGGAAGAGCTTGACTGGCTGGCGCTTTCGGTGAGGGAGCAATCGTCCGACGTTCTTGATTTTTCGGGGTTTTTTTTTAGTGGGCGCCCAGATGCAGCTGGTGATAAACGTCAAAGCCCTGTTGGTCAGGGAAAGCCCGGAGCCCTGATGTCTGTGCTGCTGTAGATGCGCTGCCAATGGCCGGTGAGGAGCAGCAAGAGCTTGACTGGCTGGCACTTTCGTTGTGGGAGCAATCGTGCGACGTATGCAACTTTTTTGGTTTTTTTTCCAGTGGGCGCCCAGGTGCAGCTGGTGGTAAACGTCGAAGCCCTGTTGGTCAGGGAAAGCCTGGAGCCCCGATATCTGTGGTGCTGTAGATGCGCTGCCAATGGCCGCTGAGGAGCAGCAAGAGCTTGAGTGGCTGGCACTTTCGGTGTGGGAGCAATCTTCCGACGCTCGTGATTTTTCGTTTTTTTTTTTCCAGTGGGCACCCAGGTGCAGCTGGTGGTAAACGTCGAAGCCCTGTTCGTCAGGGAAAGCCCGGAGCCCTGATGTCTGTGGTGCTGTAGATGCGCTGCCAATGGCCGCTGAGGAGCAGCCAGAGCTTGACTGGCTGGCACTTTCGGTGTGGGAGCAATCGTCCGACGCTCGTGATTTTTTGTTTTTTTTTTTCAGTGGGCGCCCAGGTGCAGCTGGTGGTAAACGTCGAAGCCCTGTTGGTCAGGGAAAGCCCCAAGCCCTGATGTCTGTGGTGCTGTAGATGCGCTGCCAATGGCCGCTGAGGAGCAGCAAGAGCTTGACTGGCTGGCACTTTCGGTGTGGGAGCAATCGTCCGCCGTTCGTGATTTTTCGGGGTTTTTTTTTCAGTGGGCACCCAGGTGCAGCTGGTGGTAAACGTCGAAGCCCTGTTGGTCAGGGAAAGCCCGGAGCCCTGATGTCTGTGGTGCTGTAGATGCGCTGCCAATGGCCGCTGAGGAGCAGCAAGAGCTTGAGTGGCTGGCACTTTCGGTGTGGGAGCAATCGTCCGACGCTCGTGATTTTTCGTTTTTTTTTTTCCAGTGGGCACCCAGGTGCAGCTGGTGGTAAACGTCGAAGCCCTGTTCGTCAGGGAAAGCCTGGAGCCCCGATATCTGTGGTGCTGTAGATGCGCTGCCAATGGCCGCTGAGGAGCAGCAAGAGCTTGAGTGGCTGGCACTTTCGGTGTGGGAGCAATCGTCCGACGCTCGTGATTTTTCGTTTTTTTTTTTCCAGTGGGCACCCAGGTGCAGCTGGTGGTAAACGTCGAAGCCCTGTTCGTCAGGGAAAGCCCGGAGCCCTGATGTCTGTGGTGCTGTAGATGCGCTGCCAATGGCCGCTGAGGAGCAGCAAGAGCTTGACTGGCTGGCACTTTCGGTGTGGGAGCAATCGTCCGACGTTCTTGATTTTTTGGGATTTTTTTCAGTGGGCGCCCAGGTGCAGCTGGTGGTAAACGTCGAAGCCCTGTTGGTCAGGGAAAGCCCGGAGCCCCGATGTCTGTGGTGCTGTAGATGCGCTGCCAATGGCCGGTGAGGAGCAGCAAGAGCTTGACTGGCTGGCACTTTCGGTGTGGGAGCAATCGTCCGACGTTCGTGATTTTTCGGGGTTTTTTTTCAGTGGGCGCCCAGGTGCAGCTGGTGGTAAACGTCGAAGCCCTGTTCGTCAGGGAAAGCCCCAAGCCCTGATGTCTCTGGTGCTGTAGATGCGCTGCCAATGGCCGCTGAGGAGCAGCAAGAGCTTGATTGGCTGGCACTTTCGGTGTGGGAGCAATCGTCCAACGTTCGTGATTTTTCGTTTTTTTTTTCAGTGGGCGCCCAGGTGCAGCTGGTGGTAAACGTCGAAGCCCTGTTGGTCAGGGAAAGCCCGGAGCCTCGATGTCTGTGGTGCTGTAGATGCGCTGCCAATGGCCGCTGAGGAGCAGCCATAGCTTGAGTTGCTGGCATTTTCGATGTGGGAGCAATCGTTCGACGCTCCTGATTTTTCGTTTTCTTCTTTCAGTGGGCGCCCAGGTGCAGCTGGTTGTAAATGTCGAAGCCCTATTCGTCAGGGATAGCCCGGAGGCCTGATGTCTGTGGTGCTGTAGATGCGCTGCCAATGGCCGGTGAGGAGCAGCAAGAGCTTGAGTTGCTGGCACATTCGGTGTGGGAGCAATTGTCCGACGTTCGTGATTTTTCAGGGTTTTTTTTTCAGGGGGTGCCCAGGTGCAGTTGGTGGTAAACGTCGAAGCCCTGTTGGTCAGGGAAAGCCCCAAGCCCTGATGTCTGTGGTGCTGTAGATGCGCTGCCAATGGCCGCTGAGGAGCAGCAAGAGCTTGACTGGCTGGCACTTTCGGTGTGGGAGCAATCGTCCGACGTTCTTGATTTTTGGGGGATTTTTTTCAGTGGGCGCCCAGGTGCAGCTGGTGGTAAACGTCGAAGCCCTGTTGGTCAGGGAAAGGCCGGAGCCCCGAAGTCTGTGGTGCTGTACATGCGCTGCCAATGGCCGCTGAGGAGCAGCAAGAGCTTGACTGACTGGCGCTTTCGGTGAGGGAGCAATCGTCCGACGTTCTTGATTTTTCGGGGTTTTTTTTCAGTGGGCGCCCAGGTGCAGCTGGTGGTAAACGTCGAAGCCCTGTTGGTCAGGGAAAGCCCGGACCCCGATGTCTGTGGTGCTGTAGATGCGCTGCCAATGGCCGCTGAGGAGCAGCAAGAGCTTGACTGGCTGGCACTTTCGGTGTGGGAGCAATCGTCCGACGTTCATGATTTTTCAGGGTTTTTTTCCAGTGGGCGCCCAGGTGCAGCTGGTGGTAAACGTCGAAGCCCTGTTGGTCAGGGAAAGCCCGGAGCCCCGATGTCTGTGGTGCTGTAGATGCGCTGCCAATGGCCGGTGAGGAGCAGCAGGAGCTTGAGTTGCTGGCACTTTCGGTGTGGGAGCAATCGTCCGACGTTCGTGATTTTTCGTTTTTTTTTTTCAGAGGGCGCCCAGGTGCAGCTGGTGGTAAACGTCGAAGCCCTGTTGGTCAGGGAAAGCCCAGAGCCACAATGTCTGTGGTGCTGTAGATGCGCTGCCAATGGCCGCTGAGGAGCAGCAAGAGCTTGACTGGCTGGCACATTCGGTGTGGGAGCAATCGTCCGACGTTCGTGATTTTTCGTTTTTTTTTTTCAGTGGGCGCCCAGGTGCAGCTGGTGGTAAACATCGAAGCCCTGTTGGTCAGGGAAAGCCCGGAGCCCCGATGTCTGTGGTGCTGTAGATGCGCTGCCAATAGCTACTGAGGAGCAGCAAGAGCTTGACTGGCTGGCACTTTCGGTATGGGAGCAATCGTCCGCCGTTCGTGATTTTTCGGGGTTTTTTTTTCAGTGGGCACCCAGGTGCAGCTGGTGGTAAACGTCGTAGCCCTGTTCGTCAGGGAAAGCCCGGAGCCACGATGTCTGTGGTGCTGTAGATGCGCTGCCAATGGCCGGTGAGGAGCAGCAAGAGCTTGACTGGCTGGCGCTTTCGGTGTGGGAGCAATCGTCCGACGTTCGTGATTTTTCGGGGTTTTTTTTCAGTGGGCGCCCAGGTGCAGCTGGTGGTAAACGTCGAAGCCCTGTTGGTCAGGGAAAGCCCCAAGCCCTGATGTCTGTGGTGCTGTAGATGCGCTGCCAATGGCCGCTGAGGAGCAGCAAGAGCTTGAATGGCTGGCACTTTCGGTGTGGGAGCAATCGTCCGCCGTTCGTGATTTTTCGGGGTTTTTTTTTCAGTGGGCACCCAGGTGCAGCTGGTGGTAAACGTCGAAGCCCTGTTGGTCAGGGAAAGCCCGGATCCCCGATGTCTGTGGTGCTGTAGATGCGCTGCCAATGGCCGCTGAGGAGCAGGAAGAGCTTGACTGGCTGGCGCTTTCGGTGAGGGAGCAATCGTCCGACGTTCTTGATTTTTCGGGGTTTTTTTTCAGTGGGCGCCCAGGTGCAGCTGGTGATAAACGTCAAAGCCCTGTTGGTCAGGGAAAGCCCGGAGCCCCGATGTCTGTGCTGCTGTAGATGCGCTGCCAATGGCCGGTGAGGAGCAGCAAGAGCTTGACTGGCTGGCACTTTCGTTGTGGGAGCAATCGTGCGACGTATGCAACTTTTTTGGTTTTTTTTCCAGTGGGCGCCCAGGTGCAGCTGGTGGTAAACGTCGAAGCCCTGTTGGTCAGGGAAAGCCTGGAGCCCCGATATCTGTGGTGCTGTAGATGCGCTGCCAATGGCCGCTGAGGAGCAGCAAGAGCTTGAGTGGCTGGCACTTTCGGTGTGGGAGCAATCGTCCGACGCTCGTGATTTTTCGTTTTTTTTTTTCCAGTGGGCACCCAGGTGCAGCTGGTGGTAAACGTCGAAGCCCTGTTCGTCAGGGAAAGCCCGGAGCCCTGATGTCTGTGGTGCTGTAGATGCGCTGCCAATGGCCGCTGAGGAGCAGCCAGAGCTTGACTGGCTGGCACTTTCGGTGTGGGAGCAATCGTCCAGCGTTCGTGATTTTTTGTTTTTTTTTTTCAGTAGGCGCCCAGGTGCAGCTGGTGGTAAACGTCAAAGCCCTGTTGGTGAGGGAAAGCCCGGAGCCCCGATGTCTGTGGTGCTGTAGATGCGCTGCCAATGGCTACTGAGGAGCAGCAAGAGCTTGACTGGCTGGCACTTTCGGTATGGGAGCAATCGTCCACCGTTCTTGATTTTTCGGGGTTTTTTTTTCAGTGGGCACCCAGGTGCAGCTGGTGGTAAACGTCGTAGCCCTGTTCGTCAGGGAAAGCCCGGAGCCACGATGTCTGTGGTGCTGTAGATGCGCTGCCAATGGCCGGTGAGGAGCAGCAAGAGCTTGACTGGCTGGCGCTTTCGGTGAGAAAGCAATTGTCCGACGTTCGTGATTTTTCGGGGTTTTTTTCACTGGGCGCCCAGGTGCAGCTGGTGGTAAACGTCGAAGCCCTGTTGGTCAGGGAAAGCCCGGAGCCCCGATGTCTGTGGTGCTGTAGATGCGCTGCCAATGGCCGCTGAGGAGCAGCAAGAGCTTGACTGGCTGGCACTTTCGGTGTGGGAGCAATCGTCCGACGTTCTTGATTTTTTGGGGATTTTTTTCAGTGGGCGCCCAGGTGCAGCTGGTGGTAAACGTCGAAGCCCTGTTGGTCAGGGAAAGGCCGGAGCCCCGAAGTCTGTGGTGCTGTAGATGCGCTGCCAATGGCCGCTGAGGAGCAGGAAGAGCTTGACTGGCTGGCGCTTTCGGTGAGGGAGCAATCGTCCGACGTTCTTGATTTTTCGGGGATTTTTTTCAGTGGGCGCCCAGGTGCAGCTGGTGGTAAACATCGAAGCCCTGTTGGTCAGGGAATGCCCAGAGCCCAGATGTCTGTGGTGCTGTAGATTCGCTGCCAATGGCCGCTGAGGAGCAGCAAGAGCTTGACTGGCTGGCACTTTCGGTGTGGGAGCAATCGTCCGACGCTCGTGATTTTTTGTTTTTTTTTTTCAGTGGGCGCCCAGGTGCAGCTGGTGGTAAACGTCGAAGCCCTGTTGGTCAGGGAAAGCCCCAAGCCCTGATGTCTGTGGTGCTGTAGATGCGCTGCCAATGGCCGCTGAGGAGCAGCAAGAGATTGACTGGCTGGCACTTTCGGTGTGGGAGCAATCGTCCGCCGTTCGTGATTTTTCGGGGTTTTTTTTTCAGTGGGCACCCAGGTGCAGCTGGTGGTAAACGTCGAAGCCCTGTTGGTCAGGGAAAGCCCGGAGCCCTGATGTCTGTGGTGCTGTAGATGCGCTGCCAATGGCCGCTGAGGAGCAGCAAGAGCTTGACTGGCTGGCACTTTCGGTGTGGGAGCAATCGTCCGACGCTCGTGATTTTTCGTTTTTTTTTTTCCAGTGGGCACCCAGGTGCAGCTGGTGGTAAACGTCGAAGCCCTGTTCGTCAGGGAAAGCCTGGAGCCCCGATATCTGTGGTGCTGTAGATGCGCTGCCAATGGCCGCTGAGGAGCAGCAAGAGCTTGAGTGGCTGGCACTTTCGGTGTGGGAGCAATCGTCCGACGCTCGTGATTTTTCGTTTTTTTTTTTCCAGTGGGCACCCAGGTGCAGCTGGTGGTAAACGTCGAAGCCCTGTTCGTCAGGGAAAGCCCGGAGCCCTGATGTCTGTGGTGCTGTAGATGCGCTGCCAATGGCCGCTGAGGAGCAGCCAGAGCTTGACTGGCTGGCACTTTCGGTGTGGGAGCAATCGTCCAGCGTTCGTGATTTTTTGTTTTTTTTTTTCAGTAGGCGCCCAGGTGCAGCTGGTGGTAAACGTCAAAGCCCTGTTGGTCAGGGAAAGCCCGGAGCCCCGATGTCTGTGGTGCTGTAGATGCGCTGCCAATGGCTACTGAGGAGCAGCAAGAGCTTGACTGGCTGGCACTTTCGGTATGGGAGCAATCGTCCGCCGTTCGTGATTTTTCGGGGTTTTTTTTTCAGTGGGCACCCAGGTGCAGCTGGTGGTAAACGTCGTAGCCCTGTTCGTCAGGGAAAGCCCGGAGCCACGATGTCTGTGGTGCTGTAGATGCGCTGCCAATGGCCGGTGAGGAGCAGCAAGAGCTTGACTGGCTGGCGCTTTCGGTGAGAAAGCAATTGTCCGACGTTCGTGATTTTTCGGGGTTTTTTTCACTGGGCGCCCAGGTGCAGCTGGTGGTAAACGTCGAAGCCCTGTTGGTCAGGGAAAGCCCGGAGCCCCGATGTCTGTGGTGCTGTAGATGCGCTGCCAATGGCCGCTGAGGAGCAGCAAGAGCTTGACTGGCTGGCACTTTCGGTGTGGGAGCAATCGTCCGACGTTCTTGATTTTTTGGGGATTTTTTTCAGTGGGCGCCCAGGTGCAGCTGGTGGTAAACGTCGAAGCCCTGTTGGTCAGGGAAAGGCCGGAGCCCCGAAGTCTGTGGTGCTGTAGATGCCTGCCAATGGCCGCTGAGGAGCAGGAAGAGCTTGACTGGCTGGCGCTTTCGGTGAGGGAGCAATCGTCCGACGTTCTTGATTTTTCGGGGATTTTTTTCAGTGGGCGCCCAGGTGCAGCTGGTGGTAAACATCGAAGCCCTGTTGGTCAGGGAATGCCCAGAGCCCAGATGTCTGTGGTGCTGTAGATTCGCTGCCAATGGCCGCTGAGGAGCAGCAAGAGCTTGACTGGCTGGCACTTTCGGTGTGGGAGCAATCGTCCGACGCTCGTGATTTTTTGTTTTTTTTTTTCAGTGGGCGCCCAGGTGCAGCTGGTGGTAAACGTCGAAGCCCTGTTGGTCAGGGAAAGCCCCAAGCCCTGATGTCTGTGGTGCTGTAGATGCGCTGCCAATGGCCGCTGAGGAGCAGCAAGAGCTTGACTGGCTGGCACTTTCGGTGTGGGAGCAATCGTCCGCCGTTCGTGATTTTTCGGGGTTTTTTTTTCAGTGGGCACCCAGGTGCAGCTGGTGGTAAACGTCGAAGCCCTGTTGGTCAGGGAAAGCCCGGAGCCCTGATGTCTGTGGTGCTGTAGATGCGCTGCCAATGGCCGCTGAGGAGCAGCAAGAGCTTGACTGGCTGGCACTTTCGGTGTGGGAGCAATCGTCCGACGCTCGTGATTTTTCGTTTTTTTTTTTCCAGTGGGCACCCAGGTGCAGCTGGTGGTAAACGTCGAAGCCCTGTTCGTCAGGGAAAGCCTGGAGCCCCGATATCTGTGGTGCTGTAGATGCGCTGCCAATGGCCGCTGAGGAGCAGCAAGAGCTTGAGTGGCTGGCACTTTCGGTGTGGGAGCAATCGTCCGACGTTCGTGATTTTTCGTTTTTTTTTTTCCAGTGGGCACCCAGGTGCAGCTGGTGGTAAACGTCGAAGCCCTGTTCGTCAGGGAAAGCCCGGAGCCCTGATGTCTGTGGTGCTGTAGATGCGCTGCCAATGGCCGCTGAGGAGCAGCCAGAGCTTGACTGGCTGGCACTTTCGGTGTGGGAGCAATCGTCCAGCGTTCGTGATTTTTTGTTTTTTTTTTTCAGTAGGCGCCCAGGTGCAGCTGGTGGTAAACGTCAAAGCCCTGTTGGTCAGGGAAAGCCCGGAGCCCCGATGTCTGTGGTGCTGTAGATGCGCTGCCAATGGCTACTGAGGAGCAGCAAGAGCTTGACTGGCTGGCACTTTCGGTATGGGAGCAATCGTCCGCCGTTCGTGATTTTTCGGGGTTTTTTTTTCAGTGGGCACCCAGGTGCAGCTGGTGGTAAACGTCGTAGCCCTGTTCGTCAGGGAAAGCCCGGAGCCACGATGTCTGTGGTGCTGTAGATGCGCTGCCAATGGCCGGTGAGGAGCAGCAAGAGCTTGACTGGCTGGCGCTTTCGGTGAGAAAGCAATTGTCCGACGTTCGTGATTTTTCGGGGTTTTTTTCACTGGGCGCCCAGGTGCAGCTGGTGGTAAACGTCGAAGCCCTGTTGGTCAGGGAAAGCCCGGAGCCCCGATGTCTGTGGTGCTGTAGATGCGCTGCCAATGGCCGCTGAGGAGCAGCAAGAGCTTGACTGGCTGGCACTTTCGGTGTGGGAGCAATCGTCCGACGTTCTTGATTTTTTGGGGATTTTTTTCAGTGGGCGCCCAGGTGCAGCTGGTGGTAAACGTCGAAGCCCTGTTGGTCAGGGAAAGGCCGGAGCCCCGAAGTCTGTGGTGCTGTAGATGCGCTGCCAATGGCCGCTGAGGAGCAGGAAGAGCTTGACTGGCTGGCACTTTCGGTGAGGGAGCAATCGTCCGACGTTCTTGATTTTTCGGGGTTTTTTTACAGTGGGCGCCCAGGTGCAGCTGGTGGTAAACATCGAAGCCCTGTTGGTCAGGGAATGCCCAGAGACCAGAAGTCTGTGGTGCTGTAGATTCGCTGCCAATGGCCGCTGAGGAGCAGCAAGAGCTTGACTGGCTGGCACTTTCGGTGTGGGAGCAATCGTCCGACGCTCGTGATTTTTTGTTTTTTTTTTTCAGTGGGCGCCCAGGTGCAGCTGGTGGTAAACGTCGAAGCCCTGTTCGTCAGGGAAAGCCCCAAGCCCTGATGTCTGTGGTGCTGTAGATGCGCTGCCAATGGCCGCTGAGGAGCAGCAAGAGCTTGACTGGCTGGCACTTTCGGTGTGGGAGCAATCATCCGCCGTTCGTGATTTTTCGGGGTTTTTTTTTCAGTGGGCACCCAGGTGCAGCTGGTGGTAAACGTCGAAGCCCTGTTGGTCAGGGAAAGCCCGGATCCCCGATGTCTGTGGTGCTGTAGATGCGCTGCCAATGGCCGCTGAGGAGCAGGAAGAGCTTGACTGGCTGGCGCTTTCGGTGAGGGAGCAATCGTCCGACGTTCTTGATTTTTCGGGGTTTTTTTTCAGTGGGCGCCCAGGTGCAGCTGGTGATAAACGTCAAAGCCCTGTTGGTCAGGGAAAGCCCGGAGCCCCGATGTCTGTGCTGCTGTAGATGCGCTGCCAATGGCCGGTGAGGAGCAGCAATAGCTTGACTGGCTGGCACTTTCGGTGTGGGAGCAATCGTGCGACGCTCGTGATTTTTCGTTTTTTTTTTTCCAGTGGGCACCCAGGTGCAGCTGGTGGTAAACGTCGAAGCCCTGTTCGTCAGGGAAAGCCCGGAGCCCTGATGTCTGTGGTGCTGTAGATGCGCTGCCAATGGCCGGTGAGGAGCAGCAAGAGCTTGACTGGCTGGCACTTTCGGTGTGGGAGCAATCGTCCGACGTTCGTAATTTTTTGGGGTTTTTATCCAGTGGGTGCCCAGGTGCAGCTGGTGGAAAACGTCGAAGCCCTGTTGGTCAGGGAAAGCCCGGACCCCGATGTCTGTGGTGCTGTAGATGCGCTGCCAATGGCCGCTGAGGAGCAGCAAGAGCTTGACTGGCTGGCACTTTCGGTGTGGGAGCAATCGTCCGACGTTCATGATTTTTCAGGGTTTTTTTCCAGTGGGCGCCCAGGTGCAGCTGGTGGTAAACGTCAAAGCCCTGTTCGTCAGGGAAAGCCCGGAGCCCCGATGTCTGTGGTGCTGTAGATGCGCTGCCAATGGCCGGTGAGGAGCAGCAGGAGCTTGAGTTGCTGGCACTTTCGGTGTGGGAGCAATCGTCCGATGTTCGTGATTTTTCGTTTTTTTTTTTCAGAGGGCGCCCAGGTGCAGCTGGTGGTAAACGTCGAAGCCCTGTTGGTCAGGGAAAGCCCGGAGCCCCGATGTCTGTGGTGCTGTAGATGCGCTGCCAATGGCCGGTGAGGAGCAGCAAGAGCTTGACTGGCTGGCACATTCGGTGTGGGAGCAATCGTCCGACGTTCGTGATTTTTCGTTTTTTTTTTTCAGTGGGCGCCCAGGTGCAGCTGGTGGTAAACATCGAAGCCCTGTTGGTCAGGGAAAGCCCGGAGCCCCGATGTCTGTGGTGCTGTAGATGCGCTGCCAATGGCTACTGAGGAGCAGCAAGAGCTTGACTGGCTGGCACTTTCGGTATGGGAGCAATCGTCCGCCGTTCGTGATTTTTCGGGGTTTTTTTTTCAGTGGGCACCCAGGTGCAGCTGGTGGTAAACGTCGTAGCCCTGTTCGTCAGGGAAAGCCCGGAGCCACGATGTCTGTGGTGCTGTAGATGCGCTGCCAATGGCCGGTGAGGAGCAGCAAGAGCTTGACTGGCTGGCGCTTTCGGTGAGAAAGCAATCGTCCGACGTTCGTGATTTTTCGGGGTTTTTTTCACTGGGCGCCCAGGTGCAGCTGGTGGTAAACGTCGAAGCCCTGTTGGTCAGGGAATGCCCGGAGCCCAGATGTCTGTGGTGCTGTAGATGCGCTGCCAATGGCCGGTGAGGAGCAGCAAGAGCTTGACTGGCTGGCACTTTCGGTGTGGGAGCAATCGTCCGACGTTCGTGATTTTTCAGGGTTTTTTTTTCAGTAGGCACCCAGGTGCAGCTGGTGGTAAACGTCGAAGCCCTGTTGGTCAGGGAAAGCCCGGAGGCCCGATGTCTGTGGTGCTGTAGATGCGCTGCCAATGGCCGGTGAGGAGCAGCAAGAGCTTGACTGACTGGCACTTTCGGTGTGGGAGCAATCGTCCGACGTTCGTAATTTTTTGGGGTTTTTATCCAGTGGGTGCCCAGGTGCAGCTGGTGGAAAACGTCGAAGCCCTGTTGGTCAGGGAAAGCCCGGACCCCGATGTCTGTGGTGCTGTAGATGCGCTGCCAATGGCCGCTGAGGAGCAGCAAGAGCTTGACTGGCTGGCACTTTCGGTGTGGGAGCAATCGTCCGACGTTCGTGATTTTTCGTTTTTTTTTTTCAGAGGGCGCCCAGGTGCAGCTGGTGGTAAACGTCGAAGCCCTGTTGGTCAGGGAAAGCCCAGAGCCACAATGTCTGTGGTGCTGTAGATGCGCTGCCACTGGCCGCTGAGGAGCAGCAAGAGCTTGACTGGCTGGCACATTCGGTGTGGGAGCAATCGTCCGACGTTCGTGATTTTTCGGGGTTTTTTTTCAGTGGGCGCCCAGGTGCAGCTGGTGGTAAACATCGAAGCCCTGTTGGTCAGGGAAAGCCCGGAGCCCCGATGTCTGTGGTGCTGTAGATGCGCTGCCAATAGCTACTGAGGAGCAGCAAGAGCTTGACTGGCTGGCACTTTCGGTATGGGAGCAATCGTCCGCCGTTCGTGATTTTTCGGGGTTTTTTTTTCAGTGGGCACCCAGGTGCAGCTGGTGGTAAACGTCGTAGCCCTGTTCGTCAGGGAAAGCCCGGAGCCACGATGTCTGTGGTGCTGTAGATGCGCTGCCAATGGCCGGTGAGGAGCAGCAAGAGCTTGACTGGCTGGCGCTTTCGGTGTGGGAGCAATCGTCCGACGTTCGTGATTTTTCGGGGTTTTTTTCACTGGGCGCCCAGGTGCAGCTGGTGGTAAACATCGAAGCCCTGTTGGTCAGGGAATGCCCGGAGCCCAGATGTCTGTGGTGCTGTAGATTCGCTGCCAATGGCCGCTGAGGAGCAGCAAGAGCTTGACTGGCTGGCACTTTCGGTGTGGGAGCAATCGTCCGACGCTCGTGATTTTTTGTTTTTTTTTTTCAGTGGGCGCCCAGGTGCAGCTGGTGGTAAACGTCGAAGCCCTGTTGGTCAGGGAAAGCCCCAAGCCCTGATGTCTGTGGTGCTGTAGATGCGCTGCCAATGGCCGCTGAGGAGCAGCAAGAGCTTGAATGGCTGGCACTTTCGGTGTGGGAGCAATCGTCCGCCGTTCGTGATTTTTCGGGGTTTTTTTTTCAGTGGGCACCCAGGTGCAGCTGGTGGTAAACGTCGAAGCCCTGTTGGTCAGGGAAAGCCCGGATCCCCGATGTCTGTGGTGCTGTAGATGCGCTGCCAATGGCCGCTGAGGAGCAGGAAGAGCTTGACTGGCTGGCGCTTTCGGTGAGGGAGCAATCGTCCGACGTTCTTGATTTTTCGGGGTTTTTTTTCAGTGGGCGCCCAGGTTCAGCTGGTGATAAACGTCAAAGCCCTGTTGGTCAGGGAAAGCCCGGAGCCCCGATGTCTGTGCTGCTGTAGATGCGCTGCCAATGGCCGGTGAGGAGCAGCAAGAGCTTGACTGGCTGGCACTTTCGTTGTGGGAGCAATCGTGCGACGTATGCAACTTTTTTGGTTTTTTTTCCAGTGGGCGCCCAGGTGCAGCTGGTGGTAAACGTCGAAGCCCTGTTGGTCAGGGAAAGCCTGGAGCCCCGATATCTGTGGTGCTGTAGATGCGCTGCCAATGGCCGCTGAGGAGCAGCAAGAGCTTGAGTGGCTGGCACTTTCGGTGTGGGAGCAATCGTCCGACGCTCGTGATTTTTCGTTTTTTTTTTTCCAGTGGGCACCCAGGTGCAGCTGGTGGTAAACGTCAAAGCCCTGTTGGTCAGGGAAAGCCCGGAGCCCCGATGTCTGTGGTGCTGTAGATGCGCTGCCAATGGCTACTGAGGAGCAGCAAGAGCTTGACTGGCTGGCACTTTCGGTATGGGAGCAATCGTCCGCCGTTCGTGATTTTTCGGGGTTTTTTTTTCAGTGGGCACCCAGGTGCAGCTGGTGGTAAACGTCGTAGCCCTGTTCGTCAGGGAAAGCCCGGAGCCACGATGTCTGTGGTGCTGTAGATGCGCTGCCAATGGCCGGTGAGGAGCAGCAAGAGCTTGACTGGCTGGCGCTTTCGGTGAGAAAGCAATTGTCCGACGTTCGTGATTTTTCGGGGTTTTTTTCACTGGGCGCCCAGGTGCAGCTGGTGGTAAACGTCGAAGCCCTGTTGGTCAGGGAAAGCCCGGAGCCCCGATGTCTGTGGTGCTGTAGATGCGCTGCCAATGGCCGCTGAGGAGCAGCAAGAGCTTGACTGGCTGGCACTTTCGGTGTGGGAGCAATCGTCCGACGTTCTTGATTTTTTGGGGATTTTTTTCAGTGGGCGCCCAGGTGCAGCTGGTGGTAAACGTCGAAGCCCTGTTGGTCAGGGAAAGGCCGGAGCCCCGAAGTCTGTGGTGCTGTAGATGCGCTGCCAATGGCCGCTGAGGAGCAGGAAGAGCTTGACTGGCTGGCGCTTTCGGTGAGGGAGCAATCGTCCGACGTTCTTGATTTTTCGGGGATTTTTTTCAGTGGGCGCCCAGGTGCAGCTGGTGGTAAACATCGAAGCCCTGTTGGTCAGGGAATGCCCAGAGCCCAGATGTCTGTGGTGCTGTAGATTCGCTGCCAATGGCCGCTGAGGAGCAGCAAGAGCTTGACTGGCTGGCACTTTCGGTGTGGGAGCAATCGTCCGACGCTCGTGATTTTTTGGTTTTTTTTTCAGTGGGCGCCCAGGTGCAGCTGGTGGTAAACGTCGAAGCCCTGTTGGTCAGGGAAAGCCCCAAGCCCTGATGTCTGTGGTGCTGTAGATGCGCTGCCAATGGCCGCTGAGGAGCAGCAAGAGCTTGACTGGCTGGCACTTTCGGTGTGGGAGCAATCGTCCGCCGTTCGTGATTTTTCGGGGTTTTTTTTTCAGTGGGCACCCAGGTGCAGCTGGTGGTAAACGTCGAAGCCCTGTTGGTCAGGGAAAGCCCGGAGCCCTGATGTCTGTGGTGCTGTAGATGCGCTGCCAATGGCCGCTGAGGAGCAGCAAGAGCTTGAGTGGCTGGCACTTTCGGTGTGGGAGCAATCGTCCGACGCTCGTGATTTTTCGTTTTTTTTTTTTCCAGTGGGCACCCAGGTGCAGCTGGTGGTAAACGTCGAAGCCCTGTTCGTCAGGGAAAGCCTGGAGCCCCGATATCTGTGGTGCTGTAGATGCGCTGCCAATGGCCGCTGAGGAGCAGCAAGAGCTTGAGTGGCTGGCACTTTCGGTGTGGGAGCAATCGTCCGACGCTCGTGATTTTTCGTTTTTTTTTTTCCAGTGGGCACCCAGGTGCAGCTGGTGGTAAACGTCGAAGCCCTGTTCGTCAGGGAAAGCCCGGAGCCCTGATGTCTGTGGTGCTGTAGATGCGCTGCCAATGGCCGCTGAGGAGCAGCAAGAGCTTGACTGGCTGGCACTTTCGGTGTGGGAGCAATCGTCCGACGTTCGTGATTTTTCAGGGTTTTTTTTTCAGGGGGTGCCCAGGTGCAGTTGGTGGTAAACGTCGAAGCCCTGTTCGTCAGGGAAAGCCCCAAGCCCTGATGTCTGTGGTGCTGTAGATGCGCTGCCAATGGCCGCTGAGGAGCAGCAAGAGCTTGACTGGCTGGCACTTTCGGTGTGGGAGCAATCGTCCGACGTTCTTGATTTTTTGGGATTTTTTTCAGTGGGCGCCCAGGTGCAGCTGGTGGTAAACGTCGAAGCCCTGTTGGTCAGGGAAAGCCCGGAGCCCCGATGTCTGTGGTGCTGTAGATGCGCTGCCAATGGCCGGTGAGGAGCAGCAAGAGCTTGACTGGCTGGCACTTTCGGTGTGGGAGCAATCGTCCGACGTTCGTGATTTTTCGGGGTTTTTTTTCAGTGGGCGCCCAGGTGCAGCTGGTGGTAAACGTCGAAGCCCTGTTCGTCAGGGAAAGCCCCAAGCCCTGATGTCTCTGGTGCTGTAGATGCGCTGCCAATGGCCGCTGAGGAGCAGCAAGAGCTTGATTGGCTGGCACTTTCGGTGTGGGAGCAATCGTCCAACGTTCGTGATTTTTCGTTTTTTTTTTCAGTGGGCGCCCAGGTGCAGCTGGTGGTAAACGTCGAAGCCCTGTTGGTCAGGGAAAGCCCGGAGCCTCGATGTCTGTGGTGCTGTAGATGCGCTGCCAATGGCCGCTGAGGAGCAGCCATAGCTTGAGTTGCTGGCATTTTCGATGTGGGAGCAATCGTTCGACGCTCCTGATTTTTCGTTTTCTTCTTTCAGTGGGCGCCCAGGTGCAGCTGGTTGTAAATGTCGAAGCCCTATTCGTCAGGGATAGCCCGGAGGCCTGATGTCTGTGGTGCTGTAGATGCGCTGCCAATGGCCGGTGAGGAGCAGCAAGATCTTGAGTTGCTGGCACATTCGGTGTGGGAGCAATTGTCCGACGTTCGTGATTTTTCAGGGTTTTTTTTTCAGGGGGTGCCCAGGTGCAGTTGGTGGTAAACGTCGAAGCCCTGTTGGTCAGGGAAAGCCCCAAGCCCTGATGTCTGTGGTGCTGTAGATGCGCTGCCAATGGCCGCTGAGGAGCAGCAAGAGCTTGACTGGCTGGCACTTTCGGTGTGGGAGCAATCGTCCGACGTTCTTGATTTTTGGGGGATTTTTTTCAGTGGGCGCCCAGGTGCAGCTGGTGGTAAACGTCGAAGCCCTGTTGGTCAGGGAAAGGCCGGAGCCCCGAAGTCTGTGGTGCTGTACATGCGCTGCCAATGGCCGCTGAGGAGCAGCAAGAGCTTGACTGACTGGCGCTTTCGGTGAGGGAGCAATCGTCCGTCTTTCGTGATTTTTCGGGGTTTTTTTTCAGTGGGCGCCCAGGTGCAGCTGGTGGTAAACATCGAAGCCCTGTTGGTCAGGGAAAGCCCGGACCCCGATGTCTGTGGTGCTGTAGATGCGCTGCCAATGGCCGCTGAGGAGCAGCAAGAGCTTGACTGGCTGGCACTTTCGGTGTGGGAGCAATCGTCCGACGTTCATGATTTTTCAGGGTTTTTTTCCAGTGGGCGCCCAGGTGCAGCTGGTGGTAAACGTCGAAGCCCTGTTGGTCAGGGAAAGCCCGGAGCCCCGATGTCTGTGGTGCTGTAGATGCGCTGCCAATGGCCGGTGAGGAGCAGCAGGAGCTTTAGTTGCTGGCACTTTCGGTGTGGGAGCAATCGTCCGACGTTCGTGATTTTTCGTTTTTTTTTTTCAGAGGGCGCCCAGGTGCAGCTGGTGGTAAACGTCGAAGCCCTGTTGGTCAGGGAAAGCCCAGAGCCACAATGTCTGTGGTGCTGTAGATGCGCTGCCAATGGCCGCTGAGGAGCAGCAAGAGCTTGACTGGCTGGCACATTCGGTGTGGGAGCAATCGTCCGACGTTCGTGATTTTTCGTTTTTTTTTTTCAGTGGGCGCCCAGGTGCAGCTGGTGGTAAACATCGAAGCCCTGTTGGTCAGGGAAAGCCCGGAGCCCCGATGTCTGTGGTGCTGTAGATGCGCTGCCAATAGCTACTGAGGAGCAGCAAGAGCTTGACTGGCTGGCACTTTCGGTATGGGAGCAATCGTCCGCCGTTCGTGATTTTTCGGGGTTTTTTTTTCAGTGGGCACCCAGGTGCAGCTGGTGGTAAACGTCGTAGCCCTGTACGTCAGGGAAAGCCCGGAGCCACGATGTCTGTGGTGCTGTAGATGCGCTGCCAATGGCCGGTGAGGAGCAGCAAGAGCTTGACTGGCTGGCGCTTTCGGTGTGGGAGCAATCGTCCGACGTTCGTGATTTTTCGGGGTTTTTTTCACTGGGCGCCCAGGTGCAGCTGGTGGTAAACATCGAAGCCCTGTTGGTCAGGGAATGCCCGGAGCCCAGATGTCTGTGGTGCTGTAGATTCGCTGCCAATGGCCGCTGAGGAGCAGCAAGAGCTTGACTGGCTGGCACTTTCGGTGTGGGAGCAATCGTCCGACGCTCGTGATTTTTTGTTTTTTTTTTTCAGTGGGCGCCCATGTGCAGCTGGTGGTAAACGTCGAAGCCCTGTTGGTCAGGGAAAGCCCCAAGCCCTGATGTCTGTGGTGCTGTAGATGCGCTGCCAATGGCCGCTGAGGAGCAGGAAGAGCTTGACTGGCTGGCGCTTTCGGTGAGGGAGCAATCGTCCGACGTTCTTGATTTTTCGGGGTTTTTTTTCAGTGGGCGCCCAGGTGCAGCTGGTGATAAACGTCAAAGCCCTGTTGGTCAGGGAAAGCCCGGAGCCCCGATGTCTGTGCTGCTGTAGATGCGCTGCCAATGGCCGGTGAGGAGCAGCAAGAGCTTGACTGGCTGGCACTTTCGTTGTGGGAGCAATCGTGCGACGTATGCAACTTTTTTGGTTTTTTTTCCAGTGGGCGCCCAGGTGCAGCTGGTGGTAAACGTCGAAGCCCTGTTGGTCAGGGAAAGCCTGGAGCCCCGATATCTGTGGTGCTGTAGATGCGCTGCCAATGGCCGCTGAGGAGCAGCAAGAGCTTGAGTGGCTGGCACTTTCGGTGTGGGAGCAATCGTCCGACGCTCGTGATTTTTCGTTTTTTTTTTTCCAGTGGGCACCCAGGTGCAGCTGGTGGTAAACGTCGAAGCCCTGTTCGTCAGGGAAAGCCCGGAGCCCTGATGTCTGTGGTGCTGTAGATGCGCTGCCAATGGCCGCTGAGGAGCAGCCAGAGCTTGACTGGCTGGCACTTTCGGTGTGGGAGCAATCGTCCGACGCTCGTGATTTTTTGTTTTTTTTTTTCAGTGGGCGCCCAGGTGCAGCTGGTGGTAAACGTCGAAGCCCTGTTGGTCAGGGAAAGCCCCAAGCCCTGATGTCTGTGGTGCTGTAGATGCGCTGCCAATGGCCGCTGAGGAGCAGCAAGAGCTTGACTGGCTGGCACTTTCGGTGTGGGAGCAATCGTCCGCCGTTCGTGATTTTACGGGGTTTTTTTTTCAGTGGGCACCCAGGTGCAGCTGGTGGTAAACGTCGAAGCCCTGTTGGTCAGGGAAAGCCCGGAGCCCTGATGTCTGTGGTGCTGTAGATGCGCTGCCAATGGCCGCTGAGGAGCAGCAAGAGCTTGAGTGGCTGGCACTTTCGGTGTGGGAGCAATCGTCCGACGCTCGTGATTTTTCGTTTTTTTTTTTCCAGTGGGCACCCAGGTGCAGCTGGTGGTAAACGTCGAAGCCCTGTTCGTCAGGGAAAGCCTGGAGCCCCGATATCTGTGGTGCTGTAGATGCGCTGCCAATGGCCGCTGAGGAGCAGCAAGAGCTTGAGTGGCTGGCACTTTCGGTGTGGGAGCAATCGTCCGACGCTCGTGATTTTTCGTTTTTTTTTTTCCAGTGGGCACCCAGGTGCAGCTGGTGGTAAACGTCGAAGCCCTGTTCGTCAGGGAAAGCCCGGAGCCCTGATGTCTGTGGTGCTGTAGATGCGCTGCCAATGGCCGCTGAGGAGCAGCAAGAGCTTGACTGGCTGGCACTTTCGGTGTGGGAGCAATCGTCCGACGTTCGTGATTTTTCAGGGTTTTTTTTTCAGGGGGTGCCCAGGTGCAGTTGGTGGTAAACGTCGAAGCCCTGTTCGTCAGGGAAAGCCCCAAGCCCTGATGTCTGTGGTGCTGTAGATGCGCTGCCAATGGCCGCTGAGGAGCAGCAAGAGCTTGACTGGCTGGCACTTTCGGTGTGGGAGCAATCGTCCGACGTTCTTGATTTTTTGGGATTTTTTTCAGTGGGCGCCCAGGTGCAGCTGGTGGTAAACGTCGAAGCCCTGTTGGTCAGGGAAAGCCCGGAGCCCCGATGTCTGTGGTGCTGTAGATGCGCTGCCAATGGCCGCTGAGGAGCAGCAAGAGCTTGACTGGCTGGCACTTTCGGTGTGGGAGCAATCGTCCGACGTTCGTGATTTTTCGGGGTTTTTTTTCAGTGGGCGCCCAGGTGCAGCTGGTGGTAAACGTCGAAGCCCTGTTCGTCAGGGAAAGCCCCAAGCCCTGATGTCTCTGGTGCTGTAGATGCGCTGCCAATGGCCGCTGAGGAGCAGCAAGAGCTTGATTGGCTGGCACTTTCGGTGTGGGAGCAATCGTCCAACGTTCGTGATTTTTCGTTTTTTTTTTCAGTGGGCGCCCAGGTGCAGCTGGTGGTAAACGTCGAAGCCCTGTTGGTCAGGGAAAGCCCGGAGCCTCGATGTCTGTGGTGCTGTAGATGCGCTGCCAATGGCCGCTGAGGAGCAGCCATAGCTTGAGTTGCTGGCATTTTCGATGTGGGAGCAATCGTTCGACGCTCCTGATTTTTCGTTTTCTTCTTTCAGTGGGCGCCCAGGTGCAGCTGGTTGTAAATGTCGAAGCCCTATTCGTCAGGGATAGCCCGGAGGCCTGATGTCTGTGGTGCTGTAGATGCGCTGCCAATGGCCGGTGAGGAGCAGCAAGAGCTTGAGTTGCTGGCACATTCGGTGTGGGAGCAATTGTCCGACGTTCGTGATTTTTCAGGGTTTTTTTTTCAGGGGGTGCCCAGGTGCAGTTGGTGGTAAACGTCGAAGCCCTGTTGGTCAGGGAAAGCCCCAAGCCCTGATGTCTGTGGTGCTGTAGATGCGCTGCCAATGGCCGCTGAGGAGCAGCAAGAGCTTGACTGGCTGGCACTTTCGGTGTGGGAGCAATCGTCCGACGTTCGTGATTTTTGGGGGATTTTTTTCAGTGGGCGCCCAGGTGCAGCTGGTGGTAAACGTCGAAGCCCTGTTGGTCAGGGAAAGGCCGGAGCCCCGAAGTCTGTGGTGCTGTACATGCGCTGCCAATGGCCGCTGAGGAGCAGCAAGAGCTTGACTGACTGGCGCTTTCGGTGAGGGAGCAATCGTCCGACGTTCTTGATTTTTCGGGGTTTTTTTTCAGTGGGCGCCCAGGTGCAGCTGGTGGTAAACGTCGAAGCCCTGTTGGTCAGGGAAAGCCCGGACCCCGATGTCTGTGGTGCTGTAGATGCGCTGCCAATGGCCGCTGAGGAGCAGCAAGAGCTTGACTGGCTGGCACTTTCGGTGTGGGAGCAATCGTCCGACGTTCATGATTTTTCAGGGTTTTTTTCCAGTGGGCGCCCAGGTGCAGCTGGTGGTAAACGTCGAAGCCCTGTTGGTCAGGGAAAGCCCGGAGCCCCGATGTCTGTGGTGCTGTAGATGCGCTGCCAATGGCCGGTGAGGAGCAGCAGGAGCTTGAGTTGCTGGCACTTTCGGTGTGGGAGCAATCGTCCGACGTTCGTGATTTTTCGTTTTTTTTTTTCAGAGGGCGCCCAGGTGCAGCTGGTGGTAAACGTCGAAGCCCTGTTGGTCAGGGAAAGCCCAGAGCCACAATGTCTGTGGTGCTGTAGATGCGCTGCCAATGGCCGCTGAGGAGCAGCAAGAGCTTGACTGGCTGGCACTTTCGGTGTGGGAGCAATCGTCCGACGTTCGTGATTTTTCGGGGTTTTTTTCACTGGGCGCCCAGGTGCAGCTGGTGGTAAACATCGAAGCCCTGTTGGTCAGGGAATGCCCGGAGCCCAGATGTCTGTGGTGCTGTAGATTCGCTGCCAATGGCCGCTGAGGAGCAGCAAGAGCTTGACTGGCTGGCACATTCGGTGTGGAAGCAATCGTCCGACGCTCGTGATTTTTTGTTTTTTTTTTTCAGTGGGCGCCCAGGTGCAGCTGGTGGTAAACGTCGAAGCCCTGTTGGTCAGGGAAAGCCCCAAGCCCTGATGTCTGTGGTGCTGTAGATGCGCTGCCAATGGCCGCTGAGGAGCAGCAAGAGCTTGAATGGCTGGCACTTTCGGTGTGGGAGCAATCGTCCGCCGTTCGTGATTTTTCGGGGTTTTTTTTTCAGTGGGCACCCAGGTGCAGCTGGTGGTAAACGTCGAAGCCCTGTTGGTCAGGGAAAGCCCGGATCCCCGATGTCTGTGGTGCTGTAGATGCGCTGCCAATGGCCGCTGAGGAGCAGGAAGAGCTTGACTGGCTGGCGCTTTCGGTGAGGGAGCAATCGTCCGACGTTCTTGATTTTTCGGGGTTTTTTTTCAGTGGGCGCCCAGGTGCAGCTGGTGATAAACGTCAAAGCCCTGTTGGTCAGGGAAAGCCCGGAGCCCCGATGTCTGTGCTGCTGTAGATGCGCTGCCAATGGCCGGTGAGGAGCAGCAAGAGCTTGACTGGCTGGCACTTTCGTTGTGGGAGCAATCGTGCGACGTATGCAACTTTTTTGGTTTTTTTTCCAGTGGGCGCCCAGGTGCAGCTGGTGGTAAACGTCGAAGCCCTGTTGGTCAGGGAAAGCCTGGAGCCCCGATATCTGTGGTGCTGTAGATGCGCTGCCAATGGCCGCTGAGGAGCAGCAAGAGCTTGAGTGGCTGGCACTTTCGGTGTGGGAGCAATCGTCCGACGCTCGTGATTTTTCGTTTTTTTTTTTCCAGTGGGCACCCAGGTGCAGCTGGTGGTAAACGTCGAAGCCCTGTTCGTCAGGGAAAGCCCGGAGCCCTGATGTCTGTGGTGCTGTAGATGCGCTGCCAATGGCCGCTGAGGAGCAGCCAGAGCTTGACTGGCTGGCACTTTCGGTGTGGGAGCAATCGTCCAGCGTTCGTGATTTTTTGTTTTTTTTTTTCAGTAGGCGCCCAGGTGCAGCTGGTGGTAAACGTCAAAGCCCTGTTGGTCAGGGAAAGCCCGGAGCCCCGATGTCTGTGGTGCTGTAGATGCGCTGCCAATGGCTACTGAGGAGCAGCAAGAGCTTGACTGGCTGGCACTTTTGGTGTGGGAGCAATCGTCCGCCGTTCGTGATTTTTCGGGGTTTTTTTTTCAGTGGGCACCCAGGTGCAGCTGGTGGTAAACGTCGTAGCCCTGTTCGTCAGGGAAAGCCCGGAGCCACGATGTCTGTGGTGCTGTAGATGCGCTGCCAATGGCCGGTGAGGAGCAGCAAGAGCTTGACTGGCTGGCGCTTTCGGTGAGAAAGCAATTGTCCGACGTTCGTGATTTTTCGGGGTTTTTTTCAGTGGGCGCCCAGGTGCAGCTGGTGGTACACGTCGAAGCCCTGTTGGTCAGGGAAAGCCCGGAGCCCCGATGTCTGTGGTGCTGTAGATGCGCTGCCAATGGCCGCTGAGGAGCAGCAAGAGCTTGACTGGCTGGCACTTTCGGTGTGGGAGCAATCGTCCGACGTTCTTGATTTTTTGGGGATTTTTTTCAGTGGGCGCCCAGGTGCAGCTGGTGGTAAACGTCGAAGCCCTGTTGGTCAGGGAAAGGCCGGAGCCCCGAAGTCTGTGGTGCTGTAGATGCGCTGCCAATGGCCGCTGAGGAGCAGGAAGAGCTTGACTGGCTGGCGCATTCGGTGAGGGAGCAATCGTCCGACGTTCTTGATTTTTCGGGGATTTTTTTCAGTGGGCGCCCAGGTGCAGCTGGTGGTAAACATCGAAGCCCTGTTGGTCAGGGAATGCCCAGAGCCCAGATGTCTGTGGTGCTGTAGATTCGCTGCCAATGGCCGCTGAGGAGCAGCAAGAGCTTGACTGGCTGGCACTTTCGGTGTGGGAGCAATCGTCCGACGCTCGTGATTTTTTGTTTTTTTTTTTCAGTGGGCGCCCAGGTGCAGCTGGTGGTAAACGTCGAAGCCCTGTTGGTCAGGGAAAGCCCGGAGCCCTGATGTCTGTGGTGCTGTAGATGCGCTGCCAATGGCCGCTGAGGAGCAGCAAGAGCTTGAGTGGCTGGCACTTTCGGTGTGGGAGCAATCGTCCGACGCTCGTGATTTTTCGTTTTTTTTTTTCCAGTGGGCACCCAGGTGCAGCTGGTGGTAAACGTCGAAGCCCTGTTCGTCAGGGAAAGCCTGGAGCCCCGATATCTGTGGTGCTGTAGATGCGCTGCCAATGGCCGCTGAGGAGCAGCAAGAGCTTGAGTGGCTGGCACTTTCGGTGTGGGAGCAATCGTCCGACGCTCGTGATTTTTCGTTTTTTTTTTTCCAGTGGGCACCCAGGTGCAGCTGGTGGTAAACGTCGAAGCCCTGTTCGTCAGGGAAAGCCCGGAGCCCTGATGTCTGTGGTGCTGTAGATGCGCTGCCAATGGCCGCTGAGGAGCAGCCAGAGCTTGACTGGCTGGCACTTTCGGTGTGGGAGCAATCGTCCAGCGTTCGTGATTTTTTGTTTTTTTTTTTCAGTAGGCGCCCAGGTGCAGCTGGTGGTAAACGTCAAAGCCCTGTTGGTCAGGGAAAGCCCGGAGCCCCGATGTCTGTGGTGCTGTAGATGCGCTGCCAATGGCTACTGAGGAGCAGCAAGAGCTTGACTGGCTGGCACTTTCGGTATGGGAGCAATCGTCCGCCGTTCGTGATTTTTCGGGGTTTTTTTTTCAGTGGGCACCCAGGTGCAGCTGGTGGTAAACGTCGTAGCCCTGTTCGTCAGGGAAAGCCCGGAGCCACGATGTCTGTGGTGCTGTAGATGCGCTGCCAATGGCCGGTGAGGAGCAGCAAGAGCTTGACTGGCTGGCGCTTTCGGTGAGAAAGCAATTGTCCGACGTTCGTGATTTTTCGGGGTTTTTTTCACTGGGCGCCCAGGTGCAGCTGGTGGTAAACGTCGAAGCCCTGTTGGTCAGGGAAAGCCCGGAGCCCCGATGTCTGTGGTGCTGTAGATGCGCTGCCAATGGCCGCTGAGGAGCAGCAAGAGCTTGACTGGCTGGCACTTTCGGTGTGGGAGCAATCGTCCGACGTTCTTGATTTTTTGGGGATTTTTTTCAGTGGGCGCCCAGGTGCAGCTGGTGGTAAACGTCGAAGCCCTGTTGGTCAGGGAAAGCCCGGAGCCCCGATGTCTGTGGTGCTGTAGATGCGCTGCCAATGGCCGCTGAGGAGCAGCAAGAGCTTGACTGGCTGGCACTTTCGGTGTGGGAGCAATCGTCCGACGTTCTTGATTTTTTGGGGATTTTTTTCAGTGGGCGCCCAGGTGCAGCTGGTGGTAAACGTCGAAGCCCTGTTGGTCAGGGAAAGGCCGGAGCCCCGAAGTCTGTGGTGCTGTAGATGCGCTGCCAATGGCCGCTGAGGAGCAGGAAGAGCTTGACTGGCTGGCACTTTCGGTGAGGGAGCAATCGTCCGACGTTCTTGATTTTTCGGGGTTTTTTTTCAGTGGGCGCCCAGGTGCAGCTGGTGGTAAACATCGAAGCCCTGTTGGTCAGGGAATGCCCAGAGCCCAGAAGTCTGTGGTGCTGTAGATTCGCTGCCAATGGCCGCTGAGGAGCAGCAAGAGCTTGACTGGCTGGCACTTTCGGTGTGGGAGCAATCGTCCGACGTTCGTGATTTTTCGTTTTTTTTTTTCAGTGGGCGCCCAGGTGCAGCTGGTGGTAAACGTCGAAGCCCTGTTCGTCAGGGAAAGCCCCAAGCCCTGATGTCTGTGGTGCTGTAGATGCGCTGCCAATGGCCGCTGAGGAGCAGCAAGAGCTTGACTGGCTGGCACTTTCGGTGTGGGAGCAATCATCCGCCGTTCGTGATTTTTCGGGGTTTTTTTTTCAGTGGGCACCCAGGTGCAGCTGGTGGTAAACGTCGAAGCCCTGTTGGTCAGGGAAAGCCCGGAGCCCCGATGTCTGTGGTGCTGTAGATGCGCTGCCAATGGCCGCTGAGGAGCAGGAAGAGCTTGACTGGCTGGCGCTTTCGGTGAGGGAGCAATCGTCCGACGTTCTTGATTTTTCGGGGTTTTTTTTCAGTGGGCGCCCAGGTGCAGCTGGTGATAAACGTCAAAGCCCTGTTGGTCAGGGAAAGCCCGGAGCCCCGATGTCTGTGCTGCTGTAGATGCGCTGCCAATGGCCGGTGAGGAGCAGCAATAGCTTGACTGGCTGGCACTTTCGGTGTGGGAGCAATCGTGCGACGCTCGTGATTTTTCGTTTTTTTTTTTCCAGTGGGCACCCAGGTGCAGCTGGTGGTAAACGTCGAAGCCCTGTTCGTCAGGGAAAGCCCGGAGCCCTGATGTCTGTGGTGCTGTAGATGCGCTGCCAATGGCCGCTGAGGAGCAGCAAGAGCTTGACTGGCTGGCACTTTCGGTGTGGGAGCAATCGTCCGACGTTCGTGATTTTTCAGGGTTTTTTTTTCAGTAGGCACCCAGGTGCAGCTGGTGGTAAACGTCGAAGCCCTGTTGGTCAGGGAAAGCCCGGAGGCCCGATGTCTGTGGTGCTGTAGATGCGCTGCCAATGGCCGGTGAGGAGCAGCAAGAGCTTGACTGGCTGGCACTTTCGGTGTGGGAGCAATCGTCCGACGTTCGTAATTTTTTGGGGTTTTTATCCAGTGGGTGCCCAGGTGCAGCTGGTGGAAAACGTCGAAGCCCTGTTGGTCAGGGAAAGCCCGGACCCCGATGTCTGTGGTGCTGTAGATGCGCTGCCAGTGGCCGCTGAGGAGCAGCAAGAGCTTGACTGGCTGGCACTTTCGGTGTGGGAGCAATCGTCCGACGTTCATGATTTTTCAGGGTTTTTTTCCAGTGGGCGCCCAGGTGCAGCTGGTGGTAAACGTCAAAGCCCTGTTCGTCAGGGAAAGCCCGGAGCCCCGATGTCTGTGGTGCTGTAGATGCGCTGCCAATGGCCGGTGAGGAGCAGCAGGAGCTTGAGTTGCTGGCACTTTCGGTGTGGGAGCAATCGTCCGATGTTCGTGATTTTTCGTTTTTTTTTTTCAGAGGGCGCCCAGGTGCAGCTGGTGGTAAACGTCGAAGCCCTGTTGGTCAGGGAAAGCCCGGAGCCCCGATGTCTGTGGTGCTGTAGATGCGCTGCCAATGGCCGGTGAGGAGCAGCAAGAGCTTGACTGGCTGGCACATTCGGTGTGGGAGCAATCGTCCGACGTTCGTGATTTTTCGTTTTTTTTTTTCAGTGGGCGCCCAGGTGCAGCTGGTGGTAAACATCGAAGCCCTGTTGGTCAGGGAAAGCCCAGAGCCCCGATGTCTGTGGTGCTGTAGATGCGCTGCCAATGGCTACTGAGGAGCAGCAAGAGCTTGACTGGCTGGCACTTTCGGTATGGGAGCAATCGTCCGCCGTTCGTGATTTTTCGGGGTTTTTTTTTCAGTGGGCACCCAGGTGCAGCTGGTGGTAAACGTCGTAGCCCTGTTCGTCAGGGAAAGCCCGGAGCCACGATGTCTGTGGTGCTGTAGATGCGCTGCCAATGGCCGGTGAGGAGCAGCAAGAGCTTGACTGGCTGGCGCTTTCGGTGAGAAAGCAATCGTCCGACGTTCGTGATTTTTCGGGGTTTTTTTCACTGGGCGCCCAGGTGCAGCTGGTGGTAAACGTCGAAGCCCTGTTGGTCAGGGAATGCCCGGAGCCCAGATGTCTGTGGTGCTGTAGATGCGCTGCCAATGGCCGGTGAGGAGCAGCAAGAGCTTGACTGGCTGGCACTTTCGGTGTGGGAGCAATTGTCCGACGTTCGTGATTTTTCAGGGTTTTTTTTTCAGGGGGTGCCCAGGTGCAGTTGGTGGTAAACGTCGAAGCCCTGTTCGTCAGGGAAAGCCCCAAGCCCTGATGTCTGTGGTGCTGTAGATGCGCTGCCAATGGCCGCTGAGGAGCAGCAAGAGCTTGACTGGCTGGCACTTTCGGTGTGGGAGCAATCGTCCAACGTTCGTGATTTTTAGTTTTTTTTTTCAGTGGGCGCCCAGGTGCAGCTGGTGGTAAACGTCGAAGCCCTGTTCGTCAGGGAAAGCCCGGAGCCCCGATGTCTGTGGTGCTGTAGATGTGCTGCCAATGGCCGCTGAGGAGCAGCAATAGCTTGAGTTGCTGGCATTTTCGGTGTGGGAGCAATCGTTCGACGCTCCTGATTTTTCGTTTTCTTCTTTCAGTGGGCGCCCAGGTGCAGCTGGTTGTAAATGTCGAAGCCCTATTCGTCAGGGATAGCCCGGAGGCCTGATGTCTGTGGTGCTGTAGATGCGCTGCCAATGGCCGGTGAGGAGCAGCAAGAGCTTGACTGGCTGGCACATTCGGTGTGGGATCAATCGTCCGACGTTCGTGATTTTTCGGGGTTTTTTTTCAGTGGGCGCCCAGGTGCAGCTGGTGGTAAACGTCGAAGCCCTGTTGGTCAGGGAAAGCCCGGAGCCCCGATGTCTGTGGTGCTGTAGATGCGCTGCCAATGGCCACTGAGGAGCAGCAAGAGCTTGAGATGCTGGCACTTTGGCTGTGGGAGCAATTGTGTGACGTACGTAACTTTTTGGGGTTTTTTTCCAGTGGGTTCCCAGGTGCAGCTGGTGGTAAACGTCGAAGCCCTGTTGGTCAGGGAAAGCCCGGAGCCCCGATGTCTGTGGTGCTGTAGATGCGCTGCCAATGGCCGCTGAGGAGCAGCAAGAGCTTGACTGGCTGGCATTTTCGGTGTGGGAGCAATCGTCCGACGCTCGTGATTTTTCCTTTTTTCTTTCAGTGGGCGTCCAGGTGCAGCTGGTGGTAAACGTCGAAGCCCTGTTCGCCAGGGAAAGCCCGGATCCCCGATGTCTGTGGTGCTGTAAATGCGCTGCCAGTGGCCGCTGAGGAGCAGCTATAGCTTGGATTGCTGGCACTTTCGGTGTGGGAGCAATCGTCCGACGCTCGTGATTTTTCGTTTTTTTTTTTCCAGTGGGCGTCCAGGTGCAGCTGCTGGTAAACGTCGAAGCCCTGTTCGTCAGGGAAAGCCCCGAGCCCCAATGTCTGTGGTGCTGTAGATGCGCTGCCAATGGCCGCTGCGGAGCAGCAAGAGCTTGAATGGCTGGCACATTCGGTGTCGGATCAATCGTCCGACGTTCTTGATTTTTTGGGGTTTTTTTTCAGTGGGCGCCCAGGTGCAGCTGGTGGTAAACGTCGAAGCCCTGTTGGTCAGGGAAAGCCTGGAGCCCCGATATCTGTGGTGCTGTAGATGCGCTGCCAATGGCCGCTGAGGAGCAGCAAGAGCTTGAGTGGCTGGCACTTTCGGTGTGGGAGCAATCGTCCAACGTTCGTGATTTTTCGTTTTTTTTTTTTCAGTAGGCGCCCAGGTGCAACTGGTGGTAAACGTCAAAGCCCTGTTGGTCAGGGAAAGCCCGGAGCCCCGATGTCTGTGGTGCTGTAGATGCGCTACCAATGGCCGCTGAGGAGCAGCAAGAGCTTGACTGGCTGGCACTTTCGGTGTGGGAGCAATCGTCCAACGTTCGTGATTTTTCAGGGTTTTTTTTTTCAGTGGGCAGCCAGGTGCAGCTGGTGGTAAACGTCGAAGCCCTGTTCGTCAGGGAAAGCCCGGAGCCCCGATGTCTGTGGTGCTGTAGATGCGCTGCCAATGGCCGCTGAGAAGCAGCAAGAGCTTGACTGTCTGGCACTTTCGGTGTGGGAGAAATCGTCCAACGTTCGTGATTTTTCATTTTTTTTTTTCAGTAGGCGCCCAGGTGCAGCTGGTGGTAAACGTCGAAGCCTTTTTGGTCAGGGAAAGCCCGGAGCCCCGATGTCTGTGGTGCTGTAGATGCGCTGCCAATGGCCGCTGAGGAGCAGGAAGAGCTTGACTGGATGGCGCTTTCGGTGAGGGAGCAATCGTCCGACGTTCGTGATTTTTCGGGGTTTTTTTCAGTGGGCGCCCAGGTGCAGCTGGTGGTAAACGTCGAAGCCCTGTTGGTAAGGGAAAGCCCGGAGCCCCGATGTCTGTGGTGCTGTAGATGCGCTGCCAATGGCCGCTGAGGAGCAGCAAGAGCTTGACTGGCTGGCACTTTCGGTGTGGGAGCAATCGTCCAACGTTCGTGATTTTTCAGGGTTTTTTTTTTCAGTGGGCAGCCAGGTGCAGCTGGTGGTAAACGTCGAAGCCCTGTTCGTCAGGGAAAGCCCGGAGCCCCGATGTCTGTGGTGCTGTAGATGCGCTGCCAATGGCCGCTGAGAAGCAGCAAGAGCTTGACTGTCTGGCACTTTCGGTGTGGGAGAAATCGTCCAACGTTCGTGATTTTTCATTTTTTTTTTTCAGTAGGCGCCCAGGTGCAGCTGGTGGTAAACGTCGAAGCCTTTTTGGTCAGGGAAAGCCCGGAGCCCCGATGTCTGTGGTGCTGTAGATGCGCTGCCAATGGCCGCTGAGGAGCAGGAAGAGCTTGACTGGATGGCGCTTTCGGTGAGGGAGCAATCGTCCGACGTTCGTGATTTTTCGGGGTTTTTTTCAGTGGGCGCCCAGGTGCAGCTGGTGGTAAACGTCGAAGCCCTGTTGGTAAGGGAAAGCCCGGAGCCCCGATGTCTGTGGTGCTGTAGATGCGATGCCAGTGGCCGCTGAGGTGCAGCAATAGCTTGGATTGCTGGCACTTTCGGTGTCGGATTAATCGTCCGACGTTCGTGATTTTTCAACGTTTTTTTTCAGTGGGCGCCCAGGTGCAGCTGGTGGTAAACGTCGAAGCCCTGTCGGTCAGGGAAAGCCCGGAGCCTTGATGTCTGTGGTGTTGTAGATGCGCTGCCAATGGCCGCTGAGGAGCAGCAAGAGCTTGACTGGCTGGCACTTTTGGTGTGGGAGCAATCGTCCGACGCTCGTGATTTTTCGTTTTTTCTTTTCAGTGGGCGCCCAGGTGCAGCTGGTGGTAAACGTCGAAGCCCTGTTGGTCTCAGAAAGCCCAGAGCCCCGATGTCTGTGGTGCTGTAGATGCGCTGCCAATGGCCGGTGAGGAGCAGCAAGAGCTTGACTGGCTGGCACATTCGGTGTGGGAGCAATCGTCCGACGTTCTTGATTTTTCGGGTTTTTTTTTCAGTGGGCGCCCAGGTGCAGCTGGTGATAAACGTCAAAGCCCTGTTGGTCAGGGAAAGCCCGGAGCCCCGATGTCTGTGGTGCTGTAGATGCGCTGCCAATGGCCGCTGAGGAGCAGCAAGAGCTTGACTGGCTGGCACTTTCGGTGTGGGAGCAATCGTGCGACGTACGCAACTTTTTTGGGTTTTTTTCCAGTGGGCGCCCAGGTGCAGTTGGTGGTAAACGTCGAAGCCCTGTTGGTCAGGGAAAGCCTGGAGCCCCGATGTCTGTGGTGCTGTAGATGCGCTGCCAGTGGCCGCTGAGGAGCAGGAAGAGCTTGACTGGATGGCGCTTTCGGTGAGGTAGCAATCGTCCGACGTTCGTGATTTTTCGGGGTTTTTTTCAGTGGGCGCCCAGGTGCAGCTGGTGGTAAACGTCGAAGCCCTGTTGGTAAGGGAAAGCCCGGAGCCCCGATGTCTGTGGTGCTGTAGATGCGCTGCCAGTGGCCGCTGAGGAGGAGCAATAGCTTGGATTGCTGGCACTTCCGGTGTCGGATTAATCGTCCGACGTTCGTGATTTTTCGGGGTTTTTTTTCAGTGGGCGCCCAGGTGCAGCTGGTGGTAAACGTCGAAGCCCTGTTGGTCAGGGAAAGCCCGGAGCCTTGATGTCTGTGGTGCTGTAGATGCGCTGCCAATGGCCGATGAGGAGCAGCAAGAGCTTGACTGGCTGGCACTTTTGGTGTGGGAGCAATCGTCCGACGTTCATGATTTTTCGGGGTTTTTTTCCAGTGGGCGCCCAGGTGCAGCTGGTGATAAACGTCGAAGCCCTGTTCATCAGGGAAAGCCCGGAGCCTTGATGTCTGTGGTGCTGTAGATGCGCTGCCAATGGCCACTGAGGAGCAGCAAGAGCTTGACTGGCTGGCACTTTCAGTGTGGGAGCAATCGTCCGACGTTCGTGATGTTTTGGAGTTTTTTTTCAGTGGGCGCCCAGGTGCAGCTGGTGGTAAACTTCGAAGCCCTGTTCGTCAGGGAAAGCCCGGAGCCCCGATGTCTGTGGTGCTGTAGATGCGCTGCCAATGGCCGGTGAGGAGCAGCAAGAGCTTGAGTTGCTGGCACTTTCGGTGTGGGAGCAATCGCCCAACGTTCGTGATTTTTCGTTTTTTTTTTCAGTGGGCGCCCAGGTGCAGCTGGTGGTAAACGTCGACGCCCTGTTCGTCAGTGAAAGCCCGGAGCCCCGATGTCTGTGGTGCTGTAGATGCGCTGCCAATGGCCGCTGAGGAGCAGCAAGAGCTTGACTGGCTGGCACTTCCAGTGTGGCAGCAATCGTACGACGTTCATGATTTTTCGGGGTTTTTTTCCAGTGGGCGCCCAGGTGCAGCTGGTGATAAACGTTGAAGCCCTGTTGTTTAGGGAAAGCCCGGAGCCCCTATGTCTGTGGTGCTGTAGATGCGCTGCCAGTGGCCGCTGAGGAGCAGCAAGAGTTTGACTGGCTGGCACTTTTTGTGTGGGAGCAATCGTCCAAAGTTCGTGATTTTTTGTTTTTTTTTTTTCAGTGGGCGCCCAGGTGCAGCTGGTGGTAAACGTCGAAGCCCTGTTCATCAGGGAAAGCCCGGAGCCTCGATGTCTGTGGTGCTGTAGATGCGCTGCCAATGGCCGCTGAGGAGCAGCAATAGCTTGACTGGCTGGCACTTTCGGTGTGGGAGCAATCGTCCGACGCTCGTGATTTCTCGGGGTTTTTTTCCAGTGGGCGCCCAGGTGCAGCTGGTGGTAAACGTCGAAGCCCTGTTCATCAGGGAAAGCCTGGAGCCCCGATGTCTGTGGTGCTGTAGATGCGCTGCCAATGGCCGCTGAGGAGCAGCAAGAGCTTGACTGGCTGGCACTTCCGGTGTGGGAGCAATCGTCCGACGTTCATGATTTTTCGTTTTTTTTTTCCAGTGGGCGCCCAGGTGCAGCTGGTGATAAACGTCAAAGCCCTGTTGGTCAGGGAAAGCCCGGAGCCCCGATGTCTGTGGTGCTGTACATGCGCTGCCAATGGCCGCTGAGGAGCAGCAAGAGCTTGACTGGCTGGCACTTTCGGTGTGGGAGCAATCGTCCGACGTTCATGATTATTCGGGGTTCTTTTTCAGTGGGCGCCCAGGTGCAGCTGGTGGTAAACGTCGAAGCCCTGTTCGCCAGGGAAAGCCCGGAGCCCCGATGTCTGTGGTGTTATAGATGCGCTGCCAATGGCCGCTGAGGAGCAGCAAGAGCTTGACTGGCTGGCACATTCGGTGTGGGAGCAATCGTCCGACGTTCGTGATTTTTCGGGGTTTTTTTTCAGTGGGCACCCAGGTGCAGCTGGTGGTAAACGTCGAAGCCCTGTTCACCAGGGAAAGCCCGGAGCCCCGATGTCTGTGGTGTTATAGATGCGCTGCCAATGGCCGGTGAAAAGCAGCAAGAGCTTGAGTTGCTGGCACTTTCGGTGTGGGAGCACTCATCCAACGTTCGTGATTTTTCGTTTTTTCTTTTCAGTGGGCGATCAGGTGCAGCTGGGGGTAAACATCGTAGCCCTGTTCGTCAGGGAAAGCCCGGAGCCCCGATGTCTGTGGTGCTGTAGATGCGCTGCCAATGGCCGCTGAGGAGCAGCAAGAGCTTGACTGGCTGGCACTTTCGCTGTGGGAGCAATCGTCCGACGTTCGTGATTTTTCGGGGTTTTTTTTCAGTAGGCTCCCAGGTGCAGCTGGTGATAAACGTTGAAGCCCTGTTGGTCAGGGAAAGCCCGGAGCCCCGATGTCTGTGGTGCTGTATATGCGCTGCCAATGGCCGCTGAGGAGCAGCAAGAGCTTGACTGGCTGGCACTTTCGGTGTGGGAGCAATCGTGCGACGTACGCAACTTTTTTGGGTTTTTTTCCAGTGGGCGCCCAGGTGCAGCTGGTGGTAAACGTCGAAGCCCTGTTGGTCAGGGAAAGCCTGGAGGCCCGATATCTGTGGTGCTGTAGATGCGCTGCCAATGGCCGCTGAGGAGCAGCAAGAGCTTGACTGGCTGGCACTTTTGGTGTGGGAGCAATCGTCCAACGTTCGTGATTTTTCGTTTTTTTTTTTCAGTAGGCGCCCAGGTGCAGCTGGTGGTAAACGTAGAAGCCCTGTTGGTCAGGGAATGCCCGGAGCCCCGATGTCTGTGGTGCTGTAGATGCGCTACCAATGGCCGCTGAGGAGCAGCAAGAGCTTGACTGGCTGGCACTTTCGGTGTGGGAGCAATCGTCCGACGTTCGTGATTTTTCAGGGTTTTTTTTCAGTAGGCACCCAGGTGCAGCTGGTGGTAAACGTCGAAGCCCTGTTCGTCAGGGAAAGCCCGGAGCCACGATGTCTGTGGTGCTGTAGATGCGCTGCCAATGGCCGGTGAGGAGCAGCACGAGATTGACTGGATGGCACTTTCGGTGTGGGAGCAATCGTCCTACGTTCGTGATTTTTCGGGGTTTTTTTCAGTGGGCGCCCAGGTGCAGCTGGTGGTAAACGTCGAAGCCCTGTTCGCCAGGGAAAGCCCGGAGCCCCGATGTCTGTGGTGCTGTAGATGCGCTGCCAATGGCCAGTGAGGAGCAGCAAGAGCTTGAGTTGCCTTCACTTTCGGTGTGGGAGCAATCGCCCAACGTTCGTGATTTTTCGTTTTTTTTTTTCAGTGGGCGCCCAGGTGCAGCTGGTGGTAAACGTCGAAGCCCTGTTCGTCAGGGAAAGCCCGGAGCCCCGATGTCTGTGGTGCTGTAGATGCGCTGCCAATGGCCGCGGAGGAGCAGCAAGAGCTTGACTGGCTGGCACTTTCGGTGTGGGAGCAATTGTCCATCGTTTGTGATTATTCGGGGTTTTTTTCAGTGGGCGCCCAGGTGCAGTTGGTGGTAACCGTCGAAGCCCTGTTCGTCAAGGAAAGCCCGGAGCCCCGATGTCTGTGGTGCTGTACATGCGCTGCCAATGGCCGCTGAGGAGCAGCAAGAGCTTGACTGGCTGGCACTTCCGGTGTGGGAGCAATCGTCCGACGTTCATGATTTTTCGTTTTTTTTTTCCAGTGGGCGCCCAGGTGCAGCTGGTGGTAAACGTCGAAGCCCTGTTGGTCAGGGAAAGCCCGGAGCCCCGATGTCTGTGGTGCTGTAGATGCGCTGCCAATGGCCGCTGAGGAGCAGCAAGAGCTTGATTGGCTGGCACTTTCGGTGTGGGAGCAATCGTCCGACGTTCATGATTTTTCGGGGTTCTTTTTCAGTGGGCGCCCAGGTGCAGTTGGTGGTAACCGTTGAAGCCCTGTTCGTCAGGGAAAGCCCGGAGCCCCGATGTCTGTGGTGCTGTAGATGCGCTGCCAATGGCCGCTGAGGAGCAGCAAGAGCTTGAGTTGCTGGCACTTTTTGTGTGGGAGCAATCGTCCAACGTTCGTGATTTTTCGTTTTTTTTTTTCCAGTGGGCGCCCAGGTGCAGCTGGTGGTAAACGTCAAAGCCCAGTTGGTCAGGGAAAGCCCGGAGCTTTGATGTCTGTGGTGCTGTAGATGCGCTGCCAATGGCCGCTGAGGAGCAGCCAGAGCTTGACTGGCTGGCACTTTCGGTGTGGGAGCAATCGTCCAGCGTTCGTGATTTTTTGTTTTTTTTTTTCAGTAGGCGCCCAGGTGCAGCTGGTGGTAAACGTCAAAGCCCTGTTGGTCAGGGAAAGCCCGGAGCCCCGATGTCTGTGGTGCTGTAGATGCGCTGCCAATGGCTACTGAGGAGCAGCAAGAGCTTGACTGGCTGGCACTTTTGGTGTGGGAGCAATCGTCCGCCGTTCGTGATTTTTCGGGGTTTTTTTTTCAGTGGGCACCCAGGTGCAGCTGGTGGTAAACGTCGTAGCCCTGTTCGTCAGGGAAAGCCCGGAGCCACGATGTCTGTGGTGCTGTAGATGCGCTGCCAATGGCCGGTGAGGAGCAGCAAGAGCTTGACTGGCTGGCGCTTTCGGTGAGAAAGCAATTGTCCGACGTTCGTGATTTTTCGGGGTTTTTTTCAGTGGGCGCCCAGGTGCAGCTGGTGGTAAACGTCGAAGCCCTGTTGGTCAGGGAAAGCCCGGAGCCCCGATGTCTGTGGTGCTGTAGATGCGCTGCCAATGGCCGCTGAGGAGCAGCAAGAGCTTGACTGGCTGGCACTTTCGGTGTGGGAGCAATCGTCCGACGTTCTTGATTTTTTGGGGATTTTTTTCAGTGGGCGCCCAGGTGCAGCTGGTGGTAAACGTCGAAGCCCTGTTGGTCAGGGAAAGGCCGGAGCCCCGAAGTCTGTGGTGCTGTAGATGCGCTGCCAATGGCCGCTGAGGAGCAGGAAGAGCTTGACTGGCTGGCGCATTCGGTGAGGGAGCAATCGTCCGACGTTCTTGATTTTTCGGGGATTTTTTTCAGTGGGCGCCCAGGTGCAGCTGGTGGTAAACATCGAAGCCCTGTTGGTCAGGGAATGCCCAGAGCCCAGATGTCTGTGGTGCTGTAGATTCGCTGCCAATGGCCGCTGAGGAGCAGCAAGAGCTTGACTGGCTGGCACTTTCGGTGTGGGAGCAATCGTCCGACGCTCGTGATTTTTTGTTTTTTTTTTTCAGTGGGCGCCCAGGTGCAGCTGGTGGTAAACGTCGAAGCCCTGTTGGTCAGGGAAAGCCCGGAGCCCTGATGTCTGTGGTGCTGTAGATGCGCTGCCAATGGCCGCTGAGGAGCAGCAAGAGCTTGAGTGGCTGGCACTTTCGGTGTGGGAGCAATCGTCCGACGCTCGTGATTTTTCGTTTTTTTTTTTCCAGTGGGCACCCAGGTGCAGCTGGTGGTAAACGTCGAAGCCCTGTTCGTCAGGGAAAGCCTGGAGCCCCGATATCTGTGGTGCTGTAGATGCGCTGCCAATGGCCGCTGAGGAGCAGCAAGAGCTTGAGTGGCTGGCACTTTCGGTGTGGGAGCAATCGTCCGACGCTCGTGATTTTTCGTTTTTTTTTTTCCAGTGGGCACCCAGGTGCAGCTGGTGGTAAACGTCGAAGCCCTGTTCGTCAGGGAAAGCCCGGAGCCCTGATGTCTGTGGTGCTGTAGATGCGCTGCCAATGGCCGCTGAGGAGCAGCCAGAGCTTGACTGGCTGGCACTTTCGGTGTGGGAGCAATCGTCCAGCGTTCGTGATTTTTTGTTTTTTTTTTTCAGTAGGCGCCCAGGTGCAGCTGGTGGTAAACGTCAAAGCCCTGTTGGTCAGGGAAAGCCCGGAGCCCCGATGTCTGTGGTGCTGTAGATGCGCTGCCAATGGCTACTGAGGAGCAGCAAGAGCTTGACTGGCTGGCACTTTCGGTATGGGAGCAATCGTCCGCCGTTCGTGATTTTTCGGGGTTTTTTTTTCAGTGGGCACCCAGGTGCAGCTGGTGGTAAACGTCGTAGCCCTGTTCGTCAGGGAAAGCCCGGAGCCACGATGTCTGTGGTGCTGTAGATGCGCTGCCAATGGCCGGTGAGGAGCAGCAAGAGCTTGACTGGCTGGCGCTTTCGGTGAGAAAGCAATTGTCCGACGTTCGTGATTTTTCGGGGTTTTTTTCACTGGGCGCCCAGGTGCAGCTGGTGGTAAACGTCGAAGCCCTGTTGGTCAGGGAAAGCCCGGAGCCCCGATGTCTGTGGTGCTGTAGATGCGCTGCCAATGGCCGCTGAGGAGCAGCAAGAGCTTGACTGGCTGGCACTTTCGGTGTGGGAGCAATCGTCCGACGTTCTTGATTTTTTGGGGATTTTTTTCAGTGGGCGCCCAGGTGCAGCTGGTGGTAAACGTCGAAGCCCTGTTGGTCAGGGAAAGCCCGGAGCCCCGATGTCTGTGGTGCTGTAGATGCGCTGCCAATGGCCGCTGAGGAGCAGCAAGAGCTTGACTGGCTGGCACTTTCGGTGTGGGAGCAATCGTCCGACGTTCTTGATTTTTTGGGGATTTTTTTCAGTGGGCGCCCAGGTGCAGCTGGTGGTAAACGTCGAAGCCCTGTTGGTCAGGGAAAGGCCGGAGCCCCGAAGTCTGTGGTGCTGTAGATGCGCTGCCAATGGCCGCTGAGGAGCAGGAAGAGCTTGACTGGCTGGCACTTTCGGTGAGGGAGCAATCGTCCGACGTTCTTGATTTTTCGGGGTTTTTTTTCAGTGGGCGCCCAGGTGCAGCTGGTGGTAAACATCGAAGCCCTGTTGGTCAGGGAATGCCCAGAGCCCAGAAGTCTGTGGTGCTGTAGATTCGCTGCCAATGGCCGCTGAGGAGCAGCAAGAGCTTGACTGGCTGGCACTTTCGGTGTGGGAGCAATCGTCCGACGTTCGTGATTTTTCGTTTTTTTTTTTCAGTGGGCGCCCAGGTGCAGCTGGTGGTAAACGTCGAAGCCCTGTTCGTCAGGGAAAGCCCCAAGCCCTGATGTCTGTGGTGCTGTAGATGCGCTGCCAATGGCCGCTGAGGAGCAGCAAGAGCTTGACTGGCTGGCACTTTCGGTGTGGGAGCAATCATCCGCCGTTCGTGATTTTTCGGGGTTTTTTTTTCAGTGGGCACCCAGGTGCAGCTGGTGGTAAACGTCGAAGCCCTGTTGGTCAGGGAAAGCCCGGAGCCCCGATGTCTGTGGTGCTGTAGATGCGCTGCCAATGGCCGCTGAGGAGCAGGAAGAGCTTGACTGGCTGGCGCTTTCGGTGAGGGAGCAATCGTCCGACGTTCTTGATTTTTCGGGGTTTTTTTTCAGTGGGCGCCCAGGTGCAGCTGGTGATAAACGTCAAAGCCCTGTTGGTCAGGGAAAGCCCGGAGCCCCGATGTCTGTGCTGCTGTAGATGCGCTGCCAATGGCCGGTGAGGAGCAGCAATAGCTTGACTGGCTGGCACTTTCGGTGTGGGAGCAATCGTGCGACGCTCGTGATTTTTCGTTTTTTTTTTTCCAGTGGGCACCCAGGTGCAGCTGGTGGTAAACGTCGAAGCCCTGTTCGTCAGGGAAAGCCCGGAGCCCTGATGTCTGTGGTGCTGTAGATGCGCTGCCAATGGCCGCTGAGGAGCAGCAAGAGCTTGACTGGCTGGCACTTTCGGTGTGGGAGCAATCGTCCGACGTTCGTGATTTTTCAGGGTTTTTTTTTCAGTAGGCACCCAGGTGCAGCTGGTGGTAAACGTCGAAGCCCTGTTGGTCAGGGAAAGCCCGGAGGCCCGATGTCTGTGGTGCTGTAGATGCGCTGCCAATGGCCGGTGAGGAGCAGCAAGAGCTTGACTGGCTGGCACTTTCGGTGTGGGAGCAATCGTCCGACGTTCGTAATTTTTTGGGGTTTTTATCCAGTGGGTGCCCAGGTGCAGCTGGTGGAAAACGTCGAAGCCCTGTTGGTCAGGGAAAGCCCGGACCCCGATGTCTGTGGTGCTGTAGATGCGCTGCCAGTGGCCGCTGAGGAGCAGCAAGAGCTTGACTGGCTGGCACTTTCGGTGTGGGAGCAATCGTCCGACGTTCATGATTTTTCAGGGTTTTTTTCCAGTGGGCGCCCAGGTGCAGCTGGTGGTAAACGTCAAAGCCCTGTTCGTCAGGGAAAGCCCGGAGCCCCGATGTCTGTGGTGCTGTAGATGCGCTGCCAATGGCCGGTGAGGAGCAGCAGGAGCTTGAGTTGCTGGCACTTTCGGTGTGGGAGCAATCGTCCGATGTTCGTGATTTTTCGTTTTTTTTTTTCAGAGGGCGCCCAGGTGCAGCTGGTGGTAAACGTCGAAGCCCTGTTGGTCAGGGAAAGCCCGGAGCCCCGATGTCTGTGGTGCTGTAGATGCGCTGCCAATGGCCGGTGAGGAGCAGCAAGAGCTTGACTGGCTGGCACATTCGGTGTGGGAGCAATCGTCCGACGTTCGTGATTTTTCGTTTTTTTTTTTCAGTGGGCGCCCAGGTGCAGCTGGTGGTAAACATCGAAGCCCTGTTGGTCAGGGAAAGCCCAGAGCCCCGATGTCTGTGGTGCTGTAGATGCGCTGCCAATGGCTACTGAGGAGCAGCAAGAGCTTGACTGGCTGGCACTTTCGGTATGGGAGCAATCGTCCGCCGTTCGTGATTTTTCGGGGTTTTTTTTTCAGTGGGCACCCAGGTGCAGCTGGTGGTAAACGTCGTAGCCCTGTTCGTCAGGGAAAGCCCGGAGCCACGATGTCTGTGGTGCTGTAGATGCGCTGCCAATGGCCGGTGAGGAGCAGCAAGAGCTTGACTGGCTGGCGCTTTCGGTGAGAAAGCAATCGTCCGACGTTCGTGATTTTTCGGGGTTTTTTTCACTGGGCGCCCAGGTGCAGCTGGTGGTAAACGTCGAAGCCCTGTTGGTCAGGGAATGCCCGGAGCCCAGATGTCTGTGGTGCTGTAGATGCGCTGCCAATGGCCGGTGAGGAGCAGCAAGAGCTTGACTGGCTGGCACTTTCGGTGTGGGAGCAATTGTCCGACGTTCGTGATTTTTCAGGGTTTTTTTTTCAGGGGGTGCCCAGGTGCAGTTGGTGGTAAACGTCGAAGCCCTGTTCGTCAGGGAAAGCCCCAAGCCCTGATGTCTGTGGTGCTGTAGATGCGCTGCCAATGGCCGCTGAGGAGCAGCAAGAGCTTGACTGGCTGGCACTTTCGGTGTGGGAGCAATCGTCCAACGTTCGTGATTTTTAGTTTTTTTTTTCAGTGGGCGCCCAGGTGCAGCTGGTGGTAAACGTCGAAGCCCTGTTCGTCAGGGAAAGCCCGGAGCCCCGATGTCTGTGGTGCTGTAGATGTGCTGCCAATGGCCGCTGAGGAGCAGCAATAGCTTGAGTTGCTGGCATTTTCGGTGTGGGAGCAATCGTTCGACGCTCCTGATTTTTCGTTTTCTTCTTTCAGTGGGCGCCCAGGTGCAGCTGGTTGTAAATGTCGAAGCCCTATTCGTCAGGGATAGCCCGGAGGCCTGATGTCTGTGGTGCTGTAGATGCGCTGCCAATGGCCGGTGAGGAGCAGCAAGAGCTTGACTGGCTGGCACATTCGGTGTGGGATCAATCGTCCGACGTTCGTGATTTTTCGGGGTTTTTTTTCAGTGGGCGCCCAGGTGCAGCTGGTGGTAAACGTCGAAGCCCTGTTGGTCAGGGAAAGCCCGGAGCCCCGATGTCTGTGGTGCTGTAGATGCGCTGCCAATGGCCACTGAGGAGCAGCAAGAGCTTGAGATGCTGGCACTTTGGCTGTGGGAGCAATTGTGTGACGTACGTAACTTTTTGGGGTTTTTTTCCAGTGGGTTCCCAGGTGCAGCTGGTGGTAAACGTCGAAGCCCTGTTGGTCAGGGAAAGCCCGGAGCCCCGATGTCTGTGGTGCTGTAGATGCGCTGCCAATGGCCGCTGAGGAGCAGCAAGAGCTTGACTGGCTGGCATTTTCGGTGTGGGAGCAATCGTCCGACGCTCGTGATTTTTCCTTTTTTCTTTCAGTGGGCGTCCAGGTGCAGCTGGTGGTAAACGTCGAAGCCCTGTTCGCCAGGGAAAGCCCGGATCCCCGATGTCTGTGGTGCTGTAAATGCGCTGCCAGTGGCCGCTGAGGAGCAGCTATAGCTTGGATTGCTGGCACTTTCGGTGTGGGAGCAATCGTCCGACGCTCGTGATTTTTCGTTTTTTTTTTTCCAGTGGGCGTCCAGGTGCAGCTGCTGGTAAACGTCGAAGCCCTGTTCGTCAGGGAAAGCCCCGAGCCCCAATGTCTGTGGTGCTGTAGATGCGCTGCCAATGGCCGCTGCGGAGCAGCAAGAGCTTGAATGGCTGGCACATTCGGTGTCGGATCAATCGTCCGACGTTCTTGATTTTTTGGGGTTTTTTTTCAGTGGGCGCCCAGGTGCAGCTGGTGGTAAACGTCGAAGCCCTGTTGGTCAGGGAAAGCCTGGAGCCCCGATATCTGTGGTGCTGTAGATGCGCTGCCAATGGCCGCTGAGGAGCAGCAAGAGCTTGAGTGGCTGGCACTTTCGGTGTGGGAGCAATCGTCCAACGTTCGTGATTTTTCGTTTTTTTTTTTTCAGTAGGCGCCCAGGTGCAACTGGTGGTAAACGTCAAAGCCCTGTTGGTCAGGGAAAGCCCGGAGCCCCGATGTCTGTGGTGCTGTAGATGCGCTACCAATGGCCGCTGAGGAGCAGCAAGAGCTTGACTGGCTGGCACTTTCGGTGTGGGAGCAATCGTCCAACGTTCGTGATTTTTCAGGGTTTTTTTTTTCAGTGGGCAGCCAGGTGCAGCTGGTGGTAAACGTCGAAGCCCTGTTCGTCAGGGAAAGCCCGGAGCCCCGATGTCTGTGGTGCTGTAGATGCGCTGCCAATGGCCGCTGAGAAGCAGCAAGAGCTTGACTGTCTGGCACTTTCGGTGTGGGAGAAATCGTCCAACGTTCGTGATTTTTCATTTTTTTTTTTCAGTAGGCGCCCAGGTGCAGCTGGTGGTAAACGTCGAAGCCTTTTTGGTCAGGGAAAGCCCGGAGCCCCGATGTCTGTGGTGCTGTAGATGCGCTGCCAATGGCCGCTGAGGAGCAGGAAGAGCTTGACTGGATGGCGCTTTCGGTGAGGGAGCAATCGTCCGACGTTCGTGATTTTTCGGGGTTTTTTTCAGTGGGCGCCCAGGTGCAGCTGGTGGTAAACGTCGAAGCCCTGTTGGTAAGGGAAAGCCCGGAGCCCCGATGTCTGTGGTGCTGTAGATGCGCTGCCAATGGCCGCTGAGGAGCAGCAAGAGCTTGACTGGCTGGCACTTTCGGTGTGGGAGCAATCGTCCAACGTTCGTGATTTTTCAGGGTTTTTTTTTTCAGTGGGCAGCCAGGTGCAGCTGGTGGTAAACGTCGAAGCCCTGTTCGTCAGGGAAAGCCCGGAGCCCCGATGTCTGTGGTGCTGTAGATGCGCTGCCAATGGCCGCTGAGAAGCAGCAAGAGCTTGACTGTCTGGCACTTTCGGTGTGGGAGAAATCGTCCAACGTTCGTGATTTTTCATTTTTTTTTTTCAGTAGGCGCCCAGGTGCAGCTGGTGGTAAACGTCGAAGCCTTTTTGGTCAGGGAAAGCCCGGAGCCCCGATGTCTGTGGTGCTGTAGATGCGCTGCCAATGGCCGCTGAGGAGCAGGAAGAGCTTGACTGGATGGCGCTTTCGGTGAGGGAGCAATCGTCCGACGTTCGTGATTTTTCGGGGTTTTTTTCAGTGGGCGCCCAGGTGCAGCTGGTGGTAAACGTCGAAGCCCTGTTGGTAAGGGAAAGCCCGGAGCCCCGATGTCTGTGGTGCTGTAGATGCGATGCCAGTGGCCGCTGAGGTGCAGCAATAGCTTGGATTGCTGGCACTTTCGGTGTCGGATTAATCGTCCGACGTTCGTGATTTTTCAACGTTTTTTTTCAGTGGGCGCCCAGGTGCAGCTGGTGGTAAACGTCGAAGCCCTGTCGGTCAGGGAAAGCCCGGAGCCTTGATGTCTGTGGTGTTGTAGATGCGCTGCCAATGGCCGCTGAGGAGCAGCAAGAGCTTGACTGGCTGGCACTTTTGGTGTGGGAGCAATCGTCCGACGCTCGTGATTTTTCGTTTTTTCTTTTCAGTGGGCGCCCAGGTGCAGCTGGTGGTAAACGTCGAAGCCCTGTTGGTCTCAGAAAGCCCAGAGCCCCGATGTCTGTGGTGCTGTAGATGCGCTGCCAATGGCCGGTGAGGAGCAGCAAGAGCTTGACTGGCTGGCACATTCGGTGTGGGAGCAATCGTCCGACGTTCTTGATTTTTCGGGTTTTTTTTTCAGTGGGCGCCCAGGTGCAGCTGGTGATAAACGTCAAAGCCCTGTTGGTCAGGGAAAGCCCGGAGCCCCGATGTCTGTGGTGCTGTAGATGCGCTGCCAATGGCCGCTGAGGAGCAGCAAGAGCTTGACTGGCTGGCACTTTCGGTGTGGGAGCAATCGTGCGACGTACGCAACTTTTTTGGGTTTTTTTCCAGTGGGCGCCCAGGTGCAGTTGGTGGTAAACGTCGAAGCCCTGTTGGTCAGGGAAAGCCTGGAGCCCCGATGTCTGTGGTGCTGTAGATGCGCTGCCAGTGGCCGCTGAGGAGCAGGAAGAGCTTGACTGGATGGCGCTTTCGGTGAGGTAGCAATCGTCCGACGTTCGTGATTTTTCGGGGTTTTTTTCAGTGGGCGCCCAGGTGCAGCTGGTGGTAAACGTCGAAGCCCTGTTGGTAAGGGAAAGCCCGGAGCCCCGATGTCTGTGGTGCTGTAGATGCGCTGCCAGTGGCCGCTGAGGAGGAGCAATAGCTTGGATTGCTGGCACTTCCGGTGTCGGATTAATCGTCCGACGTTCGTGATTTTTCGGGGTTTTTTTTCAGTGGGCGCCCAGGTGCAGCTGGTGGTAAACGTCGAAGCCCTGTTGGTCAGGGAAAGCCCGGAGCCTTGATGTCTGTGGTGCTGTAGATGCGCTGCCAATGGCCGATGAGGAGCAGCAAGAGCTTGACTGGCTGGCACTTTTGGTGTGGGAGCAATCGTCCGACGTTCATGATTTTTCGGGGTTTTTTTCCAGTGGGCGCCCAGGTGCAGCTGGTGATAAACGTCGAAGCCCTGTTCATCAGGGAAAGCCCGGAGCCTTGATGTCTGTGGTGCTGTAGATGCGCTGCCAATGGCCACTGAGGAGCAGCAAGAGCTTGACTGGCTGGCACTTTCAGTGTGGGAGCAATCGTCCGACGTTCGTGATGTTTTGGAGTTTTTTTTCAGTGGGCGCCCAGGTGCAGCTGGTGGTAAACTTCGAAGCCCTGTTCGTCAGGGAAAGCCCGGAGCCCCGATGTCTGTGGTGCTGTAGATGCGCTGCCAATGGCCGGTGAGGAGCAGCAAGAGCTTGAGTTGCTGGCACTTTCGGTGTGGGAGCAATCGCCCAACGTTCGTGATTTTTCGTTTTTTTTTTCAGTGGGCGCCCAGGTGCAGCTGGTGGTAAACGTCGACGCCCTGTTCGTCAGTGAAAGCCCGGAGCCCCGATGTCTGTGGTGCTGTAGATGCGCTGCCAATGGCCGCTGAGGAGCAGCAAGAGCTTGACTGGCTGGCACTTCCAGTGTGGCAGCAATCGTACGACGTTCATGATTTTTCGGGGTTTTTTTCCAGTGGGCGCCCAGGTGCAGCTGGTGATAAACGTTGAAGCCCTGTTGTTTAGGGAAAGCCCGGAGCCCCTATGTCTGTGGTGCTGTAGATGCGCTGCCAGTGGCCGCTGAGGAGCAGCAAGAGTTTGACTGGCTGGCACTTTTTGTGTGGGAGCAATCGTCCAAAGTTCGTGATTTTTTGTTTTTTTTTTTTCAGTGGGCGCCCAGGTGCAGCTGGTGGTAAACGTCGAAGCCCTGTTCATCAGGGAAAGCCCGGAGCCTCGATGTCTGTGGTGCTGTAGATGCGCTGCCAATGGCCGCTGAGGAGCAGCAATAGCTTGACTGGCTGGCACTTTCGGTGTGGGAGCAATCGTCCGACGTTCGTGATTTCTCGGGGTTTTTTTCCAGTGGGCGCCCAGGTGCAGCTGGTGGTAAACGTCGAAGCCCTGTTCATCAGGGAAAGCCTGGAGCCCCGATGTCTGTGGTGCTGTAGATGCGCTGCCAATGGCCGCTGAGGAGCAGCAAGAGCTTGACTGGCTGGCACTTCCGGTGTGGGAGCAATCGTCCGACGTTCATGATTTTTCGTTTTTTTTTTCCAGTGGGCGCCCAGGTGCAGCTGGTGATAAACGTCAAAGCCCTGTTGGTCAGGGAAAGCCCGGAGCCCCGATGTCTGTGGTGCTGTACATGCGCTGCCAATGGCCGCTGAGGAGCAGCAAGAGCTTGACTGGCTGGCACTTTCGGTGTGGGAGCAATCGTCCGACGTTCATGATTATTCGGGGTTCTTTTTCAGTGGGCGCCCAGGTGCAGCTGGTGGTAAACGTCGAAGCCCTGTTCGCCAGGGAAAGCCCGGAGCCCCGATGTCTGTGGTGTTATAGATGCGCTGCCAATGGCCGCTGAGGAGCAGCAAGAGCTTGACTGGCTGGCACATTCGGTGTGGGAGCAATCGTCCGACGTTCGTGATTTTTCGGGGTTTTTTTTCAGTGGGCACCCAGGTGCAGCTGGTGGTAAACGTCGAAGCCCTGTTCACCAGGGAAAGCCCGGAGCCCCGATGTCTGTGGTGTTATAGATGCGCTGCCAATGGCCGGTGAAAAGCAGCAAGAGCTTGAGTTGCTGGCACTTTCGGTGTGGGAGCACTCATCCAACGTTCGTGATTTTTCGTTTTTTCTTTTCAGTGGGCGATCAGGTGCAGCTGGGGGTAAACATCGTAGCCCTGTTCGTCAGGGAAAGCCCGGAGCCCCGATGTCTGTGGTGCTGTAGATGCGCTGCCAATGGCCGCTGAGGAGCAGCAAGAGCTTGACTGGCTGGCACTTTCGCTGTGGGAGCAATCGTCCGACGTTCGTGATTTTTCGGGGTTTTTTTTCAGTAGGCTCCCAGGTGCAGCTGGTGATAAACGTTGAAGCCCTGTTGGTCAGGGAAAGCCCGGAGCCCCGATGTCTGTGGTGCTGTATATGCGCTGCCAATGGCCGCTGAGGAGCAGCAAGAGCTTGACTGGCTGGCACTTTCGGTGTGGGAGCAATCGTGCGACGTACGCAACTTTTTTGGGTTTTTTTCCAGTGGGCGCCCAGGTGCAGCTGGTGGTAAACGTCGAAGCCCTGTTGGTCAGGGAAAGCCTGGAGGCCCGATATCTGTGGTGCTGTAGATGCGCTGCCAATGGCCGCTGAGGAGCAGCAAGAGCTTGACTGGCTGGCACTTTTGGTGTGGGAGCAATCGTCCAACGTTCGTGATTTTTCGTTTTTTTTTTTCAGTAGGCGCCCAGGTGCAGCTGGTGGTAAACGTAGAAGCCCTGTTGGTCAGGGAATGCCCGGAGCCCCGATGTCTGTGGTGCTGTAGATGCGCTACCAATGGCCGCTGAGGAGCAGCAAGAGCTTGACTGGCTGGCACTTTCGGTGTGGGAGCAATCGTCCGACGTTCGTGATTTTTCAGGGTTTTTTTTCAGTAGGCACCCAGGTGCAGCTGGTGGTAAACGTCGAAGCCCTGTTCGTCAGGGAAAGCCCGGAGCCACGATGTCTGTGGTGCTGTAGATGCGCTGCCAATGGCCGGTGAGGAGCAGCACGAGATTGACTGGATGGCACTTTCGGTGTGGGAGCAATCGTCCTACGTTCGTGATTTTTCGGGGTTTTTTTCAGTGGGCGCCCAGGTGCAGCTGGTGGTAAACGTCGAAGCCCTGTTCGCCAGGGAAAGCCCGGAGCCCCGATGTCTGTGGTGCTGTAGATGCGCTGCCAATGGCCAGTGAGGAGCAGCAAGAGCTTGAGTTGCCTTCACTTTCGGTGTGGGAGCAATCGCCCAACGTTCGTGATTTTTCGTTTTTTTTTTTCAGTGGGCGCCCAGGTGCAGCTGGTGGTAAACGTCGAAGCCCTGTTCGTCAGGGAAAGCCCGGAGCCCCGATGTCTGTGGTGCTGTAGATGCGCTGCCAATGGCCGCGGAGGAGCAGCAAGAGCTTGACTGGCTGGCACTTTCGGTGTGGGAGCAATTGTCCATCGTTTGTGATTATTCGGGGTTTTTTTCAGTGGGCGCCCAGGTGCAGTTGGTGGTAACCGTCGAAGCCCTGTTCGTCAAGGAAAGCCCGGAGCCCCGATGTCTGTGGTGCTGTACATGCGCTGCCAATGGCCGCTGAGGAGCAGCAAGAGCTTGACTGGCTGGCACTTCCGGTGTGGGAGCAATCGTCCGACGTTCATGATTTTTCGTTTTTTTTTTCCAGTGGGCGCCCAGGTGCAGCTGGTGGTAAACGTCGAAGCCCTGTTGGTCAGGGAAAGCCCGGAGCCCCGATGTCTGTGGTGCTGTAGATGCGCTGCCAATGGCCGCTGAGGAGCAGCAAGAGCTTGATTGGCTGGCACTTTCGGTGTGGGAGCAATCGTCCGACGTTCATGATTTTTCGGGGTTCTTTTTCAGTGGGCGCCCAGGTGCAGTTGGTGGTAACCGTTGAAGCCCTGTTCGTCAGGGAAAGCCCGGAGCCCCGATGTCTGTGGTGCTGTAGATGCGCTGCCAATGGCCGCTGAGGAGCAGCAAGAGCTTGAGTTGCTGGCACTTTTTGTGTGGGAGCAATCGTCCAACGTTCGTGATTTTTCGTTTTTTTTTTTCCAGTGGGCGCCCAGGTGCAGCTGGTGGTAAACGTCAAAGCCCAGTTGGTCAGGGAAAGCCCGGAGCTTTGATGTCTGTGGTGCTGTAGAAGCGCTGCCAATGGCCGGTGAGGAGCAGCAAGAGCTTGACTGGCTGGCACTTTTGGTGTGGGAGCAATCGTCCGCCGTTCGTGATTTTTCAGGGTTTTTTTTTCAGCAGGCACCCAGGTGCAGCTGGTGGTAAACGTAGAAGCCCTATTTGTCAGGGAACACCCGGAGCCCCGATGTCTGTGGTGCTGTAGATGCGCTGCCAATGGCCGCTGAGGAGCAGCAAGAGCTTGACTGGCTGGCACTTTCGCTGTGGGAGCAATCGTCCGACGTTCGTGATTTTTCGGGGTTTTTTTTCAGTAGGCTCCCAGGTGCAGCTGGTGATAGACGTTGAAGCCCTGTTGGTTAGGGAAAGCCCGGAGCCCCGATGTCTGTGGTGCTGTAGATGCGCTGCCAGTGGCCGCTGAGGAGCAGCAAGAGCTTGACTGGCTGGCACTTTTGGTGTGGGAGCAATCGTCCAACGTTCGTGATTTTTTGTTTTTTTTTTTCAGTGGGCGCCCAGGGGCAGCTGGTGGTAAACGTCGAAGCCCTGTTCATCAGGGAAAGCCCGGAGCCCCGATGTCTGTGGTGCTGTAGATGCGCTGCCAATGGCCGCTGAGGAGCAGCAGTAGTTTGACTGGCTGGCACTTTCGGTGTGGGAGCAATCGTCCGACGTTCGTGATTTTTCGGGGTTTTTTTTCAGTGGGCGCCCAGGTGCAGCTGGTGGTAAACGTCGAAGCCCTGTTGGTCAGGGAAAGCCCGGAGCCCCGATGTCTGTGGTGCTGTACATGCGCTGCCAATGGCCGCTGAGGACCAGCAAGAGCTTGACTGGCTGGCACTTTCGGTGTGGGAGCAATCGTCCGACGTTCGTGATTTTTCGGGGTTTTTTTTCAGTGGGCACCCAGGTGCAGCTGGTGGTAAACGTCGAAGCCCTGTTCGTCAGGGAAAGCCTGGAGCCCCGATATCTGTGGTGCTGTAGATGCGCTGCCAATGGCCGCTGAGGAGCAGCAATAGCTTGAGTGGCTGGCACTTTCGGTGTGGGAGCAATCGTCCGACGTTCGTAATATTTCGGGGTTTTTTTCAGTGGGCGCCCAGGTGCAGCTGGTGGTAAACGTCGAAGCCCTGTTCGTCAGGGAAAGCCCGGAGCCCCGATGTCTGTGGTGCTGTTGATGCGCTGCCAATGGCCACTGAGAAGCAGCAAGAGCTTGACTGTCTGGCACTTTCGGTGTGGGAGAAATCGTCCAATGTTCGTGATTTTTCATTTTTTTTTTCCATTCGGCGCCCAGGTGCAGCTGGTGGTAAACGTCGAAGCCCTGTTCATCAGGGAAAGCCCGGAGCCCCGATGTCTGTGGTGCTGTAGATGCGCTGCCAATGGCCGCTGAGGAGCAGCAAGAGCTTGACTGGCTGGCACTTTCGCTGTGGGTGCAATCGTCCAACGTTCGTGATTTTTCGTTTTTTTTTTTCCAGTGGGCGCCCAGGTGCAGCTGGTGATAAACGTTGAAGCCCTGTTGGTTAGGGAAAGCCCGGAGCCCCGATGTCTGTGGTGCTGTAGATGCGCTGCCAATGGCCGCTGAGGAGCAGCAAGAGCTTGACTGGCTGGCACATTCGGTGTGGGAGCAATCGTCCGACGTTCTTGATTTTTCGGGGTTTTTTTTCAGTGGGCGCCCAGGTGCAGCTGGTGATAAACGTCAAAGCCCTGTTTGTCAGGGAAAGCCCAGAGCCCCGATGTCTGTGGTGCTGTAGATGCGCTGCCAATGGCCGGTGAGGAGCAGCAAGAGCTTGACTGGCTGGCACTTTCAGTGTGGGAGCAATCGTGCGACGTACGCAACTTTTTTGGGTTTTTTTCCAGTGGGCGCCCAGGTGCAGCTGGTGGTAAACGTCGAAGCCCTGTTGGTCAGGGAAAGCCTGGAGCCCCGATATCTGTGGTGCTGTAGATGCGCTGCCAATGGCCGCTGAGGAGCAGCAAGAGCTTGAGTGGCTGGCACTTTCGGTGTGGGAGCAATCGTCCAACGTTCGTGATTTTTTGGTTTTTTTTTTCAGTAGGCGCCCAGGTGCAGCTGGTGGTAAACGTCAAAGCCCTGTTGGTCAGGGAAAGCCCGGAGCCCCGATGTCTGTGGTGCTGTAGATGCGCTACCAATGGCCGCTGAGGAGCAGCACGAGATTGACTGGATGGCACTTTCGGTGTGGGAGCAATCGTCCGACGTTCGTGATTTTTCGGGGTTATTTTCAGTGGGCGCCCAGGTGCAGCTGGTGGTAAACGTCGAAGTAGTGTTCGTTAGGGAAAGCCCAGAGCCCCGATGTCTGTGGTGCTGTAGATGCGCTGCCAATGGCCGCTGAGGAGCAGCAAGAGCTTGACTGGCTGGCACTTTCGGTGTGGGAGCAATCGTCCGACATTCGTGATGTTTTGGGGTTTTTTTTCAGTGGGCGCCCAGGTGCAGCTGGTGGTAAACGTTGAAGCCCTGTTGTTTAGGGAAAGCCCGGAGCCCCTATGTCTGTGGTGCTGTAGATGCGCTGCCAGTGGCCGCTGAGGAGCAGCAAGAGTTTGACTGGCTGGCACTTTTTGTGTGGGAGCAATCGTCCAACGTTCGTGATTTTTTGTTTTTTTTTTTTTCAGTGGGCGCCCAGGTGCAGCTGGTGGTAAACGTCGAAGCCCTGTTCATCAGGGAAAGCCCGGAGCCCCGATGTCTGTGGTGCTGTAGATGCGCTGCCAATGGCCGCTGAGGAGCAGCAATAGCTTGACTGGCTGGCACTTTCGGTGTGGGAGCAATCGTCCGACGTTCGTGATTTTTCGGGGTTTTTTTCCAGTGGGCGCCCAGGTGCAGCTGGTGGTAAACGTCGAAGCCCTGTTCATCAGGGAAAGCCTGGAGCCACGATGTCTGTGGTGCTGTAGATGCGCTGCCAATGGCCGCTGAGGAGCAGCAAGAGCTTGACTGGCTGGCATTTCCGGTGTGGGAGCAATCGTCCGACGTTCATGATTTTTCGTTTTTTTTTTCCAGTGGGCGCCCAGGTGCAGCTGGTGATAAACGTCAAAGCCCTGTTCGTCAGGGAAAGCCTGGAGCCCCGATGTCTGTGGTGCTGTACATGCGCTGCCAATGGCCGCTGAGGAGCAGCAAGAGCTTGACTGGCTGGCACTTTCGGCGTGGGAGCAATCGTCCGACGTTCATGATTCTTCGGGGTTCTTTTTCAGTGGGCGCCCAGGTGCAGTTGGTGGTAACCGTCGAAGCCCTGTTCGTCAGGGAAAGCCCGGAGCCTTGATGTCTGTGGTGCTGTAGATGCGCTGCCAATGGCCGCTGAGGAGCAGCAAGAGCTTGAGTTGCTGGCACTTTCGGTGTGGGAGCAATCGTCCAACGTTCGTGATTTTTCGTTTTTTTTTTCCAGTGGGCGCCCAGGTGCAGCTGGTGGTAAACGTCGAAGCCCTGTTCGCCAGGGAAAGCCCGGAGCCCCGATGTCTGTGGTGCTGTAGATGCGCTGCCAATGGCCGCTGAGAAGCAGCAAGAGCTTGACTGGCTGGCACTTTCGGTGTGGGAGCAATTGTCCATCGTTTGTGATTATTCGGGGTTTTTTTCAGTGGGCGCCCAGGTGCACCTGGTGGTAAACATAGAAGCCCTGTTCATCAGGGAAAGCCTGGAGCCACGATGTCTGTGGTGCTGTAGATGCGCTGCCAATGGCCGCTGAGGAGCAGCAAGAGCTTGACTGGCTGGCACTTCCGGTGTGGGAGCAATCGTCCGACGTTCATGATTTTTCGTTTTTTTTTTCCAGTGGGCGCCCAGGTGCAGCTGGTGATAAACGTCCAAGCTCTGTTCGTCAGGGAAAGCCCGGAGCCCCGATGTCTGTGGTGCTGTACATGCGCTGCCAATGGCCGCTGAGGAGCAGCAAGAGCTTGACTGGCTGGCACTTTCGGTGTGGGAGCAATCGTCCGACGTTCATGATTTTTCGGGGTTCTTTTTCAGTGGGCGCCCAGGTGCAGCTGGTGGTAACCGTCGAAGCCCTGTTCGTCAGGGAAAGCCCGGAGCCTTGATGTCTGTGGTGCTGTAGATGCACTGCGAATGGCCGCTGAGGAGCAGCAAGAGCTTGAGTTGCTGGCACTTTCGGTGTGGGAGCAATCGTCCAACGTTCGTGATTTTTCGTTTTTTTTTTCCAGTGGGCGCCCAGGTGCAGCTGGTGGTAAACGTCAAAGCCCAGTTGGTCAGGGAAAGCCCGGAGCCCCGATGTCTGTGGTGCTGTAGATGCGCTGCCAATGGCCGGTGAGGAGGAGCAAGAGCTTGACTGGCTGGCACTTTTGGTGTGGGAGCAATCATCCGACGTTCGTGATTTTTCAGGGTTTTTTTTTCAGTGGGCACCCAGGTGCAGCTGGTGGTAAACGTCGAAGCCCTGTTCGCCAGGGAAAGCCCGGAGCCCTGATGTCTGTGGTGCTGTAGATGTGCTGCCAATGGCCGGTGAGGAGCAGCAAGAGCTTGAGTTGCTGGCACTTTCGGTGTGGGAGCAATCGCCCAACGTTCATGATTTTTCGTTTTTTTTTTTCAGTGGGCGCCCAGGTACAGCTGGTGGTAAACGTCGAAGCCCTGTTCGCCAGGGAAAGCCCGGAGCCCCGATGTCTGTGGTGCTGTACATGCGCTGCCAATGGCCGCTGAGGAGCAGCAAGAGCTTGACTGGCTGGCACATTCGGTGTGGGAGCAATCGTCCGACGTTCGTGATTTTTCGGGGTTTTTTTTCAGTGGGCACCCAGGTGCAGCTGGTGGTAAACGTCGAAGCCCTGTTCACCAGGGAAAGCCCGGAGCCCCGATGTCTGTGGTGTTATAGATGCGCTGCCAATGGCCGGTGAAAAGCAGCAAGAGCTTGAGTTGCTGGCACTTTCGGTGTGGGAGCACTCATCCAACGTTCGTGATTTTTAGTTTTTTCTTTTCAGTGGGCGATCAGGTGCAGCTGGGGGTAAACATCGTAGCCCTGTTCGTCAGGGAAAGCCCCGAGCCCCGATGTCTGTGGTGCTGTAGATGCGCTGCCAATGGCCGCTGCGGAGCAGCAAGAGCTTGACTGGCTGTCACATTCGGTGTCGGATCAATCGTCCGACGTTCGTGATTTTTCGGGGTTTTTTTTCAGTGGGCGCCCAGGTGCAGCTGGTGGTAAACGTCGAAGCCCTGTCGGTTAGGGAAAGCCCGGAGCCTTGATGTCTGTGGTGCTGTAGATGCGCTGCCAATGGCCGGTGAGGAGCAGCAAGAGCTTGACTGGCTGGCACATTCGGTGTGGGAGCAATCGTCCGACGTTCTTGATTTTTCGGGGTTTTTTTTCAGTGGGCGCCCAGGTGCAGCTGGTGATAAACGTCAAAGCCCTGTTGGTCAGGGAAAGCCCGGAGCCCTGATGTCTGTGGAGCTGTATATGCGCTGCCAATGGCCGCTGAGGAGCAGCAAGAGCTTGACTGGCTGGCACTTTCGGTGTGGGAGCAATCGTGCGACGTACGCAACTTTTTTGGGTTTTTTTCCAGTGGGCGCCCAGGTGCAGCTGGTGGTAAACGTCGAAGCCCTGTTGGTCAGGGAAAGCCTGGAGCCCCGATATCTGTGGTGCTGTAGATGCGCTGCCAATGGCCGCTGAGGAGCAGCAAGAGCTTGAGTGGCTGGCACATTCGGTGTGGGAGCAATCGTCCAACGTTCGTGATTTTTCGTTTTTTTTTTTCAGTAGGCGCCCAGGTGCAGCTGGTGGTAAACGTCGAAGCCCTGTTCATCAGGGAAAGCCCGGAGCCCCGATGTCTGTGGTGCTGTAGATGCGCTGCCAATGGCCGCTGAGGAGCAGCAGTAGCTTGACTGGCTGGCACTTTCGGTGTGGGAGCAATCGTCCGACGTTCATGATTTTTCGGGGTTTTTTTTCAGTGGGCGCCCAGGTGCAGCTGGTGGTAAACGTCGAAGCCCTGTTCGTCAGGGAAAGCCCGGAGCCCCGATGTCTGTGGTGCTGTACATGCGCTGCCAATGGCCGCTGAGGACCAGCAAGAGCTTGACTGTCTGGCACTTTCGGTGTGGGAGCAATCATCCGACGTTCGTAATATTTCGGGGTTTTTTTCAGTGGGCGCCCAGGTGCAGCTGGTGGTAAACGTCGAAGCCCTGTTCGTCAGGGAAAGCCCGGAGCCCCGATGTCTGTGGTGCTGTAGATGCGCTGCCAATGGCCACTGAGAAGCAGCAAGAGCTTGACTGTCTGGCACTTTCGGTGTGGGAGAAATCGTCCAACGTTCGTGATTTTTCATTTTTTTTTTTCCATTCATCGCCCAGGTGCAGCTGGTGGTAAACGTCGAAGCCCTGTTCATCAGGGAAAGCCTGGAGCCACGATGTCTGTGGTGCTGTAGATGCGCTGCCAATGGCCGCTGAGGAGCAGCAAGAGCTTGACTGGCTGGCACTTCCGGTGTGGGAGCAATCGTCCGACGTTCATTATTTTTCGGGGTTCTTTTTCAGTGGGCGCCCAGGTGCAGTTGGTGGTAACCGTCGAAGCCCTGTTCGTCAGGGAAAGCCCGGAGCCCCGATGTCTGTGGTGCTGTAGATGCGCTGCCAATGGCCGCTGAGGAGCAGCAAGAGCTTGACTGGCTGGCACTTTCGCTGTGGGTGCAATCGTCCAACGTTCGTGATTTTTCGTTTTTTTTTTTCCAGTGGGCGCCCAGGTGCAGCTGGTGATAAACGTTGAAGCCCTGTTGGTTAGGGAAAGCCCGGAGCCCTGATGTCTGTGGTGCTGTAGATGCGCTGCCAATGGCCGGTGAGGAGCAGCAAGAGCTTGACTGGCTGGCACATTCGGTGTGGGAGCAATCGTCCGACGTTCTTGATTTTTCGGGGTTTTTTTTCAGTGGGCGCCCAGGTGCAGCTGTTGATAAACGTCAAAGCCCTGTTTGTCAGGGAAAGCCCAGAGCCCCGATGTCTGTGGTGCTGTAGATGCGCTGCCAATGGCCGCTGAGGAGCAGCAAGAGCTTGACTGGCTGGCACTTTCAGTGTGGGAGCAATCGTGCGACGTACGCAACTTTTTTGGGTTTTTTTCCAGTGGGCGCCCAGGTGCAGCTGGTGGTAAACGTCGAAGCCCTGTTGGTCAGGGAAAGCCTGGAGCCCCGATATCTGTGGTGCTGTAGATGCGCTGCCAATGGCCGCTGAGGAGCAGCAAGAGCTTGAGTGGCTGGCACTTTCGGTGTGGGAGCAATCGTCCAACGTTCGTGATTTTTTGTTTTTTTTTTTCAGTAGGCGCCCAGGTGCAGCTGGTGGTAAACGTCAAAGCCCTGTTGGTCAGGGAAAGCCCGGAGCCCCGATGTCTGTGGTGCTGTAGATGCGCTACCAATGGCCGCTGAGGAGCAGCAAGAGCTTGACTGGCTGGCACTTTCGGTGTGGGAGCAATCGTCCGACGTTCGTGATTTTTCGGGGTTTTTTTTTCAGTAGGCACCCAGGTGCAGCTGGTGGTAAACGTCGAAGCCCTGTTCGTCAGGGAAAGCCCGGAGCCCCGATGTCTGTGGTGCTGTAGATGCGCTGCCAATGGCCGGTGAGGAGCAGCACGAGATTGACTGGATGGCACTTTCGGTGTGGGAGCAATCGTCCGACGTTCGTGATTTTTCTGGTTTATTTTCAGTGGGCGCCCAGGTGTAGCTGGTGGTAAACGTCGAAGCCGTGTTCGTTAGGGAAAGCCCAGAGCCCCGATGTCTGTGGTGCTGTAGATGCGCTGCCAATGGCCGCTGAGGAGCAGCAAGAGCTTGACTGGCTGGCACTTTCGGTGTGGGAGCAATCGTCCGACATTCGTGATGTTTTGGGGTTTTTTTTCAGTGGGAGCCCAGGTGCAGCTGGTGGTAAACGTCGAAGCCCTGTTCGCCAGGGAAAGCCCAAAGCCCCGATGTCTGTGGTGCTGTAGATGCGCTGCCAATGGCCAGTGAGGAGCAGCAAGAGCTTGACTGGCTGGCACTTTCGGTGTGGGAGCAATCGTCCAATGTTCGTGATTTTTTGTTTTTTTTTTTTCAGTGGGCGCCCAGGTGCAGCTGGTGGTAAACGTCGAAGCCCTCTTCATCAGGGAAAGCCCGGAGCCCCGATGTCTGTGGTGCTGTAGATGCGCTGCCAATGGCCGCTGAGGAGCAGCAATAGCTTGACTGGCAGGCACTTTCGGTGTGGGAGCAATCGTCTGACGTTCGTGATTTTTCGGGGTTTTTTTCCAGTGGGCGCCCAGGTGCAGCTGGTGGTAAACGTCGAAGCCCTGTTCATCAGGGAAAGCCTGGAGCCACGATGTCTGTGGTGCTGTAGAGGCGCTGCCAATGGCCGCTGAGGAGCAGCAAGATCTTGACTGGCTGGCACTTTCGGTGTGGGAGCAATCGTCCGACGTTCATGATTTTTCGGGGTTCTTTTTCAGTGGGCGCCCAGGTGCAGCTGGTGGTAAACGTCGAAGCCCTGTTCGTCAGGGAAAGCCCGGAGCCCCGATGTCTGTGGTGCTGTAGATGCGCTGCCAATGGCCGCTGAGGAGCAGCAAGAGCTTGACTGGCTGGCACTTTCGGTGTGGGAGCAATCGTCCAACGTTCGTGATTTTTGTTTTTTTTTTTCCAGTGGGCGCCCAGGTGCAGCTGGTGGTAAACGTCAAAGCCCTGTTGGTCAGGGAAAGCCCGGAGCCCTGATGTCTGTGGTGCTGTAGATGCGCTGCCAATGGCCGGTGAGGAGGAGCAAGAGCTTGACTGGCTGGCACTTTTGGTGTGGGAGCAATCGTCCGACGTTCGTGATTTTTCAGGGTTTTTTTTTCAGTAGGCACCCAGGTGCAGCTGGTGGTAAACGTAGAAGCCCTATTCGTCAGGGAAAACCCGGAGCCCCGATGTCTGTGGTGCTGTAGATGCGCTGCCAATGGCCGCTGAGGAGCAGCAAGAGCTTGACTGGCTGGCACTTTCGGTGTGGGAGCAATCGTCCGACGTTCGTGATTTTTCGGGGTTTTTTTTCAGTAGGCTCCCAGGTGCAGCTGGTGATAAACGTTGAAGCCCTGTTGGTTAGGGAAAGCCCGGAGCCCCGATGTCTGTGGTGCTGTAGATGCGCTGCCAGTGGCCGCTGAGGAGCAGCAAGAGCTTGACTGGCTGGCACTTTTGGTGTGGGAGCAATCGTCCAACGTTCGTGATTTTTTGTTTTTTTTTTCCAGTGGGCGCCCAGGTGCAGCTGGTGGTAAACGTCGAAGCCCTGTTCATCAGGGAAAGCCCGGAGCCCCGATGTCTGTGGTGCTGTAGATGCGCTGCCAATGGCCGCTGAGGAGCAGCAGTAGCTTGACTGGCTGGCACTTTCGGTGTGGGAGCAATCGTCCGACGTTCGTGATTTTTCGGGGTTTTTTTTCAGTGGGCGCCCAGGTGCAGCTGGTGGTAAACGTCGAAGCCCTGTTCGTCAGGGAAAGCCCGGAGCCCTGATGTCTGTGGTGCTGTAGATGCGCTGCCAATGGCCGCTGAGGAGCAGCAAGAGCTTGAATGGCTGGCACTTTCGGTGTGGGAGCAATCGTCCGACGTTCGTGATTTTTCGGGGTTTTTTTCAGTGGGCGTCCAGGTGCAGCTGGTGGTAAACGTCAAAGCCCTGTTCGTCAGGGAAAGCCCGGAGCCCCGATGTCTGTGGTGCTGTAGATGCGCTGCCAATGGCCGCTGAGGAGCAGCAAGAGCTTGACTGGCTGGCACATTCGGTGTGGGAGAAATCGTCCAACGTTCGTGATTTTTCATTTTTTTTTTCCATTGGGCGCCCAGGTGCAGCTGGTGGTAAACGTCAAAGCCTTGTTGGTCAGGGAAAGCCCGGAGCCCCGATGTCTGTGATGCTGTAGATGCGCTACCAATGGCCACTGAGGAGCAGCAAGAGCTTGACTAGCTGGCACTTTCGGTGTGGGAGCAATCGTCCGACGTTCGTGATTTTTCGGAGTTTTTTTCCAGTGGGCGCCCAGGTGCAGCTGGTGGTAAACGTCGAAGCCCTGTTCGTCAGGGAAAGCCCAGAGCCCCGATGTCTGTGGTGCTGTAGATGCGCTGCCAATGGCCGGTGAGGAGCAGCAAGAGCTTGACTGGCTGGCACTTTCGGTGTGGGAGCAATCGTCCGACGTTCGTGATTTTTTGTTTTTTTTTTTCAGTGGGCGCCCAGGTGCAGCTGGTGGTAAACGTCGAAGCCCTGTTCATCAGGGAAAGCCTGGAGCCACGATGTCTGTGGTGCTGTAGATGCGCTGTCAATGGCCACTGAGGAGCAGCAAGAGCTTGACTGGCTGGCCCTTCCGGTGTGGGATCAATCGTTCGACGTTCATGATTTTTCGTTTTTTTTTTCCAGTGGGCACCCAGGTGCAGCTGGTGATAAACGTCAAAGCCCTGTTCGTCAGGGAAAGCCCAGAGCCCCGATGTCTGTGGTGCTGTACATGCGCTGCCAATGGCCGCTGAGGAGCAGCAAGAGCTTGACTGGCTGGCACTTTCAGTGTGGGAGCAATCGTGCGAAGTACGCAACTTTTTTGGGTTTTTTTCCAGTGGGCGCCCAGGTGCAGCTGGTGGTAAACGTCGAAGCCCTGTTGGTCAGGGAAAGCCTGGAGCCCCGATGTCTGTGGTGCTGTAGATGCGCTGCCAATGGCCGCTGAGGAGCAGCAGTAGCTTGACTGGCTGGCACTTTCGGTGTGGGAGCAATCGTCCGACGTTCATGATTTTTCGGGGTTTTTTTTCAGTGGGCGCCCAGGTGCAGCTGGTGGTAAACGTCGAAGCCCTGTTCGTCAGGGAAAGCCCGGAGCCCCGATGTCTGTGGTGCTGTACATGCGCTGCCAATGGCCGCTGAGGACCAGCAAGAGCTTGACTGTCTGGCACTTTCGGTGTGGGAGCAATCATCCGACGTTCGTAATATTTCGGGGTTTTTTTCAGTGGGCGCCCAGGTGCAGCTGGTGGTAAACGTCGAAGCCCTGTTCGTCAGGGAAAGCCCGGAGCCCCGATGTCTGTGGTGCTGTAGATGCGCTGCCAATGGCCACTGAGAAGCAGCAAGAGCTTGACTGTCTGGCACTTTCGGTGTGGGAGAAATCGTCCAACGTTCGTGATTTTTCATTTTTTTTTTTCCATTCATCGCCCAGGTGCAGCTGGTGGTAAACGTCAAAGCCCTGTTGGTCAGGGAAAGCCCGGAGCCCCGATGTCTGTGGTGCTGTAGATGCGCTACCAATGGCCGCTGAGGAGCAGCAAGAGCTTGACTGGCTGGCACTTTCGGTGTGGGAGCAATCGTCCAACGTTCGTGATTTTTGTTTTTTTTTTTCCAGTGGGCGCCCAGGTGCAGCTGGTGGTAAACGTCAAAGCCCTGTTGGTCAGGGAAAGCCCGGAGCCCTGATGTCTGTGGTGCTGTAGATGCGCTGCCAATGGCCGGTGAGGAGGAGCAAGAGCTTGACTGGCTGGCACTTTTGGTGTGGGAGCAATCGTCCGACGTTCGTGATTTTTCAGGGTTTTTTTTTCAGTAGGCACCCAGGTGCAGCTGGTGGTAAACGTAGAAGCCCTATTCGTCAGGGAAAACCCGGAGCCCCGATGTCTGTGGTGCTGTAGATGCGCTGCCAATGGCCGCTGAGGAGCAGCAAGAGCTTGACTGGCTGGCACTTTCGGTGTGGGAGCAATCGTCCGACGTTCATGATTTTTCGGGGTTTTTTTTCAGTAGGCTCCCAGGTGCAGCTGGTGATAAACGTTGAAGCCCTGTTGGTTAGGGAAAGCCCGGAGCCCCGATGTCTGTGGTGCTGTAGATGCGCTGCCAGTGGCCGCTGAGGAGCAGCAAGAGCTTGACTGGCTGGCACTTTTGGTGTGGGAGCAATCGTCCAACGTTCGTGATTTTTTGTTTTTTTTTTCCAGTGGGTGCCCAGGTGCAGCTGGTGGTAAACGTCGAAGCCCTGTTCATCAGGGAAAGCCCGGAGCCCCGATGTCTGTGGTGCTGTACATGCGCTGCCAATGGCCGCTGAGGAGCAGCAAGAGCTTGACTGCCTGGCACTTTCGGTGTGGGAGCAATCGTCCGACGTTCGTGATTTTTCGGGGTTTTTTTTCAGTGGGCGTCCAGGTGCAGCTGGTGGTAAACGTCAAAGCCCTGTTCGTCAGGGAAAGCCTGGAGCCCCGATGTCTGTGGTGCTGTAGATGCGCTGCCAATGGCCGCTGAGGGGCAGCAATAGCTTGAGTGGCTGGCACTTTCGGTGTGGGAGCAATCGTCCGACGTTCGTAATATTTCGGGGTTTTTTTCAGTGGGCGCCCAGGTGCAGCTGGTGGTAAACGTCAAAGCCCTGTTCGTCAGGGAAAGCCCGGAGCCCCGATGTCTGTGGTGCTGTAGATGCGCTGGCAATGGCCGCTGAGGAGCAGCAAGAGCTTGACTGGCTGGCACATTCGGTGTGGGAGAAATCGTCCAACGTTAGTGATTTTTCATTTTTTTTTTCCATTGGGCGCCCAGGTGCAGCTGGTGGTAAACGTCAAAGCCTTGTTGGTCAGGGAAAGCCCGGAGCCCCGATGTCTGTGATGCTGTAGATGCGCTACCAATGGCCACTGAGGAGCAGCAAGAGCTTGACTAGCTGGCACTTTCGGTGTGGGAGCAATCGTCCGACGTTCGTGATTTTTCGGAGTTTTTTTCCAGTGGGCGCCCAGGTGCAGCTGGTGGTAAACGTCGAAGCCCTGTTCGTCAGGGAAAGCCCAGAGCCCCGATGTCTGTGGTGCTGTAGATGCGCTGCCAATGGCCAGTGAGGAGCAGCAAAAGCTTGACTGGCTGGCACTTTCGGTGTGGGAGCAATCGTCCGACGTTCGTGATTTTTAGTTTTTTTTTTTCAGTGGGCGCCCAGGTGCAGCTGGTGGTAAACGTCGAAGCCCTGTTCATCAGGGAAAGCCTGGAGCCCCGATGTCTGTGGTGCTGTAGATGCGCTGCCAATGGCCGCTGAGGAGCAGCAAGAGCTTGACTGGCTGGCACTTTCGGTGTGGGAGCAATCGTCCGACGTTCGTAATTTTTCGGGGTTTTTTTTCAGTAGGCTCCCAGGTGCAGCTGGTGATAAACGTTGAAGCCCTGTTGGTTAGGGAAAGCCCGGAGCCCCGATGTCTGTGGTGCTGTAGATGCGCTGCCAATGGCCGGTGAGGAGCAGCAATAGCTTGACTGGCAGGCACATTCGGTGTGGGAGCAATCGTCCGCCGTTCGTGATTTTTCGGGGTTTTTTTCCAGTGGGCGCCCAGGTGCAGCTGGTGGTAAACGTCGAAGCCCTGTTCATCAGGGAAAGCCTGGAGCCACGATGTCTGTGGTGCTGTACATGCGCTGCCAATGGCCGCTGAGGAGCAGCAAGAGCTTGACTGGCTGGCACTTTCGGTGTGGGAGCAATCGTCTGACGTTCATGATTTTTCGGGGTTCTTTTTCAGTGGGCGCCCAGGTGCAGCTGGTGGTAAACGTCGAAGCCCTGTTCGTCAGGGAAAGCCCGGAGCCCCGATGTCTGTGGTGCTGTAGATGCGCTGCCAATGGCCGCTGAGGAGCAGCAAGAGCTTGAGTTGCTGGCACTTTCGGTGTGGGAGCAATCGTCCAATGTTCGTGATTTTTCGTTTTTTTTTTTCCAGTGGGCGCCCAGGTGCAGCTGGTGGTAAACGTCAAAGCCCAGTTGGTCAGGGAAAGCCCGGAGCCCTGATGTCTGTGGTGCTGTAGATGCGCTGCCAATGGCCGGTGAGGAGGAGCAAGAGCTTGACTGGCTGGCACTTTTGGTGTGGGAGCAATCGTCCAACGTTCGTGATTTTTTGTTTTTTTTTTCAGCGGGCGCCCAGGTGCATCTGGTGGTAAACGTCGAAGCCCTGTTCATCAGGGAAAGCCCGGAGCCCCGATGTCTGTGGTGCTGTAGATGCGCTGCCATGGCCGCTGAGGAGCAGCAGTAGCTTGACTGGCTGGCACTTTCGGTGTGGGAGCAATCGTCCGACGTTCGTGATTTTTCGGGGTTTTTTTTCAGTAGGCTCCCAGGTGCAGCTGGTGATAAACGTTGAAGCCCTGTTGGTTAGGGAAAGCCCGGAGCCCCGATGTCTGTGGTGCTGTAGATGCGCTGCCAATGGCCGGTGAGGAGCAGCAAGAGCTTGACTGGCTGGCACTTTCGGTGTGGGAGCAATCGTCCGACGTTCGTGATTTTTCGGGGTTTTTTTTCAGTAGGCTCCCAGGTGCAGCTGGTGATAAACGTTGAAGCCCTGTTGGTTAGGGAAAGCCCGGAGCCCCGATGTCTGTGGTGCTGTAGATGCGCTGCCAGTGGCCGCTGAGGAGCAGCAAGAGCTTGACTGGCTGGCACTTTCGGTGTGGGAGCAATCGTCCAACGTTCGTGATTTTTTGTTTTTTTTTTCAGTGGGCGCCCAGGTGCATCTGGTGGTAAACGTCGAAGCCCTGTTCATCAGGGAAAGCCCGGAGCCCCGATGTCTGTGGTGCTGTAGATGCGCTGCCATGGCCGCTGAGGAGCAGCAGTAGCTTGACTGGCTGGCACTTTCGGTGTGGGAGCAATCGTCCGACGTTCGTGATTTTTCGGGGTTTTTTTTCAGTGGGCGCCCAGGTGCAGCTGGTGGTAAACGTCAAAGCCCTGTTCGTCAGGGAAAGCCCGGAGCCCCGATGTCTGTGGTGCTGTAGATGCGCTGCCAATGGCCGCTGAGGAGCAGCAAGAGCTTGACTGGCTGGCACTTTCGGTGTGGGAGCAATCGTCCAACATTCGTGATTTTTCGTTTTTTTTTTTCAGTGGGCAGCCAGGTGCAGCTGGTGGTAAACGTCGAAGCCCTGTTCGTCAGGGAAAGCCCGGAGCCCCGATGTCTGTGGTGCTGTAGATGCGCTGCAATGGCCGCTGAGAAGCAGCAAGAGCTTGACTGTCTGGCACTTTCGGTGTGGGAGAAATCGTCCAACGTTCGTGATTTTTCATTTTTTTTTTTCAGTGGGCGCCCAGGTGCAGCTGGTGGTAAACGTCGAAGCCTTGTTGGTCAGGGAAAGCCCGGAGCCCCGATGTCTGTGGTGCTGTAGATGCGCTACCAATGGCCGGTGAGGAGCAGCAAGAGCTTGACTGGCTGGCACTTTCGGTGTGGGAGTAATCGTCCGACGTTCGTGATTTTTCGGGTTTTTTCAGTGGGCGCCCAGGTGCAGCTGGTGGTAAACTTCGAAGCCCTGTTGGTCAGGGAAAGCCCGGAGCCCCTATGTCTGTGGTGCTGTAGATGCGCTGCCAGTGGCCGCTGAGGAGCAGCTATAGCTTGGATTGCTGGCACTTTCGGTGTGGGAGCAATCGTCCGACGCTCGTGATTTTTCGTTTTTTTTTTCCAGTGGGCGCCCAGGTGCAGCTGGTGGTAAACGTCGAAGCCCTGTTGGTCAGGGAAAGCCCCGAGCCCCGATGTCTGTGGTGCTGTAGATGCGCTGCCAATGGCCGCTGCGGAGCAGCAAGAGCTTGACTGGCTGGCACATTCGGTGTCGGATCAATCGTCCGACGTTCGTGATTTTTCGGGGTTCTTTTTCAGTGGGCGCCCAGGTGCAGCTGGTGGTAAACGTCGAAGCCCTGTCGGTCAGGGAAAGCCCGGAGCCTTGATGTCTGTGGTGCTGTAGATGCGCTGCCAATGGCCGATGAGGAGCAGCAACAGCTTGACTGGCTGGCACTTTTGGTGTGGGAGCAATCGTCCAACGCTCGTGATTTTTCGTTTTTTTTTTTCAGTGGGCGCCCAGGTGCAGCTGGTGGTAAACGTCGAAGCCCTGTTGGTCTCAGAAAGCCCAGAGCCCCGATGTCTGTGGTGCTGTAGATGCGCTGCCAATGGCCGGTGAGGAGCAGCAAGAGCTTGACTGGCTGGCACTTTCGGTGTGGGAGCAATCGTCCGACGTTCTTGTTTTTTCGGGGTTTTTTTTCAGTGGGCGCCCAGGTGCAGCTGGTGATAAATGTCAAAGCCCTGTTGGTCAGGGAAAGCCCGGAGCCCCGATGTCTGTGGTGCTGTAGATGCGCTGCCAATGGCCGCTGAGGAGCAGCAAGAGCCTGACTGGCTGGCACTTTCGGTGTGGGAGCAATCGTGCGACGTACGCAACTTTTTTGGGTTTTTTTCCAGTGGGCGCCCAGGTGCAGCTGGTGGTAAACGTCGAAGCCCTGTTGGTCAGGGAAAGCCTGGAGCCCCGATATCTGTGGTGCTGTAGATGCGCTGCCAATGGCCGCTGAGGAGCAGCAAGAGCTTGAATGGCTGGCACTTTCGGTGTGGGAGCAATCGTCCAACGTTCGTCATTTTTCGTTTTTTTTTTCAGTAGGCCCCCAGGTGCAGCTGGTGGTAAACGTCAAAGCCCTGTTGGTCAGGGAAAGCCCAGAGCCCCGATGTCTGTGGTGCTGTAGATGCGCTACCAATGGCCGCTGAGGAGCAGCAAGAGCTTGACTGGCTGGCACTTTAGGTGTGGGAGCAATCGTCCCACGTTCGTGATTTTTCAGGGTTTTTTTTTCAGTAGGCACCCAGGTGCATCTGGTGGTAAACGTCGAAGCCCTGTTGGTTAGGGAAAGCCCTGAGCCCCGATGTCTGTGGTGCTGTAGATGCGCTGCCAGTGGCCGGTGAGGAGCAGCACGAGCTTGACTGGATGGCACTTTTGGTGTGGGAGCAATCATCCAACGTTCGTGATTTTTTGTTTTTTTTTTTCAGTGGGCGCCCAGGTGCATCTGGTGGTAAACGTCGAAGCCCTGTTCATCAGGGAAAGCCCGGAGCCCCGATGTCTGTGGTGCTGTAGATGCGCTGCCAATGGCCGCTGAGGAACAGCAGTAGCTTGACTGGCTGGCACTTTCGGTGTGGGAGCAATCGTCCGACGTTCGTGATTTTTCGGGGTTTTTTTTCAGTGGGCGCCCAGGTGCAGCTGGTGGTAAACGTAGACGCCCTGTTCGTCAGGGAAAGCCCGCAGCCCCGATGTCTGTGGTGCTGTAGATGCGCTGCCAGTGGCCGCTGAGGAGCAGCAAGAGCTTGACTGGCTGGCACTTTTGGTGTGGGAGCAATCGTCCAACGTTCGTGATTTTTCGGGGTTTTTTTCAGAGGGCGCCCAGGTGCAGCTGGTGGTAAACGTCGAAGCCCTGTCGGTCAGGGAAAGCCCGGAGCCTTGATGTCTGTGGTGCTGTAGATGCGCTGCCAATGGCCGATGAGGAGCAGCAACAGCTTGACTGGCTGGCACTTTTGGTGTGGGAGCAATCGTCCAACGCTCGTGATTTTTCGTTTTTTTTTTTTCAGTGGGCGCCCAGGTGCAGCTGGTGATAAACGTCAAAGCCCTGTTGGTCAGGGAAAGCCCGGAGCCCCGATGTCTGTGGTGCTGTAGATGCGCTGCCAATGGCCGCTGAGGAGCAGCAAGAGCTTGACTGGCTGGCACTTTCGGTGTGGGAGCAATCGTCCAACGTTCGTGATTTTTTGTTTTTTTTTTTCACTGGGCGCCCAGGTGCATCTGGTGGTAAACGTCGAAGCCCTGTTGGTCTCAGAAAGCCCAGAGCCCCGATGTCTGTGGTGCTGTAGATGCGCTGCCAATGGCCGGTGAGGAGCAGCAAGAGCTTGACTGGCTGGCACATTCGGTGTGGGAGCAATCGTCCGACGTTCTTGATTTTTCGGGGTTTTCTTTCAGTGGGCGCCCAGGTGCAGCTGGTGATAAACGTCAAAGCCCTGTTGGTCAGGGAAAGCCCGGAGCCCCGATGTCTGTGGTGCTGTAGATGCGCTGCCAATGGCCGCTGAGGAGCAGCACGAGCTTGACTGGCTGGCACTTTCGGTGTGGGAGCAATCGTCCGACGTTCTTGATTTTTCGGGGTTTTTTTCAGTGGGCGCCCAGGTGCAGCTGGTGGTAAACGTCAAAGCCCTGTTGGTCAGGGAAAGCCCGGAGCCCCGATGTCTGTGGTGCTGTAGATGCGCTGCCAATGGACGCAGAGGAGCAGCAATAGCTTGACTGGCTGGCACTTTTGGTGTGGGAGCAATCATCCGACGTTCGTGATTTTTCGGGGTTTTTTTCCAGTGGGCGCCCAGGTGCAGCTGGTGGTAAACGTCGAAGCCCTGTTCATCAGGGAAAGCCCGGAGCCCCGATGTCTGTGGTGCTGTAGATGCGCTGCCATGGCCGCTGAGGAGCAGCAGTAGCTTGACTGGCTGGCACTTTCGGTGTGGGAGCAATCGTCCGACGTTCGTGATTTTTCGGGGTTTTTTTTCAGTGGGCGCCCAGGTGCAGCTGGTGGTAAACGTCAAAGCCCTGTTCGTCAGGGAAAGCCCGGAGCCCCGATGTCTGTGGTGCTGTAGATGCGCTGCCAATGGCCGCTGAGGAGCAGCAAGAGCTTGACTGGCTGGCACTTTCGGTGTGGGAGCAATCGTCCAACATTCGTGATTTTTCGTTTTTTTTTTTCAGTGGGCAGCCAGGTGCAGCTGGTGGTAAACGTCGAAGCCCTGTTCGTCAGGGAAAGCCCGGAGCCCCGATGTCTGTGGTGCTGTAGATGCGCTGCAATGGCCGCTGAGAAGCAGCAAGAGCTTGACTGTCTGGCACTTTCGGTGTGGGAGAAATCGTCCAACGTTCGTGATTTTTCATTTTTTTTTTTCAGTGGGCGCCCAGGTGCAGCTGGTGGTAAACGTCGAAGCCTTGTTGGTCAGGGAAAGCCCGGAGCCCCGATGTCTGTGGTGCTGTAGATGCGCTACCAATGGCCGGTGAGGAGCAGCAAGAGCTTGACTGGCTGGCACTTTCGGTGTGGGAGTAATCGTCCGACGTTCGTGATTTTTCGGGTTTTTTCAGTGGGCGCCCAGGTGCAGCTGGTGGTAAACTTCGAAGCCCTGTTGGTCAGGGAAAGCCCGGAGCCCCTATGTCTGTGGTGCTGTAGATGCGCTGCCAGTGGCCGCTGAGGAGCAGCTATAGCTTGGATTGCTGGCACTTTCGGTGTGGGAGCAATCGTCCGACGCTCGTGATTTTTCGTTTTTTTTTTCCAGTGGGCGCCCAGGTGCAGCTGGTGGTAAACGTCGAAGCCCTGTTGGTCAGGGAAAGCCCCGAGCCCCGATGTCTGTGGTGCTGTAGATGCGCTGCCAATGGCCGCTGCGGAGCAGCAAGAGCTTGACTGGCTGGCACATTCGGTGTCGGATCAATCGTCCGACGTTCGTGATTTTTCGGGGTTCTTTTTCAGTGGGCGCCCAGGTGCAGCTGGTGGTAAACGTCGAAGCCCTGTCGGTCAGGGAAAGCCCGGAGCCTTGATGTCTGTGGTGCTGTAGATGCGCTGCCAATGGCCGATGAGGAGCAGCAACAGCTTGACTGGCTGGCACTTTTGGTGTGGGAGCAATCGTCCAACGCTCGTGATTTTTCGTTTTTTTTTTTCAGTGGGCGCCCAGGTGCAGCTGGTGGTAAACGTCGAAGCCCTGTTGGTCTCAGAAAGCCCAGAGCCCCGATGTCTGTGGTGCTGTAGATGCGCTGCCAATGGCCGGTGAGGAGCAGCAAGAGCTTGACTGGCTGGCACTTTCGGTGTGGGAGCAATCGTCCGACGTTCTTGTTTTTTCGGGGTTTTTTTTCAGTGGGCGCCCAGGTGCAGCTGGTGATAAATGTCAAAGCCCTGTTGGTCAGGGAAAGCCCGGAGCCCCGATGTCTGTGGTGCTGTAGATGCGCTGCCAATGGCCGCTGAGGAGCAGCAAGAGCCTGACTGGCTGGCACTTTCGGTGTGGGAGCAATCGTGCGACGTACGCAACTTTTTTGGGTTTTTTTCCAGTGGGCGCCCAGGTGCAGCTGGTGGTAAACGTCGAAGCCCTGTTGGTCAGGGAAAGCCTGGAGCCCCGATATCTGTGGTGCTGTAGATGCGCTGCCAATGGCCGCTGAGGAGCAGCAAGAGCTTGAATGGCTGGCACTTTCGGTGTGGGAGCAATCGTCCAACGTTCGTGATTTTTCGTTTTTTTTTTCAGTAGGCCCCCAGGTGCAGCTGGTGGTAAACGTCAAAGCCCTGTTGGTCAGGGAAAGCCCAGAGCCCCGATGTCTGTGGTGCTGTAGATGCGCTACCAATGGCCGCTGAGGAGCAGCAAGAGCTTGACTGGCTGGCACTTTAGGTGTGGGAGCAATCGTCCCACGTTCGTGATTTTTCAGGGTTTTTTTTTCAGTAGGCACCCAGGTGCATCTGGTGGTAAACGTCGAAGCCCTGTTGGTTAGGGAAAGCCCTGAGCCCCGATGTCTGTGGTGCTGTAGATGCGCTGCCAGTGGCCGGTGAGGAGCAGCACGAGCTTGACTGGATGGCACTTTTGGTGTGGGAGCAATCATCCAACGTTCGTGATTTTTTGTTTTTTTTTTTCAGTGGGCGCCCAGGTGCATCTGGTGGTAAACGTCGAAGCCCTGTTCATCAGGGAAAGCCCGGAGCCCCGATGTCTGTGGTGCTGTAGATGCGCTGCCAATGGCCGCTGAGGAGCAGCAGTAGCTTGACTGGCTGGCACTTTCGGTGTGGGAGCAATCGTCCGACGTTCGTGATTTTTCGGGGTTTTTTTTCAGTGGGCGCCCAGGTGCAGCTGGTGGTAAACGTAGACGCCCTGTTCGTCAGGGAAAGCCCGCAGCCCCGATGTCTGTGGTGCTGTAGATGCGCTGCCAGTGGCCGCTGAGGAGCAGCAAGAGCTTGACTGGCTGGCACTTTTGGTGTGGGAGCAATCGTCCAACGTTCGTGATTTTTCGGGGTTTTTTTCAGAGGGCGCCCAGGTGCAGCTGGTGGTAAACGTCGAAGCCCTGTCGGTCAGGGAAAGCCCGGAGCCTTGATGTCTGTGGTGCTGTAGATGCGCTGCCAATGGCCGATGAGGAGCAGCAACAGCTTGACTGGCTGGCACTTTTGGTGTGGGAGCAATCGTCCAACGCTCGTGATTTTTCGTTTTTTTTTTTTCAGTGGGCGCCCAGGTGCAGCTGGTGATAAACGTCAAAGCCCTGTTGGTCAGGGAAAGCCCGGAGCCCCGATGTCTGTGGTGCTGTAGATGCGCTGCCAATGGCCGCTGAGGAGCAGCAAGAGCTTGACTGGCTGGCACTTTCGGTGTGGGAGCAATCGTCCAACGTTCGTGATTTTTTGTTTTTTTTTTTCACTGGGCGCCCAGGTGCATCTGGTGGTAAACGTCGAAGCCCTGTTGGTCTCAGAAAGCCCAGAGCCCCGATGTCTGTGGTGCTGTAGATGCGCTGCCAATGGCCGGTGAGGAGCAGCAAGAGCTTGACTGGCTGGCACATTCGGTGTGGGAGCAATCGTCCGACGTTCTTGATTTTTCGGGGTTTTCTTTCAGTGGGCGCCCAGGTGCAGCTGGTGATAAACGTCAAAGCCCTGTTGGTCAGGGAAAGCCCGGAGCCCCGATGTCTGTGGTGCTGTAGATGCGCTGCCAATGGCCGCTGAGGAGCAGCACGAGCTTGACTGGCTGGCACTTTCGGTGTGGGAGCAATCGTCCGACGTTCTTGATTTTTCGGGGTTTTTTTCAGTGGGCGCCCAGGTGCAGCTGGTGGTAAACGTCAAAGCCCTGTTGGTCAGGGAAAGCCCGGAGCCCCGATGTCTGTGGTGCTGTAGATGCGCTGCCAATGGACGCAGAGGAGCAGCAATAGCTTGACTGGCTGGCACTTTTGGTGTGGGAGCAATCATCCGACGTTCGTGATTTTTCGGGGTTTTTTTCCAGTGGGCGCCCAGGTGCAGCTGGTGGTAAACGTCGAAGCCCTGTTCATCAGGGAAAGCCCGGAGCCCCGATGTCTGTGGTGCTGTACATGCGCTGCCAATGGCCGCTGAGGAGCAGCAATAGCTTGACTGGCTGGCACTTTCGGTGTGGGAGCAATCGTCCGACGTTCGTGATTTTTCGGGGTTTTTTTCCATTGGGCGTCCAGGTGCAGCTGGTGGTAAACGTCGAAGCCCTGTTCGTCAGGGAAAGCCCGGAGCCCCGATGTCTGTGGTGCTGTAGATGCGCTGCCAATGGCCGCTGAGGAGCAGCAAGAGCTTGACTGGCTGGCACTTTCGGCGTGGGAGCAATCGTCCGACGTTCGTGATTTTTCAGGGTTTTTTTTTCAGTAGGCACCCAGGTGCAGCTGGTGGTAAACGTAGAAGCCCTATTCGTCAGGGAAAACCCGGAGCCCCGATGTCTGTGGTGCTGTAGATGCGCTGCCAATGGCCGCTGAGGAGCAGCAATAGCTTGACTGGCTGGCACTTTCGGTGTGGGAGCAATCGTCCAACGTTCGTGATTTTTCGTTTTTTTTTTTCAGTAGGCGCCCAGGTGCAGCTGGTGGTAAATGTCAAAGCCCTGTTGGTCTCAGAAAGCCCAGAGCCCCGATGTCTGTGGTGCTGTAGATGCGCTGCCAATGGCTGCTGAGGAGCAGCAAGAGCTTGAGTTGCTGGCACTTTCGGTGTGGGAGCAATCGTCCGACGTTCGTGATTTTTCGTTATTTTTTTTCAGTGGGCGCCCAGGTGCAGCTGGTGGTAAACGTTGAAGCCCTGTTGGTCAGGGAAAGCCCGGAGCCCCGATGTCTGTGGTGCTGTAGATGCGCTGCCAGTGGCCGCTGAGGAGCAGCAAGAGCTTGACTGGCTGGCACTTTCGGTGTGGGAGCAATCGTCCAACGTTCGTGATTTTTTGTTTTTTTTTTTTCAGTGGGCGCCCAGGTGCAGCTGGTGGTAAACGTCGAAGCCCTGTTGGTCAGGGAAAGCCCGGAGCCCCGATGTCTGTGGTGCTGTAGATGCGCTGCCAATGGCCGCTGAGGAGCAGCAAGAGCTTGACTGGCTGGCACTTTCGGTGTGGGAGCAATCGTCCGACGTTCGTGATTTTTCGGGGATTTTTTCCAGTGGGCGCCCAGGTGCAGCTGGTGGTAAACGTCGAAGCCCTGTTGGTCAGGGAAAGCCCGGAGCCTTGATGTCTGTGGTGCTGTAGATGCGCTGCCAATGGCCGGTGAGGAGCAGCAAGAGCTTGACTGGCTGGCACTTTCGGTGTGGGAGCAATCGTCCGACGTTCATGATTTTTCGGGGTTCTTTTTCAGTGGGCGCCCAGGTGCAGCTGGTGGTAAACGTCGAAGCCCTGTTCGTCAGGGAAAGCCCGGAGCCCCGATGTCTGTGGTGCTGTACATGCGCTGCCAATGGCCGCTGAGGAGCAGCAAGAGCTTGACTGGCTGGCACTTTCGGTGTGGGAGCAATCGTCCAACGTTCGTGATTTTTCGGGGATCTTTTCCAGTGGGCGCCCAGGTGCAGCTGGTGGTAAACGTCGAAGCCCTGTTGGTCAGGGAAAGCCCGGAGCCCTGATGTCTGTGGTGCTGTAGATGCGCTGCCAATGGCCGCTGAGGAGCAGCAATAGCTTGAGTTGCTGGCACTTTCGGTGTGGGAGCAATCGTCCAACATTCGTGATTTTTTGTTTTTTTTTTTCAGTGGGCGCCCAGGTGCAGCTGGTGGTAAACGTCGAAGCCCTGTTCGTCAGGGAAAGCCCGGAGCCCCGATGTCTGTGGTGCTGTAGATGCGCTGCCAATGGCCGCTGAGGAGCAGCAGTAGCTTGACTGGCTGGCACTTTCGGTGTGGGAGCAATCGTCCGACGTTCGTGATTTTTCGGGGTTTTTTTCAGTGGGCGCCCAGGTGCAGCTGGTGGTAAACGTCGAAGCCCTGTTGGTCAGGGAAAGCCCGGAGCCCCGATGTCTGTGGTGCTGTAGATGCGCTGCCAATGGCCGCTGAGGAGCAGCAAGAGCTTGACTGGCTGGCACTTTCGGTGTGGGAGCAATCGTCCGACGTTCATGATTTTTCGGGGTTCTTTTTCAGTGGGCGCCCAGGTGCAGCTGGTGGTAAACGTCGAAGCCCTGTTCGTCAGGGAAAGCCCGGAGCCCCGATGTCTGCGGTGCTGTAGATGCGCTGCCAATGGCCGCTGAGGAGCAGCAAGAGCTTGACTGGCTGGCACTTTCGGTGTGGGAGCAATCGTCCAACGTTCGTGATTTTTCGGGGTTCTTTTCCAGTGGGTGCCCAGGTGCAGCTGGTGGTAAACATCGAAGCCCTGTTCGTCAGGGAAAGCCCGGAGCCCCGATGTCTGTGGTGCTGTAGATGCGCTGCCAATGGCCGCTGAGGAGCAGCAATAGCTTGACTGGCTGGCACTTTCGGTGTGGGAGCAATCGTCCGACGTTCGTGATTTTTCGGGGTTTTTTTCCAGTGGGCGCCCAGGTGCAGCTGGTGGTAAACGTCAAAGCCCTGTTCGTCAGGGAAAGCCCAGAGCCACGATGTCTGTGGTGCTGTAGATGCGCTGCCAATGGCCGCTGAGGAGCAGCAAGAGCTTGACTGGCTGGCACTTTCGCTGTGGGAGCAATCGTCCGACGTTCGTGATTTTTCGGGGTTTTTTTTCAGTAGGCTCCCAGGTGCAGCTGGTGGTAAACGTTGAAGCCCTGTTGGTTAGGGAAAGCCCGGAGCCCCGATGTCTGTGGTGCTGTAGATGCGCTGCCAGTGGCCGCTGAGGAGCAGCAGTAGCTTGACTGGCTGGCACTTTCGGTGTGGGAGCAATCGTCCGACGTTCGTGATTTTTCGGGGTTTTTTTTCAGTGGGCGCCCAGGTGCAGCTGGTGGTAAACGTCGAAGCCCTGTTCGTCAGGGAAAGCCCGGAGCCCCGATGTCTGTGGTGCTGTACATGCGCTGCCAATGGCCGCTGAGGAGCAGCAAGAGCTTGACTGGCTGGCACTTTCGGTGTGGGAGCAATCGTCCAACGTTCGTGATTTTTCGGGGTTTTTTTCAGTGGGCGCCCAGGTGCAGCTGGTGGTAAACGTCGAAGCCCTGTTGGTCAGGGAAAGCCCAGAGCCCTGATGTCTGTGGTGCTGTAGATGCGCTGCCAATGGCCGGTGATGAGCAGCAAGAGCTTGAATGGCTGGCACTTTCGGTGTGGGAGCAATCGTCCGACGTTCATGATTTTTCGGGGTTCTTTTTCAGTGGGCGCCCAGGTGCAGCTGGTGGTAAACGTCGAAGCCCTGTTCGTCAGGGAAAGCCCGGAGCCCCGATGTCTGTGGTGCTGTAGATGCGCTGCCAATGGCCGCTGAGGAGCAGCAAGAGCTTGACTGGCTGGCACTTTCGGTGTGGGAGCAATCGTCCAACGTTCGTGATTTTCCTTTTTTTTTTTCCAGTGGGCAGCCAGGTGCAGCTGGTGGTAAACGTCGAAGCCCTGTTCGTCAGGGAAAGCCCGGAGCCCTGATGTCTGTGGTGCTGTAGATGCGCTGCCAATGGCCGCTGAAAAGCAGGCAGAGCATGACTGCCTGGCACTTTAGGTGTGGGAGCAATCGTCCAACGTTCGTGATTTTTCGTTTTTTTTTTTCAGTAGGCGCCCAGGTGCAGCTGGTGGTAAATGTCAAAGCCCTGTTGGTCTCAGAAAGCCCAGAGCCCCGATGTCTGTGGTGCTGTAGATGCGCTGCCAATGGCTGCTGAGGAGCAGCAAGAGCTTGAGTTGCTGGCACTTTCGGTGTGGGAGCAATCGTCCGACGTTCGTGATATTTCGGGGTTTTTTTTTAAGTGGGCGCCCAGGTGCAGCTGGTGGTAAACGTCGAAGCCCTGTTGGTCAGGGAAAGCCCGGAGCCCCGATGTCTGTGGTGCTGTAGATGCGCTGCCAATGGCCGCTGAGGAGCAGCAATAGCTTGAGTTGCTGGCACTTTCGGTGTGGGAGCAATCGTCCAACATTCGTGATTTTTTGTTTTTTTTTTTCAGTGGGCGCCCAGGTGCAGCTGGTGGTAAACGTCGAAGCCCTGTTCATCAGGGAAAGCCCGGAGCCCCGATGTCTGTGGTGCTGTAGATGCGCTGCCAATGGCCGCTGAGGAGCAGCAGTAGCTTGAATGGCTGGCACTTTCGGTGTGGGAGCAATCGTCCGACGTTCGTGATTTTTCGGGGTTTTTTTCAGTGGGCGCCCAGGTGCAGCTGGTGGTAAACGTCGAAGCCCTGTTGGTCAGGGAAAGCCCGGAGCCCCGATGTCTGTGGTGCTGTAGATGCGCTGCCAATGGCCGCTGAGGAGCAGCAAGAGCTTGACTGGCTGGCACTTTCGGTGTGGGAGCAATCGTCCGACGTTCATGATTTTTCGGGGTTCTTTTTCAGTGGGCGCCCAGGTGCAGCTGGTGGTAAACGTCGAAGCCCTGTTCGTCAGGGAAAGCCCGGAGCCCCGATGTCTGCGGTGCTGTAGATGCGCTGCCAATGGCCGCTGAGGAGCAGCAAGAGCTTGACTGGCTGGCACTTTCGGTGTGGGAGCAATCGTCCAACGTTCGTGATTTTTCGGGGTTCTTTTCCAGTGGGTGCCCAGGTGCAGCTGGTGGTAAACATCGAAGCCCTGTTGGTCAGGGAAAGCCCGGAGCCCCGATGTCTGTGGTGCTGTAGATGCGCTGCCAATGGCCGCTGAGGAGCAGCAATAGCTTGACTGGCTGGCACTTTCGGTGTGGGAGCAATCGTCCAACGTTCGTGATTTTTTCTTTTTTTTTTTCCCAGTAGGCGCCCAGGTGCAGCTGGTGGTAAACGTCGAAACCCTGTTCATCAGGGAAAGCCCGGAGCCCCGATGTCTGTGGTGCTGTAGATGCGCTGCCAGTGGCCACTGAGGAGCAGCAGTAGCTTGACTGGCTGGCACTTTCGGTGTGGGAGCAATCGTCCGACGTTCATGATTTTTCGGGGTTTTTTTTCAGTGGGCGCCCAGGTGCAGCTGGTGGTAAACGTCGAAGCCCTGTTCGTCAGGGAAAGCCCGGAGCCCCGATGTCTGTGGTGCTGTACATGCGCTGCCAATGGCCGCTGAGGAGCAGCAAGAGCTTGACTGGCTGGCACTTTCGGTGTGGGAGCAATCGTCCAACGTTCGTGATTTTTCGGGGTTTTTTTCAGTGGGCGCCCAGGTGCAGCTGGTGGTAAACGTCGAAGCCCTGTTGGTCAGGGAAAGCCCAGAGCCCTGATGTCTGTGGTGCTGTAGATGCGCTGCCAATGGCCGGTGATGAGCAGCAAGAGCTTGAATGGCTGGCACTTTCGGTGTGGGAGCAATCGTCCGACGTTCATGATTTTTCGGGGTTCTTTTTCAGTGGGCGCCCAGGTGCAGCTGGTGGTAAACGTCGAAGCCCTGTTCGTCAGGGAAAGCCCGGAGCCCCGATGTCTGTGGTGCTGTAGATGCGCTGCCAATGGCCGCTGAGGAGCAGCAAGAGCTTGACTGGCTGGCACTTTCGGCGTGGGAGCAATCGTCCGACGTTCGTGATTTTTCAGGGTTTTTTTTTCAGTAGGCACCCAGGTGCAGCTGGTGGTAAACGTAGAAGCCCTATTCGTCAGGGAAAACCCGGAGCCCCGATGTCTGTGGTGCTGTAGATGCGCTGCCAATGGCCGCTGAGGAGCAGCAATAGCTTGACTGGCTGGCACTTTCGGTGTGGGAACAATCGTCCGACGTTCGTGATTTTTCGGGGTTTTTTTCCAGTGGGCGCCCAGGTGCAGCTGGTGGTAAACGTCGAAGCCCTGTTCGTCAGGGAAAGCCCGGAGCCACGATGTCTGTGGTGCTGTAGATGCGCTGCCAGTGGCCGCTGAGGAGCAGAAAGAGCTTGACTGGCTGGCACTTTCGGTGTGGGAGCAATCGTCCAACGTTCGTGATTTTTCGTTTTTTTTTTTCAGTAGGCGCCCAGGTGCAGCTGGTGGTAAATGTCAAAGCCCTGTTGGTCTCAGAAAGCCCAGAGCCCCGATGTCTGTGGTGCTGTAGATGCGCTGCCAATGGCTGCTGAGGAGCAGCAAGAGCTTGAGTTGCTGGCACTTTCGGTGTGGGAGCAATCGTCCGACGTTCGTGATATTTCGGGGTTTTTTTTTAAGTGGGCGCCCAGGTGCAGCTGGTGGTAAACGTCGAAGCCCTGTTGGTCAGGGAAAGCCCGGAGCCCCGATGTCTGTGGTGCTGTAGATGCGCTGCCAATGGCCGCTGAGGAGCAGCAATAGCTTGAGTTGCTGGCACTTTCGGTGTGGGAGCAATCGTCCAACGTTCGTGATTTTTTGTTTTTTTTTTTCAGTGGGCGCCCAGGTGCAGCTGGTGGTAAACGTCGAAGCCCTGTTCATCAGGGAAAGCCCGGAGCCCCGATGTCTGTGGTGCTGTAGATGCGCTGCCAATGGCCGCTGAGGAGCAGCAGTAGCTTGACTGGCTGGCACTTTCGGTGTGGGAGCAATCGTCCGACGTTCGTGATTTTTCGGGGTTTTTTTCAGTGGGCGCCCAGGTGCAGCTGGTGGTAAACGTCGAAGCCCTGTTGGTCAGGGAAAGCCCGGAGCCCCGATGTCTGTGGTGCTGTAGATGCGCTGCCAATGGCCGCTGAGGAGCAGCAAGAGCTTGACTGGCTGGCACTTTCGGTGTGGGAGCAATCGTCCGACGTTCATGATTTTTCGGGGTTCTTTTTCAGTGGGCGCCCAGGTGCAGCTGGTGGTAAACGTCGAAGCCCTGTTCGTCAGGGAAAGCCCGGAGCCCCGATGTCTGCGGTGCTGTAGATGCGCTGCCAATGGCCGCTGAGGAGCAGCAAGAGCTTGACTGGCTGGCACTTTCGGTGTGGGAGCAATCGTCCAACGTTCGTGATTTTTCGGGGTTCTTTTCCAGTGGGTGCCCAGGTGCAGCTGGTGGTAAACATCGAAGCCCTGTTGGTCAGGGAAAGCCCGGAGCCCCGATGTCTGTGGTGCTGTAGATGCGCTGCCAATGGCCGCTGAGGAGCAGCAATAGCTTGACTGGCTGGCACTTTCGGTGTGGGAGCAATCGTCCAACGTTCGTGATTTTTTCTTTTTTTTTTTCCCAGTGGGCGCCCAGGTGCAGCTGGTGGTAAACGTCGAAACCCTGTTCATCAGGGAAAGCCCGGAGCCACGATGTCTGTGGTGCTGTAGATGCGCTGCCAGTGGCCACTGAGGAGCAGCAGTAGCTTGACTGGCTGGCACTTTCGGTGTGGGAGCAATCGTCCGACGTTCATGATTTTTCGGGGTTTTTTTTCAGTGGGCGCCCAGGTGCAGCTGGTGGTAAACGTCGAAGCCCTGTTCGTCAGGGAAAGCCCGGAGCCCCGATGTCTGTGGTGCTGTACATGCGCTGCCAATGGCCGCTGAGGAGCAGCAAGAGCTTGACTGGCTGGCACTTTCGGTGTGGGAGCAATCGTCCAACGTTCGTGATTTTTCGGGGTTTTTTTCAGTGGGCGCCCAGGTGCAGCTGGTGGTAAATGTCGAAGCCCTGTTGGTCAGGGAAAGCCCAGAGCCCTGATGTCTGTGGTGCTGTAGATGCGCTGCCAATGGCCGGTGATGAGCAGCAAGAGCTTGAATGGCTGGCACTTTCGGTGTGGGAGCAATCGTCCGACGTTCATGATTTTTCGGGGTTCTTTTTCAGTGGGCGCCCAGGTGCAGCTGGTGGTAAACGTCGAAGCCCTGTTCGTCAGGGAAAGCCCGGAGCCCCGATGTCTGTGGTGCTGTAGATGCGCTGCCAATGGCCGGTGAGGAGCAGCAAGAGCTTGACTGGCTGGCACTTTCGGTGTGGGAGCAATCGTCCAACGTTCGTGATTTTTCGTTTTTTTTTTCCAGTGGGCAGCCAGGTGCAGCTGGTGGTAAACGTCGAAGCCCTGTTCGTCAGGGAAAGCCCGGAGCCCTGATGTCTGTGGTGCTGTAGATGCGCTGCCAATGGCCGCTGAGAAGCAGGCAGAGCATGACTGCCTGGCACTTTAGGTGTGGGAGCAATCGTCTGACGTTCGTGATTTTTCGGGGTTTTTTTCAGTGGACGCCCAGGTGCAGCTGGTGATAAACGTCAAAGCCCTGTTCGTCAGGGAAAGCCCGGAGCCCCGATGTCTGTGGTGCTGTAGATGCGCTGCCAATGGTCGGTGAGGAGCAGCAAGAGCTTGACTGGCTGGCACTTTCGGTGTGGGATCAATCGTCCGACGTCTGTGATTTTACAGTGTATTTTTTGAGAAGGCGCCCAGGTGCAGCTGGTGGTAAACGTCAAAGCCCTGTTGGTCAGGGAAAGCCCGGAGCCCCGATGTCTGTGGTGCTGTAGATGTGCTGCCAGTGGCCGCTGAGGAGCAGCAAGAGCTTGACTGGCTGGCACTTTCGGTGTGGGAGCAATCGTCCGACGTTCGTGATTTTTCGGGGATCTTTTCCAGTGGGCGCCCAGGTGCAGCTGGTGGTAAACGTCGAAGCCCTGTTGGTCAGGGAAAGCCCGGAGCCCCGATGTCTGTGGTGCTGTAGATGCGCTGCCAATGGCCGCTGAGGAGCAGCAATAGCTTGAGTTGCTGGCACTTTCGGTGTGGGAGCAATCGTCCAACGTTCGTGATTTTTTGTTTTTTTTTTTCAGTGGGCGCCCAGGTGCAGCTGGTGGTAAACGTCGAAGCCCTGTTCATCAGGGAAAGCCCGGAGCCCCGATGTCTGTGGTGCTGTAGATGCGCTGCCAATGGCCGCTGAGGAGCAGCAGTAGCTTGACTGGATGGCACTTTCGGTGTGGGAGCAATCGTCCGACGTTCGTGATTTTTCGGGGTTTTTTTCAGTGGGCGCCCAGGTGCAGCTGGTGGTAAACGTCGAAGCCCTGTTGGTCAGGGAAAGCCCGGAGCCCCGATGTCTGTGGTGCTGTAGATGCGCTGCCAATGGCCGCTGAGGAGCAGCAAGAGCTTGACTGGCTGGCACTTTCGGTGTGGGAGCAATCGTCCGACGTTCATGATTTTTCGGGGTTCCTTTTCAGTGGGTGCCCAGGTGCAGCTGGTGGTAAACGTCGAAGCCCTGTTCGTCAGGGAAAGCCCGGAGCCCCGATGTCTGTGGTGCTGTAGATGCGCTGCCAGTGGCCGCTGAGGAGCAGCAAGAGCTTGACTGGCTGGCACTTTCGCTGTGGGAGCAATCGTCCAACGTTCGTGATTTTTTGTTTTTTTTTTTTCAGTGGGCGCCCAGGTGCAGCTGGTGGTAAACGTCGAAGCCCTGTTCATCAGGGAAAGCCCGGAGCCCCGATGTCTGTGGTGCTGTAGATGCGCTGCCAATGGCCGCTGAGGAGCAGCAAGAGCTTGACTGGCTGGCACTTTCTGTGTGGGAGCAATCGTCCGACGTTCGTGATTTTTCGGGGATTTTTTCCAGTGGGCGCCCAGGTGCAGCTGGTGGTAAACGTCGAAGCCCTGTTCGTCAGGGAAAGCCCGGAGCCCCGATGTCTGTGGTGCTGTAGATGCGCTGCCAATGGCCGCTGAGGAGCAGCAAGAGCTTGACTGGCTGGCACTTTCGGTGTGGGAGCAATCGTCCGACGTTCATGATTTTTCGGGGTTCTTTTTCAGTGGGCGCCCAGGTGCAGCTGGTGGTAAACGTCGAAGCCCTGTTCGTCAGGGAAAGCCCGGAGCCCCGATGTCTGTGGTGCTGTAGATGCGCTGCCAATGGCCGCTGAGGAGCAGCAAGAGCTTGACTGGCTGGCACTTTCGGTGTGGGAGCAATCGTCCAACGTTCGTGATTTTTCGGGTTCTTTTCCAGTGGGTGCCCAGGTGCAGCTGGTGGTAAACGTCGAAGCCCTGTTGGTCAGGGAAAGCCCGGAGCCCCGATGTCTGTGGTGCTGTAGATGCGCTGCCAATGGCCGCTGAGGAGCAGCAATAGCTTGAGTTGCTGGCACTTTCGGTGTGGGAGCAATCGTCCGACGCTCGTGATTTTTCGGGGTTTTTTTCAGTGGGCGCCCAGGTGCAGCTGGTGGTAAACATCGAAGCCCTGTTGGTCAGGGAAAGCCCGGAGCCCCGATGTCTGTGGTGCTGTAGATGCGCTGCCAATGGACGCTGAGGAGCAGCAAGAGCTTGACTGGCTGGCACTATCGGTGTGGGAGCAATCGTCCAACGTTTGTGATTTTTTCTTTTTTTTTTTCCCAGTGGGCGCCCAGGTGCAGCTGGTGGTAAACGTCGAAGCCCTGTTCATCAGGGAAAGCCCGGAGCCCCGATGTCTGTGGTGCTGTAGATGCGCTGCCAATGGCCGCTGAGGAGCAGCAATAGCTTGACTGGCTGGCACTTTCGGTGTGGGAGCAATCGTCCGACGTTCGTGATTTTTCGGGGTTTTTTTCCAGTGGGCGCCCAGGTGCAGCTGGTGGTAAACGTCAAAGCCCTGTTCGTCAGGGAAAGCCCAGAGCCACGATGTCTGTGGTGCTGTAGATGCGCTGCCAATGGCCGCTGAGGAGCAGCAAGAGCTTGACTGGCTGGCACTTTCGCTGTGGGAGCAATCGTCCGACGTTCGTGATTTTTCGGGGTTTTTTTTCAGTAGGCTCCCAGGTGCAGCTGGTGGTAAACGTTGAAGCCCTGTTGGTTAGGGAAAGCCCGGAGCCCCGATGTCTGTGGTGCTGTAGATGCGCTGCCAATGGCCGCTGAGGAGCAGCAATAGCTTGAGTTGCTGGCACTTTCGGTGTGGGAGCAATCGTCCAACGTTCGTGATTTTTTGTTTTTTTTTTTCAGTGGGCGCCCAGGTGCAGCTGGTGGTAAACGTCGAAGCCCTGTTCATCAGGGAAAGCCCGGAGCCCCGATGTCTGTGGTGCTGTAGATGCGCTGCCAATGGCCGCTGAGGAGCAGCAGTAGCTTGACTGGCTGACACTTTCGGTGTGGGAGCAATCGTGCGACGTTCGTGATTTTTCGGGGTTTTTTTCAGTGGGTGCCCAGGTGCAGCTGGTGGTAAACGTCGAAGCCCTGTTGGTCAGGGAAAGCCCAGAGCCCCGATGTCTGTGGTGCTGTAGATGCGCTGCCAATGGCCGCTGAGGAGCAGCAAGAGCTTGACTGGCTGGCACTTTCGGTGTGGGAGCAATCGTCCGACGTTCATGATTTTTCGGGGTTCTTTTTCAGTGGGCGCCTAGGTGCAGCTGGTGGTAAACGTCGAAGCCCTGTTGGTCAGGGAAAGCCCGGAGCCCCGATGTCTGTGGTGCTGTAGATGCGCTGCCAATGGCCGCTGAGGAGCAGCAAGAGCTTGACTGGCTGGCACTTTCGGTGTGGGAGCAATCGTCCAACGTTCGTGATTTTTCGGGGTTCTTTTCCAGTGGGCGCCCAGGTGCAGCTGGTGGTAAACGTCAAAGCCCTGTTCGTCAGGGAAAGCCCGGAGCCCCGATGTCTGTGGTGCTGTAGATGCGCTGCCAATGGCCGCTGAGGAGCAGCAATAGCTTGACTGGCTGGCACTTTCGGTGTGGGAGCAATCGTCCGACGTTCGTGATTTTTTCTTTTTTTTTTTCCCAGTGGGCGCCCAGGTGCAGCTGGTGGTAAACGTCGAAGCCCTGTTCATCAGGGAAAGCCCGGAGCCCCGATGTCTGTGGTGCTGTAGATGCGCTGCCAATGGCCGCTGAGGAGCAGCAATAGCTTGACTGGCTGGCACTTTCGGTGTGGGAGCAATCGTCCGACGTTCGTGATTTTTCGGGGTTTTTTTCCAGTGGGCGCCCAGGTGCAGCTGGTGGTAAACGTCAAAGCCCTGTTCGTCAGGGAAAGCCCAGAGCCACGATGTCTGTGGTGCTGTAGATGCGCTGCCAATGGCCGCTGAGGAGCAGCAAGAGCTTGACTGGCTGGCACTTTCGCTGTGGGAGCAATCGTCCGACGTTCGTGATTTTTCGGGGTTTTTTTTCAGTAGGCTCCCAGGTGCAGCTGGTGGTAAACGTTGAAGCCCTGTTGGTTAGGGAAAGCCCGGAGCCCCGATGTCTGTGGTGCTGTAGATGCGCTGCCAGTGGCCGCTGAGGAGCAGCAGTAGCTTGACTGGCTGGCACTTTCGGTGTGGGAGCAATCGTCCGACGTTCGTGATATTTCGGGGTTTTTTTTCAGTGGGCGCCTAGGTGCAGCTGGTGGTAAACGTCGAAGCCCTGTTGGTCAGGGAAAGCCCGGAGCCCCGATGTCTGTGGTGCTGTAGATGCGCTGCCAATGGCCGCTGAGGAGCAGCAATAGCTTGAGTTGCTGGCACTTTCGGTGTGGGAGCAATCGTCCAACGTTCGTGATTTTTTGTTTTTTTTTTTCAGTGGGCGCCCAGGTGCAGCTGGTGGTAAACGTCGAAGCCCTGTTCATCAGGGAAAGCCCGGAGCCCCGATGTCTGTGGTGCTGTAGATGCGCTGCCAATGGCCGCTGAGGAGCAGCAGTAGCTTGACTGGCTGACACTTTCGGTGTGGGAGCAATCGTGCGACGTTCGTGATTTTTCGGGGTTTTTTTCAGTGGGTGCCCAGGTGCAGCTGGTGGTAAACGTCGAAGCCCTGTTGGTCAGGGAAAGCCCAGAGCCCCGATGTCTGTGGTGCTGTAGATGCGCTGCCAATGGCCGCTGAGGAGCAGCAAGAGCTTGACTGGCTGGCACTTTCGGTGTGGGAGCAATCGTCCGACGTTCATGATTTTTCGGGGTTCTTTTTCAGTGGGCGCCTAGGTGCAGCTGGTGGTAAACGTCGAAGCCCTGTTGGTCAGGGAAAGCCCGGAGCCCCGATGTCTGTGGTGCTGTAGATGCGCTGCCAATGGCCGCTGAGGAGCAGCAAGAGCTTGACTGGCTGGCACTTTCGGTGTGGGAGCAATCGTCCAACGTTCGTGATTTTTCGGGGTTCTTTTCCAGTGGGCGCCCAGGTGCAGCTGGTGGTAAACGTCAAAGCCCTGTTCGTCAGGGAAAGCCCGGAGCCCCGATGTCTGTGGTGCTGTAGATGCGCTGCCAATGGCCGCTGAGGAGCAGCAATAGCTTGACTGGCTGGCACTTTCGGTGTGGGAGCAATCGTCCGACGTTCGTGATTTTTTCTTTTTTTTTTTCCCAGTGGGCGCCCAGGTGCAGCTGGTGGTAAACGTCGAAGCCCTGTTCATCAGGGAAAGCCCGGAGCCCCGATGTCTGTGGTGCTGTACATGCGCTGCCAATGGCCGCTGAGGAGCAGCAATAGCTTGACTGGCTGGCACTTTCGGTGTGGGAGCAATCGTCCGACGTTCGTGATTTTTCGGGGTTTTTTTCCAGTGGGCGCCCAGGTGCAGCTGGTGGTAAACGTCAAAGCCCTGTTCGTCAGGGAAAGCCCAGAGCCACGATGTCTGTGGTGCTGTAGATGCGCTGCCAATGGCCGCTGAGGAGCAGCAAGAGCTTGACTGGCTGGCACTTTCGCTGTGGGAGCAATCGTCCGACGTTCGTGATTTTTCGGGGTTTTTTTTCAGTAGGCTCCCAGGTGCAGCTGGTGGTAAACGTTGAAGCCCTGTTGGTTAGGGAAAGCCCGGAGCCCCGATGTCTGTGGTGCTGTAGATGCGCTGCCAGTGGCCGCTGAGGAGCAGCAGTAGCTTGACTGGCTGGCACTTTCGGTGTGGGAGCAATCGTCCGACGTTCGTGATATTTCGGGGTTTTTTTTCAGTGGGCGCCCAGGTGCAGCTGGTGGTAAACGTCGAAGCCCTGTTCGTCAGGGAAAGCCCGGAGCCCCGATGTCTGTGGTGCTGTACATGCGCTGCCAATGGCCGCTGAGGAGCAGCAAGAGCTTGACTGGCTGGCACTTTCGGTGTGGGAGCAATCGTCCAACGTTCGTGATTTTTCGGGGTTTTTTTCAGTGGGCGCCCAGGTGCAGCTGGTGGTAAACGTCGAAGCCCTGTTGGTCAGGGAAAGCCCAGAGCCCTGATGTCTGTGGTGCTGTAGATGCGCTGGCAATGGCCGGTGATGAGCAGCAAGAGCTTGAATGGCTGGCACTTTCGGTGTGGGAGCAATCGTCCGACGTTCATGATTTTTCGGGGTTCTTTTTCAGTGGGTGCCCAGGTGCAGCTGGTGGTAAACGTCGAAGCCCTGTTCGTCAGGGAAAGCCCGGAGCCCCGATGTCTGTGGTGCTGTAGATGCGCTGCCAATGGCCGCTGAGGAGCAGCAAGAGCTTGACTGGCTGGCACTTTCGGTGTGGGAGCAATAGTCCAACGTTCGTGATTTTTCGTTTTTTTTTTCCAGTGGGCAGCCAGGTGCAGCTGGTGGTAAACGTCGAAGCCCTGTTGGTCAGGGAAAGCCCGGAGCCCCGATGTCTGTGGTGCTGTAAATGCGCTGCCAGTGGCCACTGAGGAGCAGCAAGAGCTTGAGTTGCTGGCAATTTCGGTGTGGGAGCAATCGTCCGACGTTCGTGATTTTTCGTTTTTTTTTTTCAGTGGGCGCCCAGGTGCAGCTGGTGGTAAACGTCGAAGCCCTGTTGGTCAGGGAATGCCCGGAGCCCCGATGTCTGTGGTGCTGTAGATGCGCTGCCAATGGCCGCTGAGGAGCAGCAAGAGCTTGACTGGCTGGCACTTTCGGTGTGGGAGCAATCGTCCAACGTTCGTGATTTTTTGTTTTTTTTTTTTCAGTGGGCGCCCAGGTGCAGCTGGTGGTAAACGTCGAAGCCCTGTTCATCAGGGAAAGCCCGGAGCCCCGATGTCTGTGGTGCTGTAGATGCGCTGCCAATGGCCGCTGAGGAGCAGCAAGAGCTTGACTGGCTGGCACTTTCGGTGTGGGAGCAATCGTCTGACATTCGTGATTTTTCGGGGATTTTTTCCAGTGGGCGCCCAGGTGCAGCTGGTGGTAAACGTCGAAGCCCTGTTGGTCAGGGAAAGCCCGGAGCCCCGATGTCTGTGGTGCTGTAGATGCGCTGCCAATGGCCGCTGAGGAGCAGCAAGAGCTTGACTGGCTGGCACTTTCGGTGTGGGAGCAATCGTCCGACGTTCATGATTTTTCGGGGTTCTTTTTCAGTGGGCGCCCAGGTGCAGCTGGTGGTAAACGTCGAAGCCCTGTTCGTCAGGGAAAGCCCGGAGCCCCGATGTCTGTGGTGCTGTAGATGCGCTGCCAATGGCCGCTGAGGAGCAGCAAGAGCTTGACTGGCTGGCACTTTTGGTGTGGGAGCAATCGTCCAACGTTCGTGATTTTTCGGGGTTCTTTTCCAGTGGGCGCCCAGGTGCAGCTGGTGGTAAACGTCAAAGCCCTGTTCGTCAGGGAAAGCCCGGAGCCCCGATGTCTGTGGTGCTGTAGATGCGCTGCCAATGGCCGCTGAGGAGCAGCAATAGCTTGACTGGCTGGCACTTTCGGTGTGGGAGCAATCGTCCGACGTTCGTGATTTTTTCTTTTTTTTTTTCCCAGTGGGCGCCCAGGTGCAGCTGGTGGTAAACGTCGAAGCCCTGTTCATCAGGGAAAGCCCGGAGCCCCGATGTCTGTGGTGCTGTACATGCGCTGCCAATGGCCGCTGAGGAGCAGCAATAGCTTGACTGGCTGGCACTTTCGGTGTGGGAGCAATCGTCCGACGTTCGTGATTTTTCGGGGTTTTTTTCCAGTGGGCGCCCAGGTGCAGCTGGTGGTAAACGTCAAAGCCCTGTTCGTCAGGGAAAGCCCAGAGCCACGATGTCTGTGGTGCTGTAGATGCGCTGCCAATGGCCGCTGAGGAGCAGCAAGAGCTTGACTGGCTGGCACTTTCGCTGTGGGAGCAATCGTCCGACGTTCGTGATTTTTCGGGGTTTTTTTTCAGTAGGCTCCCAGGTGCAGCTGGTGGTAAACGTTGAAGCCCTGTTGGTTAGGGAAAGCCCGGAGCCCCGATGTCTGTGGTGCTGTAGATGCGCTGCCAGTGGCCGCTGAGGAGCAGCAGTAGCTTGACTGGCTGGCACTTTCGGTGTGGGAGCAATCGTCCGACGTTCGTGATATTTCGGGGTTTTTTTTCAGTGGGCGCCCAGGTGCAGCTGGTGGTAAACGTCGAAGCCCTGTTCGTCAGGGAAAGCCCGGAGCCCCGATGTCTGTGGTGCTGTACATGCGCTGCCAATGGCCGCTGAGGAGCAGCAAGAGCTTGACTGGCTGGCACTTTCGGTGTGGGAGCAATCGTCCAACGTTCGTGATTTTTCGGGGTTTTTTTCAGTGGGCGCCCAGGTGCAGCTGGTGGTAAACGTCGAAGCCCTGTTGGTCAGGGAAAGCCCAGAGCCCTGATGTCTGTGGTGCTGTAGATGCGCTGGCAATGGCCGGTGATGAGCAGCAAGAGCTTGAATGGCTGGCACTTTCGGTGTGGGAGCAATCGTCCGACGTTCATGATTTTTCGGGGTTCTTTTTCAGTGGGTGCCCAGGTGCAGCTGGTGGTAAACGTCGAAGCCCTGTTCGTCAGGGAAAGCCCGGAGCCCCGATGTCTGTGGTGCTGTAGATGCGCTGCCAATGGCCGCTGAGGAGCAGCAAGAGCTTGACTGGCTGGCACTTTCGGTGTGGGAGCAATAGTCCAACGTTCGTGATTTTTCGTTTTTTTTTTCCAGTGGGCAGCCAGGTGCAGCTGGTGGTAAACGTCGAAGCCCTGTTGGTCAGGGAAAGCCCGGAGCCCCGATGTCTGTGGTGCTGTAAATGCGCTGCCAGTGGCCACTGAGGAGCAGCAAGAGCTTGAGTTGCTGGCAATTTCGGTGTGGGAGCAATCGTCCGACGTTCGTGATTTTTCGTTTTTTTTTTTCAGTGGGCGCCCAGGTGCAGCTGGTGGTAAACGTCGAAGCCCTGTTGGTCAGGGAATGCCCGGAGCCCCGATGTCTGTGGTGCTGTAGATGCGCTGCCAATGGCCGCTGAGGAGCAGCAAGAGCTTGACTGGCTGGCACTTTCGGTGTGGGAGCAATCGTCCAACGTTCGTGATTTTTTGTTTTTTTTTTTTCAGTGGGCGCCCAGGTGCAGCTGGTGGTAAACGTCGAAGCCCTGTTCATCAGGGAAAGCCCGGAGCCCCGATGTCTGTGGTGCTGTAGATGCGCTGCCAATGGCCGCTGAGGAGCAGCAAGAGCTTGACTGGCTGGCACTTTCGGTGTGGGAGCAATCGTCGGACGTTCATGATTTTTCGGGGATTTTTTCCAGTGGGCGCCCAGGTGCAGCTGGTGGTAAACGTCGAAGCCCTGTTGGTCAGGGAAAGCCCGGAGCCCCGATGTCTGTGGTGCTGTAGATGCGCTGCCAATGGCCGCTGAGGAGCAGCAAGAGCTTGACTGGCTGGCACTTTCGGTGTGGGAGCAATCGTCCGACGTTCATGATTTTTCGGGGTTCTTTTTCAGTGGGCGCCCAGGTGCAGCTGGTGGTAAACGTCGAAGCCCTGTTCGTCAGGGAAAGCCCGGAGCCCCGATGTCTGTGGTGCTGTAGATGCGCTGCCAATGGCCGCTGAGGAGCAGCAAGAGCTTGACTGGCTGGCACTTTTGGTGTGGGAGCAATCGTCCAACGTTCGTGATTTTTCGGGGTTCTTTTCCAGTGGGTGCCCAGGTGCAGCTGGTGGTAAACGTCGAAGCCCTGTTGGTCAGGGAAAGCCCGGAGCCCCGATGTCTGTGGTGCTGTAGATGCGCTGCCAATGGCCGCTGAGGAGCAGCAATAGCTTGAGTTGCTGGCACTTTCGGTGTGGGAGCAATCGTCCGACGCTTGTGATTTTTCGGGGTTTTTTTTCAGTGGGCGCCCAGGTGCAGCTGGTGGTAAACGTCGAAGCCCTGTTGGTCAGGGAAAGCCCGGAGCCCCGATGTCTGTGGTGCTGTAGATGCGCTGCCAATGGACGCTGAGGAGCAGCAAGAGCTTGACTGGCTGGCACTTTCGGTGTGGGAGCAATCGTCCAACGTTCGTGATTTTTTGTTTTTTTTTTTCCAGTGGGCGCCCAGGTGCAGCTGGTGGTAAACGTCGAAGCCCTGTTCATCAGGGAAAGCCCGGAGCCCCGATGTCTGTGGTGCTGTAGATGCGCTGCCAATGGCCGGTGAGGAGCAGCAAGAGCTTGACTGGCTGGCACTTTCGCTGTGGGAGCAATCGTCCGACGTTCGTGATTTTTCCGGGTTTTTTTTCAGTAGGCTCCTAGGTGCAGCTGGTGATAAACGTTGAAGCCCTGTTGGTTAGGGAAAGCCCGGAGCCCCGATGTCTGTGGTGCTGTAGATGCGCTGCCAGTGGCCGCTGAGGAGCAGCAAGAGCTTGACTGGCTGGCACTTTCGGTGTGGGAGCAATCGTCCGACGTTCATGATTTTTCGTTTTTTTTTTCCAGTGGGCGCCCAGGTGCAGCTGGTGATAAACGTCAAAGCCCTGTTTGTCAGGGAAAGCCCGGAGCCCCGATGTCTGTGGTGCTGTACATGCGCTGCCAATGGCCGCTGAGGAGCAGCAAGAGCTTGACTGGCTGGCACTTTCGGCGTGGGAGCAATCGTCCGACGTTCATTATTTTTCGGGGTTCTTTTTCAGTGGGCGCCCAGGTGCAGTTGGTGGTAACCGTCGAAGCCCTGTTCGTCAGGGAAAGCCCGGAGCCACGATGTCTGTGGTGCTGTAGATGCGCTGCCAATGGCCGCTGAGGAGGAGCAAGAGCTTGACTGGCTGGCACTTTTGGTGTGGGAGCAATCGTCCGACGTTCGTGATTTTTCAGGGTTTTTTTTTCAGTAGGCACCCAGGTGCAGCTGGTGGTAAACGTAGAAGCCCTATTCATCAGGGAAATCCCGGAGCCCCGATGTCTGTGGTGCTGTAGATGCGCTGCCAATGGCCGCTGAGGAGCAGCAAGACCTTGACTGGCTGGCACTTTCGGTGTGGGAGCAATCGTCCGACGTTCGTGATTTTTCGGGGTTTTTTTCCAGTGGGCGCCCAGGTGCAGCTGGTGATAAACTTTGAAGCCCTGTTGGTTAGGGAAAGCCCGGAGCCCCGATGTCTGTGGTGCTGTAGATGCGCTGCCAATGGCCGCTGAGGAGCAGCAAGAGCTTGATTGGCTGGCACTTTCGGTGTGGGAGCAATCGTCCGACGTTCGTGATTTTTCGGGGTTTTTTTTCAGTGGGCGCCCAGGTGCAGCTGGTGGTAAACGTTGAAGCCCCGTTCGTCAGGGAAAGCCCTGAGCCCCGATGTCTGTGGTGCTGTACATGCGCTGCCAATGGCCGCTGAGGAGCAGCAAGAGCTTGACTGGCTGGCACTTCCGGTGTGGGAGCAATCGTCCAACGTTCGTGATTTTTCGGGGTTTTTTTCAGTGGGCGCCCAGGTGCAGCTGGTGGTAAACGTCGAAGCCCTGTTGGTCAGGGAAAGCCCAGAGCCCTGATGTCTGTGGTGCTGTAGATGCGCTGCCAATGGCCGGTGAGGAGCAGCAAGAGCTTGACTGGCTGGCACTTTCGGTGTGGGAGCAATCGTCCGACGTTTGTGATTTTTCGTTTTTTTTTTCCAGTGGGCAGCCAGGTGCAGCTGGTGGTAAACGTCGAAGCCCTGTTCGTCAGGGAAAGCCCGGAGCCACGATGTCTGTGGTGCTGTAGATGCGCTGCCAATGGCCGCTGAGAAGCAGGGAGAGCATGACTGGCTGGCACTTTAGGTGTGGGAGCAATCGTCTGACGTTCGTGATTTTTCGGGGATTTTTCAGTGGGCGCCCAGGTGCAGCTGGTGATAAAGGTCAAAGCCCTGTTAGTCAGGGAAAGCCCGGATCCCCGATGTCTGTGGTGCTGTAGATGCGCTGCCAATGGCCGCTGAGGAGCAGCAAGAGCTTGACTGGCTGGCACTTTCGGTGTGGGAGCTATCGTCCGACATCTGTGATTTTTCAGGGTATTTTTTGAGAGGGCGACCAGGTGCAGCTGGTGGTAAACGTCGAAGCCCTGTTGGTCAGGGAAAGCCCGGAGCCCCGATGTCTGTGGTGCTGTAGATGCGCTGCCAGTGGCCACTGAGGAGCAGCAAGAGCTTGACTGGCTGGCACTTTCGGTGTGGGAGCAATCGTCCGACGTTCGTGATTTTTCAAGGTTCTTTTCCAGTGGGTGCACAAGTGCAGCTGGTGGTAAACGTCGAAGCCCTGTTGGTCAGGGAAAGCCCGGAGCCCTGATGTCTGTGGTGCTGTAGATGCGCTGCCAATGGCCGCTGAGGAGCAGCACGAGCTTGACTGGCTGGCACTTTCGGTGTGGGAGCAATCGTCCGACGATCGTGATTTTTCAGGGTTTTTTTTTCAGTGGGCGCCCAGGTGCAGCTGGTGGTAAACGTCGAAGCCCTGTTGGTCAGGGAAAGCCCGGAGCCCTGATGTCTGTGGTGCTGTAGATGCACTGCCAATGGCCGGTGAGGAGCAGCAAGAGCTTGACTGGCTGGCACTTTCGGTGTGGGAGCAATCGTCCGACGTTCTTGATTTTTCGGGGTTTTTTTGAGTGGGCGCCCAGGTGCAGCTGGTGGTAAACTTCGAAGCCCTGTTTTTCTGGGAAAGCTTGGAGCCCCGATGTCTGTGGTGCTGTCGATGCGCTGCCAATGGCCGCTAAGGAGCAGCAAGAGCTTGACTGGCTGGCACATTCGGTGTGGGAGCAATCGTCCGACGTCCGTGATTTTTCGGGGTTTTTTTGAGTGGGCGCCCAGGTGCAGCTGGTGGTAAACGTCGAAGCCCTGTTGGTCAGGGAAAGCCCGGAGCCCCGATGTCTGTGGTGCTGTAGATGCGCTGCCAATGGCCGCTGAGGAGCAGCAAGAGCTTGAGTTGCTGGCACTTTCGGTGTGGGAGCAATCGTCCAACGTTTGTGATTTTTCGTTTTTTTTTTTCAGTGGGCGCCCAGGTGCAGCTGGTGGTAAACGTCGAAGCCCTGTTGGTCAGGGAAAGCCCGGAGCCCCGATGTCTGTGGTGCTGTAGATGCGCTGCCAATGGACGCTGAGGAGCAGCAAGAGCTTGACTGGCTGGCACTTTTGGTGTGGGAGCAATCGTCCAACGTTCGTGATTTTTTGTTTTTTTTTTTCCAGTGGGCGCCCAGGTGCAGCTGGTGGTAAACGTCGAAGCCCTGTTCATCAGGGAAAGCCCGGAGCCCCGATGTCTGTGGTGCTGTAGATGCGCTGCCAATGGCCGCTGAGGAGCAGCAAGAGCTTGACTGGCTGGCACTTTCGGTGTGGGAGCAATCGTCCGACGCTCGTGATTTTTCGGGGTTTTTTTTCAGTAAGTGCCCAGGTGCAGCTGGTGGTAAACGTCGAAGCCCTGTTGGTCAGGGAAAGCCCGGAGCCCCGATGTCTGTGGTGCTGTAGATGCGCTGCCAATGGCCGCTGAGGAGCAGCAATAGCTTGAGTTGCTGGCACTTTCGGTGTGGGAGCAATCGTCCGACGCTCGTGATTTTTCGGGGTTTTTTTTCAGTGGGCGCCCAGGTGCAGCTGGTGGTAAACGTCGAAGCCCTGTTGGTCAGGGAAAGCCCGGAGCCCCGAAGTCTGTGGTGCTGTAGATGCGCTGCCAATGGACGCTGAGGAGCAGCAAGAGCTTGACTGGCTGGCACTTTCGGTGTGGGAGCAATCGTCCAACGTTCGTGATTTTTTGTTTTTTTTTTTCCAGTGGGCGCCCAGGTGCAGCTGGTGGTAAACGTCGAAGCCCTGTTCATCAGGGAAAGCCCGGAGCCCCGATGTCTGTGGTGCTGTACATGCGCTGCCAATGGCCGCTGAGGAGCAGCAATAGCTTGACTGGCTGGCACTTTCGGTGTGGGAGCAATCGTCCGACGTTCGTGATTTTTCGGGGTTTTTTTTCAGTTGGCGCCCAGGTGCAGCTGGTGGTAAACGTCGAAGCCCTGTTGGTCAGGGAAAGCCCGGAGCCCTGATGTCTGTGGTGCTGTACATGCGCTGCCAATGGCCACTGAGGAGCAGCAAGAGCTTGACTGGCTGGCACTTCCGGTGTGGGAGCAATCGTCCGACGTTCATGATTTTTCGTTTTTTTTTTCCAGTGGGCGCCCAGGTGCAGCTGGTGATAAACGTCAAAGCCCTGTTCGTCAGGGAAAGCCCGGAGCCCCGATGTCTGTGGTGCTGTACATGCGCTGCCAATGGCCGCTGAGGAGCAGCAAGAGCTTGACTGGCTGGCACTTTCGGTGTGGGAGCAATCGTCCGACGTTCATGATTTTTCGGGGTTCTTTTTCAGTGGGCGCCCAGGTGCAGTTGGTGGTAACCGTCGAAGCCCTGTTGGTCAGGGAAAGCCCGGAGCCCCGATGTCTGTGGTGCTGTAGATGCGCTGCCAATGGCCGGTGAGGAGGAGCAAGAGCTTGACTGGCTGGCACTTTTGGTGTGGGAGCAATCGTCCGACGTTCGTGATTTTTCAGGGTTTTTTTTGCAGTAGGCACCCAGGTGCAGCTGGTGGTAAACGTAGAAGCCCTATTCATCAGGGAAATCCCGGAGCCCCGATGTCTGTGGTGCTGTAAATGCGCTGCCAATGGCCGCTGAGGAGCAGCAAGACCTTGACTGGCTGGCACTTTCGGTGTGGGAGCAATCGTCCGACGTTCGTGATTTTTCGGGGTTTTTTTCCAGTGGGCGCCCAGGTGCAGCTGGTGATAAACTTTGAAGCCCTGTTGGTTAGGGAAAGCCCGGAGCCCCGATGTCTGTGGTGCTGTAGATGCGCTGCCAATGGCCGCTGAGGAGCAGCAGTAGCTTGATTGGCTGGCACTTTCGGTGTGGGAGCAATCGTCCGACGTTCGTGATTTTTTGGGGTTTTTTTTCAGTGGGCGCCCAGGTGCAGCTGGTGGTAAACGTTGAAGCCCCGTTCGTCAGGGAAAGCCCGGAGCCCCGATGTCTGTGGTGCTGTAGATGCGCTGCCAATGGCCTCTGAGGAGCAGCAAGAGCTTGACTGGCTGGCACTTTCGGTGTGGTATCAATCGTCCGACGTCTGTGATTTTACAGGGTATTTTTTGAGAGGGCGCCCAGGTGCAGCTGGTGGTAAACGTCGAAGCCCTGTTGGTCAGGGAAAGCCCGGAGCCCCGATGTCTGTGGTGCTGTAGATGCGCTGCCAGTGGCCACTGAGGAGCAGCAAGAGCTTGACTGGCTGGCACTTTCGGTGTGGGAGCAATAGTCCAACGTTCGTGATTTTTCGGGGTTCTTTTTCAGTAAGTGCCCAGGTGCAGCTGGTGGTAAACGTCGAAGCCCTGTTGGTCAGGGCAAGCCCGGAGCCCCGATGTCTGTGGTGCTGTAGATGCGCTGCCAATGTCCGCTGAGGAGCAGCAAGAGCTTGAGTTGATGGCACTTTCGGTGTGGGAGCAATCGTCCGACGCTCGTGATTTTTCGGGGTTTTTTTTCAGTGGGCGCTCAGGTGCAGCTGGTGGTAAACGTCGAAGCCCTGTTGGTCAGGGAAAGCCCGGAGCCCCGATGTCTGTGGTGCTGTAGATGCGCTGCCAATGGACGCTGAGGAGCAGCAAGAGCTTGACTGGCTGGCACTTTCGGTGTGGGAGCAATCGTCCAACGTTCGTGATTTTTTGTTTTTTTTTTTCCAGTGGGCGCCCAGGTGCAGCTGGTGGTAAACGTCGAAGCCCTGTTCATCAGGGAAAGCCCGGAGCCCCGATGTCTGTGGTGCTGTAGATGCGCTGCCAATGGCCGCTGAGGAGCAGCAATAGCTTGACTGGCTGGCACTTTCGGTGTGGGAGCAATCGTCCGACGTTCGTGATTTTTCGGGGTTTTTTTCCAGTGGGCGCCCAGGTGCAGCTGGTGGTAAACGTCGAAGCCCTGTTCGTCAGGGAAAGCCCAGAGCCACGATGTCTGTGGTGCTGTAGATGCGCTGCCAATGGCCGGTGAGGAGCAGCAAGATCTTGACTGGCTGGCACTTTCGCTGTGGGAGCAATCGTCCGACGTTCGTGATTTTTCCGGGTTTTTTTTCAGTAGGCTCCTAGGTGCAGCTGGTGATAAACGTTGAAGCCCTGTTGGTTAGGGAAAGCCCGGAGCCCCGATGTCTGTGGTGCTGTAGATGCGCTGCCAGTGGCCGCTGAGGAGCAGCAAGAGCTTGACTGGCTGGCACTTTCGGTGTGGGAGCAATCGTCCGACGTTCATGATTTTTCGTTTTTTTTTTCCAGTGGGCGCCCAGGTGCAGCTGGTGATAAACGTCAAAGCCCTGTTTGTCAGGGAAAGCCCGGAGCCCCGATGTCTGTGGTGCTGTACATGCGCTGCCAATGGCCGCTGAGGAGCAGCAAGAGCTTGACTGGCTGGCACTTTCGGCGTGGGAGCAATCGTCCGACGTTCATTATTTTTCGGGGTTCTTTTTCAGTGGGCGCCCAGGTGCAGTTGGTGGTAACCGTCGAAGCCCTGTTCGTCAGGGAAAGCCCGGAGCCACGATGTCTGTGGTGCTGTAGATGCGCTGCCAATGGCCGGTGAGGAGGAGCAAGAGCTTGACTGGCTGGCACTTTTGGTGTGGGAGCAATCGTCCGACGTTCGTGATTTTTCAGGGTTTTTTTTTCAGTAGGCACCCAGGTGCAGCTGGTGGTAAACGTAGAAGCCCTATTCATCAGGGAAATCCCGGAGCCCCGATGTCTGTGGTGCTGTAGATGCGCTGCCAATGGCCGCTGAGGAGCAGCAAGACCTTGACTGGCTGGCACTTTCGGTGTGGGAGCAATCGTCCGACGTTCGTGATTTTTCGGGGTTTTTTTCCAGTGGGCGCCCAGGTGCAGCTGGTGATAAACTTTGAAGCCCTGTTGGTTAGGGAAAGCCCGGAGCCCCGATGTCTGTGGTGCTGTAGATGCGCTGCCAATGGCCGCTGAGGAGCAGCAGTAGCTTGATTGGCTGGCACTTTCGGTGTGGGAGCAATCGTCCGACGTTCGTGATTTTTCGGGGTTTTTTTTCAGTGGGCGCCTAGGTGCAGCTGGTGGTAAACGTTGAAGCCCCGTTCGTCAGGGAAAGCCCGGAGCCCCGATGTCTGTGGTGCTGTACATGCGCTGCCAATGGCCGCTGAGGAGCAGCAAGAGCTTGACTGGCTGGCACTTCCGGTGTGGGAGCAATCGTCCAACGTTCGTGATTTTTCGGGGTTTTTTTCAGTGGGCGCCCAGGTGCAGCTGGTGGTAAACGTCGAAGCCCTGTTGGTCAGGGAAAGCCCAGAGCCCTGATGTCTGTGGTGCTGTAGATGCGCTGCCAATGGCCGGTGAGGAGCAGCAAGAGCTTGACTGGCTGGCACTTTCGGTGTGGGAGCAATCGTCCGACGTTCGTGATTTTTCGTTTTTTTTTTCCAGTGGGCAGCCAGGTGCAGCTGGTGGTAAACGTCGAAGCCCTGTTCGTCAGGGAAAGCCCGGAGCCCTGATGTCTGTGGTGCTGTAGATGCGCTGCCAATGGCCGCTGAGAAGCAGGGAGAGCATGACTGGCTGGCACTTTAGGTGTGGGAGCAATCGTCTGACGTTCGTGATTTTTCGGGGATTTTTCAGTGGGCGCCCAGGTGCAGCTGGTGGTAAACGTTGAAGCCCTGTTGGTCAGGGAAAGCCCGGAGCCCCGATGTCTGTGGTGCTGTAGATGCGCTGCCAATGGCCGCTGAGGAGCAGCAAGAGCTTGAGTTGCTGGCACTTTCGGTGTGGGAGCAATCGTCCGACGTTCGTGATTTTTCGTTTTTTTTTTTCAGTGGGCGCCCAGGTGCAGCTGGTGGTAAACGTCGAAGCCCTGTTGATCAGGGAAAGCCCAGAGCCCTGATGTCTGTGGTGCTGTAGATGCGCTGCCAATGGCCGCTGAGGAGCAGCACGAGCTTGACTGGCTGGCACTTTCGGTGTGGGAGCAATCGTCCGACGTTCGTGATTTTTCGGGGTTTTTTTTTCAGTGGGCGCCCAGGTGCAGCTGGTGGTAAACGTCGAAGCCCTGTTGGTCAGGGAAAGCCCGGAGCCCTGATGTCTGTGGTGCTGTAGATGCGCTGCCAATGGCCGGTGAGGAGCAGCAAGAGCTTGACTGGCTGGCACTTTCGGTGTGGGAGCAATCGTCCGACGTTCTTGATTTTTCGGGGTTTTTTTGAGTGGGCGCCCAGGTGCAGCTGGTGGTAAACTTCGAAGCCCTGTTTTTCTGGGAAAGCTTGGAGCCCCGATGTCTGTGGTGCTGTCGATGCGCTGCCAATGGCCGCTGAGGAGCAGCAAGAGCTTGAGTTACTGGCACTTTCGGTGTGGGAGCAATCGTCCAACGTTTGTGATTTTTCGTTTTTTTTTTTCAGTGGGCGCCCAGGTGCAGCTGCTGGTAAACGTCGCAGCCCTGTTCGTCAGGGAAAGCCCGGAGCCCCGATGTCTGTGGTGCTGTAGAGGCGCTGCCAATGGCCGCTGAGGAGCAGCAAGAGCTTGACTGGCTGGCACTTTCGGTGTGGGAGCAATCGTCTGACGTTCTTGATTTTTCGGGGTTTTTTTTCAGAGGGCGCCCAGGTGCAGCTGGTGGTAAACGTCGAAGCCCTGTTGGTCAGGGAAAGCCCGGAGCCCCGATGTCTGTGGTGCTGTAGATGCGCTGCCAATGGCCGCTGAGGAGCAGCAAGAGCTTGACTGGCTGGCACATTCGGTGTGGGAGCAATCGTCCGACGTTCGTGATTTTTTGGGGTTTTTTTTGAGTGGGCGCCTAGGCGCAGCTGGTGGTAAACGTCGAAGCCCTGTTGGTCAGGGAAAGCCCGGAGCCCCGATGTCTGTGGTGCTGTAGATGCGCTGCCAGTGGCCAGTGAGGAGCAGCAAGAGCTTGACTGGCTGGCACTTTCGGTGTGGGAGCAATCGTCCAACGTTCGTGATTTTTCGGGGTTCTTTTTCAGTAAGTGCCCAGGTGCAGCTGGTGGTAAACGTCGAAGCCCTGTTGGTCAGGGAAAGCCCGGAGCCCCGATGTCTGTGGTGCTGTAGATGCGCTGCCAATGGCCGCTGAGGAGCAGCAATAGCTTGAGTTGCTGGCACTTTCGGTGTGGGAGCAATCGTCCGACGCTCGTGATTTTTCGGGGTTTTTTTTCAGTGGGCGCCCAGGTGCAGCTGGTGGTAAACGTCGAAGCCCTGTTGGTCAGGGAAAGCCCGGAGCCCCGATGTCTGTGGTGCTGTAGATGCGCTGCCAATGGACGCTGAGGAGCAGCAAGAGCTTGACTGGCTGGCACTTTCGGTGTGGGAGCAATCGTCCAACGTTCGTGATTTTTTGTTTTTTTTTTTCCAGTGGGCGCCCAGGTGCAGCTGGTGGTAAACGTCGAAGCCCTGTTCATCAGGGAAAGCCCGGAGCCCCGATGTCTGTGGTGCTGTAGATGCGCTGCCAATGGCCGCTGAGGAGCAGCAATAGCTTGACTGGCTGGCACTTTCGGTGTGGGAGCAATCGTCCGACGTTCGTGTTTTTTCGGGGTTTTTTTCCAGTGGGCGCCCAGGTGCAGGTGGTGGTAAACGTCGAAGCCCTGTTCGTCAGGGAAAGCCCGGAGCCACGATGTCTGTGGTGCTGTAGATGCGCTGCCAATGGCCGCTGAGGAGCAGCAAGAGCTTGAGTTGCTGGCACTTTCGGTGTGGGAGCAATCGTCCAACGTTCATGATTTTTCGTTTTTTTTTTTCCAGTGGGCGCCCGGGTGCAGCTGGTGGTAAACGTCAAAGCCCAGTTGGTCAGGGAAAGCCCGGAGCCCCGATGTCTGTGGTGCTGTAGATGCGCTGCCAATGGACGGTGAGGAGGAGCAAGAGCTTGACTGGCTGGCACTTTTGGTGTGGGAGCAATCGTCCGACGTTCGTGATTTTTCAGGGGTTTTTTTTCAGTAGGCACCCAGGTGCACCTGGTGATAAACTTTGAAGCCTTGTTGGTTAGGGAAAGCCCGGAGCCCCGATGTCTGTGGTGCTGTAGATGCGCTGCCAGTGGCCGCTGAGGAGCAGCAAGAGCTTGACTGGCTGGCACTTTTGGTGTGGGAGCAATCGTCCAGCGTTCGTGATTTTTCGTTTTTTTTTTCCAGTGGGCGCCCAGGTGCAGCTGGTGATAAACGTCAAAGCCCTGTTCGTCAGGGAAAGCCCGGAGCCCCGATGTCTGTGGTGCTGTACATGCGCTGCCAATGGCCGCTGAGGAGCAGCAAGAGCTTGACTGGCTGGCACTTTCGGTGTGGGAGCAATCGTCTGACGTTCATGATTTTTCGGGGTTCTTTTTCAGTGGGCGCCCAGGTGCAGTTGGTGGTAACCGTCGAAGCCCTGTTGGTCAGGGAAATCCCGGAGCCCCGATGTCTGTGGTGCTGTAGATGCGCTGCCAATGGCCGGTGAGGAGGAGCAAGAGCTTGACTGGCTGGCACTTTTGGTGTGGGAGCAATCGTCCGACGTTCGTGATTTTTCAGGGTTTTTTTTTCAGTAGGCACCCAGGTGCAGCTGGTGGTAAACGTAGAAGCCCTATTCATCAGGGAAATCCCGGAGCCCCGATGTCTGTGGTGCTGTAGATGCGCTGCCAATGGCCGCTGAGGAGCAGCAAGACCTTGACTGGCTGGCACTTTCGGTGTGGGAGCAATCGTCCGACGTTCGTGATTTTTCGGGGTTTTTTTCCAGTGGGCGCCCAGGTGCAGCTGGTGATAAACTTTGAAGCCCTGTTGGTTAGGGAAAGCCCGGAGCCCCGATGTCTGTGGTGCTGTAGATGCGCTGCCAATGGCCGCTGAGGAGCAGCAGTAGCTTGATTGGCTGGCACTTTCGGTGTGGGAGCAATCGTCCGACGTTCGTGATTTTTCGGGGTTTTTTTTCAGTGGGCGCCCAGGTGCAGCTGGTGGTAAACGTTGAAGCCCCGTTCGTCAGGGAAAGCCCGGAGCCCCGATGTCTGTGGTGCTGTAGATGCGCTGCCAATGGCCGCTGAGGAGCAGCAAGAGCTTGACTGGCTGGCACTTTCGGTGTGGGAGCAATCGTCCGACGTCTGTGATTTTACAGGGTATTTTTTGAGAGGGCGCCCAGGTGCAGCTGGTGGTAAACGTCGAAGCCCTGTTGGTCAGGGAAAGCCCGGAGCCCCGATGTCTGTGGTGCTGTAGATGCGCTGCCAATGGCCACTGAGGAGCAGCAAGAGCTTGACTGGCTGGCACTTCCGGTGTGGGAGCAATCGTTCGACGTTCATGATTTTTCGTTTTTTTTTTCCAGTGGGCGCCCAGGTGCAGCTGGTGATAAACGTCAAAGCCCTGTTCGTCAGGGAAAGCCCGGAGCCCCGATGTCTGTGGTGCTGTACATGCGCTGCCAATGGCCGCTGAGGAGCAGCAAGAGCTTGACTGGCTGGCACTTTCGGTGTGGGAGCAATCGTCCGACGTTCATGATTTTTCGGGGTTCTTTTTCAGTGGGCGCCCAGGTGCAGTTGGTGGTAACCGTCGAAGCCCTGTTGGTCAGGGAAAGCCCGGAGCCCCGATGTCTGTGGTGCTGTAGATGCGCTGCCAATGGCCGCTGAGGAGCAGCAAGAGCTTGACTGGCTGGCACTTTTGGTGTGGGAGCAATCGTCCCACGTTCGTGATTTTTCGGGGTTTTTTTCAGTGGGCGCCCAGGTGCAGCTGGTGGTAAACGTCGAAGCCCTGTTCGTCAGGGAAAGCCCAGAGCCCCTATGTCTGTGGTGCTGTACATGCGCTGCCAATGGCCGCTGAGGAGCAGCAAGAGCTTGACTGGCTGGCACTTTCGGTGTGGGAGCAATCGTCTGACGTTCGTGATTTTTCGTTTTTTTTTTTCAGTGGGCGCCCAGGTGCAGCTGCTGATAAACGTCAAAGCCCTGTTCGTCAGGGAAAGCCCGGAGCCCCGATGTCTGTGGTGCTGTAGATGCGCTGCCAATGGCCGCTGAGGAGCAGCAAGAGCTTGACTGGCTGGCACTTTTGGTGTGGGAGCAATCGTCCAGCGTTCGTGATTTTTCGTTTTTTTTTTTCAGTTGGCGCCCAGGTGCAGCTGGTGGTAAACGTCGAAGCCCTGTTGGTCAGGGCAAGCCCGGAGCCCCGATGTCTGTGGTGCTGTAGATGCGCTGCCAATGTCCGCTGAGGAGCAGCAAGAGCTTGAGTTGATGGCACTTTCGGTGTGGGAGCAATCGTCCGACGCTCGTGATTTTTCGGGGTTTTTTTTCAGTGGGCGCTCAGGTGCAGCTGGTGGTAAACGTCGAAGCCCTGTTGGTCAGGGAAAGCCCGGAGCCCCGATGTCTGTGGTGCTGTAGATGCGCTGCCAATGGACGCTGAGGAGCAGCAAGAGCTTGACTGGCTGGCACTTTCGGTGTGGGAGCAATCGTCCAACGTTCGTGATTTTTTGTTTTTTTTTTTTCCAGTGGGCGCCCAGGTGCAGCTGGTGGTAAACGTCGAAGCCCTGTTCATCAGGGAAAGCCCGGAGCCCCGATGTCTGTGGTGCTGTAGATGCGCTGCCAATGGCCGCTGAGGAGCAGCAATAGCTTGACTGGCTGGCACTTTCGGTGTGGGAGCAATCGTCCGACGTTCGTGATTTTTCGGGGTTTTTTTCCAGTGGGCGCCCAGGTGCAGCTGGTGGTAAACGTCGAAGCCCTGTTCGTCAGGGAAAGCCCAGAGCCACGATGTCTGTGGTGCTGTAGATGCGCTGCCAATGGCCGGTGAGGAGCAGCAAGATCTTGACTGGCTGGCACTTTCGCTGTGGGAGCAATCGTCCGACGTTCGTGATTTTTCCGGGTTTTTTTTCAGTAGGCTCCTAGGTGCAGCTGGTGATAAACGTTGAAGCCCTGTTGGTTAGGGAAAGCCCGGAGCCCCGATGTCTGTGGTGCTGTAGATGCGCTGCCAGTGGCCGCTGAGGAGCAGCAAGAGCTTGACTGGCTGGCACTTTCGGTGTGGGAGCAATCGTCCGACGTTCATGATTTTTCGTTTTTTTTTTCCAGTGGGCGCCCAGGTGCAGCTGGTGATAAACGTCAAAGCCCTGTTTGTCAGGGAAAGCCCGGAGCCCCGATGTCTGTGGTGCTGTACATGCGCTGCCAATGGCCGCTGAGGAGCAGCAAGAGCTTGACTGGCTGGCACTTTCGGCGTGGGAGCAATCGTCCGACGTTCATTATTTTTCGGGGTTCTTTTTCAGTGGGCGCCCAGGTGCAGTTGGTGGTAACCGTCGAAGCCCTGTTCGTCAGGGAAAGCCCGGAGCCACGATGTCTGTGGTGCTGTAGATGCGCTGCCAATGGCCGGTGAGGAGGAGCAAGAGCTTGACTGGCTGGCACTTTTGGTGTGGGAGCAATCGTCCGACGTTCGTGATTTTTCAGGGTTTTTTTTTCAGTAGGCACCCAGGTGCAGCTGGTGGTAAACGTAGAAGCCCTATTCATCAGGGAAATCCCGGAGCCCCGATGTCTGTGGTGCTGTAGATGCGCTGCCAATGGCCGCTGAGGAGCAGCAAGACCTTGACTGGCTGGCACTTTCGGTGTGGGAGCAATCGTCCGACGTTCGTGATTTTTCGGGGTTTTTTTCCAGTGGGCGCCCAGGTGCAGCTGGTGATAAACTTTGAAGCCCTGTTGGTTAGGGAAAGCCCGGAGCCCCGATGTCTGTGGTGCTGTAGATGCGCTGCCAATGGCCGCTGAGGAGCAGCAGTAGCTTGATTGGCTGGCACTTTCGGTGTGGGAGCAATCGTCCGACGTTCGTGATTTTTCGGGGTTTTTTTTCAGTGGGCGCCCAGGTGCAGCTGGTGGTAAACGTCGCAGCCCTGTTGGTCAGGGAAAGCCCGGAGCCCCGATGTCTGTGGTGCTGTAGATGCGCTGCCAATGGCCGCTGAGGAGCAGCAAGAGCTTGACTGGCTGGCACTTCCGGTGTGGGAGCAATCGTCCAACGTTCGTGATTTTTCGGGGTTTTTTTCAGTGGGCGCCCAGGTGCAGCTGGTGGTAAACGTCGAAGCCCTGTTGGTCAGGGAAAGCCCAGAGCCCTGATGTCTGTGGTGCTGTAGATGCGCTGCCAATGGCCGGTGAGGAGCAGCAAGAGCTTGACTGGCTGGCACTTTCGGTGTGGGAGCAATCGTCCGACGTTCGTGATTTTTCGTTTTTTTTTTTCCAGTGGGCACCCAGGTGCAGCTGGTGGTAAACGTCGAAGCCCTGTTCGTCAGGGAAAGCCCGGAGCCCTGATGTCTGTGGTGCTGTAGATGCGCTGCCAATGGCCGCTGAGAAGCAGGGAGAGCATGACTGGCTGGCACTTTAGGTGTGGGAGCAATCGTCTGATGTTCGTGATTTTTCGGGGATTTTTCAGTGGGCGCCCAGGTGCAGCTGGTGGTAAACGTTGAAGCCCTGTTGGTCAGGGAAAGCCCGGAGCCCCGATGTCTGTGGTGCTGTAGATGCGCTGCCAATGGCCGCTGAGGAGCAGCAAGAGCTTGAGTTGCTGGCACTTTCGGTGTGGGAGCAATCGTCCGACGTTCGTGATTTTTCGTTTTTTTTTTTCAGTGGGCGCCCAGGTGCAGCTGGTGGTAAACGTCGAAGCCCTGTTGATCAGGGAAAGCCCAGAGCCCTGATGTCTGTGGTGCTGTAGATGCGCTGCCAATGGCCGCTGAGGAGCAGCACGAGCTTGACTGGCTGGCACTTTCGGTGTGGGAGCAATCGTCCGACGTTCGTGATTTTTCGGGGTTTTTTTTTCAGTGGGCGCCCAGGTGCAGCTGGTGGTAAACGTCGAAGCCCTGTTGGTCAGGGAAAGCCCGGAGCCCTGATGTCTGTGGTGCTGTAGATGCGCTGCCAATGGCCGGTGAGGAGCAGCAAGAGCTTGACTGGCTGGCACTTTCGGTGTGGGAGCAATCGTCTGACGTTCTTGATTTTTCGGGGTTTTTTTTCAGAGGGCGCCCAGGTGCAGCTGGTGGTAAACGTCGAAGCCCTGTTGGTCAGGGAAAGCCCGGAGCCCCGATGTCTGTGGTGCTGTAGATGCGCTGCCAATGGCCGCTGAGGAGCAGCAAGAGCTTGACTGGCTGGCACATTCGGTGTGGGAGCAATCGTCCGACGTTCGTGATTTTTTGGGGTTTTTTTTGAGTGGGCGCCCAGGCGCAGCTGGTGGTAAACGTCGAAGCCCTGTTGGTCAGGGAAAGCCCGGAGCCCCGATGTCTGTGGTGCTGTAGATGCGCTGCCAGTGGCCACTGAGGAGCAGCAAGAGCTTGACTGGCTGGCACTTTCGGTGTGGGAGCAATCGTCCAACGTTCGTGATTTTTCAGGGTTCTTTTTCAGTAAGTGCCCAGGTGCAGCTGGTGGTAAACGTCGAAGCCCTGTTGGTCAGGGAAAGCCCGGAGCCCCGATGTCTGTGGTGCTGTAGATGCGCTGCCAATGGCCGCTGAGGAGCAGCAATAGCTTGAGTTGCTGGCACTTTCGGTGTGGGAGCAATCGTCCGACGCTCGTGATTTTTCGGGGTTTTTTTTCAGTGGGCGCCCAGGTGCAGCTGGTGGTAAACGTCGAAGCCCTGTTGGTCAGGGAAAGCCCGGAGCCCCGATGTCTGTGGTGCTGTAGATGCGCTGCCAATGGACGCTGAGGAGCAGCAAGAGCTTGACTGGCTGGCACTTTCGGTGTGGGAGCAATCGTCCAACGTTCGTGATTTTTTGTTTTTTTTTTTCCAGTGGGCGCCCAGGTGCAGCTGGTGGTAAACGTCGAAGCCCTGTTCATCAGGGAAAGCCCGGAGCCCCGATGTCTGTGGTGCTGTAGATGCGCTGCCAATGGCCGCTGAGGAGCAGCAATAGCTTGACTGGCTGGCACTTTCGGTGTGGGAGCAATCGTCCGACGTTCGTGATTTTTCGGGGTTTTTTTCCAGTGGGCGCCCAGGTGCAGCTGGTGGTAAACGTCGAAGCCCTGTTCGTCAGGGAAAGCCCGGAGCCACGATGTCTGTGGTGCTGTAGATGCGCTGCCAATGGCCGCTGAGGAGCAGCAAGAGCTTGAGTTGCTGGCACTTTCGGTGTGGGAGCAATCGTCCAACGTTCATGATTTTTCGTTTTTTTTTTTCCAGTGGGCGCCCAGGTGCAGCTGGTGGTAAACGTCAAAGCCCAGTTGGTCAGGGAAAGCCAGGAGCCCCGATGTCTGTGGTGCTGTAGATGCGCTGCCAATGGCCGGTGAGGAGGAGCAAGAGCTTGACTGGCTGGCACTTTTGGTGTGGGAGCAATCGTCCGACGTTCGTGATTTTTCAGGGGTTTTTTTTCAGTAGGCACCCAGGTGCACCTGGTGATAAACTTTGAAGCCTTGTTGGTTAGGGAAAGCCCGGAGCCCCGATGTCTGTGGTGCTGTAGATGCGCTGCCAGTGGCCGCTGAGGAGCAGCAAGAGCTTGACTGGCTGGCACTTTTGGTGTGGGAGCAATCGTCCAGCGTTCGTGATTTTTCGTTTTTTTTTTCCAGTGGGCGCCCAGGTGCAGCTGGTGATAAACGTCAAAGCCCTGTTCGTCAGGGAAAGCCCGGAGCCCCGATGTCTGTGGTGCTGTACATGCGCTGCCAATGGCCGCTGAGGAGCAGCAAGAGCTTGACTGGCTGGCACTTTCGGTGTGGGAGCAATCGTCTGACGTTCATGATTTTTCGGGGTTCTTTTTCAGTGGGCGCCCAGGTGCAGTTGGTGGTAACCGTCGAAGCCCTGTTGGTCAGGGAAATCCCGGAGCCCCGATGTCTGTGGTGCTGTAGATGCGCTGCCAATGGCCGGTGAGGAGGAGCAAGAGCTTGACTGGCTGGCACTTTTGGTGTGGGAGCAATCGTCCGACGTTCGTGATTTTTCAGGGTTTTTTTTTCAGTAGGCACCCAGGTGCAGCTGGTGGTAAACGTAGAAGCCCTATTCATCAGGGAAATCCCGGAGCCCCGATGTCTGTGGTGCTGTAGATGCGCTGCCAATGGCCGCTGAGGAGCAGCAAGACCTTGACTGGCTGGCACTTTCGGTGTGGGAGCAATCGTCCGACGTTCGTGATTTTTCGGGGTTTTTTTCCAGTGGGCGCCCAGGTGCAGCTGGTGATAAACTTTGAAGCCCTGTTGGTTAGGGAAAGCCCGGAGCCCCGATGTCTGTGGTGCTGTAGATGCGCTGCCAATGGCCGCTGAGGAGCAGCAGTAGCTTGATTGGCTGGCACTTTCGGTGTGGGAGCAATCGTCCGACGTTCGTGATTTTTCGGGGTTTTTTTTCAAGTGGGCGCCCAGGTGCAGCTGGTGGTAAACGTTGAAGCCCCGTTCGTCAGGGAAAGCCCGGAGCCCCGATGTCTGTGGTGCTGTAGATGCGCTGCCAATGGCCGCTGAGGAGCAGCAAGAGCTTGACTGGCTGGCACTTTCGGTGTGGTATCAATCGTCCGACGTCTGTGATTTTACAGGGTATTTTTTGAGAGGGCGCCCAGGTGCAGCTGGTGGTAAACGTCGAAGCCCTGTTGGTCAGGGAAAGCCCGGAGCCCCGATGTCTGTGGTGCTGTAGATGCGCTGCCAATGGCCACTGAGGAGCAGCAAGAGCTTGACTGGCTGGCACTTCCGGTGTGGGAGCAATCGTTCGACGTTCATGATTTTTCGTTATTTTTTTTCAGTGGGCGCCCAGGTGCAGCTGCTGATAAACGTCAAAGCCCTGTTCGTCAGGGAAAGCCCGGAGCCCCGATGTCTGTGGTGCTGTACATGCGCTGCCAATGGCCGCTGAGGAGCAGCAAGAGCTTGACTGGCTGGCACTTTCGGTGTGGGAGCAATCGTCCGACGTTCATGATTTTTCGGGGTTCTTTTTCAGTGGGCGCCCAGGTGCAGTTGGTGGTAACCGTCGAAGCCCTGTTGGTCAGGGAAAGCCCGGAGCCCCGATGTCTGTGGTGCTGTAGATGCGCTGCCAATGGCCGCTGAGGAGCAGCAAGAGCTTGACTGGCTGGCACTTTTGGTGTGGGAGCAATCGTCCCACGTTCGTGATTTTTCGGGGTTTTTTTCAGTGGGCGCCCAGGTGCAGCTGGTGGTAAACGTCGAAGCCCTGTTCGTCAGGGAAAGCCCAGAGCCCCTATGTCTGTGGTGCTGTAGATGCGCTGCCAATGGCCGCTGAGGAGCAGCAAGAGCTTGACTGGCTGGCACTTTCGGTGTGGGAGCAATCGTCTGACGTTCGTGATTTTTCGTTTTTTTTTTTCAGTGGGCGCCCAGGTGCAGCTGCTGATAAACGTCAAAGCCCTGTTCGTCAGGGAAAGCCCGGAGCCCCTATGTCTGTGGTGCTGTAGATGCGCTGCCAATGGCCGCTGAGGAGCAGCAAGAGCTTGACTGGCTGGCACTTTCGCTGTGGGAGCAATCGTCCGACGTTCGTGATTTTTCCGGGTTTTTTTTCAGTAGGCTCCTAGGTGCAGCTGGTGATAAACGTTGAAGCCCTGTTGGTTAGGGAAAGCCCGGAGCCCCGATGTCTGTGGTGCTGTAGATGCGCTGCCAGTGGCCGCTGAGGAGCAGCAAGAGCTTGACTGGCTGGCACTTTCGGTGTGGGAGCAATCGTCCGACGTTCATGATTTTTCGTTTTTTTTTTCCAGTGGGCGCCCAGGTGCAGCTGGTGATAAACGTCAAAGCCCTGTTTGTCAGGGAAAGCCCGGAGCCCCGATGTCTGTGGTGCTGTAGATGCGCTGCCAATGGCCGCTGAGGAGCAGCAGTAGCTTGACTGGCTGGCACTTTCGGTGTGGGAGCAATCGTCCGACGTTCGTGATTTTTCGGGGTTTTTTTTCAGTGGGCGCCCAGGTGCAGCTGGTGGTAAACGTCGAAGCCCTGTTGGTCAGGGAAAGCCCAGAGCCCTGATGTCTGTGGTGCTGTAGATGCGCTGCCAATGGCCGGTGAGGAGCAGCAAGAGCTTGACTGGCTGGCACTTTCGGTGTGGGAGCAATCGTCCGACGTTCGTGATTTTTCGTTTTTTTTTTCCAGTGGGCAGCCAGGTGCAGCTGGTGGTAAACGTCGAAGCCCTGTTCGTCAGGGAAAGCCCGGAGCCCTGATGTCTGTGGTGCTGTAGATGCGCTGCCAATGGCCGCTGAGAAGCAGGGAGAGCATGACTGGCTGGCACTTTAGGTGTGGGAGCAATCGTCTGACGTTCGTGATTTTTCGGGGATTTTTCAGTGGGCGCCCAGGTGCAGCTGGTGATAAAGGTCAAAGCCCTGGTAGTCAGGGAAAGCCCGGATCCCCGATGTCTGTGGTGCTGTAGATGCGCTGCCAATGGCCGCTGAGGAGCAGCAAGAGCTTGACTGGCTGGCACTTTCGGTGTGGGAGCTATCGTCTGACATCTGTGATTTTTCAGGGTATTTTTTGAGAGGGCGCCCAGGTGCAGCTGGTGGTAAACGTTGAAGCCCTGTTGGTCAGGGAAAGCCCGGAGCCCCGATGTCTGTGGTGCTGTAGATGCGCTGCCAGTGGCCACTGAGGAGCAGCAAGAGCTTGACTGGCTGGCACTTTCGGTGTGGGAGCAATCGTCCAACGTTCTTGATTTTTCGGGGTTCTTTTCCAGTGGGTGCACAAGTGCAGCTGGTGGTAAACGTCGAAGCCCTGTTGGTCAGGGAAAGCCCGGAGCCCCGATGTCTGTGGTGCTGTAGATGCGCTGCCAATGGCCGCTGAGGAGCAGCAAGAGCTTGAGTTGCTGGCACTTTCGGTGTGGGAGCAATCGTCCGACGTTCGTGATTTTTCGTTTTTTTTTTTCAGTGGGCGCCCAGGTGCAGCTGGTGGTAAACGTCGAAGCCCTGTTGATCAGGGAAAGCCCAGAGCCCTGATGTCTGTGGTGCTGTAGATGCGCTGCCAATGGCCGCTGAGGAGCAGCACGAGCTTGACTGGCTGGCACTTTCGGTGTGGGAGCAATCGTCCGACGTTCGTGATTTTTCGGGGTTTTTTTTTCAGTGGGCGCCCAGGTGCAGCTGGTGGTAAACGTCGAAGCCCTGTTGGTCAGGGAAAGCCCGGAGCCCTGATGTCTGTGGTGCTGTAGATGCGCTGCCAATGGCCGGTGAGGAGCAGCAAGAGCTTGACTGGCTGGCACTTTCGGTGTGGGAGCAATCGTCCGACGTTCTTGATTTTTCGGGGTTTTTTTGAGTGGGCGCCCAGGTGCAGCTGGTGGTAAACTTCGAAGCCCTGTTTTTCTGGGAAAGCTTGGAGCCCCGATGTCTGTGGTGCTGTCGATGCGCTGCCAATGGCCGCTAAGGAGCAGCAAGAGCTTGACTGGCTGGCACATTCGGTGTGGGAGCAATCGTCCGACGTCCGTGATTTTTCGGGGTTTTTTTGAGTGGGCGCCCAGGTGCAGCTGGTGGTAAACGTCGAAGCCCTGTTGGTCAGGGAAAGCCCGGAGCCCCGATGTCTGTGGTGCTGTAGATGCGCTGCCAATGGCCGCTGAGGAGCAGCAAGAGCTTGAGTTGCTGGCACTTTCGGTGTGGGAGCAATCGTCCAACGTTTGTGATTTTTCGTTTTTTTTTTTCAGTGGGCGCCCAGGTGCAGCTGGTGGTAAACGTCGCAGCCCTGTTCGTCAGGGAAAGCCCGGAGCCCCGATGTCTGTGGTGCTGTAGAGGCGCTGCCAATGGCCGCTGAGGAGCAGCAAGAGCTTGACTGGCTGGCACTTTCGGTGTGGGAGCAATCGTCTGACGTTCTTGATTTTTCGGGGTTTTTTTTCAGTGGGCGCCCAGGTGCAGCTGGTGGTAAACGTCGAAGCCCTGTTGGTCAGGGAAAGCCCGGAGCCCCGATGTCTGTGGTGCTGTAGATGCGCTGCCAATGGCCGCTGAGGAGCAGCAAGAGCTTGACTGGCTGGCACTTTCGGTGTGGGAGCAATCGTCCGACGTTCGTGATTTTTTGGGGTTTTTTTTGAGTGGGCGCCCAGGCGCAGCTGGTGGTAAACGTCGAAGCCCTGTTGGTCAGGGAAAGCCCGGAGCCCCGATGTCTGTGGTGCTGTAGATGCGCTGCCAATGGCCGGTGAGGAGCAGCAAGAGCTTGACTGGCTGGCACTTTCGGTGTGGGAGCAATCGTCCGACGTTCGTGATTTTTCGTTTTTTTTTTCCAGTGGGCAGCCAGGTGCAGCTGGTGGTAAACGTCGAAGCCCTGTTCGTCAGGGAAAGCCCGGAGCCCTGATGTCTGTGGTGCTGTAGATGCGCTGCCAATGGCCGCTGAGAAGCAGGGAGAGCATGACTGGCTGGCACTTTAGGTGTGGGAGCAATCGTCTGACGTTCGTGATTTTTCGGGGATTTTTCAGTGGGCGCCCAGGTGCAGCTGGTGATAAAGGTCAAAGCCCTGTTAGTCAGGGAAAGCCCGGATCCCCGATGTCTGTGGTGCTGTAGATGCGCTGCCAATGGCCGCTGAGGAGCAGCAAGAGCTTGACTGGCTGGCACTTTCGGTGTGGGAGCTATCGTCCGACATCTGTGATTTTTCAGGGTATTTTTTGAGAGGGCGCCCAGGTGCAGCTGGTGGTAAACGTTGAAGCCCTGTTGGTCAGGGAAAGCCCGGAGCCCCGATGTCTGTGGTGCTGTAGATGCGCTGCCAGTGGCCACTGAGGAGCAGCAAGAGCTTGACTGGCTGGCACTTTCGGTGTGGGAGCAATCGTCCAACGTTCTTGATTTTTCGGGGTTCTTTTCCAGTGGGTGCACAAGTGCAGCTGGTGGTAAACGTCGAAGCCCTGTTGGTCAGGGAAAGCCCGGAGCCCCGATGTCTGTGGTGCTGTAGATGCGCTGCCAATGGCCGCTGAGGAGCAGCAAGAGCTTGAGTTGCTGGCACTTTCGGTGTGGGAGCAATCGTCCGACGTTCGTGATTTTTCGTTTTTTTTTTTCAGTGGGCGCCCAGGTGCAGCTGGTGGTAAACGTCGAAGCCCTGTTGATCAGGGAAAGCCCAGAGCCCTGATGTCTGTGGTGCTGTAGATGCGCTGCCAATGGCCGCTGAGGAGCAGCACGAGCTTGACTGGCTGGCACTTTCGGTGTGGGAGCAATCGTCCGACGTTCGTGATTTTTCGGGGTTTTTTTTTCAGTGGGCGCCCAGGTGCAGCTGGTGGTAAACGTCGAAGCCCTGTTGGTCAGGGAAAGCCCGGAGCCCTGATGTCTGTGGTGCTGTAGATGCGCTGCCAATGGCCGGTGAGGAGCAGCAAGAGCTTGACTGGCTGGCACTTTCGGTGTGGGAGCAATCGTCCGACGTTCTTGATTTTTCGGGGTTTTTTTGAGTGGGCGCCCAGGTGCAGCTGGTGGTAAACTTCGAAGCCCTGTTTTTCTGGGAAAGCTTGGAGCCCCGATGTCTGTGGTGCTGTCGATGCGCTGCCAATGGCCGCTAAGGAGCAGCAAGAGCTTGACTGGCTGGCACATTCGGTGTGGGAGCAATCGTCCGACGTCCGTGATTTTTCGGGGTTTTTTTGAGTGGGCGCCCAGGTGCAGCTGGTGGTAAACGTCGAAGCCCTGTTGGTCAGGGAAAGCCCGGAGCCCCGATGTCTGTGGTGCTGTAGATGCGCTGCCAATGGCCGCTGAGGAGCAGCAAGAGCTTGAGTTGCTGGCACTTTCGGTGTGGGAGCAATCGTCCAACGTTTGTGATTTTTCGTTTTTTTTTTTCAGTGGGCGCCCAGGTGCAGCTGGTGGTAAACGTCGCAGCCCTGTTCGTCAGGGAAAGCCCGGAGCCCCGATGTCTGTGGTGCTGTAGAGGCGCTGCCAATGGCCGCTGAGGAGCAGCAAGAGCTTGACTGGCTGGCACTTTCGGTGTGGGAGCAATCGTCTGACGTTCTTGATTTTTCGGGGTTTTTTTTCAGTGGGCGCCCAGGTGCAGCTGGTGGTAAACGTCGAAGCCCTGTTGGTCAGGGAAAGCCCGGAGCCCCGATGTCTGTGGTGCTGTAGATGCGCTGCCAATGGCCGCTGAGGAGCAGCAAGAGCTTGACTGGCTGGCACTTTCGGTGTGGGAGCAATCGTCCGACGTTCGTGATTTTTTGGGGTTTTTTTTGAGTGGGCGCCCAGGCGCAGCTGGTGGTAAACGTCGAAGCCCTGTTGGTCAGGGAAAGCCCGGAGCCCCGATGTCTGTGGTGCTGTAGATGCGCTGCCAGTGGCCACTGAGGAGCAGCAAGAGCTTGACTGGCTGGCACTTTCGGTGTGGGAGCAATCGTCCGACGTTCGTGATTTTTCGGGGTTCTTTTTCAGTAAGTGCCCAGGTGCAGCTGGTGGTAAACGTCGAAGCCCTGTTGGTCAGGGAAAGCCCGGAGCCCCGATGTCTGTGGTGCTGTAGATGCGCTGCCAATGGCCGCTGAGGAGCAGCAATAGCTTGAGTTGCTGGCACTTTCGGTGTGGGAGCAATCGTCCGACGCTCGTGATTTTTCGGGGTTTTTTTCCAGTGGGCGCCCAGGTGCAGCTGGTGGTAAACGTCGAAGCCCTGTTCATCAGGGAAAGCCCGGAGCCCCGATGTCTGTGGTGCTGTAGATGCGCTGCCAATGGCCGCTGAGGAGCAGCAATAGCTTGACTGGCTGGCACTTTCGGTGTGGGAGCAATCGTCCGACGTTCGTGATTTTTCGGGGTTTTTTTCCAGTGGGCGCCCAGGTGCAGTTGGTGGTAAACGTCGAAGCCCTGTTCGTCAGGGAAAGCCCGGAGCCACGATGTCTGTGGTGCTGTAGATGCGCTGCCAATGGCCGCTGAGGAGCAGCAAGAGCTTGAGTTGCTGGCACTTTCGGTGTGGGAGCAATCGTCCAACGTTCATGATTTTTCGTTTTTTTTTTTCCAGTGGGCGCCCAGGTGCAGCTGGTGGTAAACGTCGAAGCCCTGTTGGTCAGGGAAAGCCAGGAGCCCCGATGTCTGTGGTGCTGTAGATGCGCTGCCAATGGCCGGTGAGGAGGAGCAAGAGCTTGACTGGCTGGCACTTTTGGTGTGGGAGCAATCGTCCGACGTTCGTGATTTTTCAGGGGTTTTTTTTCAGTAGGCACCCAGGTGCACCTGGTGATAAACTTTGAAGCCTTGTTGGTTAGGGAAAGCCCGGACCCCCGATGTCTGTGGTGCTGTAGATGCGCTGCCAGTGGCCGCTGAGGAGCAGCAAGAGCTTGACTGGCTGGCACTTTTGGTGTGGGAGCAATCGTCCAGCGTTCGTGATTTTTCGTTTTTTTTTTTCAGTTGGCGCCCAGGTGCAGCTGGTGGTAAACGTCGAAGCCCTGTTGGTCAGGGAAAGCCCGGAGCCCTGATGTCTGTGGTGCTGTACATGCGCTGCCAATGGCCACTGAGGAGCAGCAAGAGCTTGACTGGCTGGCACTTCCGGTGTGGGAGCAATCGTCCGACGTTCATGATTTTTCGTTTTTTTTTTCCAGTGGGCGCCCAGGTGCAGCTGGTGATAAACGTCAAAGCCCTGTTCGTCAGGGAAAGCCCGGAGCCCCGATGTCTGTGGTGCTGTACATGCGCTGCCAATGGCCGCTGAGGAGCAGCAAGAGCTTGACTGGCTGGCACTTTCGGTGTGGGAGCAATCGTCCGACGTTCATGATTTTTCGGGGTTCTTTTTCAGTGGGCGCCCAGGTGCAGTTGGTGGTAACCGTCGAAGCCCTGTTGGTCAGGGAAAGCCCGGAGCCCCGATGTCTGTGGTGCTGTAGATGCGCTGCCAATGGCCGGTGAGGAGGAGCAAGAGCTTGACTGGCTGGCACTTTTGGTGTGGGAGCAATCGTCCGACGTTCGTGATTTTTCAGGGTTTTTTTTTCAGTAGGCACCCAGGTGCAGCTGGTGGTAAATGTAGAAGCCCTATTCATCAGGGAAATCCCGGAGCCCCGATGTCTGTGGTGCTGTAAATGCGCTGCCAATGGCCGCTGAGGAGCAGCAAGACCTTGACTGGCTGGCACTTTCGGTGTGGGAGCAATCGTCCGACGTTCGTGATTTTTCGGGGTTTTTTTCCAGTGGGCGCCCAGGTGCAGCTGGTGATAAACTTTGAAGCCCTGTTGGTTAGGGAAAGCCCGGAGCCCCGATGTCTGTGGTGCTGTAGATGCGCTGCCAATGGCCGCTGAGGAGCAGCAGTAGCTTGATTGGCTGGCACTTTCGGTGTGGGAGCAATCGTCCGACGTTCGTGATTTTTCGTTTTTTTTTTCCAGTGGTCAGCCAGGTGCAGCTGGTGGTAAACGTCGAAGCCCTGTTCGTCAGGGAAAGCCCGGAGCCCTGATGTCTGTGGTGCTGTAGATGCGCTGCCAATGGCCGCTGAGAAGCAGGGAGAGCATGACTGGCTGGCACTTTAGGTGTGGGAGCAATCGTCTGACGTTCGTGATTTTTCGGGGATTTTTCAGTGGGCGCCCAGGTGCAGCTGGTGATAAAGGTCAAAGCCCTGTTAGTCAGGGAAAGCCCGGATCCCCGATGTCTGTGGTGCTGTAGATGCGCTGCCAATGGCCGCTGAGGAGCAGCAAGAGCTTGACTGGCTGGCACTTTCGGTGTGGGAGCTATCGTCCGACATCTGTGATTTTTCAGGGTATTTTTTGAGAGGGCGCCCAGGTGCAGCTGGTGGTAAACGTTGAAGCCCTGTTGGTCAGGGAAAGCCCGGAGCCCCGATGTCTGTGGTGCTGTAGATGCGCTGCCAGTGGCCACTGAGGAGCAGCAAGAGCTTGACTGGCTGGCACTTTCGGTGTGGGAGCAATCGTCCAACGTTCTTGATTTTTCGGGGTTCTTTTCCAGTGGGTGCACAAGTGCAGCTGGTGGTAAACGTCGAAGCCCTGTTGGTCAGGGAAAGCCCGGAGCCCCGATGTCTGTGGTGCTGTAGATGCGCTGCCAATGGCCGCTGAGGAGCAGCAAGAGCTTGAGTTGCTGGCACTTTCGGTGTGGGAGCAATCGTCCGACGTTCGTGATTTTTCGTTTTTTTTTTTCAGTGGGCGCCCAGGTGCAGCTGGTGGTAAACGTCGAAGCCCTGTTGATCAGGGAAAGCCCAGAGCCCTGATGTCTGTGGTGCTGTAGATGCGCTGCCAATGGCCGCTGAGGAGCAGCACGAGCTTGACTGGCTGGCACTTTCGGTGTGGGAGCAATCGTCCGACGTTCGTGATTTTTCGGGGTTTTTTTTTCAGTGGGCGCCCAGGTGCAGCTGGTGGTAAACGTCGAAGCCCTGTTGGTCAGGGAAAGCCCGGAGCCCTGATGTCTGTGGTGCTGTAGATGCGCTGCCAATGGCCGCTGAGGAGCAGCAAGAGCTTGACTGGCTGGCACTTTCGGTGTGGGAGCAATCGTCCGACGTTCTTGATTTTTTGGGGTTTTTTTGAGTGGGCGCCCAGGTGCAGCTGCTGGTAAACGTCGAAGCCCTGTTGGTCAGGGAAAGCTTGGAGCCCCGATGTCTGTGGTGCTGTCGATGCGCTGCCAATGGCCGCTAAGGAGCAGCAAGAGCTTGACTGGCTGGCACATTCGGTGTGGGAGCAATCGTCCGACGTCCGTGATTTTTCGGGGTTTTTTTGAGTGGGCGCCCAGGTGCAGCTGGTGGTAAACGTCGAAGCCCTGTTGGTCAGGGAAAGCCCGGAGCCCCGATGTCTGTGGTGCTGTAGATGCGCTGCCAATGGCCGGTGAGGAGCAGCAAGAGCTTGAGTTGCTGGCACTTTCGGTGTGGGAGCAATCGTCCAACGTTTGTGATTTTTCGTTTTTTTTTTTCAGTGGGCGCCCAGGTGCAGCTGGTGGTAAACGTCGCAGCCCTGTTCGTCAGGGAAAGCCCGGAGCCCCGATGTCTGTGGTGCTGTAGAGGCGCTGCCAATGGCCGCTGAGGAGCAGCAAGAGCTTGACTGGCTGGCACTTTTGGTGTGGGAGCAATCGTCTGACGTTCTTGATTTTTCGGGGTTTTTTTTCAGTGGGCGCCCAGGTGCAGCTGGTGGTAAACGTCGAAGCCCTGTTGGTCAGGGAAAGCCCGGAGCCCCGATGTCTGTGGTGCTGTAGATGCGCTGCCAATGGCCGCTGAGGAGCAGCAAGAGCTTGACTGGCTGGCACTTTCGGTGTGGGAGCAATCGTCCGACGTTCGTGATTTTTTGGGGTTTTTTTTCAGTGGGCGCCCAGGCGCAGCTGGTGGTAAACGTCGAAGCCCTGTTGGTCAGGGAAAGCCCGGAGCCCCGATGTCTGTGGTGCTGTAGATGCGCTGCCAGTGGCCACTGAGGAGCAGCAAGAGCTTGACTGGCTGGCACTTTCGGTGTGGGAGCAATCGTCCAACGTTCGTGATTTTTCGGGGTTCTTTTTCAGTAAGTGCCCAGGTGCAGCTGGTGGTAAACGTCGAAGCCCTGTTGGTCAGGGAAAGCCCGGAGCCCCGATGTCTGTGGTGCTGTAGATGCGCTGCCAATGGCCGCTGAGGAGCAGCAATAGCTTGAGTTGCTGGCACTTTCGGTGTGGGAGCAATCGTCCGACGCTCGTGATTTTTCGGGGTTTTTTTTCAGTGGGCGCCCAGGTGCAGCTGGTGGTAAACGTCGAAGCCCTGTTGGTCAGGGAAAGCCCGGAGCCCCGATGTCTGTGGTGCTGTAGATGCGCTGCCAATGGACGCTGAGGAGCAGCAAGAGCTTGACTGGCTGGCACTTTCGGTGTGGGAGCAATCGTCCAACGTTCGTGATTTTTTGTTTTTTTTTTTCCAGTGGGCGCCCAGGTGCAGCTGGTGGTAAACGTCGAAGCCCTGTTCATCAGGGAAAGCCCGGAGCCCCGATGTCTGTGGTGCTGTAGATGCGCTGCCAATGGCCGCTGAGGAGCAGCAATAGCTTGACTGGCTGGCACTTTCGGTGTGGGAGCAATCGTCCGACGTTCGTGATTTTTCGGGGTTTTTTTCCAGTGGGCGCCCAGGTGCAGCTGGTGGTAAACGTCGAAGCCCTGTTCGTCAGGGAAAGCCCGGAGCCACGATGTCTGTGGTGCTGTAGATGCGCTGCCAATGGCCGCTGAGGAGCAGCAAGAGCTTGAGTTGCTGGCACTTTCGGTGTGGGAGCAATCGTGCAACGTTCATGATTTTTCGTTTTTTTTTTTCCAGTGGGCGCCCAGGTGCAGCTGGTGGTAAACGTCAAAGCCCAGTTGGTCAGGGAAAGCCAGGAGCCCCGATGTCTGTGGTGCTGTAGATGCGCTGCCAATGGCCGGTGAGGAGGAGCAAGAGCTTGACTGGCTGGCACTTTTGGTGTGGGAGCAATCGTCCGACGTTCGTGATTTTTCAGGGTTTTTTTTTCAGTAGGCACCCAGGTGCACCTGGTGATAAACTTTGAAGCCTTGTTGGTTAGGGAAAGCCCGGAGCCCCGATGTCTGTGGTGCTGTAGATGCGCTGCCAGTGGCCGCTGAGGAGCAGCAAGAGCTTGACTGGCTGGCACTTTTGGTGTGGGAGCAATCGTCCAGCGTTCGTGATTTTTCGTTTTTTTTTTTCAGTTGGCGCCCAGGTGCAGCTGGTGGTAAACGTCGAAGCCCTGTTGGTCAGGGAAAGCCCGGAGCCCTGATGTCTGTGGTGCTGTACATGCGCTGCCAATGGCCACTGAGGAGCAGCAAGAGCTTGACTGGCTGGCACTTCCGGTGTGGGAGCAATCGTCCGACGTTCATGATTTTTCGTTTTTTTTTTCCAGTGGGCGCCCAGGTGCAGCTGGTGATAAACGTCAAAGCCCTGTTCGTCAGGGAAAGCCCGGAGCCCCGATGTCTGTGGTGCTGTACATGCGCTGCCAATGGCCGCTGAGGAGCAGCAAGAGCTTGACTGGCTGGCACTTTCGGTGTGGGAGCAATCGTCCGACGTTCTTGATTTTTCGGGGTTCTTTTTCAGTGGGCGCCCAGGTGCAGTTGGTGGTAAACGTCGAAGCCCTGTTGGTCAGGGAAAGCCCGGAGCCCCGATGTCTGTGGTGCTGTAGATGCGCTGCCAATGGCCGGTGAGGAGGAGCAAGAGCTTGACTGGCTGGCACTTTTGGTGTGGGAGCAATCGTCCGACGTTCGTGATTTTTCAGGGTTTTTTTTTCAGTAGGCACCCAGGTGCAGCTGGTGGTAAACGTAGAAGCCCTATTCATCAGGGAAATCCCGGAGCCCCGATGTCTGTGGTGCTGTAAATGCGCTGCCAATGGCCGCTGAGGAGCAGCAAGAGCTTGACTGGCTGGCACTTTCGGTGTGGGAGCAATCGTCCGACGTTCGTGATTTTTCGGGGTTTTTTTTCAGTGGGCGCCCAGGTGCAGCTGGTGGTAAACGTTGAAGCCCCGTTCGTCAGGGAAAGCCCGGAGCCCCGATGTCTGTGGTGCTGTAGATGCGCTGCCAATGGCCGCTGAGGAGCAGCAAGAGCTTGACTGGCTGGCACTTTCGGTGTGGTATCAATCGTCCGACGTCTGTGATTTTACAGGGTATTTTTTGAGAGGGCGCCCAGGTGCAGCTGGTGGTAAACGTCGAAGCCCTGTTGGTCAGGGAAAGCCCGGAGCCCCGATGTCTGTGGTGCTGTAGATGCGCTGCCAGTGGCCGCTGAGGAGCAGCAATAGCTTGAGTTGCTGGCACTTTCGGTGTGGGAGCAATCGTCCGACGCTCTTGATTTTTCGGGGTTTTTTTTCAGTGGGCGCCCAGGTGCAGCTGGTGGTAAACGTCGAAGCCCTGTTGGTCAGGGAAAGCCCGGAGCCCCGATGTCTGTGGTGCTGTAGATGCGCTGCCAATGGCCGCTGAGGAGCAGCAAGAGCTTGACTGGCTGGCACTTTCGGTGTGGGAGCAATCGTCCAACGTTCGTGATTTTTTGGTTTTTTTTTTCCAGTGGGCGCCCAGGTGCAGCTGGTGGTAAACGTCGAAGCCCTGTTCATCAGGGAAAGCCCGGAGCCCCGATGTCTGTGGTGCTGTAGATGCGCTGCCAATGGCCGGTGAGGAGGAGCAAGAGCTTGACTGGCTGGCACTTTTGGTGTGGGAGCAATCGTCCGACGTTCGTGATTTTTCAGGGGTTTTTTTTCAGTAGGCACCCAGGTGCACCTGGTGATAAACTTTGAAGCCTTGTTGGTTAGGGAAAGCCCGGAGCCCCGATGTCTGTGGTGCTGTAGATGCGCTGCCAGTGGCCGCTGAGGAGCAGCAAGAGCTTGACTGGCTGGCACTTTTGGTGTGGGAGCAATCGTCCAGCGTTCGTGATTTTTCGTTTTTTTTTTTCAGTTGGCGCCCAGGTGCAGCTGGTGGTAAACGTCGAAGCCCTGTTGGTCAGGGAAAGCCCGGAGCCCTGATGTCTGTGGTGCTGTACATGCGCTGCCAATGGCCACTGAGGAGCAGCAAGAGCTTGACTGGCTGGCACTTTCGGTGTGGGAGCAATCGTCCGACGTTCATGATTTTTCGGGGTTCTTTTTCAGTGGGCGCCCAGGTGCAGTTGGTGGTAACCGTCGAAGCCCTGTTGGTCAGGGAAAGCCCGGAGCCCCGATGTCTGTGGTGCTGTAGATGCGCTGCCAATGGCCGCTGAGGAGCAGCAAGAGCTTGACTGGCTGGCACTTTTGGTGTGGGAGCAATCGTCCCACGTTCGTGATTTTTCGGGGTTTTTTTCAGTGGGCGCCCAGGTGCAGCTGGTGGTAAACGTCGAAGCCCTGTTCGTCAGGGAAAGCCCAGAGCCCCTATGTCTGTGGTGCTGTAGATGCGCTGCCAATGGCCGCTGAGGAGCAGCAAGAGCTTGACTGGCTGGCACTTTCGGTGTGGGAGCAATCGTCTGACGTTCGTGATTTTTCGTTTTTTTTTTTCAGTGGGCGCCCAGGTGCAGCTGCTGATAAACGTCAAAGCCCTGTTCGTCAGGGAAAGCCCAGAGCCCCTATGTCTGTGGTGCTGTAGATGCGCTGCCAATGGCCGCTGAGGAGCAGCAAGAGCTTGACTGGCTGGCACTTTCGGTGTGGGATCAATCGTCCGACATCTGTGATTTTTCAGGGTATTTTTTGAGAGGGCGCCCAGGTGCAGCTGGTGGTAAACGTTGAAGCCCTGTTGGTCAGGGAAAGCCCGGAGCCCCGATGTCTGTGGTGCTGTAGATGCGCTGCCAGTGGCCACTGAGGAGCAGCAAGAGCTTGAGTTGCTGGCAATTTCGGTGTGGGAGCAATCGTCCGACGTTCGTGATTTTTCGTTTTTTTTTTTCAGTGGGCGCCCAGGTGCAGCTGGTGGTAAACATCGAAGCCCTGTTGGTCAGGGAAAGCCCGGAGCCCCGATGTCTGTGGTGCTGTAGATGCGCTGCCAATGGCCGCTGAGGAGCAGCAAGAGCTTGACTGGCTGGCACTTTCGCTGTGGGAGCAATCGTCCGACGTTCGTGATTTTTCGGGGTTCTTTTCAGTGGGCGCCCAGGTGCAGCTGGTGGTAAACGTCGAAGCCCTGTTGGTCACGGAAAGCCCGGAGCCCCGATGTCTGTGGTGCTGTAGATGTGCTGCCAGTGGCCGCTGAGGAGCAGCAAGAGCTTGACTGGCTGGCACTTTCGGTGTGGGAGCAATCGTCCGACATTCGTGATTTTTCTGGATTTTTTTCCAGTGGGCTCCCAGGTGCAGCTGGTGGTAAACGTCGAAGCCCTGTTGGTCAGGGAAAGCCCAGAGCCCCGATGTCTGTGGTGCTGTAGATGCGCTGCCAGTGGCCGCTGAGGAGCAGCAAGAACTTGACTGGCTGGCACTTTCGGTGTGGGAGCAATCGTCCATCGTTCGTGATTTTTTGTTTTTTTTTTTCCATTGGGCGCCCAGGTGCAGCTGGTGGTAAACGTCGAAGCCCTGTTGGTCAGGGAAAGCCCGGAGCCCCGATGTCTGTGGTGCTGTAGATGCGCTGCCAATGGCCGCTGAGGAGCAGCAATAGCTTGACTGGCTGGCACTTTCGGTGTGGGAGCAATCGTCCGACGTTCGTGATTTTTCGGGGTTTTTTTCCAGTGGGCGCCCAGGTGCAGCTGGTGGTAAACGTCGAAGCCCTGTTCGTCAGGGAAAGCCCGGAGCCACGATGTCTGTGGTGCTGTAGATGCGCTGCCAATGGCCGCTGAGGAGCAGCAAGAGCTTGAGTTGCTGGCACTTTCGGTGTGGGAGCAATCGTGCAACGTTCATGATTTTTCGTTTTTTTTTTTCCAGTGGGCGCCCAGGTGCAGCTGGTGGTAAACGTCAAAGCCCAGTTGGTCAGGGAAAGCCAGGAGCCCCGATGTCTGTGGTGCTGTAGATGCGCTGCCAATGGCCGGTGAGGAGGAGCAAGAGCTTGACTGGCTGGCACTTTTGGTGTGGGAGCAATCGTCCGACGTTCGTGATTTTTCAGGGTTTTTTTTTCAGTAGGCACCCAGGTGCACCTGGTGATAAACTTTGAAGCCTTGTTGGTTAGGGAAAGCCCGGAGCCCCGATGTCTGTGGTGCTGTAGATGCGCTGCCAGTGGCCGCTGAGGAGCAGCAAGAGCTTGACTGGCTGGCACTTTTGGTGTGGGAGCAATCGTCCAGCGTTCGTGATTTTTCGTTTTTTTTTTTCAGTTGGCGCCCAGGTGCAGCTGGTGGTAAACGTCGAAGCCCTGTTGGTCAGGGAAAGCCCGGAGCCCTGATGTCTGTGGTGCTGTACATGCGCTGCCAATGGCCACTGAGGAGCAGCAAGAGCTTGACTGGCTGGCACTTCCGGTGTGGGAGCAATCGTCCGACGTTCATGATTTATCGTTTTTTTTTTCAGTGGGCGCCCAGGTGCAGCTGGTGATAAACGTCAAAGCCCTGTTCGTCAGGGAAAGCCCGGAGCCCCGATGTCTGTGGTGCTGTACATGCGCTGCCAATGGCCGCTGAGGAGCAGCAAGAGCTTGACTGGCTGGCACTTTCGGTGTGGGAGCAATCGTCCGACGTTCATGATTTTTCGGGGTTCTTTTTCAGTGGGCGCCCAGGTGCAGTTGGTGGTAACCGTCGAAGCCCTGTTGGTCAGGGAAAGCCCGGAGCCCCGATGTCTGTGGTGCTGTAGATGCGCTGCCAATGGCCGGTGAGGAGGAGCAAGAGCTTGACTGGCTGGCACTTTTGGTGTGGGAGCAATCGTCCGACGTTCGTGATTTTTCAGGGTTTTTTTTTCAGTAGGCACCCAGGTGCAGCTGGTGGTAAACGTAGAAGCCCTATTCATCAGGGAAATCCCGGAGCCCCGATGTCTGTGGTGCTGTAAATGCGCTGCCAATGGCCGCTGAGGAGCAGCAAGACCTTGACTGGCTGGCACTTTCGGTGTGGGAGCAATCGTCCGACGTTCGTGATTTTTCGGGGTTTTTTTCCAGTGGGCGCCCAGGTGCAGCTGGTGATAAACTTTGAAGCCCTGTTGGTTAGGGAAAGCCCGGAGCCCCGATGTCTGTGGTGCTGTAGATGCGCTGCCAATGGCCGCTGAGGAGCAGCAGTAGCTTGATTGGCTGGCACTTTCGGTGTGGGAGCAATCGTCCGACGTTCGTGATTTTTCGGGGTTTTTTTTCAGTGGGCGCCCAGGTGCAGCTGGTGGTAAACGTTGAAGCCCCGTTCGTCAGGGAAAGCCCGGAGCCCCGATGTCTGTGGTGCTGTAGATGCGCTGCCAATGGCCGCTGAGGAGCAGCAAGAGCTTGACTGGCTGGCACTTTCGGTGTGGTATCAATCGTCCGACGTCTGTGATTTTACAGGGTATTTTTTGAGAGGGCGCCCAGGTGCAGCTGGTGGTAAACGTCGAAGCCCTGTTGGTCAGGGAAAGCCCGGAGCCCCGATGTCTGTGGTGCTGTAGATGCGCTGCCAGTGGCCACTGAGGAGCAGCAAGAGCTTGACTGGCTGGCACTTTCGGTGTGGGTGCAATCGTCCAACGTTCGTGATTTTTCGGGGTTCTTTTTCAGTAAGTGCCCAGGTGCAGCTGGTGGTAAACGTCGAAGCCCTGTTGGTCAGGGAAAGCCCGGAGCCCCGATGTCTGTGGTGCTGTAGATGCGCTGCCAATGGCCGCTGAGGAGCAGCAATAGCTTGAGTTGCTGGCACTTTCGGTGTGGGAGCAATCGTCCGACGCTCTTGATTTTTCGGGGTTTTTTTTCAGTGGGCGCCCAGGTGCAGCTGGTGGTAAACGTCGAAGCCCTGTTGGTCAGGGAAAGCCCGGAGCCCCGATGTCTGTGGTGCTGTAGATGCGCTGCCAATGGCCGCTGAGGAGCAGCAAGAGCTTGACTGGCTGGCACTTTCGGTGTGGGAGCAATCGTCCAACGTTCGTGATTTTTTGGTTTTTTTTTTCCAGTGGGCGCCCAGGTGCAGCTGGTGGTAAACGTCGAAGCCCTGTTCATCAGGGAAAGCCCGGAGCCCCGATGTCTGTGGTGCTGTAGATGCGCTGCCAATGGCCGGTGAGGAGGAGCAAGAGCTTGACTGGCTGGCACTTTTGGTGTGGGAGCAATCGTCCGACGTTCGTGATTTTTCAGGGGTTTTTTTTCAGTAGGCACCCAGGTGCACCTGGTGATAAACTTTGAAGCCTTGTTGGTTAGGGAAAGCCCGGAGCCCCGATGTCTGTGGTGCTGTAGATGCGCTGCCAGTGGCCGCTGAGGAGCAGCAAGAGCTTGACTGGCTGGCACTTTTGGTGTGGGAGCAATCGTCCAGCGTTCGTGATTTTTTGTTTTTTTTTTTCAGTTGGCGCCCAGGTGCAGCTGGTGGTAAACGTCGAAGCCCTGTTGGTCAGGGAAAGCCCGGAGCCCTGATGTCTGTGGTGCTGTACATGCGCTGCCAATGGCCACTGAGGAGCAGCAAGAGCTTGACTGGCTGGCAGTTCCGGTGTGGGAGCAATCGTTCGACGTTCATGATTTTTCGTTTTTTTTTTCCAGTGGGCGCCCAGGTGCAGCTGGTGATAAACGTCAAAGCCCTGTTGGTCAGGGAAAGCCCGGAGCCCCGATGTCTGTGGTGCTGTACATGCGCTGCCAATGGCCGCTGAGGAGCAGCAAGAGCTTGACTGGCTGGCACTTTCGGTGTGGGAACAATCGTCCGATGTTCGTGATTTTTCGGGGTTCTTTTTCAGTGGGCGCCCAGGTGCAGTTGGTGGTAACCGTCGAAGCCCTGTTGGTCAGGGAAAGCCCGGAGCCCCGATGTCTGTGGTGCTGTAGATGCGCTGCCAATGGCCGCTGAGGAGCAGCAAGAGCTTGACTGGCTGGCACTTTTGGTGTGGGAGCAATCGTCCCACGTTCGTGATTTTTCGGGGTTTTTTTCAGTGGGCGCCCAGGTGCAGCTGGTGGTAAACGTCGAAGCCCTGTTCGTCAGGGAAAGCCCAGAGCCCCTATGTCTGTGGTGCTGTAGATGCGCTGCCAATGGCCGCTGAGGAGCAGCAAGAGCTTGACTGGCTGGCACTTTCGGTGTGGGAGCAATCGTCTGACGTTCGTGATTTTTCGTTTTTTTTTTTCAGTGGGCGCCCAGGTGCAGCTGCTGATAAACGTCAAAGCCCTGTTCGTCAGGGAAAGCCCGGAGCCACAATGTCTGTGGTGGTGTAGATGCGCTGCCAATGGCCGCTGAGGAGCAGCAAGAGCGTGACTGGCTGGCACTTTCACTGTGGGAGCAATCGTTCGACGTTCGTGATTTTTTTGAGGTTTTTTTTTTCAGTAGGCACCCAGGTGCAGCTGGTGGTAAACTTCGAAGCCCTGTTCGTCAGGGAAAGACCGGAGCCCCGATGTCTGTGGTGCTGTAGATGCGCTGCCAATGGCCGCTGAGGAGCAGCAAGAGCTTGACTGGCTAGCACTTTCGGTGTGGGAGTAATCGTCCGACGTTCGTGATTTTTCAGGGTTTTTCTTGAGTGGATGCCCAGGTGCAGCTGGTGGTAAACGTCGAAGCCCTGTTGGTCAGGGAAAGCCCGGAGCCCCGATATCTGTGGTGCTGTACATGCGCTGCCAATGGCCGCTGAGGAGCAGCAAGATCTTGACTGGCTGGCACTTTCGGTGTGGGAGCAATCGTCCGACATTAGTGATTTTTCAGGTTTTTTCTTGAGTGGACGCCCAGGTTCAGCTGGTGGTAACTGCCGAAGCCCTATTCGTCAGGGAAAGCCCAGAGCCACAATGTCTGTGGTGCTGTAGATGCGCTGCCAATGGACGCTGAGGAGCAGCAAGAGCTTGACTGGCTGGCACTTTTGGTGTGGGAGCAATCGTCCGACGTTCGTGATTTTTCAGGTTTTTTTTTTCCAGTGGGCGCCCAGGTGCAGCTGGTGATAAACGTCGAGACCCTGTTTGTCAGGGAAAGCCCGGAGCCCCGATGTCTGTGGTGCTGTAGATGCGCTGCCAATGGCCGCTGAGGAGCAGCAAGAGCTTGACTGTCCTGCAATTTCGGTGTGGGAGCAGTCGTCCGACGTTCGTGATTTTTCAGGTTTTTTTTTTCAGTAGGCACCCAGGTGCAGCTGGTGGTAACCGTCGAAGCCCTGTTCGTCAGGGAAAGCCCAGAGCCCCGATGTCTGTGGTGCTGTAGATGCGCTCCCAATGGACGCTGAGGAGCAGCAGGAGCTTGACTGGCTGGCACTTTCGGTGTGGGAGCAATCGTCCGACGTTCGTGATTTTTCAGGTTTTTTTTTTTTTCAGTAGGCACCCAGGTGCAGCTGGTGGTAAATGTTGAAGCCCTGTTCGTCAGGGAAAGCCTGGAGCCCCGATGTCTGTGGTGCTGTAGATGCACTGCCAATGGCCACTGAGGAGCAGCAAGAGCTTGACTGGCTGGCACTTTCGGTGTGGGAGCAATCATCCGACGTTCGTGATTTTTCGAGGTTTTTTTTGAGTGGGCGCCCAGGTGCAGCTGGTGGTAAACGTCGAAGCCCTGTTCGTCAGGGAAAGCCCGGAGCCCCGATGTCTGTGGTGCTGTAGATGCGCTGCCAATGGCCGCTGAGGAGCAGCAAGGTCTTGACTGGCTGGCACTTTTGGTGTGGGAGCAATCGTACGACATCCGTGATTTTTTGTTTTTTTTTTTCAGTGGGCGCCCAGGTTCAGCAGGTGGTAAACGTCGAAGCCCTGTTCGTCAGGGAAAGCCCGGAGCCCCGATGTCTCTGGTGTTGTACATGCGCTGCCAATGGCCGCTGAGGAGCCGCAGGAGCTTGACTGGCTGGCACTTTCGGTGTGGGAGCAATCGTCCGACGTTCGTGATTTTTCGGGATTTTTTTTCAGTGGGCGCCAAGGTGCAGCTGGTGGTAACTGCCGAAGCCCTATTCGTCAGGGAAAGCCCAGAGCCACAATGTCTGTGGTGCTGTAGATGCGCTGCCAATGGACGCTGAGGAGCAGCAAGAGCTTGACTGGCTGGCACTTTCGGTGTGGGAGCAATCATCCGACGTTCGTGATTTTTCGGGGTTTTTTTTCAGTGGGCGCCCAGGTGCAGCTGGTGGTAATGGTCGAAGCCCTGTTGGTCAGGGAAAGCCCGGAGCCACAATGTCTGTGGTGCTGTAGATGCGCTGCCAATGGCCGGTGAGGAGCAGCAAGAGCTTGACTGGCTGGCACTTTCGGTGTGGGAGCAATCGTCCGACGTTCGTGATTTTTCGAGGTTTTTTTTGAGTGGGCACCCAGGTGCAGCTGGTGGTAAACATCGAAGCCCTGTTCGTCAGGGAAAGCCCGGAGCCCTGATGTTTGTGGTGCTGTAGATGCGCTGCCAATGGCCGCTGAGGAGCAGCAAGAGCTTGAGTTGCTGGCACTTTCGGTGTGGGAGCAATCGTCTGACGTTTGTGATTTCTCAGGTTTTTTTTTTCAGTAGGCACACAGGTGCAGCTGCTGGTAACCGTCGAATCCCTGTTCGTCAGGGAAAGCCCGGAGCCCCGATGTCTGTGGTGCTGTAGATGCGCTGCCAATGGCCGCTGAGGAGCAGCCAGAGCTTGACTGTCCTGCACTTTCGGTGTAGGAGCAATCGTCCGACGTTCGTGATTTTTCAGGGTTTTTCTTGAATGGACGCCCAGGTGCAGCTGGTAGTAAACGTCGAAGCCCTGTTCGTCAGGGAAAGCCTGGAGCCCCGATGTCTGTGGTGCTGTAGATACGCTGCCAATGGCCGCTGAGGAGCCGCAAGAGCTTGACTGGCTGGCACTTTCGGTGTGGGAGCAATCGTCTGACGTTCGTGATTTTTCAGGGTTTTTTTTCAGTGGGCGCCCAGGTTCAGCTGGTGGTAAACGTCGAAGCCCTGTTCGTCAGGGAAAGCCCAAAGCCACAATGTCTGTGGTGCTGTAGGTGCGCTGCCAATGGCCGCTGAGGAGCCGCAAGAGCTTGACTGGCTGGCACTTTGACTGTGGGAGCAATCGTCCGACGTTCGTGATTTTTCAGGTTTTTTTTTTTCAGTAGGCACCCAGGTGCAGCTGGTTGTAAATGTTGAAGCCCTGTTCGTCAGGGAAAGCCTGGAGCCCCGATGTCTGTGGTGCTGTAGATGCGCTGCCAATGGCCGCTGAGGAGCAGCAAGAGCTTGACTGGCTGGCACTTTCGGTGTGGGAGCAATCGTCCGACGTTCATGATTTTTCGGGGTTTTTTTTTCAGTGGGCGCCCAGGTGCAGCTGGTGGTAAACGTCGAAACCCTGTTGGTCAGGGAAAGCCCGGAGCCCCGATGTCTGTGGTGCTGTACATGCGCTGCCAATGGCCGCTGAGGAGCAGCAAGAGCTTGACTGGCTAGCACTTTCGGTGTGGGAGCAATCGTCCGACATTCGTGATTTTTCAGGGTTTTTCTTGAGTGGACGCCCAGGTTCAGCTGGTGGTAACTGCCCAAGCCCTATTCGTCAGGGAAAGCCCAGAGCCACAATGTCTGTGGTGCTGTAGATGCGCTGCCAATGGCTGCTGAGGAGCAGCAAGAGCTTGACTGGCTGGCACTTTTGGTGTGGGAGCAATCGTCCGACGTTCGTGATTTTCCAGGTTTTTTTTTTCCAGTGGGCGCCCAGGTGCAGCTGGTGATAAACGTCGAGACCCTGTTTGTCAGGGAAAGCCCGGAGCCCCGATGTCTGTGGTGCTGTAGATGCGCTGCCAATGGCCGCTGAGGAGCAGCAAGAGCTTGACTGTCCTGCAATTTCGGTGTGGGAGCAATCGTCCGACATTTGTGATTTTTCGGGGCTTTTTATCAGTGGGCGCCCAGGTTCAGCTGGTGGTAACCGTCGAAGCCCTGTTCGTCAGGGAAAGCCCAGAGCCATAATGTCTGTGGTGCTGTAGATGCGCTGCCAATGGCCGCTGAGGAGCAGCAAGAGCTTGACTGGCTGGCACTTTTGGTGTGGGAGCAATCATGCGACGTTCGTGATTTTTCAGGTTTTTTTTTTTTCAGTAGGCACCCAGGTGCAGCTGGTGGTAAACTTCGAAGCCCTGTTGGTCAGGGCAAGCCCGGAGCCCCGATGTCTGTGGTGCTGTAGATGCGCTCCCAGTGGACGCTGAGGAGCAGCAAGAGCTTGACTGGCTGGCACTTTCAGTGTGGGAGCAATCGTCCGACGTTCGAGATTTCTCAGGTTTTTTTTTTCAGTGGGCATCCAGGTGCAGCTGGTGGTAACCGTCGAAGCCCTGTTCGTCAGGGAAAGCCCGGAGCCCCGATGTCTGTGGTGCTGTACATGCGCTGCCAATGGCCGCTGAGGAGCCGCAAGAGCTTGACTGGCTGGCACTTTCGGTGTGGGAGCAATCGTCTGACGTTCGTGATTTTTCAGGGTTTTTTTTCAGTGGGCGCCCAGGTTCAGCTGGTGGTAAACGTCGAAGCCCTGTTCGTCAGGGAAAGCCCAAAGCCACAATGTCTGTGGTGCTGTAGGTGCGCTGCCAATGGCCGCTGAGGAGCCGCAAGAGCTTGACTGGCTGGCACTTTGACTGTGGGAGCAATCGTCCGACGTTCGTGATTTTTCAGGTTTTTTTTTTTCAGTAGGCACCCAGGTGCAGCTGGTTGTAAATGTTGAAGCCCTGTTCGTCAGGGAAAGCCTGGAGCCCCGATGTCTGTGGTGCTGTAGATGCGCTGCCAATGGCCGCTGAGGAGCAGCAAGAGCTTGACTGGCTGGCACTTTCGGTGTGGGAGCAATCGTCCGACGTTCATGATTTTTCGGGGTTTTTTTTTCAGTGGGCGCCCAGGTGCAGCTGGTGGTAAACGTCGAAACCCTGTTGGTCAGGGAAAGCCCGGAGCCCCGATGTCTGTGGTGCTGTACATGCGCTGCCAATGGCCGCTGAGGAGCAGCAAGAGCTTGACTGGCTAGCACTTTCGGTGTGGGAGCAATCGTCCGACATTCGTGATTTTTCAGGGTTTTTCTTGAGTGGACGCCCAGGTTCAGCTGGTGGTAACTGCCCAAGCCCTATTCGTCAGGGAAAGCCCAGAGCCACAATGTCTGTGGTGCTGTAGATGCGCTGCCAATGGCTGCTGAGGAGCAGCAAGAGCTTGACTGGCTGGCACTTTTGGTGTGGGAGCAATCGTCCGACGTTCGTGATTTTCCAGGTTTTTTTTTTCCAGTGGGCGCCCAGGTGCAGCTGGTGATAAACGTCGAGACCCTGTTTGTCAGGGAAAGCCCGGAGCCCCGATGTCTGTGGTGCTGTAGATGCGCTGCCAATGGCCGCTGAGGAGCAGCAAGAGCTTGACTGTCCTGCAATTTCGGTGTGGGAGCAATCGTCCGACATTTGTGATTTTTCGGGGCTTTTTATCAGTGGGCGCCCAGGTTCAGCTGGTGGTAACCGTCGAAGCCCTGTTCGTCAGGGAAAGCCCAGAGCCATAATGTCTGTGGTGCTGTAGATGCGCTGCCAATGGCCGCTGAGGAGCAGCAAGAGCTTGACTGGCTGGCACTTTTGGTGTGGGAGCAATCATGCGACGTTCGTGATTTTTCAGGTTTTTTTTTTTTCAGTAGGCACCCAGGTGCAGCTGGTGGTAAACTTCGAAGCCCTGTTGGTCAGGGCAAGCCCGGAGCCCCGATGTCTGTGGTGCTGTAGATGCGCTCCCAGTGGACGCTGAGGAGCAGCAAGAGCTTGACTGGCTGGCACTTTCAGTGTGGGAGCAATCGTCCGACGTTCGAGATTTCTCAGGTTTTTTTTTTCAGTGGGCATCCAGGTGCAGCTGGTGGTAACCGTCGAAGCCCTGTTCGTCAGGGAAAGCCCGGAGCCCCGATGTCTGTGGTGCTGTACATGCGCTGCCAATGGCCGCTGAGGAGCCGCAAGAGCTTGACTGGCTGGCACTTTCGGTGTGGGAGCAATCGTCCGACGTTCGTGATTTTTCGGGATTTTTTTTCAGTGGGCGCCCAGGTGCAGCTGGTGGTAAACGTCGAAGCCCTGTTGGTCAGGGAAAGCCCGGAGCCCCGATGTCTGTGGTGCTGTAGATGCGCTGCCAATGGCCGCTGAGGAGCAGCAAGATCTTGACTGACTGGCACTTTCGGTGTGGGAGCAATCGTCCGACGTCAGTGATTTTTCGGAGATTTTTTTCAGTGGGCGCCCAGGTGCAGCTGGTGGTAAACGTCGAAGCCCTGTTGGTCAGGGAAAGCCCGGAGCCCCGATGTCTGTGGTGCTGTAGATGCGCTGCCAATGGCCGCTGAGGAGCAGCAAGAGCTTGACTGGCCTGCACTTTCAGTGAGGGAGTAATCGTCCGACGTCCGTAATTTTTCGGGGTTTTTTTCCAGTGGGCGCCCAGGTGCATCTGGTGGTAAAGGTCGAAGCCCTGTTGGTCAGGGAAAGCCCGGAGCCCTGATGTCTGTGGTGCTGTAGATGCGCTGCCAATGGCCGGTGAGGAGCAGCAAGAGCTTGAGTTGCTGGCACTTTCGGTGTGGGAGCAATCGTCCGACGTTCGTGATTTCTCAGGTTTTTTTTTTCAGTAGGCACCCAGGTGCAGCTGGTGGTAACCGTCGAAGCCCTGTTCGTCAGGGAAAGCCCGGAGCCCCGATGTCTGTGGTGCTGTAGATGCACTGCCAATGGCCGCTGAGGAGCAGCCAGAGCTTGACTGTCCTGCACTTTCGGTGTAGGAGCAATCGTCCGACGTTCGTGATTTTTCAGGGTTTTTCTTGAATGGACGCCCAGGTGCAGCTGGTAGTAAACGTCGAAGCCCTGTTCGTCAGGAAAAGCCTGGAGCCCCGATGTCTGTGGTGCTGTAGATGCGCTGCCAATGGCCGCTGAAGAGCCGCAAGAGCTTGACTGGCTGGCACTTTCGGTGTGGGAGCAATCGTCTGACATTTATGATTTTTCAGGGTTTTTTTTCAGTGGGCGCCCAGGTTCAGCTGGTGGTAAACGTCGAAGCCCTGTTCGTCAGGGAAAGCCCGGAGCCACAATGTCTGTGGTGCTGTAGGTGCGCTGCCAATGGCCGCTGAGGAGCCGCAAGAGCTTGACTGGCTGGCACTTTGACTGTGGGAGCAATCGTCCGACGTTCGTGATTTTTCAGGTTTTTTTTTTTCAGTAGGCACCCAGGTGCAGCTGGTGGTAAATGTTGAAGCCCTGATCGTCAGGGAAAGCCTGGAGCCCCGATGTCTGTGGTGCTGTAGATGCACTGCCAATGGCAGCCTAGGAGCAGCAAGAGCTTGACTGGCTGGCACTTTCGGTGTGGGAGCAATCGTCCGACGTTCGTGATTTTTCGGGTTTTTTTTTTCAGTGGGCGCCCAGGTGCAGCTGGTGGTAAACGTCGAAACCCTGTTGGTCAGGGAAAGCCCGGAGCCCCAATGTCTGTGGTGCTGTAGATGCGCTGCCAATGGCCGCTGAGGAGCAGCAAGAGCTTGACTGGCTAGCACTTTCGGTGTGGGAGTAATCGTCCGACGTTCATGATTTTTCGGGGTTTTTTTTCAGTGGGCGCCCAGGTGCAGCTGGTGGTAAACGTCGAAGCCCTTTTGATCAGGGAAAGCCCAGAGCCACAATGTCTGTGGTGCTGTAGATGCGCTGCCAATGGCCGCTGAGGAGCAGCAAGAGCTTGACTGGCTGGCACTTTCGGTGTGGGAGCAATCGTCCGACGTTCGTGATTTTTCAGGTTTTTTTTTTTTCAGTAGGCACCCAGGTGCAGCTGGTGGTAAACTTCGAAGCCCTGTTGGTCAGGGAAAGCCCGGAGCCCCGATGTCTGTGGTGCTGTAGATGCGCTCCCAATGGACGCTGAGGAGCAGCAAGAGCTTGACTGGCTGGCACTTTCGATGTGGGAGCAATCGTCCAACGTTCGAGATTTCTCAGGTTTTTTTTTTCAGTAAGCACCCAGGTGCAGCTGGTGGTAACCGTCGAAGCCCTGTTCGTCAGGGAAAGCCCGGAGCCCCGATGTCTGTGGTGCTGTAGATGCGCTGCCAATGGCCGCTGAGGAGCAGCAGGAGCTTGACTGGCTGGCACTTTCGGTGTGGGAGCAATCATCCGACGTTCGTGATTTTTCGGGGTTTTTTTTCAGTGGGCGCCAAGGTGCAGCTGGTGGTAAACGTCGAAGCCCTGTTGGTCAGGGAAAGCCCGGAGCCCCGATGTCTGTGGTGCTGTAGACGCTGCCAATGGCCGCTGAGGAGCAGCAAGAGCTTGACTGGCTGGCACTTTCGGTGTGGGAGCAATCATTCGACGTCCGTGATTTTTCGGGTTTTTTTTTTTCAGTAGGCACCCAGGTGCAGCTGGTGGTAAACGTCGAAGCCCTGTTGGTCAGGGAAAGCCCGGAGCCCCGATGTCTGTGGTGCTGTACATGCGCTGCCAATGGCCGCTGAGGAGCCGCAAGAGCTTGACTGGCTGGCACTTTCGGTGTGGGAGCAATCGTCCGACGTTCGTGATTTTTCGGGATTTTTTTTCAGTGGGCGCCCAGGTGCAGCTGGTGGTAACCGTCGAAGCCCTGTTCGTCAGGGAAAGCCCGGAGCCCTGATGTCTGTGGTGCTGTAGATGCGCTGCCAATGGCCGCTAAGGACAGCAAGAGCTTGACTGGCTGGCACTTTCGGTGTGGGAGCAATCGTCCGACGTCAGTGATTTTTCGGAGATTTTTTTCATTGGGCGCCCAGGTGCAGCTGGTGGTAAACGTCGAAGCCCTGTTGGTCAGGGAAAGCCCGGAGCCCCAATGTCTGTGGTGCTGTAGATGCGCTGCCAATGGCCGCTGAGGAGCAGCAAGAGCTTGACTGGCTGGCACTTTCGGTGTGGGAGCAATCGTCTGACGTTCGTGATTTTTCGAGGTTTTTTTTGAGTGGGCACCCAGGTGCAGCTGGTGGTAAACATCGAAGCCCTGTTCGTCAGGGAAAGCCCGGAGCCCTGATGTCTGTGGTGCTGTAGATGCGCTGCCAATGGCCGCTGAGGAGCAGCAAGAGCTTGACTGTCCTGCACTTTCGGTGTAGGAGCAATCGTCCGACGTTCGTGATTTTTCAGGGTTTTTCTTGAATGGACGCCCAGGTGCAGCTGGTAGTAAACGTCGAAGCCCTGTTCGTCAGGGAAAGCCTGGAGCCCCGATGTCTGTGGTGCTGTAGATGCGCTGCCAATGGCCGCTGAGAAGCCGCAAGAGCTTGACTGGCTGGCACTTTCGGTGTGGGAGCAATCGTCTGACATTCGTGATTTTTCAGGGTTTTTTTTCAGTGGGCGCCCAGGTTCAGCTGGTGGTAAACGTCGAAGCCCTGTTCGTCAGGGAAAGCCCGGAGCCACAATGTCTGTGGTGCTGTAGGTGCGCTGCCAATGGCCGCTGAGGAGCCGCAAGAGCTTGACTGGCTGGCACTTTGACTGTGGGAGCAATCGTCCGACGTTCGTGATTTTTCAGGTTTTTTTTTTTCAGTAGGCACCCAGGTGCAGCTGGTGGTAAATGTTGAAGCCCTGTTCGTCAGGGAAAGCCTGGAGCCCCGATGTCTGTGGTGCTGTAGATGCACTGCCAATGGCCGCTGAGGAGCAGCAAGAGCTTGACTGGCTGGCACTTTCAGTGTGGGAGCAATCGTCCGACGTTCGTGATTTTTCGGGGTTTTTTTTTCAGTGGGCGCCCAGGTGCAGCTGGTGGTAAACGTCGAAACCCTGTTGGTCAGGGAAAGCCCGGAGCCCCGATGTCTGTGGTGCTGTAGATGCGCTGCCAATGGCCGCTGAGGAGCAGCAAGAGCTTGACTGGCTAGCACTTTCGGTGTGGGAGTAATCGTCCGACGTTCATGATTTTTCGGGGTTTTTTTTCAGTGGGCGCCCAGGTGCAGCTGGTGGTAAACGTCGAAGCCCTGTTGTTCAGGGAAAGCCCAGAGCCACAATGTCTGTGGTGCTGTAGATGCACTGCCAATGGCCGCTGAGGAGCAGCAAGAGCTTGACTGGCTGGCACTTTCGGTGTGGGAGCAATCGTCCGACGTTCGTGATTTTTCGAGGTTTTTTTTGATTGGCACCCAGGTGCAGCTGGTGGTAAACATCAAAGCCCTGTTCGTCAGAGAAAGCCCGGAGCCCTGATGTCTGTGGTGCTGTAGATGCGCTGCCAATGGCCGCTGAGGAGCAGCACGAGCTTGAGTTGCTGGCACTTTCGGTGTGGGAGCAATCGTCCGACGTTTGTGATTTCTCAGGTTTTGTTTTTCAGTAGGCACCCAGGTGCAGCTGGTGGTAAACGTCGAAGCCCTGTTGGTCAGGGAAAGCCCGGAGCCCCGATGTCTCTGGTGCTGTACATGCGCTGCCAATGGCCACTGAGGAGCAGCCAGAGCTTGACTGGCTGGCACTTTCGGTGTGGGAGCAATCGTCTGACATTCGTGATTTTTCAGGGTTTTTTTTCAGTGGGCGCCCAGGTTCAGCTGGTGGTAAACGTCGAAGCCCTGTTCGTCAGGGAAAGCCCGGAGCCACAATGTCTGTGGTGCTGTAGGTGCGCTGCCAATGGCCGCTGAGGAGCAGCAAGATCTTGACTGGCTGGCACTTTAGGTGTGGGAGCAATCGTCTGACATTCGTGATTTTTCAGGGTTTTTTTTCAGCAGGCACCCAGGTGCAGCTGGTGGTAAATGTTGAAGCCCTGTTGGTCAGGGAAAGCCCGGAGCCCCGATGTCTGTGGTGCTGTAGATGCGCTGCAAATGGCCACTGAGGAGCAGCAAGAGCTTGACTGGCTGGCACTTTCGGTGTGGGAGCAATCGTCTGACGTTCGTGATTTTTCGGGGTTTTTTTTTCAGTGGGCGCCCAGGTGCAGCTGGTGGTAAACGTCGAAGCCCTTTTGATCAGGGAAAGCCCAGAGCCACAATGTCTGTGGTGCTGTAGATGCGCTGCCAATGGCCGCTGAGGAGCAGCAAGAGCTTGACTGGCTGGCACTTTCGGTGTGGGAGCAATCGTCCGACGTTCGTGATTTTTCAGGTTTTTTTTTTTTCAGTAGGCACTCAGGTGCAGCCTGGTGGTAAACTTCGAAGCCCTGTTGGTCAGGGAAAGCCCGGAGCCCCGATGTCTGTGGTGCTGTAGATGCGCTCCCAATGGACGCTGAGGAGCAGCAAGAGCTTGACTGGCTGGCACTTTCGATGTGGGAGCAATCGTCCAACGTTCGAGATTTCTCAGGTTTTTTTTTTCAGTAGGCACCCAGGTGCAGCTGGTGGTAACCGTCGAAGCCCTGTTCGTCAGGGAAAGCCCGGAGCCCCGATGTCTGTGGTGCTGTAGATGCGCTGCCAATGGCCGCTGAGGAGCAGCAGGAGCTTGACTGGCTGGCACTTTCGGTGTGGGAGCAATCATCCGACGTTCGTGATTTTTCGGGGTTTTTTTTCAGTGGGCGCCAAGGTGCAGCTGGTGGTAAACTTCGAAGCCCTGTTGGTCAGGGAAAGCCCGGAGCCCCGATGTCTGTGGTGCTGTAGATGCGCTGCCAATGGCCGCTGAGGAGCAGCAAGAGCTTGACTGGCTGGCACTTTCGGTGTGGGAGCAATCATTCGACGTCCGTGATTTTTCGGGTTTTTTTTTTTCAGTAGGCACCCAGGTGCAGCTGGTGGTAAACGTCGAAGCCCTGTTGGTCAGGGAAAGCCCGGAGCCCCGATGTCTGTGGTGCTGTACATGCGCTGCCAATGGCCGCTGAGGAGCCGCAAGAGCTTGACTGGCTGGCACTTTCGGTGTGGGAGCAATCGTCCGACGTTCGTGATTTTTCGAGGTTTTTTCTCAGTGGGCGCCCAGGTGCAGCTGGTGGTAAACGTCGAAGCCCTGTTCGTCAGGGAAAGCCCGGAGCCCTGATGTCTGTGGTGCTGTAGATGCGCTGCCAATGGCCGCTAAGGACAGCAAGAGCTTGACTGGCTGGCACTTTCGGTGTGGGAGCAATCGTCCGACGTCAGTGATTTTTCGGAGATTTTTTTCAGTGGGCGCCCAGGTTCAGCTGGTGGTAAACGTCGAAGCCCTGTTGGTCAGGGAAAGCCCGGAGCCCCAATGTCTGTGGTGCTGTAGATGCGCTGCCAATGGCCGCTGAGGAGCAGCAAGAGCTTGACTGGCTGGCACTTTCGGTGTGGGAGCAATCGTCTGACGTTCGTGATTTTTCGAGGTTTTTTTTGAGTGGGCACCCAGGTGCAGCTGGTGGTAAACATCGAAGCCCTGTTCGTCAGGGAAAGCCCGGAGCCCTGATGTCTGTGGTGCTGTAGATGCGCTGCCAATGGCCGCTGAGGAGCAGCAAGAGCTTGACTGTCCTGCACTTTCGGTGTAGGAGCAATCGTCCGACGTTCGTGATTTTTCAGGGTTTTTCTTGAATGGACGCCCAGGTGCAGCTGGTAGTAAACGTCGAAGCCCTGTTCGTCAGGGAAAGCCTGGAGCCCCGATGTCTGTGGTGCTGTAGATGCGCTGCCAATGGCCGCTGAGAAGCCGCAAGAGCTTGACTGGCTGGCACTTTCGGTGTGGGAGCAATCGTCTGACATTCGTGATTTTTCAGGGTTTTTTTTCAGTGGGCGCCCAGGTTCAGCTGGTGGTAAACGTCGAAGCCCTGTTCATCAGGGAAAGCCCGGAGCCACAATGTCTGTGGTGCTGTAGGTGCGCTGCCAATGGCCGCTGAGGAGCCGCAAGAGCTTGACTGGCTGGCACTTTGACTGTGGGAGCAATCGTCCGACGTTCGTGATTTTTCAGGTTTTTTTTTTTCAGTAGGCACCCAGGTGCAGCTGGTGGTAAATGTTGAAGCCCTGTTCGTCAGGGAAAGCCTGGAGCCCCGATGTCTGTGGTGCTGTAGATGCACTGCCAATGGCCGCTGAGGAGCAGCAAGAGCTTGACTGGCTGGCACTTTCGGTGTGGGAGCAATCGTCCGACGTTCGTGATTTTTCGGGGTTTTTTTTTCAGTGGGCGCCCAGGTGCAGCTGGTGGTAAACGTCGAAACCCTGTTGGTCAGGGAAAGCCCGGAGCCCCGATGTCTGTGGTGCTGTAGATGCGCTGCCAATGGCCGCTGAGGAGCAGCAAGAGCTTGACTGGCTAGCACTTTCGGTGTGGGAGTAATCGTCCGACGTTCATGATTTTTCGGGGTTTTTTTTCAGTGGGCGCCCAGGTGCAGCTGGTGGTAAACGTCGAAGCCCTGTTGTTCAGGGAAAGCCCAGAGCCACAATGTCTGTGGTGCTGTAGATGCACTGCCAATGGCCGCTGAGGAGCAGCAAGAGCTTGACTGGCTGGCACTTTTGGTGTGGGAGCAATCGTCCGACGTTCGTGATTTTTCAGGTTTTTTTTTTTTCAGTAGGCACCCAGGTGCAGCTGGTGGTAACCGTCGAAGCCCTGTTCGTCAGGGAAAGCCCGGAGCCCCGATGTCTGTGGTGCTGTAGATGCGCTGCCAATGGCCGCTGAGGAGCAGCAGGAGCTTGACTGGCTGGCACTTTCGGTGTGGGAGCAATCATCCGACGTTCGTGATTTTTCGGGGTTTTTTTTCAGTGGGCGCCCAGGTGCAGCTGGTGGTAAACGTCGAAGCCCTGTTGGTCAGGGAAAGCCCGGAGCCCCGATGTCTGTGGTGCTGTAGATGCGCTGCCAATGGCCGCTGAGGAGCAGCAAGAGCTTGACTGGCTGGCACTTTCGGTGTGGGAGCAATCATTCGACGTCCGTGATTTTTCGGGTTTTTTTTTTTCAGTAGGCACCCAGGTGCAGCTGGTGGTAAACGTCGAAGCCCTGTTGGTCAGGGAAAGCCCGGAGCCCCGATGTCTCTGGTGCTGTACATGCGCTGCCAATGGCCGCTGAGGAGCCGCAAGAGCTTGACTGGCTGGCACTTTCGGTGTGGGAGCAATCGTCCGACGTTCGTGATTTTTCGAGGTTTTTTTTGAGTGGCACCCAGGTGCAGCTGGTGGTAAACATCAAAGCCCTGTTCGTCAGAGAAAGCCCGGAGCCCTGATGTCTGTGGTGCTGTAGATGCGCTGCCAATGGCCGCTGAGGAGCAGCACGAGCTTGAGTTGCTGGCACTTTCGGTGTGGGAGCAATCGTCCGACGTTTGTGATTTCTCAGGTTTTGTTTTTCAGTAGGCACCCAGGTGCAGCTGGTGGTAAACGTCGAAGCCCTGTTCGTCAGGGAAAGCCCAGAGCCCCGATGTCTGTGCTGCTGTAGATGCACTGCCAATGGCCGCTGAGGAGCAGCCAGAGCTTGACTGGCTGGCACTTTCGGTGTGGGAGCAATCGTCTGACATTCGTGATTTTTCAGGGTTTTTTTTCAGTGGGCGCCCAGGTTCAGCTGGTGGTAAACGTCGAAGCCCTGTTCGTCAGGGAAAGCCCGGAGCCACAATGTCTGTGGTGCTGTAGGTGCGCTGCCAATGGCCGCTGAGGAGCAGCAAGAGCTTGACTGGCTGGCACTTTAGGTGTGGGAGCAATCGTCTGACATTCGTGATTTTTCAGGTTTTTTTTTTTTCAGTAGGCACCCAGGTGCAGCTGGTGGTAAACTTCGAAGCCCTGTTGGTCAGGGAAAGCCCGGAGCCCCGATGTCTGTGGTGCTGTAGATGCGCTCCCAATGGACGCTGAGGAGCAGCAAGAGCTTGACTGGCTGGCACTTTCGATGTGGGAGCAATCGTCCAACGTTCGAGATTTCTCAGGTTTTTTTTTTCAGTAGGCACCCAGGTGCAGCTGGTGGTAACCGTCGAAGCCCTGTTCGTCAGGGAAAGCCCGGAGCCCCGATGTCTGTGGTGCTGTAGATGCGCTGCCAATGGCCGCTGAGGAGCAGCAGGACCTTGACTGGCTGGCACTTTCGGTGTGGGAGCAATCATCCGACGTTCGTGATTTTTCGGGGTTTTTTTTGAGTGGGCGCCAAGGTGCAGCTGGTGGTAAACTTCGAAGCCCTGTTGGTCAGGGAAAGCCCGGAGCCCCGATGTCTGTGGTGCTGTAGATGCGCTGCCAATGGCCGCTGAGGAGCAGCAAGAGCTTGACTGGCTGGCACTTTCGGTGTGGGAGCAATCATTCGACGTCCGTTATTTTTCGGGTTTTTTTTTTTCAGTAGGCACCCAGGTACAGCTGGTGGTAAACGTCGAAGCCCTGTTGGTCAGGGAAAGCCCGGAGCCCCGATGTCTGTGGTGCTGTAGATGCGCTGCCAATGGCCGCTGAGGAGCCGCAAGAGCTTGACTGGCTGGCACTTTCGGTGTGGGAGCAATCGTCCGACGTTCGTGATTTTTCGAGGTTTTTTCTCAGTGGGCGCCCAGGTGCAGCTGGTGGTAAACGTCGAAGCCCTGTTCGTCAGGGAAAGCCCGGAGCCCTGATGTCTGTGGTGCTGTAGATGCGCTGCCAATGGCCGCTAAGGACAGCAAGAGCTTGACTGGCTGGCACTTTCGGTGTGGGAGCAATCGTCCGACGTCAGTGATTTTTCGGAGATTTTTTTCAGTGGGCGCCCAGGTTCAGCTGGTGGTAAACGTCGAAGCCCTGTTGGTCAGGGAAAGCCCGGAGCCCTGATGTCTGTGGTGCTGTAGATGCGCTGCCAATGGCCGCTGAGGAGCAGCAAGAGCTTGACTGGCTGGCACTTTCGGTGTGGGAGCAATCGTCTGACGTTCGTGATTTTTCGAGGTTTTTTTTGAGTGGGCACCCAGGTGCAGCTGGTGGTAAACATCGAAGCCCTGTTCGTCAGGGAAAGCCCGGAGCCCTGATGTCTGTGGTGCTGTAGATGCGCTGCCAATGGCCGCTGAGGAGCAGCAAGAGCTTGACTGTCCTGCACTTTCGGTGTAGGAGCAATCGTCCGACGTTCGTGATTTTTCAGGGTTTTTCTTGAATGGACGCCCAGGTGCAGCTGGTAGTAAACGTCGAAGCCCTGTTCGTCAGGGAAAGCCTGGAGCCCCGATGTCTGTGGTGCTGTAGATGCGCTGCCAATGGCCGCTGAGAAGCCGCAAGAGCTTGACTGGCTGGCACTTTCGGTGTGGGAGCAATCGTCTGACATTCGTGATTTTTCAGGGTTTTTTTTCAGTGGGCGCCCAGGTTCAGCTGGTGGTAAACGTCGAAGCCCTGTTCGTCAGGGAAAGCCCGGAGCCACAATGTCTGTGGTGCTGTAGGTGCGCTGCCAATGGCCGCTGAGGAGCCGCAAGAGCTTGACTGGCTGGCATTTTGACTGTGGGAGCAATCGTCCGACGTTCGTGATTTTTCAGGTTTTTTTTTTTCAGTAGGCACCCAGGTGCAGCTGGTGGTAAATGTTGAAGCCCTGTTCGTCAGGGAAAGCCTGGAGCCCCGATGTCTGTGGTGCTGTAGATGCACTGCCAATGGCCGCTGAGGAGCAGCAAGAGCTTGACTGGCTGGCACTTTCGGTGTGGGAGCAATCGTCCGACGTTCGTGATTTTTCGGGGTTTTTTTTTCAGTGGGCGCCCAGGTGCAGCTGGTGGTAAACGTCGAAACCCTGTTGGTCAGGGAAAGCCCGGAGCCCCGATGTCTGTGGTGCTGTAGATGCGCTGCCAATGGCCGCTGAGGAGCAGCAAGAGCTTGACTGGCTAGCACTTTCGGTGTGGGAGTAATCGTCCGACTTTCATGATTTTTCGGGGTTTTTTCTCAGTGGGCGCCCAGGTGCAGCTGGTGGTAAACGTCGAAGCCCTGTTGTTCAGGGAAAGCCCAGAGCCACAATGTCTGTGGTGCTGTAGATGCACTGCCAATGGCCGCTGAGGAGCAGCAAGAGCTTGACTGGCTGGCACTTTTGGTGTGGGAGCAATCGTCCGACGTTCGTGATTTTTCAGGTTTTTTTTTTTTCAGTAGGCACCCAGGTGCAGCTGGTGGTAACCGTCGAAGCCCTGTTCGTCAGGGAAAGCCCGGAGCCCCGATGTCTGTGGTGCTGTAGATGCGCTGCCAATGGCCGCTGAGGAGCAGCAGGAGCTTGACTGGCTGGCACTTTCGGTGTGGGAGCAATCATCCGACGTTCGTGATTTTTCGGGGTTTTTTTTCAGTGGGCGCCCAGGTGCAGCTGGTGGTAAACGTTGAAGCCCTGTTGGTCAGGGAAAGCCCGGAGCCCCGATGTCTGTGGTGCTGTAGATGCGCTGCCAATGGCCGCTGAGGAGCAGCAAGAGCTTGACTGGCTGGCACTTTCGGTGTGGGAGCAATCATTCGACGTCCGTGATTTTTCGGGTTTTTTTTTTTCAGTAGGCACCCAGGTGCAGCTGGTGGTAAACGTCGAAGCCCTGTTGGTCAGGGAAAGCCCGGAGCCCCGATGTCTCTGGTGCTGTACATGCGCTGCCAATGGCCGCTGAGGAGCAGCCAGAGCTTGACTGGCTGGCACTTTCGGTGTGGGAGCAATCGTCCGACGTTCGTGATTTTTCGAGGTTTTTTTTGAGTGGCACCCAGGTGCAGCTGGTGGTAAACATCAAAGCCCTGTTCGTCAGAGAAAGCCCGGAGCCCTGATGTCTGTGGTGCTGTAGATGCGCTGCCAATGGCCGCTGAGGAGCAGCACGAGCTTGAGTTGCTGGCACTTTCGGTGTGGGAGCAATCGTCTGACATTCGTGATTTTTCAGGGTTTTTTTTCAGTGGGCGCCCAGGTTCAGCTGGTGGTAAACGTCGAAGCCCTGTTCGTCAGGGAAAGCCCGGAGCCACAATGTCTGTGGTGCTGTAGGTGCGCTGCCAATGGCCGCTGAGGAGCAGCAAGAGCTTGACTGGCTGGCACTTTAGGTGTGGGAGCAATCGTCTGACATTCGTGATTTTTCAGGGTTTTTTTTCAGCAGGCACCCAGGTGCAGCTGGTGGTAAATGTTGAAGCCCTGTTGGTCAGGGAAAGCCCGGAGCCCCGATGTCTGTGGTGCTGTAGATGCGCTGCAAATGGCCACTGAGGAGCAGCAAGAGCTTGACTGGCTGGCACTTTCGGTGTGGGAGCAATCGTCTGACGTTCGTGATTTTTCGGGGTCTTTTTTCAGTGGGCTCCCAGGTGCAGCTGGTGGTAAACGTTGAAGCCCTGCTGGTCAGGGAAAGCCCGGAGCCCTGATGTCTGTGGTGCTGTAGATGCGCTGCCAATGGCCGCTGAGGAGCCGCAAGAGCTTGACTGGCTGGCACTTTCGGTGTGGGAGCAATCGTCCGACGTTCATGATTTTTCGGGGTCTTTTTTCAGTGGGCGCCCAGGTGCAGCTGGTGGTAAACGTTGAAGCCCTGCTGGTCAGGGAAAGCCCGGAGCCCTGATGTCTGTGGTGCTGTAGATGCGCTGCCAATGGCCGCTGAGGAGCCGCAAGAGCTTGACTGGCTGGCACTTTCGGTGTGGGAGCAATCGTCCGACGTTCGTGATTTTTCGAGGTTTTTTTTCAGTGGGCGCCCAGGTGCAGCTGGTGGTAAACGTCGAAGCCCTGTTCGTCAGGGAAAGCCCGGAGCCCCGATGTCTGTGGTGCTGTAGATGCACTGCCAATGGCCGCTGAGGAGCCGCAAGAGCTTGACTGGCTGGCACTTTTGGTGTGGGAGCAATCATCCGACGTTCATGATTTTTCAGGTTTTTTTTTTTCAGTAGGCACCCAGGTGCAGCTGGTGGTAAACGTTGAAGCCCTGTTGGTCAGGGAAAGCCCGGAGCCCCGATGTCTGTGGTGCTGTACATGCGCTGCCAATGGCCGCTGAGGAGCAGCAAGAGCTTGACTGGCCTGCACTTTCGGTGTGGGAGTAATCGTCCGACGTCAGTAATTTTTCGAGGTTTTTTTCCAGTGGGCGCCCAGGTGCAGCTGGTGGTAAACGTCGAAACCCTGTTGGTCAGGGAAAGCCCGGAGCCCTGATGTCTGTGGTGCTGTAGATGCGCTGCCAATGGCCGCCTAGGAGCAGCAAGAGCTTGACTGGCTGGCACTTTCGGTGTGGGAGCAATCGTCCGACGTTCATGATTTTTCGGGGTTTTTTTTCAGTGGGCTCCCAGGTGCAGCTGGTGGTAAACGTTGAAGCCCTGCTGGTCAGGGAAAGCCCGGAGCCCTGATGTCTGTGGTGCTGTAGATGCGCTGCCAATGGCCGCTGAGGAGCAGCAAGAGCTTGACTGGCTGGCACTTTCGGTGTGGGAGCAATCATCCGACGTTCGTGATTTTTAATGTTTTTTTTTTTTCAGTAGGCACCCAGGTGCAGCTGGTGATAAACGTCGAAGCCCTGTTCGTCAGGGAAAGCCAGGAGCCACAATGTCTGTGGTGCTGTACATGCGCTGCCAATGGACGCTGAGGAGCAGCAAGAGCTTGACTGTCCTGCAATTTCGGTGCGGGAGCAATCGTCCGACGTTCGTGATTTTTCAGGGTTTTTCTTGAGTGGACGCCCAGGTGCAGCTGGTGTTAAACGTCGAAGCCCTGTTGGTCAGGGAAAGCCCGGAGCCCCGATGTCTGTGGTGCTGTAGATGCGCTGCCAATGGCCGCTGAGGAGCAGCAAGATCTTGACTGGCTGGCACTTTTGGTGTGGGAGCAATCATCCGACGTTCGGGATTTTTCAGGGTTTTTTTTTTCAGTAGGCACCCAGGTGCAGCTGGTGGTAAACGTCGAAGCCCTGTTGGTCAGGGAAAGCCCGGAGCCCCGATGTCTGTGGTGCTGTACATGCGCTGCCAATGGCCGCTGAGGAGCAGCAAGAGCTTGACTGGCTGGCACTTTCGGTGTGGGAGTAATCGTCCGACGTCCGTAATTTTTCGAGGTTTTTTTCCAGTGGGCGCCCAGGTGCAGCTGGTGGTAAACGTCGAAGCCCTGTTGGTCAGGGAAAGCCCGGAGCCCTGATGTCTGTGGTGCTGTAGATGCGCTGCCAATGGCCGCTGAGGAGCAGCAAGAGGTTGACTGGCTGGCACTTTCGGTGTGGGAGCAATCGTCTGATGTTCATGATTTTTCGGGGTTTTTTTCAGTGGGCGCCCAGGTGCAGCTGGTGGTAAAGGTCGACGCCCTGTTGGTCAGAGAAAGCACGGAGCCCCGATGTCTGTGGTGCTGTAGATGCGCTGCCAATGGCCACTGAAGAGCAGCAAGAGCTTGACTGGCTGGCACTTTCAGTGTGGGAGCAATCGTACGACGTTCGTGATTTTTCGGGGTTTTTTCCAGTGGGCGCCCAGGTGCAGCTGGTGGTAAATGTCGACGCCCTGTTCGTCAGAGAAAGCACGGAGCCCCGATGTCTGTGGTGCTGTAGATGCGCTGCCAATGGCCGCTGAGGAGCAGCAAGAGTTTGACTGGCCTGCACTTTCGGTGAGGGAGTAATCGTCCGACGTCCGTAATTTTTCGGGGTTTTTTTCCAGTGGGCGCCCAGGTGCAGCTGGTGGTAACCGTCGAAGCCCTGTTGGTCAGGGAAAGCCCGGAGCCACAATGTCTGTGGTGCTGTAGATGCGCTGCCAATGGCCGGTGAGGAGCAGCAAGAGCTTGACTGGCTGGCACTTTCGGTGTGGGAGCAATCGTCCGACGTTCGTGATTCTTCGAGGTTTTTTTTGAGTGGGCACCCAGGTGCAGCTGGTGGTAAACATCGAAGCCCTGTTGGTCAGGGAAAGCCCGGAGCCCCGATGTCTGTGGTGCTGTAGATGCGCTCCCAATGGACGCTGAGGAGCAGCAAGAGCTTGACTGGCTGGCACTTTCGATGTGGGAGCAATCGTCCAACGTTCGAGATTTCTCAGGTTTTTTTTTTCAGTAGGCACCCAGGTGCAGCTGGTGGTAACCGTCGAAGCCCTGTTCGTCAGGGAAAGCCCGGAGCCCCGATGTCTGTGGTGCTGTAGATGCGCTGCCAATGGCCGCTGAGGAGCAGCAGGACCTTGACTGGCTGGCACTTTCGGTGTGGGAGCAATCATCCGACGTTCGTGATTTTTCGGGGTTTTTTTTGAGTGGGCGCCAAGGTGCAGCTGGTGGTAAACTTCGAAGCCCTGTTGGTCAGGGAAAGCCCGGAGCCCCGATGTCTGTGGTGCTGTAGATGCGCTGCCAATGGCCGCTGAGGAGCAGCAAGAGCTTGACTGGCTGGCACTTTCGGTGTGGGAGCAATCATTCGACGTCCGTTATTTTTCGGGTTTTTTTTTTTCAGTAGGCACCCAGGTACAGCTGGTGGTAAACGTCGAAGCCCTGTTGGTCAGGGAAAGCCCGGAGCCCCGATGTCTGTGGTGCTGTAGATGCGCTGCCAATGGCCGCTGAGGAGCCGCAAGAGCTTGACTGGCTGGCACTTTCGGTGTGGGAGCAATCGTCCGACGTTCGTGATTTTTCGAGGTTTTTTCTCAGTGGGCGCCCAGGTGCAGCTGGTGGTAAACGTCGAAGCCCTGTTCGTCAGGGAAAGCCCGGAGCCCTGATGTCTGTGGTGCTGTAGATGCGCTGCCAATGGCCGCTAAGGACAGCAAGAGCTTGACTGGCTGGCACTTTCGGTGTGGGAGCAATCGTCCGACGTCAGTGATTTTTCGGAGATTTTTTTCAGTGGGCGCCCAGGTTCAGCTGGTGGTAAACGTCGAAGCCCTGTTGGTCAGGGAAAGCCCGGAGCCCTGATGTCTGTGGTGCTGTAGATGCGCTGCCAATGGCCGCTGAGGAGCAGCAAGAGCTTGACTGGCTGGCACTTTCGGTGTGGGAGCAATCGTCTGACGTTCGTGATTTTTCGAGGTTTTTTTTGAGTGGGCACCCAGGTGCAGCTGGTGGTAAACATCGAAGCCCTGTTCGTCAGGGAAAGCCCGGAGCCCTGATGTCTGTGGTGCTGTAGATGCGCTGCCAATGGCCGCTGAGGAGCAGCAAGAGCTTGACTGTCCTGCACTTTCGGTGTAGGAGCAATCGTCCGACGTTCGTGATTTTTCAGGGTTTTTCTTGAATGGACGCCCAGGTGCAGCTGGTAGTAAACGTCGAAGCCCTGTTCGTCAGGGAAAGCCTGGAGCCCCGATGTCTGTGGTGCTGTAGATGCGCTGCCAATGGCCGCTGAGAAGCCGCAAGAGCTTGACTGGCTGGCACTTTCGGTGTGGGAGCAATCGTCTGACATTCGTGATTTTTCAGGGTTTTTTTTCAGTGGGCGCCCAGGTTCAGCTGGTGGTAAACGTCGAAGCCCTGTTCGTCAGGGAAAGCCCGGAGCCACAATGTCTGTGGTGCTGTAGGTGCGCTGCCAATGGCCGCTGAGGAGCCGCAAGAGCTTGACTGGCTGGCATTTTGACTGTGGGAGCAATCGTCCGACGTTCGTGATTTTTCAGGTTTTTTTTTTTCAGTAGGCACCCAGGTGCAGCTGGTGGTAAATGTTGAAGCCCTGTTCGTCAGGGAAAGCCTGGAGCCCCGATGTCTGTGGTGCTGTAGATGCACTGCCAATGGCCGCTGAGGAGCAGCAAGAGCTTGACTGGCTGGCACTTTCGGTGTGGGAGCAATCGTCCGACGTTCGTGATTTTTCGGGGTTTTTTTTTCAGTGGGCGCCCAGGTGCAGCTGGTGGTAAACGTCGAAACCCTGTTGGTCAGGGAAAGCCCGGAGCCCCGATGTCTGTGGTGCTGTAGATGCGCTGCCAATGGCCGCTGAGGAGCAGCAAGAGCTTGACTGGCTAGCACTTTCGGTGTGGGAGTAATCGTCCGACTTTCATGATTTTTCGGGGTTTTTTCTCAGTGGGCGCCCAGGTGCAGCTGGTGGTAAACGTCGAAGCCCTGTTGTTCAGGGAAAGCCCAGAGCCACAATGTCTGTGGTGCTGTAGATGCACTGCCAATGGCCGCTGAGGAGCAGCAAGAGCTTGACTGGCTGGCACTTTTGGTGTGGGAGCAATCGTCCGACGTTCGTGATTTTTCAGGTTTTTTTTTTTTCAGTAGGCACCCAGGTGCAGCTGGTGGTAACCGTCGAAGCCCTGTTCGTCAGGGAAAGCCCGGAGCCCCGATGTCTGTGGTGCTGTAGATGCGCTGCCAATGGCCGCTGAGGAGCAGCAGGAGCTTGACTGGCTGGCACTTTCGGTGTGGGAGCAATCATCCGACGTTCGTGATTTTTCGGGGTTTTTTTTCAGTGGGCGCCCAGGTGCAGCTGGTGGTAAACGTTGAAGCCCTGTTGGTCAGGGAAAGCCCGGAGCCCCGATGTCTGTGGTGCTGTAGATGCGCTGCCAATGGCCGCTGAGGAGCAGCAAGAGCTTGACTGGCTGGCACTTTCGGTGTGGGAGCAATCATTCGACGTCCGTGATTTTTCGGGTTTTTTTTTTTCAGTAGGCACCCAGGTGCAGCTGGTGGTAAACGTCGAAGCCCTGTTGGTCAGGGAAAGCCCGGAGCCCCGATGTCTCTGGTGCTGTACATGCGCTGCCAATGGCCGCTGAGGAGCAGCCAGAGCTTGACTGGCTGGCACTTTCGGTGTGGGAGCAATCGTCCGACGTTCGTGATTTTTCGAGGTTTTTTTTGAGTGGCACCCAGGTGCAGCTGGTGGTAAACATCAAAGCCCTGTTCGTCAGAGAAAGCCCGGAGCCCTGATGTCTGTGGTGCTGTAGATGCGCTGCCAATGGCCGCTGAGGAGCAGCACGAGCTTGAGTTGCTGGCACTTTCGGTGTGGGAGCAATCGTCTGACATTCGTGATTTTTCAGGGTTTTTTTTCAGTGGGCGCCCAGGTTCAGCTGGTGGTAAACGTCGAAGCCCTGTTCGTCAGGGAAAGCCCGGAGCCACAATGTCTGTGGTGCTGTAGGTGCGCTGCCAATGGCCGCTGAGGAGCAGCAAGAGCTTGACTGGCTGGCACTTTAGGTGTGGGAGCAATCGTCTGACATTCGTGATTTTTCAGGGTTTTTTTTCAGCAGGCACCCAGGTGCAGCTGGTGGTAAATGTTGAAGCCCTGTTGGTCAGGGAAAGCCCGGAGCCCCGATGTCTGTGGTGCTGTAGATGCGCTGCAAATGGCCACTGAGGAGCAGCAAGAGCTTGACTGGCTGGCACTTTCGGTGTGGGAGCAATCGTCTGACGTTCGTGATTTTTCGGGGTCTTTTTTCAGTGGGCTCCCAGGTGCAGCTGGTGGTAAACGTTGAAGCCCTGCTGGTCAGGGAAAGCCCGGAGCCCTGATGTCTGTGGTGCTGTAGATGCGCTGCCAATGGCCGCTGAGGAGCCGCAAGAGCTTGACTGGCTGGCACTTTCGGTGTGGGAGCAATCGTCCGACGTTCATGATTTTTCGGGGTCTTTTTTCAGTGGGCGCCCAGGTGCAGCTGGTGGTAAACGTTGAAGCCCTGCTGGTCAGGGAAAGCCCGGAGCCCTGATGTCTGTGGTGCTGTAGATGCGCTGCCAATGGCCGCTGAGGAGCCGCAAGAGCTTGACTGTCTGGCACTTTCGGTGTGGGAGCAATCGTCCGACGTTCGTGATTTTTCGAGGTTTTTTTTCAGTGGGCGCCCAGGTGCAGCTGGTGGTAAACGTCGAAGCCCTGTTCGTCAGGGAAAGCCCGGAGCCCCGATGTCTGTGGTGCTGTAGATGCACTGCCAATGGCCGCTGAGGAGCCGCAAGAGCTTGACTGGCTGGCACTTTTGGTGTGGGAGCAATCATCCGACGTTCATGATTTTTCAGGTTTTTTTTTTTCAGTAGGCACCCAGGTGCAGCTGGTGGTAAACGTTGAAGCCCTGTTGGTCAGGGAAAGCCCGGAGCCCCGATGTCTGTGGTGCTGTACATGCGCTGCCAATGGCCGCTGAGGAGCAGCAAGAGCTTGACTGGCCTGCACTTTCGGTGTGGGAGTAATCGTCCGACGTCAGTAATTTTTCGAGGTTTTTTTCCAGTGGGCGCCCAGGTGCAGCTGGTGGTAAACGTCGAAACCCTGTTGGTCAGGGAAAGCCCGGAGCCCTGATGTCTGTGGTGCTGTAGATGCGCTGCCAATGGCCGCCTAGGAGCAGCAAGAGCTTGACTGGCTGGCACTTTCGGTGTGGGAGCAATCGTCCGACGTTCATGATTTTTCGGGGTTTTTTTTCAGTGGGCTCCCAGGTGCAGCTGGTGGTAAACGTTGAAGCCCTGCTGGTCAGGGAAAGCCCGGAGCCCTGATGTCTGTGGTGCTGTAGATGCGCTGCCAATGGCCGCTGAGGAGCAGCAAGAGCTTGACTGGCTGGCACTTTCGGTGTGGGAGCAATCATCCGACGTTCGTGATTTTTAATGTTTTTTTTTTTTCAGTAGGCACCCAGGTGCAGCTGGTGATAAACGTCGAAGCCCTGTTCGTCAGGGAAAGCCAGGAGCCACAATGTCTGTGGTGCTGTACATGCGCTGCCAATGGACGCTGAGGAGCAGCAAGAGCTTGACTGTCCTGCAATTTCGGTGCGGGAGCAATCGTCCGACGTTCGTGATTTTTCAGGGTTTTTCTTGAGTGGACGCCCAGGTGCAGCTGGTGTTAAACGTCGAAGCCCTGTTGGTCAGGGAAAGCCCGGAGCCCCGATGTCTGTGGTGCTGTAGATGCGCTGCCAATGGCCGCTGAGGAGCAGCAAGATCTTGACTGGCTGGCACTTTTGGTGTGGGAGCAATCATCCGACGTTCGGGATTTTTCAGGGTTTTTTTTTTCAGTAGGCACCCAGGTGCAGCTGGTGGTAAACGTCGAAGCCCTGTTGGTCAGGGAAAGCCCGGAGCCCCGATGTCTGTGGTGCTGTACATGCGCTGCCAATGGCCGCTGAGGAGCAGCAAGAGCTTGACTGGCTGGCACTTTCGGTGTGGGAGTAATCGTCCGACGTCCGTAATTTTTCGAGGTTTTTTTCCAGTGGGCGCCCAGGTGCAGCTGGTGGTAAACGTCGAAGCCCTGTTGGTCAGGGAAAGCCCGGAGCCCTGATGTCTGTGGTGCTGTAGATGCGCTGCCAATGGCCGCTGAGGAGCAGCAAGAGGTTGACTGGCTGGCACTTTCGGTGTGGGAGCAATCGTCTGATGTTCATGATTTTTCGGGGTTTTTTTCAGTGGGCGCCCAGGTGCAGCTGGTGGTAAAGGTCGACGCCCTGTTGGTCAGAGAAAGCACGGAGCCCCGATGTCTGTGGTGCTGTAGATGCGCTGCCAATGGCCACTGAAGAGCAGCAAGAGCTTGACTGGCTGGCACTTTCAGTGTGGGAGCAATCGTACGACGTTCGTGATTTTTCGGGGTTTTTTCCAGTGGGCGCCCAGGTGCAGCTGGTGGTAAATGTCGACGCCCTGTTCGTCAGAGAAAGCACGGAGCCCCGATGTCTGTGGTGCTGTAGATGCGCTGCCAATGGCCGCTGAGGAGCAGCAAGAGCTTGACTGGCTGGCACTTTCGGTGTGGGAGCAATCGTCCGACGTTCGTGATTCTTCGAGGTTTTTTTTGAGTGGGCACCCAGGTGCAGCTGGTGGTAAACATCGAAGCCCTGTTCGTCAGGGAAAGCCCGGAGCCCTGATGTCTGTGGTGCTGTAGATGCGCTGCCAATGGCCGCTGAGGAGCAGCAGGAGCTTGACTGGCTGGCACTTTCGGTGTGGGAGCAATCATCCAACGTTCGTGATTTTTCGGGGTTTTTTTTCAGTGGGCGCCCAGGTGCAGCTGGTGGTAAACGTTGAAGCCCTGTTGGTCAGGGAAAGCCCGGAGCCCCGATGTCTGTGGTGGTGTAGATGCGCTGCCAATGGCCGCTGAGGAGCAGCAAGAGCTTGACTGGCTGGCACTTTCGGTGTGGGAGCAATCATCCGACGTGCGTGATTTTTCTGGTTTTTTTTTTTCAGTAGGCACCCAGGTGCAGCTGGTGGTAAAGGTCGAAGCCCTGTTGGTCAGGGAAAGCCCGGAGCCCCGATGTCTCTGGTGCTGTACATGCGCTGCCAATGGCCGCTGAGGAGCCGCAAGAGCTTGACTTGCTGGCACTTTCGGTGTGGGAGCAATCGTCCGACGTTCCTGATTTTTCGGGATTTTTTTTCAGTGGGCGCCCAGGTGCAGCTGGTGGTAAACGTCGAAGCCCTGTTCGTCAGGGAAAGCCCGGAGCCCTGATGTCTGTGGTGCTGTAGATGCGCTGCCAATGGCCGCTGAGGAGCAGCAAGAGCTTGAGTTGCTGGCACTTTCGGTGTGGGAGCAATCGTCTGACGTTTGTGATTTCTGAGGTTTTTTTTTTCAGTAGGCACCCAGGTGCAGCTGGTGGTAACCGTCGAAGCCCTGTTGGTCAGGGAAAGCCCGGAGCCCCGATGTCTGTGGTGCTGTAGATGCGCTGCCAATGGCCGCTGAGGAGCAGCCAGAGCTTGACTGTCCTGCACTTTCGGTGTAGGAGCAATCGTCCGACGTTCGTGATTTTTCAGGGTTTTTCTTGAATGGACGCCCAGGTGCAGCTGGTAGTAAACGTCGAAGCCCTGTTCGTCAGGGAAAGCCTGGAGCCCCGATGTCTGTGGTGCTGTAGATGCGCTGCCAATGGCCGCTGAGGAGCAGCAAGAGCTTGACTGGCTGGCACTTTCGGTGTGGGAGCAATCGTCCGACGTTAGTGATTTTTCGGGGTTTTTTTTTCAGTGGGCGCCCAGGTACAGCTGGTGGTAAACGTCGAAACCCTGTTGGTCAGGGAAAGCCCGGAGCCCCGATGTCTGTGGTGCTGTAGATGCGCTGCCAATGGCCGCTGAGGAGCAGCAAGAGCTTGACTGGCTAGCACTTTCGGTGTGGGAGTAATCGTCCGACGTTCATGATTTTTCGGGGTTCTTTTTCAGTGGGCGCCCAGGTGCAGCTGGTGGTAAACGTCGAAGCCCTGTTGATCAGGGAAAGCCCAGAGCCAAAATGTCTGTGGTGCTGTAGATGCGCTGCCAATGGCCGCTGAGGAGCAGCAAGAGCTTGACTGGCTGGCACTTTTGGTGTGGGAGCAATCGTCCGACGTTCGTGATTTTTCAGGTTTTTTTTTTTTCAGTAGGCACCCAGGTGCAGCTGGTGGTAAACTTCGAAGCCCTGTTGGTCAGGGAAAGCCCGGAGCCCCGATGTCTGTGGTGCTGTAGATGCGCTGCCAATGGCCGCTGAGGAGCAGCAAGAGCTTGACTGGCCTGCACTTTCGGTGTGGGAGTAATTGTCCGACGCCCGTAATTTTTCGAGGTTTTTTTCCAGTGGGCGCGCAGGTGCAGCTGTTGGTAAAGGTCGAAGCCCTGTTGGTCAGGGAAAGCCCGGAGCCCCAATGTCTGTGGTGCTCTAGATGCGCTGCCAATGGCCACTGAAGAGCAGCAAGAGCTTGACTGCCTGGCACTTTCGGTGTGGGAGCAATCATCCGACGTTCATGATTTTTCAGGTTTTTTTTTTTCAGTAGGCACCCAGGTGCAGCTGGTGGTAAACGTTGAAGCCCTGTTGGTCAGGGAAAGCCCGGAGCCCCGATGTCTGTGGTGCTGTACATGCGCTGCCAATGGCCGCTGAGGAGCAGCAAGAGCTTGACTGGCCTGCACTTTCGGTGTGGGAGTAATCGTCCGACGTCAGTAATTTTTCGAGGTTTTTTTCCAGTGGGCGCCCAGGTGCAGCTGGTGGTAAACGTCGAAGCCCTGTTGGTCAGGGAAAGCCCGGAGCCCCGATGTCTCTGGTGCTGTACATGCGCTGCCAATGGCCGCTGAGGAGCCGCAAGAGCTTGACTGGCTGGCACTTTCGGTGTGGGAGCAATAGTCCGACGTTCGTGATTTTTCGGGGTTTTTTTTCAGTGGGCGCCAAGGTGCAGCTGGTGGTAAACGTCGAAGCCCTGTTGGTCAGGGAAAGCCCAGAGCCCCGATGTCTGTGGTGCTGTAGATGCGCTGCCAATGGCCGCTGAGGAGCAGCAAGATCTTGACTGGCTGGCACTTTCGGTGTGGGAGCAATCGTCCGACGTCAGTGATTTTTCGGAGATTTTTTTCAGTGGGCGCCCAGGTGCAGCTGGTGGTAAACATCGAAGCCCTGTTCGTCAGGGAAAGCCCGGAGCCCTGATGTCTGTGGTGCTGTAGATGCGCTGCCAATGGCCGCTGAGGAGCAGCAAGAGCTTGACTGGCTGGCACTTTCGGTATGGGAGCAATCGTCCGACGTTGGTGATTTTTCAAGGTTTTTCTTCAGTGGGCGCTCAGGTGCAGCTGGTGGTAAACGTCGAAGCCCTGTTGGTCAGGGAAAGCCCGGAGCCCCGATGTCTGTGGTGCTGTAGATGCGCTGCCAGTGGACGCTGAGGAGCAGCAAGAGCTTGACTGGCTGGCACTTTCGGTGTGGGAGCAATCGTCCGACGTTCGTGATTTTTCAGGGTTTTTCCTGAATGGACGCCCAGGTGCAGCTGGTAGTAAACGTCGAAGCCCTGTTCGTCAGGGAAAGCCCGGAGCCACAATGTCTGTGGTGCTGTAGGTGCGCTGCCAATGGCCGCTGAGGAGCCGCAAGAGCTTGACTGGCTGGCACTTTGACTGTGGGAGCAATCGTCCGACGTTCGTGATTTTTCAGGTTTTTTTTTTTTCAGTAGGCACCCAGGTGCAGCTGGTGGTAAATGGTGAAGCCCTGTTCGTCAGGGAAAGCCTGGAGCCCCGATGTCTGTGGTGCTGTAGATGCGCTGCCAATGGCCGCTGAGGAGCAGCAAGAGCTTGACTGGCTGGCACTTTCGGTGTGGGAGCAATCGTCCGACGTTCGTGATTTTTCGGGGTTTTTTTTTCAGTGGGCGCCCAGGTGCAGCTGGTGGTAAACGTCGAAACCCTGTTGGTCAGGGAAAGCCCGGAGCCCCGATGTCTGTGGTGCTGTAGATGCGCTGCCAATGGCCGCTGAGGAGCAGCAAGAGCTTGACTGGCTAGCACTTTCGGTGTGGGAGTAATCGTCCGACGTTCATGATTTTTCGGGGTTTTTTTTCAGTGGGCGCCCAGGTGCAGCTGGTGGTAAACGTCGAAGCCCTGTTGATCAGGGAAAGCCCAGAGCCACAATGTCTGTGGTGCTGTAGATGCGCTGCCAATGGCCGCTGAGGAGCAGCAAGAGCTTGACTGGCTGGCACTTTTGGTGTGGGAGCAATCGTCCGACGTTCGTGATTTTTCAGGTTTTTTTTTTTTCAGTAGGCACCCAGGTGCAGCTGGTGGTAAACTTCGAAGCCCTGTTGGTCAGGGAAAGCCCGGAGCCCCGATGTCTGTGGTGCTGTAGATGCGCTGCCAATGGCCGCTGAGGAGCAGCAAGAGCTTGACTGGCTGGCACTTTCGGTGTGGGAGCAATCATCCGACGTCCGTGATTTTTCGGGTTTTTTTTTTCAGTAGGCACCCAGGTGCAGCTGGTGGTAAACGTCGAAGCCCTGTTGGTCAGGGAAAGCCCGGAGCCCCGATGTCTGTGGTGCTGTACATGCGCTGCCAATGGCCGCTGAGGAGTAGCAAGAGCTTGACTGGCTGGCACTTTCGGTATGGGAGCAATCGTCCGACATTCGTGATTTTTCGGGATTTTTTTTCAGTGGGCGCCCAGGTGCAGCTGGTGGTAAACGTCGAAGCCCTGTTGGTCAGGGAAAGCCCAGAGCCCCGATGTCTGTGGTGCTGTAGATGCGCTGCCAATGGCCGCTGAGGAGCAGCAAGATCTTGACTGGCTGGCACTTTCGGTGTGGGAGCAATTGTCCGACGTTCGTGATTTTTCGGGGTTTTTTTTCAGTGGGCGCCCAGGTGCAGCTGGTGGTAAACGTCGAAGCCCTGTTCGTCAGGGAAAGCCCGGAGCCCTGATGTCTGTGGTGCTGTAGATGCGCTACCAATGGCCGCTGAGGAGCAGCAAGAGCTTGAGTTGCTGGCACTTTCGGTGTGCGAGCAATCGTCTGACGTTTGTGATTTCTCAGGTTTTTTTTTTCAGTAGGCACCCAGGTGCAGCTGGTGGTAACCGTCGAAGCCCTGTTCGTCAGGGAAAGCCCGGAGCCCCGATGTCTGTGGTGCTGTAGATGTGCTGCCAATGGCCGCTGAGGAGCAGCCAGAGCTTGACTGTCCTGCACTTTCGATGTACGAGCAATCGTCCGACGTTCGTGATTTTACAGGGTTTTTCTTGAATGGACGCCCAGCTGCAGCTGGTAGTAAACGTCGAAGCCCTGTTCGTCAGGGAAAGCCTGGAGCCCCGATGTCTGTGGTGCTGTAGATGCGCTGCCAATGGCCGCTGAGGAGCCGCAAGAGCTTGACTGGCTGGCACTTTCGGTGTGGGAGCAATCGTCTGACATTCGTGATTTTTCAGGGTTTTTTTTCAGTGGGTGCCCAGGTTCAGCTGGTGGTAAACGTCGAAGCCCTGTTCGTCAGGGAAAGCTCGGAGCCACAATGTCTGTGGTGCTGTAGGTGCGCTGCCAATGGCCGCTGAGGAGCCGCAAGAGCTTGACTGGCTGGCACTTTGACTGTGGGAGCAATCGTCCGACGTTTGTGATTTTTCAGGTTTTTTTTTTTCAGTAGGCACCCAGGTGCAGCAGGTGGTAAATGTTGAAGCCCTGTTCGTCAGGGAAAGCCTGGAGCCCCGATGTCTGTGGTGCTGTAGATGCGCTGCCAATGGCCGCTGAGGAGCAGCAAGAGATTGACTGGCTGGCACTTTAGGTGTGGGAGCAATCGTCCGACGTTCGTGATTTTTCGGGGTTTTTTTTTCAGTGGGCGCCCAGGTGCAGCTGGTGGTAAACGTCGAAACCCTGTTGGTCAGGGAAAGCCCGGAGCCCCGATGTCTGTGGTGCTGTAGATGCGCTGCCAATGGCCGCTGAGGAGCAGCAAGAGCTTGACTGGCTAGCACTTTCGGTGTGGGAGTAATCGTCCGACGTTCATGATTTTTCGGGGTTTTTTTTCAGTGGGCGCCCAGGTGCAGCTGGTAGTAAACGTCGAAGCCCTGTTGATCAGGGAAAGCCCAGAGCCACAATGTCTGTGGTGCTGTAGATGTGCTGCCAATGGCCGCTGAGAAGCAGCAAGAGCTTGACTGGCTGGCACTTTTGGTGTGGGAGCAATCGTCCGACGTTCGTGATTTTTCAGGTTTTTTTTTTTTCAGTAGGCACCCAGGTGCAGCTGGTGGTAAACTTCGAAGCCCTGTTGGTCAGGGAAAGCCCGGAGCCCCGATGTCTGTGGTGCTGTAGATGCGCTCCCAATGGACACTGAGGAGCAGCAAGAGCTTGACTGGCTGGCACTTTCAGTGTGGTAGCAATCGTCCGACGTTCGAGATTTCTCAGGTTTTTTTTTTCAGTAGGCACCCAGGTGCAGCTGGTGGTAACCGTCGAAGCCCTGTTGGTCAGGGAAAGCCCGGAGCCCCGATGTCTGTGGTGCTGTAGATGCGCTGCCAATGGCCGCTGAGGAGCAGCAGGAGCTTGACTGGCTGGCACTTTTGGTGTGGGAGCAATCATCCGACGTTCGTGATTTTTCGGGGTTTTTTTTCAGTGGGCGCCCAGGTGCAGCTGGTGGTAAACGTTGAAGCCCTGTTGGTCAGGGAAAGCCCGGAGCCCCGATGTCTGTGGTGCTGTAGATGCGCTGCCAATGGCCGCTGAGGAGCAGCAAGAGCTTGACTGGCTGGCACTTTCGGTGTGGGAGCAATCGTCCGACATCCGTGATTTTTCGGGTTTTTTTTTTTCAGTAGGCACCCAGGTGCAGCTGGTGGTAAACGTCGAAGCCCTGTTCGTCAGGGAAAGCCCGGAGCCCTGATGTCTGTGGTGCTGTAGATGCGCTGCCAATGGCCGCTGAGGAGCAGCAATAGCTTGACTGGCTGGCACTTTCGGTGTGGGAGCAATCGTCCGACGTCAGTGATTTTTCGGAGATTTTTTTCAGTGGGCGCCCAGGTGCAGCTGGTGGTAAACGTCGAAGCCCTGTTCGTCAGGGAAAGCCTGGATCCCCGATGTCTGTGGTGCTGTAGATGCGCTGCCAATGGCCGCTGAGGAGCAGCAAGAGCTTGACTGGCTGGCACTTTCGGTGTGGGAGCAATCGTCCGACGTTCATGATTTTTCGGGGTTTTTTTTCAGTGGGCGCCCAGGTGCAGCTGGTGGTAAACGTTGAAGCCCTGTTGGTCAGGGAAAGCCCGGAGCCCCGATGTCTGTGGTGCTGTAGATGCGCTGCCAATGGCCGGTGAGGAGCAGCAAGAGCTTGACTGGCTGGCACTTTCGGTGTGGGAGCAATTGTCCGACGTTCGTGATTTTTAATGTTTTTTTTTTTTCAGTAGGCACCCAGGTGCAGCTGGTGATAAACGTCGAAGCCCTGTTGGTCAGGGAAAGCCCGGAGCCCCGATGTCTGTGGTGCTGTACATGCGCTGCCAATGGCCGCTGAGGAGCAGCAAGAGCTTGACTGTCCTGCAATTTCGGTGCGGGAGCAATCGTCTGACATTCGTGATTTTTCAGGGTTTTTTTTCAGTAGGCACCCAGGTGCAGCTGGTGGTAAATGTTGAAGCCCTGTTGGTCAGGGAAAGCCCGGAGCCCCGATGTCTGTGGTGCTGTAGATGTGCTGCCAATGGCCACTGAGGAGCAGCAAGAGCTTGACTGGCTGGCACTTTCGCTGTGGGAGCAATCGTCCGACGTTCGTCATTTTTCAGGTTTTTTTTTTTCAGTAGGCACCCAGGTGCAGCTGGTGGTAAACGTCTAAGCCCTGTTGGTCAGGGAAAGCCCGGAGCCCCGATGTCTGTGGTGCTGTAGATGCGCTGCCAATGGCCGCTGAGGAGCAGCAAGAGCTTGACTGGCTGGCACTTTCGGTGTGGGAGCAATCGTCCGACGTTCGTGATTTTTCGGGGTTTTTTTTCAGTGGGCGCCCAGGTGCAGCTGGTGGTAAACGTCGAAGCCCTGTTGGTCAGGGAAAGCCCGGAGCCCCGATGTCTGTGGTGCTGTAGATGCGCTGCCAATGGCCGCTGAGGAGCAGCAAGAGCTTGACTGGCCTGCACTTTCGGTGTCGGAGTAATCGTCCGACGTCCGTAATTTTTCGAGGTTTTTTTCCAGTGGGCTCCCAGGTGCAGCTGGTGGTAAACGTCGAAGCCCTATTGGTCAGGGAAAGCCCAGAGCCCCAATGTCTGTGCTGCTGTAGATGCGCTGCCAATGGCCGCTGAGGAGCAGCAAGAGCTTGACTGGCTGGCACTTTCGCTGTGGGAGCAATCGTCCGACGCTCGTCATTTTTCAGGTTTTTTTTTTTCAGTAGGCACCCAGGTGCAGCTGGTGGTAAACGTCTAAGCCCTGTTGGTCAGGGAAAGCCCGGAGCCCCGATGTCTGTGGTGCTGTAGATGCGCTGCCAGTGGACGCTGAGGAGCAGCAAGAGCTTGACTGGCTGGCACTTTTGGTGTGGGAGCAATAGTCCGACGTTCGTCATTTTTCAGGTTTTTTTTTTTCAGTAGGCACCCAGGTGCAGCTGGTGGTAAACGTCTAAGCCCTGTTGGTCAGGGAAAGCCCGGAGCCCCGATGTCTGTGGTGCTGTAGATGCGCTGCCAGTGGACGCTGAGGAGCAGCAAGAGCTTGACTGGCTGGCACTTTCGGTGTGGGAGCAACCGTCCAACGTCCGTGATTTTTCGGGGTTTTTTTTCAGTGGGCGCCCAGGTGCAGCTGGTGGTAAACGTCGAAGCCCTGTTGGTCAGGGAAAGCCCGGAGCCCCGATGTCTGTGGTGCTGTAGATGCGCTGCCAATGGCCGCTGAGGAGCAGCAAGAGCTTGACTGGCTGGCACTTTCGGTGTGGGAGCAATCGTCCGACGTTCGAGATTTCTCAGGTTTTTTTTTTCAGTAGGCACCCAGGTGCAGCTGGTGGTAACCGTCGAAGCCCTGTTCGTCAGGGAAAGCCCGGAGCCCCGATGTCTGTGGTGCTGTAGATGCGCTGCCAATGGCCGCTGAGGAGCAGCAGGAGCTTGACTGGCTGGCACTTTCGGTGTGGGAGCAATCATCCGACGTTCGTGATTTTTCGGGGTTTTTTTTCAGTGGGCGCCCAGGTGCAGCTGGTGGTAAACGTTGAAGCCCTGTTGGTCAGGGAAATCCCGGAGCCCCGATGTCTGTGGTGCTGTAGATGCGCTGCCAATGGCCGCTGAGGAGCAGCAAGAGCTTGACTGGCTGGCACTTTCGGTGTGGGAGCAATCATCCGACATCCGTGATTTTTCGGGTTTTTTTTTTTCAGTAGGCACCCAGGTGCAGCTGGTGGTAAACGTCGAAGCCCTGTTGGTCAGGGAAAGCCCAGAGCCCCGATGTCTCTGGTGCTGTACATGCGCTGCCAATGGCCGCTGAGGAGCCGCAAGAGCTTGACTGGCTGGCACTTTCGGTGTGGGAGCAATCGTCCGACGTTCGTGATTTTTCGGGATTTTTTTTCAGTGGGCGCCAAGGTGCAGCTGGTGGTAAACGTCGAAGCCCTGTTGGTCAGGGAAAGCCCAGAGCCCCGATGTCTGTGGTGCTGTAGATGCGCTGCCAATGGCCGCTGAGGAGCAGCAAGATCTTGACTGGCTGGCACTTTCGGTGTGGGAGCAATTGTCCGACGTTCGTGATTTTTCGGGGTTTTTTTTGAGTGGATGCCCAAGTGCAGATTATGGTAAACGTCGAAGCCCTGTTCGTCAGGGAAAGCCCGGAGCCCTGATGTCTGTGGTGCTGTAGATGCGCTGCCAATGGCCACTGAGGAGCAGCAAGAGCTTGACTGGCTGGCACTTTCGGTGTGGGAGCAATCGTCTGACGTTTGTGATTTCTCAGGTTTTTTTTTTCAGTAGGCACCCAGGTGCAGCTGGTGGTAACCGTCGAAGCCCTGTTGGTCAGGGAAAGCCCGGAGCCCCGATGTCTGTGGTGCTGTAGATGCGCTGCCAATGGCCGCTGAGGAGCAGCCAGAGCTTGACTGGCTAGCACTTTCGGTGTGGGAGTAATCGTCCGATGTTCATGATTTTTCGGGGTTTTTTTTCAGTGGGCGCCCAGGTGCAGCTGGTGGTAAACGTCGAAGCCCTGTTGGTCAGGGAAAGCCCGGAGCCCTGATGTCTGTGGTGCTGTAGATGCGCTGCCAATGGCCGCTGAGGAGCAGCAAGAGCTTGACTGGCTGGCACTTTCGGTGTGGGAGCAATCATCCGACGTTCGTGATTTTTAATGTTTTTTTTTTTTCAGTAGGCACCCAGGTGCAGCTGGTGATAAACGTCGAAGCCCTGTTCGTCAGGGAAAGCCCGGAGCCCCGATGTCTGTGGTGCTGTACATGCGCTGCCAATGGACGCTGAGGAGCAGCAAGAGCTTGACTGTCCTGCAATTTCGGTGCGGGAGCAATCGTCAGACGTTCGTGATTTTTCAGGGTTTTTCTTGAGTGGATGCCCAGGTGCAGCTGGTGGTAAATGTTGAAGCCCTGTTCGTCAGGGAAAGCCTGGAGCCCCGATGTCTGTGGTGCTGTAGATGCGCTGCCAATGGCCGCTGAGGAGCAGCAAGAGCTTGACTGGCTGGCACTTTCGGTGTGGGAGCAATCATCCGACGTTCTTGATTTTTCGGGGTTTGTTTCCAGTTGGGGCCCAGGTGCAGCTGGTGGTAAACGTCGAAGCCCTGTTCGTCAGGGAAAGCCCGGAGCCCCGATGTCTGTGGTGCTGTAGATGCGCTGCCAATGGCCGCTGAGGAGCAGCAAGAGCTTGACTGGCTGGCACTTTCGGTGAGGGAGTAATCGTCCGACGTCCGTAATTTTTCGGGGTTTTTTTCCAGTGGGCGCCCAGGTGCAGCTGGTGGTAAATGTCGAAGCCCTGTTGGTCAGGGAAAGCCCGGAGCCACAATGTCTGTGGTGCTGTAGATGCGCTGCCAATGGCCGGTGAGGACCAGCAAGAGCTTGACTGGCTGGCACTTTCAGTGTGGGAGCAATCGTCCGACGTTCGTGATTTTTCGAGGTTTTTTTTGAGTGGGCACCCAGGTGCAGCTGGTGGTAAACATCGAAGCCCTGTTCGTCAGGGAAAGCCCGGAGCCCTGATGTCTGTGGTGCTGTAGATGCGCTGCCAATGGCCGCTGAGGTGCAGCAAGAGCTTGAGTTGCTGGCACTTTCGGTGTGGGAGCAATCGTCCGACGTTTGTGATTTCTCAGGTTTTGTTTTTCAGTAGGCACCCAGGTGCAGCTGGTGGTAAACGTCGAAGCCCTGTTGGTCAGGGAAAGCCCGGAGCCACAATGTCTGTGGTGCTGTAGGTGCGCTGCCAATGGCCGCTGAGGAGCAGCAAGAGCTTGACTGGCTGGCACTTTCGGTGTGGGAGCAATCGTCTGACATTCGTGATTTTTCAGGGGTTTTTTTCAGTAGGCACCCAGGTGCAGCTGGTGGTAAATGTTGAAGCCCTGTTCGTCAGGGAAAGCCCAGAGCCCCGATGTCTGTGGTGCTGTAGATGCGCTGCCAATGGCCGCTGAGGAGCAGCAAGAGCTTGACTGGCTGGCACTTTCGCTGTGGGAGCAATCGTCCGACGTTCGTCATTTTTCAGGTTTTTTTTTTTCAGTAGACACCCAGGTGCAGCTGGTGGTAAACGTCTAAGCCCTGTTGGTCAGGGAAAGCCCGGAGCCCCGATGTCTGTGGTGCTGTAGATGCGCTCCCAATGGACACTGAGGAGCAGCAAGAGCTTGACTGGCTGGCACTTTCGGTGTGGGAGCAATCATCCGACGTCCGTGATTTTTCGGGTTTTTTTTTTCAGTAGGCACCCAGGTGCAGCTGGTGGTAAACGTCGAAGCCCTGTTGGTCAGGGAAAGCCCGGAGCCCCGATGTCTGTGGTGCTGTAGATGCGCTGCCAATGGCCGCTGAGGAGCAGCAGGAGCTTGACTGGCTGGCACTTTCGGTGTGGGAGCAATCATCCGACGTTCGTGATTTTTCGGGGTTTTTTTTCAGTGGGCGCCCAGGTGCAGCTGGTGGTAAACGTTGAAGCCCTGTTGGTCAGGGAATGCCCGGAGCCCCGATGTCTCTGGTGCTGTAGATGCGCTGCCAATGGCCGCTGAGGAGCAGCAAGAGCTTGACTGGCTGGCACTTTCGGTGTGGGAGCAATCATCCGACATCCGTGATTTTTCGGGTTTTTTTTTTTCAGTAGGCACCCAGGTGCAGCTGGTGGTAAACGTCGAAGCCCTGTTGGTCAGGGAAAGCCCGGAGCCCCGATGTCTCTGGTGCTGTACATGCGCTGCCAATGGCCGCTGAGGAGCAGCAAGAGCTTGACTGGCTGGCACTTTCGGTGTGGGAGCAATCGTCCGACGTTCCTGATTTTTCGAGGTTTTTTTTCAGTGGGCGCCCAGGTGCAGCTGGTGGTAAACGTTGAAGCCCTGTTCGTCAGGGAAAGCCCGGAGCCCTGATGTCTGTGGTGCTGTAGATGCGCTGCCAATGGCCGCTGAGGAGCAGCAAGAGCTTGACTGGCTGGCACTTTCGGTGTGGGAGCAATCGTCCGACGTTCGTGATTTTTCGGGGTTTTTTTTTCAGTGGGCGACCAGGTGCAGCTGGTGGTAAACGTCGAAACCCTGTTGGTCAGGGAAAGCCCGGAGCCCCGATGTCTGTGGTGCTGTAGATGCGCTGCCAATGGCCGCTGAGGAGCAGCAAGAGCTTGACTTGCTAGCACTTTCGGTGTGGGAGAAATCGTCCGACGTTCATGATTTTTCGGGGTTTTTTTTCAGTGGGCGCCCAGGTGCAGCTGGTGGTAAACGTCGAAGCCCTGTTGATCAGGGAAAGCCCAGAGCCACAATGTCTGTGGTGCTGTAGATGCGCTGCCAATGGCCGCTGAGGAGCAGCAAGAGCTTGACTGGCTGGCACTTTTGGTGTGGGAGCAATCGTCCGACGTTCGTGATTTTTCAGGTTTTTTTTTTTTTCAGTAGGCACCCAGGTGCAGCTGGTGGTAAACGTCGAAACCCTGTTGGTCAGGGAACGCCCGGAGCCCCGATGTCTGTGGTGCTGTAGATGCGCTGCCAATGGCCGCTGAGGAGCAGCAAGAGCTTGACTGGCTAGCACTTTCGGTGTGGGAGTAATCGTCCGACGTTCATGATTTTTCGGGGTTTTTTTTCAGTGGGCGCCCAGGTGCAGCTGGTGGTAAACGTCGAAGCCCTGTTGATCAGGGAAAGCCCAGAGCCACAATGTCTGTGGTGCTGTAGATGCGCTGCCAATGGCCGCTGAGGAGCAGCAAGAGCTTGACTGGCTGGCACTTTTGGTGTGGGAGCAATCGTCCGACGTTCGTGATTTTTCAGGTTTTTTTTTTTTCAGTAGGCACCCAGGTGCAGCTGGTGGTAAACTTCGAAGCCCTGTTGGTCAGGGAAAGCCCGGAGCCCCGATGTCTGTGGTGCTGTAGATGCGCTCCCAATGGACACTGAGGAGCAGCAAGAGCTTGACTGGCTGGCACTTTCGGTGTGGGAGCAATCGTCCGACGTTCGAGATTTCTCAGGTTTTTTTTTTCAGTAGGCACCCAGGTGCAGCTGGTGGTAACCGTCGAAGCCCTGTTCGTCAGGGAAAGCCCGGAGCCCCGATGTCTGTGGTGCTGTAGATGCGCTGCCAATGGCCGCTGAGGAGCAGCAGGAGCTTGACTGGCTGGCACTTTCGGTGTGGGAGCAATCATCCGACGTTCGTGATTTTTCGGGGTTTTTTTTCAGTGGGCGCCCAGGTGCAGCTGGTGGTAAACGTTGAAGCCCTGTTGGTCAGGGAAATCCCGGAGCCCCGATGTCTGTGGTGCTGTAGATGCGCTGCCAATGGCCGCTGAGGAGCAGCAAGAGCTTGACTGGCTGGCACTTTCGGTGTGGGAGCAATCATCCGACGTCCGTGATTTTTCGGGTTTTTTTTTTTCAGTAGGCACCCAGGTGCAGCTGGTGGTAAACGTCGAAGCCCTGTTGGTCAGGGAAAGCCCGGAGCCCCGATGTCTCTGGTGCTGTACATGCGCTGCCAATGGCCGCTGAGGAGCCGCAAGAGCTTGACTGGCTGGCACTTTCGGTGTGGGAGCAATCGTCCGACGTTCGTGATTTTTCAGGTTTTTTTTTCAGTGGGCGCCAAGGTGCAGCTGGTGGTAAACGTCGAAGCCCTGTTGGTCAGGGAAAGCCCAGAGCCCCGATGTCTGTGGTGCTGTAGATGCGCTGCCAATGGCCGCTGAGGAGCAGCAAGATCTTGACTGGCTGGCACTTTCGGTGTGGGAGCAATTGTCCGACGTTCGTGATTTTTCTGGGTTTTTTTTGAGTGGATGCCCAGGTGCAGATTATGGTAAACGTCGAAGCCCTGTTCGTCAGGGAAAGCCCGGAGCCCTGATGTCTGTGGTGCTGTAGATGCGCTGTCAATGGCCGCTGAGGAGCAGCAAGAGCTTGAGTTGCTGGCACTTTCGGTGTGGGAGCAATCGTCTGACGTTTGTGATTTCTCAGGTTTTTTTTTTCAGTAGGCACCCAGATGCAGCTGGTGGTAACCGTCGAAGCCCTGTTCGTCAGGGAAAGCCCGGAGCCCCGATGTCTGTGGTGCTGTAGATGCGCTGCCAATGGCCGCTGAGGAGCAGCCAGAGCTTGACTGTCCTGCACTTTCGGTGTAGGAGCAATCGTCCGACGTTCGTGATTTTTCAGGGTTTTTCTTGAATGGACGCCCAGGTGCAGCTGGTAGTAAACGTAGAAGCCCTGTTCGTCAGGGAAAGCCTGGAGCCCCGATGTCTGTGGTGCTGTAGATGCGCTGCCAATGGCCGCTGAGGAGCCGCAAGAGCTTGACTGGCTGGCACTTTCGGTGTGGGAGCAATCGTCTGACATTCGTGATTTTTCAGGGTTTTTTTTTTCAGTAGGCACCCAGGTGCAGCTGGTGGTAAATGTTGAAGCCCTGTTCGTCAGGGAAAGCCTGGAGCCCCGATGTCTGTGGTGCTGTAGATGCGCTGCCAATGGCCGCTGAGGAGCAGCAAGAGCTTGACTGGCTGGCACTTTCGGTGTGGGAGCAATCGTCCGACGTTCGTGATTTTTCGGGGTTTTTTTTTCAGTGGGCGCCCAGGTGCAGCTGGTGGTAAACGTCGAAACCCTGTTGGTCAGGGAAAGCCCGGAGCCCCGATGTCTGTGGTGCTGTAGATGCGCTGCCAATGGCCGCTGAGGAGCAGCAAGAGCTTGACTGGCTAGCACTTTCGGTGTGGGAGAAATCGTCCGACGTTCATGATTTTTCGGGGTTTTTTTTCAGTGGGCGCCCAGGTGCAGCTGGTGGTAAACGTCGAAGCCCTGTTGATCAGGGAAAGCCCAGAGCCACAATGTCTGTGGTGCTGTAGATGCGCTGCCAATGGCCGCTGAGGAGCAGCAAGAGCTTGACTGGCTGGCACTTTTGGTGTGGGAGCAATCGTCCGACGTTCGTGATTTTTCAGGTTTTTTTTTTTTCAGTAGGCACCCAGGTGCAGCTGGTGGTAAACGTCGAAGCCCTGTTGGTCAGGGAAAGCCCGGAGCCCCGATGTCTGTGGTGCTGTAGATGCGCTGCCAATGGCCGCTGAGGAGCAGCAGGAGCTTGACTGGCTGGCACTTTCGGTGTGGGAGCAATCGTCCGACGTTCATGATTTTTCGGGGTTTTTTTTCAGTGGGCGCCCAGGTGCAGCTGGTGGTAAACGTCGAAGCCCTGTTGGTCAGGGAAAGCCCGGAGCCCTGATGTCTGTGGTGCTGTAGGTGCGCTGCCAATGGCCGCTGAGGAGCAGCAAGAGCTTGACTGGCTGGCACTTTCGGTGTGGGAGCAATCGTCCGACGTTCATGATTTTTAATGTTTTTTTTTTTTCAGTAGGCACCCAGGTGCAGCTGGTGATAAACGTCGAAGCCCTGTTGGTCAGGGAAAGCCCGGAGCCCCGATGTCTGTGGTGCTGTACATGCGCTGCCAATGGACGCTGAGGAGCAGCAAGAGCTTGACTGTCCTGCAATTTCGGTGCGGGAGCAATCGTCAGACGTTCGTGATTTTTCAGGGTTTTTCTTGAGTGGATGCCCAGGTGCAGCTGGTGGTAAATGTTGAAGCCCTGTTCGTCAGGGAAAGCCTGGAGCCCCGATGTCTGTGGTGCTGTAGATGCGCTGCCAATGGCCGCTGAGGAGCAGCAAGAGCTTGACTGGCTGGCACTTTCGGTGTGGGAGCAATCATCCGACGTTCTTGATTTTTCGGGGTTTGTTTCCAGTTGGGGCCCAGGTGCAGCTGGTGGTAAACGTCGAAGCCCTGTTCGTCAGGGAAAGCCCGGAGCCCCGATGTCTGTGGTGCTGTAGATGCGCTGCCAATGGCCGCTGAGGAGCAGCAAGAGCTTGACTGGCTGGCACTTTCGGTGAGGGAGTAATCGTCCGACGTCCGTAATTTTTCGGGGTTTTTTTCCAGTGGGCGCCCAGGTGCAGCTGGTGGTAAATGTCGAAGCCCTGTTCGTCAGGGAAAGCCCGGAGCCACAATGTCTGTGGTGCTGTAGATGCGCTGCCAATGGCCGGTGAGGAGCAGCAAGAGCTTGACTGGCTGGCACTTTCAGTGTGGGAGCAATCGTCCGACGTTCGTGATTTTTCGAGGTTTTTTTTGAGTGGGCACCCAGGTGCAGCTGGTGGTAAACATCGAAGCCCTGTTCGTCAGGGAAAGCCCGGAGCCCTGATGTCTGTGGTGCTGTAGATGCGCTGCCAATGGCCGCTGAGGTGCAGCAAGAGCTTGAGTTGCTGGCACTTTCGGTGTGGGAGCAATCGTCCGACGTTTGTGATTTCTCAGGTTTTGTTTTTCAGTAGGCACCCAGGTGCAGCTGGTGGTAAACGTCGAAGCCCTGTTGGTCAGGGAAAGCCCGGAGCCACAATGTCTGTGGTGCTGTAGGTGCGCTGCCAATGGCCGCTGAGGAGCAGCAAGAGCTTGACTGGCTGGCACTTTCGGTGTGGGAGCAATCGTCTGACATTCGTGATTTTTCAGGGTTTTTTTTCAGTAGGCACCCAGGTGCAGCTGGTGGTAAATGTTGAAGCCCTGTTCGTCAGGGAAAGCCCGGAGCCCCGATGTCTGTGGTGCTGTAGATGCGCTGCCAATGGCCGCTGAGGAGCAGCAGGAGCTTGACTGGCTGGCACTTTCGCTGTGGGAGCAATCGTCCAACGTTCGTCATTTTTCAGGTTTTTTTTTTTCAGTAGACACCCAGGTGCAGCTGGTGGTAAACGTCTAAGCCCTGTTGGTCAGGGAAAGCCCGGAGCCCTGATGTCTGTGGTGCTGTAGATGCGCTCCCAATGGACACTGAGGAGCAGCAAGAGCTTGACTGGCTGGCACTTTCGGTGTGGGAGCAATCATCTGACGTCCGTGATTTTTCGGGTTTTTTTTTTCAGTAGGCACCCAGGTGCAGCTGGTGGTAAACGTCGAAGCCCTGTTGGTCAGGGAAAGCCCGGAGCCCCGATGTCTGTGGTGCTGTAGATGCGCTGCCAATGGCCGCTGAGGAGCAGCAGGAGCTTGACTGGCTGGCACTTTCGGTGTGGGAGCAATCATCCGACGTTCGTGATTTTTCGGGGTTTTTTTTCAGTGGGCGCCCAGGTGCAGCTGGTGGTAAACGTTGAAGCCCTGTTGGTCAGGGAATGCCCGGAGCCCCGATGTCTGTGGTGCTGTAGATGCGCTGCCAATGGCCGCTGAGGAGAAGCAAGAGCTTGACTGGCTGGCACTTTCGGTGTGGGAGCAATCATCCGACATCCGTGATTTTCCGGGTTTTTTTTTTTCAGTAGGCACCCAGGTGCAGCTGGTGGTAAACGTCGAAGCCCTGTTGGTCAGGGAAAGCCCGGAGCCCCGATGTCTCTGGTGCTGTACATGCGCTGGCAATGGCCGCTGAGGAGCAGCAAGAGCTTGACTGGCTGGCACTTTCGGTGTGGGAGCAATCGTCCGACGTTCGTGATTTTTCGAGGTTTTTTTTCAGTGGGCGCCCAGGTGCAGCTGGTGGTAAACGTTGAAGCCCTGTTCGTCAGGGAAAGCCCGGAGCCCTGATGTCTGTGGTGCTGTAGATGCGCTGCCAATGGCCGCTGAGGAGCAGCAAGAGCTTGACTGGCTGGCACTTTCGGTGTGGGAGCAATCGTCCGACGTTCGTGATTTTTCGGGGTTTTTTTTTCAGTGGGCGCCCAGGTGCAGCTGGTGGTAAACGTCGAAACCCTGTTGGTCAGGGAAAGCCCGGAGCCCCGATGTCTGTGGTGCTGTAGATGCGCTGCCAATGGCCGCTGAGGAGCAGCAAGATCTTGACTGGCTGGCACTTTCGGTGTGGGAGCAATTGTCCGACGTTCGTGATTTTTCGGGGTTTTTTTTGAGTGGATGCCCAGGTGCAGATTATGGTAAACGTCGAAGCCCTGTTCGTCAGGGAAAGCCCGGAGCCCTGATGTCTGTGGTGCTGTAGATGCGCTGTCAATGGCCGCTGAGGAGCAGCAAGAGCTTGACTGGCTGGCACTTTCGGTGTGGGAGCAATCGTCCGACGTCAGTGATTTTTCGGAGATTTTTTTCAGTGGGCGCCCAGGTGCAGCTGGTGGTAAATATCGAAGCCCTGTTGGTCAGGGAAAGCCCGGAGCCACAATGTCTGTGGTGCTGTGGATGCGCTGCCAATGGCCGGTGAGGAGCAGCAAGAGCTTGACTGGCTGGCACTTTCGGTGTGGGAGCAATCGTCCGACGTTCGTGATTTTTCGAGGTTTTTTTTGAGTGGGCACCCAGGTGCAGCTGGTGGTAAACATCGAAGCCCTATTGGTCAGGGAAAGCCCGGAGCCCCGATGTCTGTGGTGCTGTAGATGCGCTGCCAATGGCCGCTGAGGTGCAGCAAGAGCTTGAGTTGCTGGCACTTTCGGTGTGGGAGCAATCGTCCGACGTTTGTGATTTCTCAGGTTTATTTTTTCAGTAGGCACCCAGGTGCAGCTGGTGGTAAACGTCGAAGCCCTGTTGGTCAGGGAAAGCCCGGAGCCACAATGTCTGTGGTGCTGTAGGTGCGCTGCCAATGGCCGCTGAGGAGCAGCAAGAGCTTGACTGGCTGGCACTTTCGGTGTGGGAGCAATCGTCTGACATTCGTGATTTTTCAGGGTTTTTTTTCAGTAGGCACCCAGGTGCAGCTGGTGGTAAATGTTGAAGCCCTGTTCGTCAGGGAAAGCCCGGAGCCCCGATGTCTGTGGTGCTGTAGATGCGCTGCCAATGGCCGCTGAGGAGCAGCAAGAGCTTGACTGGCTAGCACATTCGGTGTGGGAGTAATCGTCCGACGTTCATGATTTTTTGGGGTTTTTTTTCAGTAGGCACCCAGGTGCAGCTGGTGGTAAATGTTGAAGCCCTGTTCGTCAGGGAAAGCCCGGAGCCCCGATGTCTGTGGTGCTGTAGATGCGCTCCCAATGGACACTGAGGAGCAGCAAGATCTTGACTGGCTGGCACTTTCGGTGTGGGAGCAATCATCCGACGTCCGTGATTTTTCGGGTTTTTTTTTTCAGTAGGCACCCAGGTGCAGCTGGTGGTAAACGTCGAAGCCCTGTTGGTCAGGGAAAGCCCGGAGCCCCGATGTCTGTGGTGCTGTAGATGCGCTGCCAATGGCCGCTGAGGAGCAGCAGGAGCTTGACTGGCTGGCACTTTCGGTGTGGGAGCAATCATCCGACGTTCGTGATTTTTCGGGGTTTTTTTTCAGTGGGCGCCCAGGTGCAGCTGGTGGTAAACGTTGAAGCCCTGTTGGTCAGGGAATGCCCGGAGCCCCGATGTCTGTGGTGCTGTAGATGCGCTGCCAATGGCCGCTGAGGAGAAGCAAGAGCTTGACTGGCTGGCACTTTCGGTGTGGGAGCAATCATCCGACATCCGTGATTTTCCGGGTTTTTTTTTTTCAGTAGGCACCCAGGTGCAGCTGGTGGTAAACGTCGAAGCCCTGTTGGTCAGGGAAAGCCCGGAGCCCCGATGTCTCTGGTGCTGTACATGCGCTGGCAATGGCCGCTGAGGAGCAGCAAGAGCTTGACTGGCTGGCACTTTCGGTGTGGGAGCAATCGTCCGACGTTCGTGATTTTTCGAGGTTTTTTTTCAGTGGGCGCCCAGGTGCAGCTGGTGGTAAACGTTGAAGCCCTGTTCGTCAGGGAAAGCCCGGAGCCCTGATGTCTGTGGTGCTGTAGATGCGCTGCCAATGGCCGCTGAGGAGCAGCAAGAGCTTGACTGGCTGGCACTTTCGGTGTGGGAGCAATCGTCCGACGTTCGTGATTTTTCGGGGTTTTTTTTTCAGTGGGCGCCCAGGTGCAGCTGGTGGTAAACGTCGAAACCCTGTTGGTCAGGGAAAGCCCGGAGCCCCGATGTCTGTGGTGCTGTAGATGCGCTGCCAATGGCCGCTGAGGAGCAGCAAGATCTTGACTGGCTGGCACTTTCGGTGTGGGAGCAATTGTCCGACGTTCGTGATTTTTCGGGGTTTTTTTTGAGTGGATGCCCAGGTGCAGATTATGGTAAACGTCGAAGCCCTGTTCGTCAGGGAAAGCCCGGAGCCCTGATGTCTGTGGTGCTGTAGATGCGCTGTCAATGGCCGCTGAGGAGCAGCAAGAGCTTGAGTTGCTGGCACTTTCGGTGTGGGAGCAATCGTCTGACGTTTGTGATTTCTCAGGTTTTTTTTTTCAGTAGGCACCCAGATGCAGCTGGTGGTAACCGTCGAAGCCCTGTTCGTCAGGGAAAGCCCGGAGCCCCGATGTCTGTGGTGCTGTAGATGCGCTGCCAATGGCCGCTGAGGAGCAGCCAGAGCTTGACTGTTCTGCACTTTCGGTGTAGGAGCAATCGTCCGACGTTCGTGATTTTTCAGGGTTTTTCTTGAATGGACGCCCAGGTGCAGCTGGTAGTAAACGTAGAAGCCCTGTTCGTCAGGGAAAGCCTGGAGCCCCGATGTCTGTGGTGCTGTAGATGCGCTGCCAATGGCCGCTGAGGAGCCGCAAGAGCTTGACTGGCTGGCACTTTCGGTGTGGGAGCAATCGTCTGACATTCGTGATTTTTCAGGGTTTTTTTTTTCAGTAGGCACCCAGGTGCAGCTGGTGGTAAATGTTGAAGCCCTGTTCGTCAGGGAAAGCCTGGAGCCCCGATGTCTGTGGTGCTGTAGATGCGCTGCCAATGGCCGCTGAGGAGCAGCAAGAGCTTGACTGGCTGGCACTTTCGGTGTAAGAGCAATCGTCCGACGTTCGTGATTTTTCGGGGTTTTTTTTTCAGTGGGCGCCCAGGTGCAGCTGGTGGTAAACGTCGAAACCCTGTTGGTCAGGGAAAGCCCGGAGCCCCGATGTCTGTGGTGCTGTAGATGCGCTGCCAATGGCCGCTGAGGAGCAGCAAGAGCTTGACTGGCTAGCACTTTCGGTGTGGGAGAAATCGTCCGACGTTCATGATTTTTCGGGGTTTTTTTTCAGTGGGCGCCCAGGTGCAGCTGGTGGTAAACGTCGAAGCCCTGTTGATCAGGGAAAGCCCAGAGGCACAATGTCTGTGGTGCTGTAGATGCGCTGCCAATGGCCGCTGAGGAGCAGCAAGAGCTTGACTGGCTGGCACTTTTGGTGTGGGAGCAATCGTCCGACGTTCGTGATTTTTCAGGTTTTTTTTTTTTCAGTAGGCACCCAGGTGCAGCTGGTGGTAAACGTCGAAGCCCTGTTGGTCAGGGAAAGCCCGGAGCCCCGATGTCTGTGGTGCTGTAGATGCGCTGCCAATGGCCGCTGAGGAGCAGCAGGAGCTTGACTGGCTGGCACTTTCGGTGTGGGAGCAATCGTTCGACGTTCGTGATTTTTCGAAGTTTTTTTTGAGTGGGCACCCAGGTGCAGCTGGTGGTAAACATCGAAGCCCTGTTCGTCAGGGAAAGCCCGGAGCCCCGATGTCTGTGGTGCTGTAGATGCGCTGCCAATGGCCGCTGAGGTGCAGCAAGAGCTTGAGTTGCTGGTACTTTCGGTGTGGGAGCAATCGTTCGACGTTCGTGACTTCTCAGGTTTTTTTTTTCAGTAGGCACCCAGGTGCAGCTGGTGGTAAACGTCGAAGCCCTGTTGGTCAGGGAAAGCCCGGAGCCACAATGTCTGTGGTGCTGTATGTGCGCTGCCAATGGCCGCTGAGGAGCAGCAAGAGCTTGACTGGCTGGCAGTTTCGGTGTGGGAGCAATCGTCTGACATTCGTGATTTTTCAGGGTTTTTTTTCAGTAGGCACCCAGGTGCAGCTGGTGGTAAATGTTGAAGCCCTGTTCGTCAGGGAAAGCCCGGAGCCCCGATGTCTGTGGTGCTGTAGATGCGCTGCCAATGGCCGCTGAGGAGCAGCAAGAGCTTGACTGGCTAGCACTTTCGGTGTGGGAGTAATCGTCTGACGTTCATGATTTTTCGGGGTTTTTTTTCAGTGGGCGCCCAGGTGCAGCTGGTGGTAAACGTCGAAGCCCTGTTGGTCAGGGAAAGCCCGGAGCCCTGATGTCTGTGGTGCTGTAGATGCGCTGCCAATGGCCGCTGAGGAGCAGCAAGAGCTTGACTGGCTGGCACTTTCGGTGTGGGAGCAATCATCCGACGTTCGTGATTTTTAATGTTTTTTTTTTTTCAGTAGGCACCCAGGTGCAGCTGGTGATAAACGTCGAAGCCCTGTTGGTCAGGGAAAGCCCGGAGCCCTGATGTCTGTGGTGCTGTAGATGCGCTGCCAATGGACGCTGAGGAGCAGCAAGAGCTTGACTGTCCTGCAATTTCGGTGCGGGAGCAATCGTCAGACGTTCGTGATTTTTCAGGGTTTTTCTTGAGTGGATGCCCAGGTGCAGCTGGTGGTAAATGTTGAAGCCCTGTTCGTCAGGGAAAGCCCGGAGCCCCGATGTCTGTGGTGCTGTAGATGCGCTGCCAATGGCCGCTGAGGAGCAGCAAGAGCTTGACTGGCTGGCACTTTCGGTGTGGGAGCAATCATCCGACGTTCTTGATTTTTCGGGGTTTGTTTCCAGTTGGGGCCCAGGTGCAGCTGGTGGTAAACGTCGAAGCCCTGTTCGTCAGGGAAAGCCCGGAGCCCCGATGTCTGTGGTGCTGTAGATGCGCTGCCAATGGCCGCTGAGGAGCAGCAAGAGCTTGACTGGCTGGCACTTTCGGTGAGGGAGTAATCGTCCGACGTCCGTAATTTTTCGGGGTTGTTTTCCAGTGGGCGCCCAGGTGCAGCTGGTGGTAAATGTCGAAGCCCTGTTCGTCAGGGAAAGCCCGGAGCCACAATGTCTGTGGTGCTGTAGATGCGCTGCCAATGGCCGGTGAGGAGCAGCAAGAGCTTGACTGGCTGGCACTTTCAGTGTGGGAGCAATCGTCCGACGTTCGTGATTTTTCGAGGTTTTTTTTGAGTGGGCACCCAGGTGCAGCTGGTGGTAAACATCGAAGCCCTGTTCGTCAGGGAAAGCCCGGAGCCCTGATGTCTGTGGTGCTGTAGATGCGCTGCCAATGGCCGCTGAGGTGCAGCAAGAGCTTGAGTTGCTGGCACTTTCGGTGTAGGAGCAATCGTCCGACGTTTGTGATTTCTCAGGTTTTGTTTTTCAGTAGGCACCCAGGTGCAGCTGGTGGTAAACGTCGAAGCCCTGTTGGTCAGGGAAAGCCCGGAGCCACAATGTCTGTGGTGCTGTAGGTGCGCTGCCAATGGCCGCTGAGGAGCAGCAAGAGCTTGACTGGCTGGCACTTTCGGTGTGGGAGCAATCGTCTGACATTCGTGATTTTTCAGGGGTTTTTTTCAGTAGGCACCCAGGTGCAGCTGGTGGTAAATGTTGAAGCCCTGTTCGTCAGGGAAAGCCCGGAGCCCCGATGTCTGTGGTGCTGTAGATGCGCTGCCAATGGCCGCTGAGGAGCAGCAAGAGCTTGACTGGCTGGCACTTTCGCTGTGGGAGCAATCGTCCAACGTTCGTCATTTTTCAGGTTTTTTTTTTTCAGTGGGCGCCCAGGTGCAGCTGGTGGTAAACGTCTAAGCCCTGTTGGTCAGGGAAAGCCCGGAGCCCCGATGTCTGTGGTGCTGTAGATGCGCTCCCAATGGACACTGAGGAGCAGCAAGAGCTTGACTGGCTGGCACTTTCGGTGTGGGAGCAATCATCCGACGTCCGTGATTTTTCGGGTTTTTTTTTTCAGTAGGCACCCAGGTGCAGCTGGTGGTAAACGTCGAAGCCCTGTTGGTCAGGGAAAGCCCGGAGCCCCGATGTCTGTGGTGCTGTAGATGCGCTGCCAATGGCCGCTGAGGAGCAGCAGGAGCTTGACTGGCTGGCACTTTCGGTGTGGGAGCAATCATCCGACGTTCGTGATTTTTCGGGGTTTTTTTTCAGTGGGCGCCCAGGTGCAGCTGGTGGTAAACGTTGAAGCCCTGTTGGTCAGGGAATGCCCAGAGCCCCGATGTCTGTGGTGCTGTAGATGCGCTGCCAATGGCCGCTGAGGAGCAGCAAGAGCTTGACTGGCTGGCACTTTCGGTGTGGGAGCAATCATCCGACATCCGTGATTTTTCGGGTTTTTTTTTTTCAGTAGGCACCCAGGTGCAGCTGGTGGTAAACGTCGAAGCCCTGTTGGTCAGGGAAAGCCCGGAGCCCCGATGTCTCTGGTGCTGTACATGCGCTGCCAATGGCCGCTGAGGAGCCGCAAGAGCTTGACTGGCTGGCACTTTCGGTGTGGGAGCAATCGTCCGACGTTCGTGATTTTTCGAGGTTTTTTTTCACTGGGCGCCCAGGTGCAGCTGGTGGTAAACGTTGAAGCCCTGTTGGTCAGGGAAAGCCCGGAGCCCTGATGTCTGTGGTGCTGTAGATGCGCTGCCAATGGCCGCTGAGGAGCAGCAAGAGCTTGACTGGCTGGCACTTTCGGTGTGGGAGCAATCGTCCGACGTTCGTGATTTTTCGGGGTTTTTTTTTCAGTGGGCGCCCAGGTGCAGCTGGTGGTAAACGTCGAAACCCTGTTGGTCAGGGAAAGCCCGGAGCCCCGATGTCTGTGGTGCTGTAGATGCGCTGCCAATGGCCGCTGAGGAGCAGCAAGAGCTTGACTGGCTAGCACTTTCGGTGTGGGAGCAATCGTCCGACGTTCATGATTTTTCGGGGTTTTTTTTCAGTGGGCGCCCAGGTGCAGCTGGTGGTAAACGTCGAAGCCCTGTTGATCAGGGAAAGCCCAGAGCCACAATGTCTGTGGTGCTGTAGATGCGCTGCCAATGGCCGCTGAGGAGCAGCAAGAGCTTGACTGGCTGGCACTTTTGGTGTGGGAGCAATCGTCCGACGTTCGTGATTTTTCAGGTTTTTTTTTTTTCAGTAGGCACCCAGGTGCAGCTGGTGGTAAACTTCGAAGCCCTGTTGGTCAGGGAAAGCCCGGAGCCCCGATGTCTGTCGTGCTGTAGATGCGCTCCCAATGGACACTGAGGAGCAGCAAGAGCTTGACTGGCTGGCACTTTCCGTGTGGGAGCAATCGTCCGACGTTCGAGATTTCTCAGGTTTTTTTTTTCAGTAGGCACCCAGGTGCAGCTGGTGGTAAACGTCGAAGCCCTGTTGGTCAGGGAAAGCCCGGAGCCCCGATGTCTGTGGTGCTGTAGATGCGCTGCCAATGGCCGCTGAGGAGCAGCAGGAGCTTGACTGGCTGGCACTTTCGGTGTGGGAGCAATCATCCGACGTTCGTGATTTTTCGGGGTTTTTTTTCAGTGGGCGCCCAGGTGCAGCTGGTGGTAAACGTTGAAGCCCTGTTGGTCAGGGAATGCCCAGAGCCCCGATGTCTGTGGTGCTGTAGATGCGCTGCCAATGGCCGCTGAGGAGCAGCAATAGCTTGACTGGCTGGCACTTTCGGTGTGGGAGCAATCATCCGACATCCGTGATTTTTCGGGTTTTTTTTTTTCAGTAGGCACCCAGGTGCAGCTGGTGGTAAACGTCGAAGCCCTGTTGGTCAGGGAAAGCCCGGAGCCCCGATGTCTCTGGTGCTGTACATGCGCTGCCAATGGCCGCTGAGGAGCCGCAAGAGCTTGACTGGCTGGCACTTTCGGTGTGGGAGCAATCGTCCGACGTTCGTGATTTTTCGAGGTTTTTTTTCACTGGGCGCCCAGGTGCAGCTGGTGGTAAACGTTGAAGCCCTGTTCGTCAGGGAAAGCCCGGAGCCCTGATGTCTGTGGTGCTGTAGATGCGCTGCCAATGGCCGCTGAGGAGCAGCAAGAGCTTGACTGGCTGGCACTTTCGGTGTGGGAGCAATCGTCCGACGTTCGTGATTTTTCGGGGTTTTTTTTTCAGTGGGCGCCCAGGTGCAGCTGGTGGTAAACGTCGAAACCCTGTTGGTCAGGGAAAGCCCGGAGCCCCGATGTCTGTGGTGCTGTAGATGCGCTGCCAATGGCCGCTGAGGAGCAGCAAGAGCTTGACTGGCTAGCACTTTCGGTGTGGGAGCAATCGTCCGACGTTCATGATTTTTCGGGGTTTTTTTTCAGTGGGCGCCCAGGTGCAGCTGGTGGTAAACGTCGAAGCCCTGTTGATCAGGGAAAGCCCAGAGCCACAATGTCTGTGGTGCTGTAGATGCGCTGCCAATGGCCGCTGAGGAGCAGCAAGAGCTTGACTGGCTGGCACTTTTGGTGTGGGAGCAATCGTCCGACGTTCGTGATTTTTCAGGTTTTTTTTTTTTCAGTAGGCACCCAGGTGCAGCTGGTGGTAAACTTCGAAGCCCTGTTGGTCAGGGAAAGCCCGGAGCCCCGATGTCTGTCGTGCTGTAGATGCGCTCCCAATGGACACTGAGGAGCAGCAAGAGCTTGACTGGCTGGCACTTTCCGTGTGGGAGCAATCGTCCGACGTTCGAGATTTCTCAGGTTTTTTTTTTCAGTAGGCACCCAGGTGCAGCTGGTGGTAAACGTCGAAGCCCTGTTGGTCAGGGAAAGCCCGGAGCCCCGATGTCTGTGGTGCTGTAGATGCGCTGCCAATGGCCGCTGAGGAGCAGCAGGAGCTTGACTAGCTGGCACTTTCGGTGTGGGAGCAATCATCCGACGTTCGTGATTTTTCGGGGTTTTTTTTCAGTGGGCGCCCAGGTGCAGCTGGTGGTAAACGTTGAAGCCCTGTTGGTCAGGGAATGCCCGGAGCCCCGATGTCTGTGGTGCTGTAGATGCGCTGCCAATGGCCGCTGAGGAGCAGCAAGAGCTTGACTGGCTGGCACTTTCGGTGTGGGAGCAATCATCCGACATCCGTGATTTTTCGGGTTTTTTTTTTTCAGTAGGCACCCAGGTGCAGCTGGTGGTAAACGTCGAAGCCCTGTTGGTCAGGGAAAGCCCGGAGCCCCGATGTCTCTGGTGCTGTACATGCGCTGCCAATGGCCGCTGAGGAGCCGCAAGAGCTTGACTGGCTGGCACTTTCGGTGTGGGAGCAATCGTCCGACGTTCGTGATTTTTCGAGGTTTTTTTTCAGTGGGCGCCCAGGTGCAGCTGGTGGTAAACGTCGAAGCCCTGTTGGTCAGGGAAAGCCCGGAGCCCTGATGTCTGTGGTGCTGTAGATGCGCTGCCAATGGCCGCTGAGGAGCAGCAAGAGCTTGACTGGCTGGCACTTTCGGTGTGGGAGCAATCGTCCGACGTCAGTGATTTTTCGGAGATTTTTTTCAGTGGGCGCCCAGGTGCAGCTGGTGGTAAATATCGAAGCCCTGTTGGTCAGGGAAAGCCCGGAGCCACAATGTCTGTGGTGCTGTGGATGCGCTGCCAATGGCCGGTGAGGAGCAGCAAGAGCTTGACTGGCTGGCACTTTCGGTGTGGGAGCAATCGTCCGACGTTCGTGATTTTTCGAGGTTTTTTTTGAGTGGGCACCCAGGTGCAGCTGGTGGTAAACATCGAAGCCCTGTTGGTCAGGGAAAGCCCGGAGCCCCGATGTCTGTGGTACTGTAGATGCGCTGCCAATGGCCGCTGAGGTGCAGCAAGAGCTTGACTGGCTGGCACTTTTGGTGTGGGAGCAATCGTCCGACGTTCGTGATTTTTCAGGTTTTTTTTTTTTCAGTAGGCACCCAGGTGCAGCTGGTGGTAAACTTCGAAGCCCTGTTGGTCAGGGAAAGCCTGGAGCCCCGATGTCTGTCGTGCTGTAGATGCGCTCCCAATGGACACTGAGGAGCAGCAAGAGCTTGACTGGCTGGCACTTTCCGTGTGGGAGCAATCGTCCGACGTTCGAGATTTTTCGGGGTTTTTTTTCAGTGGGCGCCCAGGTGCAGCTGGTGGTAAACGTTGAAGCCCTGTTGGTCAGGGAATGCCCAGAGCCCCGATGTCTGTGGTGCTGTAGATGCGCTGCCAATGGCCGCTGAGGAGCAGCAAGAGCTTGACTGGCTGGCACTTTCGGTGTGGGAGCAATCATCCGACATCCGTGATTTTTTGGGTTTTTTTTTTTCAGTAGGCACCCAGGTGCAGCTGGTGGTAAACGTCGAAGCCCTGTTGGTCAGGGAAAGCCCGGAGCCCCGATGTCTCTGGTGCTGTACATGCGCTGCCAATGGCCGCTGAGGAGCTGCAAGAGCTTGACTGGCTGGCACTTTCGGTGTGGGAGCAATCGTCCGACGTTCGTGATTTTTCGAGGTTTTTTTTCACTGGGCGCCCAGGTGCAGCTGGTGGTAAACGTTGAAGCCCTGTTCGTCAGGGAAAGCCCGGAGCCCTGATGTCTGTGGTGCTGTAGATGCGCTGCCAATGGCCGCTGAGGAGCAGCAAGAGCTTGACTGGCTGGCACTTTCGGTGTGGGAGCAATCGTCCGACGTTCGTGATTTTTCGGGGTTTTTTTTTCAGTGGGCGCCCAGGTGCAGCTGGTGGTAAACGTCGAAACCCTGTTGGTCAGGGAAAGCCCGGAGCCCCGATGTCTGTGGTGCTGTAGATGCGCTGCCAATGGCCGCTGAGGAGCAGCAAGAGCTTGACTGGCTAGCACTTTCGGTGTGGGAGCAATCGTCCGACGTTCATGATTTTTCGGGGTTTTTTTTCAGTGGGCGCCCAGGTGCAGCTGGTGGTAAACGTCGAAGCCCTGTTGATCAGGGAAAGCCCAGAGCCACAATGTCTGTGGTGCTGTAGATGCGCTGCCAATGGCCGCTGAGGAGCAGCAAGAGCTTGACTGGCTGGCACTTTTGGTGTGGGAGCAATCGTCCGACGTTCGTGATTTTTCAGGTTTTTTTTTTTTCAGTAGGCACCCAGGTGCAGCTGGTGGTAAACTTCGAAGCCCTGTTGGTCAGGGAAAGCCCGGAGCCCCGATGTCTGTCGTGCTGTAGATGCGCTCCCAATGGACACTGAGGAGCAGCAAGAGCTTGACTGGCTGGCACTTTCCGTGTGGGAGCAATCGTCCGACGTTCGAGATTTCTCAGGTTTTTTTTTTCAGTAGGCACCCAGGTGCAGCTGGTGGTAAACGTCGAAGCCCTGTTGGTCAGGGAAAGCCCGGAGCCCCGATGTCTGTGGTGCTGTAGATGCGCTGCCAATGGCCGCTGAGGAGCAGCAGGAGCTTGACTAGCTGGCACTTTCGGTGTGGGAGCAATCATCCGACGTTCGTGATTTTTCGGGGTTTTTTTTCAGTGGTCGCCCAGGTGCAGCTGGTGGTAAACGTTGAAGCCCTGTTGGTCAGGGAATGCCCGGAGCCCCGATGTCTGTGGTGCTGTAGATGCGCTGCCAATGGCCGCTGAGGAGCAGCAAGAGCTTGACTGGCTGGCACTTTCGGTGTGGGAGCAATCATCCGACATCCGTGATTTTTCGGGTTTTTTTTTTTCAGTAGGCACCCAGGTGCAGCTGGTGGTAAACGTCGAAGCCCTGTTGGTCAGGGAAAGCCCGGAGCCCCGATGTCTCTGGTGCTGTACATGCGCTGCCAATGGCCGCTGAGGAGCCGCAAGAGCTTGACTGGCTGGCACTTTCGGTGTGGGAGCAATCGTCCGACGTTCGTGATTTTTCGAGGTTTTTTTTCAGTGGGCGCCCAGGTGCAGCTGGTGGTAAACGTCGAAGCCCTGTTGGTCAGGGAAAGCCCGGAGCCCTGATGTCTGTGGTGCTGTAGGTGCGCTGCCAATGGCCGCTGAGGAGCAGCAAGAGCTTGACTGGCTGGCACTTTCGGTGTGGGAGCAATCGTCTGACATTCGTGATTTTTCAGGGTTTTTTTTCAGTAGGCACCCAGGTGCAGCTGGTGGTAAATGTTGAAGCCCTGTTCGTCAGGGAAAGCCCGGAGCCCCGATGTCTGTGGTGCTGTAGATGCGCTGCCAATGGCCGCTGAGGAGCAGCAAGAGCTTGACTGGCTAGCACATTCGGTGTGGGAGTAATCGTCCGACGTTCATGATTTTTCGGGGTTTTTTTTCAGTAGGCACCCAGGTGCAGCTGGTGGTAAATGTTGAAGCCCTGTTCGTCAGGGAAAGCCCGGAGCCCCGATGTCTGTGGTGCTGTAGATGTGCTCCCAATGGACACTGAGGAGCAGCAAGATCTTGACTGGCTGGCACTTTCGGTGTGGGAGCAATCATCCGACGTCCGTGATTTTTCGGGTTTTTTTTTTCAGTAGGCACCCAGGTGCAGCTGGTGGTAAACGTCGAAGCCCTGTTGGTCAGGGAAAGCCCGGAGCCCCGATGTCTGTGGTGCTGTAGATGCGCTGCCAATGGCCGCTGAGGAGCAGCAAGAGCTTGACTGGCTGGCACTTTCGGTGTGGGAGCAATCATCCGACGTTCGTGATTTTTCGGGGTTTTTTTTCAGTGGGCGCCCAGGTGCAGCTGGTGGTAAACGTTGAAGCCCTGTTGGTCAGGGAATGCCCGGAGCCCCGATGTCTGTGGTGCTGTAGATGCGCTGCCAATGGCCGCTGAGGAGAAGCAAGAGCTTGACTGGCTGGCACTTTCGGTGTGGGAGCAATCATCCGACATCCGTGATTTTTCGGGTTTTTTTTTTTCAGTAGGCACCCAGGTGCAGCTGGTGGTAAACGTCGAAGCCCTGTTGGTCAGGGAAAGCCCGGAGCCCCGATGTCTCTGGTGCTGTACATGCGCTGCCAATGGCCGCTGAGGAGCAGCAAGAGCTTGACTGGCTGGCACTTTCGGTGTGGGAGCAATCGTCCGACGTTCGTGATTTTTCGAGGTTTTTTTTCAGTGGGCGCCCAGGTGCAGCTGATGGTAAACGTTGAAGCCCTGTTCGTCAGGGAAAGCCCGGAGCCCCGATGTCTGTGGTGCTGTAGATGCGCTGCCAATGGCCGCTGAGGAGCAGCAAGAGCTTGACTGGCTGGCACTTTCGGTGTGGGAGCAATCGTCCGACGTTCGTGATTTTTCGGGGTTTTTTTTTCAGTGGGCGCCCAGGTGCAGCTGGTGGTAAACGTCGAAACCCTGTTGGTCAGGGAAAGCCCGGAGCCCCGATGTCTGTGGTGCTGTAGATGCGCTGCCAATGGCCGCTGAGGAGCAGCAAGAGCTTGACTGGCTAGCACTTTCGGTGTGGGAGAAATCGTCCGACGTTCATGATTTTTCGGGGTTTTTTTTCAGTGGGCGCCCAGGTGCAGCTGGTGGTAAACGTCGAAGCCCTGTTGATCAGGGAAAGCCCAGAGCCACAATGTCTGTGGTGCTGTAGATGCGCTGCCAATGGCCGCTGAGGAGCAGCAAGATCTTGACTGGCTGGCACTTTTGGTGTGGGAGCAATCGTCCGACGTTCGTGATTTTTCAGGTTTTTTTTTTTTCAGTAGGCACCCAGGTGCAGCTGGTGGTAAACGTCGAAACCCTGTTGGTCAGGGAACGCCCGGAGCCCCGATGTCTGTGGTGCTGTAGATGCGCTGCCAATGGCCGCTGAGGAGCAGCAAGAGCTTGACTGGCTAGCACTTTCGGTGTGGGAGTAATCGTCCGACGTTCATGATTTTTCGGGGTTTTTTTTCAGTGGGCGCCCAGGTGCAGCTGGTGGTAAACGTCGAAGCCCTGTTGATCAGGGAAAGCCCAGAGCCACAATGTCTGTGGTGCTGTAGATGCGCTGCCAATGGCCGCTGAGGAGCAGCAAGAGCTTGACTGGCTGGCACTTTTGGTGTGGGAGCAATCGTCCGACGTTCGTGATTTTTCAGGTTTTTTTTTTTTCAGTAGGCACCCAGGTGCAGCTGGTGGTAAACGTCGAAGCCCTGTTGGTCAGGGAAAGCCCGGAGCCCCGATGTCTGTGGTGCTGTAGATGCGCTGCCAATGGCCGCTGAGGAGCAGCAGGAGCTTGACTAGCTGGCACTTTCGGTGTGGGAGCAATCATCCGACGTTCGTGATTTTTCGGGGTTTTTTTTCAGTGGGCGCCCAGGTGCAGCTGGTGGTAAACGTTGAAGCCCTGTTGGTCAGGGAATGCCCGGAGCCCCGATGTCTGTGGTGCTGTAGATGCGCTGCCAATGGCCGCTGAGGAGCAGCAAGAGCTTGACTGGCTGGCACTTTCGGTGTGGGAGCAATCATCCGACATCCGTGATTTTTCGGGTTTTTTTTTTTCAGTAGGCACCCAGGTGCAGCTGGTGGTAACCGTCGAAGCCCTGTTGGTCAGGGAAAGCCCGGAGCCCCGATGTCTGTGGTGCTGTAGATGCGCTGCCAATGGCCGCTGAGGAGCAGCAAGAGCTTGACTGGCTGGCACTTTTGGTGTGGGAGCAATCGTCCGACGTTCGTGATTTTTCAGGTTTTTTTTTTTTCAGTAGGCACCCAGGTGCAGCTGGTGGTAAACGTCGAAGCCCTGTTGGTCAGGGAAAGCCCGGAGCCCCGATGTCTGTGGTGCTGTAGATGCGCTGCCAATGGCCGCTGAGGAGCAGCAGGAGCTTGACTAGCTGGCACTTTCGGTGTGGGAGCAATCATCCGACGTTCGTGATTTTTCGGGGTTTTTTTTCAGTGGGCGCCCAGGTGCAGCTGGTGGTAAACGTTGAAGCCCTGTTGGTCAGGGAATGCCCGGAGCCCCGATGTCTGTGGTGCTGTGGATGCGCTGCCAATGGCCGGTGAGGAGCAGCAAGAGCTTGACTGGCTGGCACTTTCGGTGTGGGAGCAATCGTCCGACGTTCGTGATTTTTCGAGGTTTTTTTTGAGTGGGCACCCAGGTGCAGCTGGTGGTAAACATCGAAGCCCTGTTGGTCAGGGAAAGCCCGGAGCCCCGATGTCTGTGGTACTGTAGATGCGCTGCCAATGGCCGCTGAGGTGCAGCAAGAGCTTGAGTTGCTGGCACTTTCGGTGTGGGAGCAATCGTCCGACGTTTGTGATTTCTCAGGTTTTTTTTTTCAGTAGGCACCCAGGTGCAGCTGGTGGTAAACGTCGAAGCCCTGTTGGTCAGGGAAAGCCCGGAGCCACAATGTCTGTGGTGCTGTAGGTGCGCTGCCAATGGCCGCTGAGGAGCAGCAAGAGCTTGACTGGCTGGCACTTTCGGTGTGGGAGCAATCGTCTGACATTCGTGATTTTTCAGGGTTTTTTTTCAGTAGGCACCCAGGTGCAGCTGGTGGTAAATGTTGAAGCCCTGTTCGTCAGGGAAAGCCCGGAGCCCCGATGTCTGTGGTGCTGTAGATGCGCTGCCAATGGCCGCTGAGGAGCAGCAAGAGCTTGACTGGCTAGCACATTCGGTGTGGGAGTAATCGTCCGACGTTCATGATTTTTCGGGGTTTTTTTTCAGTAGGCACCCACGTGCAGCTGGTGGTAAATGTTGAAGCCCTGTTCGTCAGGGAAAGCCCGGAGCCCCGATGTCTGTGGTGCTGTAGATGCGCTCCCAATGGACACTGAGGAGCAGCAAGATCTTGACTGGCTGGCACTTTCGGTGTGGGAGCAATCATCCGACGTCCGTGATTTTTCGGGTTTTTTTTTTCAGTAGGCACCCAGGTGCAGCTGGTGGTAAACGTCGAAGCCCTGTTGGTCAGGGAAAGCCCGGAGCCCCGATGTCTGTGGTGCTGTAGATGCGCTGCCAATGGCCGCTGAGGAGCAGCAGGAGCTTGACTGGCTGGCACTTTCGGTGTGGGAGCAATCATCCGACGTTCGTGATTTTTCGGGGTTTTTTTTCAGTGGGCGCCCAGGTGCAGCTGGTGGTAAACGTTGAAGCCCTGTTGGTCAGGGAATGCCCGGAGCCCCGATGTCTGTGGTGCTGTAGATGCGCTGCCAATGGCCGCTGAGGAGAAGCAAGAGCTTGACTGGCTGGCACTTTCGGTGTGGGAGCAATCATCCGACATCCGTGATTTTTCGGGTTTTTTTTTTTCAGTAGGCACCCAGGTGCAGCTGGTGGTAAACGTCGAAGCCCTGTTGGTCAGGGAAAGCCCGGAGCCCCGATGTCTCTGGTGCTGTACATGCGCTGCCAATGGCCGCTGAGGAGCAGCAAGAGCTTGACTGGCTGGCACTTTCGGTGTGGGAGCAATCGTCCGACGTTCGTGATTTTTCGAGGTTTTTTTTCAGTGGGCGCCCAGGTGCAGCTGATGGTAAACGTTGAAGCCCTGTTCGTCAGGGAAAGCCCGGAGCCCTGATGTCTGTGGTGCTGTAGATGCGCTGCCAATGGCCGCTGAGGAGCAGCAAGAGCTTGACTGGCTGGCACTTTCGGTGTGGGAGCAATCGTCCGACGTTCGTTATTTTTCGGGGTTTTTTTTTCAGTGGGCGCCCAGGTGCAGCTGGTGGTAAACGTCGAAACCCTGTTGGTCAGGGAAAGCCCGGAGCCCCGATGTCTGTGGTGCTGTAGATGCGCTGCCAATGGCCGCTGAGGAGCAGCAAGAGCTTGACTGGCTAGCACTTTCGGTGTGGGAGAAATCGTCCGACGTTCATGATTTTTCGGGGTTTTTTTTCAGTGGGCGCCCAGGTGCAGCTGGTGGTAAACGTCGAAGCCCTGTTGATCAGGGAAAGCCCAGAGCCACAATGTCTGTGGTGCTGTAGATGCGCTGCCAATGGCCGCTGAGGAGCAGCAAGAGCTTGACTGGCTGGCACTTTTGGTGTGGGAGCAATCGTCCGACGTTCGTGATTTTTCAGGTTTTTTTTTTTTCAGTAGGCACCCAGGTGCAGCTGGTGGTAAACATCGAAACCCTGTTGGTCAGGGAACGCCCGGAGCCCCGATGTCTGTGGTGCTGTAGATGCGCTGCCAATGGCCGCTGAGGAGCAGCAAGAGCTTGACTGGCTAGCACTTTCGGTGTGGGAGTAATCGTCCGACGTTCATGATTTTTCGGGGTTTTTTTTCAGTGGGCGCCCAGGTGCAGCTGGTGGTAAACGTCGAAGCCCTGTTGATCAGGGAAAGCCCAGAGCCACAATGTCTGTGGTGCTGTAGATGCGCTGCCAATGGCCGCTGAGGAGCAGCAAGAGCTTGACTGGCTGGCACTTTTGGTGTGGGAGCAATCGTCCGACGTTCGTGATTTTTCAGGTTTTTTTTTTTTCAGTAGGCACCCAGGTGCAGCTGGTGGTAAACGTCGAAGCCCTGTTGGTCAGGGAAAGCCCGGAGCCCCGATGTCTGTGGTGCTGTAGATGCGCTGCCAATGGCCGCTGAGGAGCAGCAAGAGCTTGACTGGCTAGCACTTTCGGTGTGGGAGCAATCGTCCGACGTTCATGATTTTTCGGGGTTTTTTTTCAGTGGGCGCCCAGGTGCAGCTGGTGGTAAACGTCGAAGCCCTGTTGATCAGGGAAAGCCCAGAGCCACAATGTCTGTTGTGCTGTAGATGCGCTGCCAATGGCCGCTGAGGAGCAGCAAGAGCTTGACTGGCTGGCACTTTTGGTGTGGGAGCAATCGTCCGACGTTCGTGATTTTTCAGGTTTTTTTTTTTTCAGTAGGCACCCAGGTGCAGCTGGTGGTAAACTTCGAAGCCCTGTTGGTCAGGGAAAGCCCGGAGCCCCGATGTCTGTCGTGCTGTAGATGCGCTCCCAATGGACACTGAGGAGCAGCAAGAGCTTGACTGGCTGGCACTTTCCGTGTGGGAGCAATCGTCCGACGTTCGAGATTTCTCAGGTTTTTTTTTTCAGTAGGCACCCAGGTGCAGCTGGTGGTAAACGTCGAAGCCCTGTTGGTCAGGGAAAGCCCGGAGCCCCGATGTCTGTGGTGCTGTAGATGCGCTGCCAATGGCCGCTGAGGAGCAGCAGGAGCTTGACTAGCTGGCACTTTCGGTGTGGGAGCAATCATCCGACGTTCGTGATTTTTCGGGGTTTTTTTTCAGTGGGCGCCCAGGTGCAGCTGGTGGTAAACGTTGAAGCCCTGTTGGTCAGGGAATGCCCGGAGCCCCGATGTCTGTGGTGCTGTAGATGCGCTGCCAATGGCCGCTGAGGAGCAGCAAGAGCTTGACTGGCTGGCACTTTCGGTGTGGGAGCAATCATCCGACATCCGTGATTTTTCGGGTTTTTTTTTTTCAGTAGGCACCCAGGTGCAGCTGGTGGTAAACGTCGAAGCCCTGTTGGTCAGGGAAAGCCCGGAGCCCCGATGTCTCTGGTGCTGTACATGCGCTGCCAATGGCCGCTGAGGAGCCGCAAGAGCTTGACTGGCTGGCACTTTCGGTGTGGGAGCAATCGTCCGACGTTCTTGATTTTTCGAGGTTTTTTTTCAGTGGGCGCCCAGGTGCAGCTGGTGGTAAACGTCGAAGCCCTGTTGGTCAGGGAAAGCCCGGAGCCCTGATGTCTGTGGTGCTGTAGATGCGCTGCCAATGGCCGCTGAGGAGCAGCAAGAGCTTGACTGGCTGGCACTTTCGGTGTGGGAGCAATCGTCCGACGTCAGTGATTTTTCGGAGATTTTTTTCAGTGGGCGCCCAGGTGCAGCTGGTGGTAAACATCGAAGCCCTGTTGGTCAGGGAAAGCCCGGAGCCCCGATGTCTGTGGTACTGTAGATGCGCTGCCAATGGCCGCTGAGGTGCAGCAAGAGCTTGAGTTGCTGGCACTTTCGGTGTGGGAGCAATCGTCCGACGTTTGTGATTTCTCAGGTTTTTTTTTTCAGTAGGCACCCAGGTGCAGCTGGTGGTAAACGTCGAAGCCCTGTTGGTCAGGGAAAGCCCGGAGCCACAATGTCTGTGGTGCTGTAGGTGCACTGCCAATGGCCGCTGAGGAGCAGCAAGAGCTTGACTGGCTGGCACTTTCGGTGTGGGAGCAATCGTCTGACATTCGTGATTTTTCAGGGTTTTTTTTCAGTAGGCACCCAGGTGCAGCTGGTGGTAAATGTTGAAGCCCTGTTCGTCAGGGAAAGCCCGGAGCCCCGATGTCTGTGGTGCTGTAGATGCGCTGCCAATGGCCGCTGAGGAGCAGCAAGAGCTTGACTGGCTAGCACATTCGGTGTGGGAGTAATCGTCCGACGTTCATGATTTTTCGGGGTTTTTTTTCAGTAGGCACCCAGGTGCAGCTGGTGGTAAATGTTGAAGCCCTGTTCGTCAGGGAAAGCCCGGAGCCCCGATGTCTGTGGTGCTGTAGATGCGCTCCCAATGGACACTGAGGAGCAGCAAGATCTTGACTGGCTGGCACTTTCGGTGTGGGAGCAATCATCCGACGTCCGTGATTTTTCGGGTTTTTTTTTTCAGTAGGCACCCAGGTGCAGCTGGTGGTAAACGTCGAAGCCCTGTTGGTCAGGGAAAGCCCGGAGCCCCGATGTCTGTGGTGCTGTAGATGCGCTGCCAATGGCCGCTGAGGAGCAGCAGGAGCTTGACTGGCTGGCACTTTCGGTGTGGGAGCAATCATCCGACGTTCGTGATTTTTCGGGGTTTTTTTTCAGTGGGCGCCCAGGTGCAGCTGGTGGTAAACGTTGAAGCCCTGTTGGTCAGGGAATGCCCGGAGCCCCGATGTCTGTGGTGCTGTAGATGCGCTGCCAATGGCCGCTGAGGAGAAGCAAGAGCTTGACTGGCTGGCACTTTCGGTGTGGGAGCAATCATCCGACATCCGTGATTTTTCGGGTTTTTTTTTTTCAGTAGGCACCCAGGTGCAGCTGGTGGTAAACGTCGAAGCCCTGTTGGTCAGGGAAAGCCCGGAGCCCCGATGTCTCTGGTGCTGTACATGCGCTGCCAATGGCCGCTGAGGAGCAGCAAGAGCTTGACTGGCTGGCACTTTCGGTGTGGGAGCAATCGTCCGACGTTCGTGATTTTTCGAGGTTTTTTTTCAGTGGGCGCCCAGGTGCAGCTGATGGTAAACGTTGAAGCCCTGTTCGTCAGGGAAAGCCCGGAGCCCTGATGTCTGTGGTGCTGTAGATGCGCTGCCAATGGCCGCTGAGGAGCAGCAAGAGCTTGACTGGCTGGCACTTTCGGTGTGGGAGCAATCGTCCGACGTTCGTGATTTTTCGGGGTTTTTTTTTCAGTGGGCGCCCAGGTGCAGCTGGTGGTAAACGTCGAAACCCTGTTGGTCAGGGAAAGCCCGGAGCCCCGATGTCTGTGGTGCTGTAGATGCGCTGCCAATGGCCGCTGAGGAGCAGCAAGAGCTTGACTGGCTAGCACTTTCGGTGTGGGAGAAATCGTCCGACGTTCGTGATTTTTCAGGTTTTTTTTTTTTCAGTAGGCACCCAGGTGCAGCTGGTGGTAAACGTCGAAACCCTGTTGGTCAGGGAACGCCCGGAGCCCCGATGTCTGTGGTGCTGTAGATGCGCTGCCAATGGCCGCTGAGGAGCAGCAAGAGCTTGACTGGCTAGCACTTTCGGTGTGGGAGTAATCGTCCGACGTTCATGATTTTTCGGGGTTTTTTTTCAGTGGGCGCCCAGGTGCAGCTGGTGGTAAACGTCGAAGCCCTGTTGATCAGGGAAAGCCCAGAGCCACAATGTCTGTGGTGCTGTAGATGCGCTGCCAATGGCCGCTGAGGAGCAGCAAGAGCTTGACTGGCTGGCACTTTTGGTGTGGGAGCAATCGTCCGACGTTCGTGATTTTTCAGGTTTTTTTTTTTTCAGTAGGCACCCAGGTGCAGCTGGTGGTAAACGTCGAAGCCCTGTTGGTCAGGGAAAGCCCGGAGCCCCGATGTCTGTGGTGCTGTAGATGCGCTGCCAATGGCCGCTGAGGAGCAGCAGGAGCTTGACTAGCTGGCACTTTCGGTGTGGGAGCAATCATCCGACGTTCGTGATTTTTCGGGGTTTTTTTTCAGTGGGCGCCCAGGTGCAGCTGGTGGTAAACGTTGAAGCCCTGTTGGTCAGGGAATGCCCGGAGCCCCGATGTCTGTGGTGCTGTAGATGCGCTGCCAATGGCCGCTGAGGAGCAGCAAGAGCTTGACTGGCTGGCACTTTCGGTGTGGGAGCAATCATCCGACATCCGTGATTTTTCGGGTTTTTTTTTTTCAGTAGGCACCCAGGTGCAGCTGGTGGTAACCGTCGAAGCCCTGTTGGTCAGGGAAAGCCCGGAGCCCCGATGTCTGTGGTGCTGTAGATGCGCTGCCAATGGCCGCTGAGGAGCAGCAAGAGCTTGACTGGCTGGCACTTTTGGTGTGGGAGCAATCGTCCGACGTTCGTGATTTTTCAGGTTTTTTTTTTTTCAGTAGGCACCCAGGTGCAGCTGGTGGTAAACGTCGAAGCCCTGTTGGTCAGGGAAAGCCCGGAGCCCCGATGTCTGTGGTGCTGTAGATGCGCTGCCAATGGCCGCTGAGGAGCAGCAGGAGCTTGACTAGCTGGCACTTTCGGTGTGGGAGCAATCATCCGACGTTCGTGATTTTTCGGGGTTTTTTTTCAGTGGGCGCCCAGGTGCAGCTGGTGGTAAATGTTGAAGCCCTGTTCGTCAGGGAAAGCCCGGAGCCCCGATGTCTGTGGTGCTGTAGATGCGCTGCCAATGGCCGCTGAGGAGCAGCAAGAGCTTGACTGGCTAGCACATTCGGTGTGGGAGTAATCGTCCGACGTTCATGATTTTTCGGGGTTTTTTTTCAGTAGGCACCCAGGTGCAGCTGGTGGTAAATGTTGAAGCCCTGTTCGTCAGGGAAAGCCCGGAGCCCCGATGTCTGTGGTGCTGTAGATGCGCTCCCAATGGACACTGAGGAGCAGCAAGATCTTGACTGGCTGGCACTTTCGGTGTGGGAGCAATCATCCGACGTCCGTGATTTTTCGGGTTTTTTTTTTCAGTAGGCACCCAGGTGCAGCTGGTGGTAAACGTCGAAGCCCTGTTGGTCAGGGAAAGCCCGGAGCCCCGATGTCTGTGGTGCTGTAGATGCGCTGCCAATGGCCGCTGAGGAGCAGCAGGAGCTTGACTGGCTGGCACTTTCGGTGTGGGAGCAATCATCCGACGTTCGTGATTTTTCGGGGTTTTTTTTCAGTGGGCGCCCAGGTGCAGCTGGTGGTAAACGTTGAAGCCCTGTTGGTCAGGGAATGCCCGGAGCCCCGATGTCTGTGGTGCTGTAGATGCGCTGCCAATGGCCGCTGAGGAGAAGCAAGAGCTTGACTGGCTGGCACTTTCGGTGTGGGAGCAATCATCCGACATCCGTGATTTTTCGGGTTTTTTTTTTTCAGTAGGCACCCAGGTGCAGCTGGTGGTAAACGTCGAAGCCCTGTTGGTCAGGGAAAGCCCGGAGCCCCGATGTCTCTGGTGCTGTACATGCGCTGCCAATGGCCGCTGAGGAGCAGCAAGAGCTTGACTGGCTGGCACTTTCGGTGTGGGAGCAATCGTCCGACGTTCGTGATTTTTCGAGGTTTTTTTTCAGTGGGCGCCCAGGTGCAGCTGATGGTAAACGTTGAAGCCCTGTTCGTCAGGGAAAGCCCGGAGCCCTGATGTCTGTGGTGCTGTAGATGCGCTGCCAATGGCCGCTGAGGAGCAGCAAGAGCTTGACTGGCTGGCACTTTCGGTGTGGGAGCAATCGTCCGACGTTCGTTATTTTTCGGGGTTTTTTTTTCAGTGGGCGCCCAGGTGCAGCTGGTGGTAAACGTCGAAACCCTGTTGGTCAGGGAAAGCCCGGAGCCCCGATGTCTGTGGTGCTGTAGATGCGCTGCCAATGGCCGCTGAGGAGCAGCAAGAGCTTGACTGGCTAGCACTTTCGGTGTGGGAGAAATCGTCCGACGTTCATGATTTTTCGGGGTTTTTTTTCAGTGGGCGCCCAGGTGCAGCTGGTGGTAAACGTCGAAGCCCTGTTGATCAGGGAAAGCCCAGAGCCACAATGTCTGTGGTGCTGTAGATGCGCTGCCAATGGCCGCTGAGGAGCAGCAAGAGCTTGACTCGCTGGCACTTTTGGTGTGGGAGCAATCGTCCGACGTTCGTGATTTTTCAGGTTTTTTTTTTTTCAGTAGGCACCCAGGTGCAGCTGGTGGTAAACGTCGAAACCCTGTTGGTCAGGGAACGCCCGGAGCCCCGATGTCTGTGGTGCTGTAGATGCGCTGCCAATGGCCGCTGAGGAGCAGCAAGAGCTTGACTGGCTAGCACTTTCGGTGTGGGAGTAATCGACCGACGTTCATGATTTTTCGGGGTTTTTTTTCAGTGGGCGCCTAGGTGCAGCTGGTGGTAAACGTCGAAGCCCTGTTGATCAGGGAAAGCCCAGAGCCACAATGTCTGTGGTGCTGTAGATGCGCTGCCAATGGCCGCTGAGGAGCAGCAAGAGCTTGACTGGCTGGCACTTTTGGTGTGGGAGCAATCGTCCGACGTTCGTGATTTTTCAGGTTTTTTTTTTTTCAGTAGGCACCCAGGTGCAGCTGGTGGTAAACGTCGAAGCCCTGTTGGTCAGGGAAAGCCCGGAGCCCCGATGTCTGTGGTGCTGTACATGCGCTGCCAATGGCCGCTGAGGAGCAGCAAGAGCTTGACTGGCTAGCACTTTCGGTGTGGGAGCAATCGTCCGACGTTCATGATTTTTCGGGGTTTTTTTTCAGTGGGCGCCCAGGTGCAGCTGGTGGTAAACGTCGAAGCCCTGTTGATCAGGGAAAGCCCAGAGCCACAATGTCTGTGGTGCTGTAGATGCGCTGCCAATGGCCGCTGAGGAGCAGCAAGAGCTTGACTGGCTGGCACTTTTGGTGTGGGAGCAATCGTCCGACGTTCGTGATTTTTCAGGTTTTTTTTTTTTCAGTAGGCACCCAGGTGCAGCTGGTGGTAAACTTCGAAGCCCTGTTGGTCAGGGAAAGCCCGGAGCCCCGATGTCTGTCGTGCTGTAGATGCGCTCCCAATGGACACTGAGGAGCAGCAAGAGCTTGACTGGCTGGCACTTTCCGTGTGGGAGCAATCGTCCGACGTTCGAGATTTCTCAGGTTTTTTTTTTCAGTAGGCACCCAGGTGCAGCTGGTGGTAAACGTCGAAGCCCTGTTGGTCAGGGAAAGCCCGGAGCCCCGATGTCTGTGGTGCTGTAGATGCGCTGCCAATGGCCGCTGAGGAGCAGCAGGAGCTTGACTAGCTGGCACTTTCGGTGTGGGAGCAATCATCCGACGTTCGTGATTTTTCGGGGTTTTTTTTCAGTGGGCGCCCAGGTGCAGCTGGTGGTAAACGTTGAAGCCCTGTTGGTCAGGGAATGCCCGGAGCCCCGATGTCTGTGGTGCTGTAGATGCGCTGCCAATGGCCGCTGAGGAGCAGCAAGAGCTTGACTGGCTGGCACTTTCGGTGTGGGAGCAATCATCCGACATCCGTGATTTTTCGGGTTTTTTTTTTTCAGTAGGCACCCAGGTGCAGCTGGTGGTAAACGTCGAAGCCCTGTTGGTCAGGGAAAGCCCGGAGCCCCGATGTCTCTGGTGCTGTACATGCGCTGCCAATGGCCGCTGAGGAGCCGCAAGAGCTTGACTGGCTGGCACTTTCGGTGTGGGAGCAATCGTCCGACGTTCGTGATTTTTCGAGGTTTTTTTTCAGTGGGCGCCCAGGTGCAGCTGGTGGTAACCGTCGAAGCCCTGTTGGTCAGGGAAAGCCCGGAGCCCTGATGTCTGTGGTGCTGTAGATGCGCTGCCAATGGCCGCTGAGGAGCAGCAAGAGCTTGACTGGCTGGCACTTTCGGTGTGGGAGCAATCGTCCGACGTCAGTGATTTTTCGGAGATTTTTTTCAGTGGGCGCCCAGGTGCAGCTGGTGGTAAATATCGAAGCCCTGTTGGTCAGGGAAAGCCCGGAGCCACAATGTCTGTGGTGCTGTGGATGCGCTGCCAATGGCCGGTGAGGAGCAGCAAGAGCTTGACTGGCTGGCACTTTCGGTGTGGGAGCAATCGTCCGACGTTCGTGATTTTTCAAGGTTTTTTTTGAGTGGGCACCCAGGTGCAGCTGGTGGTAAACATCGAAGCCCTGTTGGTCAGGGAAAGCCCGGAGCCCCGATGTCTGTGGTACTGTAGATGCGCTGCCAATGGCCGCTGAGGTGCAGCAAGAGCTTGAGTTGCTGGCACTTCCGGTGTGGGAGCAATCGTCCGACGTTTGTGATTTCTCAGGTTTTTTTTTTTCAGTAGGCACCCAGGTGCAGCTGGTGGTAAACGTCGAAGCCCTGTTGGTCAGGGAAAGCCCGGAGCCACAATGTCTGTGGTGCTGTAGGTGCGCTGCCAATGGCCGCTGAGGAGCAGCAAGAGCTTGACTGGCTGGCACTTTCGGTGTGGGAGCAATCGTCTGACATTCGTGATTTTTCAGGGTTTTTTTTCAGTAGGCACCCAGGTGCAGCTGGTGGTAAATGTTGAAGCCCTGTTCGTCAGGGAAAGCCCGGAGCCCCGATGTCTGTGGTGCTGTAGATGCGCTGCCAATGGCCGCTGAGGAGCAGCAAGAGCTTGACTGGCTAGCACATTCGGTGTGGGAGTAATCGTCCGACGTTCATGATTTTTCGGGGTTTTTTTTCAGTAGGCACCCAGGTGCAGCTGGTGGTAAATGTTGAAGCCCTGTTCGTCAGGGAAAGCCCGGAGCCCCGATGTCTGTGGTGCTGTAGATGCGCTCCCAATGGACACTGAGGAGCAGCAAGATCTTGACTGGCTGGCACTTTCGGTGTGGGAGCAATCATCCGACGTCCGTGATTTTTCGGGTTTTTTTTTTCAGTAGGCACCCAGGTGCAGCTGGTGGTAAACGTTGAAGCCCTGTTGGTCAGGGAAAGCCCGGAGCCCCGATGTCTGTGGTGCTGTAGATGCGCTGCCAATGGCCGCTGAGGAGCAGCAGGAGCTTGACTGGCTGGCACTTTCGGTGTGGGAGCAATCATCCGACGTTCGTGATTTTTCGGGGTTTTTTTTCAGTGGGCGCCCAGGTGCAGCTGGTGGTAAACTTTGAAGCCCTGTTGGTCAGGGAATGCCCGGAGCCCCGATGTCTGTGGTGCTGTAGATGCGCTGCCAATGGCCGCTGAGGAGAAGCAAGAGCTTGACTGGCTGGCACTTTCGGTGTGGGAGCAATCATCCGACATCCGTGATTTTTCGGGTTTTTTTTTTTCAGTAGGCACCCAGGTGCAGCTGGTGGTAAACGTCGAAGCCCTGTTGGTCAGGGAAAGCCCGGAGCCCCGATGTCTCTGGTGCTGTACATGCGCTGCCAATGGCCGCTGAGGAGCAGCAAGAGCTTGACTGGCTGGCACTTTCGGTGTGGGAGCAATCGTCCGACGTTCGTGATTTTTCGAGGTTTTTTTTCAGTGGGCGCCCAGGTGCAGCTGATGGTAAACGTTGAAGCCCTGTTCGTCAGGGAAAGCCCGGAGCCCTGATGTCTGTGGTGCTGTAGATGCGCTGCCAATGGCCGCTGAGGAGCAGCAAGAGCTTGACTGGCTGGCACTTTCGGTGTGGGAGCAATCGTCCGACGTTCGTGATTTTTCGGGGTTTTTTTTTCAGTGGGCGCCCAGGTGCAGCTGGTGGTAAACGTCGAAACCCTGTTGGTCAGGGAAAGCCCGGAGCCCCGATGTCTGTGGTGCTGTAGATGCGCTGCCAATGGCCGCTGAGGAGCAGCAAGAGCTTGACTGGCTAGCACTTTCGGTGTGGGAGAAATCGTCCGACGTTCATGATTTTTCGGGGTTTTTTTTCAGTGGGCGCCCAGGTGCAGCTGGTGGTAAACGTCGAAGCCCTGTTGATCAGGGAAAGCCCAGAGCCACAATGTCTGTGGTGCTGTAGATGCGCTGCCAATGGCCGCTGAGGAGCAGCAAGAGCTTGACTGGCTGGCACTTTTGGTGTGGGAGCAATCGTCCGACGTTCGTGATTTTTCAGGTTTTTTTTTTTTCAGTAGGCACCCAGGTGCAGCTGGTGGTAAACGTCGAAACCCTGTTGGTCAGGGAACGCCCGGAGCCCCGATGTCTGTGGTGCTGTAGATGCGCTGCCAATGGCCGCTGAGGAGCAGCAAGAGCTTGACTGGCTAGCACTTTCGGTGTGGGAGTAATCGTCCGACGTTCATGATTTTTCGGGGTTTTTTTTCAGTGGGCGCCCAGGTGCAGCTGGTGGTAAACGTCGAAGCCCTGTTGATCAGGGAAAGCCCAGAGCCACAATGTCTGTGGTGCTGTAGATGCGCTGCCAATGGCCGCTGAGGAGCAGCAAGAGCTTGACTGGCTGGCACTTTTGGTGTGGGAGCAATCGTCCGACGTTCGTGATTTTTCAGGTTTTTTTTTTTTCAGTAGGCACCCAGGTGCAGCTGGTGGTAAACGTCGAAGCCCTGTTGGTCAGGGAAAGCCCGGAGCCCCGATGTCTGTGGTGCTGTAGATGCGCTGCCAATGGCCGCTGAGGAGCAGCAGGAGCTTGACTAGCTGGCACTTTCGGTGTGGGAGCAATCATCCGACGTTCGTGATTTTTCGGGGTTTTTTTTCAGTGGGCGCCCAGGTGCAGCTGGTGGTAAACGTTGAAGCCCTGTTGGTCAGGGAATGCCCGGAGCCCCGATGTCTGTGGTGCTGTAGATGCGCTGCCAATGGCCGCTGAGGAGCAGCAAGAGCTTGACTGGCTGGCACTTTCGGTGTGGGAGCAATCATCCGACATCCGTGATTTTTCGGGTTTTTTTTTTTCAGTAGGCACCCAGGTGCAGCTGGTGGTAACCGTCGAAGCCCTGTTGGTCAGGGAAAGCCCGGAGCCCCGATGTCTGTGGTGCTGTAGATGCGCTGCCAATGGCCGCTGAGGAGCAGCAAGAGCTTGACTGGCTGGCACTTTTGGTGTGGGAGCAATCGTCCGACGTTCGTGATTTTTCAGGTTTTTTTTTTTTCAGTAGGCACCCAGGTGCAGCTGGTGGTAAACGTCGAAGCCCTGTTGGTCAGGGAAAGCCCGGAGCCCCGATGTCTGTGGTGCTGTAGATGCGCTGCCAATGGCCGCTGAGGAGCAGCAGGAGCTTGACTAGCTGGCACTTTCGGTGTGGGAGCAATCATCCGACGTTCGTGATTTTTCGGGGTTTTTTTTCAGTGGGCGCCCAGGTGCAGCTGGTGGTAAACGTTGAAGCCCTGTTGGTCAGGGAATGCCCGGAGCCCCGATGTCTGTGGTGCTGTGGATGCGCTGCCAATGGCCGGTGAGGAGCAGCAAGAGCTTGACTGGCTGGCACTTTCGGTGTGGGAGCAATCGTCCGACGTTCGTGATTTTTCGAGGTTTTTTTTGAGTGGGCACCCAGGTGCAGCTGGTGGTAAACATCGAAGCCCTGTTGGTCAGGGAAAGCCCGGAGCCCCGATGTCTGTGGTACTGTAGATGCGCTGCCAATGGCCGCTGAGGTGCAGCAAGAGCTTGAGTTGCTGGCACTTTCGGTGTGGGAGCAATCGTCCGACGTTTGTGATTTCTCAGGTTTTTTTTTTCAGTAGGCACCCAGGTGCAGCTGGTGGTAAACGTCGAAGCCCTGTTGGTCAGGGAAAGCCCGGAGCCACAATGTCTGTGGTGCTGTAGGTGCGCTGCCAATGGCCGCTGAGGAGCAGCAAGAGCTTGACTGGCTGGCACTTTCGGTGTGGGAGCAATCGTCTGACATTCGTGATTTTTCAGGGTTTTTTTTCAGTAGGCACCCAGGTGCAGCTGGTGGTAAATGTTGAAGCCCTGTTCGTCAGGGAAAGCCCGGAGCCCCGATGTCTGTGGTGCTGTAGATGCGCTGCCAATGGCCGCTGAGGAGCAGCAAGAGCTTGACTGGCTAGCACATTCGGTGTGGGAGTAATCGTCCGACGTTCATGATTTTTCGGGGTTTTTTTTCAGTAGGCACCCAGGTGCAGCTGGTGGTAAATGTTGAAGCCCTGTTCGTCAGGGAAAGCCCGGAGCCCCGATGTCTGTGGTGCTGTAGATGCGCTCCCAATGGACACTGAGGAGCAGCAAGATCTTGACTGGCTGGCACTTTCGGTGTGGGAGCAATCATCCGACGTCCGTGATTTTTCGGGTTTTTTTTTTCAGTAGGCACCCAGGTGCAGCTGGTGGTAAACGTCGAAGCCCTGTTGGTCAGGGAAAGCCCGGAGCCCCGATGTCTGTGGTGCTGTAGATGCGCTGCCAATGGCCGCTGAGGAGCAGCAGGAGCTTGACTGGCTGGCACTTTCGGTGTGGGAGCAATCATCCGACGTTCGTGATTTTTCGGGGTTTTTTTTCAGTGGGCGCCCAGGTGCAGCTGGTGGTAAACGTTGAAGCCCTGTTGGTCAGGGAATGCCCGGAGCCCCGATGTCTGTGGTGCTGTAGATGCGCTGCCAATGGCCGCTGAGGAGAAGCAAGAGCTTGACTGGCTGGCACTTTCGGTGTGGGAGCAATCATCCGACATCCGTGATTTTTCGGGTTTTTTTTTTTCAGTAGGCACCCAGGTGCAGCTGGTGGTAAACGTCGAAGCCCTGTTGGTCAGGGAAAGCCCGGAGCCCCGATGTCTCTGGTGCTGTACATGCGCTGCCAATGGCCGCTGAGGAGCAGCAAGAGCTTGACTGGCTGGCACTTTCGGTGTGGGAGCAATCGTCCGACGTTCGTGATTTTTCGAGGTTTTTTTTCAGTGGGCGCCCAGGTGCAGCTGATGGTAAACGTTGAAGCCCTGTTCGTCAGGGAAAGCCCGGAGCCCTGATGTCTGTGGTGCTGTAGATGCGCTGCCAATGGCCGCTGAGGAGCAGCAAGAGCTTGACTGGCTGGCACTTTCGGTGTGGGAGCAATCGTCCGACGTTCGTGATTTTTCGGGGTTTTTTTTTCAGTGGGCGCCCAGGTGCAGCTGGTGGTAAACGTCGAAACCCTGTTGGTCAGGGAAAGCCCAGAGCCCCGATGTCTGTGGTGCTGTAGATGCGCTGCCAATGGCCGCTGAGGAGCAGCAAGAGCTTGACTGGCTAGCACTTTCGGTGTGGGAGAAATCGTCCGACGTCAGTGATTTTTCGGGGTTTTTTTTCAGTGGGCGCCCAGGTGCAGCTGGTGGTAAACGTCGAAGCCCTGTTGATCAGGGAAAGCCCAGAGCCACAATGTCTGTGGTGCTGTAGATGCGCTGCCAATGGCCGCTGAGGAGCAGCAAGAGCTTGACTGGCTGGCACTTTTGGTGTGGGAGCAATCGTCCGACGTTCGTGATTTTTCAGGTTTTATTTTTTTCAGTAGGCACCCAGGTGCAGCTGGTGGTAAACGTCGAAACCCTGTTGGTCAGGGAACGCCCGGAGCCCCGATGTCTGTGGTGCTGTAGATGCGCTGCCAATGGCCGCTGAGGAGCAGCAAGACCTTGACTGGCTAGCACTTTCGGTGTGGGAGTAATCGTCCGACGTTCATGATTTTTCGGGGTTTTTTTTCAGTGGGCGCCCAGGTGCAGCTGGTGGTAAACGTCGAAGCCCTGTTGATCAGGGAAAGCCCAGAGCCACAATGTCTGTGGTGCTGTAGATGCGCTGCCAATGGCCGCTGAGGAGCAGCAAGAGCTTGACTGGCTGGCACTTTTGGTGTGGGAGCAATCGTCCGACGTTCGTGATTTTTCAGGTTTTTTTTTTTTCAGTAGGCACCCAGGTGCAGCTGGTGGTAAACGTCGAAGCCCTGTTGGTCAGGGAAAGCCCGGAGCCCCGATGTCTGTGGTGCTGTAGATGCGCTGCCAATGGCCGCTGAGGAGCAGCAGGAGCTTGACTAGCTGGCACTTTCGGTGTGGGAGCAATCATCCGACGTTCGTGATTTTTCGGGGTTTTTTTTCAGTGGGCGCCCAGGTGCAGCTGGTGGTAAACGTTGAAGCCCTGTTGGTCAGGGAATGCCCGGAGCCCCGATGTCTGTGGTGCTGTAGATGCGCTGCCAATGGCCGCTGAGGAGCAGCAAGAGCTTGACTGGCTGGCACTTTCGGTGTGGGAGCAATCATCCGACATCCGTGATTTTTCGGGTTTTTTTTTTTCAGTAGGCACCCAGGTGCAGCTGGTGGTAAATATCGAAGCCCTGTTGGTCAGGGAAAGCCCGGAGCCACAATGTCTGTGGTGCTGTGGATGCGCTGCCAATGGCCGGTGAGGAGCAGCAAGAGCTTGACTGGCTGGCACTTTCGGTGTGGGAGCAATCGTCCGACGTTCGTGATTTTTCGAGGTTTTTTTTGAGTGGGCACCCAGGTGCAGCTGGTGGTAAACATCGAAGCCCTGTTGGTCAGGGAAAGCCCGGAGCCCCGATGTCTGTGGTGCTGTAGATGCGCTGCCAATGGCCGCTGAGGTGCAGCAAGAGCTTGAGTTGCTGGCACTTTCGGTGTGGGAGCAATCGTCCGACGTTTGTGATTTCTCAGGTTTTTTTTTTCAGTAGGCACCCAGGTGCAGCTGGTGGTAAACGTCGAAGCCCTGTTGGTCAGGGAAAGCCCGGAGCCACAATGTCTGTGGTGCTGTAGGTGCGCTGCCAATGGCCGCTGAGGAGCAGCAAGAGCTTGACTGGCTGGCACTTTCGGTGTGGGAGCAATCGTCTGACATTCGTGATTTTTCAGGGTTTTTTTTCAGTAGGCACCCAGGTGCAGCTGGTGGTAAATGTTGAAGCCCTGTTCGTCAGGGAAAGCCCGGAGCCCCGATGTCTGTGGTGCTGTAGATGCGCTGCCAATGGCCGCTGAGGAGCAGCAAGAGCTTGACTGGCTAGCACTTTCGGTGTGGGAGTAATCGTCCGACGTTCATGATTTTTCGGGGTTTTTTTTCAGTGGGCGCCCAGGTGCAGCTGGTGGTAAACGTCGAAGCCCTGTTCGTCAGGGAAAGCCCGGAGCCCTGATGTCTGTGGTGCTGTAGATGCGCTGCCAATGGCCGCTGAGGAGCAGCAAGAGCTTGACTGGCTGGCACTTTCGGTGTGGGAGCAATCATCCGACGTTCGTGATTTTTAATGTTTTTTTTTTTCAGTAGGCACCCCGGTGCAGCTGGTGATAAACGTCGAAGCCCTGTTGGTCAGGGAAAGCCCGGAGCACCGATGTCTGTGGTGCTGTACATGCGCTGCCAATGGACGCTGAGGAGCAGCAAGAGCTTGACTGGCTGGCAATTTCGGTGCGGGAGCAATCGTCAGACGTTCGTGATTTTTCAGGGTTTTTCTTGAGTGGATGCCCAGGTGCAGCTGGTCGTAAATGTTGAAGCCCTGTTCGTCAGGGAAAGCCTGGAGCCCCGATGTCTGTGGTGCTGTAGATGCGCTGCCAATGGCCGCTGAGGAGCAGCAGGAGCTTGACTGGCTGGCACTTTCGGTGTGGGAGCAATCATCCGACGTTCGTGATTTTTCGGGGTTTTTTTTCAGTGGGCGCCCAGGTGCAGCTGGTGGTAAACGTTGAAGCCCTGTTGGTCAGGGAATGCCCGGAGCCCCGATGTCTGTGGTGCTGTAGATGCGCTGCCAATGGCCGCTGAGGAGCAGCAAGAGCTTGACTGGCTGGCACTTTCGGTGTGGGAGCAATCATCCGACATCCGTGATTTTTCGGGTTTTTTTTTTTCAGTAGGCACCCAGGTGCAGCTGGTGGTAAACGTCGAAGCCCTGTTGGTCAGGGAAAGCCCGGAGCCCCGATGTCTCTGGTGCTGTACATGCGCTGCCAATGGCCGCTGAGGAGCAGCAAGAGCTTGACTGGCTGGCACTTTCGGTGTGGGAGCAATCGTCCGACGTTCGTGATTTTTCGAGGTTTTTTTTCAGTGGGCGCCCAGGTGCAGCTGGTGGTAAACGTCGAAACCCTGTTGGTCAGGGAAAGCCCGGAGCCCCGATGTCTGTGGTGCTGTAGATGCGCTGCCAATGGCCGCTGAGGAGCAGCAAGAGCTTGACTGGCTAGCACTTTCGGTGTGGGAGTAATCGTCCGACGTTCATGATTTTTCGGGGTTTTTTTTCAGTGGGCGCCCAGGTGCAGCTGGTGGTAAACGTCGAAACCCTGTTGGTCAGGGAATGCCCGGAGCCCCGATGTCTGTGGTGCTGTAGATGCGCTGCCAATGGCCGCTGAGGAGCAGCAAGAGCTTGACTGGCTAGCACTTTCGGTGTGGGAGTAATCGTCCGACGTTCATGATTTTTCGGGGTTTTTTTTCAGTGGGCGCCCAGGTGCAGCTGGTGGTAAACGTCGAAGCCCTGTTGATCAGGGAAAGCCCAGAGCCACAATGTCTGTGGTGCTGTAGATGCGCTGCCAATGGCCGCTGAGGAGCAGCAAGAGCTTGACTGGCTGGCACTTTTGGTGTGGGAGCAATCGTCCGACGTTCGTGATTTTTCAGGTTTTTTTTTTTTCAGTAGGCACCCAGGTGCAGCTGGTGGTAAACTTCGAAGCCCTGTTGGTCAGGGAAAGCCCGGAGCCCCGATGTCTGTGGTGCTGTAGATGCGCTCCCAATGGACACTGAGGAGCAGCAAGAGCTTGACTGGCTGGCACTTTCGGTGTGGGAGCAATCGTCCGACGTTCGAGATTTCTCAGGTTTTTTTTTTCAGTAGGCACCCAGGTGCAGCTGGTGGTAAACGTCGAAGCCCTGTTGGTCAGGGAAAGCCCGGAGCCCCGATGTCTGTGGTGCTGTAGATGCGCTGCCAATGGCCGCTGAGGAGCAGCAGGAGCTTGACTAGCTGGCACTTTCGGTGTGGGAGCAATCATCCGACGTTCGTGATTTTTCGGGGTTTTTTTTCAGTGGGCGCCCAGGTGCAGCTGGTGGTAAACGTTGAAGCCCTGTTGGTCAGGGAATGCCCGGAGCCCCGATGTCTGTGGTGCTGTAGATGCGCTGCCAATGGCCGCTGAGGAGCAGCAAGAGCTTGACTGGCTGGCACTTTCGGTGTGGGAGCAATCATCCGACATCCGTGATTTTTCGGGTTTTTTTTTTTCAGTAGGCACCCAGGTGCAGCTGGTGGTAAACGTCGAAGCCCTGTTGGTCAGGGAAAGCCCGGAGCCCCGATGTCTCTGGTGCTGTACATGCGCTGCCAATGGCCGCTGAGGAGCCGCAAGAGCTTGACTGGCTGGCACTTTCGGTGTGGGAGCAATCGTCCGACGTTCGTGATTTTTCGAGGTTTTTTTTCAGTGGGCGCCCAGGTGCAGCTGGTGGTAAACGTCGAAGCCCTGTTTGTCAGGGATAGCCCGGAGCCCTGATGTCTGTGGTGCTGTAGATGCGCTGCCAATGGCCGCTGAGGAGCAGCAAGAGCTTGACTGGCTGGCACTTTCGGTGTGGGAGCAATCGTCCGACGTCAGTGATTTTTCGGAGATTTTTTTCAGTGGGCGCCCAGGTGCAGCTGGTGGTAAATATCGAAGCCCTGTTGGTCAGGGAAAGCCCGGAGCCACAATGTCTGTGGTGCTGTGGATGCGCTGCCAATGGCCGGTGAGGAGCAGCAAGAGCTTGACTGGCTGGCACTTTCGGTGTGGGAGCAATCGTCCGACGTTCGTGATTTTTCGAGGTTTTTTTTGAGTGGGCACCCAGGTGCAGCTGGTGGTAAACATCGAAGCCCTGTTGGTCAGGGAAAGCCCGGAGCCCCGATGTCTCTGGTGCTGTAGATGCGCTGCCAATGGCCGCTGAGGTGCAGCAAGAGCTTGAGTTGCTGGCACTTTCGGTGTGGGAGCAATCGTCCGACGTTTGTGATTTCTCAGGTTTTTTTTTTCAGTAGGCACCCAGGTGCAGCTGGTGGTAAACGTCGAAGCCCTGTTGGTCAGGGAAAGCCCGGAGCCACAATGTCTGTGGTGCTGTAGGTGCGCTGCCAATGGCCGCTGAGGAGCAGCAAGAGCTTGACTGGCTGGCACTTTCGGTGTGGGAGCAATCGTCTGACATTCGTGATTTTTCAGGGTTTTTTTTCAGTAGGCACCCAGGTGCAGCTGGTGGTAAATGTTGAAGCCCTGTTCGTCAGGGAAAGCCCGGAGCACCGATGTCTGTGGTGCTGTAGATGCGCTGCCAATGGCCGCTGAGGAGCAGCAAGAGCTTGACTGGCTGGCACTTTCGGTGTGGGAGCAATCATCCGACGTTCGTGATTTTTAATGTTTTTTTTTTTCAGTAGGCACCCCGGTGCAGATGGTGATAAACGTCGAAGCCCTGTTGGTCAGGGAAAGCCCGGAGCACCGATGTCTGTGGTGCTGTACATGCGCTGCCAATGGACGCTGAGGAGCAGCAAGAGCTTGACTGGCTGGCAATTTCGGTGCGGGAGCAATCGTCAGACGTTCGTGATTTTTCAGGGTTTTTCTTGAGTGGATGCCCAGGTGCAGCTGGTCGTAAATGTTGAAGCCCTGTTCGTCAGGGAAAGCCTGGAGCCCCGATGTCTGTGGTGCTGTAGATGCGCTGCCAATGGCCGCTGAGGAGCAGCAAGAGCTTGACTGGCTGGCACTTTCGGTGTGGGAGCAATCATCCGACGTTCTTGATTTTTCGGGGTTTGTTTCCAGTTGGGGCCCAGGTGCAGCTGGTGGTAAACGTCGAAGCCCTGTTCGTCAGGGAAAGCCCGGAGCCCCGATGTCTGTGGTGCTGTAGATGCGCTGCCAATGGCCGCTGAGGAGCAGCAAGAGCTTGACTGGCTGGCACTTTCGGTGAGGGAGTAATCGTCCGACGTCCGTAATTTTTCGGGGTTTTTTTCCAGTGGGCGCCCAGGTGCAGCTGGTGGTAAATGTCGAAGCCCTGTTGGTCAGGGAAAGCCCGGAGCCACAATGTCTGTGGTGCTGTAGATGCGCTGCCAATGGCCGGTGAGGAGCAGCAAGAGCTTGACTGGCTGGCACTTTCAGTGTGGGAGCAATCGTCCGACGTTCGTGATTTTTCGAGGTTTTTTTTGAGTGGGCACCCAGGTGCAGCTGGTGGTAAACATCGAAGCCCTGTTCGTCAGGGAAAGCCCGGAGCCCTGATGTCTGTGGTGCTGTAGATGCGCTGCCAATGGCCGCTGAGGTGCAGCAAGAGCTTGAGTTGCTGGCACTTTTGGTGTGGGAGCAATCATCCGACGTTTGTGATTTCTCAGGTTTTGTTTTTCAGTAGGCACCCAGGTGCAGCTGGTGGTAAACGTCGAAGCCCTGTTGGTCAGGGAAAGCCCGGAGCCACAATGTCTGTGGTGCTGTAGGTGCGCTGCCAATGGCCGCTGAGGAGCAGCAAGAGCTTGACTGGCTGGCACTTTCGGTGTGGGAGCAATCGTCTGACATTCGTGATTTTTCAGGGTTTTTTTTTAGTAGGCACCCAGGTGCAGCTGGTGGTAAATGTTGAAGCCCTGTTCGTCAGGGAAAGCCCGGAGCCCCGATGTCTGTGGTGCTGTAGATGCGCTGCCAATGGCCGCTGAGGAGCAGCAAGAGCTTGACAGGCTGGCACTTTCGCTGTGGGAGCAATCGTCCGACGTTCGTCATTTTTCAGGTTTTTTTTTTTCAGTAGACACCCAGGTGCAGCTGGTGGTAAACGTCTAAGCCCTGTTGGTCAGGGAAAGCCCGGAGCCCCGATGTCTGTGGTGCTGTAGATGCGCTGCCAGTGGACGCTGAGGAGCAGCAAGAGCTTGACTGGCTGGCACTTTCGGTGTGGGAGCAATCGTCCTACGTTCGTGATTTTTCGGGGGTTTTTTTCAGTGGGCGCCCAGGTGCAGCTGGTGGTAAACGTCGAAGCCCTGTTGGTCAGGGAAAGCCCGGAGCCCCGATGTCTGTGGTGCTGTACATGCGCTGCCAATGGCCGCTGAGAAGCAGCAAGAGCTTGACTGGCCTGCACTTTCGGTGTGGGAGTAATCATCCGACGTCCGTAATTTTTCGAGGTTTTTTTCCACTGGGCTCCCAGGTGCATCTGGTGGTAAACGTCGAAGCCCTATTGGTCAGGGAAAGCCCGGAGCCCCAATGTCTGTGGTGCTGTAGATGCGCTGCCAATGGCCGCTGAGGAGCAGCAAGAGCTTGACTGGCTGGCACTTTCGCTGTGGGAGCAATCGTCCGACGTTCGTGATTTTTCGGGGTTTTTTTTTCAGTGGGCGCCCAGGTGCAGCTGGTGGTAAACGTCGAAACCCTGTTGGTCAGGGAAAGCCCGGAGCCCCGATGTCTGTGGTGCTGTAGATGCGCTCCCAATGGACACTGAGGAGCAGCAAGAGCTTGACTGGCTGGCACTTTCGGTGTGGGAGCAATCGTCCGACGTTCGAGATTTCTCAGGTTTTTTTTTTCAGTAGGCACCCAGGTGCAGCTGGTGGTAACCGTCGAAGCCCTGTTCGTCAGGGAAAGCCCGGAGCCCCGATGTCTGTGGTGCTGTAGATGCGCTGCCAATGGACGCTGAGGAGCAGCAAGAGCTTGACTGGCTGGCACTTTCGGTGTGGGAGCAATCGTCCGACGTCAGTGATTTTTCGGAGATTTTTTTCAGTGGGCGCCCAGGTGCAGCTGGTGGTAACCGTCGAAGCCCTGTTCGTCAGGGAAAGCCCGGAGCCCCGATGTCTGTGGTGCTGTAGATGCGCTGCCAATGGCCGGTGAGGAGCAGCAAGAGCTTGACTGGCTGGCACATTCGGTGTAGGAGCAATTGTCCGACGTTCGTGATTTCTCAGGTTTTTTTTTTCAGTAGGCACCCAGGTGCAGCTGGTGGTAACCGTCGAAGCCCTGTTGGTCAGGGAAAGCCCGGAGCCCCGATGTCTGTGGTGCTGTAGATGCGCTACCAATGGACGCTGAGGAGCAGCCAGAGCTTGACTGGCTGGCACTTTCGGTGTGGGAGCAATCATCCGACGTTCGTGATTTTTCGGGGTTTTTTTTCAGTGGGCGCCCAGGTGCAGCTGGTGGTAAACGTCGAAGCCCTGTTGGTCAGGGAAAGCCCGGAGCCCCGATGTCTGTGGTGCTGTAGATGCGCTGCCAATGGCCGCTGAGGAGCAGCAAGATCTTGACTGGCTGGCACTTTCGGTGTGGGAGCAATCGTACGATATTCGTGATTTTTCGTTTTTTTTTTCAGTGGGCGCCCAGGTTCAGCAGGTGGTAAACGTCGAAGCCCTGTTCGTCAGGGAAAGCCCGGAGCCCCGATGTCTGTGGTGCTGTAGATGCGCTGCCAATGGCCGCTGAGGAGCAGCAAGAGCTTGACTGGCTGGCACTTTCACTGTGGGAGCAATCGTCCGACGTTCGTCATTTTTCAGGTTTTTTTTTTTCAGTAGGCACCCAGGTGCAGCTGGTGGTAAACGTCTAAGCCCTGTTGGTCAGGGAAAGCCCGGAGCCCCGTTGTCTGTGGTGCAGTAGATGCGCTGCCAGTGGACGCTGAGGAGCAGCAAGAGCTTGACTGGCTGGCACTTTCGGTGTGGGAGCAATCATCCGACGTTCGTGATTTTTCGGGGTTTTTTTTCAGTGGGCGCCCAGGTGCAGCTGGTGGTAAACGTTGAAGCCCTGTTGGTCAGGGAAAGCCCGGAGCCCCGATGTCTGTGGTGCTGTAGATGCGCTGCCAATGGCCGCTGAGGAGCAGCCAGAGCTTGACTGGCTGGCACTTTCGGTGTGGGAGCAATCATCCGACATCCGTGATTTTTCGGGTTTTTTTTTTTCAGTAGGCACCCAGGTGCAGCTGGTGGTAAACGTCGAAGCCCTGTTGGTCAGGGAAAGCCCGGAGCCCCGATGTCTCTGGTGCTGTACATGCGCTGCCAATGGCCGCTGAGGAGCCGCAAGAGCTTGACTGGCTGGCACTTTCGGTGTGGGAGCAGTCGTCCGACGTTCGTGATTTTTCGAGGTTTTTTTTTCAGTGGGCGCCCAGGTGCAGCTGGTGGTAAACGTTGAAGCCCTGTTCGTCAGGGAAAGCCCGGAGCCCTGATGTCTGTGGTGCTGTAGATGCGCTGCCAATGGCCGCTGAGGAGCAGCAAGAGCTTGACTGGCTGGCACTTTCGGTGTGGGAGCAATCGTCCGACGTCCGTGATTTTTCGGAGATTTTTTTCAGTGGGCGCCCAGGTGCAGCTGGTGGTAAACGTCGAAGCCCTGTTGGTCAGGGAAAGCCCGGAGCCCCGATGTCTGTGGTGCTGTAGATGCGCTGCCAATGGCCGCTGAGGAGCAGCAAGAGCTTGACTGGCTGGCACTTTCGGTGTGGGAGCAATCGTCCGACGTTGGTGATTTTTCAGGTTTTTTTTTTCCAGTGGGCGCCCAGGTGCAGCTGGTGATAAACGTCGAGACCCTGTTGGTCAGGGAAAGCCCGGAGCCCCGATGTCTGTGGTGCTGTAGATGCGCTGCCAATGGCCGCTGAGGAGCAGCAAGAGCTTGACTGGCTGGCACTTTCGGTGTTGGAGCAATCGTCTGACATTCGTGATTTTTCAGGGTTTTTTTTTAGTAGGCACCCAGGTGCAGCTGGTGGTAAATGTTGAAGCCCTGTTCGTCAGGGAAAGCCCGGAGCCCCGATGTCTGTGGTGCTGTAGATGCGCTGCCAATGGCCGCTGAGGAGCAGCAAGAGCTTGACAGGCTGGCACTTTCGCTGTGGGAGCAATCGTCCGACGTTCGTCATTTTTCAGGTTTTTTTTTTTCAGTAGACACCCAGGTGCAGCTGGTGGTAAACGTCTAAGCCCTGTTGGTCAGGGAAAGCCCGGAGCCCCGATGTCTGTGGTGCTGTAGATGCGCTCCCAATGGACACTGAGGAGCAGCAAGAGCTTGACTGGCTGGCACTTTCGGTGTGGGAGCAATCGTCCGACGTTCGAGATTTCTCAGGTTTTTTTTTTCAGTAGGCACCCAGGTGCAGCTGGTGGTAAACGTCGAAGCCCTGTTGGTCAGGGAAAGCCCGGAGCCCCGATGTCTGTGGTGCTGTAGATGCGCTGCCAATGGCCGCTGAGGAGCAGCAGGAGCTTGACTGGCTGGCACTTTCGGTGTGGGAGCAATCATCCGACGTTCGTGATTTTTCGGGGTTTTTTTTCAGTGGGCGCCCAGGTGCAGCTGGTGGTAAACGTTGAAGCCCTGTTGGTCAGGGAATGCCCGGAGCCCCGATGTCTGTGGTGCTGTAGATGCGCTGCCAATGGCCGCTGAGGAGCAGCAAGAGCTTGACTGGCTGGCACTTTCGGTGTGGGAGCAATCATCCGACATCCGTGATTTTTCGGGTTTTTTTTTTTCAGTAGGCACCCAGGTGCAGCTGGTGGTAAACGTCGAAGCCCTGTTGGTCAGGGAAAGCCCGGAGCCCCGATGTCTCTGGTGCTGTACATGCGCTGCCAATGGCCGCTGAGGAGCCGCAAGAGCTTGACTGGCTGGCACTTTCGGTGTGGGAGCAATCGTCCGACGTTCGTGATTTTTCGAGGTTTTTTTTCAGTGGGCGCCCAGGTGCAGCTGGTGGTAAACGTTGAAGCCCTGTTCGTCAGGGAAAGCCCGGAGCCCTGATGTCTGTGGTGCTGTAGATGCGCTGCCAATGGCCGCTGAGGAGCAGCAAGAGCTTGACTGGCTGGCACTTTCGGTGTGGGAGCAATCGTCCGACGTCAGTGATTTTTCGGAGATTTTTTTCAGTGGGCGCCCAGGTGCAGCTGGTGGTAAACGTCTAAGCCCTGTTGGTCAGGGAAAGCCCGGAGCCCCGATGTCTGTGGTGCTGTAGATGCGCTGCCAATGGCCGCTGAGGAGCAGCAAGAGCTTGACTGGCTGGCACTTTCGGTGTGGGAGCAACCGTCCGACGTTGGTGATTTTTCAGGGTTTTTTTTCAGTGGGCGCCCAGGTGCAGCTGGTGGTAAACGTTGAAGCCCTGTTGGTCAGGGAAAGCCCGGAGCCCCGATGTCTGTGGTGCTGTACATGCGCTGCCAATGGCCGCTGAGAAGCAGCAAGAGCTTGACTGGCCTGCACTTTCGGTGTGGGAGTAATCGTACGACGTCCGTGATTTTTCAAGGTTTTTCTTCAGTGGGCGCTCAGGTGCAGCTGGTGGTAAACGTCGAAGCCCTGTTGGTCAGGGAAAGCCCGGAGCCCCGATGTCTGTGGTGCTGTACATGCGCTGCCAATGGCCGCTGAGGAGCAGCAAGAGCTTGACTGGCCTGCACTTTCGGTGTCGGAGTAATCGTCCGACGTCCGTAATTTTTCGAGGTTTTTTTCCAGTGGGCTCCCAGGTGCAGCTGGTGGTAAACGTCGAAGCCCTATTGGTCAGGGAAAGCCCGGAGCCCCAATGTCTGTGGTGCTGTAGATGCGCTCCCAATGGCCGCTGAGGAGCAGCAAGAGCTTGACTGGCTGGCACTTTCGCTGTGGGAGCAATCGTCCGACGTTCGTCATTTTTCAGGTTTTTTTTTTTTCAGTAGGCACCCAGGTGCAGCTGGTGGTAAACGTCTAAGCCCTGTTGGTCAGGGAAAGCCCGGAGCCCCGATGTCTGTGGTGCTGTAGATGCGCTGCCAGTGGACGCTGAGGAGCAGCAAGAGCTTGACTGGCTGGCACTTTCGGTGTGGGAGCAATCGTCCAACGTTCGTGATTTTTCGGGGTTTTTTTTCAGTTGGCGCCCAGGTGCAGCTGGTTGTAAACGTCGAAGCCCTGTTGGTCAGGGAAAGCCCGGAGCCCCGATGTCTGTGGTGCTGTACATGCGCTGCCAATGGCCGCTGAGGAGCAGCAAGAGCTTGACTGGCCTGCACTTTCGGTGTGGGAGTAATCGTCCGACGTCCGTGATTTTTCAAGGTTTTTCTTCAGTGGGCGCTCAGGTGCAGCTGGTGGTAAATGTCGAAGCCCTGTTGGTCAGGGAAAGCCCGGAGCCCCAATGTCTGTGGTGCTGTAGATGCGCTGCCAATGGCCGCTGAGGAGCAGCAAGAGCTTGACTGTCCTGCACTTTCGGTGTGGATGCAATCGTCCGACGTTCATGATTTTTCGGGGTTTATTTTCAGTGGGCGCCCAGGTGCAGCTGGTGGTAAACGTCGAAGCCCTGTTGGTCAGGGAAACCCCGGAGCCCCGATGTCTGTGGTGCTGTAGATGCGCTGCCAATGGCCGCTGAGGAGCAGCAAGAGCTTGACTGTCCTGCACTTTCGGTGTGGATGCAATCGTCCGACGTTCGTGATTTTTCAGGGTTTTTCTTGAGTGGACGCCCAGGTGCAGCTGGTGGTAAACGTCGAATCCCTGTTGGTCAGGGAAAGCCCGGAGCCCTGATGTCTGTGGTGCTGTAGATGCGCTGCCAATGGCCGGTGAGGAGCAGCAAGATCTTGACTGGCTGGCACTTTTGGTGTGGGCGCAATCGTCTGACATTCGTTTTTTTTCCTTTTTTTTTTTCAGTGGGCGCCCAGGTTCAGCTGGTGGTAACCGTCGAAGCCCTGTTCGTCAGGGAAAGCCCGGAGCCCCGATGTCTGTGGTGCTGTAGATGCGCTGCCAATGGACGCTGAGGAGCAGCAAGAGCTTGACTGGCTGGCACTTTCGGTGTGGGAGCAATCGTCCGACGTCAGTGATTTTTCGGAGATTTTTTTCAGTGGGCGCCCAGGTGCAGCGGGTGGTAAACGTCTAAGCCCTGTTGGTCAGGGAAAGCCCGGAGCCCCGATGTCTGTGGTGCTGTAGATGCGCTGCCAATGGCCGCTGAGGAGCAGCAAGAGCTTGACTGGCTGGCACTTTCGGTGTGGGAGCAATCGTCCGACGTTGGTGATTTTTCAGGGTTTTTTTTCAGTGGGCGCCCAGGTGCAGCTGGTGGTAAACGTTGAAGCCCTGTTGGTCAGGGAAAGCCCGGAGCCCCGATGTCTGTGGTGCTGTACATGCGCTGCCAATGGCCGCTGAGGAGCAGCAAGAGCTTGACTGGCCTGCACTTTCGGTGTCGGAGTAATCGTCCGACGTCCGTAATTTTTCGAGGTTTTTTTCCAGTGGGCTCCCAGGTGCAGCTGGTGGTAGACGTCGAAGCCCTATTGGTCAGGGAAAGCCCGGAGCCCCGATGTCTGTGGTGCTGTAGATGCGCTGCCAATGGCCGCTGAGGAGCAGCAAGAGCTTGACTGGCTGGCACTTTCGCTGTGGGAGCAATCGTCCGACGTTCGTCATTTTTCAGGTTTTTTTTTTTTCAGTAGGCACCCAGGTGCAGCTGGTGGTAAACGTCTAAGCCCTGTTGGTCAGGGAAAGCCCGGAGCCCCGTTGTCTGTGGTGCTGTAGATGCGCTGCCAGTGGACGCTGAGGAGCAGCAAGAGCTTGACTGGCTGGCACTTTCGGTGTGGGAGCAATCGTCCAACGTTCGTGATTTTTCGGGGTTTTTTTTCAGTTGGCGCCCAGGTGCAGCTGGTTGTAAACGTCGAAGCCCTGTTGGTCAGGGAAAGCCCGGAGCCCCGATGTCTGTGGTGCTGTACATGCGCTGCCAATGGCCGCTGAGGAGCAGCAAGAGCTTGACTGGCCTGCACTTTCGGTGTGGGAGTAATCGTCCGACGTCCGTGATATTTCAAGGTTTTTCTTCAGTGGGCGCTCAGGTGCAGCTGGTGGTAAATGTCGAAGCCCTGTTGGTCAGGGAAAGCCCGGAGCCCCAATGTCTGTGGTGCTGTAGATGCGCTGCCAATGGCCGCTGAGGAGCAGCAAGAGCTTGACTGTCCTGCACTTTCGGTGTGGATGCAATCGTCCGACGTTCGTGATTTTTCAGGGTTTTTCTTGAGTGGACGCCCAGGTGCAGCTGGTGGTAAACGTCGAATCCCTGTTGGTCAGGGAAAGCCCGGAGCCCTGATGTCTGTGGTGCTGTAGATGCGCTGCCAATGGCCGGTGAGGAGCAGCAAGATCTTGACTGGCTGGCACTTTTGGTGTGGGCGCAATCGTCTGACATTCGTTTTTTTTCCTTTTTTTTTTTCAGTGGGCGCCCAGGTTCAGCTGGTGGTAACCGTCGAAGCCCTGTTCGTCAGGGAAAGCCCGGAGCCCCGATGTCTGTGGTGCTGTAGATGCGCTGCCAATGGCCGGTGAGGAGCAGCAAGAGCTTGACTGGCTGGCACATTCGGTGTAGGAGCAATTGTCCGACGTTCGTGATTTCTCAGGTTTTTTTTTTCAGTAGGCACCCAGGTGCAGCTGGTGGTAACCGTCGAAGCCCTGTTGGTCAGGGAAAGCCCGGAGCCCCGATGTCTGTGGTGCTGTAGATGCGCTACCAATGGACGCTGAGGAGCAGCCAGAGCTTGACTGGCTGGCACTTTCGGTGTGGGAGCAATCATCCGACGTTCGTGATTTTTCGGGGTTTTTTTTCAGTGGGCGCCCAGGTGCAGCTGGTGGTAAACGTCGAAGCCCTGTTGGTCAGGGAAAGCCCGGAGCCCCGATGTCTGTGGTGCTGTAGATGCGCTGCCAATGGCCGCTGAGGAGCAGCAAGATCTTGACTGGCTGGCACTTTCGGTGTGGGAGCAATCGTACGATATTCGTGATTTTTCGTTTTTTTTTTCAGTGGGCGCCCAGGTTCAGCAGGTGGTAAACGTCGAAGCCCTGTTCGTCAGGGAAAGCCCGGAGCCCCGATGTCTGTGGTGCTGTAGATGCGCTGCCAATGGCCGCTGAGGAGCAGCAAGAGCTTGACTGGCTGGCACTTTCACTGTGGGAGCAATCGTCCGACGTTCGTCATTTTTCAGGTTTTTTTTTTTCAGTAGGCACCCAGGTGCAGCTGGTGGTAAACGTCTAAGCCCTGTTGGTCAGGGAAAGCCCGGAGCCCCGTTGTCTGTGGTGCAGTAGATGCGCTGCCAGTGGACGCTGAGGAGCAGCAAGAGCTTGACTGGCTGGCACTTTCGGTGTGGGAGCAATCGTCCAACGTTCGTGATTTTTCGGGGTTTTTTTTCAGTTGGCGCCCAGGTGCAGCTGGTTGTAAACGTCGAAGCCCTGTTGGTCAGGGAAAGCCCGGAGCCCCGATGTCTGTGGTGCTGTACATGCGCTGCCAATGGCCGCTGAGGAGCAGCAAGAGCTTGACTGGCCTGCACTTTCGGTGTGGGAGTAATCGTCCGACGTCCGTGATTTTTCAAGGTTTTTCTTCAGTGGGCGCTCAGGTGCAGCTGGTGGTAAATGTCGAAGCCCTGTTGGTCAGGGAAAGCCCGGAGCCCCAATGTCTGTGGTGCTGTAGATGCGCTGCCAATGGCCGCTGAGGAGCAGCAAGAGCTTGACTGTCCTGCACTTTCGGTGTGGATGCAATCGTCCGACGTTCGTGATTTTTCAGGGTTTTTCTTGAGTGGACGCCCAGGTGCAGCTGGTGGTAAACGTCGAATCCCTGTTGGTCAGGGAAAGCCCGGAGCCCTGATGTCTGTGGTGCTGTAGATGCGCTGCCAATGGCCGGTGAGGAGCAGCAAGATCTTGACTGGCTGGCACTTTTGGTGTGGGCGCAATCGTCTGACATTCGTTTTTTTTCCTTTTTTTTTTTCAGTGGGCGCCCAGGTTCAGATGGTGGTAACCGTCGAAGCCCTGTTCGTCAGGGAAAGCCCGGAGCCCCGATGTCTGTGGTGCTGTAGATGCGCTGCCAATGGCCGGTGAGGAGCAGCAAGAGCTTGACTGGCTGGCACATTCGGTGTCGGAGCAATTGTCCGACGTTCGTGATTTCTCAGGTTTTTTTTTTCAGTAGGCACCCAGGTGCAGCTGGTGGTAACCGTCGAAGCCCTGTTGGTCAGGGAAAGCCCGGAGCCCCGATGTCTGTGGTGCTGTAGATGCGCTGCCAATGGACGCTGAGGAGCAGCCAGAGCTTGACTGGCTGGCACTTTCGGTGTGGGAGCAATCATCCGACGTTCGTGATTTTTCGGGGTTTTTTTTCAGTGGGCGCCCAGGTGCAGCTGGTGGTAAACGTCGAAGCCCTGTTGGTCAGGGAAAGCCCGGAGCCCCGATGTCTGTGGTGCTGTAGATGCGCTGCCAATGGCCGGTGAGGAGCAGCAAGAGCTTGACTGGCTGGCACATTCGGTGTAGGAGCAATTGTCCGACGTTCGTGATTTCTCAGGTTTTTTTTTTCAGTAGGCACCCAGGTGCAGCTGGTGGTAACCGTCGAAGCCCTGTTGGTCAGGGAAAGCCCGGAGCCCCGATGTCTGTGGTGCTGTAGATGCGCTGCCAATGGACGCTGAGGAGCAGCCAGAGCTTGACTGGCTGGCACTTTCGGTGTGGGAGCAATCATCTGACGTTCGTGATTTTTCGGGGTTTTTTTTCAGTGGGCGTCCAGGTGCAGCTGGTGGTAAACGTCGAAGCCCTGTTGGTCAGGGAAAGCCCGGAGCCCCGATGTCTGTGGTGCTGTAGATGCGCTGCCAATGGCCGCTGAGGAGCAGCAAGATCTTGACTGGCTGGCACTTTCGGTGTGGGAGCAATCGTACGATATTCATGATTTTTCGTTTTTTTTTCAGTGGGCGCCCAGGTTCAGCAGGTGGTAAACGTCGAAGCCCTGTTCGTCAGGGAAAGCCCAGAGCCCCGATGTCTGTGGTGCTGTAGATGCGCTGCCAATGGCCGCTGAGGAGCAGCAAGAGCTTGACTGGCTGGCACTTTCGGTGTGGGAGCAATCGTCCGACGTTCGTGATTTTTCAGGTTTTTTTTTTCAGTAGGCACCCAGGTGCAGCTGGTGGTAAACGTCGAAGCCCTGTTCGTCAGGGAAAGCCCGGAGCCCCGATGTCTGTGGTGCTGTACATGCGCTGCCAATGGCCGCTGAGGAGCAGCAAGAGCTTGACTGGCTGGCACTTTCGGTGTGGGAGCAATCATCCGACATTCGTGATTTTTCAGGGTTTTTCTTGAGTGGACGCCCAGGTGCAGCTGGTGGTAAACGTCGAATCCCTGTTGGTCAGGGAAAGCCCGGAGCCCTGATGTCTGTGGTGCTGTAGATGCGCTGCCAATGGCCGGTGAGGAGCAGCAAGATCTTGACTGGCTGGCACTTTTGGTGTGGGCGCAATCGTCTGACATTCGTTTTTTTTCCTTTTTTTTTTTCAGTGGGCGCCCAGGTTCAGATGGTGGTAACCGTCGAAGCCCTGTTCGTCAGGGAAAGCCCGGAGCCCCGATGTCTGTGGTGCTGTAGATGCGCTGCCAATGGCCGGTGAGGAGCAGCAAGAGCTTGACTGGCTGGCACATTCGGTGTAGGAGCAATTGTCCGACGTTCGTGATTTCTCAGGTTTTTTTTTTCAGTAGGCACCCAGGTGCAGCTGGTGGTAACCGTCGAAGCCCTGTTGGTCAGGGAAAGCCCGGAGCCCCGATGTCTGTGGTGCTGTAGATGCGCTGCCAATGGACGCTGAGGAGCAGCCAGAGCTTGACTGGCTGGCACTTTCGGTGTGGGAGCAATCATCCGACGTTCGTGATTTTTCGGGGTTTTTTTTCAGTGGGCGCCCAGGTGCAGCTGGTGGTAAACGTCGAAGCCCTGTTGGTCAGGGAAAGCCCGGAGCCCCGATGTCTGTGGTGCTGTAGATGCGCTGCCAATGGCCGCTGAGGAGCAGCAAGATCTTGACTGGCTGGCACTTTCGGTGTGGGAGCAATCGTACGATATTCGTGATTTTTCGTTTTTTTTTTCAGTGGGCGCCCAGGTTCAGCAGGTGGTAAACGTCGAAGCCCTGTTCGTCAGGGGAAGCCCGGAGCCCCGATGTCTGTGGTGCTGTAGATGCGCTGCCAATGGCCGGTGAGGAGCAGCAAGAGCTTGACTGGCTGGCACATTCGGTGTAGGAGCAATTGTCCGACGTTCGTGATTTCTCAGGTTTTTTTTTTCAGTAGGCACCCAGGTGCAGCTGGTGGTAACCGTCGAAGCCCTGTTGGTCAGGGAAAGCCCGGAGCCCCGATGTCTGTGGTGCTGTAGATGCGCTGCCAATGGACGCTGAGGAGCAGCCAGAGCTTGACTGGCTGGCACTTTCGGTGTGGGAGCAATCATCTGACGTTCGTGATTTTTCGGGGTTTTTTTTCAGTGGGCGTCCAGGTGCAGCTGGTGGTAAACGTCGAAGCCCTGTTGGTCAGGGAAAGCCCGGAGCCCCGATGTCTGTGGTGCTGTAGATGCGCTGCCAATGGCCGCTGAGGAGCAGCAAGAGCTTGACTGGCTGGCACTTTCGGTGTGGGAGCAATCGTCCGACGTTCGTGATTTTTCAGGTTTTTTTTTTCAGTAGGCACCCAGGTGCAGCTGGTGGTAAACGTCGAAGCCCTGTTCGTCAGGGAAAGCCCGGAGCCCCGATGTCTGTGGTGCTGTACATGCGCTGCCAATGGCCGCTGAGGAGCAGCAAGAGCTTGACTGGCTGGCACTTTCGGTGTGGGAGCAATCATCCGACATTCGTGATTTTTCAGGGTTTTTCTTGAGTGGACGCCCAGGTGCAGCTGGTGGTAAACGTCGAAGCCCTGTTGGTCAGGGAAAGCCCAGAGCCCCGATGTCTGTGGTGCTGTAGATGCGCTGCCAATGGCCGCTGAGGAGCAGCAAGAGCTTGACTGGCTGGCACTTTCGGTGTGGGAGCAATCGTCCGACGTTTGTGATTTTTCAGGTTTTTTTTTTCCAGTGGGCGCCCAGGTGCAGCTGGTGATAAACGTCGAGACCCTGTTGGTCAGGGAAAGCCCGGAGCCCCGATGTCTGTGGTGCTGTAGATGCGCTGCCAATGGCCGCTGAGGAGCAGCAAGAGCTTGACTGGCTGGCACTTTCGGTGTTGGAGCAATCGTCTGACATTCGTGATTTTTCAGGGTTTTTTTTTAGTAGGCACCCAGGTGCAGCTGGTGGTAAATGTTGAAGCCCTGTTCGTCAGGGAAAGCCCGGAGCCCCGATGTCTGTGGTGCTGTAGATGCGCTGCCAATGGCCGCTGAGGAGCAGCAAGAGCTTGACAGGCTGGCACTTTCGCTGTGGGAGCAATCGTCCGACGTTCGTCATTTTTCAGGTTTTTTTTTTTCAGTAGACACCCAGGTGCAGCTGGTCGTAAACGTCTAAGCCCTGTTGGTCAGGGAAAGCCCGGAGCCCCGATGTCTGTGGTGCTGTAGATGCGCTGCCAGTGGACGCTGAGGAGCAGCAAGAGCTTGACTGGCTGGCACTTTCGGTGTGGGAGCAATCGTCCGACGTTCGTGATTTTTCGGGGGTTTTTTTCAGTGGGCGCCCAGGTGCAGCTGGTGGTAAACGTCGAAGCCCTGTTGGTCAGGGAAAGCCCGGAGCCCCGATGTCTGTGGTGCTGTAGATGCGCTGCCAATGGCCGCTGAGGAGCAGCAAGAGCTTGACTGGCTGGCACTTTCGCTGTGGGAGCAATCGTCCGACGTTCGTGATTTTTCGGGGTTTTTTTTTCAGTGGGCGCCCAGGTGCAGCTGGTGGTAAACGTCGAAACCCTGTTGGTCAGGGAAAGCCCGGAGCCCCGATGTCTGTGGTGCTGTAGATGCGCTCCCAATGGACACTGAGGAGCAGCAAGAGCTTGACTGGCTGGCACTTTCGGTGTGGGAGCAATCGTCCGACGTTCGAGATTTCTCAGGTTTTTTTTTTCAGTAGGCACCCAGGTGCAGCTGGTGGTAAACGTCGAAGCCCTGTTGGTCAGGGAAAGCCCGGAGCCCCGATGTCTGTGGTGCTGTAGATGCGCTGCCAATGGCCGCTGAGGAGCAGCAGGAGCTTGACTGGCCTGCACTTTCGGTGTGGGAGCAATCATCCGACGTTCGTGATTTTTCGGGGTTTTTTTTCAGTGGGCGCCCAGGTGCAGCTGGTGGTAAACGTTGAAGCCCTGTTCGTCAGGGAAAGCCCGGAGCCCTGATGTCTGTGGTGCTGTAGATGCGCTGCCAATGGCCGCTGAGGAGCAGCAAGAGCTTGACTGGCTGGCACTTTCGGTGTGGGAGCAATCGTCCGACGTCAGTGATTTTTCGGAGATTTTTTTCAGTGGGCGCCCAGGTGCAGCTGGTGGTAAACGTCTAAGCCCTGTTGGTCAGGGAAAGCCCGGAGCCCCGATGTCTGTGGTGCTGTAGATGCGCTGCCAATGGCCGCTGAGGAGCAGCAAGAGCTTGACTGGCTGGCACTTTCGGTGTGGGAGCAATCGTCCGACGTTGGTGATTTTTCAGGGTTTTTTTTCAGTGGGCGCCCAGGTGCAGCTGGTGGTAAACGTTGAAGCCCTGTTGGTCAGGGAAAGCCCGGAGCCCCGATGTCTGTGGTGCTGTACATGCGCTGCCAATGGCCGCTGAGAAGCAGCAAGAGCTTGACTGGCCTGCACTTTCGGTGTGGGAGTAATCGTCCGACGTCCGTGATTTTTCAAGGTTTTTCTTCAGTGGGCGCTCAGGTGCAGCTGGTGGTAAACGTCGAAGCCCTGTTGGTCAGGGAAAGCCCGGAGCCCCGATGTCTGTGGTGCTGTACATGCGCTGCCAATGGCCGCTGAGGAGCAGCAAGAGCTTGACTGGCCTGCACTTTCGGTGTCGGAGTAATCGTCCGACGTCCGTAATTTTTCGAGGTTTTTTTCCAGTGGGCTCCCAGGTGCAGCTGGTGGTAAACGTCGAAGCCCTATTGGTCAGGGAAAGCCCGGAGCCCCAATGTCTGTGGTGCTGTAGATGCGCTGCCAATGGCCGCTGAGGAGCAGCAAGAGCTTGACTGGCTGGCACTTTCGCTGTGGGAGCAATCGTCCGACGTTCGTCATTTTTCAGGTTTTTTTTTTTCAGTAGGCACCCAGGTGCAGCTGGTGGTAAACGTCTAAGCCCTGTTGGTCAGGGAAAGCCCGGAGCCCCGTTGTCTGTGGTGCTGTAGATGCGCTGCCAGTGGACGCTGAGGAGCAGCAAGAGCTTGACTGGCTGGCACTTTCGGTGTGGGAGCAATCGTCCAACGTTCGTGATTTTTCGGGGTTTTTTTTCAGTTGGCGCCCAGGTGCAGCTGGTTGTAAACGTCGAAGCCCTGTTGGTCAGGGAAAGCCCGGAGCCCCGATGTCTGTGGTGCTGTACATGCGCTGCCAATGGCCGCTGAGGAGCAGCAAGAGCTTGACTGGCCTGCACTTTCGGTGTGGGAGTAATCGTCCGACGTCCGTGATTTTTCAAGGTTTTTCTTCAGTGGGCGCTCAGGTGCAGCTGGTGGTAAATGTCGAAGCCCTGTTGGTCAGGGAAAGCCCGGAGCCCCAATGTCTGTGGTGCTGTAGATGCGCTGCCAATGGCCGCTGAGGAGCAGCAAGAGCTTGACTGTCCTGCACTTTCGGTGTGGATGCAATCGTCCGACGTTCGTGATTTTTCGGGGTTTATTTTCAGTGGGCGCCCAGGTGCAGCTGGTGGTAAACGTCGAAGCCCTGTTGGTCAGGGAAACCCCGGAGCCCCGATGTCTGTGGTGCTGTAGATGCGCTGCCAATGGCCGCTGAGGAGCAGCAAGAGCTTGACTGTCCTGCACTTTCGGTGTGGATGCAATCGTCCGACGTTCGTGATTTTTCAGGGTTTTTCTTGAGTGGACGCCCAGGTGCAGCTGGTGGTAAACGTCGAATCCCTGTTGGTCAGGGAAAGCCCGGAGCCCTGATGTCTGTGGTGCTGTAGATGCGCTGCCAATGGCCGGTGAGGAGCAGCAAGATCTTGACTGGCTGGCACTTTTGGTGTGGGCGCAATCGTCTGACATTCGTTTTTTTTCCTTTTTTTTTTTCAGTGGGCGCCCAGGTTCAGCTGGTGGTAACCGTCGAAGCCCTGTTCGTCAGGGAAAGCCCGGAGCCCCGATGTCTGTGGTGCTGTAGATGCGCTGCCAATGGCCGGTGAGGAGCAGCAAGAGCTTGACTGGCTGGCACATTCGGTGTAGGAGCAATTGTCCGACGTTCGTGATTTCTCAGGTTTTTTTTTTCAGTAGGCACCCAGGTGCAGCTGGTGGTTACCGTCGAAGCCCTGTTGGTCAGGGAAAGCCCGGAGCCCCGATGTCTGTGGTGCTGTAGATGCGCTGCCAATGGACGCTGAGGAGCAGCCAGAGCTTGACTGGCTGGCACTTTCGGTGTGGGAGCAATCATCCGACGTTCGTGATTTTTCGGGGTTTTTTTTCAGTGGGCGTCCAGGTGCAGCTGGTGGTAAACGTCGAAGCCCTGTTGGTCAGGGAAAGCCCGGAGCCCCGATGTCTGTGGTGCTGTAGATGCGCTGCCAATGGCCGCTGAGGAGCAGCAAGATCTTGACTGGCTGGCACTTTCGGTGTGGGAGCAATCGTCCGACGTTCGTGATTTTTCGTTTTTTTTTTCAGTGGGCGCCCAGGTTCAGCAGGTGGTAAACGTCGAAGCCCTGTTCGTCAGGGAAAGCCCGGAGCCCCGATGTCTGTGGTGCTGTAGATGCGCTGCCAATGGCCGGTGAGGAGCAGCAAGAGCTTGACTGGCTGGCACATTCGGTGTAGGAGCAATTGTCCGACGTTCGTGATTTCTCAGGTTTTTTTTTTCAGTAGGCACCCAGGTGCAGCTGGTGGTAACCGTCGAAGCCCTGTTGGTCAGGGAAAGCCCGGAGCCCCGATGTCTGTGGTGCTGTAGATGCGCTGCCAATGGACGCTGAGGAGCAGCCAGAGCTTGACTGGCTGGCACTTTCGGTGTGGGAGCAATCATCCGACGTTCGTGATTTTTCGGGGTTTTTTTTCAGTGGGCGTCCAGGTGCAGCTGGTGGTAAACGTCGAAGCCCTGTTGGTCAGGGAAAGCCCGGAGCCCCGATGTCTGTGGTGCTGTAGATGCGCTGCCAATGGCCGCTGAGGAGCAGCAAGATCTTGACTGGCTGGCACTTTCGGTGTGGGAGCAATCGTCTGACATTCGTGATTTTTCAGGGTTTTTTTTTAGTAGGCACCCAGGTGCAGCTGGTGGTAAATGTTGAAGCCCTGTTCGTCAGGGAAAGCCCGGAGCCCCGATGTCTGTGGTGCTGTAGATGCGCTGCCAATGGCCGCTGAGGAGCAGCAAGAGCTTGACAGGCTGGCACTTTTGGTGTGGGAGCAATCGTCCGACGTTCGTCATTTTTCAGGTTTTTTTTTTTCAGTAGGCACCCAGGTGCAGCTGGTGGTAACCGTCGAAGCCCTGTTGGTCAGGGAAAGCCCGGAGCCCCGATGTCTGTGGTGCTGTAGATGCGCTGCCAATGGACGCTGAGGAGCAGCCAGAGCTTGACTGGCTGGCACTTTCGGTGTGGGAGCAATCATCCGACGTTCGTGATTTTTCGGGGTTTTTTTTCAGTGGGCGTCCAGGTGCAGCTGGTGGTAAACGTCGAAGCCCTGTTGGTCAGGGAAAGCCCGGAGCCCCGATGTCTGTGGTGCTGTAGATGCGCTGCCAATGGCCGCTGAGGAGCAGCAAGATCTTGACTGGCTGGCACTTTCGGTGTGGGAGCAATCGTACGATATTCGTGATTTTTCGTTTTTTTTTTCAGTGGGCGCCCAGGTTCAGCAGGTGGTAAACGTCGAAGCCCTGTTCGTCAGGGAAAGCCCGGAGCCCCGATGTCTGTGGTGCTGTAGATGCGCTGCCAATGGCCGGTGAGGAGCAGCAAGAGCTTGACTGGCTGGCACATTCGGTGTAGGAGCAATTGTCCGACGTTCGTGATTTCTCAGGTTTTTTATTTCAGTAGGCACCCAGGTGCAGCTGGTGGTAACCGTCGAAGCCCTGTTGGTCAGGGAAAGCCCGGAGCCCCGATGTCTGTGGTGCTGTAGATGCGCTGCCAATGGACGCTGAGGAGCAGCCAGAGCTTGACTGGCTGGCACTTTCGGTGTGGGAGCAATCATCCGACGTTCGTGATTTTTCGGGGTTTTTTTTCAGTGGGCGTCCAGGTGCAGCTGGTGGTAAACGTCGAAGCCCTGTTGGTCAGGGAAAGCCCGGAGCCCCGATGTCTGTGGTGCTGTAGATGCGCTGCCAATGGCCGCTGAGGAGCAGCAAGATCTTGACTGGCTGGCACTTTCGGTGTGGGAGCAATCGTATGATATTCGTGATTTTTCGTTTTTTTTTTCAGTGGGCGCCCAGGTTCAGCAGGTGGTAAACGTCGAAGCCCTGTTCGTCAGGGAAAGCCCGGAGCCCCGATGTCTGTGGTGCTGTAGATGTGCTGCCAATGGCCGGTGAGGAGCAGCAAGAGCTTGACTGGCTGGCACATTCGGTGTAGGAGCAATTGTCCGACGTTCGTGATTTCTCAGGTTTTTTTTTTCAGTAGGCACCCAGGTGCAGCTGGTGGTAACCGTCGAAGCCCTGTTGGTCAGGGAAAGCCCGGAGCCCCGATGTCTGTGGTGCTGTAGATGCGCTGCCAATGGACGCTGAGGAGCAGCCAGAGCTTGACTGGCTGGCACTTTCGGTGTGGGAGCAATCATCCGACGTTCGTGATTTTTCGGGGTTTTTTTTCAGTGGGCGTCCAGGTGCAGCTGGTGGTAAACGTCGAAGCCCTGTTGGTCAGGGAAAGCCCGGAGCCCCGATGTCTGTGGTGCTGTAGATGCGCTGCCAATGGCCGCTGAGGAGCAGCAAGATCTTGACTGGCTGGCACTTTCGGTGTGGGAGCAATCGTACGATATTCGTGATTTTTCGTTTTTTTTCCAGTGGGCGCCCAGGTGCAGCTGGTGATAAACGTCGAGACCCTGTTGGTCAGGGAAAGCCCGGAGCCCCGATGTCTGTGGTGCTGTAGATGCGCTGCCAATGGCCGCTGAGGAGCAGCAAGAGCTTGACTGGCTGGCACTTTCGGTGTTGGAGCAATCGTCTGACATTCGTGATTTTTCAGGGTTTTTTTTTAGTAGGCACCCAGGTGCAGCTGGTGGTAAATGTTGAAGCCCTGTTCGTCAGGGAAAGCCCGGAGCCCCGATGTCTGTGGTGCTGTAGATGCGCTGCCAATGGCCGCTGAGGAGCAGCAAGAGCTTGACAGGCTGGCACTTTTGGTGTGGGAGCAATCGTCCGACGTTCGTCATTTTTCAGGTTTTTTTTTTTCAGTAGACACCCAGGTGCAGCTGGTGGTAAACGTCTAAGCCCTGTTGGTCAGGGAAAGCCCGGAGCCCCGATGTCTGTGGTGCTGTAGATGCGCTGCCAGTGGACGCTGAGGAGCAGCAAGAGCTTGACTGGCTGGCACTTTCGGTGTGGGAGCAATCGTCCGACGTTCGTGATTTTTCGGGGGTTTTTTTCAGTGGGCGCCCAGGTGCAGCTGGTGGTAAACGTCGAAGCCCTGTTGGTCAGGGAAAGCCCGGAGCCCCGATGTCTGTGGTGCTGTACATGCGCTGCCAATGGCCGCTGAGAAGCAGCAAGAGCTTGACTGGCCTGCACTTTCGGTGTGGGAGTAATCGTCCGACGTCCGTGATTTTTCAAGGTTTTTCTTCAGTGGGCGCTCAGATGCAGCTGGTGGTAAACGTCGAAGCCCTGTTGGTCAGGGAAAGCCCGGAGCCCCGATGTCTGTGGTGCTGTACATGCGCTGCCAATGGCCGCTGAGGAGCAGCAAGAGCTTGACTGGCTGGCACTTTCGCTGTGGGAGCAATCGTCCGACGTTCGTGATTTTTCGGGGTTTTTTTTTCAGTGGGCGCCCAGGTGCAGCTGGTGGTAAACGTCGAAACCCTGTTGGTCAGGGAAAGCCCGGAGCCCCGATGTCTGTGGTGCTGTAGATGCGCTCCCAATGGACACTGAGGAGCAGCAAGAGCTTGACTGGCTGGCACTTTCGGTGTGGGAGCAATCGTCCGACGTTCGAGATTTCTCAGGTTTTTTTTTTCAGTAGGCACCCAGGTGCAGCTGGTGGTAAACGTCGAAGCCCTGTTGGTCAGGGAAAGCCCGGAGCCCCGATGTCTGTGGTGCTGTAGATGCGCTGCCAATGGCCACTGAGGAGCAGCAGGAGCTTGACTGGCTGGCACTTTCGGTGTGGGAGCAATCATCCGACGTTCGTGATTTTTCGGGGTTTTTTTTCAGTGGGCGCCCAGGTGCAGCTGGTGGTAAACGTTGAAACCCTGTTCGTCAGGGAAAGCCCGGAGCCCCGATGTCTGTGGTGCTGTAGATGCGCTGCCAATGGCCGCTGAGGAGCAGCAAGAGCTTGACAGGCTGGCACTTTTGGTGTGGGAGCAATCGTCCGACGTTCGTCATTTTTCAGGTTTTTTTTTTTCAGTAGGCACCCAGGTGCAGCTGGTGGTAACCGTCGAAGCCCTGTTGGTCAGGGAAAGCCCGGAGCCCCGATGTCTGTGGTGCTGTAGATGCGCTGCCAATGGACGCTGAGGAGCAGCCAGAGCTTGACTGGCTGGCACTTTCGGTGTGGGAGCAATCATCCGACGTTCGTGATTTTTCGGGGTTTTTTTTCAGTGGGCGTCCAGGTGCAGCTGGTGGTAAACGTCGAAGCCCTGTTGGTCAGGGAAAGCCCGGAGCCCCGATGTCTGTGGTGCTGTAGATGCGCTGCCAATGGCCGCTGAGGAGCAGCAAGATCTTGACTGGCTGGCACTTTCGGTGTGGGAGCAATCGTACGATATTCGTGATTTTTCGTTTTTTTTTTCAGTGGGCGCCCAGGTTCAGCAGGTGGTAAACGTCGAAGCCCTGTTCGTCAGGGAAAGCCCGGAGCCCCGATGTCTGTGGTGCTGTAGATGCGCTGCCAATGGCCGGTGAGGAGCAGCAAGAGCTTGACTGGCTGGCACATTCGGTGTAGGAGCAATTGTCCGACGTTCGTGATTTCTCAGGTTTTTTTTTTCAGTAGGCACCCAGGTGCAGCTGGTGGTAACCGTCGAAGCCCTGTTGGTCAGGGAAAGCCCGGAGCCCCGATGTCTGTGGTGCTGTAGATGCGCTGCCAATGGACGCTGAGGAGCAGCCAGAGCTTGACTGGCTGGCACTTTCGGTGTGGGAGCAATCATCCGACGTTCGTGATTTTTCGGGGTTTTTTTTCAGTGGGCGTCCAGGTGCAGCTGGTGGTAAACGTCGAAGCCCTGTTGGTCAGGGAAAGCCCGGAGCCCCGATGTCTGTGGTGCTGTAGATGCGCTGCCAATGGCCGCTGAGGAGCAGCAAGATCTTGACTGGCTGGCACTTTCGGTGTGGGAGCAATCGTACGATATTCGTGATTTTTCGTTTTTTTTCCAGTGGGCGCCCAGGTGCAGCTGGTGATAAACGTCGAGACCCTGTTGGTCAGGGAAAGCCCGGAGCCCCGATGTCTGTGGTGCTGTAGATGCGCTGCCAATGGCCGCTGAGAAGCAGCAAGATCTTGACTGGCTGGCACTTTCGGTGTGGGAGCAATCGTACGATATTCGTGATTTTTCAGGGTTTTTTTTTAGTAGGCACCCAGGTGCAGCTGGTGGTAAATGTTGAAGCCCTGTTCGTCAGGGAAAGCCCGGAGCCCCGATGTCTGTGGTGCTGTAGATGCGCTGCCAATGGCCGCTGAGGAGCAGCAAGAGCTTGACAGGCTGGCACTTTTGGTGTGGGAGCAATCGTCCGACGTTCGTCATTTTTCAGGTTTTTTTTTTTCAGTAGACACCCAGGTGCAGCTGGTGGTAAACGTCTAAGCCCTGTTGGTCAGGGAAAGCCCGGAGCCCCGATGTCTGTGGTGCTGTAGATGCGCTGCCAGTGGACGCTGAGGAGCAGCAAGAGCTTGACTGGCTGGCACTTTCGGTGTGGGAGCAATCGTCCGACGTTCGTGATTTTTCGGGGGTTTTTTTCAGTGGGCGCCCAGGTGCAGCTGGTGGTAAACGTCGAAGCCCTGTTGGTCAGGGAAAGCCCGGAGCCCCGATGTCTGTGGTGCTGTACATGCGCTGCCAATGGCCGCTGAGAAGCAGCAAGAGCTTGACTGGCCTGCACTTTCGGTGTGGGAGTAATCGTCCGACGTCCGTGATTTTTCAAGGTTTTTCTTCAGTGGGCGCTCAGATGCAGCTGGTGGTAAACGTCGAAGCCCTGTTGGTCAGGGAAAGCCCGGAGCCCCGATGTCTGTGGTGCTGTACATGCGCTGCCAATGGCCGCTGAGGAGCAGCAAGAGCTTGACTGGCTGGCACTTTCGCTGTGGGAGCAATCGTCCGACGTTCGTGATTTTTCGGGGTTTTTTTTTCAGTGGGCGCCCAGGTGCAGCTGGTGGTAAACGTCGAAACCCTGTTGGTCAGGGAAAGCCCGGAGCCCCGATGTCTGTGGTGCTGTAGATGCGCTCCCAATGGACACTGAGGAGCAGCAAGAGCTTGACTGGCTGGCACTTTCGGTGTGGGAGCAATCGTCCGACGTTCGAGATTTCTCAGGTTTTTTTTTTCAGTAGGCACCCAGGTGCAGCTGGTGGTAAACGTCGAAGCCCTGTTGGTCAGGGAAAGCCCGGAGCCCCGATGTCTGTGGTGCTGTAGATGCGCTGCCAATGGCCACTGAGGAGCAGCAGGAGCTTGACTGGCTGGCACTTTCGGTGTGGGAGCAATCATCCGACGTTCGTGATTTTTCGGGGTTTTTTTTCAGTGGGCGCCCAGGTGCAGCTGGTGGTAAACGTTGAAGCCCTGTTGGTCAGGGAATGCCCGGAGCCCCGATGTCTGTGGTGCTGTAGATGCGCTGCCAATGGCCGCTGAGGAGCAGCAAGAGCTTGACTGGCTGGCACTTTCGGTGTGGGAGCAATCATCCGACATCCGTGATTTTTCGGGTTTTTTTTTTTCAGTAGGCACCCAGGTGCAGCTGGTGGTAAACGTCGAAGCCCTGTTGGTCAGGGAAAGCCCGGAGCCCCGATGTCTCTGGTGCTGTACATGCGCTGCCAATGGCCGCTGAGGAGCCGCAAGAGCTTGACTGGCTGGCACTTTCGGTGTGGGAGCAATCGTCCGACGTGCGTGATTTTTCGAGGTTTTTTTTCAGTGGGCGCCCAGGTGCAGCTGGTGGTAAACGTTGAAGCCCTGTTCGTCAGGGAAAGCCCGGAGCCCTGATGTCTGTGGTGCTGTAGATGCGCTGCCAATGGCCGGTGAGGAGCAGCAAGAGCTTGACTGGCTGGCACTTTCGGTGTGGGAGCAATCGTCCGACGTCAGTGATTTTTCGGAGATTTTTTTTAAGTGGGCGCCCAGGTGCAGCTGGTGGTAAACGTCTAAGCCCTGTTGGTCAGGGAAAGCCCGGAGCCCCGATGTCTGTGGTGCTGTAGATGCGCTGCCAATGGCCGCTGAGGAGCAGCAAGAGCTTGACTGGCTGGCACTTTCGGTGTGGGAGCAATCGTCCGACGTTGGTGATTTTTCAGGGTTTTTTTTCAGTGGGCGCCCAGGTGCAGCTGGTGGTAAACGTTGAAGCCCTGTTGGTCAGGGAAAGCCCGGAGCCCCGATGTCTGTGGTGCTGTACATGCGCTGCCAATGGCCGCTGAGAAGCAGCAAGAGCTTGACTGGCCTGCACTTTCGGTGTGGGAGTAATCGTCCGACGTCCGTGATTTTTCAAGGTTTTTCTTCAGTGGGCGCTCAGGTGCAGCTGGTGGTAAACGTCGAAGCCCTGTTGGTCAGGGAAAGCCCGGAGCCCCGATGTCTGTGGTGCTGTACATGCGCTGCCAATGGCTGCTGAGGAGCAGCAAGAGCTTGACTGGCCTGCACTTTCGGTGTCGGAGTAATCGTCCGACGTCCGTAATTTTTCGAGGTTTTTTTCCAGTGGGCTCCCAGGTGCAGCTGGTGGTAAACGTCGAAGCCCTATTGGTCAGGGAAAGCCCGGAGCCCCAATGTCTGTGGTGCTGTAGATGCGCTGCCAATGGCCGCTGAGGAGCAGCAAGAGCTTGACTGGCTGGCACTTTCGCTGTGGGAGCAATCGTCCGACGTTCGTCATTTTTCAGGTTTTTTTTTTTCAGTAGGCACCCAGGTGCAGCTGGTGGTAAACGTCTAAGCCCTGTTGGTCAGGGAAAGCCCGGAGCCCCGTTGTCTGTGGTGCTGTAGATGCGCTGCCAGTGGACGCTGAGGAGCAGCAAGAGCTTGACTGGCTGGCACTTTCGGTGTGGGAGCAATCGTCCAACGTTCGTGATTTTTCGGGGTTTTTTTTCAGTTGGCGCCCAGGTGCAGCTGGTTGTAAACGTCGAAGCCCTGTTGGTCAGGGAAAGCCCGGAGCCCCGATGTCTGTGGTGCTGTACATGCGCTGCCAATGGCCGCTGAGGAGCAGCAAGAGCTTGACTGGCCTGCACTTTCGGTGTGGGAGTAATCGTCCGACGTCCGTGATTTTTCAAGGTTTTTCTTCAGTGGGCGCTCAGGTGCAGCTGGTGGTAAATGTCGAAGCCCTGTTCGTCAGGGAAAGCCCGGAGCCCCAATGTCTGTGGTGCTGTAGATGCGCTGCCAATGGCCGCTGAGGAGCAGCCAGAGCTTGACTGGCTGGCAATTTCGGTGTGGGAGCAATCATCCGACGTTCGTGATTTTTCGGGGTTTTTTTTCAGTGGGCGTCCAGGTGCAGCTGGTGGTAAACGTCGAAGCCCTGTTGGTCAGGGAAAGCCCGGAGCCCCGATGTCTGTGGTGCTGTAGATGCGCTGCCAATGGCCGCTGAGGAGCAGCAAGATCTTGACTGGCTGGCACTTTCGGTGTGGGAGCAATCGTACGATATTCGTGATTTTTCGTTTTTTTTTTCAGTGGGCGCCCAGGTTCAGCAGGTGGTAAACGTCGAAGCCCTGTTCGTCAGGGAAAGCCCGGAGCCCCGATGTCTGTGGTGCTGTAGATGCGCTGCCAATGGCCGGTGAGGAGCAGCAAGAGCTTGACTGGCTGGCACATTCGGTGTAGGAGCAATTGTCCGACGTTCGTGATTTCTCAGGTTTTTTTTTTCAGTAGGCACCCAGGTGCAGCTGGTGGTAACCGTCGAAGCCCTGTTGGTCAGGGAAAGCCCGGAGCCCCGATGTCTGTGGTGCTGTAGATGCGCTGCCAATGGACGCTGAGGAGCAGCCAGAGCTTGACTGGCTGGCACTTTCGGTGTGGGAGCAATCATCCGACGTTCGTGATTTTTCGGGGTTTTTTTTCAGTGGGCGTCCAGGTGCAGCTGGTGGTAAACGTCGAAGCCCTGTTGGTCAGGGAAAGCCCGGAGCCCCGATGTCTGTGGTGCTGTAGATGCGCTGCCAATGGCCGCTGAGGAGCAGCAAGATCTTGACTGGCTGGCACTTTCGGTGTGGGAGCAATCGTACGATATTCGTGATTTTTCGTTTTTTTTTCCAGTGGGCGCCCAGGTGCAGCTGGTGATAAACGTCGAGACCCTGTTGGTCAGGGAAAGCCCGGAGCCCCGATGTCTGTGGTGCTGTAGATGCGCTGCCAATGGCCGCTGAGGAGCAGCAAGAGCTTGACTGGCTGGCACTTTCGGTGTTGGAGCAATCGTCTGACATTCGTGATTTTTCAGGGTTTTTTTTTAGTAGGCACCCAGGTGCAGCTGGTGGTAAATGTTGAAGCCCTGTTGGTCAGGGAAAGCCCGGAGCCCCGATGTCTGTGGTGCTGTAGATGCGCTGCCAATGGCCGCTGAGGAGCAGCAAGAGCTTGACAGGCTGGCACTTTTGGTGTGGGAGCAATCGTCCGACGTTCGTCATTTTTCAGGTTTTTTTTTTTCAGTAGGCACCCAGGTGCAGCTGGTGGTAACCGTCGAAGCCCTGTTGGTCAGGGAAAGCCCGGAGCCCCGATGTCTGTGGTGCTGTAGATGCGCTGCCAATGGACGCTGAGGAGCAGCCAGAGCTTGACTGGCTGGCACTTTCGGTGTGGGAGCAATCATCCGACGTTCGTGATTTTTCGGGGTTTTTTTTCAGTGGGCGTCCAGGTGCAGCTGGTGGTAAACGTCGAAGCCCTGTTGGTCAGGGAAAGCCCGGAGCCCCGATGTCTGTGGTGCTGTAGATGCGCTGCCAATGGCCGCTGAGGAGCAGCAAGATCTTGACTGGCTGGCACTTTCGGTGTGGGAGCAATCTTACGATATTCGTGATTTTTCGTTTTTTTTTTCAGTGGGCGCCCAGGTTCAGCAGGTGGTAAACGTCGAAGCCCTGTTCGTCAGGGAAAGCCCGGAGCCCCGATGTCTGTGGTGCTGTAGATGCGCTGCCAATGGCCGGTGAGGAGCAGCAAGAGCTTGACTGGCTGGCACATTCGGTGTAGGAGCAATTGTCCGACGTTCGTGATTTCTCAGGTTTTTTTTTTCAGTAGGCACCCAGGTGCAGCTGGTGGTAACCGTCGAAGCCCTGTTGGTCAGGGAAAGCCCGGAGCCCCGATGTCTGTGGTGCTGTAGATGCGCTGCCAATGGACGCTGAGGAGCAGCCAGAGCTTGACTGGCTGGCACTTTCGGTGTGGGAGCAATCATCCGACGTTCGTGATTTTTCGGGGTTTTTTTTCAGTGGGCGTCCAGGTGCAGCTGGTGGTAAACGTCGAAGCCCTGTTGGTCAGGGAAAGCCCGGAGCCCCGATGTCTGTGGTGCTGTAGATGCGCTGCCAATGGCCGCTGAGGAGCAGCAAGATCTTGACTGGCTGGCACTTTCGGTGTGGGAGCAATCGTACGATATTCGTGATTTTTCGTTTTTTTTTTCAGTGGGCGCCCAGGTTCAGCAGGTGGTAAACGTCGAAGCCCTGTTCGTCAGGGAAAGCCCGGAGCCCCGATGTCTGTGGTGCTGTAGATGCGCTGCCAATGGCCGGTGAGGAGCAGCAAGAGCTTGACTGGCTGGCACATTCGGTGTAGGAGCAATTGTCCGACGTTCGTGATTTCTCAGGTTTTTTTTTTCAGTAGGCACCCAGGTGCAGCTGGTGGTAACCGTCGAAGCCCTGTTGGTCAGGGAAAGCCCGGAGCCCCGATGTCTGTGGTGCTGTAGATGCGCTGCCAATGGACGCTGAGGAGCAGCCAGAGCTTGACTGGCTGGCACTTTCGGTGTGGGAGCAATCATCCGACGTTCGTGATTTTTCGGGGTTTTTTTTCAGTGGGCGTCCAGGTGCAGCTGGTGGTAAACGTCGAAGCCCTGTTGGTCAGGGAAAGCCCGGAGCCCCGATGTCTGTGGTGCTGTAGATGCGCTGCCAATGGCCGCTGAGGAGCAGCAAGATCTTGACTGGCTGGCACTTTCGGTGTGGGAGCAATCGTACGATATTCGTGATTTTTCGTTTTTTTTCCAGTGGGCGCCCAGGTGCAGCTGGTGATAAACGTCGAGACCCTGTTGGTCAGGGAAAGCCCGGAGCCCCGATGTCTGTGGTGCTGTAGATGCGCTGCCAATGGCCGCTGAGGAGCAGCAAGAGCTTGACTGGCTGGCACTTTCGGTGTTGGAGCAATCGTCTGACATTCGTGATTTTTCAGGGTTTTTTTTTAGTAGGCACCCAGGTGCAGCTGGTGGTAAATGTTGAAGCCCTGTTCGTCAGGGAAAGCCCGGAGCCCCGATGTCTGTGGTGCTGTAGATGCGCTGCCAATGGCCGCTGAGGAGCAGCAAGAGCTTGACAGGCTGGCACTTTTGGTGTGGGAGCAATCGTCCGACGTTCGTCATTTTTCAGGTTTTTTTTTTTCAGTAGACACCCAGGTGCAGCTGGTGGTAAACGTCTAAGCCCTGTTGGTCAGGGAAAGCCCGGAGCCCCGATGTCTGTGGTGCTGTAGATGCGCTGCCAGTGGACGCTGAGGAGCAGCAAGAGCTTGACTGGCTGGCACTTTCGGTGTGGGAGCAATCGTCCGACGTTCGTGATTTTTCGGGGGTTTTTTTCAGTGGGCGCCCAGGTGCAGCTGGTGGTAAACGTCGAAGCCCTGTTGGTCAGGGAAAGCCCGGAGCCCCGATGTCTGTGGTGCTGTACATGCGCTGCCAATGGCCGCTGAGAAGCAGCAAGAGCTTGACTGGCCTGCACTTTCGGTGTGGGAGTAATCGTCCGACGTCCGTGATTTTTCAAGGTTTTTCTTCAGTGGGCGCTCAGATGCAGCTGGTGGTAAACGTCGAAGCCCTGTTGGTCAGGGAAAGCCCGGAGCCCCGATGTCTGTGGTGCTGTACATGCGCTGCCAATGGCCGCTGAGGAGCAGCAAGAGCTTGACTGGCTGGCACTTTCGCTGTGGGAGCAATCGTCCGACGTTCGTGATTTTTCGGGGTTTTTTTTTCAGTGGGCGCCCAGGTGCAGCTGGTGGTAAACGTCGAAACCCTGTTGGTCAGGGAAAGCCCGGAGCCCCGATGTCTGTGGTGCTGTAGATGCGCTCCCAATGGACACTGAGGAGCAGCAAGAGCTTGACTGGCTGGCACTTTCGGTGTGGGAGCAATCGTCCGACGTTCGAGATTTCTCAGGTTTTTTTTTTCAGTAGGCACCCAGGTGCAGCTGGTGGTAAACGTCGAAGCCCTGTTGGTCAGGGAAAGCCCGGAGCCCCGATGTCTGTGGTGCTGTAGATGCGCTGCCAATGGCCGCTGAGGAGCAGCAGGAGCTTGACTGGCTGGCACTTTCGGTGTGGGAGCAATCATCCGACGTTCGTGATTTTTCGGGGTTTTTTTTCAGTGGGCGCCCAGGTGCAGCTGGTGGTAAACGTTGAAGCCCTGTTGGTCAGGGAATGCCCGGAGCCCCGATGTCTGTGGTGCTGTAGATGCGCTGCCAATGGCCGCTGAGGAGCAGCAAGAGCTTGACTGGCTGGCACTTTCGGTGTGGGAGCAATCATCCGACATCCGTGATTTTTCGGGTTTTTTTTTTTCAGTAGGCACCCAGGTGCAGCTGGTGGTAAACGTCGAAGCCCTGTTGGTCAGGGAAAGCCCGGAGCCCCGATGTCTCTGGTGCTGTACATGCGCTGCCAATGGCCGCTGAGGAGCCGCAAGAGCTTGACTGGCTGGCACTTTCGGTGTGGGAGCAATCGTCCGACGTGCGTGATTTTTCGAGGTTTTTTTTCAGTGGGCGCCCAGGTGCAGCTGGTGGTAAACGTTGAAGCCCTGTTCGTCAGGGAAAGCCCGGAGCCCTGATGTCTGTGGTGCTGTAGATGCGCTGCCAATGGCCGCTGAGGAGCAGCAAGAGCTTGACTGGCTGGCACTTTCGGTGTGGGAGCAATCGTCCGACGTCAGTGATTTTTCGGAGATTTTTTTTAAGTGGGCGCCCAGGTGCAGCTGGTGGTAAACGTCTAAGCCCTGTTGGTCAGGGAAAGCCCGGAGCCCCGATGTCTGTGGTGCTGTAGATGCGCTGCCAATGGCCGCTGAGGAGCAGCAAGAGCTTGACTGGCTGGCACTTTCGGTGTGGGAGCAATCGTCCGACGTTGGTGATTTTTCAGGGTTTTTTTTCAGTGGGCGCCCAGGTGCAGCTGGTGGTAAACGTTGAAGCCCTGTTGGTCAGGGAAAGCCCGGAGCCCCGATGTCTGTGGTGCTGTACATGCGCTGCCAATGGCCGCTGAGAAGCAGCAAGAGCTTGACTGGCCTGCACTTTCGGTGTGGGAGTAATCGTCCGACGTCCGTGATTTTTCAAGGTTTTTCTTCAGTGGGCGCTCAGGTGCAGCTGGTGGTAAACGTCGAAGCCCTGTTGGTCAGGGAAAGCCCGGAGCCCCGATGTCTGTGGTGCTGTACATGCGCTGCCAATGGCCGCTGAGGAGCAGCAAGAGCTTGACTGGCCTGCACTTTCGGTGTCGGAGTAATCGTCCGACGTCCGTAATTTTTCGAGGTTTTTTTCCAGTGGGCTCCCAGGTGCAGCTGGTGGTAAACGTTGAAGCCCTATTGGTCAGGGAAAGCCCGGAGCCCCGTTGTCTGTGGTGCTGTAGATGCGCTGCCAATGGCCGCTGAGGAGCAGCAAGAGCTTGACTGGCTGGCACTTTCGCTGTGGGAGCAATCGTCCGACGTTCGTCATTTTTCAGGTTTTTTTTTTTCAGTAGGCACCCAGGTGCAGCTGGTGGTAAACGTCTAAGCCCTGTTGGTCAGGGAAAGCCCGGAGCCCCGTTGTCTGTGGTGCTGTAGATGCGCTGCCAGTGGACGCTGAGGAGCAGCAAGAGCTTGACTGGCTGGCACTTTCGGTGTGGGAGCAATCGTCCAACGTTCGTGATTTTTCGGGGTTTTTTTTCAGTTGGCGCCCAGGTGCAGCTGGTTGTAAACGTCGAAGCCCTGTTGGTCAGGGAAAGCCCGGAGCCCCGATGTCTGTGGTGCTGTACATGCGCTGCCAATGGCCGCTGAGGAGCAGCAAGAGCTTGACTGGCCTGCACTTTCGGTGTGGGAGTAATCGTCCGACGTCCGTGATTTTTCAAGGTTTTTCTTCAGTGGGCGCTCAGGTGCAGCTGGTGGTAAATGTCGAAGCCCTGTTGGTCAGGGAAAGCCCGGAGCCCCAATGTCTGTGGTGCCGTAGATGCGCTGCCAATGGCCGCTGAGGAGCAGCAAGAGCTTGACTGTCCTGCACTTTCGGTGTGGATGCAATCGTCCGACGTTCGTGATTTTTCGGGGTTTATTTTCAGTGGGCGCCCAGGTGCAGCTGGTGGTAAACGTCGAAGCCCTGTTGGTCAGGGAAAGCCCGGAGCCCCGATGTCTGTGGTGCTGTAGATGCGCTGCCAATGGCCGCTGAGGAGCAGCAAGAGCTTGACTGTCCTGCACTTTCGGTGTGGATGCAATCGTCCGACGTTCGTGATTTTTCAGGGTTTTTCTTGAGTGGACGCCCAGGTGCAGCTGGTGGTAAACGTCGAATCCCTGTTGGTCAGGGAAAGCCCGGAGCCCTGATGTCTGTGGTGCTGTAGATGCGCTGCCAATGGCCGGTGAGGAGCAGCAAGATCTTGACTGGCTGGCACTTTTGGTGTGGGCGCAATCGTCTGACATTCGTTTTTTTTCCTTTTTTTTTTTCAGTGGGCGCCCAGGTTCAGCTGGTGGTAACCGTCGAAGCCCTGTTCGTCAGGGAAAGCCCGGAGCCCCGATGTCTGTGGTGCTGTAGATGCGCTGCCAATGGCCGGTGAGGAGCAGCAAGAGCTTGACTGGCTGGCACATTCGGTGTAGGAGCAATTGTCCGACGTTCGTGATTTCTCAGGTTTTTTTTTTCAGTAGGCACCCAGGTGCAGCTGGTGGTAACCGTCGAAGCCCTGTTGGTCAGGGAAAGCCCGGAGCCCCGATGTCTGTGGTGCTGTAGATGCGCTGCCAATGGACGCTGAGGAGCAGCCAGAGCTTGACTGGCTGGCACTTTCGGTGTGGGAGCAATCATCCGACGTTCGTGATTTTTCGGGTTTTTTTTTCAGTGGGCGTCCAGGTGCAGCTGGTGGTAAACGTCGAAGCCCTGTTGGTCAGGGAAAGCCCGGAGCCCCGATGTCTGTGGTGCTGTAGATGCGCTGCCAATGGCCGCTGAGGAGCAGCAAGATCTTGACTGGCTGGCACTTTCGGTGTGGGAGCAATCGTACGATATTCGTGATTTTTCGTTTTTTTTTTCAGTGGGCGCCCAGGTTCAGCAGGTGGTAAACGTCGAAGCCCTGTTCGTCAGGGAAAGCCCAGAGCCCCGATGTCTGTGGTGCTGTAGATGCGCTGCCAATGGCCGCTGAGGAGCAGCAAGAGCTTGACTGGCTGGCACTTTCGGTGTGGGAGCAATCGTCCGACGTTCGTGATTTTTCAGGTTTTTTTTTTCAGTAGGCACCCAGGTGCAGCTGGTGGTAAACTTCGAAGCCCTGTTCGTCAGGGAAAGCCCGGAGCCCCGATGTCTGTGGTGCTGTAGATGCGCTGCCAATGGCCGCTGAGGAGCAGCAAGAGCTTGACTGGCTAGCACTTTCGGTGTGGGAGTAATCGTCCGACGTTCGTGATTTTTCAGGGTTTTTCTTGAGTGGACGCCCAGGTGCAGCTGGTGGTAAACGTCGAAGCCCTGTTGGTCAGGGAAAGCCCGGAGCCCCGATGTCTGTGGTGCTGTACATGCGCTGCCAATGGCCGCTGAGGAGCAGCAAGATCTTGACTGGCTGGCACTTTCGGTGTGGGAGCAATCATCCGACATTCGTGATTTTTCAGGGTTTTTCTTGAGTGGACGCCCAGGTGCAGCTGGTGGTAAACGTCGAAGCCCTGTTGGTCAGGGAAAGCCCAGAGCCCCGATGTCTGTGGTGCTGTAGATGCGCTGCCAATGGCCGCTGAGGAGCAGCAAGAGCTTGACTGGCTGGCACTTTCGGTGTGGGAGCAATCGTCCGACGTTTGTGATTTTTCAGGTTTTTTTTTTCCAGTGGGCGCCCAGGTGCAGCTGGTGATAAACGTCGAGACCCTGTTGGTCAGGGAAAGCCCGGAGCCCCGATGTCTGTGGTGCTGTAGATGCGCTGCCAATGGCCGCTGAGGAGCAGCAAGAGCTTGACTGGCTGGCACTTTTGGTGTGGGAGCAATCATCCGACGTCCATGATTTTTCGGGTTTTTTTTTTTCAGTAGGCACCCAGGTGCAGCTGGTGGTAAACGTCGAAGCCCTGTTGGTCAGGGAAAGCCCGGAGCCCCGATGTCTCTGGTGCTGTACATGCGCTGCCAATGGCCGCTGAGGAGCCGCAAGAGCTTGACTGGCTGGCACTTTCGGTGTGGGAGCAATCATCCGACGTTCGTGATTTTTCGGGGTTTGTTTGCAGTGGGGGCCCAGGTGCAGCTGGTGGTAACCGTCGAAGCCCTGTTCGTCAGGGAAAGCCCGGAGCCCCGATGTCTGTGGTGCTGTAGATGCGCTGCCAATGGCCGCTGAGGAGCAGCCAGAGCTTGACTGTCCTGCACTTTCGGTGTAGAAGCAATCGTCCGACGTTCGTGATTTTTCAGGGTTTTTCTTGAATGGACGCCCAGGTGCAGCTGGTAGTAAACGTCGAAGCCCTGTTCGTCAGGGAAAGCCTGGAGCCCCGATGTCTGTGGTGCTGTATATGCGCTGCCAATGGCCGCTGAGGAGCCGCAAGAGCTTGACTGGCTGGCACTTTCGGTGTGGGAGCAATCGTCTGACATGCGTGATTTTTCAGGGTTTTTTTTCAGTGGGCTACCAGGTTCAGCTGGTAGTAACCGTCGAAGCCCTGTTGGTCAGGGAATGCCCGGAGCCCCGATGTCTGTGGTGCTGTAGATGCGCTGCCAATGGCCGCTGAGCAGCAGCAAGAGCTTGACTGTCTGGCACTTTCGGTGTGGGAGCAATCGTCCGACGTTCGTGATTTTTCGGGGTTTTTTTTTAGTGGGCGCCCAGGTGCAGCTGGTGGTAAACGTCGAAACCCTGTTGGTCAGGGAAAGCCCGGAGCCCCGATGTCTGTGGTGCTGTAGATGCGCTGCCAATGGCCGCTGAGGAGCAGCAAGAGCTTGACTGGCTGGCACTTACGGTGTGGGAGCAACCGTCCGACGTTCGTGATTTTTCAGGTTTTTTTTTTTCAGTAGGCACCCATGTGCAGCTGGTGGTAAATGTTGAAGCCCTGTTCATCAGGGAAAGCCCGGAGCCCCGATGTCTGTGGTGCTGTACATGCGCTGCCAATGGCCGCTGAGGAGCAGCAAGAGCTTGACTGTCCTGCACTTTCGGTGTGGGAGCAATCGTCCAACGTTAGTGAATTTTCAGGGTTTTTTTTCAGTGGGCGCCCATGTGCAGCTGGTGGTAAACGTCGAAGCCCTGTTCGTCAGGGAAAGCCCAGAGCCACAATGTCTGTGGTGCTGTAGATGCGCTGCCAATGGCCGCTGAGGAGCCGCAAGAGCTTGACTGGCTGGCACTTACGGTGTGGGAGCAACCGTCCGACGTTCGTGATTTTTCAGGTTTTTTTTTTTCAGTAGGCACCCATGTACAGCTGGTGGTAAATGTTGAAGCCCTGTTCGTCAGGGAAAGCCCGGAGCCCCGATGTCTGTTGTGCTGTAGATGCGTTGCCAATGGAGGCTGAGGAGCAGCAAGGGCTTGACTGGCTGGCACTTTCGGTGTGGGAGCAATCGTCCGACGTTGGTGATTTTTCGGGGTTTTTTTTCAGTGGGCGCCCAGGTGCAGCTGGTGGTAAACGTCGAAGCCCTGTTGGTCAGGGAAACCCCGGAGCCCCGATGTCTGTGGTGCTGTAGATGCGCTGCTAATGGCCGCTGAGGAGCAGCAAGAGCTTGACTGGCTAGAACTTTCGGTGTGGGAGTAATCGTCCGACGTCCGTGATTTTTCGAGGTTTTTCTTCAGTGGGCGCCGAGGTGCAGCTGGTGATAAACGTCAAAGCCCTGTTGGTTAGGGAAAGCCCGGAGCCCTGATGTCTGTGGTGCTGTAGATGCGCTGCCAATGGCTGCCTAGGAGCAGCAAGAGCTTGACTGGCTGGCACTTTCAGTGTGGGAGCAATCGTCCGACGTTCATGATTTTTCGGGGTTTTTTTTCAGTGGGCGCCCAGGTGCAGCTGGTGGTAAACGTCGAAGCCCTGTTCGTCAGGGAAAGCCCGGAGCCACAATGTCTGTGGTGCTGTACATGCGCTGCCAATGGCCACTGAGGAGCAGCAAGAGCTTGACTGTCCTGCAATTTCGGTGCGGGAGCAATCGTCCGACGTTCGTGATTTTTCAGGGTTTTTTTTGAGTGGACGCCCAGGTGCAGCTGGTGGTAAACGTCGAAGCCCTGTTGGTCAGGGAAAGCCCGGAGCCCCGATGTCTGTGGTGCTGTAGATGCGCTGACAATGGCCGCTGAGGAGCAGCAAGAGCTTCACTGGCTGGCACTTTCGGTGTGGGAGCAATCGTCCGACGTTCGTGATTTTTCGTTTTTTTTTTCAGTGGGCACCCAGGTTCAGCTGGTGGTAACCGTCGAAGCCCTGTTCGTCAGGGAAAGCCCAGAGCCACAATGTCTGTGGTGCTGTAGATGCGGTGCCAATGGCCGCTGAGGAGCCGCAAGAGCTTGACTGGCTGGCACATTTGGTGTGGGAGCAATCGTCCGACGTTCATGATTTTTCAGTTTTTTTTTTTCGGTAGGCACCCAGGTGCAGCTGGTGGTAAAGGTCGACGCCCTGTTGGTCAGAGAAAGCACGGAGCCCCGATGTCTGTGGTGCTGTAGATGCGCTGCCAATGGCCGCTGAGGAGCAGCAAGAGCTTGACTGGCTGGCACTTTCGGTGTGGGAGTAATCGTCCGACGTCCGTAATTATTCGAGGTGTTTTTCCAGTGGGCGCCCAGGTGCAGCTGGTGGTAAACGTCGAAGCCCTGTTGGTCAGGGAAAGCCCGGAGCCCCTATGTCTGTGGTGCTGTAGATGCGCTGCCAATGGCCGGTGAGGAGCAGCAAGAGCTTGACTGGCTGGCACTTTCGGTGTGGGAGCAATCGTCTGACGTTCCTCATTTTTCAGGTTTTTTTTTTTCAGTAGGTACCCAGGTGCAGGTGGTGGTAAACGTCAAAGCCCTGTTCGTCAGGGAAAGCCCGGAGCCCCGATGTCTGTGGTGCTGTAGATGCGCTGCCAGTGGACGCTGAGGAGCAGCAAGAGCTTGACTGGCTGGCACTTTCGGTGTGGGAGCAATCGTCCGACATTCGTGATTTTTCGGGTTTTTTTTTCAGTGGGCGCCCAGGTGCAGCTGGTGGTAAACGTCGAAGCCCTGTTGGTCAGGGAAAGCCCGGAGCCCTGATGTCTGTGGTGCTGTAGATGCGCTGCCAATGGCCGCTGAGGAGCAGCCAGAGCTTGACTGTCCTGCACTTTTGGTGTGGGAGCAATCGTCCGACGTTCGTGAATTTTCAGGGTTTTTCTTGAGTGGACGCCCAGGTACAGCTGGTGGTAAACGTTGAAGCCCTGTTGGTCAGGGAAAGCCCAGAGCCACAATGTCTGTGGTGCTGTAGATACGCTGCCAATGGCCGCTGAGGAGCAGCAAGAGCTTGACTGGCTGGCACTTTTGGTGTGGGAGCAATCGTCCGACGTTCGTGATTTTTCAGGTTATTTTTTTTACAGTAGGCGCCCAGGTGCAGCTGGTGGTAAACGTCGAAGCCCTGTTGGTCAGGGAAAGCCCGGAGCCCCGATGTCTGTGGTGCTGTAGATGCGCTGCCAATGGCCGCTGAGGAGCAGCAAGATCTTGACTGGCTGGCACTTTCGGTGTGGGAGCAATCGTCCGACGTTCGTGATTTTTCGGGGTTCTTTTTCAGTGGGCGCCCTGGTGCAGCTGGTGGTAAACGTCGAAGCCCTGCTGGTAAGGGAAAGCCCGGAGCCCCGATGTCTGTGGTGCTGTACATGCGCTGCCAATGGCCGCTGAGAAGCAGCAAGAGCTTGACTGGCTGGCACTTTCAGTGTGGGAGCAATCATCCGACGTTCGTGATTTTTCGGGGTTTTTTTTCAGTGGGCGCCCAGGTGCAGCTGGTGGTAAACGTCGAAGCCCTGTTGATCAGGGAAAGCCCGGAGCCTCGATGTCTGTGGTGCTGTACATGCGCTGCCAATGGACGCTGAGGAGCAGCAAGAGCTTGACTGGCTGGCAATTTCGGTGTGGGAGCAATCGTCCGACGTTCATCATTTTTCGGGGTTTTTTATCAGTGGGCGCCCAGATGCAGCTGGTGGTAAACTTTGAAGCCCTGTAGGTCAGGGAAAGCCCGGAGCCCCGATGTCTGTGGTGCTGTAGATGCACTGCCAATGGCCGCTGAGGAGCAGCAAGAGCTTGACTGGCTGGTACTTTCGGTGTGGGAGCAATCGTCCAACGTTCTTGATTTTTCGGGGTTTTTTTTCAGTGGGCGCCCAGGTGCAGCTGGTGGTAAACGTCGAAGCCCTGTTCGTCAGGGAAAGCCCGGAGCCCCGATGTCTGTGGTGCTGTAGATGTGCTGCCAATGGCCACTGAGGAGCAGCAAGAGCTTGAGTTGCTGGCAATGTCGGTGTGGGAGCAATCATCCGACGTTCGTGATTTTTCAGGGTTTTTTTTCAGTGGGCGCCCAGGTGCAGCTGGTGGTAAACGTCGAAGCCCTGTTGGTCAGGGAAAGCCCGGAGCCCCGATGTCTGTGGTGCTGTAGATGCGCTGCCAATGGCCGCTGAGGAGCAGCAAGATCTTGACTGGCTGGCACTTTCAGTGTGGGAGCAATCGTACGACATTCGTGATTTTTCGTTTTTTTTTTCAGTGGGCGCCCAGGTGCAGCTGGTGGTAAACGTCGAAGCCCTGTTCGTCAGGGAAAGCCCGGAGCCCCGATGTCTGTGGTGCTGTAGATGCGCTGGCAATGGCCGCTGAGGAGCAGCAAGAGCTTGACTGGCTGGCACTTTCGGTGTGGAAGCAATCGTCCGACGTTCGTGATTTTTCAGAGTTTTTTTTCAGTGGGCGCCCAGGTGCAGCTGGTGGTAAAGGTCGACGCCCTGTTAGTCAGGGAAAGCCCGGAGCCCCGATGTCTGTGGTGCTGTAGAAGCGCTGCCAATGGCCGCTGAGGAGCAGCAAGAGCTTGTCAGGCTGGCACGTTCGGTGTGGGAGCAATCGTCCGACGTTCGGGATTTCTCAGGTTTTTTTTTTCAGTGGACACCCAGGTGCAGCTGGTGGTAACCGTCGAAGCCCTGTTCGTCAGGGAAAGCCCGGAGCCCCTATGTCTGTGGTGCTGTAGATGCGCTGCCAGTGGACGCTGAGGAGCAGCAAGAGCTTGACTGGCTGGCACATTCGGTGTGGGAGCAATCGTCCGACGTTCGTGATTTTACGGGGTTTTTTTTCAGTGGGCGCCCAGGTGCAGCTGGTGGTAAACGTCGAAGCCCTGTTCGTCAGGGAAAGCCCAGAGCCCCGATGTCTGTCGTGCTGTAGATGCGCTGCCAATGGCCGCTGAGGAGCAGCCAGAGCTTGACTGTCCTGCACTTTCGGTGTGGGAGCAATCGTCCGACGTTCGTGAATTTTCAGGGTTTTTTTTCAGTGGGCGCCCATGTGCAGCTGGTGGTAAACGTCGAAGCCCTGTTCGTCAGGGAAAGCCCAGAGCCACAATGTCTGTGGTGCTGTAGATGCGCTGCCAATGGCCGCTGAGGAGCCGCAAGAGCTTGACTGGCTGGCACTTACGGTGTGGGAGCAACCGTCCGACGTGCGTGATTTTTCAGGTTTTTTTTTTTCAGTAGGCACCCAGGTGCAGCTGGTGGTAAATGTTGAAGCCCTGTTCGTCAGGGAAAGCTCGGAGCCCCGATGTCTGTGGTGCTGTAGATGCGTTGCCAATGGAGGCTGAGGAGCAGCAAGGGCTTGACTGGCTGGCACTTTCGGTGTGGGAGCAATCGTCCGACGTTGGTGATTTTTCGGGGTTTTTTTTCAGTGGGCGCCCATGTGCAGCTGGTGGTAAACGTCGAAGCCCTGTTGGTCAGGGAAAGCCCGGAGCCCCAATGTCTGTGGTGCTGTAGATGCGCTGCCAATGGCCGCTGAGGAGCAGCAAGAGCTTGACTGGCTGGCAATTTCGGTGTGGGAGCAATCGTCCGACGTTCATCATTTTTCGGGGTTTTTTATCAGTGGGCGCCCAGATGAAGCTGGTGGTAAACTTTGAAGCCCTGTTGGTCAGGGAAAGCCCGGAGCCCCGATGTCTGTGGTGCTGTAGATGCACTGCCAATGGCCGCTGAGGAGCAGCAAGAGCTTGACTGGCTGGTACTTTCGGTGTGGGAGCAATCGTCCAACGTTCTTGATTTTTCGGGGTTTTTTTTCAGTGGGCGCCCAGGTGCAGCTGGTGGTAAACGTCGAAGCCCTGTTCGTCAGGGAAAGCCCGGAGCCCCGATGTCTGTGGTGCTGTAGATGTGCTGCCAATGGCCACTGAGGAGCAGCAAGAGCTTGAGTTGCTGGCAATGTCGGTGTGGGAGCAATCATCCGACGTTCGTGATTTTTCAGGGTTTTTTTTCAGTGGGCGCCCAGGTGCAGCTGGTGGTAAACGTCGAAGCCCTGTTCGTCAGGGAAAGCCCGGAGCCCCGATGTCTGTGGTGCTGTAGATGCGCTGCCAATGGCCGCTGAGGAGCAGCAAGATCTTGACTGGCTGGCACTTTCGGTGTGGGAGCAATCGTACGACATTCGTGATTTTTCGTTTTTTTTTTCAGTGGGCGCCCAGGTGCAGCTGGTGGTAAACGTCGAAGCCCTGTTCGTCAGGGAAAGCCCGGAGCCCCGATGTCTGTGGTGCTGTAGATGCGCTGGCAATGGCCGCTGAGGAGCAGCAAGAGCTTGACTGGCTGGCACTTTCGGTGTGGGAGCAATCGTCCGACGTTCGTGATTTTTCAGAGTTTTTTTTCAGTGGGCGCCCAGGTGCAGCTGGTGGTAAAGGTCGACGCCCTGTTAGTCAGGGAAAGCCCGGAGCCCCGATGTCTGTGGTGCTGTAGAAGCGCTGCCAATGGCCGCTGAGGAGCAGCAAGAGCTTGACAGGCTGGCACGTTCGGTGTGGGAGCAATCGTCCGACGTTCGGGATTTCTCAGATTTTTTTTTTCAGTAGGCACCCAGGTGCAGCTGGTGGTAACCATCGAAGCCCTGTTCGTCAGGGAAAGCCCGGAGCCCCTATGTCTGTGGTGCTGTAGATGCGCTGCCAGTGGACGCTGAGGAGCAGCAAGAGCTTGACTGGCTGGCACATTCGGTGTGGGAGCAATCGTCCGACGTTCGTGATTTTACGTGGTTTTTTTTCAGTGGGCGCCCAGGTGCAGCTGGTGGTAAACGTCGAAGCCCTGTTCGTCAGGGAAAGCCCAGAGCCCCGATGTCTGTCGTGCTGTAGATGCGCTGCCAATGGCCGCTGAGGAGCAGCCAGAGCTTGACTGTCCTGCACTTTCGGTGTGGGAGCAATCGTCCGACGTTCGTGAATTTTCAGGGTTTTTTTTTCAGTAGACGCCCATGTGCAGCTGGTGGTAAACGTCGAAGCCCTGTTCGTCAGGGAAAGCCCAGAGCCACAATGTCTGTGGTGCTGTAGATGCGCTGCCAATGGCCGCTGAGGAGCCGCAAGAGCTTGACTGGCTGGCACTTACGGTGTGGGAGCAACCGTCCGACGTTCGTGATTTTTCAGGTTTTTTTTTTTTCAGTAGGCACCCAGGTGCAGCTGGTGGTAAATGTTGAAGCCCTGTTCGTCAGGGAAAGCTCGGAGCCCCGATGTCTGTGGTGCTGTAGATGCGTTGCCAATGGAGGCTGAGGAGCAGCAAGGGCTTGACTGGCTGGCACTTTCGGTGTGGGAGCAATCGTTCGACGTTGGTGATTTTTCGGGTTTTTTTTTCAGTGGGCGCCCAGGTTCAGCAGGTGGTAAACGTCGAAGCCCTGTTCGTCAGGGAAAGCCCAGAGCCCCGATGTCTGTGGTGCTGTAGATGCGCTGCCAATGGCCGCTGAGGAGCAGCAAGAGCTTGACTGTCTGGCACTTTCGGTGTGGGAGCAATCGTCCGACGTTCGTGATTTTTCGGGGTTTTTTTTTAGTGGGCGCCCAGGTGCAGCTGGTGGTAAACGTCGAAACCCTGTTGGTCAGGGAAAGCCCGGAGCCCCGATGTCTGTGGTGCTGTAGATGCGCTGCCAATGGCCGCTGAGGAGCAGTCGAGCTTGACTGGCTAGCACTTTCGGTGTGGGAGTAATCGTCCGACGTTCATGATTTTTCGGGGTTTTTTTTCAGTGGGCGCCCAGGTGCAGCTGGTGGTAAACGTCGAAGCCCTGTTGATCAGGGAAAGCTAGGAGCCCTGATGTCTGTGGTGCTGTAGATGCGCTGCCAATGGCCGCTGAGGAGCAGCCAGAGCTTGACTGTCCTGCACTTTTTGTGTGGGAGCAATCGTCCGACGTTCATGATTTTTCGGGGTTTTTCTTCAGTGGGCGCCCAGGTGCAGCTGGTGGTAAACGTCGAAGCCCTGTTCGTCAGGGAAAGCCCAGAGCCACAATGTCTGTGGTGCTGTAGATGCGCTACCAATGGCCGCTGAGGAGCAGCAAGAGCTTGACTGGCTGGCACTTACGGTGTGGGAGCAACCGTCCGACGTTCGTGATTTTTCAGGTTTTTTTTTTTCAGTAGGCACCCAGGTGCAGCTGGTGGTAAATGTTGAAGCCCTGTTCGTCAGGGAAAGCCCGGAGCCCCGATGTCTGTGGTGCTGTAGATGCGTTGCCAATGGAGGATGAGGAGCAGCAAGGGCTTGACTGGCTAGCACTTTCGGTGTGGGAGCAATCGTCCGACGTTCGTGATTTTTCGGGGTTTTTTTTCAGTGGGCGCCCAGGTGCAGCTGGTGGTAAACGTCAAAGGCCTGTTGGTCAGGGAAAGCCCGGAGCCCTGATGTCTGTGGTGCTGTAGATGCGCTGCCAATGGCTGCCTAGGAGCAGCAGGAGCTTGACTGGCTGGCACTTTCAGTGTGGGAGCAATCGTCCGACGTTCATGATTTTTCAGGGTTTTTTTTTTCAGTAGGCACCCAGGTGCAGCTGGTGGTAAACGTCGAAGCCCTGTTCGTCAGGGAAAGCCCGGAGCCCCGATGTCTGTGGTGCTGTAGATGCGCTGCCAATGGCCGCTGAGGAGCAGCCAGAGCTTGACTGTCCTGCACTTTCGGTGTGGGAGCAATCGTCCAACGTTAGTGAATTTTCAGGGTTTTTTTTCAGTCGGCGCCCATGTGCAGCTGGTGGTAAACGTCGAAGCCCTGTTCGTCAGGGAAAGCCCAGAGCCACAATGTCTGTGGTGCTGTAGATGCGCTGCCAATGGCCGCTGAGGAGCCGCAAGAGCTTGACTGGCTGGCACTTACGGTGTGGGAGCAACCGTCCGACGTTCGTGATTTTTCAGGTTTTTTTTTTTCAGTAGGCACCCAGGTGCAGCTGGTGGTAAATGTTGAAGCCCTGTTCGTCAGGGAAAGCCCGGAGCCCCGATGTCTGTGGTGCTGTACATGCGCTGCCAATGGCCGCTGAGGAGCAGCAAGAGCTTGACTGTCCTGCACTTTCGGTGTGGATGCAATCGTCCGACGTTCGTGATTTTTCGGGGTTTATTTTCAGTGGGCGCCCAGGTGCAGCTGGTGGTAAACGTCGAAGCCCTGTTGGTCAGGGAAAGCCCGGAGCCCCGATGTCTGTGGTGCTGTACATGCGCTGCCAATGGCCGCTGAGGAGCAGCAAGATCTTGACTGGCTGGCACTTTCGGTGTGGGAGCAATCATCCGACATTCGTGATTTTTCAGGGTTTTTCTTGAGTGGACGCCCAGGTGCAGCTGGTGGTAAACGTCGAAGCCCTGTTGGTCAGGGAAAGCCCAGAGCCCCGATGTCTGTGGTGCTGTAGATGCGCTGCCAATGGCCGCTGAGGAGCAGCAAGAGCTTGACTGGCTGGCACTTTCGGTGTGGGAGCAATCGTCCGACGTTTGTGATTTTTCAGGTTTTTTTTTTCCAGTGGGCGCCCAGGTGCAGCTGGTGATAAACGTCGAGACCCTGTTGGTCAGGGAAAGCCCGGAGCCCCGATGTCTGTGGTGCTGTAGATGCGCTGCCAATGGCCGCTGAGGAGCAGCAAGAGCTTGACTGGCTGGCACTTTCGGTGTGGGAGCAATCATCCGACGTCCATGATTTTTCGGGTTTTTTTTTTTCAGTAGGCACCCAGGTGCAGCTGGTGGTAAACGTCGAAGCCCTGTTGGTCAGGGAAAGCCCGGAGCCCCGATGTCTCTGGTGCTGTACATGCGCTGCCAATGGCCGCTGAGGAGCCGCAAGAGCTTGACTGGCTGGCACTTTCGGTGTGGGAGCAATCATCCGACGTTCGTGATTTTTCGGGGTTTGTTTGCAGTGGGGGCCCAGGTGCAGCTGGTGGTAAACGTCGAAGCCCTGTTCGTCAGGGAAAGCCCGGAGCCCCGATGTCTGTGGTGCTGTAGATGTGCTGCCAATGGCCGCTGAGGAGCAGCAAGAGCTTGACTGGCCTGCACTTTCGGTGTGGGAGCAATCGTCCGACGTTCGTGATTTTTCGAGGTTTTTTTGAGTGAGCACCCAGGTGCAGCTGGTGGTAAACGTCGAAGCCCTGTTCATCAGGGAAAGCCCGGAGCCCTGATGTCTTTGGTGCTGTAGATGCGCTGCCAATGGCCGCTGAGGAGCAGCAAGAGCTTGAGTTGCTGGCACTTTCGGTGTGGGAGCAATCGTCCGACGTTTGTGATTTCTCAGGTTTTTTTTTTCAGTAGGCACCCAGGTGCAGCTGGTGGTAACCGTCGAAGCCCTGTTCGTCAGGGAAAGCCCGGAGCCCCGATGTCTGTGGTGCTGTAGATGCGCTGCCAATGGCCGCTGAGGAGCAGCCAGAGCTTGACTGTCCTGCACTTTCGGTGTAGAAGCAATCGTCCGACGTTCGTGATTTTTCAGGGTTTTTCTTGAATGGACGCCCAGGTGCAGCTGGTAGTAAACGTCGAAGCCCTGTTCGTCAGGGAAAGCCTGGAGCCCCGATGTCTGTGGTGCTGTATATGCGCTGCCAATGGCCGCTGAGGAGCCGCAAGAGCTTGACTGGCTGGCACTTTCGGTGTGGGAGCAATCGTCTGACATGCGTGATTTTTCAGGGTTTTTTTTCAGTGGGCTACCAGGTTCAGCTGGTAGTAACCGTCGAAGCCCTGTTGGTCAGGGAATGCCCGGAGCCCCGATGTCTGTGGTGCTGTAGATGCGCTGCCAATGGCCGCTGAGCAGCAGCAAGAGCTTGACTGTCTGGCACTTTCGGTGTGGGAGCAATCGTCCGACGTTCGTGATTTTTCGGGGTTTTTTTTTAGTGGGCGCCCAGGTGCAGCTGGTGGTAAACGTCGAAACCCTGTTGGTCAGGGAAAGCCCGGAGCCCCGATGTCTGTGGTGCTGTAGATGCGCTGCCAATGGCCGCTGAGGAGCAGCAAGAGCTTGACTGGCTAGCACTTTCGGTGTGGGAGTAATCGTCCGACGTTCATGATTTTTCGGGGTTTTTTTTCAGTGGGCGCCCAGGTGCAGCTGGTGGTAAACGTCGAAGCCCTGTTGATCAGGGAAACCTAGGAGCCCTGATGTCTGTGGTGCTGTAGATGCGCTGCCAATGGCCGCTGAGGAGCAGCCAGAGCTTGACTGTCCTGCACTTTTTGTGTGGGAGCAATCGTCCGACGTTCATGATTTTTCGGGGTTTTTCTTCAGTGGGCGCCCAGGTGCAGCTGGTGGTAAACGTCGAAGCCCTGTTCGTCAGGGAAAGCCCAGAGCCACAATGTCTGTGGTGCTGTAGATGCGCTACCAATGGCCGCTGAGGAGCCGCAAGAGCTTGACTGGCTGGCACTTACGGTGTGGGAGCAACCGTCCGACGTTCGTGATTTTTCAGGTTTTTTTTTTTCAGTAGGCACCCATGTGCAGCTGGTGGTAAATGTTGAAGCCCTGTTCGTCAGGGAAAGCCCGGAGCCCCGATGTCTGTGGTGCTGTACATGCGCTGCCAATGGCCGCTGAGGAGCAGCCAGAGCTTGACTGTCCTGCACTTTCGGTGTGGGAGCAATCGTCCAACGTTAGTGAATTTTCAGGGTTTTTTTTCAGTGGGCGCCCATGTGCAGCTGGTGGTAAACGTCGAAGCCCTGTTCGTCAGGGAAAGCCCAGAGCCACAATGTCTGTGGTGCTGTAGATGCGCTGCCAATGGCCGCTGAGGAGCCGCAAGAGCTTGACTGGCTGGCACTTACGGTGTGGGAGCAACCGTCCGACGTTCGTGATTTTTCAGGTTTTTTTTTTTCAGTAGGCACCCATGTACAGCTGGTGGTAAATGTTGAAGCCCTGTTCGTCAGGGAAAGCCCGGAGCCCCGATGTCTGTGGTGCTGTAGATGCGTTGCCAATGGAGGCTGAGGAGCAGCAAGGGCTTGACTGGCTGGCACTTTCGGTGTGGGAGCAATCGTCCGACGTTGGTGATTTTTCGGGGTTTTTTTTCAGTGGGCGCCCAGGTGCAGCTGGTGGTAAACGTCGAAGCCCTGTTGGTCAGGGAAACCCCGGAGCCCCGATGTCTGTGGTGCTGTAGATGCGCTGCTAATGGCCGCTGAGGAGCAGCAAGAGCTTGACTGGCTAGAACTTTCGGTGTGGGAGTAATCGTCCGACGTCCGTGATTTTTCGAGGTTTTTCTTCAGTGGGCGCCGAGGTGCAGCTGGTGATAAACGTCAAAGCCCTGTTGGTTAGGGAAAGCCCGGAGCCCTGATGTCTGTGGTGCTGTAGATGCGCTGCCAATGGCTGCCTAGGAGCAGCAAGAGCTTGACTGGCTGGCACTTTCAGTGTGGGAGCAATCGTCCGACGTTCATGATTTTTCGGGGTTTTTTTTCAGTGGGCGCCCAGGTGCAGCTGGTGGTAAACGTCGAAGCCCTGTTCGTCAGGGAAAGCCCGGAGCCACAATGTCTGTGGTGCTGTACATGCGCTGCCAATGGCCACTGAGGAGCAGCAAGAGCTTGACTGTCCTGCAATTTCGGTGCGGGAGCAATCGTCCGACGTTCGTGATTTTTCAGGGTTTTTTTTGAGTGGACGCCCAGGTGCAGCTGGTGGTAAACGTCGAAGCCCTGTTGGTCAGGGAAAGCCCGGAGCCCCGATGTCTGTGGTGCTGTAGATGCGCTGACAATGGCCGCTGAGGAGCAGCAAGAGCTTCACTGGCTGGCACTTTCGGTGTGGGAGCAATCGTCCGACGTTCGTGATTTTTCGTTTTTTTTTTCAGTGGGCACCCAGGTTCAGCTGGTGGTAACCGTCGAAGCCCTGTTCGTCAGGGAAAGCCCAGAGCCACAATGTCTGTGGTGCTGTAGATGCGGTGCCAATGGCCGCTGAGGAGCCGCAAGAGCTTGACTGGCTGGCACATTTGGTGTGGGAGCAATCGTCCGACGTTCATGATTTTTCAGTTTTTTTTTTTCGGTAGGCACCCAGGTGCAGCTGGTGGTAAAGGTCGACGCCCTGTTGGTCAGAGAAAGCACGGAGCCCCGATGTCTGTGGTGCTGTAGATGCGCTGCCAATGGCCGCTGAGGAGCAGCAAGAGCTTGACTGGCTGGCACTTTCGGTGTGGGAGTAATCGTCCGACGTCCGTAATTATTCGAGGTGTTTTTCCAGTGGGCGCCCAGGTGCAGCTGGTGGTAAACGTCGAAGCCCTGTTGGTCAGGGAAAGCCCGGAGCCCCTATGTCTGTGGTGCTGTAGATGCGCTGCCAATGGCCGGTGAGGAGCAGCAAGAGCTTGACTGGCTGGCACTTTCGGTGTGGGAGCAATCGTCTGACGTTCGTCATTTTTCAGGTTTTTTTTTTTCAGTAGGTACCCAGGTGCAGGTGGTGGTAAACGTCAAAGCCCTGTTCGTCAGGGAAAGCCCGGAGCCCCGATGTCTGTGGTGCTGTAGATGCGCTGCCAGTGGACGCTGAGGAGCAGCAAGAGCTTGACTGGCTGGCACTTTCGGTGTGGGAGCAATCGTCCGACATTCGTGATTTTTCGGGTTTTTTTTTCAGTGGGCGCCCAGGTGCAGCTGGTGGTAAACGTCAAAGCCCTGTTGGTCAGGGAAAGCCCGGAGCCCTGATGTCTGTGGTGCTGTAGATGCGCTGCCAATGGCCGCTGAGGAGCAGCCAGAGCTTGACTGTCCTGCACTTTTGGTGTGGGAGCAATCGTCCGACGTTCGTGAATTTTCAGGGTTTTTCTTGAGTGGACGCCCAGGTACAGCTGGTGGTAAACGTTGAAGCCCTGTTGGTCAGGGAAAGCCCAGAGCCACAATGTCTGTGGTGCTGTAGATACGCTGCCAATGGCCGCTGAGGAGCAGCAAGAGCTTGACTGGCTGGCACTTTTGGTGTGGGAGCAATCGTCCGACGTTCGTGATTTTTCAGGTTATTTTTTTTACAGTAGGCGCCCAGGTGCAGCTGGTGGTAAACGTCGAAGCCCTGTTGGTCAGGGAAAGCCCGGAGCCCCGATGTCTGTGGTGCTGTAGATGCGCTGCCAATGGCCGCTGAGGAGCAGCAAGATCTTGACTGGCTGGCACTTTCGGTGTGGGAGCAATCGTCCGACGTTCGTGATTTTTCGGGGTTCTTTTTCAGTGGGCGCCCTGGTGCAGCTGGTGGTAAACGTTGAAGCCCTGCTGGTAAGGGAAAGCCCGGAGCCCCGATGTCTGTGGTGCTGTACATGCGCTGCCAATGGCCGCTGAGAAGCAGCAAGAGCTTGACTGGCTGGCACTTTCAGTGTGGGAGCAATCATCCGACGTTCGTGATTTTTCGGGGTTTTTTTTCAGTGGGCGCCCAGGTGCAGCTGGTGGTAAACGTCGAAGCCCTGTTGATCAGGGAAAGCCCGGAGCCTCGATGTCTGTGGTGCTGTACATGCGCTGCCAATGGACGCTGAGGAGCAGCAAGAGCTTGACTGGCTGGCACTTTCAGTATGGGAGCAATCATCCGACGTTCGTGATTTTTCGGGGTTTTTTTTCAGTGGGCGCCCAGGTGCAGCTGGTGGTAAACATCGAAGCCCTGTTGGTCAGGGAAAGCCCGGAGCCCTGATGTCTGTGGTGCTGTAGATGCGCTGCCAATGGCGGCCTAGGAGCAGCAAGAGCTTGACTGGCTGGCAATTTCGGTGTGGGAGCAATCGTCCGACGTTCATCATTTTTCGGGGTTTTTTATCAGTGGGCGCCCAGATGCAGCTGGTGGTAAACTTTGAAGCCCTGTAGGTCAGGGAAAGCCCGGAGCCCCGATGTCTGTGGTGCTGTAGATGCACTGCCAATGGCCGCTGAGGAGCAGCAAGAGCTTGACTGGCTGGTACTTTCGGTGTGGGAGCAATCGTCCAACGTTCTTGATTTTTCGGGGTTTTTTTTCAGTGGGCGCCCAGGTGCAGCTGGTGGTAAACGTCGAAGCCCTGTTGGTCAGGGAAAGCCCGGAGCCCCGATGTCTGTGGTGCTGTAGATGTGCTGCCAATGGCCACTGAGGAGCAGCAAGAGCTTGAGTTGCTGGCAATGTCGGTGTGGGAGCAATCATCCGACGTTCGTGATTTTTCAGGGTTTTTTTTCAGTGGGCGCCCAGGTGCAGCTGGTGGTAAACGTCGAAGCCCTGTTGGTCAGGGAAAGCCCGGAGCCCCGATGTCTGTGGTGCTGTAGATGCGCTGCCAATGGCCGCTGAGGAGCAGCAAGATCTTGACTGGCTGGCACTTTCAGTGTGGGAGCAATCGTACGACATTCGTGATTTTTCGTTTTTTTTTTCAGTGGGCGCCCAGGTGCAGCTGGTGGTAAACGTCGAAGCCCTGTTCGTCAGGGAAAGCCCGGAGCCCCGATGTCTGTGGTGCTGTAGATGCGCTGGCAATGGCCGCTGAGGAGCAGCAAGAGCTTGACTGGCTGGCACTTTCGGTGTGGAAGCAATCGTCCGACGTTCGTGATTTTTCAGAGTTTTTTTTCAGTGGGCGCCCAGGTGCAGCTGGTGGTAAAGGTCGACGCCCTGTTAGTCAGGGAAAGCCCGGAGCCCCGATGTCTGTGGTGCTGTAGAAGCGCTGCCAATGGCCGCTGAGGAGCAGCAAGAGCTTGTCAGGCTGGCACGTTCGGTGTGGGAGCAATCGTCCGACGTTCGGGATTTCTCAGGTTTTTTTTTTCAGTGGACACCCAGGTGCAGCTGGTGGTAACCGTCGAAGCCCTGTTCGTCAGGGAAAGCCCGGAGCCCCTATGTCTGTGGTGCTGTAGATGCGCTGCCAGTGGACGCTGAGGAGCAGCAAGAGCTTGACTGGCTGGCACATTCGGTGTGGGAGCAATCGTCCGACGTTCGTGATTTTACGGGGTTTTTTTTCAGTGGGCGCCCAGGTGCAGCTGGTGGTAAACGTCGAAGCCCTGTTCGTCAGGGAAAGCCCAGAGCCCCGATGTCTGTCGTGCTGTAGATGCGCTGCCAATGGCCGCTGAGGAGCAGCCAGAGCTTGACTGTCCTGCACTTTCGGTGTGGGAGCAATCGTCCGACGTTCGTGAATTTTCAGGGTTTTTTTTCAGTGGGCGCCCATGTGCAGCTGGTGGTAAACGTCGAAGCCCTGTTCGTCAGGGAAAGCCCAGAGCCACAATGTCTGTGGTGCTGTAGATGCGCTGCCAATGGCCGCTGAGGAGCCGCAAGAGCTTGACTGGCTGGCACTTACGGTGTGGGAGCAACCGTCCGACGTGCGTGATTTTTCAGGTTTTTTTTTTTCAGTAGGCACCCAGGTGCAGCTGGTGGTAAATGTTGAAGCCCTGTTCGTCAGGGAAAGCTCGGAGCCCCGATGTCTGTGGTGCTGTAGATGCGTTGCCAATGGAGGCTGAGGAGCAGCAAGGGCTTGACTGGCTGGCACTTTCGGTGTGGGAGCAATCGTCCGACGTTGGTGATTTTTCGGGGTTTTTTTTCAGTGGGCGCCCATGTGCAGCTGGTGGTAAACGTCGAAGCCCTGTTGGTCAGGGAAAGCCCGGAGCCCCAATGTCTGTGGTGCTGTAGATGCGCTGCCAATGGCGGCCTAGGAGCAGCAAGAGCTTGACTGGCTGGCAATTTCGGTGTGGGAGCAATCGTCCGACGTTCATCATTTTTCGGGGTTTTTTATCAGTGGGCGCCCAGATGAAGCTGGTGGTAAACTTTGAAGCCCTGTTGGTCAGGGAAAGCCCGGAGCCCCGATGTCTGTGGTGCTGTAGATGCACTGCCAATGGCCGCTGAGGAGCAGCAAGAGCTTGACTGGCTGGTACTTTCGGTGTGGGAGCAATCGTCCAACGTTCTTGATTTTTCGGGGTTTATTTTCAGTGGGCGCCAAGGTGCAGCTGGTGGTAAACGTCGAAGCCCTGTTCGTCAGGGAAAGCCCGGAGCCCCGATGTCTGTGGTGCTGTAGATGTGCTGCCAATGGCCACTGAGGAGCAGCAAGAGCTTGAGTTGCTGGCAATGTCGGTGTGGGAGCAATCATCCGACGTTCGTGATTTTTCAGGGTTTTTTTTCAGTGGGCGCCCAGGTGCAGCTGGTGGTAAACGTCGAAGCCCTGTTCGTCAGGGAAAGCCCGGAGCCCCGATGTCTGTGGTGCTGTAGATGCGCTGCCAATGGCCGCTGAGGAGCAGCAAGATCTTGACTGGCTGGCACTTTCGGTGTGGGAGCAATCGTACGACATTCGTGATTTTTCGTTTTTTTTTTCAGTGGGCGCCCAGGTGCAGCTGGTGGTAAACGTCGAAGCCCTGTTCGTCAGGGAAAGCCCGGAGCCCCGATGTCTGTGGTGCTGTAGATGCGCTGGCAATGGCCGCTGAGGAGCAGCAAGAGCTTGACTGGCTGGCACTTTCGGTGTGGGAGCAATCGTCCGACGTTCGTGATTTTTCAGAGTTTTTTTTCAGTGGGCGCCCAGGTGCAGCTGGTGGTAAAGGTCGACGCCCTGTTAGTCAGGGAAAGCCCGGAGCCCCGATGTCTGTGGTGCTGTAGAAGCGCTGCCAATGGCCGCTGAGGAGCAGCAAGAGCTTGACAGGCTGGCACGTTCGGTGTGGGAGCAATCGTCCGACGTTCGGGATTTCTCAGGTTTTTTTTTTCAGTAGGCACCCAGGTGCAGCTGGTGGTAACCATCGAAGCCCTGTTCGTCAGGGAAAGCCCGGAGCCCCTATGTCTGTGGTGCTGTAGATGCGCTGCCAGTGGACGCTGAGGAGCAGCAAGAGCTTGACTGGCTGGCACATTCGGTGTGGGAGCAATCGTCCGACGTTCGTGATTTTACGGGGTTTTTTTTCAGTGGGCGCCCAGGTGCAGCTGGTGGTAAACGTCGAAGCCCTGTTCGTCAGGGAAAGCCCAGAGCCCCGATGTCTGTCGTGCTGTAGATGCGCTGCCAATGGCCGCTGAGGAGCAGCCAGAGCTTGACTGTCCTGCACTTTCGGTGTGGGAGCAATCGTCCGACGTTCGTGAATTTTCAGGGTTTTTTTTTCAGTAGACGCCCATGTGCAGCTGGTGGTAAACGTCGAAGCCCTGTTCGTCAGGGAAAGCCCAGAGCCACAATGTCTGTGGTGCTGTAGATGCGCTGCCAATGGCCGCTGAGGAGCCGCAAGAGCTTGACTGGCTGGCACTTACGGTGTGGGAGCAACCGTCCGACGTTCGTGATTTTTCAGGTTTTTTTTTTTCAGTAGGCACCCAGGTGCAGCTGGTGGTAAATGTTGAAGCCCTGTTCGTCAGGGAAAGCTCGGAGCCCCGATGTCTGTGGTGCTGTAGATGCGTTGCCAATGGAGGCTGAGGAGCAGCAAGGGCTTGACTGGCTGGCACTTTCGGTGTGGGAGCAATCGTTCGACGTTGGTGATTTTTCGGGTTTTTTTTTCAGTGGGCGCCCAGGTTCAGCAGGTGGTAAACGTCGAAGCCCTGTTCGTCAGGGAAAGCCCAGAGCCCCGATGTCTGTGGTGCTGTAGATGCGCTGCCAATGGCCGCTGAGGAGCAGCAAGAGCTTGACTGTCTGGCACTTTCGGTGTGGGAGCAATCGTCCGACGTTCGTGATTTTTCGGGGTTTTTTTTTAGTGGGCGCCCAGGTGCAGCTGGTGGTAAACGTCGAAACCCTGTTGGTCAGGGAAAGCCCGGAGCCCCGATGTCTGTGGTGCTGTAGATGCGCTGCCAATGGCCGCTGAGGAGCAGTCGAGCTTGACTGGCTAGCACTTTCGGTGTGGGAGTAATCGTCCGACGTTCATGATTTTTCGGGGTTTTTTTTCAGTGGGCGCCCAGGTGCAGCTGGTGGTAAACGTCGAAGCCCTGTTGATCAGGGAAAGCTAGGAGCCCTGATGTCTGTGGTGCTGTAGATGCGCTGCCAATGGCCGCTGAGGAGCAGCCAGAGCTTGACTGTCCTGCACTTTTTGTGTGGGAGCAATCGTCCGACGTTCATGATTTTTCGGGGTTTTTCTTCAGTGGGCGCCCAGGTGCAGCTGGTGGTAAAGGTCGAAGCCCTGTTCGTCAGGGAAAGCCCAGAGCCACAATGTCTGTGGTGCTGTAGATGCGCTACCAATGGCCGCTGAGGAGCAGCAAGAGCTTGACTGGCTGGCACTTACGGTGTGGGAGCAACCGTCCGACGTTCGTGATTTTTCAGGTTTTTTTTTTTCAGTAGGCACCCAGGTGCAGCTGGTGGTAAATGTTGAAGCCCTGTTGGTCAGGGAAAGCCCGGAGCCCCGATGTCTGTGGTGCTGTAGATGCGTTGCCAATGGAGGATGAGGAGCAGCAAGGGCTTGACTGGCTAGCACTTTCGGTGTGGGAGCAATCGTCCGACGTTCGTGATTTTTCGGGGTTTTTTTTCAGTGGGCGCCCAGGTGCAGCTGGTGGTAAACGTCAAAGGCCTGTTGGTCAGGGAAAGCCCGGAGCCCTGATGTCTGTGGTGCTGTAGATGCGCTGCCAATGGCTGCCTAGGAGCAGCAGGAGCTTGACTGGCTGGCACTTTCAGTGTGGGAGCAATCGTCCGACGTTCATGATTTTTCAGGGTTTTTTTTTTCAGTAGGCACCCAGGTGCAGCTGGTGGTAAACGTCGAAGCCCTGTTCGTCAGGGAAAGCCCAGAGCCACAATGTCTGTGGTGCTGTAGATGCGCTGCCAATGGCCGCTGAGGAGCCGCAAGAGCTTGACTGGCTGGCACTTACGGTGTGGGAGCAACCGTCCGACGTTCGTGATTTTTCAGGTTTTTTTTTTTCAGTAGGCACCCAGGTGCAGCTGGTGGTAAATGTTGAAGCCCTGTTCGTCAGGGAAAGCCCGGAGCCCCGATGTCTGTGGTGCTGTAGATGCGTTGCCAATGGAGGCTGAGGAGCAGCAAGGGCTTGACTGGCTGGCACTTTCGGTGTGGGAGCAATCGTCCGACGTTCGTGATTTTTCGGGGTTTTTTTTCAGTGGGCGCCCAGGTGCAGCTGGTGGTAAACGTCGAAGCCCTGTTGGTCAGGGAAAGCCCGGAGCCCCGATGTCTGTGGTGCTGTAGATGCGCTGCTAATGGCCGCTGAGGAGCAGCAAGAGCTTGACTGGCTAGCACTTTCGGTGTGGGAGTAATCGTCCGACGTCCGTGATTTTTCGAGGTTTTTCTTCAGTGGGCGCCGAGGTGCAGCTGGTGATAAACGTCAAAGCCCTGTTGGTTAGGGAAAGCCCGGAGCCCTGATGTCTGTGGTGCTGTAGATGCGCTGCCAATGGCTGCCTAGGAGCAGCAAGAGCTTGACTGGCTGGCACTTTCAGTGTGGGAGCAATCGTCCGACGTTCATGATTTTTCGGGGTTTTTTTTCAGTGGGCGCCCAGGTGCAGCTGGTGGTAAACGTCGAAGCCCTGTTCGTCAGGGAAAGCCCGGAGCCACAATGTCTGTGGTGCTGTACATGCGCTGCCAATGGCCACTGAGGAGCAGCAAGAGCTTGACTGTCCTGCAATTTCGGTGCGGGAGCAATCGTCCGACGTTCGTGATTTTTCGGGGTTTTTTTTTCAGTGGGCGCCCAGGTGCAGCTGGTGGTAAACGTCGAAGCCCTGTTGGTCAGGGAAAGCCCGGAGCCCCGATGTCTGTGGTGCTGTAGATGCGCTGCCAATGGCCGCTGAGGAGCAGCAAGAGCTTCACTGGCTGGCACTTTCGGTGTGGGAGCAATCGTCCGACGTTCGTGATTTTTCGTTTTTTTTTTCAGTGGGCGCCCAGGTTCAGCTGGTGGTAACCGTCGAAGCCCTGTTCGTCAGGGAAAGCCCAGAGCCACAATGTCTGTGGTGCTGTAGATGCGGTGCCAATGGCCGCTGAGGAGCCGCAAGAGCTTGACTGGCTGGCACTTTTGGTGTGGGAGCAATCGTCCGACGTTCGTGATTTTTCAGTTTTTTTTTTTTCGGTAGGCACCCAGGTGCAGCTGGTGGTAAAGGTCGACGCCCTGTTGGTCAGAGAAAGCACGGAGCCCCGATGTCTCTGGTGCTGTAGATGCGCTGCCAATGGCCGCTGAGGAGCAGCAAGAGCTTGACTGGCTGGCACTTTCGGTGTGGGAGTAATCGTCCGACGTCCGTAATTTTTCGAGGTTTTTTTCCAGTGGGCGCCCAGGTGCAGCTGGTGGTAAACGTCGAAGCCCTGTTGGTCAGGGAAAGCCCGGAGCCCCAATGTCTGTGGTGCTGTAGATGCGCTGCCAATGGCCGGTGAGGAGCAGCAAGAGCTTGACTGGCTGGCACTTTCGGTGTGGGAGCAATCGTCTGACGTTCGTCATTTTTCAGGTTTTTTTTTTTCAGTAGGCACCCAGGTGCAGGTGGTGGTAAACGTCAAAGCCCTGTTCGTCAGGGAAAGCCCGGAGCCCCGATGTCTGTGGTGCTGTAGATGCGCTGCCAGTGGACGCTGAGGAGCAGCAAGAGCTTGACTGGCTGGCACTTTCGGTGTGGGAGCAATCGTCCGACATTCGTGATTTTTCGGGTTTTTTTTTCAGTGGGCGCCCAGGTGCAGATGGTGGTAAACGTCGAAGCCCTGTTGGTCAGGGAAAGCCCGGAGCCCCGATGTCTGTGGTGCTGTAGATGCACTGCCAATGGCCGCTGAGGAGCAGCCAGAGCTTGACTGTCCTGCACTTTTGGTGTGGGAGCAATCGTCCGACGTTCGTGAATTTTCAGGGTTTTTCTTGAGTGGACGCCCAGGTGCAGCTGGTGGTAAACGTTGAAGCCCTGTTCATCAGGGAAAGCCCAGAGCCACAATGTCTGTGGTGCTGTAGATACGCTGCCAATGGCCGCTGAGGAGCAGCAAGAGCTTGACTGGCTGGCACTTTTGGTGTGGGAGCAATCGTCCGACGTTCGCGATTTTTCAGGTTATTTTTTTTACAGTAGGCGCCCAGGTGCAGCTGGTGGTAAACGTCGAAGCCCTGTTGGTCAGGGAAAGCCCGGAGCCCCGATGTCTGTGGTGCTGTAGATGCGCTGCCAATGGCCGCTGAGGAGCAGCAAGATCTTGACTGGCTGGCACTTTCGGTGTGGGAGCAATCGTCCGACGTTCGTGATTTTTCGGGGTTCTTTTTCAGTGGGCGCCCTGGTGCAGCTGGTGGTAAATGTTGAAGCCCTGCTGGTCAGGGAAAGCCCGGAGCCCCGATGTCTGTGGTGCTGTACATGCGCTGCCAATGGCCGCTGAGAAGCAGCAAGAGCTTGACTGGCTGGCACTTTCCGTGTGGGAGCAATCATCCGACGTTCGTGATTTTTCGGGGTTTTTTTTCAGTGGGCGCCCAGGTGCAGCTGGTGGTAAACGTCGAAGCCCTGTTGGTCAGGGAAAGCCCGGAGCCCCGATGTCTGTGGTGCTGTACATGCGCTGCCAATGGACGCTGAGGAGCAGCAAGAGCTTGACTGGCTGGCACTTTCAGTATGGGAGCAATCATCCGACGTTCGTGATTTTTCGGGGTTTTTTTTCAGTGGGCGCCCAGGTGCAGCTGGTGGTAAACGTCGAAGCCCTGTTCGTCAGGGAAAGCCCGGAGCCACAATGTCTGTGGTGCTGTACATGCGCTGCCAATGGCCACTGAGGAGCAGCAAGAGCTTGACTGTCCTGCAATTTCGGTGCGGGAGCAATCGTCCGACGTCCGTGATTTTTCAGGGTTTTTTTTGAGTGGACGCCCAGGTGCAGCTGGTGGTAAACGTCGAAGCCCTGTTGGTCAGGGAAAGCCCGGAGCCCCGATGTCTGTGGTGCTGTAGATGCGCTGCCAATGGCCGCTGAGGAGCAGCAAGAGCTTCACTGGCTGGCACTTTCGGTGTGGGAGCAATCGTCCGACGTTCGTGATTTTTCGTTTTTTTTTTCAGTGGGCGCCCAGGTTCAGCTGGTGGTAACCGTCGAAGCCCTGTTCGTCAGGGAAAGCCCAGAGCCACAATGTCTGTGGTGCTGTAGATGCGGTGCCAATGGCCGCTGAGGAGCCGCAAGAGCTTGACTGGCTGGCACTTTTGGTGTGGGAGCAATCGTCCGACGTTCGTGATTTTTCAGTTTTTTTTTTTTCGGTAGGCACCCAGGTGCAGCTGGTGGTAAAGGTCGACGCCCTGTTGGTCAGAGAAAGCACGGAGCCCCGATGTCTCTGGTGCTGTAGATGCGCTGCCAATGGCCGCTGAGGAGCAGCAAGAGCTTGACTGGCTGGCACTTTCGGTGTGGGAGTAATCGTCCGACGTCCGTAATTTTTCGAGGTTTTTTTCCAGTGGGCGCCCAGGTGCAGCTGGTGGTAAACGTCGAAGCCCTGTTGGTCAGGGAAAGCCCGGAGCCCCAATGTCTGTGGTGCTGTAGATGCGCTGCCAATGGCCGGTGAGGAGCAGCAAGAGCTTGACTGGCTGGCACTTTCGGTGTGGGAGCAATCGTCTGACGTTCGTCATTTTTCAGGTTTTTTTTTTTCAGTAGGCACCCAGGTGCAGGTGGTGGTAAACGTCAAAGCCCTGTTCGTCAGGGAAAGCCCGGAGCCCCGATGTCTGTGGTGCTGTAGATGCGCTGCCAGTGGACGCTGAGGAGCAGCAAGAGCTTGACTGGCTGGCACTTTCGGTGTGGGAGCAATCGTCCGACATTCGTGATTTTTCAGGTTTTTTTTTCAGTGGGCGCCCAGGTGCAGCTGGTGGTAAACGTCGAAGCCCTGTTGGTCAGGGAAAGCCCGGAGCCCCGATGTCTGTGGTGCTGTAGATGCACTGCCAATGGCCACTGAGGAGCAGCCAGAGCTTGACTGTCCTGCACTTTCGGTGTGGGAGCAATCGTCCGACGTTCGCGATTTTTCAGGTTATTTTTTTTACAGTAGGCGCCCAGGTGCAGCTGGTGGTAAACGTCGAAGCCCTGTTGGTCAGGGAAAGCCCGGAGCCCCGATGTCTGTGGTGCTGTAGATGCGCTGCCAATGGCCGCTGAGGAGCAGCAAGATCTTGACTGGCTGGCACTTTCGGTGTGGGAGCAATCGTCCGACGTTCGTGATTTTTCGGGGTTCTTTTTCAGTGGGCGCCCTGGTGCAGCTGGTGGTAAACGTTGAAGCCCTGCTGGTCAGGGAAAGCCCGGAGCCCCGATGTCTGTGGTGCTGTACATGCGCTGCCAATGGCCGCTGAGAAGCAGCAAGAGCTTGACTGGCTGGCACTTTCAGTGTGGGAGCAATCATCCGACGTTCGTGATTTTTCGGGGTTTTTTTTCAGTGGGCGCCCAGGTGCAGCTGGTGGTAAACGTCGAAGCCCTGTTGGTCAGGGAAAGCCCGGAGCCCCGATGTCTGTGGTGCTGTACATGCGCTGCCAATGGCCGCTGAGGAGCAGCAAGACTTGACTGGCTGGCACTTTCAGTATGGGAGCAATCATCCGACGTTCGTGATTTTTCGGGGTTTTTTTTCAGTGGGCGCCCAGGTGCAGCTGGTGGTAAACATCGAAGCCCTGTTGGTCAGGGAAAGCCCGGAGCCCTGATGTCTGTGGTGCTGTAGATGCGCTGCCAATGGCCGCTGAGGAGCAGCAAGAGCTTGACTGGCTGGCACTTTTGGTGTGAAAGCAATCGTCCGACGTTCGTGATTTTTCAGGGTTTTTCTTGAGTGGACGCCCAGGTGCAGCTGGTGGTAAATGTCGAAGCCCTGTTGGTCAGGGAAAGCCCGGAGCCCCAATGTCTGTGGTGCTGTAGATGCGCTGCCAATGGCCGGTGAGGAGCAGCAAGAGCTTGACTGGCTGGCACTTTCGGTGTGGGAGCAATCGTCCGACATTCGTCATTTTTCAGGTTTTTTTTTTTCAGTAGGCACCCAGGTGCAGCTGGTGGTAAATGTTGAAGCCCTGTTCGTCAGGGAAAGCCCGGAGCCCCGATGTCTGTGGTGATGTAGATGCGTTGCCAATGGAGGCTGAGGAGCAGCAAGGGCTTGACTGTCTGGCACTTTCGGTGTGGGAGCAATCGTCCGACGTTCGTGATTTTTCGGGGTTTTTTTTCAGTGGGCGCCCAGGTGCAGCTGGTGGTAAACGTCGAAGCCCTGTTGGTCAGGGAAAGCCCGGAGCCCCGATGTCTGTGGTGCTGTAGATGCGCTGCCAGTGGACGCTGAGGAGCAGCAAGAGCTTGACTGGCTGGCACTTTCGGTGTGGGAGCAATCGTCTGACGTTCGTGATTTTTCGGGGTTTTTTTTCAGTGGGCGCCCAGGTGCAGCTGGTGGTAAACGTCGAAGCCCTGTTGGTCAGGGAAAGCCCGGAGCCCCGATGTCTGTGGTGCTGTAGATGCGCTGCCAATGGCCGCTGAGGAGCAGCAAGAGCTTGACTGGCCTGCACTTTCGGTGTGGGAGTAATCGTCCGACGTCCGTGATTTTTCAAGGTTTTTCCTCAGTGGGCGCCCAGGTGCAGCTGGTGGTAAATGTCGAAGCCCTGTTGGTCAGGGAAAGCCCGGAGCCCCAATGTCTGTGGTGCTGTAGATGCGCTGCCAATGGCGGCCTAGGAGCAGCAAGAGCTTGACTGGCTGGCAATTTCGGTGTGGGAGCAATCGTCCGACGTTCATCATTTTTCGGGGTTTTTTATCAGTGGGCGCCCAGATGAAGCTGGTGGTAAACTTTGAAGCCCTGTTGGTCAGGGAAAGCCCGGAGCCCCTATGTCTGTGGTGCTGTAGATGCACTGCCAATGGCCGCTGAGAAGCAGCAAGAGCTTGACTGGCTGGTACTTTCGGTGTGGGAGCAATCGTCCAACGTTCTTGATTTTTCGGGGTTTATTTTCAGTGGGCGCCAAGGTGCAGCTGGTGGTAAACGTCGAAGCCCTGTTCGTCAGGGAAAGCCCGGAGCCCCGATGTCTGTGGTGCTGTAGATGTGCTGCCAATGGCCACTGAGGAGCAGCAAGAGCTTGAGTTGCTGGCAATGTCGGTGTGGGAGCAATCATCCGACGTTCGTGATTTTTCAGGGTTTTTTTTCAGTGGGCGCCCAGGTGCAGGTGGTGGTAAACGTCGAAGCCCTGTTCGTCAGGGAAAGCCCGGAGCCCCGATGTCTGTGGTGCTGTAGATGCGCTGCCAATGGCCGCTGAGGAGCAGCAAGATCTTGACTGGCTGGCACTTTCGGTGTGGGAGCAATCGTACGACATTCGTGATTTTTCGTTTTTTTTTTCAGTGGGCGCCCAGGTGCAGCTGGTGGTAAACGTCGAAGCCCTGTTCGTCAGGGAAAGCCCGGAGCCCCGATGTCTGTGGTGCTGTAGATGCGCTGGCAATGGCCGCTGAGGAGCAGCAAGAGCTTGACTGGCTGGCACTTTCGGTGTGGGAGCAATCGTCCGACGTTCGTGATTTTTCAGAGTTTTTTTTCAGTGGGCGCCCAGGTGCAGCTGGTGGTAAAGGTCGACGCCCTGTTAGTCAGGGAAAGCCCGGAGCCCCGATGTCTGTGGTGCTGTAGAAGCGCTGCCAATGGCCGCTGAGGAGCAGCAAGAGCTTGACAGGCTGGCACGTTCGGTGTGGGAGCAATCGTCCGACGTTCGGGATTTCTCAGGTTTTTTTTTTCACTAGGCACCCAGGTGCAGCTGGTGGTAACCGTCGAAGCCCTGTTCGTCAGGGAAAGCCCGGAGCCCCTATGTCTGTGGTGCTGTAGATGCGCTGCCAGTGGACGCTGAGGAGCAGCAAGAGCTTGACTGGCTGGCACATTCGGTGTGGGAGCAATCGTCCGACGTTCGTGATTTTACGGGGTTTTTTTTCAGTGGGCGCCCAGGTGCAGCTGGTGGTAAACGTCGAAGCCCTGTTCGTCAGGGAAAGCCCAGAGCCCCGATGTCTGTCGTGCTGTAGATGCGCTGCCAATGGCCGCTGAGGAGCAGCCAGAGCTTGACTGTCCTGCACTTTCGGTGTGGGAGCAATCGTCCGACGTTCGTGAATTTTCAGGGTTTTTTTTCAGTAGATGCCCATGTGCAGCTGGTGGTAAACGTCGAAGCCCTGTTCGTCAGGGAAAGCCCAGAGCCACAATGTCTGTGGTGCTGTAGATGCGCTGCCAATGGCCGCTGAGGAGCCGCAAGAGCTTGACTGGCTGGCACTTACGGTGTGGGAGCAACCGTCCGACGTTCGTGATTTTTCAGGTTTTTTTTTTTCAGTAGGCACCCAGGTGCAGCTGGTGGTAAATGTTGAAGCCCTGTTCGTCAGGGAAAGCTCGGAGCCCCGATGTCTGTGGTGCTGTAGATGCGTTGCCAATGGAGGCTGAGGAGCAGCAAGGGCTTGACTGGCTGGCACTTTCGGTGTGGGAGCAATCGTCCGACGTTGGTGATTTTTCGGGTTTTTTTTTCAGTGGGCGCCAAGGTGCAGCTGGTGGTAAACGTCGAAGCCCTGTTCGTCAGGGAAAGCCCGGAGCCCCGATGTCTGTGGTGCTGTAGATGCGTTGCCAATGGAGGCTGAGTAGCAGCATGAGCTTGACTGGCTAGCACTTTCGGTGTGGGAGTAATCGTCCGACGTCCGTGATTTTTCGAGGTTTTTCTTCAGTGGGCGCCGAGGTGCAGCTGGTGATAAACGTCAAAGCCCTGTTGGTCAGGGAAAGCCCGGAGCCCTGATGTCTGTGGTGCTGTAGATGCGCTGCCAATGGCCGCTGAGGAGCAGCAAGAGCTTGACTGGCTGGTACTTTCGGTGTGGGAGCAATCGTCCGACGTTCATGATTTTTCAGGGTTTTTTTTCAGTGGGCGCCCAGGTGCAGCTGGTGGTAAACGTCGAAGCCCTGTTGGTCAGGGAAAGCCCGGAGCCCCGATGTCTGTGGTGCTGTAGATGCGCTGCCAATGGCCGCTGAGGAGCAGCAAGATCTTGACTGGCTGGCACTTTCGGTGTGGGAGCAATCGTACGATATTCGTGATTTTTCGTTTTTTTTTTCAGTGGGCGCCCACGTTCAGCAGGTGGTAAACGTCGAAGCCCTGTTCGTCAGGGAAAGCCCAGAGCCCCGATGTCTGTGGTGCTGTAGATGCGCTGCCAATGGCCGCTGAGGAGCAGCAAGAGCTTGACTGTCTGGCACTTTCGGTGTGGGAGCAATCGTCCGACGTTCGTGATTTTTCGGGGTTTTTTTTTAGTGGGCGCCCAGGTGCAGCTGGTGGTAAACGTCGAAACCCTGTTGGTCAGGGAAAGCCCGGAGCCCCGATGTCTGTGGTGCTGTAGATGCGCTGCCAATGGCCGCTGAGGAGCAGTCGAGCTTGACTGGCTAGCACTTTCGGTGTGGGAGTAATCGTCCGACGTTCATGATTTATCGGGGTTTTTTTTCAGTGGGCGCCCAGGTGCAGCTGGTGGTAAACGTCGAAGCCCTGTTGATCAGGGAAAGCTAGGAGCCCTGATGTCTGTGGTGCTGTAGATGCGCTGCCAATGGCCGCTGAGGAGCAGCCAGAGCTTGACTGTCCTGCACTTTTTGTGTGGGAGCAATCGTCCGACGTTCATGATTTTTCGGGGTTTTTCTTCAGTGGGCGCCCAGGTGCAGCTGGTGGTAAACGTCGAAGCCCTGTTCGTCAGGGAAAGCCCAGAGCCACAATGTCTGTGGTGCTGTAGATGCGCTACCAATGGCCGCTGAGGAGCAGCAAGAGCTTGACTGGCTGGCACTTACGGTGTGGGAGCAACCGTCCGACGTTCGTGATTTTTCAGGTTTTTTTTTTTCAGTAGGCACCCAGGTGCAGCTGGTGGTAAATGTTGAAGCCCTGTTCGTCAGGGAAAGCCCGGAGCCCCGATGTCTGTGGTGCTGTAGATGCGTTGCCAATGGAGGATGAGGAGCAGCAAGGGCTTGACTGGCTAGCACTTTCGGTGTGGGAGCAATCGTCCGACGTTCGTGATTTTTCGGGGTTTTTTTTCAGTGGGCGCCCAGGTGCAGCTGGTGGTAAACGTCGAAGCCCTGTTGGTCAGGGAAAGCCCGGAGCCCCGATGTCTGTGGTGCTGTAGATGCGCTGCCAATGGCCGGTGAGGAGCAGCAAGAGCTTGACTGGCTGGCACTTTCAGTGTGGGAGCAATCGTCTGACGTTCGTCATTTTTCAGGTTTTTTTTTTTCAGTAGGCACCCAGGTGCAGGTGGTGGTAAACGTCAAAGCCCTGTTCGTCAGGGAAAGCCCGGAGCCCCGATGTCTGTGGTGCTGTAGATGCGCTGCCAGTGGACGCTGAGGAGCAGCAAGAGCTTGACTGGCTGGCACTTTCGGTGTGGGAGCAATCGTCCGACATTCGTGATTTTTCGGGTTTTTTTTTCAGTGGGCGCCCAGGTGCAGCTGGTGGTAAACGTCGAAGCCCTGTTGGTCAGGGAAAGCCCGGAGCCCCGATGTCTGTGGTGCTGTAGATGCACTGCCAATGGCCGCTGAGGAGCAGCCAGAGCTTGACTGTCCTGCACTTTTGGTGTGGGAGCAATCGTCCGACGTTCGTGAATTTTCAGGGTTTTTCTTGAGTGGACGCCCAGGTACAGCTGGTGGTAAACGTTGAAGCCCTGTTCATCAGGGAAAGCCCAGAGCCACAATGTCTGTGGTGCTGTAGATACGCTGCCAATGGCCGCTGAGGAGCAGCAAGAGCTTGACTGGCTGGCACTTTTGGTGTGGGAGCAATCGTCCGACGTTCGCGATTTTTCAGGTTATTTTTTTTACAGTAGGCGCCCAGGTGCAGCTGGTGGTAAACGTCGAAGCCCTGTTCGTCAGGGAAAGCCCGGAGCCCCGATGTCTGTGGTGCTGTAGATGCGGTGCCAATGGCCGCTGAGGAGCAGCAAGATCTTGACTGGCTGGCACTTTCGGTGTGGGAGCAATCGGCCGACGTTCGTGATTTTTCGGGGTTCTTTTTCAGTGGGCGCCCTGGTGCAGCTGGTGGTAAACGTTGAAGCCCTGCTGGTCAGGGAAAGCCCGGAGCCCCGATGTCTGTGGTGCTGTACATGCGCTGCCAATGGCCGCTGAGAAGCAGCAAGAGCTTGACTGGCTGGCACTTTCAGTGTGGGAGCAATCATCCGACGTTCGTGATTTTTCGGGGTTTTTTTTCAGTGGGCGCCCAGGTGCAGCTGGTGGTAAACGTCGAAGCCCTGTTGGTCAGGGAAAGCCCGGAGCCCCGATGTCTGTGGTGCTGTACATGCGCTGCCAATGGACGCTGAGGAGCAGCAAGAGCTTGACTGGCTGGCACTTTCAGTATGGGAGCAATCATCCGACGTTCGTGATTTTTCGGGGTTTTTTTTCAGTGGGCGCCCAGGTGCAGCTGGTGGTAAACGTCGAAGCCCTGTTGGTCAGGGAAAGCCCGGAGCCACAATGTCTGTGGTGCTGTACATGCGCTGCCAATGGCCACTGAGGAGCAGCAAGAGCTTGACTGTCCTGCAATTTCGGTGCGGGAGCAATCGTCCGACGTTCGTGATTTTTCAGGGTTTTTTTTGAGTGGACGCCCAGGTGCAGCTGGTGGTAAACGTCGAAGCCCTGTTGGTCAGGGAAAGCCCAGAGCCACAATGTCTGTGGTGCTGTAGATGCGCTGCCAATGGCCGCTGAGGAGCAGCAAGAGCTTCACTGGCTGGCACTTTCGGTGTGGGAGCAATCGTCCGACGTTCGTGATTTTTCGTTTTTTTTTTCAGTGGGCGCCCAGGTTCAGCTGGTGGTAACCGTCGAAGCCCTGTTCGTCAGGGAATGCCCAGAGCCACAATGTCTGTGGTGCTGTAGATGCGGTGCCAATGGCCGCTGAGGAGCCGCAAGAGCTTGACTGGCTGGCACTTTTGGTGTGGGAGCAATCGTCCGACGTTCGTGATTTTTCAGTTTTTTTTTTTTCGGTAGGCACCCAGGTGCAGCTGGTGGTAAAGGTCGACGCCCTGTTGGTCAGAGAAAGCACGGAGCCCCGATGTCTCTGGTGCTGTAGATGCGCTGCCAATGGCCGCTGAGGAGCAGCAAGAGCTTGACTGGCTGGCACTTTCGGTGTGGGAGTAATCGTCTGACGTCCGTAATTTTTCGAGGTTTTTTTCCAGTGGGCGCCCAGGTGCAGCTGGTGGTAAACGTCGAAGCCCTGTTGGTCAGGGAAAGCCCGGAGCCCCAATGTCTGTGGTGCTGTAGATGCGCTGCCAATGGCCGGTGAGGAGCAGCAAGAGCTTGACTGGCTGGCACTTTCGGTGTGGGAGCAATCGTCTGACGTTCGTCATTTTTCAGGTTTTTTTTTTTCAGTAGGCACCCAGGTGCAGGTGGTGGTAAACGTCAAAGCCCTGTTGGTCAGGGAAAGCCCGGAGCCCCGATGTCTGTGGTGCTGTAGATGCGCTGCCAGTGGACGCTGAGGAGCAGCAAGAGCTTGACTGGCTGGCACTTTCGGTGTGGGAGCAATCGTCCGACATTCGTGATTTTTCGGGTTTTTTTTTCAGTGGGCGCCCAGGTGCAGCTGGTGGTAAACGTCGAAGCCCTGTTGGTCAGGGAAAGCCCGGAGCCCCGATGTCTGTGGTGCTGTAGATGCACTGCCAATGGCCACTGAGGAGCAGCCAGAGCTTGACTGTCCTGCACTTTTGGTGTGGGAGCAATCGTCCGACGTTCGTGAATTTTCAGGGTTTTTCTTGAGTGGACGCCCAGGTACAGCTGGTGGTAAACGTTGAAGCCCTGTTCATCAGGGAAAGCCCAGAGCCACAATGTCTGTGGTGCTGTAGATACGCTGCCAATGGCCGCTGAGGAGCAGCAAGAGCTTGACTGGCTGGCACTTTTGGTGTGGGAGCAATCGTCCGACGTTCGCGATTTTTCAGGTTATTTTTTTTACAGTAGGCGCCCAGGTGCAGCTGGTGGTAAACGTCGAAGCCCTGTTGGTCAGGGAAAGCCCGGAGCCCCGATGTCCGTGGTGCTGTAGATGCGCTGCCAATGGCCGCTGAGGAGCAGCAAGATCTTGACTGGCTGGCACTTTCGGTGTGGGAGCAATCGTCCGACGTTCGTGATTTTTCGGGGTTCTTTTTCAGTGGGCGCCCTGGTGCAGCTGGTGGTAAACGTTGAAGCCCTGCTGGTCAGGGAAAGCCCGGAGCCCCGATGTCTGTGGTGCTGTACATGCGCTGCCAATGGCCGCTGAGAAGCAGCAAGAGCTTGACTGGCTGGCACTTTCAGTGTGGGAGCAATCATCCGACGTTCGTGATTTTTCGGGGTTTTTTTTCAGTGGGCGCCCAGGTGCAGCTGGTGGTAAACGTCGAAGCCCTGTTGGTCAGGGAAAGCCCGGAGCCCCGATGTCTGTGGTGCTGTACATGCGCTGCCAATGGACGCTGAGGAGCAGCAAGAGCTTGACTGGCTGGCACTTTCAGTATGGGAGCAATCATCCGACGTTCGTGATTTTTCGGGGTTTTTTTTCAGTGGGCGCCCAGGTGCAGCTGGTGGTAAACATCGAAGCCCTGTTGGTCAGGGAAAGCCCGGAGCCCCGATGTCTGTGGTGCTGTAGATGCGCTGCCAATGGCCGCTGAGGAGCAGCAAGAGCTTGACTGGCTGGTACTTTCGGTGTGGGAGCAATCGTCCGACGTTCATGATTTTTCAGGGTTTTTTTTCAGTGGGCGCCCAGGTGCAGCTGGTGGTAAACGTCGAAGCCCTGTTGGTCAGGGAAAGCCCGGAGCCACAATGTCTGTGGTGCTGTACATGCGCTGCCAATGGCCACTGAGGAGCAGCAAGAGCTTGACTGTCCTGCAATTTCGGTGCGGGAGCAATCGTCCGACGTTCGTGATTTTTCAGGGTTTTTTTTGAGTGGACGCCCAGGTGCAGCTGGTGGTAAACGTCGAAGCCCTGTTGGTCAGGGAAAGCCCGGAGCCCCGATGTCTGTGGTGCTGTAGATGCGCTGCCAATGGCCGCTGAGGAGCAGCAAGATCTTGACTGGCTGGCACTTTCGGTGTGGGAGCAATCGTACGATATTCGTGATTTTTCGTTTTTTTTTTCAGTGGGCGCCCACGTTCAGCAGGTGGTAAACGTCGAAGCCCTGTTCGTCAGGGAAAGCCCAGAGCCCCGATGTCTGTGGTGCTGTAGATGCGCTGCCAATGGCCGCTGAGGAGCAGCAAGAGCTTGACTGTCTGGCACTTTCGGTGTGGGAGCAATCGTCCGACGTTCGTGATTTTTCGGGGTTTTTTTTTAGTGGGCGCCCAGGTGCAGCTGGTGGTAAACGTCGAAACCCTGTTGGTCAGGGAAAGCCCGGAGCCCCGATGTCTGTGGTGCTGTAGATGCGCTGCCAATGGCCGCTGAGGAGCAGTCGAGCTTGACTGGCTAGCACTTTCGGTGTGGGAGTAATCGTCCGACGTTCATGATTTATCGGGGTTTTTTTTCAGTGGGCGCCCAGGTGCAGCTGGTGGTAAACGTCGAAGCCCTGTTGATCAGGGAAAGCTAGGAGCCCTGATGTCTGTGGTGCTGTAGATGCGCTGCCAATGGCCGCTGAGGAGCAGCCAGAGCTTGACTGTCCTGCACTTTTTGTGTGGGAGCAATCGTCCGACGTTCATGATTTTTCGGGGTTTTTCTTCAGTGGGCGCCCAGGTGCAGCTGGTGGTAAACGTCGAAGCCCTGTTCGTCAGGGAAAGCCCAGAGCCACAATGTCTGTGGTGCTGTAGATGCGCTACCAATGGCCGCTGAGGAGCAGCAAGAGCTTGACTGGCTGGCACTTACGGTGTGGGAGCAACCGTCCGACGTTCGTGATTTTTCAGGTTTTTTTTTTTCAGTAGGCACCCAGGTGCAGCTGGTGGTAAATGTTGAAGCCCTGTTCGTCAGGGAAAGCCCGGAGCCCCGATGTCTGTGGTGCTGTAGATGCGTTGCCAATGGAGGATGAGGAGCAGCAAGGGCTTGACTGGCTAGCACTTTCGGTGTGGGAGCAATCGTCCGACGTTCGTGATTTTTCGGGGTTTTTTTTCAGTGGGCGCCCAGGTGCAGCTGGTGGTAAACGTCGAAGCCCTGTTGGTCAGGGAAAGCCCGGAGCCCCGATGTCTGTGGTGCTGTAGATGCGCTGCCAATGGCCGGTGAGGAGCAGCAAGAGCTTGACTGGCTGGCACTTTCGGTGTGGGAGCAATCGTCTGACGTTCGTCATTTTTCAGGTTTTTTTTTTTCAGTAGGCACCCAGGTGCAGGTGGTGGTAAACGTCAAAGCCCTGTTCGTCAGGGAAAGCCCGGAGCCCCGATGTCTGTGGTGCTGTAGATGCGCTGCCAGTGGACGCTGAGGAGCAGCAAGAGCTTGACTGGCTGGCACTTTCGGTGTGGGAGCAATCGTCCGACATTCGTGATTTTTCGGGTTTTTTTTTCAGTGGGCGCCCAGGTGCAGCTGGTGGTAAACGTCGAAGCCCTGTTGGTCAGGGAAAGCCCGGAGCCCCGATGTCTGTGGTGCTGTAGATGCACTGCCAATGGCCGCTGAGGAGCAGCCAGAGCTTGAATGTCCTGCACTTTTGGTGTGGGAGCAATCGTCCGACGTTCGTGAATTTTCAGGGTTTTTCTTGAGTGGACGCCCAGGTACAGCTGGTGGTAAACGTTGAAGCCCTGTTCATCAGGGAAAGCCCAGAGCCACAATGTCTGTGGTGCTGTAGATACGCTGCCAATGGCCGCTGAGGAGCAGCAAGAGCTTGACTGGCTGGCACTTTTGGTGTGGGAGCAATCGTCCGACGTTCGCGATTTTTCAGGTTATTTTTTTTACAGTAGGCGCCCAGGTGCAGCTGGTGGTAAACGTCGAAGCCCTGTTCGTCAGGGAAAGCCCGGAGCCCCGATGTCTGTGGTGCTGTAGATGCGCTGCCAATGGCCGCTGAGGAGCAGCAAGATCTTGACTGGCTGGCACTTTCGGTGTGGGAGCAATCGGCCGACGTTCGTGATTTTTCGGGGTTCTTTTTCAGTGGGCGCCCTGGTGCAGCTGGTGGTAAACGTTGAAGCCCTGCTGGTCAGGGAAAGCCCGGAGCCCCGATGTCTGTGGTGCTGTACATGCGCTGCCAATGGCCGCTGAGAAGCAGCAAGAGCTTGACTGGCTGGCACTTTCAGTGTGGGAGCAATCATCCGACGTTCGTGATTTTTCGGGGTTTTTTTTCAGTGGGCGCCCAGGTGCAGCTGGTGGTAAACGTCGAAGCCCTGTTGGTCAGGGAAAGCCCGGAGCCCCGATGTCTGTGGTGCTGTACATGCGCTGCCAATGGACGCTGAGGAGCAGCAAGAGCTTGACTGGCTGGCACTTTCAGTATGGGAGCAATCATCCGACGTTCGTGATTTTTCGGGGTTTTTTTTCAGTGGGCGCCCAGGTGCAGCTGGTGGTAAACGTCGAAGCCCTGTTCGTCAGGGAAAGCCCGGAGCCACAATGTCTGTGGTGCTGTACATGCGCTGCCAATGGCCACTGAGGAGCAGCAAGAGCTTGACTGTCCTGCAATTTCGGTGCGGGAGCAATCGTCCGACGTTCGTGATTTTTCAGGGTTTTTTTTGAGTGGACGCCCAGGTGCAGCTGGTGGTAAACGTCGAAGCCCTGTTGGTCAGGGAAAGCCCAGAGCCACAATGTCTGTGGTGCTGTAGATGCGCTGCCAATGGCCGCTGAGGAGCAGCAAGAGCTTCACTGGCTGGCACTTTCGGTGTGGGAGCAATCGTCCGACGTTCGTGATTTTTCGTTTTTTTTTTCAGTGGGCGCCCAGGTTCAGCTGGTGGTAACCGTCGAAGCCCTGTTCGTCAGGGAATGCCCAGAGCCACAATGTCTGTGGTGCTGTAGATGCGGTGCCAATGGCCGCTGAGGAGCCGCAAGAGCTTGACTGGCTGGCACTTTTGGTGTGGGAGCAATCGTCCGACGTTCGTGATTTTTCAGTTTTTTTTTTTTCGGTAGGCACCCAGGTGCAGCTGGTGGTAAAGGTCGACGCCCTGTTGGTCAGAGAAAGCACGGAGCCCCGATGTCTCTGGTGCTGTAGATGCGCTGCCAATGGCCGCTGAGGAGCAGCAAGAGCTTGACTGGCTGGCACTTTCGGTGTGGGAGTAATCGTCTGACGTCCGTAATTTTTCGAGGTTTTTTTCCAGTGGGCGCCCAGGTGCAGCTGGTGGTAAACGTCGAAGCCCTGTTGGTCAGGGAAAGCCCGGAGCCCCAATGTCTGTGGTGCTGTAGATGCGCTGCCAATGGCCGGTGAGGAGCAGCAAGAGCTTGACTGGCTGGCACTTTCGGTGTGGGAGCAATCGTCTGACGTTCGTCATTTTTCAGGTTTTTTTTTTTCAGTAGGCACCCAGGTGCAGGTGGTGGTAAACGTCAAAGCCCTGTTGGTCAGGGAAAGCCCGGAGCCCCGATGTCTGTGGTGCTGTAGATGCGCTGCCAGTGGACGCTGAGGAGCAGCAAGAGCTTGACTGGCTGGCACTTTCGGTGTGGGAGCAATCGTCCGACATTCGTGATTTTTCGGGTTTTTTTTTCAGTGGGCGCCCAGGTGCAGCTGGTGGTAAACGTCGAAGCCCTGTTGGTCAGGGAAAGCCCGGAGCCCCGATGTCTGTGGTGCTGTAGATGCGCTGCCAGTGGACGCTGAGGAGCAGCAAGAGCTTGACTGGCTGGCACTTTCGGTGTGGGAGCAATCGTCCGACGTTCGTGAATTTTCAGGGTTTTTCTTGAGTGGACGCCCAGGTACAGCTGGTGGTAAACGTTGAAGCCCTGTTCATCAGGGAAAGCCCAGAGCCACAATGTCTGTGGTGCTGTAGATACGCTGCCAATGGCCGCTGAGGAGCAGCAAGAGCTTGACTGGCTGGCACTTTTGGTGTGGGAGCAATCGTCCGACGTTCGCGATTTTTCAGGTTATTTTTTTTACAGTAGGCGCCCAGGTGCAGCTGGTGGTAAACGTCGAAGCCCTGTTGGTCAGGGAAAGCCCGGAGCCCCGATGTCTGTGGTGCTGTAGATGCGCTGCCAATGGCCGCTGAGGAGCAGCAAGATCTTGACTGGCTGGCACTTTCGGTGTGGGAGCAATCGTCCGACGTTCGTGATTTTTCGGGGTTCTTTTTCAGTGGGCGCCCTGGTGCAGCTGGTGGTAAACGTTGAAGCCCTGCTGGTCAGGGAAAGCCCGGAGCCCCGATGTCTGTGGTGCTGTACATGCGCTGCCAATGGCCGCTGAGAAGCAGCAAGAGCTTGACTGGCTGGCACTTTCAGTGTGGGAGCAATCATCCGACGTTCGTGATTTTTCGGGGTTTTTTTTCAGTGGGCGCCCAGGTGCAGCTGGTGGTAAACGTCGAAGCCCTGTTGGTCAGGGAAAGCCCGGAGCCCCGATGTCTGTGGTGCTGTACATGCGCTGCCAATGGACGCTGAGGAGCAGCAAGAGCTTGACTGGCTGGCACTTTCAGTATGGGAGCAATCATCCGACGTTCGTGATTTTTCGGGGTTTTTTTTCAGTGGGCGCCCAGGTGCAGCTGGTGGTAAACATCGAAGCCCTGTTGGTCAGGGAAAGCCCGGAGCCCTGATGTCTGTGGTGCTGTAGATGCGCTGCCAATGGCCGCTGAGGAGCAGGAAGAGCTTGACTGGCTGGCACTTCTGGTGTGAAAGCAATCGTCCGACGTTCGTGATTTTTCAGGGTTTTTCTTGAGTGGACGCCCAGGTGCAGCTGGTGGTAAATGTCGAAGCCCTGTTGGTCAGGGAAAGCCCAGAGCCCCAATGTCTGTGGTGCTGTAGATGCGCTGCCAATGGCCGGTGAGGAGCAGCCAGAGCTTGACTGGCTGGCACTTTCGGTGTGGGAGCAATCGTCCGACATTCGTCATTTTTCAGGTTTTTTTTTTTCAGTAGGCACCCAGGTGCAGCTGGTGGTAAATGTTGAAGCCCTGTTCGTCAGGGAAAGCCCGGAGCCCCGATGTCTGTGGTGATGTAGATGCGTTGCCAATGGAGGCTGAGGAGCAGCAAGGGCTTGACTGTCTGGCACTTTCGGTGTGGGAGCAATCGTCCGACGTTCGTGATTTTTCGGTGTTTTTTTTCAGTGGGCGCCAAGGTGCAGCTGGTGGTAAACGTCGAAGCCCTGTTGGTCAGGGAAAGCCCGGAGCCCCGATGTCTGTGGTGCTGTAGATGCGCTGCTAATGGCCGCTGAGGAGCAGCAAGAGCTTGACTGGCTAGCACTTTCGGTGTGGGAGTAATCGTCCAACGTCCGTGATTTTTCGAGGTTTTTCTTCAGTGGGCACCCAGGTGCAGCTGGTGATAAACGTCTAAGCCCTGTTGGTCAGGGAAAGCCCGGAGCCCCGATGTCTGTGGTGCTGTAGATGCGCTGCCAGTGGACGCTGAGGAGCAGCAAGAGCTTGACTGGCTGGCACTTTCGGTGTGGGAGCAATCGTCTGACGTTCGTGATTTTTCGGGGTTTTTTTCCAGTGGACGCCCAGGTGCAGCAGGTGGTAAACGTCGAAGCCCTGTTGGTCAGGGAAAGCCCGGAGCCCCGATGTCTGTGGTGCTGTAGATGCGCTGCCAATGGCCGCTGAGGAGCAGCAAGAGCTTGACTGGCCTGCACTTTCGGTGTGGGAGTAATCGTCCGACGTCCGTGATTTTTCAAGGTTTTTCCTCAGTGGGCGCCCAGGTGCAGCTGGTGGTAAATGTCGAAGCCCTGTTGGTCAGGGAAAGCCCGGAGCCCCGATGTCTGTGGTGCTGTAGATGCGCTGCCAATGGCGGCCTAGGAGCAGCAAGAGCTTGACTGGCTGGCAATTTCGGTGTGGGAGCAATCGTCCGACGTTCATCATTTTTCGGGGTTTTTTATCAGTGGGCGCCCAGATGCAGCTGGTGGTAAACTTTGAAGCCCTGTTGGTCAGGGAAAGCCCCGAGCCCCGATGTCTGTGGTGCTGTAGATGCACTGCCAATGGCCGCTGAGGAGCAGCAAGAGCTTGACTGGCTGGTACTTTCGGTGTGGGAGCAATCGTCCAACGTTCTTGATTTTTCGGGGTTTTTTTTCAGTGGGCGCCAAGGTGCAGCTGGTGGTAAACGTCGAAGCCCTGTTCGTCAGGGAAAGCCCGGAGCCCCGATGTCTGTGGTGCTGTAGATGTGCTGCCAATGGCCACTGAGGAGCAGCAAGAGCTTGAGTTGCTGGCAATGTCGGTGTGGGAGCAATCATCCGACGTTCGTGATTTTTCAGGGTTTTTTTTCAGTGGGCGCCCAGGTGCAGCTGGTGGTAAACGTCGAAGCCCTGTTCGTCAGGGAAAGCCCGGAGCCCCGATGTCTGTGGTGCTGTAGATGCGCTGCCAATGGCCGCTGAGGAGCAGCAAGATCTTGACTGGCTGGCACTTTCGGTGTGGGAGCAATCGTACGACATTCGTGATTTTTCGTTTTTTTTTTCAGTGGGCGCCCAGGTGCAGCTGGTGGTAAACGTCGAAGCCCTGTTCGTCAGGGAAAGCCCGGAGCCCCGATGTCTGTGGTGCTGTAGATGCGCTGCCAATGGCCGCTGAGGAGCAGCAAGAGCTTGACTGGCTGGCACTTTCGGTGTGGGAGCAATCGTCCGACGTTCGTGATTTTTCAGAGTTTTTTTTCAGTGGGCGCCCAGGTGCAGCTGGTGGTAAAGGTCGACGCCCTGTTAGTCAGGGAAAGCCCGGAGCCCCGATGTCTGTGGTGCTGTAGAAGCGCTGCCAATGGCCGGTGAGGAGCAGCAAGAGCTTGACAGGCTGGCACGTTCGGTGTGGGAGCAATCGTCCGACGTTCGGAATTTCTCAGGTTTTTTTTTTCAGTGGACACCCAGGTGCAGCTGGCGGTAACCGTCGAAGCCCTGTTCGTCAGGGAAAGCCCGGAGCCCCTATGTCTGTGGTGCTGTAGATGCGCTGCCAGTGGACGCTGAGGAGCAGCAAGAGCTTGACTGGCTGGCACTTTCGGTGTGGGAGCAATCGTCCGACGTTCGTGATTTTACGGGGTTTTTTTTCAGTGGGCGCCCAGGTGCAGCTGGTGGTAAACGTCGAAGCCCTGTTCGTCAGGGAAAGCCCAGAGCCCCGATGTCTGTGGTGCTGTAGATGCGCTGCCAATGGCCGCTGAGGAGCAGCCAGAGCTTGACTGTCCTGCACTTTCGGTGTGGGAGCAATCGTCCGACGTTCGTGAATTTTCAGGGTTTTTTTTCAGTGGGCGCCCATGTGCAGCTGGTGGTAAACGTCGAAGCCCTGTTCGTCAGGGAAAGCCCAGAGCCACAATGTCTGTGGTGCTGTAGATGCGCTGCCAATGGCCGCTGAGGAGCCGCAAGAGCTTGACTGGCTGGCACTTACGGTGTGGGAGCAACCGTCCGACGTTCGTGATTTTTCAGGTTTTTTTTTTTCAGTAGGCACCCAGGTGCAGCTGGTGGTAAATGCTGAAGCCCTGTTCGTCAGGGAAAGCTCGGAGCCCCGATGTCTGTGGTGCTGTAGATGCGTTGCCAATGGAGGCTGAGGAGCAGCAAGGGCTTGACTGGCTGGCACTTTCGGTGTGGGAGCAATCGTCCGACGTTGGTGATTTTTCGGGGTTTTTTTTCAGTGGGCGCCCAGGTGCAGCTGGTGGTAAACGTCGAAGCCCTGTTGGTCAGGGAAAGCCCGGAGCCCCAATGTCTGTGGTGCTGTAGATGCGCTGCCAATGGCGGCCAAGAGCAGCAAGAGCTTGACTGGCTGGCAATTTCGGTGTGGGAGTAATCGTCCGACGTTCATCATTTTTCGGGGTTTTTTATCAGTGGGCGCCCAGATGCAGCTGGTGGTAAACTTTGAAGCCCTGTTGGTCAGGGAAAGCCCGGAGCCCCGATGTCTGTGGTGCTGTAGATGCACTGCCAATGGCCGCTGAGGAGCAGCAAGAGCTTGACTGGCTGGTACTTTCGGTGTGGGAGCAATCGTCCAACATTCTTGATTTTTCGGGGTTTATTTTCAGTGGGCGCCAAGGTGCAGCTGGTGGTAAACGTCGAAGCCCTGTTCGTCAGGGAAAGCCCGGAGCCCCGATGTCTGTGGTGCTATAGATGTGCTGCCAATGGCCGCTGAGGAGCAGCAAGAGCTTGAGTTGCTGGCAATGTCGGTGTGGGAGCAATCATCCGACGTTCGTGATTTTTCAGGGTTTTTTTTTCAGTGGGCGCCCAGGTGCAGCTGGTGGTAAACGTCGAAGCCCTGTTGGTCAGGGAAAGCCCGGAGCCCCGATGTCTGTGGTGCTGTAGATGCGCTGCTAATGGCCGCTGAGGAGCCGCAAGAGCTTGACTGGCTAGCACTTTCGGTGTGGGAGCAATCGTACGACGTTCGTGATTTTTCGGGGTTTTTTTTCAGTGGGCGCCCAGGTGCAGCTGGTGGTAAACGTCGAAGCCCTGTTGGTCAGGGAAAGCCCGGAGCCCCGATGTCTGTGGTGCTGTAGATGCGCTGCTAATGGCCGCTGAGGAGCCGCAAGAGCTTGACTGGCTAGCACTTTCGGTGTGGGAGTAATCGTCCGACGTCCGTGATTTTTCGAGGTTTTTCTTCAGTGGGCGCCCAGGTGCAGCTGGTGATAAACGTCAAAGCCCTGTTGGTCAGGGAAAGCCCGGAGCCCTGATGTCTGTGGTGCTGTAGATGCGCTGCCAATGGCTGCCTAGGAGGAGCAAGAGCTTGACTGGCTGGCACATTTGGTGTGGGAGCAATCGTCCGACGTTCGTGATTTTTCAGGTTTTTTTTTTTCAGTAGGCACCCAGGTGCAGCTGGTGGTAAATGTTGAAGCCCTGTTCGTCAGGGAAAGCCCAGAGCCCCGATGTCTGTGGTGCTGTAGATGCGCTGCCAATGGCCGCTGAGGAGCAGCCAGAGCTTGACTGTCCTGCACTTTCGGTGTGGGAGCAATCGTCCAACGTTAGTGAATTTTCAGGGTTTTTTTTCAGTGGGCGCCCATGTGCAGCTGGTGGTAAACGTCGAAGCCCTGTTCGTCAGGGAAAGCCCAGAGCCACAATGTCTGTGGTGCTGTAGATGCGCTGCCAATGGCCGCTGAGGAGCCGCAAGAGCTTGACTGGCTGGCACTTACGGTGTGGGAGCAACCGTCCGACGTTCGTGATTTTTCAGGTTTTTTTTTTTCAGTAGGCACCCATGTGCAGCTGGTGGTAAATGTTGAAGCCCTGTTCGTCAGGGAAAGCCCGGAGCCCCGATGTCTGTGGTGCTGTAGATGCGCTGCCAATGGAGGCTGAGGAGCAGCAAGGGCTTGACTGGCTGGCACTTTCGGTGTGGGAGCAATCGTCCGACGTTGGTGATTTTTCGGGGTTTTTTTTCAGTGGGCACCCAGGTGCAGCTGGTGGTAAACGTCGAAGCCCTGTTGGTCAGGGAAAGCCCAGAGCCACAATGTCTGTGGTGCTGTAGATGCGGTGCCAATGGCCGCTGAGGAGCCGCAAGAGCTTGACTGGCTGGCACTTTTGGTGTGGGAGCAATCGTCCGACGTTCGTGATTTTTCAGTTTTTTTTTTTTCGGTAGGCACCCAGGTGCAGCTGGTGGTAAAGGTCGACGCCCTGTTGGTCAGAGAAAGCACGGAGCCCCGATGTCTCTGGTGCTGTAGATGCGCTGCCAATGGCCGCTGAGGAGCAGCAAGAGCTTGACTGGCTGGCACTTTCGGTGTGGGAGTAATCGTCCGACGTCCGTAATTTTTCGAGGTTTTTTTCCAGTGGGCGCCCAGGTGCAGCTGGTGGTAAACGTCGAAGCCCTGTTGGTCAGGGAAAGCCCGGAGCCCCAATGTCTGTGGTGCTGTAGATGCGCTGCCAATGGCCGGTGAGGAGCAGCAAGAGCTTGACTGGCTGGCACTTTCGGTGTGGGAGCAATCGTCTGACGTTCGTCATTTTTCAGGTTTTTTTTTTTCAGTAGGCACCCAGGTGCAGGTGGTGGTAAACGTCAAAGCCCTGTTCGTCAGGGAAAGCCCGGAGCCCCGATGTCTGTGGTGCTGTACATGCGCTGCCAGTGGACGCTGAGGAGCAGCAAGAGCTTGACTGGCTGGCACTTTCGGTGTGGGAGCAATCGTCCGACATTCGTGATTTTTCGGGTTTTTTTTTCAGTGGGCGCCCAGGTGCAGATGGTGGTAAACGTCGAAGCCCTGTTGGTCAGGGAAAGCCCGGAGCCCCGATGTCTGTGGTGCTGTAGATGCACTGCCAATGGCCGCTGAGGAGCAGCCAGAGCTTGACTGTCCTGCACTTTTGGTGTGGGAGCAATCGTCCGACGTTCGTGAATTTTCAGGGTTTTTCTTGAGTGGACGCCCAGGTACAGCTGGTGGTAAACGTTGAAGCCCTGTTCATCAGGGAAAGCCCAGAGCCACAATGTCTGTGGTGCTGTAGATACGCTGCCAATGGCCGCTGAGGAGCAGCAAGAGCTTGACTGGCTGGCACTTTTGGTGTGGGAGCAATCGTCCGACGTTCGTGATTTTTCAGGTTATTTTTTTTACAGTAGGCGCCCAGGTGCAGCTGGTGATAAACGTCTAAGCCCTGTTGGTCAGGGAAAGCCCGGAGCCCCGATGTCTGTGGTGCTGTAGATGCGCTGCCAGTGGACGCTGAGGAGCAGCAAGAGCTTGACTGGCTGGCACTTTCGGTGTGGGAGCAATCGTCTGACGTTCGTGATTTTTCGGGGTTTTTTTCCAGTGGACGCCCAGGTGCAGCAGGTGGTAAACGTCGAAGCCCTGTTGGTCAGGGAAAGCCCGGAGCCCCGATGTCTGTGGTGCTGTAGATGCGCTGCCAATGGCCGCTGAGGAGCAGCAAGAGCTTGACTGGCCTGCACTTTCGGTGTGGGAGTAATCGTCCGACGTCCGTGATTTTTCAAGGTTTTTCCTCAGTGGGCGCCCAGGTGCAGCTGGTGGTAAATGTCGAAGCCCTGTTGGTCAGGGAAAGCCCGGAGCCCCGATGTCTGTGGTGCTGTAGATGCGCTGCCAATGGCGGCCTAGGAGCAGCAAGAGCTTGACTGGCTGGCAATTTCGGTGTGGGAGCAATCGTCCGACGTTCATCATTTTTCGGGGTTTTTTATCAGTGGGCGCCCAGATGCAGCTGGTGGTAAACTTTGAAGCCCTGTTGGTCAGGGAAAGCCCGGAGCCCCGATGTCTGTGGTGCTGTAGATGCACTGCCAATGGCCGCTGAGGAGCAGCAAGAGCTTGACTGGCTGGTACTTTCGGTGTGGGAGCAATCGTCCAACGTTCTTGATTTTTCGGGGTTTTTTTTCAGTGGGCGCCAAGGTGCAGCTGGTGGTAAACATCGAAGCCCTGTTCGTCAGGGAAAGCCCGGAGCCCCGATGTCTGTGGTGCTGTAGATGTGCTGCCAATGGCCACTGAGGAGCAGCAAGAGCTTGAGTTGCTGGCAATGTCGGTGTGGGAGCAATCATCCGACGTTCGTGATTTTTCAGGGTTTTTTTTCAGTGGGCGCCCAGGTGCAGCTGGTGGTAAACGTCGAAGCCCTGTTCGTCAGGGAAAGCCCGGAGCCCCGATGTCTGTGGTGCTGTAGATGCGCTGCCAATGGCCGCTGAGGAGCAGCAAGATCTTGACTGGCTGGCACTTTCGGTGTGGGAGCAATCGTACGACATTCGTGATTTTTCGTTTTTTTTTTCAGTGGGCGCCCAGGTGCAGCTGGTGGTAAACGTCGAAGCCCTGTTCGTCAGGGAAAGCCCGGAGCCCCGATGTCTGTGGTGCTGTAGATGCGCTGCCAATGGCCGCTGAGGAGCAGCAAGAGCTTGACTGGCTGGCACTTTCGGTGTGGGAGCAATCGTCCGACGTTCGTGATTTTTCAGAGTTTTTTTTCAGTGGGCGCCCAGGTGCAGCTGGTGGTAAAGGTCGACGCCCTGTTAGTCAGGGAAAGCCCGGAGCCCCGATGTCTGTGGTGCTGTAGAAGCGCTGCCAATGGCCGGTGAGGAGCAGCAAGAGCTTGACAGGCTGGCACGTTCGGTGTGGGAGCAATCGTCCGACGTTCGGGATTTCTCAGGTTTTTTTTTTTCAGTAGGCACCCAGGTGCAGCTGGTGGTAAATGCTGAAGCCCTGTTCGTCAGGGAAAGCTCGGAGCCCCGATGTCTGTGGTGCTGTAGATGCGTTGCCAATGGAGGCTGAGGAGCAGCAAGGGCTTGACTGGCTGGCACTTTCGGTGTGGGAGCAATCGTCCGACGTTGGTGATTTTTCGGGGTTTTTTTTCAGTGGGCGCCCAGGTGCAGCTGGTGGTAAACGTCGAAGCCCTGTTGGTCAGGGAAAGCCCGGAGCCCCAATGTCTGTGGTGCTGTAGATGCGCTGCCAATGGCGGCCTAGGAGCAGCAAGAGCTTGACTGGCTGGCAATTTCGGTGTGGGAGTAATCGTCCGACGTTCATCATTTTTCGGGGTTTTTTATCAGTGGGCGCCCAGATGCAGCTGGTGGTAAACTTTGAAGCCCTGTTGGTCAGGGAAAGCCCGGAGCCCCGATGTCTGTGGTGCTGTAGATGCACTGCCAATGGCCGCTGAGGAGCAGCAAGAGCTTGACTGGCTGGTACTTTCGGTGTGGGAGCAATCGTCCAACATTCTTGATTTTTCGGGGTTTATTTTCAGTGGGCGCCAAGGTGCAGCTGGTGGTAAACGTCGAAGCCCTGTTCGTCAGGGAAAGCCCGGAGCCCCGATGTCTGTGGTGCTATAGATGTGCTGCCAATGGCCGCTGAGGAGCAGCAAGAGCTTGAGTTGCTGGCAATGTCGGTGTGGGAGCAATCATCCGACGTTCGTGATTTTTCAGGGTTTTTTTTCAGTGGGCGCCCAGGTGCAGCTGGTGGTAAACGTCGAAGCCCTGTTGGTCAGGGAAAGCCCGGAGCCCCGATGTCTGTGGTGCTGTAGATGCGCTGCTAATGGCCGCTGAGGAGCCGCAAGAGCTTGACTGGCTAGCACTTTCGGTGTGGGAGCAATCGTCCGACGTTCGTGATTTTTCGGGGTTTTTTTTCAGTGGGCGCCCAGGTGCAGCTGGTGGTAAACGTCGAAGCCCTGTTGGTCAGGGAAAGCCCGGAGCCCCGATGTCTGTGGTGCTGTAGATGCGCTGCTAATGGCCGCTGAGGAGCCGCAAGAGCTTGACTGGCTAGCACTTTCGGTGTGGGAGTAATCGTCCGACGTCCGTGATTTTTCGAGGTTTTTCTTCAGTGGGCGCCCAGGTGCAGCTGGTGATAAACGTCAAAGCCCTGTTGGTCAGGGAAAGCCCGGAGCCCTGATGTCTGTGGTGCTGTAGATGCGCTGCCAATGGCTGCCTAGGAGGAGCAAGAGCTTGACTGGCTGGCACATTTGGTGTGGGAGCAATCGTCCGACGTTCGTGATTTTTCAGGTTTTTTTTTTTCAGTAGGCACCCAGGTGCAGCTGGTGGTAAATGTTGAAGCCCTGTTCGTCAGGGAAAGCCCGGAGCCCCGATGTCTGTGGTGCTGTAGATGCGCTGCCAATGGCCGCTGAGGAGCAGCCAGAGCTTGACTGTCCTGCACTTTCGGTGTGGGAGCAATCGTCCAACGTTAGTGAATTTTCAGGGTTTTTTTTCAGTGGGCGCCCATGTGCAGCTGGTGGTAAACGTCGAAGCCCTGTTCGTCAGGGAAAGCCCAGAGCCACAATGTCTGTGGTGCTGTAGATGCGCTGCCAATGGCCGCTGAGGAGCCGCAAGAGCTTGACTGGCTGGCACTTACGGTGTGGGAGCAACCGTCCGACGTTCGTGATTTTTCAGGTTTTTTTTTTTCAGTAGGCACCCATGTGCAGCTGGTGGTAAATGTTGAAGCCCTGTTCGTCAGGGAAAGCCCGGAGCCCCGATGTCTGTGGTGCTGTAGATGCGCTGCCAATGGAGGCTGAGGAGCAGCAAGGGCTTGACTGGCTGGCACTTTCGGTGTGGGAGCAATCGTCCGACGTTGGTGATTTTTCGGGGTTTTTTTTCAGTGGGCACCCAGGTGCAGCTGGTGGTAAACGTCGAAGCCCTGTTGGTCAGGGAAAGCCCGGAGCCCTGATGTCTGTGGTGCTGTAGATGCGCTGCCAATGGCTGCCTAGGAGCAGCAAGAGCTTGACTGGCTGGCACTTTCAGTGTGGGAGCAATCGTCCGACGTTCATGATTTTTCGGGGTTTTTTTTCAGTGGGCGCCCAGGTGCAGCTGGTGGTAAACGTCGAAGCCCTGTTCGTCAGGGAAAGCCCGGAGCCACAATGTCTGTGGTGCTGTACGTGCGCTGCCAATGGCCACTGAGGAGCAGCAAGAGCTTGACTGTCCTGCAATTTCGGTGTGGGAGCAATCGTCCGACGTTCGTGATTTTTCGTTTTTTTTTTCAGTGGGCGCCCAGGTTCAGCTGGTGGTAACCGTCGAAGCCCTGTTCGTCAGGGAAAGCCCAGAGCCACAATGTCTGTGGTGCTGTAGATGCGGTGCCAATGGCCGCTGAGGAGCCGCAAGAGCTTGACTGGCTGGCACTTTTGGTGTGGGAGCAATCGTCCGACGTTCGTGATTTTTCAGTTTTTTTTTTTTCGGTAGGCACCCAGGTGCAGCTGGTGGTAAAGGTCGACGCCCTGTTGGTCAGAGAAAGCACGGAGCCCCGATGTCTCTGGTGCTGTAGATGCGCTGCCAATGGCCGCTGAGGAGCAGCAAGAGCTTGACTGGCTGGCACTTTCGGTGTGGGAGTAATCGTCCGACGTCCGTAATTTTTCGAGGTTTTTTTCCAGTGGGCGCCCAGGTGCAGCTGGTGGTAAACGTCGAAGCCCTGTTGGTCAGGGAAAGCCCGGAGCCCCAATGTCTGTGGTGCTGTAGATGCGCTGCCAATGGCCGGTGAGGAGCAGCAAGAGCTTGACTGGCTGGCACTTTCGGTGTGGGAGCAATCGTCTGACGTTCGTCATTTTTCAGGTTTTTTTTTTTCAGTAGGCACCCAGGTGCAGGTGGTGGTAAACGTCAAAGCCCTGTTCGTCAGGGAAAGCCCGGAGCCCCGATGTCTGTGGTGCTGTACATGCGCTGCCAGTGGACGCTGAGGAGCAGCAAGAGCTTGACTGGCTGGCACTTTCGGTGTGGGAGCAATCGTCCGACATTCGTGATTTTTCGGGTTTTTTTTTCAGTGGGCGCCCAGGTGCAGATGGTGGTAAACGTCGAAGCCCTGTTGGTCAGGGAAAGCCCGGAGCCCCGATGTCTGTGGTGCTGTAGATGCACTGCCAATGGCCGCTGAGGAGCAGCCAGAGCTTGACTGTCCTGCACTTTTGGTGTGGGAGCAATCGTCCGACGTTCGTGAATTTTCAGGGTTTTTCTTGAGTGGACGCCCAGGTACAGCTGGTGGTAAACGTTGAAGCCCTGTTCATCAGGGAAAGCCCAGAGCCACAATGTCTGTGGTGCTGTAGATACGCTGCCAATGGCCGCTGAGGAGCAGCAAGAGCTTGACTGGCTGGCACTTTTGGTGTGGGAGCAATCGTCCGACGTTCGTGATTTTTCAGGTTATTTTTTTTACAGTAGGCGCCCAGGTGCAGCTGGTGGTAAACGTCGAAGCCCTGTTGGTCAGGGAAAGCCCGGAGCCCCGATGTCTGTGGTGCTGTAGATGCGCTGCCAATGGCCGCTGAGGAGCAGCAAGATCTTGACTGGCTGGCACTTTCGGTGTGGGAGCAATCGTCCGACGTTCGTGATTTTTCGGGGTTCTTTTTCAGTGGGCGCCCTGGTGCAGCTGGTGGTAAACGTTGAAGCCCTGCTGGTCAGGGAAAGCCCGGAGCCCCGATGTCTGTGGTGCTGTACATGCGCTGCCAATGGCCGCTGAGAAGCAGCAAGAGCTTGACTGGCTGGCACTTTCAGTGTGGGAGCAATCATCCGACGTTCGTGATTTTTCGGGGTTTTTTTTCAGTGGGCGCCCAGGTTCAGCTGGTGGTAAACGTCGAAGCCCTGTTGGTCAGGGAAAGCCCGGAGCCCCGATGTCTGTGGTGCTGTACATGCGCTGCCAATGGACGCTGAGGAGCAGCAAGAGCTTGACTGGCTGGCACTTTCAGTATGGGAGCAATCATCCGACGTTCGTGATTTTTCGGGGTTTTTTTTCAGTGGGCGCCCAGGTGCAGCTGGTGGTAAACGTCGAAGCCCTGTTGGTCAGGGAAAGCCCGGAGCCCCAATGTCTATGGTGCTGTAGATGCGCTGCCAATGGCCGCTGAGGAGCAGCAAGAGCTTGACTGGCTGGCACTTTTGGTGTGAAAGCAATCGTCCGACGTTCGTGATTTTTCAGGGTTTTTCTTGAGTGGACGCCCAGGTGCAGCTGGTGGTAAATGTCGAAGCCCTGTTGGTCAGGGAAAGCCCGGAGCCCCAATGTCTGTGGTGCTGTAGATGCGCTGCCAATGGCCGGTGAGGAGCAGCAAGAGCTTGACTGGCTGGCACTTTCGGTGTGGGAGCAATCGTCCGACATTCGTCATTTTTCAGGTTTTTTTTTTTCAGTAGGCACCCAGGTGCAGCTGGTGGTAAATGTTGAAGCCCTGTTCGTCAGGGAAAGCCCGGAGCCCCGATGTCTGTGGTGATGTAGATGCGTTGCCAATGGAGGCTGAGGAGCAGCAAGGGCTTGACTGTCTGGCACTTTTGGTGTGGGAGCAATCGTCCGACGTTCGTGATTTTTCGGGGTTTTTTTTCAGTGGGCGCCCAGGTGCAGCTGGTGGTAAACGTCGAAGCCCTGTTGGTCAGGGAAAGCCCGGAGCCCCGATGTCTGTGGTGCTGTAGATGCGCTGCTAATGGCCGCTGAGGAGCAGCAAGAGCTTGACTGGCTAGCACTTTCGGTGTGGGAGTAATCGTCCGACGTCCGTGATTTTTCGAGGTTTTTCTTCAGTGGGCGCCCAGGTGCAGCTGGTGATAAACGTCAAAGCCCTGTTGGTCAGGGAAAGCCCGGAGCCCTGATGTCTGTGGTGCTGTAGATGCGCTGCCAATGGCCGCTGAGGAGCAGCAAGAGCTTGACTGGCTGGCACTTTTGGTGTGGGAGCAATCGTCCGACGTTCGTGATTTTTCAGGTTTTTTTTTTTCAGTAGGCACCCAGGTGCAGCTGGTGGTAAACGTCTAATCCCTGTTGGTCAGGGAAAGCCCGGACCCCTATGTCTGTGGTGCTGTAGATGCGCTCCCAATGGACGCTGAGGAGCAGCAAGAGCTTGACTGGCCTGCACTTTCGGTGTGGGAGTAATCGTCCGACGTCCGTAATTTTTCGAGGTTTTTTTTCCAGTGGGCGCCCAGGTGCAGCTGGTGGTAAACGTCGAAGCCCTGTTGGCCAGGGAAAGCCCGGAGCCCCAATGTCTGTGGTGCTGTAGATGCGCTGCCAATGGCCGCTGAGGAGCAGCAAGAGCTTGACTGGCTGGCACTTTCGGTGTGGGAGCAATCGTCCGACGTTCGTCATTTTTCAGGTTTTTTTTTTCAGTGGGCGCCCAGGTGCAGCTGGTGGTAAACGTCGAAGCCCTGTTGGTCAGGGAAAGCCCGGAGCCCCGATGTCTGTGGTGCTGTAGATGCGCTGCCAATGGCCGCTGAGGAGCAGCAAGAGCTTGACTGGCCTGCACTTTCGGTGTGGGAGTAATCGTCCGACGTCCGTGATTTTTCAAGGTTTTTCCTCAGTGGGCGCCCAGGTGCAGCTGGTGGTAAATGTCGAAGCCCTGTTGGTCAGGGAAAGCACGGAGCCCCAATGTCTGTGGTGCTGTAGATGCGCTGCCAATGGCGGCCTAGGAGCAGCATGAGCTTGACTGGCTGGCAATTTCGGTGTGGGAGCAATCGTCCGACGTTCATCATTTTTCGGGGTTTTTTATCAGTGGGCGCCCAGATGCAGCTGGTGGTAAACTTTGAAGCCCTGTTGGTCAGGGAAAGCCCGGAGCCCCGATGTCTGTGGTGCTGTAGATGCACTGCCAATGGCCGCTGAGGAGCAGCAAGAGCTTGACTGGCTGGTACTTTCGGTGTGGGAGCAATCGTCCAACGTTCTTGATTTTTCGGGGTTTTTTTTCAGTGGGCGCCAAGGTGCAGCTGGTGGTAAACATCGAAGCCCTGTTAGTCAGGGAAAGCCCGGAGCCCCGATGTCTGTGGTGCTGTAGATGTGCTGCCAATGGCCACTGAGGAGCAGCAAGAGCTTGAGTTGCTGGCAATGTCGGTGTGGGAGCAATCATCCGACGTTCGTGATTTTTCAGGGTTTTTTTTCAGTGGGCGCCCAGGTGCAGCTGGTGGTAAACGTCGAAGCCCTGTTCGTCAGGGAAAGCCCGGAGCCCCGATGTCTGTGGTGCTGTAGATGCGCTGCCAATGGCCGCTGAGGAGCAGCAAGATCTTGACTGGCTGGCACTTTCGGTGTGGGAGCAATCGTACGACATTCGTGATTTTTCGTTTTTTTTTTCAATGGGCGCCCAGGTGCAGCTGGTGGTAAACGTCGAAGCCCTGTTCGTCAGGGAAAGCCCGGAGCCCCGATGTCTGTGGTACTGTAGATGCGCTGGCAATGGCCGCTGAGGAGCAGCAAGAGCTTGACTGGCTGGCACTTTCGGTGTGGGAGCAATCGTCCGACGTTCGTGATTTTTCAGAGTTTTTTTTCAGTGGGCGCCCAGGTGCAGCTGGTGGTAAAGGTCGACGCCCTGTTAGTCAGGGAAAGCCCGGAGCCCCGATGTCTGTGGTGCTGTAGAAGCGCTGCCAATGGCCGCTGAGGAGCAGCAAGAGCTTGACAGGCTGGCACGTTCGGTGTGGGAGCAATCGTCCGACGTTCGGGATTTCTCAGGTTTTTTTTTCAGTAGGCACCCAGGTGCAGCTGGTGGTAACCGTCGAAGCCCTGTTCGTCAGGGAAAGCCCGGAGCCCCTATGTCTGTGGTGCTGTAGATGCGCTGCCAGTGGACGCTGAGGAGCAGCAAGAGCTTGACTGGCTGGCACATTCGGTGTGGGAGCAATGTTCCGACGTTCGTGATTTTACGGGGTTTTTTTTCAGTGGGCGCCCAGGTGCAGCTGGTGGTAAACGTCGAAGCCCTGTTTGTCAGGGAAAGCCCAGAGCCCCGATGTCTGTCGTGCTGTAGATGCGCTGCCAATGGCCGCTGAGGAGCAGCCAGAGCTTGACTGTCCTGCACTTTCGGTGTGGGAGCAATCGTCCGACGTTCGTGAATTTTCAGGGTTTTTTTTCAGTAGACGCCCATGTGCAGCTGGTGGTAAACGTCGAAGCCCTGTTCGTCAGGGAAAGCCCAGAGCCCCGATGTCTGTGGTGCTGTAGATGCGCTGCCAATGGCCGCTGAGGAGCAGCAAGAGCTTGACTGGCTGGCACTTTCGGTGCGGGAGCAATCGTCCGACGTTCATGATTTTTCAGGGTTTTTTTTCAGTGGGCGCCCAGGTGCAGCTGGTGGTAAACGTCGAAGCCCTGTTCGTCAGGGAAAGCCCGGAGCCCCAATGTCTGTGGTGCTGTAGATGCGTTGCCAATGGAGGCTGAGGAGCAGCAAGGGCTTGACTGGCTGGCACTTTCGGTGCGGGAGCAATCGTCCGACGTTCGTGATTTTTCAGGGTTTTTTTTGAGTGGACGCCCAGGTGCAGCTGGTGGTAAACGTCGAAGCCCTGTTGGTCAGGGAAAGCCCGGAGCCCCGATGTCTGTGGTGCTGTAGATGCGCTGCCAATGGCCGCTGAGGAGCAGCAAGAGCTTGACTGGCCTGCACGTTCGGTGTGGGAGTAATCGTCCGACGTTCATGATTTTTCGAGCTTTTTCTTCAGTGGGCGCACTGGTGCAGCTGCTGGTAAACGTCGAAGCCCTGTTGGTCAGGGAAAACCCGGAGCCCCGATGTCTGTGGTGCTGTAGATGCGCTGCCAATGGCCACTGAGGAGCAGCAAGAGCTTGACTGGCTGGCACTTTTGGTGTGGGAGCAATCATCCGACGTTCGTGATTTTTCGGGGTTTTTTTTCAGTGGGCGCCCAGGTGCAGCTGGTGGTAAACGTCGAAGCCCTGTTGGTCAGGGAAAGCCCGGAGCCCCGATGTCTGTGATGCTGTAGATGCGCTGCCAATGGCCGCTGAGGAGCAGCAAGAGCTTGACTGGCTAGCACTTTCGGTGTGGGAGTAATCGTCCGACGTTCGTGATTTTTCAGGCTTTTTCTTGAGTGGACGCGCAGGTGCAGCTGGTGGTAAACGTCGAAGCCCTGTTGGTCAGGGAAAGCCCGGAGCCCCGATGTCTGTGGTGCTGTACATGCGCTGCCAATGGCCGCTGAGGAGCAGCAAGATCTTGACTGGCTGGCACTTTCGGTGTGGGAGCAATCATCCGACATTCGTGATTTTTCAGGTTTTTTCTTGAGTGGACGCCCAGGTTCAGCTGGTGGTAACTGCCGAAGCCCTATTCGTCAGGGAAAGCCCAGAGCCACAATGTCTGTGGTGCTGCATATGCGCTGCCAATGGCCGCTGAGGAGCCGCAAGAGCTTGACTGGCTGGCACTTTTGGTGTGGGAGCAATCGTCCGACGTTCGTGATTTTTCAGATTTTTTTTTTCCAGTGGGCGCCCAGGTGCAGCTGGTGATAAACGTCGAGACCCTGTTGGTCAGGGAAAGCCCGGAGCCCCGATGTCTGTGGTGCTGTAGATGCGCTGCCAATGGCCGCTGAGGAGCAGCAAGAGCTTGACTGGCTGGCACTTTCGGTGTGGGAGCAATCATCCGACGTCCATGATTTTTCGGGTTTTTTTTTTTCAGTAGGCACCCAGGTGCAGCTGGTGGTAAACGTCGAAGCCCTGTTGGTCAGGGAAAGCCCGGAGCCCCGATGTCTCTGGTGCTGTACATGCGCTGCCAATGGCCGCTGAGGAGCCGCAAGAGCTTGACTGGCTGGCACTTTCGGTGTGGGAGCAATCATCCGACGTTCTTGATTTTTCGGGGTTTGTTTCCAGTGGGGGCCCAGGTGCAGCTGGTGGTAAACGTCGAAGCCCTGTTGGTCAGGGAAAGCCCGGAGCCCCAATGTCTGTGGTGCTGTAGATGTGCTGCCAATGGCGGCCTAGGAGCAGCAAGAGCTTGACTGGCTGGCAATTTCGGTGTGGGAGCAATCGTCCGACGTTCATCATTTTTCGGGGTTTTTTTATCAGTGGGCGCCCAGATGCAGCTGGTGGTAAACTTTGAAGCCCTGTTGGTCAGGGAAAGCCCGGAGCCCCGATGTCTGTGGTGCTGTAGATGCGCTGGCAATGGCCGCTGAGGAGCAGCAAGAGCTTGACTGGCTGGCAATTTCGGTGTGGGAGCAATCGTCCGACGTTCGTGATTTTTCAGAGTTTTTTTTCAGTGGGCGCCCAGGTGCAGCTGGTGGTAAAGGTCGACGCCCTGTTAGTCAGGGAAAGCCCGGAGCCCCGATGTCTGTGGTGCTGTAGAAGCGCTGCCAATGGCTGCTGAGGAGCAGCAAGAGCTTGACAGGCTGGCACGTTCGGTGTGGGAGCAATCGTCCGACGTTCGGGATTTCTCAGGTTTTTTTTTTCAGTAGGCACCCAGGTGCAGCTGGTGGTAAATGTTGAAGCCCTGTTCGTCAGGGAAAGCTCGGAGCCCCGATGTCTGTGGTGCTGTAGATGCGTTGCCAATGGAGGCTGAGGAGCAGCAAGGGCTTGACTGGCTGGCACTTTCGGTGTGGGAGCAATCGTCCGACGTTGGTGATTTTTCGGGGTTTTTTTTCAGTGGGCGCCCAGGTGCAGCTGGTGGTAAACGTCGAAGCCCTGTTGGTCAGGGAAAGCCCGGAGCCCCGATGTCTGTGGTGCTGTAGATGCGCTGCCAATGGCCGCTGAGGAGCAGCAAGAGCTTGACTGGCCTGCACGTTCGGTGTGGGAGTAATCGTCCGACGTTCATGATTTTTCGAGCTTTTTCTTCAGTGGGCGCACTGGTGCAGCTGCTGGTAAACGTCGAAGCCCTGTTGGTCAGGGAAAACCCGGAGCCCCGATGTCTGTGGTGCTGTAGATGCGCTGCCAATGGCCACTGAGGAGCAGCAAGAGCTTGACTGGCTGGCACTTTTGGTGTGGGAGCAATCATCCGACGTTCGTGATTTTTCGGGGTTTTTTTTCAGTGGGCGCCCAGGTGCAGCTGGTGGTAAACGTCGAAGCCCTGTTGGTCAGGGAAAGCCCGGAGCCCCGATGTCTGTGATGCTGTAGATGCGCTGCCAATGGCCGCTGAGGAGCAGCAAGAGCTTGACTGGCTAGCACTTTCGGTGTGGGAGTAATCGTCCGACGTTCGTGATTTTTCAGGCTTTTTCTTGAGTGGGCGCCCAGGTGCAGCTGGTGGTAAACGTCGAAGCCCTGTTGGTCAGGGAAAGCCCGGAGCCCCGATGTCTGTGGTGCTGTACATGCGCTGCCAATGGCCGCTGAGGAGCAGCAAGATCTTGACTGGCTGGCACTTTTGGTGTGGGAGCAATCATCCGACATTCGTGATTTTTCAGGTTTTTTCTTGAGTGGACGCCCAGGTTCAGCTGGTGGTAACTGCCGAAGCCCTATTCGTCAGGGAAAGCCCAGAGCCACAATGTCTGTGGTGCTGCATATGCGCTGCCAATGGCCGCTGAGGAGCCGCAAGAGCTTGACTGGCTGGCACTTTTGGTGTGGGAGCAATCGTCCGACGTTCGTGATTTTTCAGATTTTTTTTTTCCAGTGGGCGCCCAGGTGCAGCTGGTGATAAACGTCGAGACCCTGTTGGTCAGGGAAATCCCGGAGCCCCGATGTCTGTGGTGCTGTAGATGCGCTGCCAATGGCCGCTGAGGAGCAGCAAGAGCTTGACTGGCTGGCACTTTCGGTGTGGGAGCAATCATCCGACGTCCATGATTTTTCGGGTTTTTTTTTTTCAGTAGGCACCCAGGTGCAGCTGGTGGTAAACGTCGAAGCCCTGTTGGTCAGGGAAAGCCCGGAGCCCCGATGTCTCTGGTGCTGTACATGCGCTGCCAATGGCCGCTGAGGAGCCGCAAGAGCTTGACTGGCTGGCACTTTCGGTGTGGGAGCAATCGTCCGACGTTCTTGATTTTTCGGGTTTTGTTTCCAGTGGGGGCCCAGGTGCAGCTGGTGGTAAACGTCGAAGCCCTGTTGGTCAGGGAAAGCCCGGAGCCCCAATGTCTGTGGTGCTGTAGATGTGCTGCCAATGGCGGCCTAGGAGCAGCAAGAGCTTGACTGGCTGGCAATTTCGGTGTGGGAGCAATCGTCCGACGTTCATCATTTTTCGGGGTTTTTTTATCAGTGGGCACCCAGATGCAGCTGGTGGTAAACTTTGAAGCCCATTGGTCAGGGAAAGCCCGGAGCCCCGATGTCTGTGGTGCTGTAGATGCACTGCCAATGGCCGCTGAGGAGCAGCAAGAGCTTGACTGGCTGGTACTTTCGGTGTGGGAGCAATCGTCCAACGTTCTTGATTTTTCGGGGTTTATTTTCAGTGGACGCGCAGGTGCAGCTGGTGGTAAACGTCGAAGCCCTGTTGGTCAGGGAAAGCCCGGAGCCCCGATGTCTGTGGTGCTGTAGATGCGCTGCCAATGGCCGCTGAGGAGCAGCAAGATCTTGACTGGCTGGCACTTTCGGTGTGGGAGCAATCGTACGACATTCGTGATTTTTCGTTTTTTTTTCAGTGGGCGCCCAGGTGCAGCTGGTGGTAAACGTCGAAGCCCTGTTCGTCAGGGAAAGCCCGGAGCCCCGATGTCTGTGGTGCTGTAGATGCGCTGGCAATGGCCGCTGAGGAGCAGCAAGAGCTTGACTGGCTGGCAATTTCGGTGTGGGAGCAATCGTCCGACGTTCGTGATTTTTCAGAGTTTTTTTTCAGTGGGCGCCCAGGTGCAGCTGGTGGTAAAGGTCGACGCCCTGTTAGTCAGGGAAAGCCCGGAGCCCCGATGTCTGTGGTGCTGTAGAAGCGCTGCCAATGGCCGCTGAGGAGCAGCAAGAGCTTGACAGGCTGGCACGTTCGGTGTGGGAGCAATCGTCCGACGTTCGGGATTTCTCAGGTTTTTTTTTTCAGTAGGCACCCAGGTGCAGCTGGTGGTAACCGTCGAAGCCCTGTTCGTCAGGGAAAGCCCGGAGCCCCTATGTCTGTGGTGCTGTAGATGCGCTGCCAGTGGACGCTGAGGAGCCGCAAGAGCTTGACTGGCTGGCACATTCGGTGTGGGAGCAATCGTCCGACGTTCGTGATTTTACGGGGTTTTTTTTCAGTGGGCGCCCAGGTGCAGCTGGTGGTAAACGTCGAAGCCCTGTTCGTCAGGGAAAGCCCGGAGCCACAATGTCTGTGGTGCTGTAGATGCGCTGCCAATGGCCGCTGAGGAGCCGCAAGAGCTTGACTGGCTGGCACTTACGGTGTGGGAGCAACCGTCCAATGTTCGTGATTTTTCAGGTTTTTTTTTTTCAGTAGGCACCCAGGTGCAGCTGGTGGTAAATGTTGAAGCCCTGTTCGTCAGGGAAAGCTCGGAGCCCCGATGTCTGTGGTGCTGTAGATGCGTTGCCAATGGAGGCTGAGGAGCAGCAAGGGCTTGACTGGCTGGCACTTTCGGTGTGGGAGCAATCGTCCGACGTTGGTGATTTTTCGGGGTTTTTTTTCAGTGGGCGCCCAGGTGCAGCTGGTGGTAAACGTCGAAGCCCTGTTGGTCAGGGAAAGCCCGGAGCCCCGATGTCTGTGGTGCTGTAGATGCGTTGCCAATGGCCGCTGAGGAGCAGCATGAGCTTGACTGGCTAGCACTTTCGGTGTGGGAGTAATCGTCCGACGTCCGTGATTTTTCGAGGTTTTTCTTCAGTGGGCGCCGAGGTGCAGCTGGTGATAAACGTCAAAGCCCTGTTGGTCAGGGAAAGCCCGGAGCCCTGATGTCTGTGGTGCTGTAGATGCGCTGCCAATGGCTGCCTAGGAGCAGCAAGAGCTTGACTGGCTGGCACTTTCAGTGTGGGAGCAATCGTCCGCCGTTCATGATTTTTCAGGGTTTTTTTTCAGTGGGCGCCCAGGTGCAGCTGGTGGTAAACGTCGAAGCCCTGTTCGTCAGGGAAAGCCCGGAGCCCCGATGTCTGTGGTGCTGTAGATGCGTTGCCAATGGAGGCTGAGGAGCAGCAAGGGCTTGACTGGCTGGCACTTTCGGTGTGGGAGCAATCGTCCGACGTTCGTGATTTTTCGGGTTTTGTTTCCAGTGGGGGCCCAGGTGCAGCTGGTGGTAAACGTCGAAGCCCTGTTGGTCAGGGAAAGCCCGGAGCCCCGATGTCTGTGGTGCTGTAGATGCGCTGCCAATGGCCGCTGAGGAGCAGCAAGAGCTTGACTGGCCTGCACGTTCGGTGTGGGAGTAATCGTCCGACGTTCATGATTTTTCGAGCTTTTTCTTCAGTGGGCGCACTGGTGCAGCTGCTGGTAAACGTCGAAGCCCTGTTGGTCAGGGAAAACCCGGAGCCCCGATGTCTGTGGTGCTGTAGATGCGCTGCCAATGGCCACTGAGGAGCAGCAAGAGCTTGACTGGCTGGCACTTTTGGTGTGGGAGCAATCATCCGACGTTCGTGATTTTTCGGGGTTTTTTTTCAGTGGGCGCCCAGGTGCAGCTGGTGGTAAACGTCGAAGCCCTGTTGGTCAGGGAAAGCCCGGAGCCCCGATGTCTGTGATGCTGTAGATGCGCTGCCAATGGCCGCTGAGGAGCAGCAAGAGCTTGACTGGCTAGCACTTTCGGTGTGGGAGTAATCGTCCGACGTTCGTGATTTTTCAGGGTTTTTCTTGAGTGGACGCGCAGGTGCAGCTGGTGGTAAACGTCGAAGCCCTGTTGGTCAGGGAAAGCCCGGAGCCCCGATGTCTGTGGTGCTGTACATGCGCTGCCAATGGCCGCTGAGGAGCCGCAAGAGCTTGACTGGCTGGCACTTTCGGTGTGGGAGCAATCGTCTGACATTCGTGATTTTTCAGGGTTTTTTTTTAGTGGGCTACCAGGTTCAGCTGGTGGTAAACATCGAAGCCCTGTTCGTCAGGGAAAGCCCGGAGCCACAATGTCTGTGGTGCTGTAGGTGCGCTGCCAATAGCCGCTGAGGAGCCGCAAGAGCTTGACTGGCTGGCACTTTTGGTGTGGGAGCAATCGTCCGACGTTCGTGATTTTTCAGGTTTTTTTTTTTCAGTAGGCACCCAGGTGCAGCTGGTGGTAAATGTTGAATCCCTGTTCGTCAGGGAAAGCCCGGAGCCCCGATGTCTGTGGTGCTGTAGATATGCTGCCAATGGCCGCTGAGCAGCAGCAAGAGCTTGACTGGCTAGCACTTTCGGTGTGGGAGTAATCGTCCGACGTCCGTGATTTTTCGAGGTTTTTCTTCAGTGGGCGCCCAGGTGCAGCTGGTGGTAAACGTCGAAGCCCTGTTGGTCAGGGAAAGCCCGGAGCCCCGATGTCTGTGGTGCTGTAGATGAGCTGCCAATGGCCGCTGAGGAGCAGCAAGATCTTGACTGGCTGGCACTTTCGGTGTAGGAGCAATCGTACGATATTCGTGATTTTTCGTTTTTTTTTTCAGTGGGCGCCCAGGTTCAGCAGGTGGTAAACGTCGAAGCCCTGTTCGTCAGGGAAAGCCCAGAGCCCCGATGTCTGTGGTGCTGTAGATGCGCAGCCAATGGCCGCTGAGGAGCAGCAAGAGCTTGACTGGCTGGCACTTTCGGTGTGGGAGCAATCGTCCGACGTTCGTGATTTTTCAGGTTTTTTTTTTCAGTAGGCACCCAGGTGCAGCTGGTGGTAAACTTCGAAGCCCTGTTCGTCAGGGAAAGCCCGGAGCCCCGATGTCTGTGGTGCTGTACATGCGCTGCCAATGGCCTCTGAGGAGCAGCAAGATCTTGACTGGCTGGCACTTTCGGTGTGGGAGCAATCATCCGACATTCGTGATTTTTCAGGTTTTTTCTTGAGTGGACGCCCAGGTTCAGCTGGTGGTAAATGTTGAAGCCCTGTTCGTCAGGGAAAGCCCGGAGCCCCGATGTCTGTGGTGCTGTAGATGCGTTGCCAATGGAGGCTGAGGAGCAGCAAGATCTTGACTGGCTAGCACTTACGGTGTGGGAGCAACCGTCCGACGTTCGTGATTTTTCAGGTTTTTTTTTTTCAGTAGGCACCCAGGTGCAGCTGGTGGTAAATGTTGAAGCCCTGTTCGTCAGGGAAAGCCCGGAGCCCCGATGTCTGTGGTGCTGTAGATGCGTTGCCAATGGAGGCTGAGGAGCAGCAAGATCTTGACTGGCTAGCACTTTCGGTGTGGGAGTAATCGTCCGACGTCCGTGATTTTTCGAGGTTTTTTTTCAGTGGGCGCCCAGGTGCAGCTGGTGGTAAACGTCGAAGCCCTGTTGGTCAGGGAAAGCCCGGAGCCCTGATGTCTGTGGTGCTGTAGATGCGCTGCCAATGGCCGCTGAGGAGCAACAAGAGCTTGACTGGCTGGCACTTTCGGTGTGGGAGCAATCATCCGACGTTCGTGATTTTTCAGGTTTTTTTTTTTCAGTAGGCACCCAGGTGCAGCTGGTGGGAAATGTTGAAGCCCTGTTCGTCAGGGAAAGCCCGGAGCCCCGATGTCTGTGGTGCTGTAGATGCGTTGCCAATGGAGGCTGAGGAGCAGCAAGGGCTTGACTGTCTGGCACTTTCGGTGTGGGAGCAATCGTCCGACGTTCGTGATTTTTCGGGGTTTTTTTTCAGTGGGTGCCCAGGTGCAGCTGGTGGTAAACGTCGAAGCCCTGTTGGTCAGGGAAAGCCCGGAGCCCCGATGTCTGTGGTGCTGTAGATGCGCTGCTAATGGCCGCTGAGGAGCCGCAAGAGCTTGACTGGCTAGCACTTTCGGTGTGGGAGTAATCGTCCGACGTCCGTGATTTTTCGAGGTTTTTCTTCAGTGGGCGCCCAGGTGCAGCTGGTGATAAACGTCAAAGGCCTGTTGGTCAGGGAAAGCCCGGAGCCCTGATGTCTGTGGTGCTGTAGATGCGCTGCCAATGGCTGCCTAGGAGGAGCAAGAGCTTGACTGGCTGGCACTTTTGGTGTGGGAGCAATCGTCCGATGTTCGTGATTTTTCAGGTTTTTTTTTTTCAGTAGGCACCCAGGTGCAGCTCGTGGTAAATGTTGAAGCCCTGTTCGTCAGGGAAAGCCCGGAGCCCCGATGTCTGTGGTGCTGTAGATGCGTTGCCAATGGAGGCTGAGGAGCAGCAAGGGCTTGACTGTCTGGCACTTCCGGTGTGGGAGCAATCGTCCGACGTTCGTGATTTTTCGGGGTTTTTTTTCAGTGGGTGCCCAGGTGCAGCTGGTGGTAAACGTCGAAGCCCTGTTCGTCAGGGAAAGCCCGGAGCCCCGATGTCTGTGGTGCTGTAGATGCGCTGCCAATGGCCGCTGAGGAGCAGCAAGATCTTGACTGGCTGGCACTTTCGGTGTGGGAGCAATCATCCGACGTTCGTGATTTTTCGGGGTTTTTTTTCAGTGGGCGCCCAGGTGCAGCTGGTGGTAACCGTCGAAGCCCTGTTCGTCAGGGAAAGCCCAGAGCCCCGATGTCTGTGGTGCTGTAGATGCACTGCCAATGGCCGCTGAGGAGCAGCCAGAGCTTGACTGTCCTGCAATTTTGGTGTGGGAGCAATCGTCCGACGTTCGTGAATTTTCAGGGTTTTTCTTGAGTGGACGCCCAGGTACAGCTGGTGGTAAACGTTGAAGCCCTGTTCATCAGGGAAAGCCCAGAGCCACAATGTCTGTGGTGCTGTAGATACGCTGCCAATGGCCGCTGAGGAGCCGCAAGAGCTTGACTGGCTGGCACTTTTGGTGTGGGAGCAATCGTCCGACGTTCGTGATTTTTCAGGTTATATTTTTACAGTAGGCACCCAGGTGCAGCTGGTGGTAAACGTCGAAGCCCTGTTGGTCAGGGAAAGCCCGGAGCCCCGATGTCTGTGGTGCTGTAGATGCGCTGCCAATGGACGCTGAGGAGCAGCAAGAGCTTGACTGGCTGGCACATTCGGTGTGGGAGCAATCGTCCGACGTTCGTGATTTTTCGGGGTTCTTTTTCAGTGGGCGCCCAGGTGCAGCTGGTGGTAAACGTCGAAGCCCTGTTGGTCAGGGAAAGCCCGGAGCCCCGATGTCTGTGGTGCTGTAGATGCGCTCCCAATGGCCGCTGAGGAGCAGCAAGATCTTGACTGGCTGGCACTTTCGGTGTGGGAGCAATCGTCCGACGTTCGTGATTTTTCGGGGTTCTTTTTCAGTGGGCGCCCTGGTGCAGCTGGTGGTAAACGTTGAAGCCCTGCTGGTCAGGGAAAGCCCGGAGCCCCGATGTCTGTGGTGCTGTAGATGCGCTGCCAATGGCCGCTGAGGAGCAGCAAGAGCTTGACTGGCTGGCACTTTCAGTGTGGGAGCAATCATCCGACGTTCGTGATTTTTCGGGGTTTTTTTTCAGTGGGCGCCCAGGTGCAGCTGGTTGTAAACGTCGAAGCCCTGTTGGTCAGGGAAAGCCCGGAGCCCCGATGTCTGTGGTGCTGTACATGCGCTGCCAATGGCCGCTGAGGAGCAGCAAGAGCTTGACTGGCTGGCACTTTCAGTATGGGAGGAATCATCCGACGTTCGTGATTTTTCGGGGTTTTTTTTCAGTGGGCGCCCAGGTGCAGCTGGTGGTAAACATCGAAGCCCTGTTGGTCAGGGAAAGCCCGGAGCCCTGATGTCTGTGGTGCTGTAGATGCGCTGCCAATGGCCGCTGAGGAGCAGCAAGAGCTTGACTGTCCTGCAATTTCGGTGTGGGAGCAATCGTCCGACGTTCGTGATTTTTCAGGGTTTTTCTTGAGTGGACGCCCAGGTGCAGCTGGTGGTAAATGTCGAAGCCCTGTTGGTCAGGGAAAGCCCGGAGCCCCAATGTCTGTGGTGCTGTAGATGCGCTGCCAATGGCCGGTGAGGAGCAGCAAGAGCTTGACTGGCTGGCAATTTCGGTGTGGGAGCAATCGTCCGACATTCGTCATTTTTCAGGTTTTTTTTTTTCAGTAGGCACCCATGTGCAGCTGGTGGTAAACGTCGAAGCCCTGTTCGTCAGGGAAAGCCCGGAGCCCCGATGTCTGTGGTGCTGTAGATGCGCTGCCAGTGGCCGCTGAGGAGCAGCAAGAGCTTGACTGGCTGGCACTTTTGGTGTGGGAGCAATCGTCCGACATTCGTGATTTTTCGGGGTTTTTTTTCAGTGGGCGCCCAAGTGCAGCTGGTGGTAAACGTCGAAGCCCTGTTCGTCAGGGAAAGCCCGGAGCCCTGATGTCTGTGGTGCTGTAGATGCGCTGCCAATGGCCGCTGAGGAGTAGCAAGAGCTTGACTGGCTGGCACTTTCGGTGTGGGAGCAATCGTCCGACATTCGTGATTTTTCAGGTTTTTTTTTTTCAGTAGGCACCCAGGTGCAGCTGGTGGTAAATGTTGAAGCCCTGTTCGTCAGGGAAAGCCCGGAGCCCCGATGTCTGTGGTGATGTAGATGCGTTGCCAATGGAGGCTGAGGAGCAGCAAGGGCTTGACTGTCTGGCACTTTCGGTGTGGGAGCAATCGTCCGACGTTCGTGATTTTTCGGGGTTTTTTTTCAGTGGGCGCCCAGGTGCAGCTGGTGGTAAACGTCGAAGCCCTGTTGGTCAGGGAAAGCCCGGAGCCCCGATGTCTGTGGTGCTGTAGATGCGCTGCTAATGGCCGCTGAGGAGCAGCAAGAGCTTGACTGGCTAGCACTTTCGGTGTGGGAGTAATCGTCCGACGTCCGTGATTTTTCGAGGTTTTTCTTCAGTGGGCGCCCAGGTGCAGGTGGTGATAAACGTCAAAGCCCTGTTGGTCAGGGAAAGCCCGGAGCCCTGATGTCTGTGGTGCTGTAGATGCGCTGCCAATGGCTGCCTAGGAGCAGCAAGAGCTTGACTGGCTGGCACTTTCAGTGTGGGAGCAATCGTCCGACGTTCATGATTTTTCAGGGTTTTTTTTCAGTGGGCGCCCAGGTGCAGCTGGTGGTAAACGTCGAAGCCCTGTTCGTCAGGGAAAGCCCGGAGCCCCGATGTCTGTGGTGCTGTAGATGCGTTGCCAATGGAGGCTGAGGAGCAGCAAGGGCTTGACTGGCTGGCACTTTCGGTGCGGGAGCAATCGTCCGACGTTCGTGATTTTTCAGGGTTTTTTTTGAGTGGACGCCCAGGTGCAGCTGGTGGTAAACGTCGAAGCCCTGTTGGTCAGGGAAAGCCCGGAGCCCCGATGTCTGTGGTGCTGTAGATGCGCTGCCAATGGCCGCTGAGGAGCAGCAAGAGCTTGACTGGCCTGCACGTTCGGTGTGGGAGTAATCGTCCGACGTTCATGATTTTTCGAGCTTTTTCTTCAGTGGGCGCACTGGTGCAGCTGCTGGTAAACGTCGAAGCCCTGTTGGTCAGGGAAAACCCGGAGCCCCGATGTCTGTGGTGCTGTAGATGCGCTGCCAATGGCCACTGAGGAGCAGCAAGAGCTTGACTGGCTGGCACTTTTGGTGTGGGAGCAATCATCCGACGTTCGTGATTTTTCGGGGTTTTTTTTCAGTGGGCGCCCAGGTGCAGCTGGTGGTAAACGTCGAAGCCCTGTTGGTCAGGGAAAGCCCGGAGCCCCGATGTCTGTGATGCTGTAGATGCGCTGCCAATGGCCGCTGAGGAGCAGCAAGAGCTTGACTGGCTAGCACTTTCGGTGTGGGAGCAATCATCCGACATTCGTGATTTTTCAGGTTTTTTCTTGAGTGGACGCCCAGTTTCAGCTGGTGGTAACTGCCGAAGCCCTATTCGTCAGGGAAAGCCCAGAGCCACAATGTCTGTGGTGCTGCATATGCGCTGCCAATGGCCGCTGAGGAGCCGCAAGAGCTTGACTGGCTGGCACTTTTGGTGTGGGAGCAATCGTCCGACGTTCGTGATTTTTCGGGGTTTGTTTCCAGTGGGGGCCCAGGTGCAGCTGGTGGTAAACGTCGAAGCCCTGTTCGTCAGGGAAAGCCCGGAGCCCCGATGTCTGTGGTGCTGTAGATGCGCTGCCAATGGCCGCTGAGGAGCAGCAAGAGCTTGACTGGCCTGCACTTTCGGTGTGGGAGCAATCGTCCGACGTTCATGATTTTTCGAGGTTTTTTTGAGTGGGCACCCAGGTGCAGCTGGTGGTAAACGTCGAAGCCCTGTTCGTCAGGGAAAGCCCGGAGCCCCGATGTCTGTGGTGCTGTAGATGCGCTGCCAATGGCCGCTGAGGAGCAGCCAGAGCTTGACTGTCCTGCACTTTCGGTGTAGAAGCAATCGTCCGACGTTCGTGATTTTTCAGGGTTTTTCTTGAATGGACGCCCAGGTGCAGCTGGTAGTAAACGTCGAAGCCCTGTTCGTCAGGGAAAGCCTGGAGCCCCGATGTCTGTGGTGCTGTAGATGCGCTGCCAATGGCCGCTGAGGAGCCGCAAGAGCTTGACTGGCTGGCACTTTCGGTGTGGGAGCAATCGTCTGACATTCGTGATTTTTCAGGGTTTTTTTTTAGTGGGCTACCAGGTTCAGCTGGTGGTAAACATCGAAGCCCTGTTCGTCAGGGAAAGCCCGGAGCCACAATGTCTGTGGTGCTGTAGGTGCGCTGCCAATAGCCGCTGAGGAGCCGCAAGAGCTTGACTGGCTGGCACTTTCGGTGTGGGAGCAATCGTCCGACGTTCGTGATTTTTCAGGTTTTTTTTTTTCAGTAGGCACCCAGGTGCAGCTGGTGGTAAATGTTGAATCCCTGTTCGTCAGGGAAAGCCCGGAGCCCCGATGTCTGTGGTGCTGTAGATATGCTGCCAATGGCCGCTGAGCAGCAGCAAGAGCTTGACTGGCTAGCACTTTCGGTGTGGGAGTAATCGTCCGACGTCCGTGATTTTTCGAGGTTTTTCTTCAGTGGGCGCCCAGGTGCAGCTGGTGGTAAACGTCGAAGCCCTGTTGGTCAGGGAAAGCCCGGAGCCCCGATGTCTGTGGTGCTGTAGATGCGCTGCCAATGGCCGCTGAGGAGCAGCAAGATCTTGACTGGCTGGCACTTTCGGTGTGGGAGCAATCGTCCGACGTTCGTGATTTTTCAGGTTTTTTTTTTCAGTAGGCACCCAGGTGCAGCTGGTGGTAAACTTCGAAGCCCTGTTCGTCAGGGAAAGCCCGGAGCCCCGATGTCTGTGGTGCTGTACATGCGCTGCCAATGGCCTCTGAGGAGCAGCAAGATCTTGACTGGCTGGCACTTTCGGTGTGGGAGCAATCATCCGACATTCGTGATTTTTCAGGTTTTTTCTTGAGTGGACGCCCAGGTTCAGCTGGTGGTAAATGTTGAAGCCCTGTTCGTCAGGGAAAGCCCGGAGCCCCGATGTCTGTGGTGCTGTAGATGCGTTGCCAATGGAGGCTGAGGAGCAGCAAGATCTTGACTGGCTAGCACTTACGGTGTGGGAGCAACCGTCCGACGTTCGTGATTTTTCAGGTTTTTTTTTTTCAGTAGGCACCCAGGTGCAGCTGGTGGTAAATGTTGAAGCCCTGTTCGTCAGGGAAAGCCCGGAGCCCCGATGTCTGTGGTGCTGTAGATGCGTTGCCAATGGAGGCTGAGGAGCAGCAAGATCTTGACTGGCTAGCACTTTCGGTGTGGGAGTAATCGTCCGACGTCCGTGATTTTTCGAGGTTTTTTTTCAGTGGGCGCCCAGGTGCAGCTGGTGGTAAACGTCGAAGCCCTGTTGGTCAGGGAAAGCCCGGAGCCCTGATGTCTGTGGTGCTGTAGATGCGCTGCCAATGGCCGCTGAGGAGCAGCAAGAGCTTGACTGGCTGGCACTTTCGGTGTGGGAGCAATCATCCGACGTCCGTGATTTTTCGAGGTTTTTTTTTTTCAGTAGGCACCCAGGTGCAGCTGGTGGTAAATGTTGAAGCCCTGTTCGTCAGGGAAAGCCCGGAGCCCCGATGTCTGTGGTGCTGTAGATGCGTTGCCAATGGAGGCTGAGGAGCAGCAAGATCTTGACTGGCTAGCACTTTCGGTGTGGGAGTAATCGTCCGACGTCCGTGATTTTTCGAGGTTTTTCTTCAGTGGGCGCCCAGGTGCAGCTGGTGATAAACGTCAAAGGCCTGTTGGTCAGGGAAAGCCCGGAGCCTTGATGTCTGTGGTGCTGTAGATGCGCTGCCAATGGCTGCCTAGGAGGAGCAAGAGCTTGACTGGCTGGCACTTTTGGTGTGGGAGCAATCGTCCGATGTTCGTGATTTTTCAGGTTTTTTTTTTTCAGTAGGCACCCAGGTGCAGCTGGTGGTAAATGTTGAAGCCCTGTTCGTCAGGGAAAGCCCGGAGCCCCGATGTCTGTGGTGCTGTAGATGCGTTGCCAATGGCCGCTGAGGAGCAGCAAGGGCTTGACTGTCTGGCACTTCCGGTGTGGGAGCAATCGTCCGACGTTCGTGATTTTTCGGGGTTTTTTTTCAGTGGGTGCCCAGGTGCAGCTGGTGGTAAACGTCGAAGCCCTGTTCGTCAGGGAAAGCCCGGAGCCCCGATGTCTGTGGTGCTGTAGATGCGCTGCCAATGGCCGCTGAGGAGCAGCAAGATCTTGACTGGCTGGCACTTTCGGTGTGGGAGCAATCATCCGACGTTCGTGATTTTTCGGGGTTTTTTTTCAGTGGGCGCCCAGGTGCAGCTGGTGGTAACCGTCGAAGCCCTGTTCGTCAGGGAAAGCCCAGAGCCCCGATGTCTGTGGTGCTGTAGATGCACTGCCAATGGCCGCTGAGGAGCAGCCAGAGCTTGACTGTCCTGCAATTTTGGTGTGGGAGCAATCGTCCGACGTTCGTGAATTTTCAGGGTTTTTCTTGAGTGGACGCCCAGGTACAGCTGGTGGTAAACGTTGAAGCCCTGTTCATCAGGGAAAGCCCAGAGCCACAATGTCTGTGGTGCTGTAGATACGCTGCCAATGGCCGCTGAGGAGCCGCAAGAGCTTGACTGGCTGGCACTTTTGGTGTGGGAGCAATCGTCCGACGTTCGTGATTTTTCAGGTTATATTTTTACAGTAGGCACCCAGGTGCAGCTGGTGGTAAACGTCGAAGCCCTGTTGGTCAGGGAAAGCCTGGAGCCCCGATGTCTGTGGTGCTGTAGATGCGCTGCCAATGGACGCTGAGGAGCAGCAAGAGCTTGACTGGCTGGCACATTCGGTGTGGGAGCAATCGTCCGACGTTCGTGATTTTTCGGGGTTCTTTTTCAGTGGGCGCCCAGGTGCAGCTGGTGGTAAACGTCGAAGCCCTGTTGGTCAGGGAAAGCCCGGAGCCCCGATGTCTGTGGTGCTGTAGATGCGCTCCCAATGGCCGCTGAGGAGCAGCAAGATCTTGACTGGCTGGCACTTTCGGTGTGGGAGCAATCGTCCGACGTTCGTGATTTTTCGGGGTTCTTTTTCAGTGGGCGCCCTGGTGCAGCTGGTGGTAAACGTTGAAGCCCTGCTGGTCAGGGAAAGCCCGGAGCCCCGATGTCTGTGGTGCTGTAGATGCGCTGCCAATGGCCGCTGAGGAGCAGCAAGAGCTTGACTGGCTGGCACTTTCAGTGTGGGAGCAATCATCCGACGTTCGTGATTTTTCGGGGTTTTTTTTCAGTGGGCGCCCAGGTGCAGCTGGTTGTAAACGTCGAAGCCCTGTTGGTCAGGGAAAGCCCGGAGCCCCGATGTCTGTGGTGCTGTACATGCGCTGCCAATGGCCGCTGAGGAGCAGCAAGAGCTTGACTGGCTGGCACTTTCAGTATGGGAGGAATCATCCGACGTTCGTGATATTTCGGGGTTTTTTTTCAGTGGGCGCCCAGGTGCAGCTGGTGGTAAACATCGAAGCCCTGTTGGTCAGGGAAAGCCCGGAGCCCTGATGTCTGTGGTGCTGTAGATGCGCTGCCAATGGCCGCTGAGGAGCAGCAAGAGCTTGACTGTCCTGCAATTTCGGTGTGGGAGCAATCGTCCGACGTTCGTGATTTTTCAGGGTTTTTCTTGAGTGGACGCCCAGGTGCAGCTGGTGGTAAATGTCGAAGCCCTGTTGGTCAGGGAAAGCCCGGAGCCCCAATGTCTGTGGTGCTGTAGATGCGCTGCCAATGGCCGGTGAGGAGCAGCAAGAGCTTGACTGGCTGGCAATTTCGGTGTGGGAGCAATCGTCCGACATTCGTCATTTTTCAGGTTTTTTTTTTTCAGTAGGCACCCATGTGCAGCTGGTGGTAAACGTCGAAGCCCTGTTCGTCAGGGAAAGCCCGGAGCCCCGATGTCTGTGGTGATGTAGATGCGTTGCCAATGGAGGCTGAGGAGCAGCAAGGGCTTGACTGTCTGGCACTTTCGGTGTGGGAGCAATCGTCCGACGTTCGTGATTTTTCGGGGTTTTTTTTCAGTGGGCGCCCAGGTGCAGCTGGTGGTAAACGTCGAAGCCCTGTTGGTCAGGGAAAGCCCGGAGCCCCGATGTCTGTGGTGCTGTAGATGCGCTGCTAATGGCCGCTGAGGAGCAGCAAGAGCTTGACTGGCTAGCACTTTCGGTGTGGGAGTAATCGTCCGACGTCCGTGATTTTTCGAGGTTTTTCTTCAGTGGGCGCCCAGGTGCAGGTGGTGATAAACGTCAAAGCCCTGTTGGTCAGGGAAAGCCCGGAGCCCTGATGTCTGTGGTGCTGTAGATGCGCTGCCAATGGCTGCCTAGGAGCAGCAAGAGCTTGACTGGCTGGCACTTTTGGTGTGGGAGCAATTGTCCGACGTTCGTGATTTTTCAGGTTTTTTTTTTTCAGTAGGCACCCAGGTGCAGCTGGTGGTAAACGTCTAATACCTGTTGGTCAGGGAAAGCCCGGAGACCCAATGTCTGTGGTGCTGTAGATGCGCTGCCAATGGCCGGTGAGGAGCAGCAAGAGCTTGACTGGCTGGCACTTTCGGTGTGGGAGCAATCGTCCGACGTTCGTCATTTTTCAGGTTTTTTTTTTCAGTGGGCGCCCAGGTGCAGCTGGTGGTAAACGTCTAAGCCCTGTTGGTCAGGGAAAGCCCGGAGCCCCGATGTCTGTGGTGCTGTAGATGCGCTGCCAGTGGACGCTGAGGAGCAGCAAGAGCTTGACTGGCTGGCACTTTCGGTGTGGGAGCAATCGTCCGACGTTTGTCATTTTTCAGGTTTTTTTTTTTCAGTAGGCACCCAGGTGCAGCTGGTGGTAAACGTCGAAGCCCTGTTGGTCAGGGAAAGCCCGGAGCCCCGATGTCTGTGGTGCTGTAGATGCGCTGCCAATGGCCGCTGAGGAGCAGCAAGAGCTTGACTGGCCTGCACTTTCGGTGTGGGAGTAATCGTCCGACGTCCGTGATTTTTCAAGGTTTTTCCTCAGTGGGCGCCCAGGTGCAGCTGGTGGTAAATGTCGAAGCCCTGTTGGTCAGGGAAAGCCCGGAGCCCCAATGTCTGTGGTGCTGTAGATGCGCTGCCAATGGCGGCCTAGGAGCAGCAGGAGCTTGACTGGCTGGCAATTTCGGTGTGGGAGCAATCGTCCGACGTTCATCATTTTTCGGGGTTTTTTATCAGTGGGCGCCCAGATGCAGCTGGTGGTAAACTTTGAAGCCCTGTTGGTCAGGGAAAGCCCGGAGCCCCGATGTCTGTGGTGCTGTAGATGCACTGCCAATGGCCGCTGAGGAGCAGCAAGAGCTTGACTGGCTGGTACTTTCGGTGTGGGAGCAATCGTCCGACGTTCTTGATTTTTCGGGGTTTTTTTTCAGTGGGCGCCAAGGTGCAGCTGGTGGTAAACGTCGAAGCCCTGTTCGTAAGGGAAAGCCCGGAGCCCCGATGTCTGTGGTGCTGTAGATGTGCTGCCAATGGCCACTGAGGAGCAGCAAGAGCTTGACTGGCTGGCAATGTCGGTGTGGGAGCAATCATCCGACATTCGTGATTTTTCAGGGTTTTTTTTCAGTGGGCGCCCAGGTGCAGCTGGTGGTAAACGTCGAAGCCCTGTTCGTCAGGGAAAGCCCGGAGCCCCGATGTCTGTGGTGCTGTAGATGCGCTGCCAATGGCCGCTGAGGAGCAGCAAGATCTTGACTGGCTGGCACTTTCGGTGTGGGAGCAATCGTACGACATTCGTGATTTTTCGTTTTTTTTTTCAGTGGGCGCCCAGGTGCAGCTGGTGGTAAACGTCGAAGCCCTGTTGGTCAGGGAAAGCCCGGAGCCCCGATGTCTGTGGTGCTGTAGATGCGCTGCCAATGGCCACTGAGGAGCAGCAAGAGCTTGACTGGCTGGCACTTTCGGTGTGGGAGCAATCGTCCGACGTTCGTGATTTTTCAGGGTTTTTTTTCAGTGGGCACCCAGGTGCAGCTGGTGGTAAAGGTCGACGCCCTGTTAGTCAGGGAAAGCCCGGAGCCCCGATGTCTGTGGTGCTGTAGATGCGCTGCCAATGGCCGCTGAGGAGCAGCAAGAGCTTGACAGGCTGGCACGTTCGGTGTGGGAGCAATCGTCCGACGTTCGTGATTTTACGGGGTTTTTTTTCAGTGGGCGCCCAGGTGCAGCTGGTGGTAAACGTCGAAGCCCTGTTCGTCAGGGAAAGCCCAGAGCCCCAATGTCTGTCGTGCTGTAGATGCGCTGCCAATGGCCGCTGAGGAGCAGCCAGAGCTTGACTGTCCTGCACTTTTGGTGTGGGAGCAATCGTCCGACGTTCGTGAATTTTCAGGGTTTTTCTTGAGTGGACGCCCAGGTACAGCTGGTGGTAAACGTTGAAGCCCTGTTCATCAGGGAAAGCCCAGAGCCACAATGTCTGTGGTGCTGTAGATGCGCTGCCAATGGCGGCCTAGGAGCAGCAAGAGCTTGACTGGCTGGCAATTTCGGTGTGGGAGCAATCGTCCGACGTTCATCATTTTTCGGGGTTTTTTATCAGTGGGCGCCCAGGTGCAGCTGGTGGTAAACTTTGAAGCCCTGTTGGTCAGGGAAAGCCCGGAGCCCCGATGTCTGTGGTGCTGTAGATGCGCTGCCAATGGCCGCTGAGGAGCAGCAAGAGCTTGACTGGCTGGTACTTTCGGTGTGGGAGCAATCGTCCAACGTTCTTGATTTTTCGGGGTTTTTTTTCAGTGGGCGCCAAGGTGCAGCTGGTGGTAAACGTCGAAGCCCTGTTCGTCAGGGAAAGCCCGGAGCCCCGATGTCTGTGGTGCTGTAGATGCGCTGCCAGTGGACGCTGAGGAGCAGCAAGAGCTTGACTGGCTGGCACATTCGGTGTGGGAGCAATCGTCCGACGTTCGTGATTTTACGGGGTTTTTTTTCAGTGGGCGCCCAGGTGCAGCTGGTGGTAAACGTCGAAGCCCTGTTCGTCAGGGAAAGCCCAGAGCCCCGATGACTGTCGTGCTGTAGATGCGCTGCCAATGGCCGCTGAGGAGCAGCCAGATCTTGACTGTCCTGCACTTTCGGTGTGGGAGCAATCGTCCGACGTCCGTGATTTTTCAGGTTTTTTTTTTTCAGTAGGCACCCAGGTGCAGCTGGTGGTAAATGTTGAAGCCCTGTTCGTCAGGGAAAGCCCGGAGCCCCGATGTCTGTGGTGCTGTAGATGCGTTGCCAATGGAGGCTGAGGAGCAGCAAGGGCTTGACTTGCTGGCACTTTCGGTGTGGGAGCAATCGTCCGACGCTCGTGATTTTTCGGGGTTTTTTTTCAGTGGGCGCCCAGGTGCAGCTGGTGGTAAACGTCGAAGCCCTGTTGGTCAGGGAAAGCCCGGAGCCCCGATGTCTGTGGTGCTGTAGATGCGCTGCTAATGGCCGCTGAGGAGCAGCAAGAGCTTGACTGGCTAGCACTTTCGGTGTGGGAGCAATCGTCCGAAGTCCTTGATTTTACAAGGTGTTTCTTGAGTGGGCGCCCAGGTGCAGCTGGTGGTAAACGTCGAAGCCCTGTTCGTCAGGGAAAGCCCGGAGCCCTGATGTCTGTGGTGCTGTAGATGCACTGCCACTGGCCACTGAGGAGCAGCAAGAGCTTGACTGGCTGGCACTTTCGGTGTGGGAGCAATCATCCGACGTTCGTGATTTTTCGGGGTTTTTTTTCAGTGGGCGCCCAGGTGCAGCTGGTGGTAAACGTCGAAGCCCTGTTCGTCAGGGAAAGCCCGGAGCCCCGATGTCTGTGGTGCTGTAGATGCGCTGCCAATGGCTGCTGAGGAGCAGCAAGATCTTGACTGGCTGGCACTTTCGGTGTGGGAGCAATCGTACGACATTCGTGATTTTTCGGTTTTTTTTTCAGTGGGCGCCCAGGTGCAGCTGGTGGTAAATGTCGAAGCCCTGTTCATCAGGGAAAGCCCGGAGCCCCTATGCCTGTGGTGCTGTAGATGTGCTGCCAATGGCCGCTGAGGAGCAGCAAGAGCTTGAGAGGCTGGCACTTTCGGTGTGGGAGCAATCGTCCGACGTTCGTGATTTTTCGTTTTTTTTTTCAGTGGGCGCCCAGGTGCAGCTGGTGGTAAACGTCGAAGCCCTGTTCGTCAGGGAAAGCCCAGAGCCCCGATGTCTGTGGTGCTGTAGATGCGCTGCCAGTGGCCGCTGAGGAGCAGCCAGAGCTTGACTGTCCTGCACTTTTGGTGTGGGAGCAATCGTCCGACGTTCGTGAATTTTCAGGGTTTTTCTTGAGTGGACGCCCAGGTACAGCTGGTGGTAAACGTTGAAGCCCTGTTTATCAGGCAAAGCCCAGAGCCACAATGTCTGTGGTGCTGTATATACGCTGCCAATGGCCGCTGAGGAGCCGCAAGAGCTTGACTGCCTGGCACTTTTGGTGTGGGAGCAATCGTCCGACGTTCGTGATTTTTCAGGTTATTTTTTTTCAGTAGGCACCCAGGTGCAGCTGGTGGTAAACGTCGAAGCCCTGTTCGTCAGGGAAAGCCCGGAGCCCCGATGTCTGTGGTGCTGTAGATGCGCTGCCAATGGCCGCTGAGGAGCAGCAAGATCTTGACTGGCTGGCACTTTCGGTGTGGGAGCAATCGTCCGACGTTCGTGATTTTTCGGGGTTCTTTTTCAGTGGGCGCCCTGGTGCAGCTGGTGGTAAACGTTGAAGCCCTGCTGGTCAGGGAAAGCCCGGAGCCCCGATGTCTGTGGTGCTGTAGATGCGCTGCCAATGGCCGCTGAGAAGCAGCAAGAGCTTGACTGGCTGGCACTTTCGCTGTGGGAGCAATCATCCGACGTTCGTGATTTTTCGGGGTTTGTTTTCAGTGGGCGCCCAGGTGCAGCTGGTGGTAAACGTCGAAGCCCTGTTGGTCAGGGAAAGCCCGAAGCCCCGATGTCTGTGGTGCTGTACATGCGCTGCCAATGGCCGCTGAGGAGCAGCAAGAGCTTGACTGGCTGGCACTTTCGGTATGGGAGCAATCATCCGACGTTCGTGATTTTTCGGGGTTTTTTTTCAGTGGGCGCCCAGGTGCAGCTGGTGGTAAACGTCGAGGCCCTGTTGGTCAGGGAAAGCCCGGAGCCCTGATGTCTGTGGTGCTGTAGATGCGCTGCCAATGGCCGCTGAGGAGCAGCAAGAGCTTGACTGTCCTGCAATTTCGGTGTGGGAGCAATCGTCCGACGTTCCTGATTTTTCAGGGTTTTTCTTGAGTGGACGCCCAGGTGCAGCTGGTGGTAAATGTCGAAGCCCTGTTGGTCAGGGAAAGCCCGGAGCCCCAATGTCTGTGGTGCTGTAGATGCGCTGCCAATGGCCGCTGAGGAGCAGCAAGAGCTTGACTGGCTGGCACTTTCGGTGTGGGAGCAATCGTCCGACATTCGTCATTTTTCAGGATTTTTTTTTTTCAGTAGGCACCCATGTGCAGCTGGTGGTAAACGTCGAAGCCCTGTTCGTCAGGGAAAGCCCGGAGCCTCGATGTCTGTGGTGCTGTAGATGCGCTGCCAGTGGAGGCTGAGGAGCAGCAAGAGCTTGACTGGCTGGCACTTTTGGTGTGGGAGCAATCGTCCGACATTCGTGATTTTTCGGGGTTTTTTTTCAGTGGGCGCCCAGGTGCAGCTGGTGGTAAACGTCGAAGCCCTGTTGGTCAGGGAAAGCCCGGAGCCCTGATGTCTGTGGTTCTGTAGATGCGCTGCCAATGGACGCTGAGGAGCAGCAAGAGCTTGACTGGCTGGCACTTTTGGTGTGGCAGCAATCGTCCGACGTTCATCATTTTTCGGGGTTTTTTTTCAGTGGGCGCCCAGGTGCAGCTGGGGGTAAACTTTGAAGCCCTGTTGGTCAGGGAAAGCCCAGAGCCCCGATGTCTGTGGTGCTGTAGATGCGCTGCCAATGGCCGGTGAGGAGCAGCAAGAGCTTGACTGGCTGGCACTTTCGGTGTGGGAGCAATCGTCCGGCGTTCGTGATTTTTCGAGGTTTTTTTCAGTGGGCGCCCAGGTGCAGCTGGTGGTAAACGTCGAAGCCCTGTTCGTCAGGGTAAGACCGGAGCCCTGATGTCTGTGGTGCTGTAGATGCGCTGCCAATGGCCGCTGAGGAGCAGCAAGAGCTTGACTGGCTGGAACTTTGGCTGTGGGAGCAATTGTCCGACGTTCGTGATTTTTCAGGTTTTTTTTTTCAGTAGGCACCCAGGTGCAGCTGGTGATTAACTTCGAAGCCCTGTTGGTCAGGGAAAGCGCGGAGCCCCGATGTCTGTGGTGCTGTAGATGCGCTGCCAATGGCCGCTGGGGAGCAGCAAGAGCTTGACTGGCTGGCACTTTCGGTGTGGGAGTAATCGTCCGACGTCCGTAATTTTTCGAGGTTTTTTTCCAGTGGGCGCCCAGGTGCAGCTGGTGGTAAACGTCGAAGCCCTGTTGGTCCGGGAAAGCCCAGAGCCCTGATGTCTGTGGTGCTGTAGATGCGCTGCCAATGGCCACTGAGGAGCAGCAAGAGCTTGACTGGCTGGCACTTTCGGTGTGGGAGCAATCATCCGACGTTCGTGATTTTTCAAGGTTTTTTTTCAGTGGGCGCCCAGGTGCAGCTGGTGGTAAACGTCGAAGCCCTGTTCATCAGGGAAAGCCCGGAGCCCCGATGTCTCTGGTGCTGTAGATGCGCTGCCAATGGCCGCTGAGGAGCAGCAAGATCTTGACTGGCTGGCACTTTCGGTGTGGGAGCAATCGTACGACATTCGTGATTTTTCGTTTTTTTTTTTCAGTGGGCGCCCAGGTGCAGCTGGTGGTAAATGTCGAAGCCCTGTTCGTCAGGGAAAGCCCGGAGCCCCGATGTCTGTGGTGCTGTAGATGCGCTGCCAATGGCCGCTGAGGAGCAGCAAGAGCTTGACTGGCTGGCACTTTTGGTGTGGGAGCAATCGTCCGACGTCAGTGATTTTTCGGAGATTTTTTCAGTGGGCGCCCAGGTGCAGCTGGTGGTAAACGTCGAAGCCCTGTTCGTCAGGGAAAGCCCAGAGCCCCGATGTCTGTGGTGCTGTAGATGCGCTGCCAATGGCCGCTGAGGAGCAGCAAGAGCTTGACTGGCCTGCACTTTCGGTGTGGGAGCAATCATCCGACATTCGTGATTTTTCGGGGTTTTTTTTCAGTGGGCGCCCAGGTGCAGCTGGTGGTAAACGTCGAAGCCCTGTTCGTCAGGGAAAGCCCGGACCCCTGATGTCTGTGGTGCTGTAGATGCGCTGCCAATGGCCGCCTAGGAGCAGCAAGAGCTTGACTGGCTGGCACTTTTGGTGTGGGAGCAATCGTCCGACGTTCATCATTTTTCGGGGTTTTTTTTCAGTGGGCGCCCAGGTGCAGCTGGTGGTAAACTTTGAAGCCCTGTTGGTCAGGGAAAGCCCGGAGCCCCGATGTCTGTGGTGCTGTAGATGCGCTGCCAATGGCCGCTGATGAGCAGCAAGAGCTTGACTGGCTGGCACTTTTGGTGTGGGAGCAATCGTCCGACGTTCGTGAATTTTCAGGGTTTTTCTTGAGTGGACGCCCAGGTACAGCTGGTGGTAAACGTCGAAGCCCTGTTCATCAGGGAAAGCCCAGAGCCACAATGTCTGTGGTGCTGTAGATACGCTGCCAATGGCCGCTGAGGAGCCGCAAGAGCTTGACTGGCTGGCACTTTTGGTGTGGGAGCAATCGTCCGACGTTCATGATTTTTCAGGATATTTTTTTTCAGTAGGCACCCAGGTGCAGCTGGTGGTAAACGTCGAAGCCCTGTTGGTCAGGGAAAGCCCGGAGCCCCGATGTCTGTGGTGCTGTAGATGCGCTGCCAATGGACGCTGAGGAGCAGCAAGAGCTTGACTGGCTGGCACATTCGGTGTGGGAGCAATCGTCCGACGTTCGTGATTTTTCGGGGTTCTTTTTCAGTGGGCGTCCAGGTGCAGCTGGTGGTAAACGTCGAAGCCCTGTTCGTCAGGGAAAGCCCGGAGCCCCGATGTCTGTGGTGCTGTAGATGCGCTGCCAATGGCCGCTGAGGAGCAGCAAGATCTTGACTGGCTGGCACTTTTGGTGTGGGAGCAATCGTCCAACATTCATCATTTTTCGGGGTTTTTTTTCAGTGGGCACCCAGGTGCAGCTGGTGGTAAACGTTGAAGCCCTGTTGGTCAGGGAAAGCCCGGAGCCCCGATGTCTGTGGTGCTGTAGATGCGCTGCCAATGGCCGCCTAGGAGCAGCAAGAGCTTGACTGGCTGGCACTTTCGGTGTGGGAGCAATCATCCGACGTTCGTGATTTTTCGGGGTTTTTTTTCAGTGGGCGCCCAGGTGCAGCTGGTGGTAAACGTCGAAGCCCTGTTCGTCAGGGAAAGCCCTGAGCCCCGATGTCTGTGGTGCTGTACATGCGCTGCCAGTGGACGCTGAGGAGCAGCCAGAGCTTGACTGTCCTGCACTTTTGGTGTGGGAGCAATCGTCCGACGTTCGTGATTTTTCGGGGTTTTTTTTCAGTGGGCGCCCAGGTGCAGCTGGAGGTAAACGTCGAAGCCTTGTTGGTCAGGGAAAGCCCGGAGCCCTGATGTCTGTGGTGCTGTAGATGCGCTGCCAATGGCCGCCTAGGAGCAGCAAGAGCTTGACTGGCTGGCACTTTTGGTGTGGGAGCAATCGTCCGACGTTCATCATTTTTCGGGGTTTTTTTTCAGTGGGCGCCCAGGTGCAGCTGGTGGTAAACTTTGAAGCCCTGTTGGTCAGGGAAAGCCCGGAGCCCCGATGTCTGTGGTGCTGTAGATGCGCTGCCAATGGAGGATGAGGAGCAGCAAGAGCTTGACTGGCTGGTACTTTCGGTGTGGGAGCAATCGTCCGACGTTCTTGATTTTTCGGGGTTCTTTTTCAGTGGGCGCCAAGGTGCAGCTGGTGGTAAACGTCGAAGCCCTGTTCGTCAGGGAAAGCCCTGAGCCCCGATGTCTGTGGTGGTGTAGATGCGCTGCCAGTGGACGCTGAGGAGCAGCAAGAGCTTGACTGGCTGGCACTTTCGGTGTGGGAGCAATCGTCCGACGTTCGTGATTTTTCGGGGTTTTTTTTCAGTAGGCGCCCAGGTGCAGCTGGTGGTAAACGTCGAAGCCCTGTTGGTCAGGGAAAGCCCGGAGCCCCAATGTCTGTGGTGCTGTAGATGCGCTGCCAATGGCCGCTGAGGAGCAGCAAGAGCTTGACTGGCTGGCACATTCGGTGTGGGAGCAATCATCCGACAATCGTGATTTTTCGGGGTTTTTTTTCAGTGGGCGCCCAGGTGCAGCTGGTGGTAAACGTCGAAGCCCTGTTCGTCAGGGAAAGCCCGGAGCCCTGATGTCTGTGGTGCTGTAGATGCGCTGCCAATGGCCGCCTAGGAGCAGCAAGAGCTTGACTGGCTGGCACTTTTGGTGTGGGAGCAATCGTCCGACGTTCGTGATTTTTCAGGTTTTTTTTTTCAGTAGGCACCGAGGTGCAGCTGGTGGTTAACTTCGAAGCCCTGTTCGTCAGGGAAAGCCCGGAGCCCCGATGTCTGTGGTGCTGTACATGCGCTGCCAATGGACGCTGAGGAGCAGCAAGAGCTTGACTGGCTGGCACTTTCGGTGTGGGAGCAATCATCCGACGTTCGTGATTTTTCGGGGTTTTTTTTCACTGGGCGCCCAGGTGCAGCTGGTGGTAAACGTCGAGGCCCTGTTGGTCAGGGAAAGCCCGGAGCCCCTATGTCTGTGGTGCTGTAGATGCGCTCCCAATGGACGCTGAGGAGCAGCAAGATCTTGACTGGCTGGCACTTTCGGTGTGGGAGCAATCGTCCGACGTTCGTCATTTTTCAGGTTTTTTTTTTTCAGTAGGCACCCAGGTGCAGCTGGTGGTAAAGGTCGACGCCCTGTTGGTCAGAGAAAGCACGGAGCCCCGATGTCTGTGGTGCTGTAGATGCGCTGCCAATGGCCACTGAAGAGCAGCAAGAGCTTGACTGGCTGGCACTTTCGGTGTGGGAGCAATCGTCCGGCGTTCGTGATTTTTCGAGGTTTTTTTCAGTGGGCGCCCAGGTGCAGCTGGTGGTAAACGTCGAAGCCCTGTTGGTCAGGGAAAGACCGGAGCCCTGATGTCTGTGGTGCTGTAGATGCGCTGCCAATGGCCGCTGAGGAGCAGCAAGAGCTTGACTGGCTGGAACTTTGGCTGTGGGAGCAATCGTCCGACGTTCGTGATTTTTCAGGTTTTTTTTTTCAGTAGGCACCCAGGTGCAGCTGGTGATTAACTTCGAAGCCCTGTTGGTCAGGGAAAGCGCGGAGCCCCGATGTCTCTGGTGCTGTAGATGCGCTGCCAATGGCTGCTGAGGAGCAGCAAGATCTTGACTGGCTGGCACTTTCGGTGTGGGAGCAATCGTACGACATTCGTGATTTTTCGTTTTTTTTTTTCAGTGGGCGCCCAGGTGCAGCTGGTGGTAAATGTGGAAGCCCTGTTCGTCAGGGAAAGCCCGGAGCCCCGATGTCTGTGGTGCTGTAGATGCGCTGCCAATGGCCGCTGAGGAGCAGCAAGAGCTTGACTGGCTGGCACTTTTGGTGTGGGAGCAATCGTCCGACGTCAGTGATTTTTCGGAGATTTTTTCAGTGGGCGCCCAGGTGCAGCTGGTGGTAAACGTCGAAGCCCTGTTCGTCAGGGAAAGCCCAGAGCCCCGATGTCTGTGGTGCTGTAGATGCGCTGCCAATGGCCGCTGAGGAGCAGCCAGAGCTTGACTGGCTGGCACTTTTGGTGTGGGAGCAATCGTCCGACGTTCGTGATTTTTCAGGTTATTTTTTTTCAGTAGGCACCCAGGTGCAGCTGGTGGTAAACGTCGAAGCCCTGTTGGTCAGGGAAAGCCCGGATCCCCGATGTCTGTGGTGCTGTAGATGCGCTGCCAATGGACGCTGAGGAGCAGCAAGAGCTTGACTGGCTGGCACTTTCGGTGTGGGAGCAATCGTCCGACGTTCGTCATTTTTCAGGTTTTTTTTTTTCAGTAGGCACCCAGGTGCAGCTGGTGGTAAAGGTCGACGCCCTGTTGGTCAGAGAAAGCACGGAGCCCCGATGTCTGTGGTGCTGTAGATGCGCTGCCAATGGCCACTGAAGAGCAGCAAGAGCTTGACTGGCTGGCACTTTCGGTGTGGGAGCAATCGTCCGGCGTTCGTGATTTTTCGAGGTTTTTTTCAGTGGGCGCCCAGGTGCAGCTGGTGGTAAACGTCGAAGCCCTGTTCGTCAGGGAAAGACCGGAGCCCTGATGTCTGTGGTGCTGTAGATGCGCTGCCAATGGCCGCTGAGGAGCAGCAAGAGCTTGACTGGCTGGAACTTTGGCTGTGGGAGCAATCGTCCGACGTTCGTGATTTTTCAGGTTTTTTTTTTCAGTAGGCACCCAGGTGCAGCTGGTGATTAACTTCGAAGCCCTGTTGGTCAGGGAAAGCGCGGAGCCCCGATGTCTGTGGTGCTGTAGATGCGCTGCCAATGGCCGCTGAGGAGCAGCAAGAGCTTGACTGGCTGGCACTTTCGGTGTGGGAGCAATCGTCCGACGTCCGTAATTTTTCGAGGTTTTTTTCCAGTGGGCGCCCAGGTGCAGCTGGTGGTAAACGTCGAAGCCCTGTTCGTCAGGGAAAGCCCAGAGCCCTGATGTCTGTGGTGCTGTAGATGCGCTGCCAATGGCCACTGAGGAGCAGCAAGAGCTTGACTGGCTGGCACTTTCGGTGTGGGAGCAATCATCCGACGTTCGTGATTTTTCGGGGTTTTTTTTCAGTGGGCGCCCAGGTGCAGCTGGTGGTAAACGTCGAAGCCCTGTTCATCAGGGAAAGCCCGGAGCCCCGATGTCTCTGGTGCTGTAGATGCGCTGCCAATGGCTGCTGAGGAGCAGCAAGAGCTTGACTGGCTGGCACTTTCGGTGTGGGAGCAATCGTACGACATTCGTGATTTTTCGTTTTTTTTTTTCAGTGGGCGCCCAGGTGCAGCTGGTGGTAAATGTCGAAGCCCTGTTCGTCAGGGAAAGCCCGGAGCCCCGATGTCTGTGGTGCTGTAGATGCGCTGCCAATGGCCGCTGAGGAGCAGCAAGAGCTTGACTGGCTGGCACTTTTGGTGTGGGAGCAATCGTCCGACGTCAGTGATTTTTCGGAGATTTTTTCAGTGGGCGCCCAGGTGCAGCTGGTGGTAAACGTCGAAGCCCTGTTCGTCAGGGAAAGCCCAGAGCCCCGATGTCTGTGGTGCTGTAGATGCGCTGCCAATGGCCGCTGAGGAGCAGCCAGAGCTTGACTGGCTGGCACTTTTGGTGTGGGAGCAATCGTCCAACGTTCGTGATTTTTCAGGTTATTTTTTTTCAGTAGGCACCCAGGTGCAGCTGGTGGTAAACGTCGAAGCCCTGTTGGTCAGGGAAAGCCCGGATCCCCGATGTCTGTGGTGCTGTAGATGCGCTGCCAATGGACGCTGAGGAGCAGCAAGATCTTGACTGGATGGCACATTCGGTGTGGGAGCAATCGTCCGATGTTCGTGGTTTTTCGGGGTTCTTTTTCAGTGGGCGCCCAGGTGCAGCTGGTGGTAAACGTCGAAGCCCTGTTCGTCAGGGAAAGCCCGGAGCCCCGATGTCTGTGGTGCTGTAGATGCGCTGCCAATGGCCGCTGAGGAGCAGCAAGATCTTGACTGGCTGGCACTTTTGGTGTGGGAGCAATCGTCCGACGTTCATCATTTTTCGGGGTTTTTTTTCAGTGGGCGCCCAGGTGCAGCTGGTGGTAAACGTTGAAGCCCTGCTGGTCAGGGAAAGCCCAGAGCCCCGATGTCTGTGGTGCTGTAGATGCGCTGCCAATGGCCGCTGAGGAGCAGCAAGAGCTTGACTGGCTGGCACTTTCGGTGTGGGAGCAATCATCCGACATTCGTGATTTTTCGGGGTTTTTTTTCAGTGGGCGCCCAGGTGCAGCTGGTGGTAAACTTTGAAGCCCTGTTGGTCAGGGAAAGCCCGGAGCCCCGATGTCTGTGGTGCTGTAGATGCGCTGCCAATGGCCGCTGAGGAGCAGCAAGAGCTTGACTGGCTGGCACTTTTGGTGTGGGAGCAATCGTCCGACGTTCGTGAATTTTCAGGGTTTTTCTTGAGTGGACGCCCAGGTACAGCTGGTGGTAAACGTCGAAGCCCTGTTCATCAGGGAAAGCCCAGAGCCACAATGTCTGTGGTGCTGTAGATACGCTGCCAATGGCCGCTGAGGAGCCGCAAGAGCTTGACTGGCTGGCACTTTTGGTGTGGGAGCAATTGTCCGACGTTCATGATTTTTCAGGTTATTTTTTTTCAGTAGGCACCCAGGTGCAGCTGGTGGTAAACGTCGAAGCCCTGTTCGTCAGGGAAAGCCCGGAGCCCCGATGTCTGTGGTGCTGTAGATGCGCTGCCAATGGCCGCTGAGGAGCAGCAATATCTTGACTGGCTGGCACTTTTGGTGTGGGAGCAATCGTCCAACATTCATCATTTTTCGGGGTTTTTTTTCAGTGGGCGCCCAGGTGCAGCTGGTGGTAAACGTTGAAGCCCTGTTGGTCAGGGAAAGCCCGGAGCCCTGATGTCTGTGGTGCTGTAGATGCGCTGCCAATGGCCGCCTAGGAGCAGCAAGAGCTTGACTGGCTGGCACTTTCGGTGTGGGAGCAATCATCCGACGTTCGTGATTTTTCGGGGTTTTTTTTCAGTGGGCGCCCAGGTGCAGCTGGTGGTAAACGTCGAAGCCCTGTTCGTCAGGGAAAGCCCTGAGCCCCGATGTCTGTGGTGCTGTACATGCGCTGCCAGTGGCCGCTGAGGAGCAGCCAGAGCTTGACTGTCCTGCACTTTTGGTGTGGGAGCAATCGTCCGACGTTCGTGATTTTTCGGGGTTTTTTTTCAGTGGGCGCCCAGGTGCAGCTGGAGGTAAACGTCGAAGCCTTGTTGGTCAGGGAAAGCCCGGAGCCCTGATGTCTGTGGTGCTGTAGATGCGCTGCCAATGGCCGCCTAGGAGCAGCAAGAGCTTGACTGGCTGGCACTTTTGGTGTGGGAGCAATCGTCCGACGTTCATCATTTTTCGGGGTTTTTTTTCAGTGGGCGCCCAGGTGCAGCTGGTGGTAAACTTTGAAGCCCTGTTGGTCAGGGAAAGCCCAGAGCCCCGATGTCTGTGGTGCTGTAGATGCGCTGCCAATGGCTGCTGAGGAGCAGCAAGAGCTTGACTGGCTGGTATTTCGGTGTGGGAGCAATCGTCCGACGTTCTTGATTTTTCGGGGTTCTTTTTCAGTGGGCGCCCAGGTGCAGCTGGTGGTAAACGTCGAAGCCCTGTTCGTCAGGGAAAGCCCTGAGCCCCGATGTCTGTGGTGGTGTAGATGCGCTGCCAGTGGACGCTGAGGAGCAGCAAGAGCTTGACTGGCTGGCACTTTCGGTGTGGGAGCAATCGTCCGACGTTCGTGATTTTTCGGGGTTTTTTTTCAGTGGGCGCCCAGGTGCAGCTGGTGGTAAACGTCGAAGCCCTGTTGGTCAGGGAAAGCCCGGAGCCCCAATGTCTGTGGTGCTGTAGATGCGCTGCCAATGGACGCTGAGGAGCAGCAAGAGCTTGACTGGCTGGCACATTCGGTGTGGGAGCAATCATCCGACAATCATGATTTTTCGGGGTTTTTTTTCAGTGGGCGCCCAGGTGCAGCTGGTGGTAAACGTCGAAGCCCTGTTCGTCAGGGAAAGCCCGGAGCCCTGATGTCTGTGGTGCTGTAGATGCGCTGCCAATGGCCGCCTAGGAGCAGCAAGAGCTTGACTGGCTGGCACTTTTGGTGTGGGAGCAATCGTCCGACGTTCGTGATTTTTCAGGTTTTTTTTTTCAGTAGGCACCGAGGTGCAGCTGGTGGTTAACTTCGAAGCCCTGTTCGTCAGGGAAAGCCCGGAGCCCCGATGTCTGTGGTGCTGTACATGCGCTGCCAATGGACGCTGAGGAGCAGCAAGAGCTTGACTGGCTGGCACTTTCGGTGTGGGAGCAATCATCCGACGTTCGTGATTTTTCGGGGTTTTTTTTCACTGGGCGCCCAGGTGCAGCTGGTGGTAAACGTCGAGGCCCTGTTGGTCAGGGAAAGCCCGGAGCCCCTATGTCTGTGGTGCTGTAGATGCGCTCCCAATGGACGCTGAGGAGCAGCAAGATCTTGACTGGCTGGCACTTTCGGTGTGGGAGCAATCGTCCGACGTTCGTCATTTTTCAGGTTTTTTTTTTTCAGTAGGCACCCAGGTGCAGCTGGTGGTAAAGGTCGACGCCCTGTTGGTCAGAGAAAGCACGGAGCCCCGATGTCTGTGGTGCTGTAGATGCGCTGCCAATGGCCACTGAAGAGCAGCAAGAGCTTGACTGGCTGGCACTTTCGGTGTGGGAGCAATCGTCCGGCGTTCGTGATTTTTCGAGGTTTTTTTCAGTGGGCGCCCAGGTGCAGCTGGTGGTAAACGTCGAAGCCCTGTTGGTCAGGGAAAGACCGGAGCCCTGATGTCTGTGGTGCTGTAGATGCGCTGCCAATGGCCGCTGAGGAGCAGCAAGAGCTTGACTGGCTGGAACTTTGGCTGTGGGAGCAATCGTCCGACGTTCGTGATTTTTCAGGTTTTTTTTTTCAGTAGGCACCCAGGTGCAGCTGGTGATTAACTTCGAAGCCCTGTTGGTCAGGGAAAGCGCGGAGCCCCGATGTCTCTGGTGCTGTAGATGCGCTGCCAATGGCTGCTGAGGAGCAGCAAGATCTTGACTGGCTGGCACTTTCGGTGTGGGAGCAATCGTACGACATTCGTGATTTTTCGTTTTTTTTTTTCAGTGGGCGCCCAGGTGCAGCTGGTGGTAAATGTGGAAGCCCTGTTCGTCAGGGAAAGCCCGGAGCCCCGATGTCTGTGGTGCTGTAGATGCGCTGCCAATGGCCGCTGAGGAGCAGCAAGAGCTTGACTGGCTGGCACTTTTGGTGTGGGAGCAATCGTCCGACGTCAGTGATTTTTCGGAGATTTTTTCAGTGGGCGCCCAGGTGCAGCTGGTGGTAAACGTCGAAGCCCTGTTCGTCAGGGAAAGCCCAGAGCCCCGATGTCTGTGGTGCTGTAGATGCGCTGCCAATGGCCGCTGAGGAGCAGCCAGAGCTTGACTGGCTGGCACTTTTGGTGTGGGAGCAATCGTCCGACGTTCGTGATTTTTCAGGTTATTTTTTTTCAGTAGGCACCCAGGTGCAGCTGGTGGTAAACGTCGAAGCCCTGTTGGTCAGGGAAAGCCCGGATCCCCGATGTCTGTGGTGCTGTAGATGCGCTGCCAATGGACGCTGAGGAGCAGCAAGAGCTTGACTGGCTGGCACTTTCGGTGTGGGAGCAATCGTCCGACGTTCGTCATTTTTCAGGTTTTTTTTTTTCAGTAGGCACCCAGGTGCAGCTGGTGGTAAAGGTCGACGCCCTGTTGGTCAGAGAAAGCACGGAGCCCCGATGTCTGTGGTGCTGTAGATGCGCTGCCAATGGCCACTGAAGAGCAGCAAGAGCTTGACTGGCTGGCACTTTCGGTGTGGGAGCAATCGTCCGGCGTTCGTGATTTTTCGAGGTTTTTTTCAGTGGGCGCCCAGGTGCAGCTGGTGGTAAACGTCGAAGCCCTGTTCGTCAGGGAAAGACCGGAGCCCTGATGTCTGTGGTGCTGTAGATGCGCTGCCAATGGCCGCTGAGGAGCAGCAAGAGCTTGACTGGCTGGAACTTTGGCTGTGGGAGCAATCGTCCGACGTTCGTGATTTTTCAGGTTTTTTTTTTCAGTAGGCACCCAGGTGCAGCTGGTGATTAACTTCGAAGCCCTGTTGGTCAGGGAAAGCGCGGAGCCCCGATGTCTGTGGTGCTGTAGATGCGCTGCCAATGGCCGCTGAGGAGCAGCAAGAGCTTGACTGGCTGGCACTTTCGGTGTGGGAGCAATCGTCCGACGTCCGTAATTTTTCGAGGTTTTTTTCCAGTGGGCGCCCAGGTGCAGCTGGTGGTAAACGTCGAAGCCCTGTTCGTCAGGGAAAGCCCAGAGCCCTGATGTCTGTGGTGCTGTAGATGCGCTGCCAATGGCCACTGAGGAGCAGCAAGAGCTTGACTGGCTGGCACTTTCGGTGTGGGAGCAATCATCCGACGTTCGTGATTTTTCGGGGTTTTTTTTCAGTGGGCGCCCAGGTGCAGCTGGTGGTAAACGTCGAAGCCCTGTTCATCAGGGAAAGCCCGGAGCCCCGATGTCTCTGGTGCTGTAGATGCGCTGCCAATGGCTGCTGAGGAGCAGCAAGAGCTTGACTGGCTGGCACTTTCGGTGTGGGAGCAATCGTACGACATTCGTGATTTTTCGTTTTTTTTTTTCAGTGGGCGCCCAGGTGCAGCTGGTGGTAAATGTCGAAGCCCTGTTCGTCAGGGAAAGCCCGGAGCCCCGATGTCTGTGGTGCTGTAGATGCGCTGCCAATGGCCGCTGAGGAGCAGCAAGAGCTTGACTGGCTGGCACTTTTGGTGTGGGAGCAATCGTCCGACGTCAGTGATTTTTCGGAGATTTTTTCAGTGGGCGCCCAGGTGCAGCTGGTGGTAAACGTCGAAGCCCTGTTCGTCAGGGAAAGCCCAGAGCCCCGATGTCTGTGGTGCTGTAGATGCGCTGCCAATGGCCGCTGAGGAGCAGCCAGAGCTTGACTGGCTGGCACTTTTGGTGTGGGAGCAATCGTCCAACGTTCGTGATTTTTCAGGTTATTTTTTTTCAGTAGGCACCCAGGTGCAGCTGGTGGTAAACGTCGAAGCCCTGTTGGTCAGGGAAAGCCCGGATCCCCGATGTCTGTGGTGCTGTAGATGCGCTGCCAATGGACGCTGAGGAGCAGCAAGATCTTGACTGGATGGCACATTCGGTGTGGGAGCAATCGTCCGATGTTCGTGGTTTTTCGGGGTTCTTTTTCAGTGGGCGCCCAGGTGCAGCTGGTGGTAAACGTCGAAGCCCTGTTCGTCAGGGAAAGCCCGGAGCCCCGATGTCTGTGGTGCTGTAGATGCGCTGCCAATGGCCGCTGAGGAGCAGCAAGATCTTGACTGGCTGGCACTTTTGGTGTGGGAGCAATCGTCCGACGTTCATCATTTTTCGGGGTTTTTTTTCAGTGGGCGCCCAGGTGCAGCTGGTGGTAAACGTTGAAGCCCTGCTGGTCAGGGAAAGCCCAGAGCCCCGATGTCTGTGGTGCTGTAGATGCGCTGCCAATGGCCGCTGAGGAGCAGCAAGAGCTTGACTGGCTGGCACTTTCGGTGTGGGAGCAATCATCCGACATTCGTGATTTTTCGGGGTTTTTTTTCAGTGGGCGCCCAGGTGCAGCTGGTGGTAAACTTTGAAGCCCTGTTGGTCAGGGAAAGCCCGGAGCCCCGATGTCTGTGGTGCTGTAGATGCGCTGCCAATGGCCGCTGAGGAGCAGCAAGAGCTTGACTGGCTGGCACTTTTGGTGTGGGAGCAATCGTCCGACGTTCGTGAATTTTCAGGGTTTTTCTTGAGTGGACGCCCAGGTACAGCTGGTGGTAAACGTCGAAGCCCTGTTCATCAGGGAAAGCCCAGAGCCACAATGTCTGTGGTGCTGTAGATACGCTGCCAATGGCCGCTGAGGAGCCGCAAGAGCTTGACTGGCTGGCACTTTTGGTGTGGGAGCAATTGTCCGACGTTCATGATTTTTCAGGTTATTTTTTTTCAGTAGGCACCCAGGTGCAGCTGGTGGTAAACGTCGAAGCCCTGTTCGTCAGGGAAAGCCCGGAGCCCCGATGTCTGTGGTGCTGTAGATGCGCTGCCAATGGCCGCTGAGGAGCAGCAATATCTTGACTGGCTGGCACTTTTGGTGTGGGAGCAATCGTCCAACATTCATCATTTTTCGGGGTTTTTTTTCAGTGGGCGCCCAGGTGCAGCTGGTGGTAAACGTTGAAGCCCTGTTGGTCAGGGAAAGCCCGGAGCCCTGATGTCTGTGGTGCTGTAGATGCGCTGCCAATGGCCGCCTAGGAGCAGCAAGAGCTTGACTGGCTGGCACTTTCGGTGTGGGAGCAATCATCCGACGTTCGTGATTTTTCGGGGTTTTTTTTCAGTGGGCGCCCAGGTGCAGCTGGTGGTAAACGTCGAAGCCCTGTTCGTCAGGGAAAGCCCTGAGCCCCGATGTCTGTGGTGCTGTACATGCGCTGCCAGTGGCCGCTGAGGAGCAGCCAGAGCTTGACTGTCCTGCACTTTTGGTGTGGGAGCAATCGTCCGACGTTCGTGATTTTTCGGGGTTTTTTTTCAGTGGGCGCCCAGGTGCAGCTGGAGGTAAACGTCGAAGCCTTGTTGGTCAGGGAAAGCCCGGAGCCCTGATGTCTGTGGTGCTGTAGATGCGCTGCCAATGGCCGCCTAGGAGCAGCAAGAGCTTGACTGGCTGGCACTTTTGGTGTGGGAGCAATCGTCCGACGTTCATCATTTTTCGGGGTTTTTTTTCAGTGGGCGCCCAGGTGCAGCTGGTGGTAAACTTTGAAGCCCTGTTGGTCAGGGAAAGCCCAGAGCCCCGATGTCTGTGGTGCTGTAGATGCGCTGCCAATGGCTGCTGAGGAGCAGCAAGAGCTTGACTGGCTGGTATTTCGGTGTGGGAGCAATCGTCCGACGTTCTTGATTTTTCGGGGTTCTTTTTCAGTGGGCGCCCAGGTGCAGCTGGTGGTAAACGTCGAAGCCCTGTTCGTCAGGGAAAGCCCTGAGCCCCGATGTCTGTGGTGGTGTAGATGCGCTGCCAGTGGACGCTGAGGAGCAGCAAGAGCTTGACTGGCTGGCACTTTCGGTGTGGGAGCAATCGTCCGACGTTCGTGATTTTTCGGGGTTTTTTTTCAGTGGGCGCCCAGGTGCAGCTGGTGGTAAACGTCGAAGCCCTGTTGGTCAGGGAAAGCCCGGAGCCCCAATGTCTGTGGTGCTGTAGATGCGCTGCCAATGGACGCTGAGGAGCAGCAAGAGCTTGACTGGCTGGCACATTCGGTGTGGGAGCAATCATCCGACAATCATGATTTTTCGGGGTTTTTTTTCAGTGGGCGCCCAGGTGCAGCTGGTGGTAAACGTCGAAGCCCTGTTCGTCAGGGAAAGCCCGGAGCCCTGATGTCTGTGGTGCTGTAGATGCGCTGCCAATGGCCGCCTAGGAGCAGCAAGAGCTTGACTGGCTGGCACTTTTGGTGTGGGAGCAATCGTCCGACGTTCGTGATTTTTCAGGTTTTTTTTTTCAGTAGGCACCGAGGTGCAGCTGGTGGTTAACTTCGAAGCCCTGTTCGTCAGGGAAAGCCCGGAGCCCCGATGTCTGTGGTGCTGTACATGCGCTGCCAATGGACGCTGAGGAGCAGCAAGAGCTTGACTGGCTGGCACTTTCGGTGTGGGAGCAATCATCCGACGTTCGTGATTTTTCGGGGTTTTTTTTCACTGGGCGCCCAGGTGCAGCTGGTGGTAAACGTCGAGGCCCTGTTGGTCAGGGAAAGCCCGGAGCCCCTATGTCTGTGGTGCTGTAGATGCGCTCCCAATGGACGCTGAGGAGCAGCAAGATCTTGACTGGCTGGCACTTTCGGTGTGGGAGCAATCGTCCGACGTTCGTCATTTTTCAGGTTTTTTTTTTTCAGTAGGCACCCAGGTGCAGCTGGTGGTAAACTTTGAAGCCCTGTTGGTCAGGGAAAGCCCAGAGCCCCGATGTCTGTGGTGCTGTAGATGCGCTGCCAATGGCTGCTGAGGAGCAGCAAGAGCTTGACTGGCTGGCAGTTTCGGTGTGGGAGCAATCGTCCGACGTTCTTGATTTTTCGGGGTTTTTTTTTTCAGTGGGCGCCCAGGTGCAGCTGGTGGTAAATGTCGAAGCCCTGTTCGTCAGAGAAAGCCCTGAGCCCCGATGTCTGTGGTGCTGTAGATGCGCTGCCAATGGCCGCTGAGGAGCAGCCAGAGCTTGACTGTCCTGCACTTTTGGTGTGGGAGCAATCGTCCGACGTTCGTGAATTTTCAGGGTTTTTCTTGAGTGGACGCCCAGGTACAGCTGGTGGTAAACGTTGAAGCCCTGTTTATCAGGCAAAGCCCAGAGCCACAATGTCTGTGGTGCTGTATATACGCTGCCAATGGCCGCTGAGGAGCCGCAAGAGCTTGACTGGCTGGCACTTTCGGTGTGGGAGCAATCGTCCGACGTTCGTGATTTTTCGGGGTTCTTTTTCAGTGGGCGCCCAGGTGCAGCTGGTGGTAAACGTCGAAGCCCTGTTGGTCAGGGAAAGCCCGGAGCCCCGATGTCTGTGGTGCTGTAGATGCGCTGCCAATGGCCGCTGAGGAGCAGCAAGATCTTGACTGGCTGGCACTTTCGGTGTGGGAGCAATCGTCCGACGTTCGTGATTTTTCGGGGTTCTTTTTCAGTGGGCGCCCTGGTGCAGCTGGTGGTAAACGTTGAAGCCCTGCTGGTCAGGGAAAGCCCGGAGCCCCGATGTCTGTGGTGCTGTAGATGCGCTGCCAATGGCCGCTGAGAAGCAGCAAGAGCTTAACTGGCTGGCACTTTCGCTGTGGGAGCAATCATCCGACGTTCGTGATTTTTCGGGGTTTGTTTTCAGTGGGCGCCCAGGTGCAGCTGGTGGTAAACGTCGAAGCCCTGTTGGTCAGGGAAAGCCCAGAGCCACAATGTCTGTGGTGCTGTACATGCGCTGCCAATGGCCGCTGAGGAGCAGCAAGGGCTTGACTGGCTGGCACTTTCGGTATGGGAGCAATCATCCGACGTTCGTGATTTTTCGGGGTTTTTTTTCAGTGGGCGCCCAGGTGCAGCTGGTGGTAAACGTCGAGGCCCTGTTGGTCAGGGAAAGCCCGGAGCCCTGATGTCTGTGGTGCTGTAGATGCGCTGCCAATGGCCGCTGAGGAGTAGCAAGAGCTTGACTGTCCTGTAATTTCGGTGTGGGAGCAATCGTCCGACGTTCCTGATTTTTCAGGGTTTTTCTTGAGTGGACGCCCAGGTGCAGCTGGTGGTAAATGTCGAAGCCCTGTTGGTCAAGGAAAGCCCGGAGCCCCAATGTCTGTTGTGCTGTAGATGCGCTGCCAATGGCCGCTGAGGAGCAGCAAGAGCTTGACTGGCTGGCACTTTCGGTGTGGGAGCAATCGTCCGACATTCGTCATTTTTCAGGTTTTTTTTTTTCAGTAGGCACCCATGTGCAGCTGGTGGTAAACGTCGAAGCCCTGTTCGTCAGGGAAAGCCCGGAGCCTCGATGTCTGTGGTGCTGTAGATGCGCTGCCAGTGGAGGCTGAGGAGCAGCAAGAGCTTGACTGGCTGGCACTTTTGGTGTGGGAGCAATCGTCCGACATTCGTGATTTTTCGGGGTTTTTTTTCAGTGGGCGCCCAGGTGCAGCTGGTGGTAAACGTCGAAGCCCTGTTGGTCAGGGAAAGCCCGGAGCCCTGATGTCTGTGGTTCTGTAGATGCGCTGCCAATGGACGCTGAGGAGCAGCAAGAGCTTGACTGGCTGGCACATTCGGTGTGGGAGCAATCGTCCGACGTTCGTGATTTTTCGGGGTTTTTTTTCAGTGGGCGCCCAGGTGCAGCTGGTGGTAAACGTCGAAGCCCTGTTCATCAGGGAAAGCCCAGAGCCCCGATGTCTCTGGTGCTGTAGATGCGCTGCCAATGGCTGCTGAGGAGCAGCAAGATCTTGACTGGCTGGCACTTTCGGTGTGGGAGCAATCGTACGACATTCGTGATTTTTCGTTTTTTTTTTTCAGTGGGCGCCCAGGTGCAGCTGGTGGTAAATGTCGAAGCCCTGTTCGTCAGGGAAAGCCCGGAGCCCCGATGTCTGTGGTGCTGTAGATGCGCTGCCAATGGCCGCTGAGGAGCAGCAAGAGCTTGACTGGCTGGCACTTTTGGTGTGGGAGCAATCGTCCGACGTCAGTGATTTTTCGGAGATATTTTCAGTGGGCGCCCAGGTGCAGCTGGTGGTAAACGTCGAAGCCCTGTTCGTCAGGGAAAGCCCAGAGCCCCGATGTCTGTGGTGCTGTAGATGCGCTGCCAATGGCCGCTGAGGAGCAGCCAGAGCTTGACTGGCTGGCACTTTTGGTGTGGGAGCAATCGTCCGACGTTCGTGATTTTTCAGGTTATTTTTTTTCAGTAGGCACCCAGGTGCAGCTGGTGGTAAACGTCGAAGCCCTGTTGGTCAGGGAAAGCCCGGATCCCCGATGTCTGTGGTGCTGTAGATGCGCTGCCAATGGACGCTGAGGAGCAGCAAGAGCTTGACTGGATGGCACATTCGGTGTGGGAGCAATCGTCCGACGTTCGTGGTTTTTCGGGGTTTTTTTTCAGTGGGCGCCCAGGTGCAGCTGGTGGTAAACGTCGAAGCCCTGTTCGTCAGGGAAAGCCCGGAGCCCTGATGTCTGTGGTGCTGTAGATGCGCTGCCAATGGCCGCTGAGGAGCAGCAAGATCTTGACTGGCTGGCACTTTTGGTGTGGGAGCAATCGTCCGATGTTCATCATTTTTCGGGGTTTTTTTTCAGTGGGCGCCCAGGTGCAGCTGGTGGTAAACGTTGAAGCCCTGCTGGTCAGGGAAAGCCCAGAGCCCCGATGTCTGTGGTGCTGTAGATGCGCTGCCAATGGCCGCTGAGGAGCAGCAAGAGCTTGACTGGCTGGCACTTTCGGTGTGGGAGCAATCATCCGACATTCGTGATTTTTCGGGGTTTTTTTTCAGTGGGCGCCCAGGTGCAGCTGGTGGTAAACGTCGAAGCCCTGTTCGTCAGGGAAAGCCCGGACCCCTGATGTCTGTGGTGCTGTAGATGCGCTGCCAATGGCCGCCTAGGAACAGCAAGAGCTTGACTGGCTGGCACTTTTGGTGTGGGAGCAATCGTCCGACGTTCATCATTTTTCGGGGTTTTTTTTCAGTGGGCGCCCAGGTGCAGCTGGTGGTAAACTTTGAAGCCCTGTTGGTCAGGGAAAGCCCAGAGCCCCGATGTCTGTGGTGCTGTAGATGCGCTGCCAATGGCCGCTGAGGAGCAGCAAGAGCTTGACTGGCTGGCACTTTCGGTGTGGGAGCAATCGTCCGACGTTCGTGATTTTTCGTTTTTTTTTTCAGTGGGCGCCCAGGTGCAGCTGGTGGTAAACGTCGAAGCCCTGTTCGTCAGGGAAAGCCCAGAGCCCCGATGTCTGTGGTGCTGTAGATGCGCTGCCAATGGCCGCTGAGGAGCAGCCAGAGCTTGAATGTCCTGCACTTTTGGTGTGGGAGCAATCGTCCGACGTTCGTGAATTTTCAGGGTTTTTCTTGAGTGGACGCCCAGGTACAGCTGGTGGTAAACGTCGAAGCCCTGTTCATCAGGGAAAGCCCAGAGCCACAATGTCTGTGGTGCTGTAGATACGCTGCCAATGGCCGCTGAGGAGCCGCAAGAGCTTGACTGGCTGGCACTTTTGGTGTGGGAGCAATCGTCCGACGTTCATGATTTTTCAGGTTATTTTTTTTCAGTAGGCACCCAGGTGCAGCTGGTGGTAAACGTCGAAGCCCTGTTGGTCAGGGAAAGCCCGGAGCCCCGATGTCTGTGGTGCTGTAGATGCGCTGCCAATGGCCGATGAGGAGCAGCAAGAGCTTGACTGGCTGGCACATTCGGTGTGGGAGCAATCGTCCGACGTTCGTGATTTTTCGGGGTTCTTTTTCAGTGGGCGTCCAGGTGCAGCTGGTGGTAAACGTCGAAGCCCTGTTCGTCAGGGAAAGCCCGGAGCCCCGATGTCTGTGGTGCTGTAGATGCGCTGCCAATGGCCGCTGAGGAGCAGCAAGATCTTGACTGGCTGGCACTTTTGGTGTGGGAGCAATCGTCCAACATTCATCATTTTTCGGGGTTTTTTTTCAGTGGGCGCCCAGGTGCAGCTGGTGGTAAACGTTGAAGCCCTGTTGGTCAGGGAAAGCCCGGAGCCCCGATGTCTGTGGTGCTGTAGATGCGCTGCCAATGGCCGCCTAGGAGCAGCAAGAGCTTGACTGGCTGGCACTTTCGGTGTGGGAGCAGTCATCCGACGTTCGTGATTTTTCGGGGTTTTTTTTCAGTGGGCGCCCAGGTGCAGCTGGTGGTAAACGTCGAAGCCCTGTTCGTCAGGGAAAGCCCTGAGCCCCGATGTCTGTGGTGCTGTACATGCGCTGCCAGTGGACGCTGAGGAGCAGCCAGAGCTTGACTGTCCTGCACATTTGGTGTGGGAGCAATCGTCCGACGTTCGTGATTTTTCGGGGTTTTTTTTCAGTGGGCGCCCAGGTGCAGCTGGAGGTAAACGTCGAAGCCTTGTTGGTCAGGGAAAGCCCGGAGCCCTGATGTCTGTGGTGCTGTAGATGCGCTGCCAATGGCCGCCTAGGAGCAGCAAGAGCTTGACTGGCTGGCACTTTTGGTGTGGGAGCAATCGTCCGACGTTCATCATTTTTCGGGGTTTTTTTTCAGTGGGCACCCAGGTGCAGCTGGTGGTAAACTTTGAAGCCCTGTTGGTCAGGGAAAGCCCAGAGCCCCGATGTCTGTGGTGCTGTAGATGCGCTGCCAATGGCTGCTGAGGAGCAGCAAGAGCTTGACTGGCTGGTACTTTCGGTGTGGGAGCAATCGTCCGACGTTCTTGATTTTTTGGGGTTCTTTTTCAGTGGGCGCCAAGGTGCAGCTGGTGGTAAACGTCGAAGCCCTGTTCGTCAGGGAAAGCCCTGAGCCCCGATGTCTGTGGTGGTGTAGATGCGCTGCCAGTGGACGCTGAGGAGCAGCAAGAGCTTGACTGGCTGGCACTTTCGGTGTGGGAGCAATCGTCCGACGTTCGTGATTTTTCGGGGTTTTTTTTCAGTGGGCGCCCAGGTGCAGCTGGTGGTAAACGTCGAAGCCCTGTTGGTCAGGGAAAGCCCGGAGCCCCAATGTCTGTGGTGCTGTAGATGCGCTGCCAATGGCCGCTGAGGAGCAGCAAGAGCTTGACTGGCTGGCACATTCGGTGTGGGAGCAGTCATCCGACAATCGTGATTTTTCGGGGTTTTTTTTCAGTGGGCGCCCAGGTGCAGCTGGTGGTAAACGTCGAAGCCCTGTTCGTCAGGGAAAGCCCGGAGCCCTGATGTCTGTGGTGCTGTAGATGCGCTGCCAATGGCCGCTGAGGAGCAGCAAGAGCTTGACTGGCTGGCACTTTTGGTGTGGGAGCAATCGTCCGACGTTCGTGATTTTTCAGGTTTTTTTTTTCAGTAGGCACCGAGGTGCAGCTGGTGGTTAACTTCGAAGCCCTGTTCGTCAGGGAAAGCCCGGAGCCCCGATGTCTGTGGTGCTGTACATGCGCTGCCAATGGACGCTGAGGAGCAGCAAGAGCTTGACTGGCTGGCACTTTCGGTGTGGGAGCAATCATCCGACGTTCGTGATTTTTCGGGGTTTTTTTTCACTGGGCGCCCAGGTGCAGCTGGTGGTAAACGTCGAGGCCCTGTTGGTCAGGGAAAGCCCGGAGCCCCTATGTCTGTGGTGCTGTAGATGCGCTCCCAATGGACGCTGAGGAGCAGCAAGATCTTGACTGGCTGGCACTTTCGGTGTGGGAGCAATCGTCCGACGTTCGTCATTTTTCAGGTTTTTTTTTTTCAGTAGGCACCCAGGTGCAGCTGGTGGTAAACTTTGAAGCCCTGTTGGTCAGGGAAAGCCCAGAGCCCCGATGTCTGTGGTGCTGTAGATGCGCTGCCAATGGCTGCTGAGGAGCAGCAAGAGCTTGACTGGCTGGCACTTTCGGTGTGGGAGCAATCGTCCGACGTTCTTGATTTTTCGGGGTTTTTTTTTTCAGTGGGCGCCAAGGTGCAGCTGGTGGTAAATGTCGAAGCCCTGTTCGTCAGAGAAAGCCCTGAGCCCCGATGTCTGTGGTGCTGTAGATGCGCTGCCAATGGCCACTGAGGAGCAGCAAGAGCTTGACTGGCTGGTACTTTCGGTGTGGGAGCAATCATCCGACGTTCGTAATTTTTCGGGGTTTATTTTCAGTGGGCGCCCAGGTGCAGCTGGTGGTAAAAGTCGAAGCCCTGTTGGTCAGGGAAAGCCCGGAGCCCCGATGTCTGTGGTGCTGTAGATGCGGTGCCAATGGCCGCTGAGGAGCAGCAAGAGCTTGACTGGCTGGCACTTTCGGTGTGGGAGCAATCGTACGACATTCGTGATTTTTCGTTTTTTTTTTCAGTGGGTGCCCAGGTGCAGCTGGTGGTAAACGTCGAAGCCCTGTTCGTCAGGGAAAGCCCGGAGCCACAATGTCTGTGGTGCTGTAGATGCGCTGCCAATGGCCGCTGAGGAGCAGCAAGAGCTTGACTGGCTGGCACTTTCGGTGTGGGAGCAATCGTCCGACGTTCGTGATTTTTCAGGGTTTTATTCAGTGGGTGCCCAGGTGCAGCTGGTGGTAAACGTCGAAGCCCTGTTCGTCAGGGAAAGCCCAGAGCCCCGATGTCTGTGGTGCTGTAGATGCGCTGCCAATGGCCACTGAGGAGCATCAAGAGCTTGACAGGCTGGCACTTTCGGTGTGGGAGCAATCGTCCGACGTTCGGGATTTCTCAGGTTTTTTTTTTCAGTAGGCACCCAGGTGCAGCTGGTGGTAACCGTCGAAGCCCTGTTCGTCAGGGAAAGCCCGGAGCCCCGATGTCTGTGGTGCTGTAGATGCGCTGCCAATGGCCGCTGAGGAGCAGCAAGAGCTTGACTGGCTGGCACTTTTGGTGTGGGAGCAATCGTCCGACGTCAGTGATTTTTCGGAGATATTTTCAGTGGGCGCCCAGGTGCAGCTGGTGGTAAACGTCGAAGCCCTGTTCGTCAGGGAAAGCCCAGAGCCCCGATGTCTGTGGTGCTGTAGATGCGCTGCCAATGGCCGCTGAGGAGCAGCCAGAGCTTGACTGGCTGGCACTTTTGGTGTGGGAGCAATCGTCCGACGTTCGTGATTTTTCAGGTTATTTTTTTTCAGTAGGCACCCAGGTGCAGCTGGTGGTAAACGTCGAAGCCCTGTTGGTCAGGGAAAGCCCGGATCCCCGATGTCTGTGGTGCTGTAGATGCGCTGCCAATGGACGCTGAGGAGCAGCAAGAGCTTGGCTGGATGGCACATTCGGTGTGGGAGCAATCGTCCGACGTTCGTGGTTTTTCGGGGTTTTTTTTCAGTGGGCGCCCAGGTGCAGCTGGTGGTAAACGTCGAAGCCCTGTTCGTCAGGGAAAGCCCGGAGCCCTGATGTCTGTGGTGCTGTAGATGCGCTGCCAATGGCCGCTGAGGAGCAGCAAGATCTTGACTGGCTGGCACTTTTGGTGTGGGAGCAATCGTCCGACGTTCATCATTTTTCGGGGTTTTTTTTCAGTGGGCGCCCAGGTGCAGCTGGTGGTAAACGTTGAAGCCCTGCTGGTCAGGGAAAGCCCAGAGCCCCGATGTCTGTGGTGCTGTAGATGCGCTGCCAATGGCCGCTGAGGAGCAGCAAGAGCTTGACTGGCTGGCACTTTCGGTGTGGGAGCAATCATCCGACATTCGTGATTTTTCGGGGTTTTTTTTCAGTGGGCGCCCAGGTGCAGCTGGTGGTAAACGTCGAAGCCCTGTTCGTCAGGGAAAGCCCGGACCCCTGATGTCTGTGGTGCTGTAGATGCGCTGCCAATGGCCGCCTAGGAACAGCAAGAGCTTGACTGGCTGGCACTTTTGGTGTGGGAGCAATCGTCCGACGTTCATCATTTTTCGGGGTTTTTTTTCAGTGGGCGCCCAGGTGCAGCTGGTGGTAAACTTTGAAGCCCTGTTGGTCAGGGAAAGCCCAGAGCCCCGATGTCTGTGGTGCTGTAGATGCGCTGCCAATGGCCGCTGAGGAGCAGCAAGAGCTTGACTGGCTGGCACTTTCGGTGTGGGAGCAATCGTCCGACGTTCGTGATTTTTCGTTTTTTTTTTCAGTGGGCGCCCAGGTGCAGCTGGTGGTAAACGTCGAAGCCCTGTTCGTCAGGGAAAGCCCAGAGCCCCGATGTCTGTGGTGCTGTAGATGCGCTGCCAATGGCCGCTGAGGAGCAGCCAGAGCTTGAATGTCCTGCACTTTTGGTGTGGGAGCAATCGTCCGACGTTCGTGAATTTTCAGGGTTTTTCTTGAGTGGACGCCCAGGTACAGCTGGTGGTAAACGTCGAAGCCCTGTTCATCAGGGAAAGCCCAGAGCCACAATGTCTGTGGTGCTGTAGATACGCTGCCAATGGCCGCTGAGGAGCCGCAAGAGCTTGACTGGCTGGCACTTTTGGTGTGGGAGCAATCGTCCGACGTTCATGATTTTTCAGGTTATTTTTTTTCAGTAGGCACCCAGGTGCAGCTGGTGGTAAACGTCGAAGCCCTGTTGGTCAGGGAAAGCCCGGAGCCCCGATGTCTGTGGTGCTGTAGATGCGCTGCCAATGGCCGCTGAGGAGCAGCAAGAGCTTGACTGGCTGGCACATTCGGTGTGGGAGCAATCGTCCGACGTTCGTGATTTTTCGGGGTTCTTTTTCAGTGGGCGTCCAGGTGCAGCTGGTGGTAAACGTCGAAGCCCTGTTCGTCAGGGAAAGCCCGGAGCCCCGATGTCTGTGGTGCTGTAGATGCGCTGCCAATGGCCGCTGAGGAGCAGCAAGATCTTGACTGGCTGGCACTTTTGGTGTGGGAGCAATCGTCCAACATTCATCATTTTTCGGGGTTTTTTTTCAGTGGGTGCCCAGGTGCAGCTGGTGGTAAACGTTGAAGCCCTGTTGGTCAGGGAAAGCCCGGAGCCCCGATGTCTGTGGTGCTGTAGATGCGCTGCCAATGGCCGCCTAGGAGCAGCAAGAGCTTGACTGGCTGGCACTTTCGGTGTGGGAGCAGTCATCCGACGTTCGTGATTTTTCGGGGTTTTTTTTCAGTGGGCGCCCAGGTGCAGCTGGTGGTAAACGTCGAAGCCCTGTTCGTCAGGGAAAGCCCTGAGCCCCGATGTCTGTGGTGCTGTACATGCGCTGCCAGTGGACGCTGAGGAGCAGCCAGAGCTTGACTGTCCTGCACATTTGGTGTGGGAGCAATCGTCCGACGTTCGTGATTTTTCGGGGTTTTTTTTCAGTGGGCGCCCAGGTGCAGCTGGAGGTAAACGTCGAAGCCTTGTTGGTCAGGGAAAGCCCGGAGCCCTGATGTCTGTGGTGCTGTAGATGCGCTGCCAATGGCCGCCTAGGAGCAGCAAGAGCTTGACTGGCTGGCACTTTTGGTGTGGGAGCAATCGTCCGACGTTCATCATTTTTCGGGGTTTTTTTTCAGTGGGCGCCCAGGTGCAGCTGGTGGTAAACTTTGAAGCCCTGTTGGTCAGGGAAAGCCCAGAGCCCCGATGTCTGTGGTGCTGTAGATGCGCTGCCAATGGCTGCTGAGGAGCAGCAAGAGCTTGACTGGCTGGTACTTTCGGTGTGGGAGCAATCGTCCGACGTTCTTGATTTTTCGGGGTTCTTTTTCAGTGGGCGCCAAGGTGCAGCTGGTGGTAAACGTCGAAGCCCTGTTCGTCAGGGAAAGCCCTGAGCCCCGATGTCTGTGGTGGTGTAGATGCGCTGCCAGTGGACGCTGAGGAGCAGCAAGAGCTTGACTGGCTGGCACTTTCGGTGTGGGAGCAATCGTCCGACGTTCGTGATTTTTCGGGGTTTTTTTTCAGTGGGCGCCCAGGTGCAGCTGGTGGTAAACGTCGAAGCCCTGTTGGTCAGGGAAAGCCCGGAGCCCCAATGTCTGTGGTGCTGTAGATGCGCTGCCAATGGCCGCTGAGGAGCAGCAAGAGCTTGACTGGCTGGCACATTCGGTGTGGGAGCAATCATCCGACAATCGTGATTTTTCGGGGTTTTTTTTCAGTGGGCGCCCAGGTGCAGCTGGTGGTAAACGTCGAAGCCCTGTTCGTCAGGGAAAGCCCGGAGCCCTGATGTCTGTGGTGCTGTAGATGCGCTGCCAATGGCCGCCTAGGAGCAGCAAGAGCTTGACTGGCTGGCACTTTTGGTGTGGGAGCAATCGTCCGACGTTCGTGATTTTTCAGGTTTTTTTTTTCAGTAGGCACCGAGGTGCAGCTGGTGGTTAACTTCGAAGCCCTGTTCGTCAGGGAAAGCCCGGAGCCCCGATGTCTGTGGTGCTGTAGATGCGCTGCCAATGGACGCTGAGGAGCAGCAAGAGCTTGACTGGCTGGCACTTTCGGTGTGGGAGCAATCATCCGACGTTCGTGATTTTTCGGGGTTTTTTTTCACTGGGCGCCCAGGTGCAGCTGGTGGTAAACGTCGAGGCCCTGTTGGTCAGGCAAAGCCCGGAGCCCCTATGTCTGTGGTGCTGTAGATGCGCTCCCAATGGATGCTGAGGAGCAGCAAGATCTTGACTGGCTGGCACTTTCGGTGTGGGAGCAATCGTCCGACGTTCGTCATTTTTCAGGTTTTTTTTTTTTCAGTAGGCACCCAGGTGCAGCTGGTGGTAAACTTTGAAGCCCTGTTGGTCAGGGAAAGCCCAGAGCCCCGATGTCTGTGGTGCTGTAGATGCGCTGCCAATGGCTGCTGAGGAGCAGCAAGAGCTTGACTGGCTGGCACTTTCGGTGTGGGAGCAATCGTCCGACGTTCTTGATTTTTCGGGGTTTTTTTTTTCAGTGGGCGCCAAGGTGCAGCTGGTGGTAAATGTCGAAGCCCTGTTCGTCAGAGAAAGCCCTGAGCCCCAATGTCTGTGGTGCTGTAGATGCGCTGCCAATGGCCACTGAGGAGCAGCAAGAGCTTGACTGGCTGGTACTTTCGGTGTGGGAGCAATCATCCGACGTTCGTAATTTTTCGGGGTTTATTTTCAGTGGGCGCCCAGGTGCAGCTGGTGGTAAAAGTCGAAGCCCTGTTGGTCAGGGAAAGCCCGGAGCCCCGATGTCTGTGGTGCTGTAGATGCGCTGCCAATGGCCGCTGAGGAGCAGCAAGATCTTGACTGGCTGGCACTTTCGGTGTGGGAGCAATCGTACGACATTCGTGATTTTTCGTTTTTTTTTTCAGTGGGTGCCCAGGTGCAGCTGGTGGTAAACGTCGAAGCCCTGTTCGTCAGGGAAAGCCCGGAGCCACAATGTCTGTGGTGCTGTAGATGCGCTCCCAATGGACGCTGAGGAGCAGCAAGAGCTTGACTGGCTGGCACTTTCGGTGTGGGAGCAATCGTCCGACGTTCGTGATTTTTCAGGGTTTTATTCAGTGGGTGCCCAGGTGCAGCTGGTGGTAAACGTCGAAGCCCTGTTCGTCAGGGAAAGCCCAGAGCCCCGATGTCTGTGGTGCTGTAGATGCGCTGCCAATGGCCACTGAGGAGCATCAAGAGCTTGACAGGCTGGCACTTTCGGTGTGGGAGCAATCGTCCGACGTTGGGATTTCTCAGGTTTTTTTTTTCAGTAGGCACCCAGGTGCAGCTGGTGGTAACCGTCGAAGCCCTGTTCGTCAGGGAATGCCCGGAGCCCCTATGTCTGTGGTGCTGTAGATGCGCTGCCAGTGGACGCTGAGGAGCAGCAAGAGCTTGACTGGCTGGCACTTTCGGTGTGGGAGCAATCGTCCGACGTTCGTGATTTTTCGGGGTTTTTTTTCAGTGGGCGCCCAGGTGCAGCTGGAGGTAAACGTCGAAGCCTTGTTGGTCAGGGAAAGCCCGGAGCCCTGATGTCTGTGGTGCTGTAGATGCGCTGCCAATGGCCGCCTAGGAGCAGCAAGAGCTTGACTGGCTGGCACTTTTGGTGTGGGAGCAATCGTCCGACGTTCATCATTTTTCGGGGTTTTTTTTCAGTGGGCACCCAGGTGCAGCTGGTGGTAAACGTCGAAGCCCTGTTCGTCAGGGAAAGCCCTGAGCCCCGATGTCTGTGGTGGTGTAGATGCGCTGCCAGTGGACGCTGAGGAGCAGCAAGAGCTTGACTGGCTGGCACTTTCGGTGTGGGAGCAATCGTCCGACGTTCGTGATTTTTCGGGGTTTTTTTTCAGTGGGCGCCCAGGTGCAGCTGGTGGTAAACGTCGAAGCCCTGTTGGTCAGGGAAAGCCCGGAGCCCCAATGTCTGTGGTGCTGTAGATGCGCTGCCAATGGCTGCTGAGGAGCAGCAAGAGCTTGACTGGCTGGCACATTCGGTGTGGGAGCAATCATCCGACAATCGTGATTTTTCGGGGTTTTTTTTCAGTGGGCGCCCAGGTGCAGCTGGTGGTAAACGTCGAAGCCCTGTTCGTCAGGGAAAGCCCGGAGCCCTGATGTCTGTGGTGCTGTAGATGCGCTGCCAATGGCCGCCTAGGAGCAGCAAGAGCTTGACTGGCTGGCACTTTTGGTGTGGGAGCAATCGTCCGACGTTCGTGATTTTTCAGGTTTTTTTTTTCAGTAGGCACCGAGGTGCAGCTGGTGGTTAACTTCGAAGCCCTGTTCGTCAGGGAAAGCCCGGAGCCCCGATGTCTGTGGTGCTGTACATGCGCTGCCAATGGACGCTGAGGAGCAGCAAGATCTTGACTGGCTGGCACTTTCGGTGTGGGAGCAATCATCCGACGTTCGTGATTTTTCGGGGTTTTTTTTCACTGGGCGCCCAGGTGCAGCTGGTGGTAAACGTCGAGGCCCTGTTGGTCAGGGAAAGCCCGGAGCCCCTATGTCTGTGGTGCTGTAGATGCGCTCCCAATGGACGCTGAGGAGCAGCAAGATCTTGACTGGCTGGCACTTTCGGTGTGGGAGCAATCGTCCGACGTTCGTCATTTTTCAGGTTTTTTTTTTTCAGTAGGCACCCAGGTGCAGCTGGTGGTAAACTTTGAAGCCCTGTTGGTCAGGGAAAGCCCAGAGCCCCGATGTCTGTGGTGCTGTAGATGCGCTGCCAATGGCTGCTGAGGAGCAGCAAGAGCTTGACTGGCTGGCACTTTCGGTGTGGGAGCAATCGTCCGACGTTCTTGATTTTTCGGGGTTTTTTTTTTCAGTGGGCGCCAAGGTGCAGCTGGTGGTAAATGTCGAAGCCCTGTTCGTCAGAGAAAGCCCTGAGCCCCGATGTCTGTGGTGCTGTAGATGCGCTGCCAATGGCCACTGAGGAGCAGCAAGAGCTTGACTGGCTGGTACTTTCGGTGTGGGAGCAATCATCCGACGTTCGTAATTTTTCGGGGTTTATTTTCAGTGGGCGCCCAGGTGCAGCTGGTGGTAAAAGTCGAAGCCCTGTTGGTCAGGGAAAGCCCGGAGCCCCGATGTCTGTGGTGCTGTAGATGCGCTGCCAATGGCCGGTGAGGAGCAGCAAGAGCTTGACTGGCTGGCACTTTCGGTGTGGGAGGAATCGTACGACATTCGTGATTTTTCGTTTTTTTTTTCAGTGGGTGCCCAGGTGCAGCTGGTGGTAAACGTCGAAGCCCTGTTCGTCAGGGAAAGCCCGGAGCCACAATGTCTGTGGTGCTGTAGATGCGCTGCCAATGGCCGCTGAGGAGCAGCAAGAGCTTGACTGGCTGGCACTTTCGGTGTGGGAGCAATCGTCCGACGTTCGTGATTTTTCAGGGTTTTATTCAGTGGGTGCCCAGGTGCAGCTGGTGGTAAACGTCGAAGCCCTGTTCGTCAGGGAAAGCCCAGAGCCCCGATGTCTGTGGTGCTGTACATGCGCTGCCAATGGCCACTGAGGAGCATCAAGAGCTTGACAGGCTGGCACTTTCGGTGTGGGAGCAATCGTCCGACGTTCGGGATTTCTCAGGTTTTTTTTTTCAGTAGGCACCCAGGTGCAGCTGGTGGTAACCGTCGAAGCCCTGTTCGTCAGGGAAAGCCCGGAGCCCCTATGTCTGTGGTGCTGTAGATGCGCTGCCAGTGGACGCTGAGGAGCAGCAAGAGCTTGACTGGCTGGCACTTTCGGTGTGGGAGCAATCGTCCGACGTTCGTGATTTTTCGGGGTTTTTTTTCAGTGGGCGCCCAGGTGCAGCTGGTGGTAAACGTCGAAGCCCTGTTGGTCAGGGAAAGCCCGGAGCCCCGATGTCTGTGGTGCTGTAGATGCGCTGCCAATGGACGCTGAGGAGCAGCAAGAGCTTGACTGGCTGGCACTTTCGGTGTGGGAGCAATCATCCGACGTTCTTGATTTTTCTTTTTTTTTTTCAGTGGGCGCCCAGGTGCAGCTGGTGGTAAACGTCGAAGCCCTGTTCGTCAGGGAAAGCCCGGAGCCCCGATGTCTGTGGTGCTGTAGATGCGCTGCCAATGGCCGCTGAGGAGCAGCAAGAGCTTGACTGGCTGGCACTTTCGGTGTGGGAGCAATCATCCGACGTTCGTGAATTTTCAGGGTTTTTCTTGAATGGGCGCCCAGGTGCAGCTGGTGGTAAACGTCGAAGCCCTGTTCGTCAGGGAAAGCCCGGAGCCACAATGTCTGTGGTGCTGTAGATGCGCTGCCAAAGGCTGCTGAGGAGCCGCAAGAGCTTGACTGGCTGGCACTTACGGTGCGGGAGCAACCGTCCGACGTTCGTTATTTTTCAGGTTTTTTTTTTTCAGTAGGCACCCAGGTGCAGCTGGTGGTAAATATTGAAGCCCTGTTCGTCAAGGAAAGCCCGGAGCCCCGATGTCTGTGGTGCTGTAGATGCGTTGCCAATGGAGGCTGAGGAGCAGCAAGGGCTTGACTGTCTGGCACTTTCCGTGTGGGAGCAATCGTCCGACGTTCGTGATTTTTCGGGGTTTTTTTTTCAGTGGGCGCCCAGGTGCAGCTGGTGGTAAACATCGAAGCCCTGTTCGTCAGGGAAAGCCCGGAGCCCCGATGTCTGTGGTGCTGTAGATGCGCTGCTAATGACCGCTGAGGAGCAGCAAGAGCTTGCCTGGCTAGCGCTTTCGGTGTGGGAGTAATCGTCCGACGTTCGTGATTTTTCGAGGTTTTTCTTCAGTGGGTGGCCAGGTGCAGCTGGTGGTAAACGTCGAAGCCCTGTTGGTCAGGGAAAGCCCGGAGCCCTGATGTCTGTGGTGCTGTAGATGTGCTGCCAATGGCTGCCTAGGAGCAGCAAGAGCTTGACTGGCTGGCACTTTTGGTGTGGGAGCAATCGTCCGACATTCATGATTATTCGGGGTTTTTTTTCAGTGGGCGCCCAGGTGCAGCTGGTGGTAAACGTCGAAGCCCTGTTCGTCAGGGAAAGCCCGGAGCCACAATGTCTGTGGTGCTGTACATGCGCTGCCAATGGCCACTGAGGAACAGCAAGAGCTTGACTGTCCTGCAATTTCGGTGCGGAAGCAATCGTCCGACGTTCGTGATTTTTCAGGGTTTTTCTTGAGTGGACGCCCAGGTGCAGCTGGTGGTAAACGTCGAAGCCCTGTTGGTCAGGGAAAGCCCGGAGCCCCGATGTCTGTGGTGCTGTAGATGCACTGCCAATGGCCGCTGAGGAGCAGCAAGATCTTGACTGGCTGGCACTTTCGGTGTGGGAGCAATCGTCCGATGTTCGTGATTTTTCGTTTTTTTTTTCAGTGGGCGCCCAGGTTCAGCTGGTGGTAACCGTCGAAGCCCTGTTCGTCAGGGAAAGCCCAGAGCCACAATGTCTGTGGTGCTGTAGATGCGCTGCCAATGGCCGCTGAGGAGCAGCAAGAGCTTGACTGGCTGGCACTTTCAGTGTGGGAGCAATCGTCCGACGTTCGTGATTTTTCAGGGTTTTTTTTTTCAGTAGGCACCCATGTGCAGCTGGTGGTAAAGGTCGACGCCCTGTTGGTCAGGGAAAGCACGGAGCCCCGATGTCTGTGGTTCTGTAGATGCGCTGCCAATGGCCACTGAAGAGCAGCAAGAGCTTGACTGGCTGGCACTTTCGGTGTGGGAGCAATCGTCCGACGTTCGTGATTTTTCCGGGTTTATTTCAGTGGGCGCCCAGGTGCAGCTGGTGGTATATGTCGACGCCCTGTTGGTCAGAGAAAGCACGGAGCCCCAATGTCTGTGGTGCTGTAGATGCGCTGCCAATGGCCACTGAAGAGCAGCAAGAGCTTGGCTGGCTGGCACTTTCGGTGTGGGAGCAATCGTCCGACGTTCTTGATTTTTCGGGGTTCTTTTTCAGTGGGCGCCAAGGTGCAGCTGGTGGTAAACGTCGAAGCCCTGTTCGTCAGGGAAAGCCCGGAGCCCCGATGTCTGTGGTGGTGTAGATGCGCTGCCAGTGGACGCTGAGGAGCAGCAAGAGCTTGACTGGCTGGCACTTTCGGTGTGGGAGCAATCGTCCGACGTTCGTGATTTTTCGGGGTTTTTTTTTTCAGTAGGCACCCAGGTGCAGCTGGTGGTAAAGGTCGACGCCCTGTTGGTCAGAGAAAGCACGGAGCCCCGATGTCTGTGGTGCTGTAGATGCGCTGCCAATGGCCACTGAAGAGCAGCAAGAGCTTGACTGGCTGGCACTTTCGGTGTGGGAGCAATCGTCCGACGTTCGTGATTTTTCGAGGTTTTTTTTCAGTGGGCGCCCAGGTGCAGCTGGTGGTAAACGTCTAAGCCCTGTTGGTCAGGGAAAGCCCGGAGCCCTGATGTCTGTGGTGCTGTAGATGCGCTGCCAATGGCCGCTGAGGAGCAGCAAGAGCTTGACTGGCTGGCACTTTCGGTGTGGGAGCAATCATCCGACGTTCGTGAATTTTCAGGGTTTTTCTTGAATGGGCGCCCAGGTGCAGCTGGTGGTAAACGTCGAAGCCCTGTTGGTCAGGGAAAGCCCAGAGCCACAATGTCTGTGGTGCTGTAGATGCGCTGCCAAAGGCTGCTGAGGAGCCGCAAGAGCTTGACTGGCTGGCACTTACGGTGCGGGAGCAACCGTCCGACGTTCGTGATTTTTCAGGTTTTTTTTTTTCAGTAGGCACCCAGGTGCAGCTGGTGGTAAATATTGAAGCCCTGTTCGTCAAGGAAAGCCCGGAGCCCCGATGTCTGTGGTGCTGTAGATGCGTTGCCAATGGAGGCTGAGGAGCAGCAAGGGCTTGACTGTCTGGCACTTTCCGTGTGGGAGCAATCGTTTGACGTTCGTGATTTTTCGGGGTTTTTTTTTCAGTGGGCGCCCAGGTGCAGCTGGTGGTAAACATCGAAGCCCTGTTCGTCAGGGAAAGCCCGGAGCCCCGATGTCTGTGGTGCTGTAGATGCGCTGCTAATGGCCGCTGAGGAGCAGCAAGAGCTTGCCTGGCTAGCGCTTTCGGTGTGGGAGTAATCGTCCGACGTTCGTGATTTTTCGAGGTTTTTCTTCAGTGGGTGGCCAGGTGCAGCTGGTGGTAAACGTCGAAGCCCTGTTCGTCAGGGAAAGCCCGGAGCCACAATGTCTGTGGTGCTGTACATGCGCTGCCAATGGCCACTGAGGAACAGCAAGAGCTTGACTGTCCTGCAATTTCGGTGCGGAAGCAATCGTCCGACGTTCGTGATTTTTCAGGGTTTTTCTTGAGTGGACGCCCAGGTGCAGCTGGTGGTAAACGTCGAAGCCCTGTTGGTCAGGGAAAGCCCGGAGCCCCGATGTCTGTGGTGCTGTAGATGCACTGCCAATGGCCGCTGAGGAGCAGCAAGATCTTGACTGGCTGGGACTTTCGGTGTGGGAGCAATCGTCCGATGTTCGTGATTTTTCGTTTTTTTTTTCAGTGGGCGCCCAGGTTCAGCTGGTGGTAACCGTCGAAGCCCTGTTCGTCAGGGAAAGCCCAGAGCCACAATGTCTGTGGTGCTGTAGATGCGCTGCCAATGGCCGCTGAGGAGCAGCAAGAGCTTGACTGGCTGGCACTTTCGGTGTGGGAGCAATCGTCCGACGTTCGTGATTTTTCAGGGTTTTTTTTTTCAGTAGGCACCCATGTGCAGCTGGTGGTAAAGGTCGACGCCCTGTTGGTCAGGGAAAGCACGGAGCCCCGATGTCTGTGGTTCTGTAGATGCGCTGCCAATGGCCGCTGAAGAGCAGCAAGAGCTTGACTGGCTGGCACTTTCAGTGTGGGAGCAATCGTCCGACGTTCGTGATTTTTCCGGGTTTATTTCAGTGGGCGCCCAGGTGCAGCTGGTGGTATATGTCGACGCCCTGTTGGTCAGGGAAAGCCCGGAGCCCCTATGTCTGTGGTGCTGTAGATGCGCTCCCAATGGACGCTGAGGAGCAGCAAGATCTTGACTGGCTGGCACTTTCGGTGTGGGAGCAATCGTCCGACGTTCGTCATTTTTCAGGTTTTTTTTTTTCAGTAGGCACCCAGGTGCAGCTGGTGGTAAACTCTGAAGCCCTGTTGGTCAGGGAAAGCCCAGAGCCCCGATGTCTGTGGTGCTGTAGATGCGCTGCCAATGGCTGCTGAGGAGCAGCAAGAGCTTGACTGGCTGGCACTTTTGGTGTGGGAGCAATCGTCCGACGTTCTTGATTTTTCGGGGTTTTTTTTTTCAGTGGGCGCCAAGGTGCAGCTGGTGGTAAACGTCGAAGCCCTGTTCGTCAGAGAAAGCCCTGAGCCCCGATGTCTGTGGTGCTGTAGATGCGCTGCCAGTGGACGCTGAGGAGCAGCAAGAGCTTGACTGGCTGGCACTTTCGGTGTGGGAGCAATCGTCCGACGTTCGTGATTTTTCGGGGTTTTTTTTCAGTGGGCGCCCAGGTGCAGCTGGTGGTAAACGTCGAAGCCCTTTTGCTCAGGGAAAGCCCGGAGCCCCGATGTCTGTGGTGCTGTAGATGCGCTGCCAATGGCCGCTGAGGAGCAGCAAGAGCTTGACTGGCTGGCACTTTCGGTGTGGGAGCAATCGTCCGACGTTCATGATTTTTCGGGGTTTTTTTTCAGTGGGCGCCCAGGTGCAGCTGGTGGTAAACGTCGAAGCCCTGTTGGTCAGGGAAAGCCCAGAGCCCCGATGTCTGTGGTGCTGTAGATGCGCTGCCAATGGCCGCTGAGGAGCAGCAAGAGCTTGACTGGCTGGCACTTTCGGTGTGGGAGCAATCATCCGACGTTCTTGATTTTTCTTTTTTTTTTTCAGTGGGCGCCCAGGTGCAGCTGGTGATAAACGTCGAAGCCCTGTTCGTCAGGGAAAGCCCGGAGCCCCGATGTCTGTGGTGCTGTAGATGCGCTGCCAATGGCCGCTGAGGAGCAGCAAGAGCTTGACTGGCTGGCACTTTCGGTGTGGGAGCAATCATCCGACGTTCGTGAATTTTCAGGGTTTTTCTTGAATGGGCGCCCAGGTGCAGCTGGTGGTAAACGTCGAAGCCCTGTTCGTCAGGGAAAGCCCAGAGCAACAATGTCTGTGGTGCTGTAGATGCGCTGCCAATGGCTGCTGAGGAGCCGCAAGAGCTTGACTGGCTGGCACTTACGGTGCGGGAGCAACCGTCCGACGTTCGTGATTTTTCAGGTTTTTTTTTTTCAGTAGGCACCCAGGTGCAGCTGGTGGTAAATATTGAAGCCCTGTTGGTCAGGGAAAGCCCGGAGCCCCGATGTCTGTGGTGCTGTAGATGCGCTGCTAATGGCCGCTGAGGAGCAGCAAGAGCTTGCCTGGCTAGCGCTTTCGGTGTGGGAGTAATCGTCCGACGTTCGTTATTTTTCGAGGATTTTCTTCAGTGGGCGCCCAGGTGCAGCTGGTGGTAAACGTCGAAGCCCTGTTGGTCAGGGAAAGCACGGAGCCCCGATGTCTGTGGTGCTGTAGATGCGCTGCCAATGGACGCTGAGGAGCAGCAAGAGCTTGACTGGCCTGCACTTTCGGTGTTGGAGTAATCGTCCGACGTTCGTGATTTTTCGAGTTTTTTTTCCAGTGGGCGCCCAGGTGCAGCTGGTGGTAAATGTCGAAGCCCTGTTGGTCAGGGTAAGCCCGGAGCCCTGATGTCTGTGGTGCTGTACATGCGCTGCCAATGGCCACTGAGGAGCAGCAAGAGCTTGACTGGCTGGCACTTTCGGTGTGGGAGCAATCGTCCGACGTTCGTGATTTTTCGGGGATTTTTTCAGTGGGCGCCCAGGTTCAGCTGGTGGTAAACGTCGAAGCCCTGTTCGTCAGGGAAAGCCCGGAGCCACAATGTCTGTGGTGCTGTAGATGCGCTGCCAATGGCCGCTGAGGAGCAGCAAGAGCTTGACTGGCTGGCACTTTCGGTGTGGGAGCAATCGTCCGACGTTCGTGATTTTTCGGGGATTTTTTCAGTGGGCGCCCAGGTTCAGCTGGTGGTAAACGTCGAAGCCCTGTTCGTCAGGGAAAGCCCGGAGCCCCGATGTCTGTGGTGGTGTAGATGCGCTGCCAGTGGACGCTGAGGAGCAGCAAGAGCTTGACTGGCTGGCACTTTCGGTGTGGGAGCAATCGTCCGACGTTCGTGATTTTTCGAGGTTTTTTTTCAGTGGGCGCCCAGGTGCAGCTGGTGGTAAACGTCTAAGCCCTGTTGGTCAGGGAAAGCCCGGAGCCCTGATGTCTGTGGTGCTGTAGATGCGCTGCCAATGGCCGCTGAGGAGCAGCAAGATCTTGACTGGCTGGCACTTTCGGTGTGGGAGCAATCATCCGACGTTCGTGAATTTTCAGGGTTTTTCTTGAATGGGCGCCCAGGTGCAGCTGGTGGTAAACGTCGAAGCCCTGTTCGTCAGGGAAAGCCCAGAGCCACAATGTCTGTGGTGCTGTAGATGCGCTGCCAAAGGCTGCTGAGGAGCCGCAAGAGCTTGACTGGCTGGCACTTACGGTGCGGGAGCAACCGTCCGACGTTCGTGATTTTTCAGGTTTTTTTTTTTCAGTAGGCACCCAGGTGCAGCTGGTGGTAAATATTGAAGCCCTGTTCGTCAAGGAAAGCCCGGAGCCCCGATGTCTGTGGTGCTGTAGATGCGTTGCCAATAGAGGCTGAGGAGCAGCAAGGGCTTGACTGTCTGGCACTTTCCGTGTGGGAGCAATCGTTTGACGTTCGTGATTTTTCGGGGTTTTTTTTTCAGTGGGCGCCCAGGTGCAGCTGGTGGTAAACATCGAAGCCCTGTTCGTCAGGGAAAGCCCGGAGCCCCGATGTCTGTGGTGCTGTAGATGCGCTGCTAATGGCCGCTGAGGAGCAGCAAGAGCTTGCCTGGCTAGCGCTTTCGGTGTGGGAGTAATCGTCCGACGTTCGTGATTTTTCGAGGTTTTTCTTCAGTGGGTGGCCAGGTGCAGCTGGTGGTAAACGTCGAAGCCCTGTTCGTCAGGGAAAGCCCGGAGCCACAATGTCTGTGGTGCTGTACATGCGCTGCCAATGGCCACTGAGGAACAGCAAGAGCTTGACTGTCCTGCAATTTCGGTGCGGAAGCAATCGTCCGACGTTCGTGATTTTTCAGGGTTTTTCTTGAGTGGACGCCCAGGTGCAGCTGGTGGTAAACGTCGAAGCCCTGTTGGTCAGGGAAAGCCCGGAGCCCCGATGTCTGTGGTGCTGTAGATGCACTGCCAATGGCCGCTGAGGAGCAGCAAGATCTTGACTGGCTGGCACTTTCGGTGTGGGAGCAATCGTCCGATGTTCGTGATTTTTCGTTTTTTTTTTCAGTGGGCGCCCAGGTTCAGCTGGTGGTAACCGTCGAAGCCCTGTTCATCAGGGAAAGCCCAGAGCCACAATGTCTGTGGTGCTGTAGATGCGCTGCCAATGGCCGCTGAGGAGCAGCAAGAGCTTGACTGGCTGGCACTTTCGGTGTGGGAGCAATCGTCCGACGTTCGTGATTTTTCAGGGTTTTTTTTTTCAGTAGGCACCCATGTGCAGCTGGTGGTAAAGGTCGACGCCCTGTTGGTCAGGGAAAGCACGGAGCCCCGATGTCTGTGGTTCTGTAGATGCGCTGCCAATGGCCACTGAAGAGCAGCAAGAGCTTGACTGGCTGGCACTTTCGGTGTGGGAGCAATCGTCCGACGTTCGTGATTTTTCCGGGTTTATTTCAGTGGGCGCCCAGGTGCAGCTGGTGGTATATGTCGACGCCCTGTTGGTCAGGGAAAGCCCGGAGCCCCTATGTCTGTGGTGCTGTAGATGCGCTCCCAATGGACGCTGAGGAGCAGCAAGATCTTGACTGGCTGGCACTTTCGGTGTGGGAGCAATCGTCCGACGTTCGTCATTTTTCAGGTTTTTTTTTTTCAGTAGGCACCCAGGTGCAGCTGGTGGTAAACTTTGAAGCCCTGTTGGTCAGGGAAAGCCCAGAGCCCCGATGTCTGTGGTGCTGTAGATGCGCTGCCAATGGCTGCTGAGGAGCAGCAAGAGCTTGACTGGCTGGCACTTTTGGTGTGGGAGCAATCGTCCGACGTTCTTGATTTTTCGGGGTTTTTTTTTTCAGTGGGCGCCAAGGTGCAGCTGGTGGTAAACGTCGAAGCCCTGTTCGTCAGAGAAAGCCCTGAGCCCCGATGTCTGTGGTGCTGTAGATGCGCTGCCAGTGGACGCTGAGGAGCAGCAAGAGCTTGACTGGCTGGCACTTTCGGTGTGGGAGCAATCGTCCGACGTTCATGATTTTTCGGGGTTTTTTTTCAGTGGGCGCCCAGGTGCAGCTGGTGGTAAACGTCGAAGCCCTTTTGGTCAGGGAAAGCCCGGAGCCCCGATGTCTGTGGTGCTGTAGATGCGCTGCCAATGGCCGCTGAGGAGCAGCAAGAGCTTGACTGGCTGGCACTTTCGGTGTGGGAGCAATCGTCCGACGTTCATGATTTTTCGGGGTTTTTTTTCAGTGGGCGCCCAGGTGCAGCTGGTGGTAAACGTCGAAGCCCTGTTGGTCAGGGAAAGCCCAGAGCCCCGATGTCTGTGGTGCTGTAGATGCGCTGCCAATGGACGCTGAGGAGCAGCAAGAGCTTGACTGGCTGGCACTTTCGGTGTGGGAGCAATCATCCGACGTTCTTGATTTTTCTTTTTTTTTTTCAGTGGGCGCCCAGGTGCAGCTGGTGATAAACGTCGAAGCCCTGTTCGTCAGGGAAAGCCCGGAGCCCCGATGTCTGTGGTGCTGTAGATGCGCTGCCAATGGCCGCTGAGGAGCAGCAAGAGCTTGACTGGCTGGCACTTTCGGTGTGGGAGCAATCATCCGACGTTCGTGAATTTTCAGGGTTTTTCTTGAATGGGCGCCCAGGTGCAGCTGGTGGTAAACGTCGAAGCCCTGTTCGTCAGGGAAAGCCCAGAGCAACAATGTCTGTGGTGCTGTAGATGCGCTGCCAATGGCTGCTGAGGAGCCGCAAGAGCTTGACTGGCTGGCACTTACGGTGCGGGAGCAACCGTCCGACGTTCGTGATTTTTCAGGTTTTTTTTTTTCAGTAGGCACCCAGGTGCAGCTGGTGGTAAATATTGAAGCCCTGTTGGTCAGGGAAAGCCCGGAGCCCCGATGTCTGTGGTGCTGTAGATGCGCTGCTAATGGCCGCTGAGGAGCAGCAAGATCTTGCCTGGCTAGCGCTTTCGGTGTGGGAGTAATCGTCCGACGTTCGTTATTTTTCGAGGTTTTTCTTCAGTGGGCGCCCAGGTGCAGCTGGTGGTAAACGTCGAAGCCCTGTTGGTCAGGGAAAGCCCGGAGCCCTGATGTCTGTGGTGCTGTAGATGTGCTGCCAATGGCTGCCTAGGAGCAGCAAGAGCTTGACTGGCTGGCACTTTTGGTGTGGGAGCAATCGTCCGACATTCATGATTTTTCGGGGTTTTTTTTCAGTGGGCGCCCAGGTGCAGCTGGTGGTAAACGTCGAAGCCCTGTTCGTCAGGGAAAGCCCGGAGCCACAATGTCTGTGGTGCTGTACATGCGCTGCCAATGGCCACTGAGGAGCAGCAAGAGCTTGACTGTCCTGCAATTTCGGTGCGGAAGCAATCGTCCGACGTTCGTGATTTTTCAGGGTTTTTCTTGAGTGGACGCCCAGGTGCAGCTGGTGGTAAACGTCGAAGCCCTGTTGGTCAGGGAAAGCCCGGAGCCCCGATGTCTGTGGTGCTGTAGATGCACTGCCAATGGCCGCTGAGGAGCAGCAAGATCTTGACTGGCTGGCACTTTCGGTGTGGGAGCAATCGTCCGATGTTCGTGATTTTTCGTTTTTTTTTTCAGTGGGCGCCCAGGTTCAGCTGGTGGTAAAGGTCGACGCCCTGTTGGTCAGGGAAAGCACGGAGCCCCGATGTCTGTGGTGCTGTAGATGCGCTGCCAATGGACGCTGAGGAGCAGCAAGAGCTTGACTGGCCTGCACTTTCGGTGTGGGAGTAATCGTCCGACGTTCGTGATTTTTCGAGTTTTTTTTCCAGTGGGCGCCCAGGTGCAGCTGGTGGTAAATGTCGAAGCCCTGTTGGTCAGGGTAAGCCCGGAGCCCTGATGTCTGTGGTGCTGTACATGCGCTGCCAATGGCCACTGAGGAGCAGCAAGAGCTTGACTGGCTGGCACTTTCGGTGTGGGAGCAATCGTCCGACGTTCGTGATTTTTAAGGGTTTTTTTTCAGTGGGCGCCCAGGTGCAGCTGGTGGTAAATGTCGAAGCCCTGTTGGTCAGGGAAAGCCCGGAGCCCCGATGTCTGTGGTGCTGTAGATGCGCTGCCAATGGCCGCAGAGGAGCAGCAAGAGCTTGACAGGCTGGCACTTTCGGTGTGGGAGCAATCGTCCGACGTTCTTGATTTTTCGGGGTTTTTTTTCAGTAGGCACCCAGGTGCAACTGGTGGTAACCGTCGAAGCCCTGTTCGTCAGGGAAAGCCCGGAGCCCCTATGTCTGTGGTGCTGTAGATGCGCTGCCAGTGGCCGCTGAGGAGCAGCAAGAGCTTGACTGGCTGGCCCTTTCGGTGTGGGAGCAATCGTCCGACGTTCGTGATTTTTCGTTTTTTTTTTTTCAGTGGGCGCCCAGGTGCAGCTGGTGGTAAACGTCGAAGCCCTGTTCGTCAGGGAAAGCCCGGAGCCCCGATGTCTGTGGTGCTGTAGATGCGCTGCCAATGGCTACTGAGGAGCAGCAAGAGCTTGACTGGCTGGCACTTTCGGTGTGGGAGCAATCGTCCGACGTTCGTGATTTTTCAGGTTTTTTTCTTGAGTGGACGCCCAGGTGCAGCTAGTGGTAAACGTCGAAGCCCTGTTGGTCAGGGAAAGCCCGGAGCCCCGATGTCTGTGGTGCTGTAGATGCGCTGCCAATGGCCGCTGAGGAGCAGGAAGAGCTTGACTGGCCTGCACTTTCGGTGTGGGAGCAATCGTCCGACGTCCGTGATTTTTCGAGGTTTTTCTTCAGTGGGCGCCCAGGTGCAGCTGGTGGTAAACGTCGAAGCCCTGTTGGTCAGGGAAAGCCCGGAGCCCCGATGTCTGTGGTGCTGTAGATGCGCTGCCAATGGCCGCTGAGGAGCAGCAAGAGCTTGACTGGCTGGCACTTTCGGTGTGGGAGCAATCGTCCGACGTTCTTGATTTTTCAGGTTTTTTTTTTCAGTGGGCGCCCAGGTGCAGCTGGTGGTAAACGTCGAAGCCCTGTTGGTCAGGGAAAGCCCGGAGCCCCGATGTCTGTGGTGCTGTAGATGCGCTGCCAATGGCCGCCTAGGAGCAGCAAGAGCTTGACTGGCTGGCACTTTCGGTGTGGGAGCAATCATCCGACGTTCGTGATTTTTCGGGGTTTTTTTTCAGTAGGCACCCAGGTGCAGCTGGTGGTAAACGTCGACGCGCTGTTCGTCAGGGAAAGCCCGGAGCCCCAGTGTCTGTGGTGCTGTAGATGCGCTGCCAATGGCCGCTGAGGAGCAGCAGGAGCTTGAGTTGCTGGCACTTTCGGTGTGGGAGCAATCGTTCGACGTTCATGATTTTTTGGGGTTTTTTTCCAGTGGGCGCCCAGGTGCAGCTGGTGCTAAACGTCAAAGCCCTGTTGGTCAGGGAAAGCCCTGAGCCCCGATGTCTGTGGTGCTGTAGATGCGCTGACAATGGCCGCTGAGGAGCCGCAAGAGCTTGACTGGCTGGCACTTTCGGTGTGGGAGCAATGGTCCGACGTTCTTGATTTTTCAGGGTTTTTTCCAGTGGGCGCTCAGGTGCAGCTGGTGGTAAACGTCGAAGCCCTGTTGGTCAGGGAAAGCCCAGAGCCCCGATGTCTGTGGTGCTGTACATGCGCTGCCAATGGCCGCTGAGGAGCAGCAAGATCTTGACTGGCTGGCACTTTCGGTGTGGGAGCAATCGTCCGACGTTCGTGATTTTTCGTTTTTTTTTTCAGTGGGCGCCCAGGTGCAGCTGGTGATAAACGTCGAAGCCCTGTTCGTCAGGGAAAGCCCGGAGCCCCGATGTCTGTGGTGCTGTACATGCGCTGCCAATGGCCGCTGAGGAGCAGCAAGAGCTTGACTGGCTGGCACTTTCGCTGTGGGAGCAATCGTCCGACGTTCATGATTTTTCGGGGTTTTTTTCAGTGGGCGCCCAGGTGCAGCTGGTGGTAAATGTCGAAGCCCTGTTGGTCAGAAAAAGCCCGGAGCCCCGATGTCTGTGGTCCTGTAGATGCGCTGCCAATGGCCACTGAGGAGCAGCAAGATCTTGAGTTGCTGGCACTTTCGGTGTGGGAGCAATCGTCCGACGTTCGTGATTTTTCAGGGTTTTTTTTCAGTGGGCGCCCAGGTGCAGCTGGTGGTAAACGTCGAAGCCCTGTGGGTCAGGGAAACCCCGGAGCCCTGATGTCTGTGGTGCTGTACATGCGCTGCAAAAGGCCGCTGAGGAGCAGCAAGAGCTTGACTGGCTGGCACTTTCGGTGTGGGAGCAATCGTCCGACGTTAGTGATTTTTCAGGGTTTTTTTCCAGTGGGCGCTCAGGTGCAGCTCGTGGTAAACATCGAAGCCCTGTTCATCAGGGAAAGCCCGGAGCCCCGATGTCTGTGGTGCTGTAGATGTGCTCCCAATGGCCGCTGAGGAGCTGCAAGAGCTTGACTGGCTGGCACTTTCGGTGTGGGAGCAATCGTCCGACGTTCTTGATTTTTCGGGGTTCTTTTTCAGTGGGCGTCCAGGTGCAGCTGGTGGTAAACGTCGAAGCCCTGTTCGTCAGGGAAAGCCCGGAGCCCCGATGTCTGTGGTGGTGTAGATGCGCTGCCAGTGGACGCTGAGGAGCAGCAAGAGCTTGACTGGCTGGCACTTTCGGTGTGGGAGCAATCGTCCGCCGTTCGTGATTTTTCGTTTTTTTTTTCAGTGGGTGCCCAGGTGCAGCTGGTGGTAAACGTCGAAGCCCTGTTCGTCAGGGAAAGCCCGGAGTCACAATGTCTGTGGTGCTGTAGATGCGCTGCCAATGGCCGCTGAGGAGCAGCAAGAGCTTGACTGGCTGGCACTTTCGGTGTGGGAGCAATCGTCCAACGTTCGTGATTTTTAAGGGTTTTTTTTCAGTGGGCGCCCAGGTGCAGCTGGTGGTAAATGTCGAAGCCCTGTTGGTCAGGGAAAGCCCGGAGCCCCGATGTCTGTGGTGCTGTAGATGCGCTGCCAATGGCCGCAGAGGAGCAGCAAGAGCTTGACAGGCTGGCACTTTCGGTGTGGGAGCAATCGTCCGACGTTCTTGATTTTTCGGGGTTTTTTTTTCAGTAGGCACCCAGGTGCAACTGGTGGTAACCGTCGAAGCCCTGTTCGTCAGGGAAAGCCCGGAGCCCCTATGTCTGTGGTGCTGTAGATGCGCTGCCAGTGGCCGCTGAGGAGCAGCAAGAGCTTGACTGGCTGGCCCTTTCGGTGTGGGAGCAATCGTCCGACGTTCGTGATTTTTCGTTTTTTTTTTTTCAGTGGGCGCCCAGGTGCAGCTGGTGGTAAACGTCGAAGCCCTGTTCGTCAGGGAAAGCCCGGAGCCCCGATGTCTGTGGTGCTGTAGATGCGCTGCCAATGGCCACTGAGGAGCAGCAAGAGCTTGACTGGCTGGCACTTTCGGTGTGGGAGCAATCGTCCGACGTTCGTGATTTTTCAGGTTTTTTTCTTGAGTGGACGCCCAGGTGCAGCTAGTGGTAAACGTCGAAGCCCTGTTGGTCAGGGAAAGCCCGGAGCCCCGATGTCTGTGGTGCTGTAGATGCGCTGCCAATGGCCGCTGAGGAGCAGGAAGAGCTTGACTGGCCTGCACTTTCGGTGTGGGAGCAATCGTCCGACGTCCGTGATTTTTCGAGGTTTTTCTTCAGTGGGCGCCCAGGTGCAGCTGGTGGTAAACGTCGAAGCCCTGTTGGTCAGGGAAAGCCCGGAGCCCCGATGTCTGTGGTGCTGTAGATGCGCTGCCAATGGCCGCTGAGGAGCAGCAAGAGCTTGACTGGCTGGCACTTTCGGTGTGGGAGCAATCGTCCGACGTTCTTGATTTTTCAGGTTTTTTTTTTCAGTGGGCGCCCAGGTGCAGCTGGTGGTAAACGTCGAAGCCCTGTTGGTCAGGGAAAGCCCGGAGCCCCGATGTCTGTGGTGCTGTAGATGCGCTGCCAATGGCCGCCTAGGAGCAGCAAGAGCTTGACTGGCTGGCACTTTCGGTGTGGGAGCAATCATCCGACGTTCGTGATTTTTCGGGGTTTTTTTTCAGTAGGCACCCAGGTGCAGCTGGTGGTAAACGTCGACGCGCTGTTCGTCAGGGAAAGCCCGGAGCCCCAGTGTCTGTGGTGCTGTAGATGCGCTGCCAATGGCCGCTGAGGAGCAGCAGGAGCTTGAGTTGCTGGCACTTTCGGTGTGGGAGCAATCGTTCGACGTTCATGATTTTTTGGGGTTTTTTTCCAGTGGGCGCCCAGGTGCAGCTGGTGCTAAACGTCAAAGCCCTGTTGGTCAGGGAAAGCCCTGAGCCCCGATGTCTGTGGTGCTGTAGATGCGCTGACAATGGCCGCTGAGGAGCCGCAAGAGCTTGACTGGCTGGCACTTTCGGTGTGGGAGCAATCGTCCGACGTTCTTGATTTTTCAGGGTTTTTTCCAGTGGGCGCTCAGGTGCAGCTGGTGGTAAACGTCGAAGCCCTGTTGGTCAGGGAAAGCCCAGAGCCCCGATGTCTGTGGTGCTGTACATGCGCTGCCAATGGCCGCTGAGGAGCAGCAAGATCTTGACTGGCTGGCACTTTCGGTGTGGGAGCAATCGTCCGACGTTCGTGATTTTTCGTTTTTTTTTTCAGTGGGGGCCCAGGTGCAGCTGGTGATAAACGTCGAAGCCCTGTTCGTCAGGGAAAGCCCGGAGCCCCGATGTCTGTGGTGCTGTACATGCGCTGCCAATGGCCGCTGAGGAGCAGCAAGAGCTTGACTGGCTGGCACTTTCGCTGTGGGAGCAATCGTCCGACGTTCATGATTTTTCGGGGTTTTTTTCAGTGGGCGCCCAGGTGCAGCTGGTGGTAAATGTCGAAGCCCTGTTGGTCAGAAAAAGCCCGGAGCCCCGATGTCTGTGGTCCTGTAGATGCGCTGCCAATGGCCACTGAGGAGCAGCAAGATCTTGAGTTGCTGGCACTTTCGGTGTGGGAGCAATCGTCCGACGTTCGTGATTTTTCAGGGTTTTTTTTCAGTGGGCGCCCAGGTGCAGCTGGTGGTAAACGTCGAAGCCCTGTGGGTCAGGGAAACCCCGGAGCCCTGATGTCTGTGGTGCTGTACATGCGCTGCAAAAGGCCGCTGAGGAGCAGCAAGAGCTTGACTGGCTGGCACTTTCGGTGTGGGAGCAATCGTCCGACGTTAGTGATTTTTCAGGGTTTTTTTCCAGTGGGCGCTCAGGTGCAGCTCGTGGTAAACATCGAAGCCCTGTTCATCAGGGAAAGCCCGGAGCCCCGATGTCTGTGGTGCTGTAGATGTGCTCCCAATGGCCGCTGAGGAGCTGCAAGAGCTTGACTGGCTGGCACTTTCGGTGTGGGAGCAATCGTCCGACGTTCTTGATTTTTCGGGGTTCTTTTTCAGTGGGCGTCCAGGTGCAGCTGGTGGTAAACGTCGAAGCCCTGTTCGTCAGGGAAAGCCCGGAGCCCCGATGTCTGTGGTGGTGTAGATGCGCTGCCAGTGGACGCTGAGGAGCAGCAAGAGCTTGACTGGCTGGCACTTTCGGTGTGGGAGCAATCGTACGACATTCGTGATTTTTCGTTTTTTTTTTCAGTGGGTGCCCAGGTGCAGCTGGTGGTAAACGTCGAAGCCCTGTTCGTCAGGGAAAGCCCGGAGTCACAATGTCTGTGGTGCTGTAGATGCGCTGCCAATGGCCGCTGAGGAGCAGCAAGAGCTTGACTGGCTGGCACTTTCGGTGTGGGAGCAATCGTCCAACGTTCGTGATTTTTCAGGGTTTTATTCAGTGGGTGCCCAGGTGCAGCTGGTGGTAAACTTCGAAGCCCTGTTCGTCAGGGAAAGCTTGGAGCCCCGATGTCTGTGGTGCTGTACATGCGCTGCCAATGGCCGCTGAGGAGCATCAAGAGCTTGACAGGCTGGCACTTTCGGTGTGGGAGCAATCATCCGACGTTCGTGAATTTTCAGGGTTTTTCTTGAATGGGCGCCCAGGTGCAGCTGGTGGTAAACGTCGAAGCCCTGTTCGTCAGGGAAAGCCCAGAGCAACAATGTCTGTGGTGCTGTAGATGCGCTGCCAATGGCTGCTGAGGAGCCGCAAGAGCTTGACTGGCTGGCACTTAGGTGCGGGAGCAACCGTCCGACGTTCGTGATTTTTCAGGTTTTTTTTTTTCAGTGGGCGCCCAGGTGCAGCTGGTGGTAAACATCGAAGCCCTGTTGGTCAGGGAAAGCCCGGAGCCCCGATGTCTGTGGTGCTGTAGATGCGCTGCTAATGGCCGCTGAGGAGCAGCAAGAGCTTGCCTGGCTAGCGCTTTCGGTGTGGGAGTAATCGTCCGACGTTCGTTATTTTTCGAGGTTTTTCTTCAGTGGGCGCCCAGGTGCAGCTGGTGGTAAACGTCGAAGCCCTGTTGGTCAGGGAAAGCCCGGAGCCCTGATGTCTGTGGTGCTGTAGATGTGCTGCCAATGGCTGCCTAGGAGCAGCAAGAGCTTGACTGGCTGGCACTTTTGGTGTGGGAGCAATCGTCCGACATTCATGATTTTTCGGGTTTTTTTTTCAGTGGGCGCCCAGGTGCAGCTGGTGGTAAACGTCGAAGCCCTGTTCGTCAGGGAAAGCCCGGAGCCACAATGTCTGTGGTGCTGTACATGCGCTGCCAATGGCCACTGAGGAGCAGCAAGAGCTTGACTGTCCTGCAATTTCGGTGCGGAAGCAATCGTCCGACGTTCGTGATTTTTCAGGGTTTTTCTTGAGTGGACGCCCAGGTGCAGCTGGTGGTAAACGTCGAAGCCCTGTTGGTCAGGGAAAGCCCGGAGCCCCAATGTCTGTGGTGCTGTAGATGCACTGCCAATGGCCGCTGAGGAGCAGCAAGATCTTGACTGGCTGGCACTTTCGGTGTGGGAGCAATCGTCCGATGTTCGTGATTTTTCGTTTTTTTTTTCAGTGGGCGCCCAGGTTCAGCTGGTGGTAAAGGTCGACGCCCTGTTGGTCAGGGAAAGCCCGGAGCCCCGATGTCTGTGGTGCTGTAGATGCGCTGCCAATGGCCACTGAAGAGCAGCAAGAGCTTGACTGGCTGGCACTTTCGGTGTGGGAGCAATCGTCCGACGTTCGTGATTTTTCCGGGTTTATTTCAGTGGGCGCCCAGGTGCAGCTGGTGGTATATGTCGACGCCCTGTTGGTCAGAGAAAGCACGGAGCCCCGATGTCTGTGGTGCTGTAGATGCGCTGCCAATGGCCACTGAAGAGCAGCAAGAGCTTGACTGGCTGGCACTTTCGGTGTGGGAGCAATCGTCCGACGTTCGGGATTTCTCAGGTTTTTTTTTTCAGTAGGCACCCAGGTGCAGCTGGTGGTAACCGTCGAAGCCCTGTTCGTCAGGGAAAGCCCGGAGCCCCTATGTCTGTGGTGCTGTAGATGCGCTGCCAGTGGACGCTGAGGAGCAGCAAGAGCTTGACTGGCTGGCACTTTCGGTGTGGGAGCAATCGTCCGACGTTCGTGATTTTTCGGGGTTTTTTTTCAGTGGGCGCCCAGGTGCAGCTGGTGGTAAACGTCGAAGCCCTGTTGGTCAGGGAAAGCCCGGAGCCCCGATGTCTGTGGTGCTGTAGATGCGCTGCCAATGGCCGCTGAGGAGCAGCAAGAGCTTGACTGGCTGGCACTTTCGGTGTGGGAGCAATCGTCCGACGTTCATGATTTTTCGGGGTTTTTTTTCAGTGGGCGCCCAGGTGCAGCTGGTGGTAAACGTCGAAGCCCTGTTGGTCAGGGAAAGCCCGGAGCCCCGATGTCTGTGGTGCTGTAGATGCGCTGCCAATGGCCGCTGAGGAGCAGCAAGAGCTTGACTGGCTGGCACTTTCGGTGTGGGAGCAATCATCCGACGTTCGTGAATTTTCAGGGTTTTTCTTGAATGGGCGCCCAGGTGCAGCTGGTGGTAAACGTCGAAGCCCTGTTCGTCAGGGAAAGCCCAGAGCAACAATGTCTGTGGTGCTGTAGATGCGCTGCCAATGGCTGCTGAGGAGCCGCAAGAGCTTGACTGGCTGGCACTTAGGTGCGGGAGCAACCGTCCGACGTTCGTGATTTTTCAGGTTTTTTTTTTTCAGTGGGCGCCCAGGTGCAGCTGGTGGTAAACATCGAAGCCCTGTTGGTCAGGGAAAGCCCGGAGCCCCGATGTCTGTGGTGCTGTAGATGCGCTGCTAATGGCCGCTGAGGAGCAGCAAGAGCTTGCCTGGCTAGCGCTTTCGGTGTGGGAGTAATCGTCCGACGTTCGTTATTTTTCGAGGTTTTTCTTCAGTGGGCGCCCAGGTGCAGCTGGTGGTAAACGTCGAAGCCCTGTTGGTCAGGGAAAGCCCGGAGCCCTGATGTCTGTGGTGCTGTAGATGTGCTGCCAATGGCTGCCTAGGAGCAGCAAGAGCTTGACTGGCTGGCACTTTTGGTGTGGGAGCAATCGTCCGACATTCATGATTTTTCGGGTTTTTTTTTCAGTGGGCGCCCAGGTGCAGCTGGTGGTAAACGTCGAAGCCCTGTTCGTCAGGGAAAGCCCGGAGCCACAATGTCTGTGGTGCTGTACATGCGCTGCCAATGGCCACTGAGGAGCAGCAAGAGCTTGACTGTCCTGCAATTTCGGTGCGGAAGCAATCGTCCGACGTTCGTGATTTTTCAAGGTTTTTCTTGAGTGGACGCCCAGGTGCAGCTGGTGGTAAACGTCGAAGCCCTGTTGGTCAGGGAAAGCCCGGAGCCCCAATGTCTGTGGTGCTGTAGATGCACTGCCAATGGCCGCTGAGGAGCAGCAAGATCTTGACTGGCTGGCACTTTCGGTGTGGGAGCAATCGTCCGATGTTCGTGATTTTTCGTTTTTTTTTTCAGTGGGCGCCCAGGTTCAGCTGGTGGTAAAGGTCGACGCCCTGTTGGTCAGGGAAAGCACGGAGCCCCGATGTCTGTGGTGCTGTAGATGCGCTGCCAATGGCCACTGAAGAGCAGCAAGAGCTTGACTGGCTGGCACTTTCGGTGTGGGAGCAATCGTCCGACGTTCGTGATTTTTCCGGGTTTATTTCAGTGGGCGCCCAGGTGCAGCTGGTGGTATATGTCGACGCCCTGTTGGTCAGAGAAAGCACGGAGCCCCGATGTCTGTGGTGCTGTAGATGCGCTGCCAATGGCCGCTGAGGAGCAGCCAGAGCTTGAATGTCCTGCACTTTTGGTGTGGGAGCAATCGTCCGACGTTCGTGAATTTTCAGGGTTTTTCTTGAGTGGACGCCCAGGTACAGCTGGTGGTAAACGTCGAAGCCCTGTTCATCAGGGAAAGCCCAGAGCCACAATGTCTGTGGTGCTGTAGATACGCTGCCAATGGCCGCTGAGGAGCCGCAAGAGCTTGACTGGCTGGCACTTTTGGTGTGGGAGCAATCGTCCGACGTTCATCATTTTTCGGGGTTTTTTTTCAGTGGGCGCTCAGGTGCAGCTGGTGGTAAACGTCGAAGCCCTGTTGGTCAGGGAAAGCCCAGAGCCCCGATGTCTGTGGTGCTGTAGATGCGCTGCCAATGGCTGCTGAGGAGCAGCAAGAGCTTGACTGGCTGGTACTTTCGGTGTGGGAGCAATCGTCCGACGTTCTTGATTTTTCGGGGTTCTTTTTCAGTGGGCGCCAAGGTGCAGCTGGTGGTAAACGTCGAAGCCCTGTTCGTCAGGGAAAGCCCTGAGCCCCGATGTCTGTGGTGGTGTAGATGCGCTGCCAGTGGACGCTGAGGAGCAGCAAGAGCTTGACTGGCTGGCACTTTCGGTGTGGGAGCAATCGTCCGACGTTCGTGATTTTTCGGGGTTTTTTTTCAGTGGGCGCCCAGGTGCAGCTGGTGGTAAACGTCGAAGCCCTGTTGGTCAGGGAAAGCCCGGAGCCCCAATGTCTGTGGTGCTGTAGATGCGCTGCCAATGGCCGCTGAGGAGCAGCAAGAGCTTGACTGGCTGGCACATTCGGTGTGGGAGCAATCATCCGACAATCGTGATTTTTCGGGGTTTTTTTTCAGTGGGCGCCCAGGTGCAGCTGGTGGTAAACGTCGAAGCCCTGTTCGTCAGGGAAAGCCCGGAGCCCTGATGTCTGTGGTGCTGTAGATGCGCTGCCAATGGCCGCCTAGGAGCAGCAAGAGCTTGACTGGCTGGCACTTTTGGTGTGGGAGCAATCGTCCGACGTTCGTGATTTTTCAGGTTTTTTTTTTCAGTAGGCACCGAGGTGCAGCTGGTGGTTAACTTCGAAGCCCTGTTCGTCAGGGAAAGCCCGGAGCCCCGATGTCTGTGGTGCTGTACATGCGCTGCCAATGGACGCTGAGGAGCAGCAAGAGCTTGACTGGCTGGCACTTTCGGTGTGGGAGCAATCATCCGACGTTCGTGATTTTTCGGGGTTTTTTTTCACTGGGCGCCCAGGTGCAGCTGGTGGTAAACGTCGAGGCCCTGTTGGTCAGGGAAAGCCCGGAGCCCCTATGTCTGTGGTGCTGTAGATGCGCTCCCAATGGATGCTGAGGAGCAGCAAGATCTTGACTGGCTGGCACTTTCGGTGTGGGAGCAATCGTCCGACGTTCGTCATTTTTCAGGTTTTTTTTTTTCAGTAGGCACCCAGGTGCAGCTGGTGGTAAACTTTGAAGCCCTGTTGGTCAGGGAAAGCCCAGAGCCCCGATGTCTGTGGTGCTGTAGATGCGCTGCCAATGGCTGCTGAGGAGCAGCAAGAGCTTGACTGGCTGGCACTTTCGGTGTGGGAGCAATCGTCCGACGTTCTTGATTTTTCGGGGTTTTTTTTTTCAGTGGGCGCCAAGGTGCAGCTGGTGGTAAATGTCGAAGCCCTGTTCGTCAGAGAAAGCCCTGAGCCCCGATGTCTGTGGTGCTGTAGATGCGCTGCCAATGGCCACTGAGGAGCAGCAAGAGCTTGACTGGCTGGTACTTTCGGTGTGGGAGCAATCATCCGACGTTCGTAATTTTTCGGGGTTTATTTTCAGTGGGCGCCCAGGTGCAGCTGGTGGTAAAAGTCGAAGCCCTGTTGGTCAGGGAAAGCCCGGAGCCCCGATGTCTGTGGTGCTGTAGATGCGCTGCCAATGGCCGCTGAGGAGCAGCAAGATCTTGACTGGCTGGCACTTTCGGTGTGGGAGCAATCGTACGACATTCGTGATTTTTCGTTTTTTTTTTCAGTGGGTGCCCAGGTGCAGCTGGTGGTAAACGTCGAAGCCCTGTTCGTCAGGGAAAGCCCGGAGCCACAATGTCTGTGGTGCTGTAGATGCGCTGCCAATGGACGCTGAGGAGCAGCAAGAGCTTGACTGGCTGGCACTTTCGGTGTGGGAGCAATCGTCCGACGTTCGTGATTTTTCAGGGTTTTATTCAGTGGGTGCCCAGGTGCAGCTGGTGGTAAACGTCGAAGCCCTGTTCGTCAGGGAAAGCCCAGAGCCCCGATGTCTGTGGTGCTGTACATGCGCTGCCAATGGCCACTGAGGAGCATCAAGAGCTTGACAGGCTGGCACTTTCGGTGTGGGAGCAATCGTCCGACGTTGGGATATCTCAGGTTTTTTTTTTCAGTAGGCACCCAGGTGCAGCTGGTGGTAACCGTCGAAGCCCTGTTCGTCAGGGAATGCCCGGAGCCCCTATGTCTGTGGTGCTGTAGATGCGCTGCCAGTGGACGCTGAGGAGCAGCAAGAGCTTGACTGGCTGGCACTTTCGGTGTGGGAGCAATCGTCCGACGTTCGTGATTTTTCGGGGTTTTTTTTCAGTGGGCGCCCAGGTGCAGCTGGAGGTAAACGTCGAAGCCTTGTTGGTCAGGGAAAGCCCGGAGCCCTGATGTCTGTGGTGCTGTAGATGCGCTGCCAATGGCCGCCTAGGAGCAGCAAGAGCTTGACTGGCTGGCACTTTTGGTGTGGGAGCAATCGTCCGACGTTCATCATTTTTCGGGGTTTTTTTTCAGTGGGCACCCAGGTGCAGCTGGTGGTAAACGTCGAAGCCCTGTTCGTCAGGGAAAGCCCTGAGCCCCGATGTCTGTGGTGGTTTGGATGCGCTGCCAGTGGACGCTGAGGAGCAGCAAGAGCTTGACTGGCTGGCACTTTCGGTGTGGGAGCAATCGTCCGACGTTCGTGATTTTTCGGGGTTTTTTTTCAGTGGGCGCCCAGGTGCAGCTGGTGGTAAACGTCGAAGCCCTGTTGGTCAGGGAAAGCCCGGAGCCCCAATGTCTGTGGTGCTGTAGATGCGCTGCCAATGGCCGCTGAGGAGCAGCAAGAGCTTGACTGGCTGGCACATTCGGTGTGGGAGCAATCATCCGACAATCGTGATTTTTCGGGGTTTTTTTTCAGTGGGCGCCCAGGTGCAGCTGGTGGTAAACGTCGAAGCCCTGTTCGTCAGGGAAAGCCCGGAGCCCTGATGTCTGTGGTGCTGTAGATGCGCTGCCAATGGCCGGTGAGGAGCAGCAAGAGCTTGACTGGCTGGCACTTTTGGTGTGGGAGCAATCGTCCGACGTTCGTGATTTTTCAGGTTTTTTTTTTCAGTAGACACCGAGGTGCAGCTGGTGGTTAACTTCGAAGCCCTGTTCGTCAGGGAAAGCCCGGAGCCCCGATGTCTGTGGTGCTGTACATGCGCTGCCAATGGACGCTGAGGAGCAGCAAGAGCTTGACTGGCTGGCACTTTCGGTGTGGGAGCAATCATCCGACGTTCGTGATTTTTCGGGGTTTTTTTTCACTGGGCGCCCAGGTGCAGCTGGTGGTAAACGTCGAGGCCCTGTTGGTCAGGGAAAGCCCGGAGCCCCTATGTCTGTGGTGCTGTAGATGCGCTCCCAATGGACGCTGAGGAGCAGCAAGATCTTGACTGGCTGGGACTTTCGGTGTGGGAGCAATCGTCCGACGTTCGTCATTTTTCAGGTTTTTTTTTTTCAGTAGGCACCCAGGTGCAGCTGGTGGTAAACTTTGAAGCCCTGTTGGTCAGGGAAAGCCCAGAGCCCCGATGTCTGTGGTGCTGTAGATGCGCTGCCAATGGCTGCTGAGGAGCAGCAAGAGCTTGACTGGCTGGCACTTTCGGTGTGGGAGCAATCGTCCGACGTTCTTGATTTTTCGGGGTTTTTTTTTTCAGTGGGCGCCAAGGTGCAGCTGGTGGTAAATGTCGAAGCCCTGTTCGTCAGAGAAAGCCCTGAGCCCCGATGTCTGTGGTGCTGTAGATGCGCTGCCAATGGCCACTGAGGAGCAGCAAGAGCTTGACTGGCTGGTACTTTCGGTGTGGGAGCAATCATCCGACGTTCGTAATTTTTCGGGGTTTATTTTCAGTGGGCGCCCAGGTGCAGCTGGTGGTAAAAGTCGAAGCCCTGTTGGTCAGGGAAAGCCCGGAGCCCCGATGTCTGTGGTGCTGTAGATGCGCTGCCAATGGCCGCTGAGGAGCAGCAAGAGCTTGACTGGCTGGCACTTTCGGTGTGGGAGCAATCGTACGACATTCGTGATTTTTCGTTTTTTTTTTCAGTGGGTGCCCAGGTGCAGCTGGTGGTAAACGTCGAAGCCCTGTTCGTCAGGGAAAGCCCGGAGCCACAATGTCTGTGGTGCTGTAGATGCGCTGCCAATGGCCGCTGAGGAGCAGCAAGAGCTTGACTGGCTGGCACTTTCGGTGTGGGAGCAATCGTCCGACGTTCGTGATTTTTCAGGGTTTTATTCAGTGGGTGCCCAGGTGCAGCTGGTGGTAAACGTCGAAGCCCTGTTCGTCAGGGAAAGCCCAGAGCCCCGATGTCTGTGGTGCTGTACATGCGCTGCCAATGGCCACTGAGGAGCATCAAGAGCTTGACAGGCTGGCACTTTCGGTGTGGGAGCAATCGTCCGACGTTCGGGATTTCTCAGGTTTTTTTTTTCAGTAGGCACCCAGGTGCAGCTGGTGGTAACCGTCGAAGCCCTGTTCGTCAGGGAAAGCCCGGAGCCCCTATGTCTGTGGTGCTGTAGATGCGCTGCCAGTGGACGCTGAGGAGCAGCAAGAGCTTGACTGGCTGGCACTTTCGGTGTGGGAGCAATCGTCCGACGTTCGTGATTTTTCGGGGTTTTTTTTCAGTGGGCGCCCAGGTGCAGCTGGTGGTAAACGTCGAAGCCCTGTTGGTCAGGGAAAGCCCGGAGCCCCGATGTCTGTGGTGCTGTAGATGCGCTGCCAATGGACGCTGAGGAGCAGCAAGAGCTTGACTGGCTGGCACTTTCGGTGTGGGAGCAATCATCCGACGTTCTTGATTTTTCTTTTTTTTTTTCAGTGGGCGCCCAGGTGCAGCTGGTGGTAAACGTCGAAGCCCTGTTCGTCAGGGAAAGCCCGGAGCCCCGATGTCTGTGGTGCTGTAGATGCGCTGCCAATGGCCGCTGAGGAGCAGCAAGAGCTTGACTGGCTGGCACTTTCGGTGTGGGAGCAATCATCCGACGTTCGTGAATTTTCAGGGTTTTTCTTGAATGGGCGCCCAGGTGCAGCTGGTGGTAAACGTCGAAGCCCTGTTCGTCAGGGAAAGCCCGGAGCCACAATGTCTGTGGTGCTGTAGATGCGCTGCCAAAGGCTGCTGAGGAGCCGCAAGAGCTTGACTGGCTGGCACTTACGGTGCGGGAGCAACCGTCCGACGTTCGTGATTTTTCAGGTTTTTTTTTTTCAGTAGGCACCCAGGTGCAGCTGGTGGTAAATATTGAAGCCCTGTTCGTCAAGGAAAGCCCGGAGCCCCGATGTCTGTGGTGCTGTAGATGCGTTGCCAATGGAGGCTGAGGAGCAGCAAGGGCTTGACTGTCTGGCACTTTCCGTGTGGGAGCAATCGTCCGACGTTCGTGATTTTTCGGGGTTTTTTTTTCAGTGGGCGCCCAGGTGCAGCTGGTGGTAAACATCGAAGCCCTGTTCGTCAGGGAAAGCCCGGAGCCCCGATGTCTGTGGTGCTGTAGATGCGCTGCTAATGACCGCTGAGGAGCAGCAAGAGCTTGCCTGGCTAGCGCTTTCGGTGTGGGAGTAATCGTCCGACGTTCGTGATTTTTCGAGGTTTTTCTTCAGTGGGTGGCCAGGTGCAGCTGGTGGTAAACGTCGAAGCCCTGTTGGTCAGGGAAAGCCCGGAGCCCTGATGTCTGTGGTGCTGTAGATGTGCTGCCAATGGCTGCCTAGGAGCAGCAAGAGCTTGACTGGCTGGCACTTTTGGTGTGGGAGCAATCGTCCGACATTCATGATTATTCGGGGTTTTTTTTCAGTGGGCGCCCAGGTGCAGCTGGTGGTAAACGTCGAAGCCCTGTTCGTCAGGGAAAGCCCGGAGCCACAATGTCTGTGGTGCTGTACATGCGCTGCCAATGGCCACTGAGGAACAGCAAGAGCTTGACTGTCCTGCAATTTCGGTGCGGAAGCAATCGTCCGACGTTCGTGATTTTTCAGGGTTTTTCTTGAGTGGACGCCCAGGTGCAGCTGGTGGTAAACGTCGAAGCCCTGTTGGTCAGGGAAAGCCCGGAGCCCCGATGTCTGTGGTGCTGTAGATGCACTGCCAATGGCCGCTGAGGAGCAGCAAGATCTTGACTGGCTGGCACTTTCGGTGTGGGAGCAATCGTCCGATGTTCGTGATTTTTCGTTTTTTTTTTCAGTGGGCGCCCAGGTTCAGCTGGTGGTAACCGTCGAAGCCCTGTTCGTCAGGGAAAGCCCAGAGCCACAATGTCTGTGGTGCTGTAGATGCGCTGCCAATGGCCGCTGAGGAGCAGCAAGAGCTTGACTGGCTGGCACTTTCGGTGTGGGAGCAATCGTCCGACGTTCGTGATTTTTCAGGGTTTTTTTTTTCAGTAGACACCCATGTGCAGCTGGTGGTAAAGGTCGACGCCCTGTTGGTCAGGGAAAGCACGGAGCCCCGATGTCTGTGGTTCTGTAGATGCGCTGCCAATGGCCACTGAAGAGCAGCAAGAGCTTGACTGGCTGGCACTTTCGGTGTGGGAGCAATCGTCCGACGTTCGTGATTTTTCCGGGTTTATTTCAGTGGGCGCCCAGGTGCAGCTGGTGGTATATGTCGACGCCCTGTTGGTCAGGGAAAGCCCGGAGCCCCTATGTCTGTGGTGCTGTAGATGCGCTCCCAATGGACGCTGAGGAGCAGCAAGATCTTGACTGGCTGGCACTTTCGGTGTGGGAGCAATCGTCCGACGTTCGTCATTTTTCAGGTTTTTTTTTTTCAGTAGGCACCCAGGTGCAGCTGGTGGTAAACTTTGAAGCCCTGTTGGTCAGGGAAAGCCCAGAGCCCCGATGTCTGTGGTGCTGTAGATGCGCTGCCAATGGCTGCTGAGGAGCAGCAAGAGCTTGACTGGCTGGCACTTTCGGTGTGGGAGCAATCGTCCGACGTTCTTGATTTTTCGGGGTTTTTTTTTTCAGTGGGCGCCAAGGTGCAGCTGGTGGTAAACGTCGAAGCCCTGTTCGTCAGAGAAAGCCCTGAGCCCCGATGTCTGTGGTGCTGTAGATGCGCTGCCAGTGGACGCTGAGGAGCAGCAAGAGCTTGACTGGCTGGCACTTTCGGTGTGGGAGCAATCGTCCGACGTTCGTGATTTTTCGGGGTTTTTTTTCAGTGGGCGCCCAGGTGCAGCTGGTGGTAAACGTCGAAGCCCTTTTGGTCAGGGAAAGCCCGGAGCCCCGATGTCTGTGGTGCTGTAGATGCGCTGCCAATGGCCGCTGAGGAGCAGCAAGAGCTTGACTGGCTGGCACTTTCGGTGTGGGAGCAATCGTCCGACGTTCATGATTTTTCGGGGTTTTTTTTCAGTGGGCGCCCAGGTGCAGCTGGTGGTAAACGTCGAAGCCCTGTTGGTCAGGGAAAGCCCAGAGCCCCGATGTCTGTGGTGCTGTAGATGCGCTGCCAATGGACGCTGAGGAGCAGCAAGAGCTTGACTGGCTGGCACTTTCGGTGTGGGAGCAATCATCCGACGTTCTTGATTTTTCTTTTTTTTTTTCAGTGGGCGCCCAGGTGCAGCTGGTGATAAACGTCGAAGCCCTGTTCGTCAGGGAAAGCCCGGAGCCCCGATGTCTGTGGTGCTGTAGATGCGCTGCCAATGGCCGCTGAGGAGCAGCAAGAGCTTGACTGGCTGGCACTTTCGGTGTGGGAGCAATCGTCCGACGTTCGTGATTTTTCAGGGTTTTTCTTGAGTGGACGCCCAGGTGCAGCTGGTGGTAAACGTCGAAGCCCTGTTGGTCAGGGAAAGCCCGGAGCCCCGATGTCTGTGGTGCTGTAGATGCACTGCCAATGGCCGCTGAGGAGCAGCAAGATCTTGACTGGCTGGCACTTTCGGTGTGGGAGCAATCGTCCGATGTTCGTGATTTTTCGTTTTTTTTTTCAGTGGGCGCCCAGGTTCAGCTGGTGGTAAAGGTCGACGCCCTGTTGGTCAGGGAAAGCACGGAGCCCCGATGTCTGTGGTGCTGTAGATGCGCTGCCAATGGACCCTGAGGAGCAGCAAGAGCTTGACTGGCCTGCACTTTCGGTGTGGGAGTAATCGTCCGACGTTCGTGATTTTTCGAGTTTTTTTTCCAGTGGGCGCCCAGGTGCAGCTGGTGGTAAATGTCGAAGCCCTGTTGGTCAGGGTAAGCCCGGAGCCCTGATGTCTGTGGTGCTGTACATGCGCTGCCAATGGCCACTGAGGAGCAGCAAGAGCTTGACTGGCTGGCACTTTCGGTGTGGGAGCAATCGTCCGACGTTCGTGATTTTTCGGGGATTTTTTCAGTGGGCGCCCAGGTTCAGCTGGTGGTAAACGTCGAAGCCCTGTTCGTCAGGGAAAGCCCGGAGCCACAATGTCTGTGGTGCTGTAGATGCGCTGCCAATGGCCGCTGAGGAGCAGCAAGAGCTTGACTGGCTGGCACTTTCGGTGTGGGAGCAATCGTCCGACGTTCGTGATTTTTAAGGGTTTTTTTTCAGTGGGCGCCCAGGTGCAGCTGGTGGTAAATGTCGAAGCCCTGTTCGTCAGGGAAAGCCCGGAGCCCCGATGTCTGTGGTGCTGTAGATGCGCTGCCAATGGCCGCAGAGGAGCAGCAAGAGCTTGACAGGCTGGCACTTTCGGTGTGGGAGCAATCGTCCGACGTTCTTGATTTTTCGGGGTTTTTTTTTCAGTAGGCACCCAGGTGCAACTGGTGGTAACCGTCGAAGCCCTGTTCGTCAGGGAAAGCCCAGAGCCCCGATGTCTGTGGTGCTGTAGATGCGCTGCCAGTGGCCGCTGAGGAGCAGCAAGAGCTTGACTGGCTGGCCCTTTCGGTGTGGGAGCAATCGTCCGACGTTCGTGATTTTTCGTTTTTTTTTTTTCAGTGGGCGCCCAGGTGCAGCTGGTGGTAAACGTCGAAGCCCTGTTCGTCAGGGAAAGCCCGGAGCCCCGATGTCTGTGGTGCTGTAGATGCGCTGCCAATGGCCACTGAGGAGCAGCAAGGGCTTGACTGGCTGGCACTTTCGGTGTGGGAGCAATCGTCCGACGTTCGTGATTTTTCAGGTTTTTTTCTTGAGTGGACGCCCAGGTGCAGCTAGTGGTAAACGTCGAAGCCCTGTTGGTCAGGGAAAGCCCGGAGCCCCGATGTCTGTGGTGCTGTAGATGCGCTGCCAATGGCCGCTGAGGAGCAGGAAGAGCTTGACTGGCCTGCACTTTCGGTGTGGGAGCAATCGTCCGACGTCCGTGATTTTTCGAGGTTTTTCTTCAGTGGGCGCCCAGGTGCAGCTGGTGGTAAACGTCGAAGCCCTGTTGGTCAGGGAAAGCCCGGAGCCCCGATGTCTGTGGTGCTGTAGATGCGCTGCCAATGGCCGCTGAGGAGCAGCAAGAGCTTGACTGGCTGGCACTTTCGGTGTGGGAGCAATCGTCCGACGTTCTTGATTTTTCAGGTTTTTTTTTTCAGTGGGCGCCCAGGTGCAGCTGGTGGTAAACGTCGAAGCCCTGTTGGTCAGGGAAAGCCCGGAGCCCCGATGTCTGTGGTGCTGTAGATGCGCTGCCAATGGCCGCCTAGGAGCAGCAAGACCTTGACTGGCTGGCACTTTCGGTGTGGCAGCAATCATCCGACGTTCATGATTTTTCGGGGTTTTTTTTCAGTAGGCACCCAGGTGCAGCTGGTGGTAAACGTCGACGCGCTGTTCGTCAGGGAAAGCCCGGAGCCCCAGTGTCTGTGGTGCTGTAGATGCGCTGCCAATGGCCGCTGAGGAGCAGCAGGAGCTTGAGTTGCTGGCACTTTCGGTGTGGGAGCAATCGTTCGACGTTCTTGATTTTTCGGGGTTTTTTTCCAGTGGGCGCCCAGGTGCAGCTGGTGCTAAACGTCAAAGCCCTGTTGGTCAGGGAAAGCCCTGAGCCCCGATGTCTGTGGTGCTGTAGATGCGCTGACAATGGCCGCTGAGGAGCCGCAAGAGCTTGACTGGCTGGCACTTTCGGTGTGGGAGCAATCGTCCGACGTTCTTGATTTTTCAGGGTTTTTTCCAGTGGGCGCTCAGGTGCAGCTGGTGGTAAACGTCGAAGCCCTGTTGGTCAGGGAAAGCCCAGAGCCCCGATGTCTGTGGTGCTGTACATGCGCTGCCAATGGCCGCTGAGGAGCAGCAAGATCTTGACTGGCTGGCACTTTCGGTGTGGGAGCAATCGTCCGACGTTCGTGATTTTTCGTTTTTTTTTTCAGTGGGCGCCCAGGTGCAGCTGGTGATAAACGTCGAAGCCCTGTTCGTCAGGGAAAGCCCGGAGCCCCGATGTCTGTGGTGCTGTACATGCGCTGCCAATGGCCGCTGAGGAGCAGCAAGAGCTTGACTGGCTGGCACTTTCGCTGTGGGAGCAATCGTCCGACGTTCATGATTTTTCGGGGTTTTTTTTCAGTGGGCGCCCAGGTGCAGCTGGTGGTAAATGTCGAAGCCCTGTTGGTCAGAAAAAGCCCGGAGCCCCGATGTCTGTGGTCCTGTAGATGCGCTGCCAATGGCCACTGAGGAGCAGCAAGATCTTGAGTTGCTGGCACTTTCGGTGTGGGAGCAATCGTCCGACGTTCGTGATTTTTCAGGGTTTTTTTTCAGTGGGCGCCCAGGTGCAGCTGGTGGTAAACGTCGAAGCCCTGTGGGTCAGGGAAACCCCGGAGCCCTGATGTCTGTGGTGCTGTACATGCGCTGCAAAAGGCCGCTGAGGAGCAGCAAGAGCTTGACTGGCTGGCACTTTCGGTGTGGGAGCAATCGTCCGACGTTAGTGATTTTTCAGGGTTTTTTTCCAGTGGGCGCTCAGGTGCAGCTCGTGGTAAACATCGAAGCCCTGTTCATCAGGGAAAGCCCGGAGCCCCGATGTCTGTGGTGCTGTAGATGTGCTCCCAATGGCCGCTGAGGAGCTGCAAGAGCTTGACTGGCTGGCACTTTCGGTGTGGGAGCAATCGTCCGACGTTCTTGATTTTTCGGGGTTCTTTTTCAGTGGGCGTCCAGGTGCAGCTGGTGGTAAACGTCGAAGCCCTGTTCGTCAGGGAAAGCCCGGAGCCCCGATGTCTGTGGTGGTGTAGATGCGCTGCCAGTGGACGCTGAGGAGCAGCAAGAGCTTGACTGGCTGGCACTTTCGGTGTGGGAGCAATCGTACGACATTCGTGATTTTTCGTTTTTTTTTTCAGTGGGTGCCCAGGTGCAGCTGGTGGTAAACGTCGAAGCCCTGTTCGTCAGGGAAAGCCCGGAGTCACAATGTCTGTGGTGCTGTAGATGCGCTGCCAATGGCCGCTGAGGAGCAGCAAGAGCTTGACTGGCTGGCACTTTCGGTGTGGGAGCAATCGTCCGACGTTCGTGATTTTTCAGGGTTTTATTCAGTGGGTGCCCAGGTGCAGCTGGTGGTAAACGTCGAAGCCCTGTTCGTCAGGGAAAGCTTGGAGCCCCGATGTCTGTGGTGCTGTAGATGCGCTGCCAATGGCCGCTGAGGAGCATCAAGAGCTTGACAGGCTGGCCCTTTCGGTGTGGGAGCAATCATCCGACGTTCGTGAATTTTCAGGGTTTTTCTTGAATGGGCGCCCAGGTGCAGCTGGTGGTAAACGTCGAAGCCCTGTTCGTCAGGGAAAGCCCAGAGCAACAATGTCTGTGGTGCTGTAGATGCGCTGCCAATGGCTGCTGAGGAGCCGCAAGAGCTTGACTGGCTGGCACTTAGGTGCGGGAGCAACCGTCCGACGTTCGTGATTTTTCAGGTTTTTTTTTTTCAGTGGGCGCCCAGGTGCAGCTGGTGGTAAACATCGAAGCCCTGTTGGTCAGGGAAAGCCCGGAGCCCCGATGTCTGTGGTGCTGTAGATGCGCTGCTAATGGCCGCTGAGGAGCAGCAAGAGCTTGACTGGCTAGCGCTTTCGGTGTGGGAGTAATCGTCCGACGTTCGTTATTTTTCGAGGTTTTTCTTCAGTGGGCGCCCAGGTGCAGCTGGTGGTAAACGTCGAAGCCCTGTTGGTCAGGGAAAGCCCGGAGCCCTGATGTCTGTGGTGCTGTAGATGTGCTGCCAATGGCTGCCTAGGAGCAGCAAGAGCTTGACTGGCTGGCACTTTTGGTGTGGGAGCAATCGTCCGACATTCATGATTTTTCGGGTTTTTTTTTCAGTGGGCGCCCAGGTGCAGCTGGTGGTAAACGTCGAAGCCCTGTTCGTCAGGGAAAGCCCGGAGCCACAATGTCTGTGGTGCTGTACATGCGCTGCCAATGGCCACTGAGGAGCAGCAAGAGCTTGACTGTCCTGCAATTTCGGTGCGGAAGCAATCGTCCGACGTTCGTGATTTTTCAGGGTTTTTCTTGAGTGGACGCCCAGGTGCAGCTGGTGGTAAACGTCGAAGCCCTGTTGGTCAGGGAAAGCCCGGAGCCCCAATGTCTGTGGTGCTGTAGATGCACTGCCAATGGCCGCTGAGGAGCAGCAAGATCTTGACTGGCTGGCACTTTCGGTGTGGGAGCAATCGTCCGATGTTCGTGATTTTTCGTTTTTTTTTTCAGTGGGCGCCCAGGTTCAGCTCGTGGTAAAGGTCGACGCCCTGTTGGTCAGGGAAAGCCCGGAGCCCCGATGTCTGTGGTGCTGTAGATGCGCTGCCAATGGCCACTGAAGAGCAGCAAGAGCTTGACTGGCTGGCACTTTCGGTGTGGGAGCAATCGTCCGACGCTCGTGATTTTTCCGGGTTTATTTCAGTGGGCGCCCAGGTGCAGCTGGTGGTATATGTCGACGCCCTGTTGGTCAGAGAAAGCACGGAGCCCCGATGTCTGTGGTGCTGTAGATGCGCTGCCAATGGCCACTGAAGAGCAGCAAGAGCTTGACTGGCTGGCACTTTCGGTGTGGGAGCAATCGTCCGACGTTCGGGATTTCTCAGGTTTTTTTTTTCAGTAGGCACCCAGGTGCAGCTGGTGGTAACCGTCGAAGCCCTGTTCGTCAGGGAAAGCCCGGAGCCCCTATGTCTGTGGTGCTGTAGATGCGCTGCCAGTGGACGCTGAGGAGCAGCAAGAGCTTGACTGGCTGGCACTTTCGGTGTGGGAGCAATCGTCCGACGTTCGTGATTTTTCGGGGTTTTTTTTCAGTGGGCGCCCAGGTGCAGCTGGTGGTAAACGTCGAAGCCCTGTTGGTCAGGGAAAGCCCGGAGCCCCGATGTCTGTGGTGCTGTAGATGAGCTGCCAATGGCCGCTGAGGAGCAGCAAGAGCTTGACTGGCTGGCACTTTCGGTGTGGGAGCAATCGTCCGACGTTCATGATTTTTCGGGGTTTTTTTTCAGTGGGCGCCCAGGTGCAGCTGGTGGTAAACGTCGAAGCCCTGTTGGTCAGGGAAAGCCCGGAGCCCCGATGTCTGTGGTGCTGTAGATGCGCTGCCAATGGCCGCTGAGGAGCAGCAAGAGCTTGACTGGCTGGCACTTTCGGTGTGGGAGCAATCGTCCGACGTTCGTGATTTTTCCGGGTTTATTTCAGTGGGCGCCCAGGTGCAGCTGGTGGTATATGTCGACGCCCTGTTGGTCAGAGAAAGCACGGAGCCCCGATGTCTGTGGTGCTGTAGATGCGCTGCCAATGGCCACTGAAGAGCAGCAAGAGCTTGACTGGCTGGCACTTTCGGTGTGGGAGCAATCGTCCGACGTTCATGATTTTTCGAGGTTTTTTTTCAGTGGGCGCCCAGGTGCAGCTGGTGGTAAACGTCTAAGCCCTGTTGGTCAGGGAAAGCCCGGAGCCCTGATGTCTGTGGTGCTGTAGATGCGCTGCCAATGGCCGCTGAGGAGCAGCAAGAGCTTGACTGGCTGGCACTTTCGGTGTGGGAGCAATCGTCCGACGTTCGTGATTTTTCAGGTTTTTTTTTTCAGTAGGCGCCCAGGTGCAGCTGGTGGTTAACTTCGAAGCCCTGTTCGTCAGGGAAAGCCCGGAGCCCCGATGTCTGCGGTGCTGTAGATGCGCTGCCAATGGACGCTGAGGAGCAGCAAGAGCTTGACTGGCTGGCACTTTCGGTGTGGGAGCAATCATCCGACGTTCGTGATTTTTCGGGGTTTTTTTTCAGTGGGCGCCCAGGTGCAGCTGGTGGTAAACGTCGAGGCCCTGTTGGTCAGGGAAAGCCCGGAGCCCCTATGTCTGTGGTGCTGTAGATGCGCTCCCAATGGACGCTGAGGAACAGCAAGAGCTTGACTGGCCTGCACTTTCGGTGTGGGAGTAATCGTCCGACGTCCGTAATTTTTCGAGTTTTTTTTCCAGTGGGCGCCCAGGTGCAGCTGGTGGTAAATGTCGAAGCCCTGTTGGTCAGGGAAAGCCCGGAGCCGCGATGTCTGTGGTGCTGTACATGCGCTGCCAATGGCCACTGAGGAGCAGCAAGAGCTTGACTGGCTGGCACTTTCGGTGTGGGAGCAATCGTCCGACGTTCGTGATTTTTCGGGGATTTTTTCAGTGGGCGCCCAGGTTCAGCTGGTGGTAAACGTCGAAGCCCTGTTCGTCAGGGAAAGCCCGGAGCCACAATGTCTGTGGTGCTGTAGATGCGCTGCCAATGGCCGCTGAGGAGCAGCAAGAGCTTGACTGGCTGGCACTTTCGGTGTGGGAGCAATCGTCCGACGTTCGTGATTTTTAAGGGTTTTTTTTCAGTGGGCGCCCAGGTGCAGCTGGTGGTAAATGTCGAAGCCCTGTTGGTCAGGGAAAGCCCGGAGCCCCGATGTCTGTGGTGCTGTAGATGCGCTGCCAATGGCCGCTGAGGAGCAGCAAGAGCTTGACAGGCTGGCACTTTCGGTGTGGGAGCAATCGTCCGACGTTCTTGATTTTTCGGGGTTTTTTTTTCAGTAGGCACCCAGGTGCAACTGGTGGTAACCGTCGAAGCCCTGTTCGTCAGGGAAAGCCCGGAGCCCCTATGTCTGTGGTGCTGTAGATGCGCTGCCAGTGGCCGCTGAGGAGCAGCAAGAGCTTGACTGGCTGGCCCTTTCGGTGTGGGAGCAATCGTCCGACGTTCGTGATTTTTCGTTTTTTTTTTTTCAGTGGGCGCCCAGGTGCAGCTGGTGGTAAACGTCGAAGCCCTGTTGGTCAGGGAAAGCCCGGAGCCCCGATGTCTGTGGTGCTGTAGATGCGCTGCCAATGGCCGCTGAGGAGCAGCAAGAGCTTGACTGGCTGGCACTTTCGGTGTGGGAGCAATCGTCCGACGTTCGTGATTTTTCAGGTTATTTTTTTTCAGTGGGCGCCCAGGTGCAGCTGGTGGTAAACGTCGAAGCCCTGTTGGTCAGGGAAAGCCCGGAGCCCCGATGTCTGTGGTGCTGTAGATGCGCTGCCAATGGCCGCCTAGGAGCAGGAAGAGCTTGACTGGCTGGCACTTTCGGTGTGGGAGCAATCATCCGACGTTCGTGATTTTTCGGGGTTTTTTTTCAGTAGGCACCCAGGTGCAGCTGGTGGTAAACGTCGAAGCGCTGTTCGTCAGGGAAAGCCCGGAGCCCCAGTGTCTGTGGTGCTGTAGATGCGCTGCCAATGGCCGCTGAGGAGCAGCAGGAGCTTGAGTTGCTGGCACTTTCGGTGTGGGAGCAATCGTTCGACGTTCATGATTTTTTGGGGTTTTTTTCCAGTGGGCGCCCAGGTGCAGCTGGTGCTAAACGTCAAAGCCCTGTTGGTCAGGGAAAGCCCTGAGCCCCGATGTCTGTGGTGCTGTAGATGCGCTGACAATGGCCGCTGAGGAGCCGCAAGAGCTTGACTGGCTGGCACTTTCGGTGTGGGAGCAATCGTCCGACGTTCTTGATTTTTCGGGGTTTTTTCCAGTGGGCGCTCAGGTGCAGCTGGTGGTAAACGTCGAAGCCCTGTTGGTCAGGGAAAGCCCGGAGCCCCGATGTCTGTGGTGCTGTAGATGCACTGCCAATGGCCGCTGAGGAGCAGCAAGAGCTTGACTGGCTGGCACTTTCGGTGTGGGAGCAATCGTCCGATGTTCTTGATTTTTCGTTTTTTTTTTCAGTGGGCGCCCAGGTGCAGCTGGTGATAAACGTCGAAGCCCTGTTGGTCAGGGAAAGCCCGGAGCCCCGATGTCTGTGGTGCTGTAGATGCGCTGCCAATGGCCGCCTAGGAGCAGCAAGAGCTTGACTGGCTGGCACTTCCGGTGTGGGAGCAATCATCCGACGTTCGTGATTTTTCGGGGTTTTTTTTCAGTAGGCACCCAGGTGCAGCTGGTGGTAAACGTCGAAGCGCTGTTCGTCAGGGAAAGCCCGGAGCCCCAGTGTCTGTGGTGCTGTAGATGCGCTGCCAATGGACGCTGAGGAGCAGCAGGAGCTTGAGTTGCTGGCACTTTCGGTGTGGGAGCAATCGTTCGACGTTCATGATTTTTTGGGGTTTTTTTCCAGTGGGCGCCCAGGTGCAGCTGGTGCTAAACGTCAAAGCCCTGTTGGTCAGGGAAAGCCCTGAGCCCCGATGTCTGTGGTGCTGTAGATGCGCTGACAATGGCCGCTGAGGAGCCGCAAGAGCTTGACTGGCTGGCACTTTCGGTGTGGGAGCAATCGTCCGACGTTCTTGATTTTTCGGGGTTTTTTCCAGTGGGCGCTCAGGTGCAGCTGGTGGTAAACGTCGAAGCCCTGTTGGTCAGGGAAAGCCCGGAGCCCCGATGTCTGTGGTGCTGTAGATGCACTGCCAATGGCCACTGAGGAGCAGCAAGAGCTTGACTGGCTGGTACTTTCGGTGTGGGAGCAATCGTCCGATGTTCTTGATTTTTCGGGGTTTTTTTTTCAGTGGGCGCCCAGGTGCAGCTGGTGGTAAACGTCGAAGCCCTGTTGGTCAGGGAAAGCCCGGAGCCCCGATGTCTGTGGTGCTGTAGATGCGCTGCCAATGGCCGCTGAGGAGCAGCAAGAGCTTGACTGGCTGGCACTTTCGGTGTGGGAGCAATCGTCCGACGTTCATGATTTTTCGGGGTTTTTTTTCAGTGGGCGCCCAGGTGCAGCTGGTGGTAAACGTCGAAGCCCTGTTGGTCAGGGAAAGCCCGGAGCACCGATGTCTGTGGTGCTGTAGATGCGCTGCCAATGGACGCTGAGGAGCAGCAAGAGCTTGACTGGCTGGCACTTTCGGTGTGGGAGCAATCATCCGACGTTCTTGATTTTTCGTTTTCTTTTTCGGTGGGCGCCCAGGTGCAGCTGGTGATAAACGTCGAAGCCCTGTTCGTCAGGGAAAGCCCGGAGCCCCGATGTCTGTGGTGCTGTAGATGCGCTGCCAATGGCCGCTGAGGAGCAGCAAGAGCTTGACTGGCTGGCACTTTCGGTGTGGGAGCAATCGTCCGACGTTCATGATTTTTCGGGGTTTTTTTCAGTGGGCGCCCAGGTGCAGCTGGTGGTAAATGTCGAAGCCCTGTTGGTCAGAAAAAGCCCGGAGCCCCGATGTCTGTGGTCCTGTAGATGCGCTGCCAATGGCCACTGAGGAGCAGCAAGATCTTGAGTTGCTGGCACTTTCGGTGTGGGAGCAATCGTCCGACGTTCATGATTTTTCAGGGTTTTTTTTCAGTGGGCGCCCAGGTGCAGCTGGTGGTAAACGTCGAAGCCCTGTGGGTCAGGGAAACCCCGGAGCCCTGATGTCTGTGGTGCTGTACATGCGCTGCAAAAGGCCGCTGAGGAGCAGCAAGAGCTTGACTGGCTGGCACTTTCGCTGTGGGAGCAATCGTCCGACGTTAGTGATTTTTCAGGGTTTTTTTCCAGTGGGCGCTCAGGTGCAGCTCGTGGTAAACGTCGAAGCCCTGTTCATCAGGGAAAGCCCGGAGCCCCGATGTCTGTGGTGCTGTAGATGTGCTCCCAATGGCCGCTGAGGAGCTGCAAGAGCTTGACTGTCTGGCACTTTCGGTGTGGGAGCTGTCGTCCGACATTCTTGATTTTTCGGGGTTTTTTTTCAGTGGGCGCCCAGGTGCAGCTGGTGGTAAACGTTGAAGCCCTGTTGATCAGGGAAAGCCCGGAGCCCCGATGTCTGTGGTGCTGTAGATGCACTGCCAATGGCCGCTGAGGAGCAGCAAGATCTTGACTGGCTGGCACTTTCGGTGTGGGAGCAATCGTCCGATGTTCGTGATTTTTCGTTTTTTTTTTCAGTGGGCGCCCAGGTTCAGCTGGTGGTAAAGGTCGACGCCCTGTTGGTCAGGGAAAGCACGGAGCCCCGATGTCTGTGGTGCTGTAGATGCGCTGCCAATGGCCACTGAAGAGCAGCAAGAGCTTGACTGGCTGGCACTTTCGGTGTGGGAGCAATCGTCCGACGTTCGTGATTTTTCCGGGTTTATTTCAGTGGGCGCCCAGGTGCAGCTGGTGGTATATGTCGACGCCCTGTTGGTCAGAGAAAGCACGGAGCCCCGATGTCTGTGGTGCTGTAGATGCGCTGCCAATGGCCACTGAAGAGCAGCAAGAGCTTGACTGGCTGGCACTTTCGGTGTGGGAGCAATCGTCCGACGTTCATGATTTTTCGAGGTTTTTTTTCAGTGGGCGCCCAGGTGCAGCTGGTGGTAAACGTCTAAGCCCTGTTGGTCAGGGAAAGCCCGGAGCCCTGATGTCTGTGGTGCTGTAGATGCGCTGCCAATGGCCGCTGAGGAGCAGCAAGAGCTTGACTGGCTGGCACTTTCGGTGTGGGAGCAATCGTCCGACGTTCGTGATTTTTCAGGTTTTTTTTTTCAGTAGGCGCCCAGGTGCAGCTGGTGGTTAACTTCGAAGCCCTGTTCGTCAGGGAAAGCCCGGAGCCCCGATGTCTGTGGTGCTGTAGATGCGCTGCCAATGGACGCTGAGGAGCAGCAAGAGCTTGACTGGCTGGCACTTTCGGTGTGGGAGCAATCATCCGACGTTCGTGATTTTTCGGGGTTTTTTTTCAGTGGGCGCCCAGGTGCAGCTGGTGGTAAACGTCGAGGCCCTGTTGGTCAGGGAAAGCCCGGAGCCCCTATGTCTGTGGTGCTGTAGATGCGCTCCCAATGGACGCTGAGGAACAGCAAGAGCTTGACTGGCCTGCACTTTCGGTGTGGGAGTAATCGTCCGACGTCCGTAATTTTTCGAGTTTTTTTTCCAGTGGGCGCCCAGGTGCAGCTGGTGGTAAATGTCGAAGCCCTGTTGGTCAGGGAAAGCCCGGAGCCGCGATGTCTGTGGTGCTGTACATGCGCTGCCAATGGCCACTGAGGAGCAGCAAGAGCTTGACTGGCTGGCACTTTCGGTGTGGGAGCAATCGTCCGACGTTCGTGATTTTTCGGGGATTTTTTCAGTGGGCGCCCAGGTTCAGCTGGTGGTAAACGTCGAAGCCCTGTTCGTCAGGGAAAGCCCGGAGCCACAATGTCTGTGGTGCTGTAGATGCGCTGCCAATGGCCGCTGAGGAGCAGCAAGAGCTTGACTGGCTGGCACTTTCGGTGTGGGAGCAATCGTCCGACGTTCGTGATTTTTAAGGGTTTTTTTTCAGTGGGCGCCCACGTGCAGCTGGTGGTAAATGTCGAAGCCCTGTTGGTCAGGGAAAGCCCGGAGCCCCGATGTCTGTGGTGCTGTAGATGCGCTGCCAATGGCCGCTGAGGAGCAGCAAGAGCTTGACAGGCTGGCACTTTCGGTGTGGGAGCAATCGTCCGACGTTCTTGATTTTTCGGGTTTTTTTTTTCAGTAGGCACCCAGGTGCAACTGGTGGTAACCGTCGAAGCCCTGTTCGTCAGGGAAAGCCCGGAGCCCCTATGTCTGTGGTGCTGTAGATGCGCTGCCAGTGGCCGCTGAGGAGCAGCAAGAGCTTGACTGGCTGGCCCTTTCGGTGTGGGAGCAATCGTCCGACGTTCGTGATTTTTCGTTTTTTTTTTTTCAGTGGGCGCCCAGGTGCAGCTGGTGGTAAACGTCGAAGCCCTGTTGGTCAGGGAAAGCCCGGAGCCCCGATGTCTGTGGTGCTGTAGATGCGCTGCCAATGGCCGCTGAGGAGCAGCAAGAGCTTGACTGGCTGGCACTTTCGGTGTGGGAGCAATCGTCCGACGTTCGTGATTTTTCAGGTTTTTTTTTTCAGTGGGCGCCCAGGTGCAGCTGGTGGTAAACGTCGAAGCCCTGTTGGTCAGGGAAAGCCCGGAGCCCCGATGTCTGTGGTGCTGTAGATGCGCTGCCAATGGCCGCCTAGGAGCAGGAAGAGCTTGACTGGCTGGCACTTTCGGTGTGGGAGCAATCATCCGACGTTCGTGATTTTTCGGGGTTTTTTTTCAGTAGGCACCCAGGTGCAGCTGGTGGTAAACGTCGAAGCGCTGTTCGTCAGGGAAAGCCCGGAGCCCCAGTGTCTGTGGTGCTGTAGATGCGCTGCCAATGGCCGCTGAGGAGCAGCAGGAGCTTGAGTTGCTGGCACTTTCGGTGTGGGAGCAATCGTTCGACGTTCATGATTTTTTGGGGTTTTTTTCCAGTGGGCGCCCAGGTGCAGCTGGTGCTAAACGTCAAAGCCCTGTTGGTCAGGGAAAGCCCTGAGCCCCGATGTCTGTGGTGCTGTAGATGCGCTGACAATGGCCGCTGAGGAGCCGCAAGAGCTTGACTGGCTGGCACTTTCGGTGTGGGAGCAATCGTCCGACGTTCTTGATTTTTCGGGGTTTTTTCCAGTGGGCGCTCAGGTGCAGCTGGTGGTAAACGTCGAAGCCCTGTTGGTCAGGGAAAGCCCGGAGCCCCGATGTCTGTGGTGCTGTAGATGCACTGCCAATGGCCGCTGAGGAGCAGCAAGAGCTTGACTGGCTGGCACTTTCGGTGTGGGAGCAATCGTCCAATGTTCTTGATTTTTCGTTTTTTTTTTCAGTGGGCGCCCAGGTGCAGCTGGTGATAAACGTCGAAGCCCTGTTGGTCAGGGAAAGCCCGGAGCCCCGATGTCTGTGGTGCTGTAGATGCGCTGCCAATGGCCGCCTAGGAGCAGCAAGAGCTTGACTGGCTGGCACTTTCGGTGTGGGAGCAATCATCCGACGTTCGTGATTTTTCGGGGTTTTTTTTCAGTAGGCACCCAGGTGCAGCTGGTGGTAAACGTCGAAGCGCTGTTCGTCAGGGAAAGCCCGGAGCCCCAGTGTCTGTGGTGCTGTAGATGCGCTGCCAATGGACGCTGAGGAGCAGCAGGAGCTTGAGTTGCTGGCACTTTCGGTGTGGGAGCAATTGTTCGACGTTCATGATTTTTTGGGGTTTTTTTCCAGTGGGCGCCCAGGTGCAGCTGGTGCTAAACGTCAAAGCCCTGTTGGTCAGGGAAAGCCCTGAGCCCCGATGTCTGTGGTGCTGTAGATGCGCTGACAATGGCCGCTGAGGAGCCGCAAGAGCTTGACTGGCTGGCACTTTCGGTGTGGGAGCAATCGTCCGACGTTCTTGATTTTTCGGGGTTTTTTCCAGTGGGCGCTCAGGTGCAGCTGGTGGTAAACGTCGAAGCCCTGTTGGTCAGGGAAAGCCCGGAGCCCCGATGTCTGTGGTGCTGTAGATGCACTGCCAATGGCCGCTGAGGAGCAGCAAGAGCTTGACTGGCTGGCACTTTCGGTGTGGGAGCAATCGTCCGATGTTCTTGATTTTTCGTTTTTTTTTTCAGTGGGCGCCCAGGTGCAGCTGGTGATAAACGTCGAAGCCCTGTTGGTCAGGGAAAGCCCGGAGCCCCGATGTCTGTGGTGCTGTAGATGCGCTGCCAATGGCCGCCTAGGAGCAGCAAGAGCTTGACTGGCTGGCACTTTCGGTGTGGGAGCAATCATCCGACGTTCGTGATTTTTCGGGGTTTTTTTTCAGTAGGCACCCAGGTGCAGCTGGTGGTAAACGTCGAAGCGCTGTTCGTCAGGGAAAGCCCGGAGCCCCAGTGTCTGTGGTGCTGTAGATGCGCTGCCAATGGACGCTGAGGAGCAGCAGGAGCTTGAGTTGCTGGCACTTTCGGTGTGGGAGCAATCGTTCGACGTTCATGATTTTTTGGGGTTTTTTTCCAGTGGGCGCCCAGGTGCAGCTGGTGCTAAACGTCAAAGCCCTGTTGGTCAGGGAAAGCCCTGAGCCCCGATGTCTGTGGTGCTGTAGATGCGCTGACAATGGCCGCTGAGGAGCCGCAAGAGCTTGACTGGCTGGCACTTTCGGTGTGGGAGCAATCGTCCGACGTTCTTGATTTTTCGGGGTTTTTTCCAGTGGGCGCTCAGGTGCAGCTGGTGGTAAACGTCGAAGCCCTGTTGGTCAGGGAAAGCCCGGAGCCCCGATGTCTGTGGTGCTGTAGATGCACTGCCAATGGCCACTGAGGAGCAGCAAGAGCTTGACTGGCTGGTACTTTCGGTGTGGGAGCAATCGTCCGATGTTCTTGATTTTTCGGGGTTTTTTTTTCAGTGGGCGCCCAGGTGCAGCTGGTGGTAAACGTCGAAGCCCTGTTGGTCAGGGAAAGCCCGGAGCCCCGATGTCTGTGGTGCTGTAGATGCGCTGCCAATGGCCGCTGAGGAGCAGCAAGAGCTTGACTGGCTGGCACTTTCGGTGTGGGAGCAATCGTCCGACGTTCATGATTTTTCGGGGTTTTTTTTCAGTGGGCGCCCAGGTGCAGCTGGTGGTAAACGTCGAAGCCCTGTTGGTCAGGGAAAGCCCGGAGCCCCGATGTCTGTGGTGCTGTAGATGCGCTGCCAATGGACGCTGAGGAGCAGCAAGAGCTTGACTGGCTGGCACTTTCGGTGTGGGAGCAATCATCCGACGTTCTTGATTTTTCGTTTTTTTTTTTCGGTGGGCGCCCAGGTGCAGCTGGTGATAAACGTCGAAGCCCTGTTCGTCAGGGAAAGCCCGGAGCCCCGATGTCTGTGGTGCTGTAGATGCGCTGCCAATGGCCGGTGAGGAGCAGCAAGAGCTTGACTGGCTGGCACTTTCGGTGTGGGAGCAATCGTCCGACGTTCATGATTTTTCGGGGTTTTTTTCAGTGGGCGCCCAGGTGCAGCTGGTGGTAAATGTCGAAGCCCTGTTGGTCAGAAAAAGCCCGGAGCCCCGATGTCTGTGGTCCTGTAGATGCGCTGCCAATGGCCACTGAGGAGCAGCAAGATCTTGAGTTGCTGGCACTTTCGGTGTGGGAGCAATCGTCCGACGTTCATGATTTTTCAGGGTTTTTTTTCAGTGGGCGCCCAGGTGCAGCTGGTGGTAAACGTCGAAGCCCTGTGGGTCAGGGAAACCCCGGAGCCCTGATGTCTGTGGTGCTGTAGATGCGCTGCAAAAGGCCGCTGAGGAGCAGCAAGAGCTTGACTGGCTGGCACTTTCGCTGTGGGAGCAATCGTCCGACGTTAGTGATTTTTCAGGGTTTTTTTCCAGTGGGCGCTCAGGTGCAGCTCGTGGTAAACGTCGAAGCCCTGTTCATCAGGGAAAGCCCGGAGCCCCGATGTCTGTGGTGCTGTAGATGTGCTCCCAATGGCCGCTGAGGAGCTGCAAGAGCTTGACTGTCTGGCACTTTCGGTGTGGGAGCTGTCGTCCGACATTCTTGATTTTTCGGGGTTTTTTTTCAGTGGGCGCCCAGGTGCAGCTGGTGGTAAACGTTGAAGCCCTGTTGATCAGGGAAAGCCCGGAGCCCCGATGTCTGTGGTGCTGTAGATGCGCTGCCAATGGCCGGTGCGGAGCAGCAAGAGCTTGACTGGCTGGCACTTTCGGTGTGGGAGCAATCATCTGACGTTCGTGATTTTTCGGGGTTTTTTTTCAGTGGGCGCCCAGGTTCAGCTGGTGGTAAACGTCGAAGCCCTGTTGGTCAGGGAAAGCCCAGAGCCACAATATCTGTGGTGCTGTAGAGGCGCTGCCAATGGCCGCTGAGGAGCCGCAAGAGCTTGACTGGCTGGCACTTTCGGTGTGGGAGCAGTCGTCCGACGTTCATGATTTTTCAGGTTTTTTTTTTCAGTAGGCACCCAGGTGCAGCTGGTGGTTAACTTCGAAGCCCTGTTCGTCAGGGAAAGCCCGGAGCCCCGATGTCTGTGGTGCTGTAGATGCGCTGCCAATGGACGCTGAGGAGCAGCAAGAGCTTGACTGGCTGGCACTTTCGGTGTGGGAGCAATCATCCGACGTTCGTGATTTTTCGGGGTTTTTTTTCAGTGGGCGCCCAGGTGCAGCTGGTGGTAAACGTCGAGGCCCTGTTGGTCAGGGAAAGCCCGGAGCCCCTATGTCTGTGGTGCTGTAGATGCGCTCCCAATGGACGCTGAGGAACAGCAAGAGCTTGACTGGCCTGCACTTTCGGTGTGGGAGTAATCGTCCGACGTCCGTAATTTTTCGAGGTTTTTTTCCAGTGGGCGCCCAGGTGCAGCTGGTGGTAAACGTCGAAGCCCTGTTGGTCAGGGAAAGCCCGGACCCCCAATGTCTGTGGTGCTGTAGGTGCGCTGCCAATGGCCGGTGAGGAGCAGCAAGAGCTTGACTGGCTGGCACTTTCGGTGTGGGAGCAATCGTACGACGTTCGTCATTTTTCAGGTTGTTTTTTTTTCAGTAGGCACACAGGTGCAGCTGGTGGTAAACGTCGAAGCCCTGTTGGTCAGGGAAAGCCCGGAGCCCCGATGTCTGTGGTGCTGTAGATGCGCTGCCAATGGCCGCTGTGGAGCAGCAAGAGCTTGACTGGCCTGCACATTCGGTGTGGGAGTAATAGTCCGACGTCCGTGATTTTTCAAGGTGTTTCTTCAGTGGGCGCCCAGGTGCAGCTGGTGGTAAACGTCGAAGCCCTGTTCGTCAGGGAAAGCCTGGAGCCCCGATGTCTGTGGTGCTGTACATGCGCTGCCAATGGCCACTGAGGAGCAGCAAGAGCTTGACTGGCTGGCACTTTCGGTGTGGGAGCAATCGTCCGACGTTCGTGATTTTTCGGGGATTTTTTTCAGTGGGCGCCCAGGTGCAGCTGGTGGTAAACGTCGAAGCCCTGTTGGTCAGGGAAAGCCCGGAGCCCCGATGTCTGTGGTGCTGTAGATGCGCTGCCAATGGCCGCTGAGGAGCAGCAAGATCTTGACTGGCTGGCACTTTCGGTGTGGGAGCAATCGTACGACATTCGTGATTTTTTGTTTTTTTTTTCAGTGGGCACCCAGGTGCAGCTGGTGGTAAACGTCGAAGCCCTGTTCGTCAGGGAAAGCCCGGAGCCACAATGTCTGTGGTGCTGTAGATGCGCTGCCAATGGCCGCTGAGGAGCAGCAAGATCTTGACTGGCTGGCACTTTCAGTGTGGGAGCAATCGTCCGACGTTCGTGATTTTTAAGGGTTTTTTTTCAGTGGGCGCCCAGGTGCAGCTGGTGGTAAACGTCGAAGCCCTGTGGGTCAGGGAAACCCCGGAGCCCTGATGTCTGTGGTGCTGTACATGCGCTGCAAAAGGCCGCTGAGGAGCAGCAAGAGCTTGACTGGCTGGCACTTTCGCTGTGGGAGCAATCGTCCGACGTTAGTGATTTTTCAGGGTTTTTTTCCAGTGGGCGCTCAGGTGCAGCTCGTGGTAAACGTCGAAGCCCTGTTCATCAGGGAAAGCCCGGAGCCCCGATGTCTGTGGTGCTGTAGATGTGCTCCCAATGGCCGCTGAGGAGCTGCAAGAGCTTGACTGTCTGGCACTTTCGGTGTGGGAGCTGTCGTCCGACATTCTTGATTTTTCGGGGTTTTTTTTCAGTGGGCGCCCAGGTGCAGCTGGTGGTAAACGTCGAAGCCCTGTTGATCAGGGAAAGCCCGGAGCCCCGATGTCTGTGGTGCTGTAGATGCGCTGCCAATGGCCGGTGCGGAGCAGCAAGAGCTTGACTGGCTGGCACTTTCGGTGTGGGAGCAATCATCTGACGTTCGTGGTTTTTCGGGGTTTTTTTTCAGTGGGCGCCCAGGTTCAGCTGGTGGTAAACGTCGAAGCCCTGTTGGTCAGGGAAAGCCCAGAGCCACAATATCTGTGGTGCTGTAGAGGCGCTGCCAATGGCCGCTGAGCAGCCGCAAGAGCTTGACTGGCTGGCACTTTCGGTGTGGGAGCAGTCGTCCGACGTTCATGATTTTTCAGGTTTTTTTTTTCAGTAGGCACCCAGGTGCAGCTGGTGGTTAACTTCGAAGCCCTGTTCGTCAGGGAAAGCCCGGAGCCCCGATGTCTGTGGTGCTGTAGATGCGCTGCCAATGGACGCTGAGGAGCAGCAAGAGCTTGACTGGCTGGCACTTTCGGTGTGGGAGCAATCATCCGACGTTCGTGATTTTTCGGGGTTTTTTTTCAGTGGGCGCCCAGGTGCAGCTGGTGGTAAACGTCGAGGCCCTGTTGGTCAGGGAAAGCCCGGAGCCCCTATGTCTGTGGTGCTGTAGATGCGCTCCCAATGGACGCTGAGGAACAGCAAGAGCTTGACTGGCCTGCACTTTCGGTGTGGGAGTAATCGTCCGACGTCCGTGATTTTTCAAGGTGTTTCTTCAGTGGGCGCCCAGGTGCAGCTGGTGGTAAACGTCGAACCCCTGTTCGTCAGGGAAAGCCCGGAGCCCCGATGTCTGTGGTGCTGTACATGCGCTGCCAATGGCCACTGAGGAGCAGCAAGAGCTTGACTGGCTGGCACTTTCGGTGTGGGAGCAATCGTCCGACGTTCGTGATTTTTCGGGGATTTTTTTCAGTGGGCGCCCAGGTGCAGCTGGTGGTAAACGTCGAAGCCCTGTTGGTCAGGGAAAGCCCGGAGCCCCGATGTCTGTGGTGCTGTAGATGCGCTGCCAATGGCCGCTGAGGAGCAGCAAGATCTTGACTGGCTGGCACTTTCGGTGTGGGAGCAATCGTACGACATTCGTGATTTTTTGTTTTTTTTTTCAGTGGGCGCCCAGGTGCAGCTGGTGGTAAACGTCGAAGCCCTGTTCGTCAGGGAAAGCCCGGAGCCACAATGTCTGTGGTGCTGTAGATGCGCTGCCAATGGCCGCTGAGGAGCAGCAAGATCTTGACTGGCTGGCACTTTCAGTGTGGGAGCAATCGTCCGACGTTCGTGATTTTTAAGGGTTTTTTTTCAGTGGGCGCCCAGGTGCAGCTGGTGGTAAATGTCGAAGCCCTGTTCATCAGGGAAAGCCCGGAGCCCCGATGTCTGTGGTGCTGTAGATGCGCTGCCAATGGCCGCTGAGGAGCAGCAAGAGCTTGACAGGCTGGCACTTTCGGTGTAAGAGCAATCGTCCGACGTTCGGGATTTCTCAGGTTTTTTTTTTCAGTAGGCACCCAGGTGCAACTGGTGGTAACCGTCGAAGCCCTGTTCGTCAGGGAAAGCCCGGAGCCCCTATGTCTGTGGTGCTGTAGATGCGCTGCCAGTGGCCGCTGAGGAGCAGCAAGAGCTTGACTGGCTGGCACTTTCGGTGTGGGAGCAATCGTCCGACGTTCGTGATTTTTCGTTTTTCTTTTTTCAGTGGGCGCCCAGGTGCAGCTGGTGGTAAACGTCGAAGCCCTGTTGGTCAGGGAAAGCCCGGAGCCCCGATGTCTGTGGTGCTGTAGATGCGCTGCCAATGGCCGCTGAGGAGCAGCAAGAGCTTGACTGGCTGGCACGTTCGGTGTGGGAGCAATCGTCCGACGTTCGTGATTTTTCAGGTTTTTTTTTTCAGTGGGCGCCCAGGTGCAGCTGGTGGTAAACGTCGAAGCCCTGTTGGTCAGGGAAAGCCCGGAGCCCCGATGTCTGTGGTGCTGTAGATGCGCTGCCAATGGCCGCCTAGGAGCAGCAAGAGCTTGACTGGCCTGCACTTTCGGTGTGGGAGCAATCGTCCGATGTTCTTGATTTTTCGGTGTTTTTTTTTCAGTGGGCGCCCAGGTACAGCTGGTGGTAAACGTCGAAGCCCTGTTGATTAGGGAAAGCCCGGAGCCCCGATGTCTGTGGTGCTGTAGATGCGCTGCCAATGGCCGCTGAGGAGCAGCAAGAGCTTGACTGGCTGGCACTTTCGGTGTGGGAGCAATCGTCCGACGTTCATGATTTTTCGGGGTTTTTTTTCAGTGGGCGCCCAGGTGCAGCTGGTGGTAAACGTCGAAGCCCTGTTGGTCAGGGAAAGCCCGGTGCCCCGATGTCTGTGGTGCTGTAGATGCGCTGCCAATGGACGCTGAGGAGCAGCAAGAGCTTGACTGGCTGGCACTTTCGGTGTGGGAGCAATCATCCGACATTCTTGATTTTTCGTTTTTTTTTTCAGTGGGCGCCCAGGTGCAGCTGGTGATAAACGTCGAAGCCCTGTTCGTCAGGGAAAGCCCGGAGCCCCGATGTCTGTGGTGCTATAGATGCGCTGCCAATGGCCGGTGAGGAGCAGCAAGAGCTTGACTGGCTGGCACTTTCGCTGTGGGAGCAATCGTCCGACGTTCATGATTTTTCGGGGTTTTTTTCAGTGGGCGCCCAGGTGCAGCTGGTGGTAAATGTCGAAGCCCTGTTGGTCAGAAAAAGCCCGGAGCCCCGATGTCTGTGGTCCTGTAGATGCGCTGCCAATGGCCACTGAGGAGCAGCAAGATCTTGAGTTGCTGGCACTTTCGGTGTGGAAGCAATCGTCCGACGTTCATGATTTTTCAGGGTTTTTTTTCAGTGGGCGCTCAGGTGCAGCTGGTGGTAAACGTCGAAGCCCTGTGGGTCAGGGAAACCCCGGAGCCCTAATGTCTGTGGTGCTGTACATGTGCTGCAAAAGGCCGCTGAGGAGCAGCAAGAGCTTGACTGGCTGGCACTTTCGGTGTGGGAGCAATCGTCCGACGTTAGTGATTTTTCAGGGTTTTTTTCCAGTGGGCGCTCAGGTGCAGCTCGTGGTAAACGTAGAAGCCCTGTTCATCAGGGAAAGCCCGGAGCCCCGATGTCTGTGGTGCTGTAGATGCGCTGCCAATGGCCGGTGAGGAGCAGCAAGAGCTTGACTGGCTGGCACTTTCGGTGTGGGAGCAATCATCCGACGTTCATGATTTTTCGGGGTTTTTTTTTCAGTAGGCACCCAGGTGCAGCTGGTGGTAAACATCGAAGCCCTGTTGGTCAGGGAAAGCCCGGAGCCCTGATGTCTGTGGTGCTGTAGATGCGCTCCAATGGCCGCTGAGGAGCAGCCAGAGCTTGACTGGCTGGCACTTTCGGTGTGGGAGCAATCATCCGCCGTTCATGATTTTTCGGGGTTTTTTTCAGTGGGCGCCCAGGTGCAGCTGGTGGTAAACGTCGAAGCCCTGTTCGTCAGGGAAATCCCGGAGCCCCGATGTCTGTGGTGCTGTAGATGCGCTGCCAATGGCCGCTGAGGAGCAGCAAGATCTTGACTGGCTGGCACTTTTGGTGTGGGAGCAATCGTCCGACGTTCATGATTTTTCGTTTTTTTTTTCAGTCGGCGCCCAGGTGCAGCTGGTGGTAACCGTCGAAGCCCTGTTCGTCAGGGAAAGCCCAGAGCCACAATGTCTGTGGTGCTGTAGATGCACTGCCAATGGCCGCTGAGGAGCCGCAAGAGCTTGACTGGCTGGCACTTTCGGTGTGGGAGCAATCGTCCGACATTCGTGATTTTTCAGGTTTTTTTTTTAGTGGACGCCCAGGTGCAGCTGGTGGTAAACGTCGAAGCCCTGTTGGTCAGGGAAAGCCCGGAGCCCCGATGTCTGTGGTGCTGTAGATGCACTGCCAATGGCCGCTGAGGAGCAGCAAGATCTTGACTGGCTGGCACTTTCAGTGTGGGAGCAATCGTCCGACGTCCGTGATTTTTCGAGGTTTTTCTTCAGTGGGCGCCCAGGTGCAGCTGGTGGTAAACGTCGAAGCCCTGTTGGTCAGGGAAAGCCCGGAGCCCCGATGTCTGTGGTGCTGTAGATGCGCTGCCAATGGCCGGTGAGGAGCAGCAAGAGCTTGACTGGCTGGCACTTTCGGTGTGGGAGCAATCGTCCGACATTCTTGATGTTTTGGGGTTTTTTTTCAGTGGGCGCCCAGGTGCAGCTGGTGTTAAACGTCGAAGCCCTGTTCGTCAGGGAAAGCCCGGAGCCCCAATGTCTGTGGTGCTGTAGATGCGCTGCCAATGGCCGCCTAGGAGCAGCAAGAGCTTGACTGGCTGGCACTTTCGGTGTGGGAGCAATCGTCCGACGTTCATGATTTTTCAGGTTTTTTTTTTCAGTGGGCGCCCAGGTGCAGCTGGTGGTAAACGTCGAAGCCCTGTTGGTCAGGGAAAGCCCGGAGCCCCGATGTCTGTGGTGCTGTAGATGCGCTGCCAATGGCTGCTGAGGAGCCGCAAGAGCTTGACTGGCTGGCACTTTCGGTGTGGGAGCAATCGTCCGACGTTCTTGATTTTTCGGGGTTTTTTCCAGTGGGCGCTCAGGTGCAGCTGGTGGTAAACGTAGAAGCCCTGTTGGTCAGGGAAAGCCCGGAGCCCCGATGTCTGTGGTGCTGTAGATGCACTGCCAATGGCCGCTGAGGAGCAGCAAGAGCTTGACTGGCTGGCACTTTTGGTGTGGGAGCAGTCGTCCGACGTTCATGATTTTTCGTTTTTTTTTTCAGTGGGCGCCCAGGTGCAGCTGGTGGTAACCGTCGAAGCCCTGTTCGTCAGGGAAAGCCCAGAGCCACAATGTCTGTGGTGCTGTAGATGCACTGCCAATGGCCGCTGAGGAGCAGCAAGAGCTTGACTGGCCTGCACTTTCGGTGTGGGAGCAATCGTCCGACGTCCGTGATTTTTCGAGGTTTTTCTTCAGTGGGCGCCCAGGTGCAGCTGGTGGTAAACGTCTAAGCCCTGTTGGTCAGGGAAAGCCCGGAGCCCCGATGTCTGTGGTGCTGTAGATGCGCTGCCAATGGCCGGTGCGGAGCAGCAAGAGCTTGACTGGCTGGCACTTTCGGTGTGGGAGCAATCATCTGACGTTCGTGGTTTTTCGGGGTTTTTTTTCAGTGGGCGCCCAGGTGCAGCTGGTGGTAAACGTCGAAGCCCTGTTGGTCAGGGAAAGCCCAGAGCCACAATATCTGTGGTGCTGTAGAGGCGCTGCCAATGGCCGCTGAGCAGCCGCAAGAGCTTGACTGGCTGGCACTTTCGGTGTGGGAGCAGTCGTCCGACGTTCATGATTTTTCAGGTTTTTTTTTTCAGTAGGCACCCAGGTGCAGCTGGTGGTTAACTTCGAAGCCCTGTTCGTCAGGGAAAGCCCGGAGCCCCGATGTCTGTGGTGCTGTAGATGCGCTGCCAATGGACGCTGAGGAGCAGCAAGAGCTTGACTGGCTGGCACTTTCGGTGTGGGAGCAATCATCCGACGTTCGTGATTTTTCGGGGTTTTTTTTCAGTGGGCGCCCAGGTGCAGCTGGTGGTAAACGTCGAGGCCCTGTTGGTCAGGGAAAGCCCGGAGCCCCTATGTCTGTGGTGCTGTAGATGCGCTCCCAATGGACGCTGAGGAACAGCAAGAGCTTGACTGGCCTGCACTTTCGGTGTGGGAGTAATCGTCCGACGTCCGTGATTTTTCAAGGTGTTTCTTCAGTGGGCGCCCAGGTGCAGCTGGTGGTAAACGTCGAACCCCTGTTCGTCAGGGAAAGCCCGGAGCCCCGATGTCTGTGGTGCTGTACATGCGCTGCCAATGGCCACTGAGGAGCAGCAAGAGCTTGACTGGCTGGCACTTTCGGTGTGGGAGCAATCGTCCGACGTTCGTGATTTTTCGGGGATTTTTTTCAGTGGGCGCCCAGGTGCAGCTGGTGGTAAACGTCGAAGCCCTGTTGGTCAGGGAAAGCCCGGAGCCCCGATGTCTGTGGTGCTGTAGATGCGCTGCCAATGGCCGCTGAGGAGCAGCAAGATCTTGACTGGCTGGCACTTTCGGTGTGGGAGCAATCGTACGACATTCGTGATTTTTTGTTTTGTTTTTCAGTGGGCGCCCAGGTGCAGCTGGTGGTAAACGTCGAAGCCCTGTTCGTCAGGGAAAGCCCGGAGCCACAATGTCTGTGGTGCTGTAGATGCGCTGCCAATGGCCGCTGAGGAGCAGCAAGATCTTGACTGGCTGGCACTTTCGGTGTGGGAGCAATCGTCCGACGTTCGTGATTTTTAAGGGTTTTTTTTCAGTGGGCGCCCAGGTGCAGCTGGTGGTAAATGTCGAAGCCCTGTTCATCAGGGAAAGCCCGGAGCCCCGATGTCTGTGGTGCTGTAGATGCGCTGCCAATGGCCGCTGAGGAGCAGCAAGAGCTTGACAGGCTGGCACTTTCGGTGTAAGAGCAATCGTCCGACGTTCGGGATTTCTCAGGTTTTTTTTTTCAGTAGGCACCCAGGTGCAACTGGTGGTAACCGTCGAAGCCCTGTTCGTCAGGGAAAGCCCGGAGCCCCTATGTCTGTGGTGCTGTAGATGCGCTGCCAGTGGCCGCTGAGGAGCAGCAAGAGCTTGACTGGCTGGCACTTTCGGTGTGGGAGCAATCGTCCGACGTTCGTGATTTTTCGTTTTTCTTTTTTCAGTGGGCGCCCAGGTGCAGCTGGTGGTAAACGTCGAAGCCCTGTTCGTCAGGGAAAGCCCGGAGCCCCGATGTCTGTGGTGCTGTAGATGCGCTGCCAATGGCCGCTGAGGAGCAGCAAGAGCTTGACTGGCCGGCACTTTCGGTGTGGGAGCAATCGTCCGACGTCCGTGATTTTTCGAGGTTTTTCTTCAGTGGGCGCCCAGGTGCAGCTGGTGGTAAACGTCGAAGCCCTGTTGGTCAGGGAAAGCCCGGAGCCCCGGTGTCTGTGGTGCTGTAGATGCGCTGCCAATGGCCGCTGAGGAGCAGCAAGAGCTTGACTGGCTGGCACTTTCGGTGTGGGAGCAATCGTCCGACGTTCGTGATTTTTCAGGTTTTTTTTTTCAGTGGGCGCCCAGGTGCAGCTGGTGGTAAACGTCGAAGCCCTGTTGGTCAGGGAAAGCCCGGAGCCCCGATGTCTGTGGTGCTGTAGATGCGCTGCCAATGGCCGCTGAGGAGCAGCAAGAGCTTGACTGGCCTGCACTTTCGGTGTGGGAGCAATCGTCCGATGTTCTTGATTTTTCGGTGTTTTTTTTTCAGTGGGCGCCCAGGTACAGCTGGTGGTAAACGTCGAAGCCCTGTTGATTAGGGAAAGCCCGGAGCCCCGATGTCTGTGGTGCTGTAGATGCGCTGCCAATGGCCGCTGAGGAGCAGCAAGAGCTTGACTGGCTGGCACTTTCGGTGTGGGAGCAATCGTCCGACGTTCATGATTTTTCGGGGTTTTTTTTCAGTGGGCGCCCAGGTGCAGCTGGTGGTAAACGTCGAAGCCCTGTTGGTCAGGGAAAGCCCGGTGCCCCGATGTCTGTGGTGCTGTAGATGCGCTGCCAATGGACGCTGAGGAGCAGCAAGAGCTTGACTGGCTGGCACTTTCGGTGTGGGAGCAATCATCCGACATTCTTGATTTTTCGTTTTTTTTTTCAGTGGGCGCCCAGGTGCAGCTGGTGATAAACGTCGAAGCCCTGTTCGTCAGGGAAAGCCCGGAGCCCCGATGTCTGTGGTGCTATAGATGCGCTGCCAATGGCCGGTGAGGAGCAGCAAGAGCTTGACTGGCTGGCACTTTCGCTGTGGGAGCAATCGTCCGACGTTCATGATTTTTCGGGGTTTTTTTCAGTGGGCGCCCAGGTGCAGCTGGTGGTAAATGTCGAAGCCCTGTTGGTCAGAAAAAGCCCGGAGCCCCGATGTCTGTGGTCCTGTAGATGCGCTGCCAATGGCCACTGAGGAGCAGCAAGATCTTGAGTTGCTGGCACTTTCGGTGTGGAAGCAATCGTCCGACGTTCATGATTTTTCAGGGTTTTTTTTCAGTGGGCGCTCAGGTGCAGCTGGTGGTAAACGTCGAAGCCCTGTGGGTCAGGGAAACCCCGGAGCCCTAATGTCTGTGGTGCTGTACATGTGCTGCAAAAGGCCGCTGAGGAGCAACAAGAGCTTGACTGGCTGGCACTTTCGGTGTGGGAGCAATCGTCCGACGTTAGTGATTTTTCAGGGTTTTTTTCCAGTGGGCGCTCAGGTGCAGCTCGTGGTAAACGTAGAAGCCCTGTTCATCAGGGAAAGCCCGGAGCCCCGATGTCTGTGGTGCTGTAGATGCGCTGCCAATGGCCGGTGAGGAGCAGCAAGAGCTTGACTGGCTGGCACTTTCGGTGTGGGAGCAATCATCCGACGTTCATGATTTTTCGGGGTTTTTTTTTCAGTAGGCACCCAGGTGCAGCTGGTGGTAAACATCGAAGCCCTGTTGGTCAGGGAAAGCCCGGAGCCCTGATGTCTGTGGTGCTGTAGATGCGCTCCAATGGCCGCTGAGGAGCAGCCAGAGCTTGACTGGCTGGCACTTTCGGTGTGGGAGCAATCATCCGCCGTTCATGATTTTTCGGGGTTTTTTTCAGTGGGCGCCCAGGTGCAGCTGGTGGTAAACGTCGAAGCCCTGTTCGTCAGGGAAATCCCGGAGCCCCGATGTCTGTGGTGCTGTAGATGCACTGCCAATGGCCGCTGAGGAGCCGCAAGAGCTTGACTGGCTGGCACTTTCGGTGTGGGAGCAATCGTCCGACATTCGTGATTTTTCAGGTTTTTTTTTTAGTGGACGCCCAGGTGCAGCTGGTGGTAAACGTCGAAGCCCTGTTGGTCAGGGAAAGCCCGGAGCCCCGATGTCTGTGGTGCTGTAGATGCACTGCCAATGGCCGCTGAGGAGCAGCAAGATCTTGACTGGCTGGCACTTTCAGTGTGGGAGCAATCGTCCGACGTCCGTGATTTTTCGAGGTTTTTCTTCAGTGGGCGCCCAGGTGCAGCTGGTGGTAAACGTCGAAGCCCTGTTGGTCAGGGAAAGCCCGGAGCCCCGATGTCTGTGGTGCTGTAGATGCGCTGCCAATGGCCGGTGAGGAGCAGCAAGAGCTTGACTGGCTGGCACTTTCGGTGTGGGAGCAATCGTCCGACATTCTTGATGTTTTGGGGTTTTTTTTCAGTGGGCGCCCAGGTGCAGCTGGTGTTAAACGTCGAAGCCCTGTTCGTCAGGGAAAGCCCGGAGCCCCAATGTCTGTGGTGCTGTAGATGCGCTGCCAATGGCCGCCTAGGAGCAGCAAGAGCTTGACTGGCTGGCACTTTCGGTGTGGGAGCAATCGTCCGACGTTCATGATTTTTCAGGTTTTTTTTTTCAGTGGGCGCCCAGGTGCAGCTGGTGGTAAACGTCGAAGCCCTGTTGGTCAGGGAAAGCCCGGAGCCCCGATGTCTGTGGTGCTGTAGATGCGCTGCCAATGGCCGCTGAGGAGCCGCAAGAGCTTGACTGGCTGGCACTTTCGGTGTGGGAGCAATCGTCCGACGTTCTTGATTTTTCGGGGTTTTTTCCAGTGGGCGCTCAGGTGCAGCTGGTGGTAAACGTAGAAGCCCTGTTGGTCAGGGAAAGCCCGGAGCCCCGATGTCTGTGGTGCTGTAGATGCACTGCCAATGGCCGCTGAGGAGCAGCAAGAGCTTGACTGGCTGGCACTTTTGGTGTGGGAGCAGTCGTCCGACGTTCATGATTTTTCGTTTTTTTTTTCAGTGGGCGCCCAGGTGCAGCTGGTGGTAACCGTCGAAGCCCTGTTCGTCAGGGAAAGCCCAGAGCCACAATGTCTGTGGTGCTGTAGATGCACTGCCAATGGCCGCTGAGGAGCAGCAAGAGCTTGACTGGCCTGCACTTTCGGTGTGGGAGCAATCGTCCGACGTCCGTGATTTTTCGAGGTTTTTCTTCAGTGGGCGCCCAGGTGCAGCTGGTGGTAAACGTCTAAGCCCTGTTGGTCAGGGAAAGCCCGGAGCCCCGATGTCTGTGTTGCTGTAGATGCGCTGCCAATGGCCGCTGAGGAGCAGCAAGAGCTTGACTGGCTGGCACTTTTGGTGTGGGAGCAATCGTCCGACATTCTTGATGTTTCGGGGTTTTTTTTCAGTGGGCGCCCAGGTGCAGCTGGTGGTAAACGTCGAAGCCCTGTTGGTCAGGGAAAGCCCGGAGCCCCGATGTCTGTGGTGCTGTAGATGCGCTGCCAATGGCCGCCTAGGAGCAGCAAGAGCTTGACTGGCTGGCACTTTCGGTGTGGGAGCAATCGTCCGACGTTCGGGATTTCTCAGGTTTTTTTTTTCAGTAGGCACCCAGGTGCAGCTGGTGGTAAACGTCGAAGCCCTGTTCGTCAGGGAAAGCCCGGAGCCCCGATGTCTGTGGTGCTGTAGATGCGCTGCCAATGGCCGCTGAGGAGCAGCAAGAGCGTAACTGGCTGGCACTTTCGGTGTGGGAGCAATCGTCCGACGTTCGTGATTTTTCAGGTTTTTTTTTTCAGTAGGCACCCAGGTGCAGCTGGTGGTAAAAGTCGAAGCCCTGTTGGTCAGGGAAAGCCCAGAGCCCCAGTGTCTGTGGTGCTGTAGATGCGCTGCCAATGGCCGCTGAGGAGCAGCAGGAGCTTGAGTTGCTGGCACTTTCGGTGTGGGAGCAATCGTTCGACGTTCATGATTTTTCGGGGTTTTTTTCCAGTGGGCACCCAGGTGCAGCTGGTGGTAAACGTCGAAGCCCTGTTGGTCAGGGAAAGCCCAGAGCCCCGATGTCTGTGGTGCTGTAGATGCGCTGCCAATGGCCGCTGAGGAGCCATAAGAGCTTGACTGGCTGGCACTTTCGGTGTGGGAGCAATCGTCCGACGTTCTTGATTTTTCGGGGTTTTTTCCAGTGGGCGCTCAGGTGCAGCTGGTGGTAAACGTAGAAGCCCTGTTGGTCAGGGAAAGCCCGGAGCCCCGATGTCTGTGGTGCTGTAGATGCGCTGCCAATGGCCGCTGAGGAGCAGCAAGAGCTTGACTGGCTGGCACTTTCGGTGTGGGAGCAATCATCCGACGTTCGTGATTTTTCGGGGTTTTTTTTCAGTGGGCGCCCAGGTTCAGCTGGTGGTAAACGTCGAAGCCCTGTTGGTCAGGGAAAGCCCAGAGCCACAATATCTGTGGTGCTGTAGATGCGCTGCCAATGGCCGCTGCGCAGCCGCAAGAGCTTGACTGGCTGGCACTTTCGGTGTGGGAGCAGTCGTCCGACGTTCATGATTTTTCGGGGTTTTTTTTTCAGTAGGCACCCAGGTGCAGCTGGTGGTAAACATCGAAGCCCTGTTGGTCAGGGAAAGCCCGGAGCCCTGATGTCTGTGGTGCTGTAGATGCGCTGCCAATGGCCGCTGAGGAGCAGCCAGAGCTTGACTGGCTGGCACTTTCGGTGTGGGAGCAATCGTCCGACATTCGTGATTTTTCAGGTTTTTTCTTGAGTGGACGCCCAGGTGCAGCTCGTGGTAAACGTCGAAGCCCTGTTGGTCAGGGAAAGCCCGGAGCCCCGATGTCTGTGGTGCTGTAGATGCGCTGCCAATGGCTGCTGAGGAGCAGCAAGGGCTTGACTGGCTGGCACTTTCAGTGTGGGAGCAATCGTCCGACGTTCGTGATTTTTCGGGGTTTTTTTCCAGTGGGCACCCAGGTGCAGCTGGTGGTAAACGTCGAAGCCCTGTTGGTCAGGGAAAGCCCGGAGCCCCGATGTCTGTGGTGCTGTAGATGCGCTGCCAATGGCCGCTGAGGAGCAGCAAGAGCTTGACTGGCCTGCACTTTCGGTGTGGGAGCAATCGTCCGACGTCCGTGATTTTTCGAGGTTTTTCTTCAGGGGGCGCCCAGGTGCAGCTGGTGGTAAACGTCGAAGCCCTGTTGGTCAGGGAAAGCCCGGAGCCCCGATGTCTGTGGTGCTGTAGATGCGCTGCCAATGGCTACTGAGGAGCAGCAAGAGCTTGACTGGCTGGCACTTTCGGTGTGGGAGCAATCGTCCGACATTCTTGATGTTTTGGGGTTTATTTTCAGTGGGCGCCCAGGTGCAGCTGGTGGTAAACGTCGAAGCCCTGTTCGTCAGGGAAAGCCCGGAGCCCCGATGTCTGTGGTGCTGTAGATGCGCTGCCAATGGCCGCTGAGGAGCAGCAAGAGCTTGACTGGCTGGCACTTTCGGTGTGGGAGCAATCGTCCGACGTTCATGATTTTTCGGGGTTTTTTCCAGTGGGCGCTCAGGTGCAGCTGGTGGTAAACGTAGAAGCCCTGTTGGTCAGGGAAAGCCCGGAGCCCCGATGTCTGTGGTGCTGTAGATGCACTGCCAATGGCCGCTGAGGAGCAGCAAGAGCTTGACTGGCTGGCACTTTTGGTGTTGGAGCAGTCGTCCGACGTTCATGATTTTCCGTTTTTTTTTTCAGTGGGCGCCCAGGTGCAGCTGGTAGTAACCGTCGAAGCCCTGTTCGTCAGGGAAAGCCCAGAGCCACAATGTCTGTGCTGCTGTAGATGCACTGCCAATGGCCGCTGAGGAGCAGCAAGAGCTTGACTGGCCTGCACTTTCGGTGTGGGAGCAATCGTCCGACGTTCGTGATTTTTTGGGGTTTTTCTTCAGTGGGCGCCCAGGTGCAGCTGGTGGTAAACGTCGAAGCCCTGTTGGTCAGGGAAAGCCCGGAGCCCCGATGTCTGTGGTGCTGTAGATGCGCTGCCAATGGCCGCTGAGGAGCAGCAAGAGCTTGACTGGCTGGCACTTTCGGTGTGGGAGCAATCGTCCGACGTTCTTGATGTTTCGGGGTTTTTTTTCAGTGGGCGCCCAGGTGCAGCTGGTGGTAAACGTCGAAGCCCTGTTGGTCAGGGAAAGCCCGGAGCCCCGATGTCTGTGGTGCTGTAGATGCGCTGCCAATGGCCGCTGAGGAGCAGCAGGAGCTTGAGTTGCTGGCACTTTCGGTGTGGGAGCAATCGTTCGACGTTCATGATTTTTCGGGGTTTTTTTCCAGTGGGCGCCCAGGTGCAGGTGGTGGTAAACGTCGAAGCCCTGTAGGTCAGGGAAAGCCCAGAGCCCCGATGTCTGTGGTGCTGTAGATGCGCTGCCAATGGCCGCTGAGGAGCCGTAAGAGCTTGACTGGCAGGCACTTTCGGTGTGGGAGCAATCGTCCGACGTTCTTGATTTTTCGGGGTTTTTTCCAGTGGGCGCTCAGGTGCAGCTGGTGGTAAACGTAGAAGCCCTGTTGGTCAGGGAAAGCCCGGAGCCCCGATGTCTGTGGTGCTGTAGATGCGCTGCCAATGGCCGGTGAGGAGCAGCAAGAGCTTGACTGGCTGGCACTTTCGGTGTGGGAGCAATCGTCCGACGTTCGTGATTTTTAAGGGTTTTTTTTCAGTGGGCGCCCAGGTGCAGCTGGTGGTAAACGTCGAAGCCCTGTGGGTCAGGGAAACCCCGGAGCCCTGATGTCTGTGGTGCTGTACATGCGCTGCAAAAGGCCGCTGAGGAGCAGTAAGAGCTTGACTGGCTGGCACTTTCGCTGTGGGAGCAATCGTCCGACGTTAGTGATTTTTCAGGGTTTTTTTCCAGTGGGCGCTCAGGTGCAGCTCGTGGTAAACGTCGAAGCCCTGTTCATCAGGGAAAGCCCGGAGCCCCGATGTCTGTGGTGCTGTAGATGTGCTCCCAATGGCCGCTGAGGAGCTGCAAGAGCTTGACTGTCTGGCACTTTCGGTGTGGGAGCTGTCGTCCGACATTCTTGATTTTTCGGGGTTTTTTTTCAGTGGGCGCCCAGGTGCAGCTGGTGGTAAACGTCGAAGCCCTGTTGATCAGGGAAAGCCCGGAGCCCCGATGTCTGTGGTGCTGTAGATGCGCTGCCAATGGCCGGTGCGGAGCAGCAAGAGCTTGACTGGCTGGCACTTTCGGTGTGGGAGCAATCATCTAACGTTCGTGGTTTTTCGGGGTTTTTTTTCAGTGGGCGCCCAGGTTCAGCTGGTGGTAAACGTCGAAGCCCTGTTGGTCAGGGAAAGCCCAGAGCCACAATATCTGTGGTGCTGTAGAGGCGCTGCCAATGGCCGCTGAGCAGCCGCAAGAGCTTGACTGGCTGGCACTTTCGGTGTGGGAGCAGTCGTCCGACGTTCATGATTTTTCAGGTTTTTTTTTTCAGTAGGCACCCAGGTGCAGCTGGTGGTTAACTTCGAAGCCCTGTTCGTCAGGGAAAGCCCGGAGCCCCGATGTCTGTGGTGCTGTAGATGCGCTGCCAATGGACGCTGAGGAGCAGCAAGAGCTTGACTGGCTGGCACTTTCGGTGTGGGAGCAATCATCCGACGTTCGTGATTTTTCGGGGTTTTTTTTCAGTGGGCGCCCAGGTGCAGCTGGTGGTAAACGTCGAGGCCCTGTTGGTCAGGGAAAGCCCGGAGCCCCTATGTCTGTGGTGCTGTAGATGCGCTCCCAATGGACGCTGAGGAACAGCAAGAGCTTGACTGGCCTGCACTTTCGGTGTGGGAGTAATCATCCGACGTCCGTGATTTTTCAAGGTGTTTCTTCAGTGGGCGCCCAGGTGCAGCTGGTGGTAAACGTCGAAGCCCTGTTCGTCAGGGAAAGCCCGGAGCCCCGATGTCTGTGGTGCTGTACATGCGCTGCCAATGGCCACTGAGGAGCAGCAAGAGCTTGACTGGCTGGCACTTTCGGTGTGGGAGCAATCGTCCGACGTTCGTGATTTTTCGGGGATTTTTTTCAGTGGGCGCCCAGGTGCAGCTGGTGGTAAACGTCGAAGCCCTGTTGGTCAGGGAAAGCCCGGAGCCCCGATGTCTGTGGTGCTGTAGATGCACTGCCAATGGCCGCTGAGGAGCAGCAAGATCTTGACTGGCTGGCACTTTCGGTGTGGGAGCAATCGTACGACATTCGTGATTTTTTGTTTTTTTTTTCAGTGGGCGCCCAGGTGCAGCTGGTGGTAAACGTCGAAGCCCTGTTGGTCAGGGAAAGCCCGGAGCCACAATGTCTGTGGTGCTGTAGATGCGCTGCCAATGGCCGCTGAGGAGCAGCAAGATCTTGACTGGCTGGCACTTTCAGTGTGGGAGCAATCGTCCGACGTTCGTGATTTTTAAGGGTTTTTTTTCAGTGGGCGCCCAGGTGCAGCTGGTGGTAAATGTCGAAGCCCTGTTCATCAGGGAAAGCCCGGAGCCCCGATGTCTGTGGTGCTGTAGATGCGCTGCCAATGGCCGCTGAGGAGCAGCAAGAGCTTGACAGGCTGGCACTTTCGGTGTAAGAGCAATCGTCCGACGTTCGGGATTTCTCAGGTTTTTTTTTTCAGTAGGCACCCAGGTGCAACTGGTGGTAACCGTCGAAGCCCTGTTCGTCAGGGAAAGCCCGGAGCCCCTATGTCTGTGGTGCTGTAGATGCGCTGCCAGTGGCCGCTGAGGAGCAGCAAGAGCTTGACTGGCTGGCACTTTCGGTGTGGGAGCAATCGTCCGACGTTCGTGATTTTTCGTTTTTCTTTTTTCAGTGGGCGCCCAGGTGCAGCTGGTGGTAAACGTCGAAGCCCTGTTCGTCAGGGAAAGCCCGGAGCCCCGATGTCTGTGGTGCTGTAGATGCGCTGCCAATGGCCGCTGAGGAGCAGCAGGAGCTTGAGTTGCTGGCACTTTCGGTGTGGGAGCAATCGTCCGACGTCCGTGATTTTTCGAGGTTTTTCTTCAGTGGGCGCCCAGGTGCAGCTGGTGGTAAACGTCGAAGCCCTGTTGGTCAGGGAAAGCCCGGAGCCCCGATGTCTGTGGTGCTGTAGATGCGCTGCCAATGGCCGCTGAGGAGCAGCAAGAGCTTGACTGGCTGGCACTTTCGGTGTGGGAGCAATCGTCCGACGTTCGTGATTTTTCAGGTTTTTTTTTTCAGTGGGCGCCCAGGTGCAGCTGGTGGTAAACGTCGAAGCCCTGTTGGTCAGGGAAAGCCCGGAGCCCCGATGTCTGTGGTGCTGTAGATGCGCTGCCAATGGCCGCCTAGGAGCAGCAAGAGCTTGACTGGCCTGCACTTTCGGTGTGGGAGCAATCGTCCGATGTTCTTGATTTTTCGGTGTTTTTTTTTCAGTGGGCGCCCAGGTACAGCTGGTGGTAAACGTCGAAGCCCTGTTGATTAGGGAAAGCCCGGAGCCCCGATGTCTGTGGTGCTGTAGATGCGCTGCCAATGGCCGCTGAGGAGCAGCAAGAGCTTGACTGGCTGGCACTTTCGGTGTGGGAGCAATCGTCCGACGTTCATGATTTTTCGGGGTTTTTTTTCAGTGGGCGCCCAGGTGCAGCTGGTGGTAAACGTCGAAGCCCTGTTGGTCAGGGAAAGCCCGGTGCCCCGATGTCTGTGGTGCTGTAGATGCGCTGCCAATGGACGCTGAGGAGCAGCAAGAGCTTGACTGGCTGGCACTTTCGGTGTGGGAGCAATCATCCGACATTCTTGATTTTTCGTTTTTTTTTTCAGTGGGCGCCCAGGTGCAGCTGGTGATAAACGTCGAAGCCCTGTTCGTCAGGGAAAGCCCGGAGCCCCGATGTCTGTGGTGCTATAGATGCGCTGCCAATGGCCGGTGAGGAGCAGCAAGAGCTTGACTGGCTGGCACTTTCGCTGTGGGAGCAATCGTCCGACGTTCATGATTTTTCGGGGTTTTTTTCAGTGGGCGCCCAGGTGCAGCTGGTGGTAAATGTCGAAGCCCTGTTGGTCAGAAAAAGCCCGGAGCCCCGATGTCTGTGGTCCTGTAGATGCGCTGCCAATGGCCACTGAGGAGCAGCAAGATCTTGAGTTGCTGGCACTTTCGGTGTGGAAGCAATCGTCCGACGTTCATGATTTTTCAGGGTTTTTTTTCAGTGGGCGCTCAGGTGCAGCTGGTGGTAAACGTCGAAGCCCTGTGGGTCAGGGAAACCCCGGAGCCCTAATGTCTGTGGTGCTGTACATGTGCTGCAAAAGGCCGCTGAAAAGCAGCAAGAGCTTGACTGGCTGGCACTTTCGGTGTGGGAGCAATCGTCCGACGTTAGTGATTTTTCAGGGTTTTTTTCCAGTGGGCGCTCAGGTGCAGCTCGTGGTAAACGTCGAAGCCCTGTTCATCAGGGAAAGCCCGGAGCCCCGATGTCTGTGGTGCTGTAGATGCGCTGCCAATGGCCGGTGAGGAGCAGCAAGAGCTTGACTGGCTGGCACTTTCGGTGTGGGAGCAATCATCCGACGTTCATGATTTTTCGGGGTTTTTTTTTCAGTAGGCACCCAGGTGCAGCTGGTGGTAAACATCGAAGCCCTGTTGGTCAGGGAAAGCCCGGAGCCCTGATGTCTGTGGTGCTGTAGATGCGCTCCAATGGCCGCTGAGGAGCAGCCAGAGCTTGACTGGCTGGCACTTTCGGTGTGGGAGCAATCATCCGACGTTCATGATTTTTCGGGGTTTTTTTCAGTGGGCGCCCAGGTGCAGCTGGTGGTAAACGTCGAAGCCCTGTTCGTCAGGGAAATCCCGGAGCCCCGATGTCTGTGGTGCTGTAGATGCGCTGCCAATGGCCGCTGAGGAGCAGCAAGATCTTGACTGGCTGGCACTTTTGGTGTGGGAGCAATCGTCCGACGTTCATGATTTTTCGTTTTTTTTTTCAGTCGGCGCCCAGGTGCAGCTGGTGGTAACCGTCGAAGCCCTGTTCGTCAGGGAAAGCCCAGAGCCACAATGTCTGTGGTGCTGTAGATGCGCTGCCAATGGCCGCTGAGGAGCCGCAAGAGCTTGACTGGCTGGCACTTTCGGTGTGGGAGCAATCGTCCGACATTCGTGATTTTTCAGGTTTTTTTTTTAGTGGACGCCCAGGTGCAGCTGGTGGTAAACGTCGAAGCCCTGTTGGTCAGGGAAAGCCCGGAGCCCCGATGTCTGTGGTGCTGTAGATGCACTGCCAATGGCCGCTGAGGAGCAGCAAGATCTTGACTGGCTGGCACTTTCAGTGTGGGAGCAATCGTCCGACGTCCGTGATTTTTCGAGGTTTTTCTTCAGTGGGCGCCCAGGTGCAGCTGGTGGTAAACGTCGAAGCCCTGTTGGTCAGGGAAAGCCCGGAGCCCCGATGTCTGTGGTGCTGTAGATGCGCTGCCAATGGCTACTGAGGAGCAGCAAGAGCTTGACTGGCTGGCACTTTCGGTGTGGGAGCAATCGTCCGACATTCTTGATGTTTTGGGGTTTTTTTTCAGTGGGCGCCCAGGTGCAGCTGGTGTTAAACGTCGAAGCCCTGTTGGTCAGGGAAAGCCCGGAGCCCCGATGTCTGTGGTGCTGTAGATGCGCTGCCAATGGCCGCCTAGGAGCAGCAAGAGCTTGACTGGCCTGCACTTTCAGTGTGGGAGCAATCGTCCGATGTTCTTGATTTTTCGGTGTTTTTTTTTCAGTGGGCGCCCAGGTACAGCTGGTGGTAAACGTCGAAGCCCTGTTGATTAGGGAAAGCCCGGAGCCCCGATGTCTGTGGTGCTGTAGATGCGCTGCCAATGGCCGCTGAGGAGCAGCAAGAGCTTGACTGGCTGGCACTTTCGGTGTGGGAGCAATCGTCCGACGTTCATGATTTTTCGGGGTTTTTTTTCAGTGGGCGCCCAGGTGCAGCTGGTGGTAAACGTCGAAGCCCTGTTGGTCAGGGAAAGCCCGGTGCCCCGATGTCTGTGGTGCTGTAGATGCGCTGCCAATGGACGCTGAGGAGCAGCAAGAGCTTGACTGGCTGGCACTTTCGGTGTGGGAGCAATCATCCGACATTCTTGATTTTTCGTTTTTTTTTTCAGTGGGCGCCCAGGTGCAGCTGGTGATAAACGTCGAAGCCCTGTTCGTCAGGGAAAGCCCGGAGCCCCGATGTCTGTGGTGCTATAGATGCGCTGCCAATGGCCGGTGAGGAGCAGCAAGAGCTTGACTGGCTGGCACTTTCGCTGTGGGAGCAATCGTCCGACGTTCATGATTTTTCGGGGTTTTTTTCAGTGGGCGCCCAGGTGCAGCTGGTGGTAAATGTCGAAGCCCTGTTGGTCAGAAAAAGCCCGGAGCCCCGATGTCTGTGGTCCTGTAGATGCGCTGCCAATGGCCACTGAGGAGCAGCAAGATCTTGAGTTGCTGGCACTTTCGGTGTGGAAGCAATCGTCCGACGTTCATGATTTTTCAGGGTTTTTTTTCAGTGGGCGCTCAGGTGCAGCTGGTGGTAAACGTCGAAGCCCTGTTCGTCAGGGAAACCCCGGAGCCCTAATGTCTGTGGTGCTGTACATGTGCTGCAAAAGGCCGCTGAAAAGCAGCAAGAGCTTGACTGGCTGGCACTTTCGGTGTGGGAGCAATCGTCCGACGTTAGTGATTTTTCAGGGTTTTTTTCCAGTGGGCGCTCAGGTGCAGCTCGTGGTAAACGTCGAAGCCCTGTTCATCAGGGAAAGCCCGGAGCCCCGATGTCTGTGGTGCTGTAGATGCGCTGCCAATGGCCGGTGAGGAGCAGCAAGAGCTTGACTGGCTGGCACTTTCGGTGTGGGAGCAATCATCCGACGTTCATGATTTTTCGGGGTTTTTTTTTCAGTAGGCACCCAGGTGCAGCTGGTGGTAAACATCGAAGCCCTGTTGGTCAGGGAAAGCCCGGAGCCCTGATGTCTGTGGTGCTGTAGATGCGCTCCAATGGCCGCTGAGGAGCAGCCAGAGCTTGACTGGCTGGCACTTTCGGTGTGGGAGCAATCATCCGACGTTCATGATTTTTCGGGGTTTTTTTCCAGTGGGCGCCCAGGTGCAGCTGGTGGTAAACGTCGAAGCCCTGTTCGTCAGGGAAATCCCGGAGCCCCGATGTCTGTGGTGCTGTAGATGCGCTGCCAATGGCCGCTGAGGAGCAGCAAGATCTTGACTGGCTGGCACTTTTGGTGTGGGAGCAATCGTCCGACGTTCATGATTTTTCGTTTTTTTTTTCAGTCGGCGCCCAGGTGCAGCTGGTGGTAACCGTCGAAGCCCTGTTCGTCAGGGAAAGCCCAGAGCCACAATGTCTGTGGTGCTGTAGATGCGCTGCCAATGGCCGCTGAGGAGCCGCAAGAGCTTGACTGGCTGGCACTTTCGGTGTGGGAGCAATCGTCCGACATTCGTGATTTTTCAGGTTTTTTTTTTAGTGGACGCCCAGGTGCAGCTGGTGGTAAACGTCGAAGCCCTGTTGGTCAGGGAAAGCCCGGAGCCCCGATGTCTGTGGTGCTGTAGATGCACTGCCAATGGCCGCTGAGGAGCAGCAAGATCTTGACTGGCTGGCACTTTCAGTGTGGGAGCAATCGTCCGACGTCCGTGATTTTTCGAGGTTTTTCTTCAGTGGGCGCCCAGGTGCAGCTGGTGGTAAACGTCGAAGCCCTGTTGGTCAGGGAAAGCCCGGAGCCCCGATGTCTGTGGTGCTGTAGATGCGCTGCCAATGGCTACTGAGGAGCAGCAAGAGCTTGACTGGCTGGCACTTTCGGTGTGGGAGCAATCGTCCGACATTCTTGATGTTTTGGGGTTTTTTTTCAGTGGGCGCCCAGGTGCAGCTGGTGGTAAACGTCGAAGCCCTGTTCGTCAGGGAAAGCCCGGAGCCCCGATGTCTGTGGTGCTGTAGATGCGCTGCCAATGGCCGCCTAGGAGCAGCAAGAGCTTGACTGGCTGGCACTTTCGGTGTGGGAGCAATCGTCCGACGTTCATGATTTTTCAGGTTTTTTTTTTCAGTGGGCGCCCAGGTGCAGCTGGTGGTAAACGTCGAAGCCCTGTTGGTCAGGGAAAGCCCGGAGCCCCGATGTCTGTGGTGCTGTAGATGCGCTGCCAATGGCCGCTGAGGAGCCGCAAGAGCTTGACTGGCTGGCACTTTCGGTGTGGGAGCAATCGTCCGACGTTCTTGATTTTTCGGGGTTTTTTCCAGTGGGCGCTCAGGTGCAGCTGGTGGTAAACGTAGAAGCCCTGTTGGTCAGGGAAAGCCCGGAGCCCCGATGTCTGTGGTGCTGTAGATGCACTGCCAATGGCCGCTGAGGAGCCGCAAGAGCTTGACTGGCTGGCACTTTCAGTGTGGGAGCAATCGTCCGACATTCTTGATTTTTCGGTGTTTTTTTTTCAGTGGGCGCCCAGGTACAGCTGGTGGTAAACGTCGAAGCCCTGTTGATTAGGGAAAGCCCGGAGCCCCGATGTCTGTGGTGCTGTAGATGCGCTGCCAATGGCCGCTGAGGAGCAGCAAGAGCTTGACTGGCTGGCACTTTCGGTGTGGGAGCAATCGTCCGACGTTCATGATTTTTCGGGGTTTTTTTTCAGTGGGCGCCCAGGTGCAGCTGGTGGTAAACGTCGAAGCCCTGTTGGTCAGGGAAAGCCCGGTGCCCCGATGTCTGTGGTGCTGTAGATGCGCTGCCAATGGACGCTGAGGAGCAGCAAGAGCTTGACTGGCTGGCACTTTCGGTGTGGGAGCAATCATCCGACATTCTTGATTTTTCGTTTTTTTTTTTCAGTGGGCGCCCAGGTGCAGCTGGTGATAAACGTCGAAGCCCTGTTCGTCAGGGAAAGCCCGGAGCCCCGATGTCTGTGGTGCTATAGATGCGCTGCCAATGGCCGGTGAGGAGCAGCAAGAGCTTGACTGGCTGGCACTTTCGCTGTGGGAGCAATCGTCCGACGTTCATGATTTTTCGGGGTTTTTTTCAGTGGGCGCCCAGGTGCAGCTGGTGGTAAATGTCGAAGCCCTGTTGGTCAGAAAAAGCCCGGAGCCCCGATGTCTGTGGTCCTGTAGATGCGCTGCCAATGGCCACTGAGGAGCAGCAAGATCTTGAGTTGCTGGCACTTTCGGTGTGGAAGCAATCGTCCGACGTTCATGATTTTTCAGGGTTTTTTTTCAGTGGGCGCTCAGGTGCAGCTGGTGGTAAACGTCGAAGCCCTGTGGGTCAGGGAAACCCCGGAGCCCTAATGTCTGTGGTGCTGTACATGTGCTGCAAAAGGCCGCTGAAAAGCAGCAAGAGCTTGACTGGCTGGCACTTTCGGTGTGGGAGCAATCGTCCGACGTTAGTGATATTTCAGGTTTTTTTTCCAGTGGGCGCTCAGGTGCAGCTCGTGGTAAACGTCGAAGCCCTGTTCATCAGGGAAAGCCCGGAGCCCCGATGTCTGTGGTGCTGTAGATGCGCTGCCAATGGCCGGTGAGGAGCAGCAAGAGCTTGACTGGCTGGCACTTTCGGTGTGGGAGCAATCATCCGACGTTCATGATTTTTCGGGGTTTTTTTTTCAGTAGGCACCCAGGTGCAGCTGGTGGTAAACATCGAAGCCCTGTTGGTCAGGGAAAGCCCGGAGCCCTGATGTCTGTGGTGCTGTAGATGCGCTCCAATGGCCGCTGAGGAGCAGCCAGAGCTTGACGGGCTGGCACTTTCGGTGTGGGAGCAATCATCCGACGTTCATGATTTTTCGGGGTTTTTTTCAGTGGGCGCCCAGGTGCAGCTGGTGGTAAACGTCGAAGCCCTGTTCGTCAGGGAAATCCCGGAGCCCCGATGTCTGTGGTGCTGTAGATGCGCTGCCAATGGCCGCTGAGGAGCAGCAAGATCTTGACTGGCTGGCACTTTTGGTGTGGGAGCAATCGTCCGACGTCCGTGATTTTTCGAGGTTTTTCTTCAGTGGGCGCCCAGGTGCAGCTGGTGGTAAACGTCGAAGCCCTGTTGGTCAGGGAAAGCCCGGAGCCCCGATGTCTGTGTTGCTGTAGATGCGCTGCCAATGGCCGCTGAGGAGCAGCAAGAGCTTGACTGGCTGGCACTTTTGGTGTGGGAGCAATCGTCCGACATTCTTGATGTTTCGGGGTTTTCTTTCAGTGGGCGCCCAGGTGCAGCTGGTGGTAAACGTCGAAGCCCTGTTGGTCAGGGAAAGCCCGGAGCCCCGATGTCTGTGGTGCTGTAGATGCGCTGCCAATGGCCGCCTAGGAGCAGCAAGAGCTTGACTGGCTGGCACTTTCGGTGTGGGAGCAATCGTCCGACGTTCGTGATTTTTCAGGTTTTTTTTTTCAGTAGGCACCCAGGTGCAGCTGGTGGTAAACGTCGAAGCCCTGTTCGTCAGGGAAAGCCCGGAGCCCCGATGTCTGTGGTGCTGTAGATGCGCTGCCAATGGCCGCTGAGGAGCAGCAGGAGCTTGAGTTGCTGGCACTTTCGGTGTGGGAGCAATCGTTCGACGTTCATGATTTTTCGGGGTTTTTTTCCAGTGGGCGCCCAGGTGCAGCTGGTGGTAAACGTCGAAGCCCTGTTGGTCAGGGAAAGCCCAGAGCCCCTATGTCTGTGGTGCTGTAGATGCGCTCCAATGGCCGGTGAGGAGCAGCCAGAGCTTGACTGGCTGGCACTTTCGGTGTGGGAGCAATCATCCGACGTTCATGATTTTTCGGGGTTTTTTTCAGTGGGCGCCCAGGTGCAGCTGGTGGTAAACGTCGAAGCCCTGTTTGTCAGGGAAAGCCCAGAGCCCCGATGTCTGTGGTGCTGTAGATGCGCTGCCAATGGCCGCTGAGGAGCAGCAAGATCTTGACTGGCTGGCACTTTTGGTGTGGGAGCAATCGTCCGACGTTCATGATTTTTCGTTTTTTTTTTCCAGTGGGCACCCAGGTGCAGCTGGTGGTAACCGTCGAAGCCCTGTTCGTCAGGGAAAGCCCAGAGCCACAATGTCTGTGGTGCTGTAGATGCGCTGCCAATGGCCGCTGAGGAGCCGCAAGAGCTTGACTGGCTGGCACTTTCGGTGTGGGAGCAATCATCCGACATTCGTGATTTTTCAGGTTTTTTCTTGAGTGGACGCCCAGGTGCAGCTGGTGGTAAACGTCGAAGCCCTGTTGGTCAGGGAAAGCCCGGAGCCCCGATGTCTGTGGTGCTGTAGATGCGCTGCCAATGGCTGCTGAGGAGCAGCAAGGGCTTGACTGGCTGGCACTTTCAGTGTGGGAGCAATCGTCCGACGTTCGTGATTTTTCGGGGTTTTTTTCCAGTGGGCACCCAGGTGCAGCTGGTGGTAAACGTCGAAGCCCTGTTGGTCAGGGAAAGCCCGGAGCCCCGATGTCTGTGGTGCTGTAGATGCGCTGCCAATGGCCGCTGAGGAGCAGCAAGAGCTTGACTGGCCTGCACTTTCGGTGTGGGAGCAATCGTCCGACGTCCGTGATTTTTCGAGGTTTTTCTTCAGTGGGCGCCCAGGTGCAGCTGGTGGTAAACGTCGAAGCCCTGTTGGTCAGGGAAAGCCCGGAGCCCCGATGTCTGTGGTGCTGTAGATGCGCTGCCAATGGCTACTGAGGAGCAGCAAGAGCTTGACTGGCTGGCACTTTCTGTGTGGGAGCAATCGTCCGACATTCTTGATGTTTTGGGGTTTTTTTTCAGTGGGCGCCCAGGTGCAGCTGGTGGTAAACGTCGAAGCCCTGTTCGTCAGGGAAAGCCCGGAGCCCCGATGTCTGTGGTGCTGTAGATGCGCTGCCAATGGCCGCCTAGGAGCAGCAAGAGCTTGACTGGCTGGCACTTTCGGTGTGGGAGCAATCGTCCGACGTTCATGATTTTTCAGGTTTTTTTTTTTCAGTAGGCACCCAGGTGCAGCTGGTGGTAAACGTCGAAGCCCTGTTGGTCAGGGAAAGCCCGGAGCCCCGATGTCTGTGGTGCTGTAGATGCACTGCCAATGGCCGCTGAGGAGCAGCAAGAGCTTGACTGGCTGGCACTTTTGGTGTGGGAGCAATCGTCCGACGTTCTTGATTTTTCGGGGTTTTTTCCAGTGGGCGCTCAGGTGCAGCTGGTGGTAAACGTAGAAGCCCTGTTGGTCAGGGAAAGCCCGGAGCCCCGATGTCTGTGGTGCTGTAGATGCACTGCCAATGGCCGCTGAGGAGCAGCAAGAGCTTGACTGGCTGGCACTTTTGGTGTGGGAGCAGTCGTCCGACGTTCATGATTTTTCGTTTTTTTTTTCAGTGGGCGCCCAGGTGCAGCTGGTGGTAACCGTCGAAGCCCTGTTCGTCAGGGAAAGCCCAGAGCCACAATGTCTGTGGTGCTGTAGATGCACTGCCAATGGCTGCTGAGGAGCAGCAAGACCTTGACTGGCCTGCACTTTCGGTGTGGGAGCAATCGTCCGACGTTCGTGATTTTTTGGGGTTTTTCTTCAGTGGGCGCCCAGGTGCAGCTGGTGGTAAACGTCGAATCCCTGTTGGTCAGGGAAAGCCCGGAGCCCCGATGTCTGTGTTGCTGTAGATGCGCTGCCAATGGCCGCTGAGGAGCAGCAAGAGCTTGACTGGCTGGCACTTTTGGTGTGGGAGCAATCGTCCGACATTCTTGATGTTTCGGGGTTTTTTTTCAGTGGGCGCCCAGGTGCAGCTGGTGGTAAACGTCGAAGCCCTGTTGGTCAGGGAAAGCCCGGAGCCCCGATGTCTGTGGTGCTGTAGATGCGCTGCCAATGGCCGCTGAGGAGCAGCAAGAGCTTGACAGGCTGGCACTTTCGGTGTGGGAGCAATCGTCCGACGTTCGGGATTTCTCAGGTTTTTTATTTCAGTAGGCACCCAGGTGCAGCTGGTGGTAAACGTCGAAGCCCTGTTGGTCAGGGAAAGCCCGGAGCCCCAGTGTCTGTGGTGCTGTAGATGCGCTGCCAATGGCCGCTGAGGAGCAGCAGGAGCTTGAGTTGCTGGCACTTTCGGTGTGGGAGCAATCGTCCGACGTTCATGATTTTTCGGGGTTTTTTTCCAGTGGGCGCCCAGGTGCAGGTGGTGGTAAACGTCGAAGCCCTGTAGGTCAGGGAAAGCCCAGAGCCCCGATGTCTGTGGTGCTGTAGATGCGCTGCCAATGGCCGCTGAGGAGCCGTAAGAGCTTGACTGGCTGGCACTTTCGGTGTGGGAGCAATCGTCCGACGTTCATTATTTTTCGTTTTTTTTTTCAGTGGGCGCCCAGGTGCAGCTGGTGGTAAACGTCGAAGCCCTGTTGGTCAGGGAAAGCCTGGAGCCCCGATGTCGTGGTGCTGTAGATGCGCTCCAATCGCCGCTGAGGAGCAGCAAGAGCTTGACTGGGTGGCACTTTCGGTGTGGGAGCAATCATCCGACGTTCTTGATTTTTCGGGTTCTTTTTCAGTGGGCGCCCAGGTGCAGCTGGTGATAAACGTCGAAGCCCTGTTGGTCAGGGAAAGCCCGGAGCCCCGATGTCTGTGTTGCTGTAGATGCGCTGCCAATGGCCGGTGAGGAGCAGCAAGAGCTTGACTGGCTGGCACTTTCGCTGTGGGAGCAATCGTCCGACGTTCATGATGTTTTGGGGTTTTTTTTCAGTGGGCGCCCAGGTGCAGCTGGTGGTAAACGTCGAAGCCCTGTTCGTCAGGGAAAGCCCGGAGCCCCGATGTCTGTGGTGCTGTAGATGCGCTGCCAATGGCCGCCTAGGAGCAGCAAGAGCTTGACTGGCTGGCACTTTCGGTGTGGGAGCAATCGTCCGACGTTCATGATTTTTCAGGTTTTTTTTTTCAGTAGGCACCCAGGTGCAGCTGGTGGTAAACGTCGAAGCCCTGTTGGTCAGGGAAAGCCCGGAGCCCCGATGTCTGTGGTGCTGTAGATGCACTGCCAATGGCCGCTGAGGAGCAGCAAGAGCTTGACTGGCTGGCACTTTTGGTGTGGGAGCAATCGTCCGACGTTCATGATTTTTCGTTTTTTTTTTCAGTGGGCGCCCAGGTGCAGCTGGTGGTAACCGTCGAAGCCCTGTTCGTCAGGGAAAGCCCAGAGCCACAATGTCTGTGGTGCTGTAGATGCACTGCCAATGGCTGCTGAGGAGCAGCAAGACCTTGACTGGCCTGCACTTTCGGTGTGGGAGCAATCGTCCGACGTTCGTGATTTTTTGGGGTTTTTCTTCAGTGGGCGCCCAGGTGCAGCTGGTGGTAAACGTCGAATCCCTGTTGGTCAGGGAAAGCCCGGAGCCCCGATGTCTGTGTTGCTGTAGATGCGCTGCCAATGGCCGCTGAGGAGCAGCAAGAGCTTGACTGGCTGGCACTTTTGGTGTGGGAGCAATCGTCCGACATTCTTGATGTTTCGGGGTTTTTTTTCAGTGGGCGCCCAGGTGCAGCTGGTGGTAAACGTCGAAGCCCTGTTGGTCAGGGAAAGCCCGGAGCCCCGATGTCTGTGGTGCTGTAGATGCGCTGCCAATGGCCGCTGAGGAGCAGCAAGAGCTTGACAGGCTGGCACTTTCGGTGTGGGAGCAATCGTCCGACGTTCGGGATTTCTCAGGTTTTTTATTTCAGTAGGCACCCAGGTGCAGCTGGTGGTAAACGTCGAAGCCCTGTTGGTCAGGGAAAGCCCGGAGCCCCAGTGTCTGTGGTGCTGTAGATGCGCTGCCAATGGCCGCTGAGGAGCAGCAGGAGCTTGAGTTGCTGGCACTTTCGGTGTGGGAGCAATCGTCCGACGTTCATGATTTTTCGGGGTTTTTTTCCAGTGGGCGCCCAGGTGCAGGTGGTGGTAAACGTCGAAGCTCTGTAGGTCAGGGAAAGCCCAGAGCCCCGATGTCTGTGGTGCTGTAGATGCGCTGCCAATGGCCGCTGAGGAGCCGTAAGAGCTTGACTGGCTGGCACTTTCGGTGTGGGAGCAATCGTCCGACGTTCATTATTTTTCGTTTTTTTTTTCAGTGGGCGCCCAGGTGCAGCTGGTGGTAAACGTCGAAGCCCTGTTGGTCAGGGAAAGCCTGGAGCCCCGATGTCGTGGTGCTGTAGATGCGCTCCAATCGCCGCTGAGGAGCAGCAAGAGCTTGACTGGGTGGCACTTTCGGTGTGGGAGCAATCATCCGACGTTCTTGATTTTTCGGGTTCTTTTTCAGTGGGCGCCCAGGTGCAGCTGGTGATAAACGTCGAAGCCCTGTTGGTCAGGGAAAGCCCGGAGCCCCGATGTCTGTGTTGCTGTAGATGCGCTGCCAATGGCCGGTGAGGAGCAGCAAGAGCTTGACTGGCTGGCACTTTCGCTGTGGGAGCAATCGTCCGACGTTCATGATTTTTCGGGGTTTTTTTCAGTGGGCGCCCAGGTGCAGCTGGTGGTAAATGTCGAAGCCCTGTTCGTCAGAAAAAGCCCGGAGCCCCGATGTCTGTGGTCCTGTAGATGCGCTGCCAATGGCCACTGAGGAGCAGCAAGATCTTGAGTTGCTGGCACTTTCGGTGTGGGAGCAATAGTCCGACGTTCATGATTTTTCAGGGTTTTTTTTCAGTGGGCGCCCAGGTGCAGCTGGCGGTAAACGTCGAAGCCCTGTGGGTCAGGGAAACCCCGGAGCCCTGATGTCTGTGGTGCTGTAGATGCGCTGCAAATGGCTGCTGAGGAGCAGCAAGAGCTTGACTGGCTGGCACTTTCGGTGTGGGAGCAATCGTCCGACGTTCGTGATTTTTCAGGGTTTTTTCCAGTGGGCGCTCAGGTGCAGCTGGTGGTAAACGTCGAAGCCCTGTTCATCAGGGAAAGCCCGGAGCCCCGATGTCTGTGGTGCTGTACATGCGCTGCCAATGGCCGCTGAGGAGCCGCAAGAGCTTGACTGGCTGGCACTTTTGGTGTGGGAGCAATCGTCCGACGTTCTTGATTTTTCGGGGTTTTTTCCAGTGGGCGCTCAGGTGCAGCTGGTGGTAAACGTCGAAGCCCTGTTGGTCAGGGAAAGCCCAGAGCCCCGATGTCTGTGGTGCTGTAGATGCACTGCCAATGGCCGCTGAGGAGCAGCAAGAGCTTGACTGGCTGGCACTTTTGGTGTGGGAGCAATCGTCCGACGTTCATGATTTTTCGTTTTTTTTTTCAGTGGGCGCCCAGGTGCAGCTGGTGGTAACCGTCGAAGCCCTGTTCGTCAGGGAAAGCCCAGAGCCACAATGTCTGTGGTGCTGTAGATGCGCTGCCAATGGCCGCTGAGGAGCCGCAAGAGCTTGACTGTCTGGCACTTTCGTTGTGGGAGCTCTCGTCCGACATTCTTGATTTTTCGGGGTTTTTTTTCAGTGGGCGCCCAGGTTCAGCTGGTGGTAAACGTCGAAGCCCTGTTGGTCAGGGAAAGCCCAGAGCCACAATATCTGTGGTGCTGTAGAGGCGCTGCCAATGGCCGCTGAGCAGCCGCAAGAGCTTGACTGGCTGGCACTTTCGGTGTGGGAGCAGTCGTCCGACGTTCATGATTTTTCAGGTTTTTTTTTTCAGTAGGCACCCAGGTGCAGCTGGTGGTTAACTTCGAAGCCCTGTTCGTCAGGGAAAGCCCGGAGCCCTGATGTCTGTGGTGCTGTAGATGCGCTGCCAATGGCCGCTGAGGAGCAGCAAGAGCTTGACTGGCTGGCACTTTCGGTGTGGGAGCAATCATCCGACGTTCGTGATTTTTCGGGGTTTTTTTTCAGTGGGCGCCCAGGTGCAGCTGGTGGTAAACGTCGAGGCCCTGTTGGTCAGGGAAAGCCCGGAGCCCCGATGTCTGTGGTGCTGTAGATGCGCTCCCAATGGACGCTGAGGAGCAGCAAGAGCTTGACTGGCTAGCACTTTCGGTGTGGGAGTAATCGTCCGACGTCCGTAATTTTTCGAGGTTTTTTTCCAGTGGGCGCCCAGGTGCAGCTGGTGGTAACCGTCGAAGCCCTGTTCGTCAGGGAAAGCCCGGAGCCCCGATGTCTGTGGTGCTGTAGATGCGCTGCCAATGGCCGGTGAGGAGCAGCAAGAGCTTGACTGGCTGGCACTTTCGGTGTGGGAGCAATCGTACGACGTTCGTCATTTTTCAGGTTTTTTTTTTTTTCAGTAGGCACACAGGTGCAGCTGGTGGTAAACGTCGAAGCCCTGTTGGTCAGGGAAAGCCCGGAGCCCCGATGTCTGTGGTGCTGTAGATGCGCTGCAAATGGCCGCTGTGGAGCAGCAAGAGCTTGACTGGCCTGCACTTTCGGTGTGGGAGTAATAGTCCGACGTCCGTGATTTTTCAAGGTGTTTCTTCAGTGGGCGCCCAGGTGCAGCTGGTGGTAAACGTCGAAGCCCTGTTCGTCAGGGAAAGCCCGGAGCCACAATGTCTGTGGTGCTGTAGATGCGCTGCCAATGGCCGCTGAGGAGCAGCAAGATCTTGACTGGCTGGCACTTTCGGTGTGGGAGCAATCGTCCGACGCTCGTGATTTTTTGTTTTTTTTTTCAGTGGGCGCCCAGGTGCAGCTGGTGGTAAATGTTGAAGCCCTGTTCATCAGGGAAAGCCCGGAGCCCCGATGTCTGTGGTGCTGTAGATGCGCTGCCAATGGCCGCTGAGGAGCAGCAAGAGCTTGACAGGCTGGCACTTTCGGTGTGGGAGCAATCGTCCGACGTTCGAGATTTCTCAGGTTTTTTTTTTCAGTAGGCACCCAGGTGCAACTGGTGGTAACCGTCGAAGCCCTGTTCGTCAGGGAAAGCCCGGAGCCCCTATGTCTGTGGTGCTGTAGATGTGCTGCCAGTGGCCGCTGAGGAGCAGCAAGAGCTTGACTGGCTGGCACTTTCGGTGTGGGAGCAATCGTCCGACGTCCGTGATTTTTCGAGGTTTTTCTTCAGTGGGCGCCCAGGTGCAGCTGGTGGTAAACGTCGAAGCCCTGTTGGTCAGGGAAAGCCCGGAGCCCCGATGTCTGTGGTGCTGTAGATGCGCTGCCAATGGCCGCTGAGGAGCAGCAAGAGCTTGACTGGCTGGCACTTTCGGTGTGGGAGCAATCGTCCGACGTTCGTGATTTTTCAGGTTTTTTTTTTCAGTGGGCGCCCAGGTGCAGCTGGTGGTAAACGTCGAAGCCCTGTTGGTCAGGGAAAGCCCGGAGCTTCGATGTCTGTGGTGCTGTAGATGCGCTGCCAATGGCCGCCTAGGAGCAGCAAGAGCTTGACTGGCTGGCACTTTCGGTGTGGGAGCAATCATCCGACGTTCGTGATTTTTCGGGGTTTTTTTTCAGTAGGCACCCAGGTGCAGCTGGTGGTAAACGTCGAAGCGCTGTTCGTCAGGGAAAGCCCGGAGCCCCAGTGTCTGTGGTGCTGTAGATGCGCTGCCAATGGCCGCTGAGGAGCAGCAGGAGCTTGAGTTGCTGGCACTTTCGGTGTGGGAGCAATCTTTCGACGTTCATGATTTTTTGGGTTTTTTTTCCAGTGGGCGCCCAGGTGCAGCTGGTGCTAAACGTCGAAGCCCTGTTGGTCAGGGAAAGCCCGGAGCCCCGATGTCTGTGGTGCTGTAGATGCCCTGCCAATGGACGCTGAGGAGCAGCAAGAGCTTGACTGGCTGGCACTTTCGGTGTGGGAGCAATCGTCCGACGTTCATGATTTTTCGGGGTTTTTTTTCAGTGGGCGCCCAGGTGCAGCTGGTGGTAAACGTCGAAGCCCTGTTGGTCAGGGAAATCCCGGTGCCCCGATGTCTGTGGTGCTGTAGATGCGCTGCCAATGGACGCTGAGGAGCAGCAAGAGCTTGACTGGCTGGCACTTTCGGTGTGGGAGCAATCATCCGACATTCTTGATTTTTCGTTTTTTTTTTCAGTGGGCGCCCAGGTGCAGCTGGTGATAAACGTCGAAGCCCTGTTCGTCAGGGAAAGCCCGGAGCCCCGATGTCTGTGGTGCTGTAGATGCGCTGCCAATGGCCGCTGAGGAGCAGCAAGAGCTTGACTGGCTGGCACTTTCGGTGTGGGAGCAATCGTCCGACGTTCGTGATTTTTCAGGTTTTTTTTTTCAGTGGGCGCCCAGGTGCAGCTGGTGGTAAACGTCGAAGCCCTGTTGGTCAGGGAAAGCCCGGAGCTTCGATGTCTGTGGTGCTGTAGATGCGCTGCCAATGGCCGCCTAGGAGCAGCAAGAGCTTGACTGGCTGGCACTTTCGGTGTGGGAGCAATCATCCGACGTTCATGATTTTTCGGGGTTTTTTTTCAGTGGGCGCCCAGGTGCAGCTGGTGGTAAACGTCTAAGCCCTGTTCGTCAGTGAAAGCCCGGAGCCCCGATGTCTGTGGTGCTGTAGATGCGCTGCCAATGGCCGCTGAGGAGCAGCAAGATCTTGACTGGCTGGCACTTTCGGTGTGGGAGCAATCGTCCGACGCTCGTGATTTTTTGTTTTTTTTTTCAGTGGGCGCCCAGGTGCAGCTGGTGGTAAATGTCGAAGCCCTGTTCATCAGGGAAAGCCCGGAGCCCCGATGTCTGTGGTGCTGTAGATGCGCTGCCAATGGCCGCTGAGGAGCAGCAAGAGCTTGACAGGCTGGCACTTTCGGTGTGGGAGCAATCGTCCGACGTTCGGGATTTCTCAGGTTTTTTTTTTCAGTAGGCACCCAGGTGCAACTGGTGGTAACCGTCGAAGCCCTGTTCGTCAGGGAAAGCCCGGAGCCCCTATGTCTGTGGTGCTGTAGATGTGCTGCCAGTGGCCGCTGAGGAGCAGCAAGAGCTTGACTGGCTGGCACTTTCGGTGTGGGAGCAATCGTCCGACGTCCGTGATTTTTCGAGGTTTTTCTTCAGTGGGCGCCCAGGTGCAGCTGGTGGTAAACGTCGAAGCCCTGTTGGTCAGGGAAAGCCCGGAGCCCCGATGTCTGTGGTGCTGTAGATGCGCTGCCAATGGCCGCTGAGGAGCAGCAAGAGCTTGACTGGCTGGCACTTTCGGTGTGGGAGCAATCGTCCGACGTTCGTGATTTTTCAGGTTTTTTTTTTCAGTGGGCGCCCAGGTGCAGCTGGTGGTAAACGTCGAAGCCCTGTTGGTCAGGGAAAGCCCTGAGCTTCGATGTCTGTGGTGCTGTAGATGCGCTGCCAATGGCCGCCTAGGAGCAGCAAGAGCTTGACTGGCTGGCACTTTCGGTGTGGGAGCAATCATCCGACGTTCGTGATTTTTCGGGGTTTTTTTTCAGTAGGCACCCAGGTGCAGCTGGTGGTAAACGTCGAAGCGCTGTTCGTCAGGGAAAGCCCGGAGCCCCAGTGTCTGTGGTGCTGTAGATGCGCTGCCAATGGCCGCTGAGGAGCAGCAGGAGCTTGAGTTGCTGGCACTTTCGGTGTGGGAGCAATCGTTCGACGTTCATGATTTTTTGGGTTTTTTTTCCAGTGGGCGCCCAGGTGCAGCTGGTGCTAAACGTCGAAGCCCTGTTGGTCAGGGAAAGCCCGGAGCCCCGATGTCTGTGGTGCTGTAGATGCGCTGCCAATGGACGCTGAGGAGCAGCAAGAGCTTGACTGGCTGGCACTTTCGGTGTGGGAGCAATCGTCCGACGTTCATGATTTTTCGGGGTTTTTTTTCAGTGGGCGCCCAGGTGCAGCTGGTGGTAAACGTCGAAGCCCTGTTGGTCAGGGAAATCCCGGTGCCCCGATGTCTGTGGTGCTGTAGATGCGCTGCCAATGGACGCTGAGGAGCAGCAAGAGCTTGACTGGCTGGCACTTTCGGTGTGGGAGCAATCATCCGACATTCTTGATTTTTCGTTTTTTTTTTCAGTGGGCGCCCAGGTGCAGCTGGTGATAAACGTCGAAGCCCTGTTCGTCAGGGAAAGCCCGGAGCCCCGATGTCTGTGGTGCTATAGATGCGCTGCCAATGGCCGCTGAGGAGCAGCAAGAGCTTGACTGGCTGGCACTTTCGCTGTGGGAGCAATCGTCCGACGTTCATGATTTTTCGGGGTTTTTTTCAGTGGGCGCTCAGGTGCAGCTGGTGGTAAACGTCGAAGCCCTGTGGGTCAGGGAAACCCCGGAGCCCTAATGTCTGTGGTGCTGTACATGTGCTGCAAAAGGCCGCTGAGGAGCAGCAAGAGCTTGACTGGCTGGCACTTTCGGTGTGGGAGCAGTCGTCCGACGTTCATGATTTTTCGGGGTTTTTTTTTCAGTAGGCACCCAGGTGCAGCTGGTGGTAAACATCGAAGCCCTGTTGGTCAGGGAAAGCCCGGAGCCCTGATGTCTGTGATGCTGTAGATGCGCTCCAATGGCCGCTGAGGAGCAGCCAGAGCTTGACTGGCTGGCACTTTCGGTGTGGGAGCAATCATCCGACGTTCATGATTTTTCGGGGTTTTTTTCAGTGGGCGCCCAGGTGCAGCTGGTGGTAAACGTCGAAGCCCTGTTCGTCAGGGAAATCCCGGAGCCCCGATGTCTGTGGTGCTGTAGATGCGCTGCCAATGGCCGCTGAGGAGCAGCAAGATCTTGACTGGCTGGCACTTTTGGTGTGGGAGCAATCGTCCGACGTTCATGATTTTTCGTTTTTTTTTTCAGTCGGCGCCCAGGTGCAGCTGGTGGTAACCGTCGAAGCCCTGTTCGTCAGGGAAAGCCCAGAGCCACAATGTCTGTGGTGCTGTAGATGCGCTGCCAATGGCCGCTGAGGAGCCGCAAGAGCTTGACTGGCTGGCACTTTCGGTGTGGGAGCAATCGTCCGACATTCGTGATTTTTCAGGTTTTTTTTTGAGTGGACGCCCAGGTGCAGCTGGTGGTAAACGTCGAAGCCCTGTTGGTCAGGGAAAGCCCGGAGCCCCGATGTCTGTGGTGCTGTAGATGCACTGCCAATGGCCGCTGAGGAGCAGCAAGGGCTTGACTGGCTGGCACTTTCAGTGTGGGAGCAATCGTCCGACGTCCGTTATTTTTCGAGGTTTTTCTTCAGTGGGCGCCCAGGTGCAGCTGGTGGTAAACGTCGAAGCCCTGTTGGTCAGGGAAAGCCCGGAGCCCCGATGTCTGTGGTGCTGTAGATGCGCTGCCAATGGACGCTGAGGAGCAGCAAGAGCTTGACTGGCTGGCACTTTCGGTGTGGGAGCAATCGTCCGACGTTCATGATTTTTCAGGTTTTTTTTTTCAGTGGGCGCCCAGGTGCAGCTGGTGGTAAACGTCGAAGCCCTGTTGGTCAGGGAAAGCCCGGAGCCCCGATGTCTGTGGTGCTGTAGATGCGCTGCCAATGGCCGCTGAGGAGCCGCAAGAGCTTGACTGGCTGGCACTTTCGGTGTGGGAGCAATCGTCCGACGTTCTTGATTTTTCGGGGTTTTTTCCAGTGGGCGCTCAGGTGCAGCTGGTGGTAAACGTAGAAGCCCTGTTGGTCAGGGAAAGCCCGGAGCCCCGATGTCTGTGGTGCTGTAGATGCACTGCCAATGGCCGCTGAGGAGCAGCAAGAGCTTGACTGGCTGGCACTTTTGGTGTGGGAGCAGTCGTCCGACGTTCATGATTTTTCGTTTTTTTTTTCAGTGGGCGCCCAGGTGCAGCTGGTGGTAACCGTCGAAGCCCTGTTCGTCAGGGAAAGCCCAGAGCCACAATGTCTGTGGTGCTGTAGATGCACTGCCAATGGCCGCTGAGGAGCAGCAAGAGCTTGACTGGCCTGCACTTTCGGTGTGGGAGCAATCGTCCGACGTCCGTGATTTTTCGAGGTTTTTCTTCAGTGGGCGCCCAGGTGCAGCTGGTGGTAAACGTCGAAGCCCTGTTGGTCAGGGAAAGCCCGGAGCCCCGATGTCTGTGTTGCTGTAGATGTGCTGCCAATGGCCGCTGAGGAGCAGCAAGAGCTTGACTGGCTGGCACTTTTGGTGTGGGAGCAATCGTCCGACATTCTTGATGTTTCAGGGTTTTTTTTCAGTGGGCGCCCAGGTGCAGCTGGTGGTAAACGTCGAAGCCCTGTTGGTCAGGGAAAGCCCGGAGCCCCGATGTCTGTGGTGCTGTAGATGCGCTGCCAATGGCCGCTGAGGAGCAGCAAGAGCGTAACTGGCTGGCACTTTCGGTGTGGGAGCAATCGTCCGACGTTCGTGATTTTTCAGTTTTTTTTTTTCAGTAGGCGCCCAGGTGCAGCTGGTGGTAAAAGTCGAAGCCCTGTTGGTCAGGGAAAGCCCGGAGCCCCAGTGTCTGTGGTGCTGTAGATGCGCTGCCAATGGCCGCTGAGGAGCAGCAGGAGCTTGAGTTGCTGGCACTTTCGGTGTGGGAGCAATCGTTCGACGTTCATGATTTTTCGGGGTTTTTTTCCAGTGGGCGCCCAGGTGCAGCTGGTGGTAAACGTCGAAGCCCTGTTGGTCAGGGAAAGCCCAGAGCCCCGATGTCTGTGGTGCTGTAGATGCGCTGCCAATGGCCGCTGAGGAGCCGTAAGAGCTTGACTGGCTGGCACTTTCGGTGTGGGAGCAATCGTCCGACGTTCTTGATTTTTCGGGGTTTTTTCCAGTGGGCGCTCAGGTGCAGCTGGTGGTAAACGTAGAAGCCCTGTTGGTCAGGGAAAGCCCGGAGCCCCGATGTCTGTGGTGCTGTAGATGCACTGCCAATGGCCGCTGAGGAGCAGCAAGAGCTTGACTGGCTGGCACTTTCGGTGTGGGAGCAATCGTCCGATATTCTTGATTTTTCGGTGTTTTTTTTCAGTGGGCGCCCAGGTGCAGCTGGTGCTAAACGTCGAAGCCCTGTTGGTCAGGGAAAGCCCGGAGCCCTGATGTCTGTGGTGCTGTAGATGCGCTGCCAATGGCCGGTGAGGAGCAGCAAGAGCTTGACTGGCTGGCACGTTCGGTGTGGGAGCAATCGTCCGACGCTCATGATTTTTC